>NC_140771.1:212598993-213848993 GCF_044657685.1 Stegodyphus dumicola
CGTCTGCAAAAGACATCTGCGTCTGAAAATTAATAGAACGGTACAAAGGTCTTATATTACTCTCAATCATAATATTCCTAAAGACTTCTTGTAAATTCTTTCCTTTTTTAATATGTAAGATTCCGATGCATGTCCATGAATTTTATTTTTCCAGAACATAATTTTGCATGCAATTGATAAATATAATGCTTCTTCCAAAGGTTAAAATAATTTTTGGATGAGCAGACTTCAGTTAGAATCGGAAGCTTAAACAGAGTAGTTTCTCTACGTTTCACTGTTTAGAAAATTTTTTTTATTATTATTAATTTACATTTGACACGTAAGGAATTACTTTCTGTTTCTAAGAATTTCTAAAGTTCACTTCTTTTCTCCACGAATTACTATTTACTGTATCCTAGATGCTATATTGTTTACCTTCCTGCGAAGCACAGAACGTATTTTGCCGGAAGAACGCAAATACTAAAGATAGTTCTGAAAGTCAAATTGGTCTGAAATTCATTTCTTGAGAATAGCAGACACAGTTTCAAAACTGGGCCATTTCGTTTTGCAGCAATCATCGTACGAAACGACATTTCTACATCGCTAGTGAAACTTAAATTTCCTGTCCCACCGTAATGAAAAGTCTCTGTCAAATACAACATACATATTTTACACTGAGTCTTTATTACTGCGAACTTGGGAGACTTCTGGGAGCTGATAAGAGAGTAAGAGTAATTGTTTCCAAAATAGAAACCAACGCATTCGCCTTTTCGGAGGACTTAAAAGACTACGAATGCCTGTTGAATGTTTAATATGAGGATTCATTTTCTCATACCTGCATTGCAAACGATAGCTGGAATATCACGAAGATTACTTTGGTGTTATATCTGCAATATATCTGCAATATACGTTATATCTGCAATATATAACGTTAATGAGAAATATTCAGCTTTATTGCACATAAATTTCTTTCTCGGTGTTTTCAGATGGATCACAGAATACGTGGGTGATGTAGCAAATTTAGACAGATAGTTCAAATGAGAGTTTGAATAAGTCTTATTCTGGAGAAGTAGAATAGTTTTAACTTCTTTATTTGTTTCCATTTCTGGCTGTCTTTTTATAGAAAATTTGAATAGCAGAATAATTAAGGATCGCAGAATACTCGGCATATTCTGAAAATTTGTCTTTAGTGTAGAACGTTTTAATTTAGATTTGTGTAGGGAAGACTTCGTAGTGATTTCTATTATAAGCACTGAAATCTTTTGGAGTTAATAAGTCAGCAAAACTAATTTATTAAAAAACTACTTAAAAATTTTTAAATCGAAGAAGTTGGATATAGAAATCGAAATACATAGGATGGTATTAAAAGCTAGCCATGCAAAATGGAGATCTTTAATATCTCTATATTGTTGAAATATCGATTTATTAAAACTTATTCAATTAAACACATGTATTATGTAGCTAACACAAGATTAATTAATATGTTTTTCATTGAAATAATAAATCCTACATTTGAACTAAGGTTATGTCATGACATTTCTTTTCTGTACATTTTGTTAACATTTTGGACAATAAATGTTAAATATAACATTAACATATACAATAAATTAATCAATATGTTGTTAAATATACATTGTAAAGGTTATTTATTAATTAATAAGTTATTTTTACTTTAATTCTTTCCCATACTTTCTATTTTTCAGTTGATCTTTACCAAAAATCAGATTAAGTAATTAAAAATACGATGGTAGCTAGTATTTAGAGACCATGGGCTAAAATTCTAACATTTTAAGCACATAGCATATAAGTAGTACATATAATAAAGCATAATGCGATATTTTAGAGCTGACGCTTATTACCTACAGTGATGGTGAGCGATTTGATTTAAGGCTGTTCTCGATTATTCGACCCAGTACCGCATTTAATCGCAGTTAATCCAAAGGCAATTAAAATGAACTCAAGAAAAAGAAACAGTTAAGTTGCAATTAAAGAAAAATTAGTATTAACAAATTATTTATATTTCAAGCAGGTTAATCTAAAGAATAAATTAATTTGGTTACGTACCCTTTAATGGATGAACTAATAATTTTAATAGAATCTAAACAAAGCACAATTTATTTAGATGCTATTACGTAAAAACAGCTGCTAGATACTATGACATGACATATTACCATTGCTGATACTCTCCTAATTTTTCTTTATATTGTATAATAAACGCTCCGTGGGCAGTTTATTATACAATAATTTTTTAAAATAGTATTTATTCCATCATTCAACAAGAAACATATATATTTGTTTAGATAGAACTGGATTCATTTTTGTTCGGATAATTGGAATTTGCTAGCATCTAGTAAATTAGCTACTGCTAGGTAGAGAAGACTGCGTTAAAACCAGATATTTGTGGCAGTAATTTTATTTGTGCTATGCAAATTAAATTGTGTAACTTTTGTTAATTATGAACTTTCATTGTATCAAACAATATGTCTTTAATTGGGTTTTATTTTTGGGTGCTAAATGAAGTTTAAATACATATATTTAGTAAATTGTGAATGCGATAAATTCATTTGGACAAGATAAATTTAGGCAGGGAAATGGAGGGAAATTTGAACCTTGCAAGACAATTAAAATGTGAACCTAAAAAATGTAACAGGCTAAGAGAAATAATAATAATAATAATAATAATAATAAAAACTACGGAATTTTTCATATCTAAATTCTTTAGTCCATAAAATATTTCTGCCCTAGTTTCTTAAATTTAGGCTTTGTAATCGCATTTTCTCCGGATAAATAACGAATTTTATTTAAAATTACTGTCTGATAATTTTAAGAAAAATAATTACGCCTTTTTAAACGCTCATAAGAGCTGCATTTCAACGTTTTTTCAATGCAATGATTATAAAAAAGTTACAATTGCGGTTACAGCAGAACTACAGTTGCTAACAAAAGTCACAAATATTTAAGCCGACGAAAACATCACTTCTATTAAAAGGTAAAGGCAATAAAATTAAGTGCAGCCTTCGAGAGTAATCATTAAGTGGAGTAACTAGTTTCTTAAAGCATATGCAATAGCAAATGGCCCATGGATATTTTTCTCGCTCAAGTATGAAAGAAGTCTTGTAAAATGTCAGCTCCATGTTTCTTGAAGACATCCATTGATCTAACCCTGTCCTCGGACTTGGGTGTGCTAAACCTTTTGGGCGATATGACATAGATTCTAAATTAAATTGAGATTGGAGTTTTGCGAGATGATTATAGGAGAGGGATACAATTCCGAAGACGTAATGAAGAGAGTGCAATAGGGTCTTTCTGTGGGCAAAGAAAGGCTGGCTTCTGAAGAGGGAAAACCAGCTCAAAAGATCTGATAGAGTCAGTACTTGACCAGTTTATAAAAAAGTTACTATCCTCTCCACAGAAACAAAATTGTACTAGCAAAGTGCTTGACTTCTAATTTTGTAAATCTTTACTCTGATCGTGAATGAATCTTCAGATGATTCTTCAATATACTAAAAAGGCCGATTAGTAAGACCAAAACTCCCCCTCCACCATTAAATCACCATTCGGAACAGTTGACTCCTGGTTAGGCGAAATAGTTTCTCTGTTCTTCAGCTTCCGTTAGCACGTATTTTCGCTTTGTATAGGACGAGATATAACCTACCGCTTACGATTTTCAGAATACAAGTCGGTCTGGCCATTTGTTTCAATGTTATGCAACTTGAAAATCTTAACATTCCGTATTAACTCAACATAAAAAAACATTCATTCTGTATAAACTGAAAATTAACAAAAACTTGATGACTCGATGACTTGATAAATATTAGTCTAAATGATAAATATTAGTCTATTTTTTCGGTAATAAAAATTTAATGTTAAACAGGCAATGGACATAAATAGGATCAGTTTAGGGATCCCCAACACCCACATTCGCAGGAGGCCCCGTATTTGATAAAAGCCTCCGAATAAGTTTTCGTTCATGTAACAGACAACGTACACAGGACCTATGACCATTTATAGTGTGAAAAACGTGACTGATATCGGAAGATGACCATTATATAACAAGTATACGTAAACACTAATAAAAACAGATTAAATCTTTCACTGATACTGTATATCACTATCTTGAATTTTCGAAAATAAAAATGTCAGTCCGCACAGCTATGACAACTTAACTGACATCAGTTCGTTCTTGGCAGATATCCAGTAAAATTACTGTCCACTTCTGGTCAGGAATAGAGCAATACGTAACCGCGTTTCATTAGAAGAACGGGAAAGCTGAAAATTTCACGCTGTCCAAATATCAAACACGGAATCCCTTCTGAGCGGTTATCAGCTGATTTGCGCGTACATTGTCACATTTTTAATTAGAAGTTTAAAATAAAAATTTTATTCTTATACTTCTTTTCATGTTAATTTATTTTACCCGTTCATAATCGTATTTCACTGAGTATCTATTTATCTTCCAGCACGCGAGTCTGCGCAAAATTTACGACAAATTCAGTTTTTAATGCACATTTTTCGCATATCGAAGCTGAGATGTCTGAAGGTCGTTTCTATTCCTCCTTTCTACCCTTCCCCACATCATGGAATGTGGCAACAGGAAGTCATTTGACTTTTTTTTAACTGGGCTTTTGTGCTACGTGGCAGCTTTTTCATAAAAGTTACGACACGCGCGTGGTCGTGTTTTAAAATTGGGAAAATATTTTGTTCTCAAATATTTTGTAATTTTGTGTTATTAATTGCCGTGTACTATTTTAATTTGAATACATTTGGCTCTGTAAGTTTTATATCGGTTTTCATGGCAAAAAAATATGTGCAGCCAGCTGATTTTGCGCGGATTCTTCAAGTATTATCTGATGAAGAAAAGGAAGATAAGGAAACTTTTGGATAGAAGAACAATAGAGATTTCTATTCCTTATTTTCTTTTTATTTCTATTTTTTAGAAATAAATAAAAACATTAATGTTAGTTTAAATAACCAGTAAGAAGTAAGTAATGCTAAACTTACTTTTATCCCTACCAAGATGTCTTCCTTTTTTATTGTCTATAATTGTCTTTGATGAATATTAAAATTAGCTTCAGTTTTAAAATATGATTATTAAATAATAAATTAAAAATTTTCCATAATGAAATACATCATTGCTATCATCCATCTCACTAACATACGAACATAAAAATAATTTACTTATATTTGAATGTGATATCATTTGTATTTTTCAATAATAAGATTAATATTTTATTTTTTAACAAATTTATCATCAATATTCACTTATTTCTGTCGTTTTTCGAGCCCAAAACGGTAAAATAACGGATGTCGTAAAACATACGACACGCGCTTGCTCATGTGACGTGCGGCGACATAGTTTCTGTTTGCGTAGTGACTTTTTGAATGTAAATTGCATTCCATTGGTCAGTCAAAGTGTAAAGAGAAAGTGTAAGATTGATTTGAAGAAAACAGTACGACATGTGGCAAATTAAATAAATTTTAAAAGAAAATGTAAGATAACACTCCAGTGATAAAACTGTTAGATACTGAAGCCGACAAATTTTCTTCAATTCTAAAGAAGAGTGATGAAACAAAAGGTGCCTTAGAACTTAAATACATACCAAAGAAGAATGTGAAATGTTTGAAACAACTTCAGGTTTGGACGTTTGGGACAAAAAAAATAAGCTAACTTATTTTTAATTCTAGGAAACATATGAAAGGTTGGAAAATTTTAATTCTTTACATAGCGTAATCGACTGAAGAGAACCCACAATTTTGCACATACAATGGCTTATGTATATTTATGAGAATTTGATGCGTTTCAGGAACAAGGGAACAAGATGTTTGTTCAGTGTTTATGATTGCCTTCGTCGGTTACAAGAGCTGAGAAGATGAAATGTTATTAGCTTTCATTCGAAAAAAAAAAGTCTGTGTATTGATATTTTATGAACTACTAACTTTGATTTTCTAATCTTCTCTTGTATCTGTCTCGAAAACTCGGAATTTGAAAAACAGATTTCCTGGATAAATCTTACATATATTACCTGACTTCGGGATATAACTTGGTGGACAGTCATATGATAATGGGGGAACTCGAAATATAAAAAACGTTCTGCACAAAAAGTTATTTTTCAAGAATACCCATGAACTTTCACCTATTGTATTCAGCTTATGGCATGAATTTTTAAGGTCAGACCTTGACCACTGGCACTAATTGTTTTTAAATGTGTGACCAGTGAAACGTTGTTTGCTGATTTACGCATAAAAAGTGCTAAAAATTTAACTTATGCTCTTAACGCAGAAAATACTGTATGAAATCGCATGGAAGGTGAAATTGAAAGTTTTACAGCTGTTAAGTTGGAACCTAGAAATATAACACACACTTTCGTTAAAAAGGGGAGTGAAACATGTAGTTGTTAAAAGAAAGTATAGCATTTAAATGTTTTAGACCTTGTGATTGGGTGCATTATAATTTTTCATACCAATAAAGTAATTCAACATTAAGGTATGTAATTAGTCTTCACATCGAAATTTGTAACCAAAATGCTACATATTATTGAAAAGTTCCAAGTAAATGGATTTCAAAAGGCTTAAAAAGTAGTAAATGAATTGGTTACATCTTCAGACTAACGAATTTATTTGTGATTCTTGTTCAATTCAGGGATATAAGATGTAGAAATTTAAAAGTCCAGTTACCTTTTTAAAGATGAAATATGCCCAATTTCTAAGGAAAGAATCTCAATTAAGAGTAAATGCTTTTAATATTGATACAGACACTATTTTGACTAGGAATAAAATCATACTTTAGACTAACCAATTCATTAGTGATTCTTGTTCAATTCAGGGATATAAGATGTAGAAATTTAAAAGCCCAGTTACCTTTTTAAAGAAGAAATATGCCCAATTTCTAAGGAAAGAATCTCAATTAAGAGTAAATACTTTTAATATTGATACAGATACTACTGTTATGTCTTTGAAAGAAAAGTGGGAAAAATTAGAGCATTTCTATGTTGTATTCAATATTATTTATGACATAAAGGACTACAAAGTAAGAAAGTCTGAATAGTAGTTGTAAATAATACATCTGCGAATAAAAAACTGGAAGATAGTTTCAAAAATGTATCAGTAAGTACTGAGAATTTATTTCTGAATGCTAGTGTCTGTAGCTTCAGATGAGTGTAACTTTTGAATGCTAAAGCTAATAAAAAGCTATTTAAGAACTTCAATGAATGAAAAAGAATTGAGAGGTCTTTCTGTACTAGCAAGAAGAAATTCATCATACTTTCATTGAATACTGACAAGTGAATTAAGACGTTTTGTGCTCAGAAAGCATAAAATTTCAGGATTTAGGTGAGTAATGAAAAAAAAATTGCCAGAAAAGAAACTGTATGACTTTACGTAATAAAACTGAGAGGAAATTGAAAGCTAGGACTTATAAAATAGAAACTAAGAAAAAAACTAAAAAAATAGGAGGACTTATAAAACTGAGAAGACTTCTAAAAAGGAATCCTTAAAAAATTACAAAATTACATTGGATTACGTACTTCTTTTTTTAAGTAAATGCTACTACTTAATAATGTGAAATGTAGAAACTGTGCTATAAAATAAAACAAATTAGGAGCAGCTCATTTATTGTAACGTTTTAAAATTTTGCATGTGCAATTACTAAATGTGCTGTAATCTTGAATTTGGGAAAATACGCTACAATTTTTATTTACAATTAATAGTACAATTAATAATGCATAAATGTCGCATCACATATTTTACTACAAATGTATTTTATTTGGCTATAAAACTACATAATTTTGAAAACTGTTAATATACGAAATATGTGCATATACTAGAATTTTATTTTCGAAATAAAATTATTAGTAGTAAGTTATATAATAGTTTGAATTTACCATAGATAACACTGTGGTAAATTAGGCTGTTTGGAGGCCCATATCTCCTAAATTGCGGGGAGTCTTGAAATTACTTAAACCGGTCCTGGAAATAAATTGTCATTTTTTGAGGTAATATCTGCTGATGTTTGACTGTCATTACACAAGATACACTTTGCCTCATACATAAATTCTTGCCATTCTTTCGAAGTTTTGAATAATTGAGAAATTATAGCACATTTCTTTCACCATCAACTTTGAAACAGGCAAAGCAGCAAAAATTCGTCTTCCCAGCCTAGTAATTTCTGCCGAGTTTTGGTGGTTTTAAATTTCTTGCTCGGAATTTTAAGAAGATAAGCAATGATGTGTGTTGGGAATTTTTTATGAAGGTTAATTTAAGCACCAAAAAAATTGATAAAATGCAGTTTTCTTAATCGTATCTCCAAATGAACAATTTAACAGTTAAGTACAACAGCAAATTATTAACCCAGGTTATTTTACGTAACACAATTTAAAATTCCTTAATCGCACAGCCGTAGACAAAAAAAAAAAAAAAAAAAAAAAATATCCACCTTTCACATAAATCCCTAATTACCACATTAACTTTTTAAACTCAAAATAAACTCACAATTTATGACTTTATCCTGAATTGAGACAAAACTTCTTACTAAATATTTACATACGAACACTTAGTTTATCATTCATTACATGAAAGGGAGAATTGATGAGTACGTACATGTGCAGACTTCGGAATTCGGAATCTAAGCAAACTTACCCGATGCCGAAAGATAACACGTGGAAGAGTTAACAAATACGATAACAAGATGACAAATGAATCAATGTAACCTGTCCTAACACTGTCATTTACAGCTTTTAATATTGTTCGTTGCTGGTCGTAAAAGGCAGCCGTCTTCCCCATCACGCTAAATATCAGATACTTCGTACACAGGAACACTTGGTCAGCTTTACAGCCCTATAAGAGTTTTTAGAAGATTCGTAAAATATTAAAACGGCGAATTTACGATATACTTTAGTATATATTTACGTACTGCCCATTATGTTATTTTGTTACTGGAAGACATGATTCTGACGCTGCATTTACGTAGAGTTTTTTTTTAATTGAAAATTTTAAATTCCTTGTGCACCACATAGTATTACACAAGGCTACGTAGAGTTTGGAAGAAGATTTTATGTTTCATGAAAACATCCTACTGCAATATTGATTTCTATGCACGCGTTCAGGAACACTAACTCAAATTATGTTAATCTGTTTTTTCTGTCCTTCTGAATGTGATCAGTAATTATGTAATAAAAACATTATCGTCATATTTCTAAGATTATGAAAAGAATATTTCTTATAAAGTCGACTGCTTTTCTGGTAACATCACTATGTTATACATGTAAATATTCAACAAAGTTGGTACATCTATTACTCTTTGAAAAGATCAGTCATTTCATATGAAAGCATAATAATTGAAAACATAACTTTTTACCGTCATCAGGATGAATATATTTTACCTGAAATTTTAAAGATTTCCTTAATTAGTTTTTTAAGTTACAGTTAAATCTTACGTTTAATATTTTTCTATCATAACAAGTACATAAGCAAGTCATTCAGAAGTAAATGAATATTTAGTAATTAATCTTTCCGAAGGATTTTAATTCATGAACATGAACTGAAATTAGTGATGCATTGAAGTTTTTAATGATAAATATTTTCAAGTAATGAGATAAGATTACAAATGAAAAATACATTTGGCGTACTGAAAATTAACAACTTCTAAATACTAAATGTATGTCAGGAAACGCTTTAGGTATCTGAATTTAATGATTACAGTAATTTGAGAGTTGCAAGGGTATCAGTTTATAAAATTGATAAATTTGGAACATAGAGAGGAGTATAAAATATGTTTGTAACCTGTTTTATTATAACTATCAGAACCAAATACTTATAGCATGCAACACTGGTTAATAAAGCTGTAGTTTTAAAAATTTCAGAAATAATAATTAACTTAAGCGTAATATAAACAATAAAACATGAACTTACATAAAACTGCTTTCAAAGATGTCCATTTAATTTATTTAAATCATTATACTCTTATCAAGGTTTTGCATAAATTTTATGCAAAATTCTAGGTAAGATTTATCTGTAAATTTCTGCCGTTTCTGTAAACCATAACGTTAGATAATGCAAAATATATTATGAAAATAAACATTTTTCAAAAATTATCATGTTTCAGAAGCCTCTTTCGAGTAATGTACAAATAGCTTTTAAACTTTGAAACTTAAAGAAAATAAATGTCATTAACGTAAGTCGTGTCAAAATATGCAGTTGAAGTACTTCGGATATGTAATTACCATAAGTAACAGCAATATTTACTTCTAAGTTCTGGCACCAAAGTGCAATTAACAGATGAGTTCTTTTTTGGCTGCGTTATTAAGAGCTAATCTATTATCAGTGTAGCGTACTTTTCATAATTAGTGCTCTAGTTTGGTGACAGTGTAATAATATTTTAGCAGATTTTCTTTTTCACAGAAAGTTGGACACAAATAGATATTATGTTTTAGTAACGTACTGAAAGCTACTCGTATTTTTCAGGAGCACAAGCGAACATCTTTGGGATCTTTAAGAAAGCAGATTTATTTAAGAAACATATTGACACGAGGGAAAAACGTGTCAATCTTCTCAAGGTTAATATAGCAACATAGATATTTGAGTATAAAAATGCTTATAATACTTTAAAAGAGATGTTAACAGAAGCAAGCTTTTGGATGATACAACTAACATGCTGAAATATGACATAAAATATATTTTAAAACCATAACTGAGCAAGACCCGAACAGCTGGCTTTACAGTATCCAATATTTATGAATTTTTACTAAATTTTGAGAACCTGGTTTTGTTTTAAAAATTTATAAATTCTTTTTTCGAAAGTATATAATATATTATTACAGACGTATTTAATATAATTATTAAGAAATCTGATGTGGATACCGCATGACTTCTTTGTACGGCCTATTAAATTATACATAATTTTTGCTGCACTTCATTTAAACTTATTTCCTTGAATTTCAATAGAGATATATTTCTCGTTCAATTGATTCAGTTCTTATTTTGCGGTAAGAAAAATATATAAGTACTCAAAACATTTTCATTAAAAATTGCGAACCACAGAAAAACCGAAAACATTAAATACAATTAAAAACAATTTTTGCAGTTAAAATTAAAGTTTCAACGCCAAAACAAAAATTCGGCCACCAGAAAATTACAGAAAACCAGAAAGAACGTGTAGGAAGACAACAGTTTTAGTGAACAAAACTTTTAAGATAAATTTTGGATCCACTGGGAAAAAATCACTGAAGTTGGTGCACTAACTAAATTAATTCACTATACTACTGTTTCAAATGCAAACAAATAGCCAACAAGTTAGGCCTTTCCTCCATTTTAAAATTTTTGATAATTCTACGTTTATTGCATGCATGTTATCTAAAGGCAATAAAATCCTTAACCGGAACTTAAAAAAAAAAACATAATTTAAACACTTTTAAAGCAAAAAATGCACAATTTACCAGCATAATAGTATTAAAAATCAGAGCTCACCAAGCCGGGTAAGAGACAGGTTATACATACATATATATACACACACATATGTATATGTGTTTGGTATTGTCGGTGGGAACAAAAAAGGGAAGTGCATATCTGGATGTTAAAGCAGTGCGATGTACAAACTTTCAACGATTTTTGTAAGTTGCATAGTGCGTATTGTGTTGTAAATGTGATAGATTACTGCGTATAAGTTGTATATTGTAATAGCTCAGTACAACCAAAACTAGCCCAGTATACTCAACTCATTACGTGGCACTCATAGGTACCTTCCGCCGAGTTGGCAGACATTCAGTATAGTTCACAACTCGGGGAGGGGAGCGTCATCTTTGGCCTCGTCCTGTCCTTTTTTATTATTCACAAGTTTACGTTAAAGTATTATCAACCGGTATCGCATTTGCCTTTTCTTGGACAGATGTCAACAAGACTAGGGTAAAAATTACTTGTTCCCTGATAACGTACATGAGTAACGCGAAAGGCCTTAACATTTTAAATATTTAAGGTGAAGGTAAAATATATTACATGATTACGCATGAGAAAAATAATATTGCAATTCTTTTCACATTTTAAATCTTTCAATGTATGTAAGATATGAAGAAAAAAACTGTTCTGAGTATTTGTAAAGATCGTGACTTGTAAAGATCATGACTTGTAAAGATCGTGACTTAAAGAGAACGTGAAATATAAATAATAGGACAAGAACTTGCATTTTACGGTGTGGCAACAAGAAGAGGATTCGGAAGATTTTTATATATTTTGTTTAGAGAGTTTAAGATTTTAGTATTTTAATAGTTGTAAGAGTTTTAACTGTAGCAGTTAAGAGTTTAAAAATTTTAATAGTTAAGAGCTGCTGCATTTATTTTTTTTGTTTTGTTCTGTTCTAAAATTCAAATAAACGTATTTTGTTCATTCTGAAAATTTAGCTTTGTTCTTCCTACAAGATTCAATATCCGCTATATTGAAATAAGGAAAGGATCTTTACTGGCGCAGCCGGCAGGATCGGGGTTTCCCCGCTTATAATTACGAACCAAAATAACTCAGGTGAGAGCTCAATTTACCTTGTAAACGTAAAATAATTAATCAAGATTATGAAAAGTTAATTATTGTTTCTGTCATGGAATCTTAGTTTATTTACTTGTCAAAGTAATGAATACGCCAGTGTTCAAATGTAATTTCGTTTGACTCGCCATTAAGTATTGATTCCACTGATTGATTTTCATGCCGAATAAAATTAAATTCATTGTGAATTATATTTAAATAGAAAAAGAAAAGAGAAAAAAAATTGCCTTTTATAAAACTAAGAGTCTATTGACTGAATAAAATCGAGACATGGCTTTTATGGGACGTGGGGAAAAAGAGGATTTACTGGTTTTAGCTGCTGAATTAGAAATTCAAGTAGATCAAAGTATGAAAACCGTGGCGATAAAAAATGAAATAATTCAAAGTGATACATATTATGAAGCATTTGCTAAAGAAGTGTTTTTAACGATTATTGAAGAGAGGAAAAGAAAAGAAGAGGAACAGCGAAGAAAGGAGAAAGAAGAGATTGAGGAACAGCGAAGAAAGGAGAAAGAAGAGCTTGAGGAAAGGCGAAGGAAAGAAGAGATTGAGGAACAACGAAGGAAAGAAGAACTAGAAGCACAGCAGAAAAGAGAGCAAATGGAGTTTGAATTGAGGAAACTCGAAATTGAATCTCGTGTTCGACTAACACAAACTCCACCAACAAATGAAAATGGACATCATAATTTTGATTTAATTAAGCTTATTCCCAAATTCAATTTAAGACACGATGATATTGTAATTTATTTATCCTTATTTGAAAGACAAGCTAAAAGGACAAAGATTGATCCTAAAGATTGGGTTTCATGTTTATTGACTTTAATGCCATCTGAAATCATTCAATTAATTGGTAGGGAATCTGAAGAAAATTTTGAAGATTATGAGTACATTAAGGCCATTTTATTGAAGAGATTTAAATTAAATCCTGAAAGCTTTAGAAAAAAATTTGTGATGCACCAAAAGAGCGCTGAAAAATCATGGAGAGATTTTTGCTACGAAATTAAAAGTTATTTTGAAGAATGGATCAATGGTCTTGAAATCACAAATTTTGCCGCGTTAAAAGACTTGATTATTACTGACCAAATTAAGAAAAGAGTACCCTATGAAGTAAGAGACCATCTTCTTGACGACTGGGCGAAGTTCGTTTCTCCAACCAAATTAGCTGATAAACTTGACGAATATGACAGTGTTCGTAATATCTCAAAACGGACTGGTGGTAATCCATCAGCAGACAGAACTAAAAAAAATGGCAACCTCATTCTCCACTTCCAGAAAGAGCTTTCAGAAATAAATCGCTGTCCGCTGAAAACACGCCAAGAGTGTACCCTTCCAGTAAGAGTGACGAACCACAAAAGCCTAGTTTCAAACTAACTTGCTATAATTGTGGAAAAGAAGATCATACATCTAAGTTATGTACCAAAAATCGGATACCAAGAAGTGCTTCTGCAACAGCACAAAACAACTTAATACAAACACAAGCACCCCTTACAGAAAGAGAAAAACCAGAAGTGCTAACTGCCAAGATCTCTATTCCTGTCTCAAAATCAGTGGACGTGTCTAGAAACATAGATGAATTAAAACCGGTCAAAGTTAAATGTGGAGATATTATTCTAAATGGAATCGTAGACACGGGAGCACAAATTTCAGTAGTCCGTGAGAAATTGGTTGACAACATACCTTGCGAAGGAGAAAGTAAAATAGAGATATCTTCTAATTATTAAATTAATTACTCCACTAAAGATTTTCCAGATGAAAATTGACGATGATTTTCACGGTAGAGTGCCCATTACGTATGCTGTTTCAAAAAAGCTAGTTACCGACTTGCTATTGAGTTCTTCAGCTTATGAAACACTCTGTGGAAATATCGAACTGTGGAACTGTGATCGTCATTGGGATGCATCCCCCTTAGAGTACAATGAGACAGATGATGAACCCTCACCTGTTGAAGACAATACTACAAATTTGTCTGTTGTTAATCAGATTTCCCAAGAAAACATACTCTGAAAGCAACGAACAGAGTAAGACTAGAATTCAAGACACATCAAAAACAAGACGAAACTCTGAAAAAATGCTTTGAATTTGCAAATAAAAATCAAAATTCATATGCTTTCGATGATGGCATATTACTTCATTCCGAATATATCTGTGGTGAAAACATTAAGCAAGATGTTAAAAAATTCTGTGAAAGTTGTAAAGAACTGCTCTTTACAGAAATAGAGAAAACAGAAATGATAGAAGATAAAATTGTTGAACAGGAAGCACAGAAGGAAGAAATTATAACTGAAGAAACTAAGAGGGTAGAAACAGAAGATGAACTCAAAGAGGAAAATGTAATTGACAGCAAAATAACAGATGTAGAAATTATTCCACCTGAAAGTAAAAACGAATTTATGGGTGAGACTGAAATCCCAGTTGAAAAAGAAACTGTCAATGAAAGTGAAACTCAAGTGAAGCCAGTAACCAAAACAGAAAATACAGATGATGCTGAAACTGCAGATGAAAAAGAAATAATTGCAGATGACAATAAAACTCAAGTAAATCTTGATGATGAGAACATAGAAGAGAAAGAATATATTGCTGAAATTGGAAACGAGAAGGAAAAAGTAGATGATAAAAAGAATGACTTAATAATCCATAAAGAAAGTGTAAAAGCTGACTTAGTAACTGAAAATGAAAATGTAAATCACACAGAAGCTGCAGATCTTGAGACTGAAAATAAACTTGCAGATAACAGTGAACTATTACAATTTACTGAAAAAGAAATTCTGGATGATAATAGAAACAAAAAGTACAATAAGGACAGCATAGATACTGTTGAACTGGGAGATGAAAAAGAAAGTGTGGATTATACAACAAAAGTTGAAACTGAAAAGGAAAATGTCATCCACAATGAAACTGAAAACCACAGAAACCTTTCAAGTTATAGGGTGAAAACATGGAAGATTGAACAGAAAGTTATTCGGATGAAAGCGAAGAACTGGAAGACGAGAAAGAAACGGAACGAATTGCTGAATTAATAGAAGAGCCCGAGCCCGAGGTAGACGATCTACATCATGTTGATGAAGAAAACTATTAGAAAAAGCAGAAGAAAAAAATTGCTGAGATTTTTTCAGTTTATAGGACTTTCACCAAGCACAGAAATCCCATATTTGAAGAAATTGATAAAGATGAAACAAGTGATGAATGGTATGAGCTACTTGACAAAGCCATTGGAAAGATAGAAGAGAAGAAAGATGATAAGGAACAACAGCTACTAGAGTTGCCTACCATAGGTTAGAATGATAATGAATATAAGCCATTTACAAAAGAAATGCCCATAGCATTTTTCAGCAAGAAACTAACGCCCTGTCAACAACGATGATCAACCATCGAACGAGAAGCATTTTGTGTCATCGAAGCCTTGAAAAAATTTGACACATGGATTTTCGGTGCCAAAGTGCAGATTGTGTCTGATCACAATCCCCTCACCTACTTGACCCAAAGCGCCCCTCATGGTGCTAAACTGTCTCGTTGGGCCTTAGCGTTACAACGGTATAACATGACTGTGACATACCGCAAAGGAAGTTCACATGGGAATGCTGATGCTTTGTCAAGGTTAGCTGTTAACTCTTTCTCTCTCAATGAACTCTGAGCAGCATTGTCTCTACGGTGACGAATGTGCTTCTTGTGGGGGGACTTGTAAAGATCGTGACTTGTAAAGATCGTGACTTGTAAAGATCATGACTTGTAAAAATCGTGACTTGTAAAGATCATGACTTGTAAAGATCGTGACTTAAAGAGAACGTGAAATATAAATAATAGGACAAGAACTTGCATTTTACGGTGTGGCAACAAGAAGAGGATTCGGAAGATTTTTATATATTTTGCTTAGAGAGTTTAAGATTTTAGTATTTTAATAGTTGTAAGAGTTTCAACTGTAGCAGTTAAGAGTTTAAAAATTTTAATAGTTAAGAGCTGCTGCATTTATTTTTTTTGTTCTGTTCTAAAATTCAAATAAACGTATTTTGTTCATTCTGAAAATTTAGCTTTGTTCTTCCAACAAGATTCAATATCCGCTATATTGAAATAAGGAAAGGATCTTTACTGTATTAAAGTTTGTTCATTGTATAAAAGTCATAAAATGGGATTGGTTAGATGTTTAAAAATGGAATTATGATATTAGATATAAGCCAATATAATTCAAATCAAATAAATATGACTCAGGGCATATTTTTGGGATGTTAAATGAATTTTTCGTATTTCTTGGTGTCGTTCCCTGTTTTTTTTTTCGAGCTTCTCTCAGTCGGAAGATGTTAAGCATTAATCGTTTATGTAGTTAATGGAATTTCATCCAGACCCTACAATTTGCCCTGGAGAAATAGAAGAGGAAAAAGCCGCACTCGACTGCATATGAGCCAAGTGGGATATTGCTGGAAATGATTGAGTAATTATGCACAAAGCAGTAATACTACGATCAAATATGCGATTTGGGAACAACAAATTTTTTTTTATTCTTTGGCTTAAAACAAGCGAAGCACTATCCGCTAATAGTGACAGAATGTGAAATCAGTTACTCTGAAGATGTATTCAAGACTGGCATGGAATCGTTTCTTACGAAGACAGCTGAAAGAATTAGTTCTATCTTCCCTGTTGTCATCCACCGTGATGCTTAAAATGAGCCCAATGGAAGAATAACTCGTGAACTTAGGAATACAGAGATGTAAGCAGATTCTGTTTAAATATCTTTGTGTCTTGCGTTGCAATGGCATAAATGGTTCTTAGGAACTATGCCTCAGATAATGTATTAAAGCAATTAATTATACTTTTCTTCTTCTTTTCCTTCTCACTGTTATGTGTGCGTATTTATGTAATGTGTGTTTACCAGTGATATCTACTTCAGGCGTAATATACAGGCAGTTCTTCAGCCATTGTGAGTTAAATACAGAAAGTGAATTTCATGGCAAGTGGCGGAAGTTTGTTCTGTAGCACAAATAGTGCTTTCTGTAAAATTTCAAAGGTTAATGAAAAGGTTATTTTAACCTTCGGAAGACTTTGCCATTTTGATTGAGACTACAGCGATGCGTCTCTTGTAAGTCTAATACAATCTGAAGGACATTGATTTAAGTGTCTATACAAGAAGAAACCGATACAGTTACAGGTACAGAGAAGGTACCCAACTCTTTGATGAATCATGCCTAGTGACGACGCAACATCTAGCATGGTCTTTGCGAGCCTTCACGTTTCTACAGCCCTCGCAAGTCCAATGAAAGAATTTGGGTATACTGTAGACACTATGCTTACATCATTGAAGCCATCCAGTAGTTTTGAAGGCTAAAGCTTCCTGTTTTGACTTTTATCGAAAGCTCAGAAACTCTTTCCTTATTATAACCGGTTAGAGAATAAGAAAAGTTTTGGTACAGCAAGTCAAACATCTCGCCCTTTTGGCTAATATCATAGTGTAAGGACGCCATATGAGGTGACTGTAAAATATCTGCTAAATGAATTGGGTAATGAGAATTCTAAATTTGCTCTATTTAAAGCTGCATTTCTTAATTAATCATAGCACCGTCCTTGAAACTGCCAGAAGCAAATGGTAAGTTAGAAAACCCCACAGATGCATCTTATTTTCGCTGTATAACAAAACAAATAAAACAATGACTATTTATCTCAGCGAGTTTAAATACTTTACATGAATTGCATGCCATTGTTAGTCCCTCTCGTAATAGGAAAAGCAGTTCAAAGAGTAAGGAAAGCTTTTTTTTCCCGCAACTACAGAGATTTGTAACTGAGCATGCCAAGTCCTGTAGAATTTGCCAATGATTAGCAATATTAATTAATACCCGACGGTGTACCTAACAGCATGCTGCTGGGGTCTGGTGTTTATAATGCCTCTAATCATGAAGGAATTCGGTTGGTAGACTCTTGCTGAAATACAAAAATTTTACGCACTGGTTCACCCAACACAAACTGTAGAAAAATGGATGAAAATTAAATTCAAAGAAAGAGGAAAGTAATGGAATTATTCTTATAACGTGCATTCTGTGTACCTGAAGTATTTCTATACAAAATTATTTTTCCTCAAGATTCCTGGAAGAAGATGTGAGGTCTGCAATGAACCTTAAAATACAAATTTAAACAAAATTTGGTGGAATCATAGTTTAGCCCTAAGAACTTAAACAAGTTTTTGTAGGTTATGGCTCATGCTTTTAGGTTAGAATTTTTCAGTTTAGTTCACGTCCTATCGCCAACACTACCAAAGTTTGTTCTGGGTTAAGCCATTTTGCTATCTGACGCTAACTACGCGCAGTGATTACCTGGGCGGCTAAAGTTTTGTGTATAATCTACGACTACGTTACTTAAATTTCAATTTCAATTTATGTTATTAAAAATACCCGCAAGTAGCAGACTTTTGTTCTCTACTACAAGCAGTACCTTCTGTTAAACTTGAAGGGTTAATAAAAAAGGTTATTTTAACCTTTATAAAATTCGTTAGAGTTCACATTAATAATCCAGAAGGATATTCTCAGGGATTCATCAACAGAATGTCCATGGAGTTGATTGTCATGGCTTAGGAATCCATGTATGCCGGGGAGTACTATGAGCAGTGGTAGTTATACCATATACCTTTCACATATCTGACGTAGGTAGCTATACCTTTCACATATGTGGCGTAGGTACTAGATCACGAAGTTTCATCCACACGTGAGAGTTAAAATATCCGAGATAATGGGAAGAGGAGATATTGAGTACATGAAGTGGACTGCATTTTCCTCGGACTTAATCCAATAAAGCTCATCTGGGCATGTTTTGTAAAGAAATTAGTTTTACAAACCGTGTGGGTTTTCGAAATCACCATGATACACATTTAAAATTTTACACACATTTTTTTTTCAAATTTGACACACATGACATTTCAAAATCCCGAATGGGACAATAAAGCCTGAATACCTCTCAGGAGTTTAATGAAAAACATGCAGTATAGATGCCAAACAAGTGTTATCAGACGCTACTGGCAGATTTCTTGTGACCATTCAGGGTGGGGGTGATCCAGTAAGCATCATTTTTCTTTTTCCCATCTTGTTTCTCATGCAAAAAAAATTGCATTATTTTTCACTATCAAGAATGCAGAATACCTCCTTTCTTCAAACCAATGTCTGCTGTTAAGTTAAAAAAAAGGCAAGGAGTGTAATATCTGCATATTATAAATTCAACATTTTTCCGCAATTACATATTATAATTTTTAGCAACTTTTCCTCTAAATTTCTTATACCCTCAAAGTTAATTACTGTTACTTTTTAAGATTTCAAAACTTTATATTAGCCGGTAATTAAAAGGCAAAAGGGACTGATCTTTAGAATATGGTAACTGGTAGTTTGGCGACATTTTGGAGGCGATAAAGGTTACTACCTGGGACTTTGGTAATAATGTAATCAGTACTTAGTTCCGATTACGCATCATTTTGTGTGAGGGAAATGAGAGATCATGGGATATGTCATGTGATATTAAAGGACGAATTACGGTTCTTTAATCGGAAAAGGGGGGAATTTGGAAAAATATCTGTGGCTGTATATTATTTTGTATTAAGCTTCATTGTGTGTTGTGTGAAGTAGGGTTGAATAATTTTGGGATTATATGGCGCTGTCTAAAGTGAATTCTAGATTTTAATGCGTTTGTGTGATAATTCAAAAGAATTGGTTGAATGGTGCATGAGTGTAGGTTTAATTGCGGATAAGTATGAATATCCAAAATGTGGGAATGAAATGAGATTGTGTGAAAGGAAGGATATTACTGATAAGTTTGAATGGCGGTGCAAGAAATCTGGTGAAAATGGACATTTTGTGAAACGGAGTGTAAGGAAGGGTACGTGATTTGCTGAAAGTCGTTTGAGTATGGGTGAGATTTTATTGATTTCTTATTATTGGGTGAATAGATTGCCAGTTGACTATTGGATTTCGGATTTAGAAATTAGCAGTAGGACTGCAGCTGATTGGAATTCTTTTTGTAGGGAAGTGTGCGTGGAATTTTGCGAAAATGATATGGGTATGCTTGGTGGTATGAATGTTATTGTGGAAATTGATGAGAGTAAGTTTGGGAAGCGGAAGTATCAGAGAGGTAGGAGAGTGGAAGGAAAATGGGTGTTTGGTGGGATTGAAAGGGGTAGTAATAAATGTTTTTTTAAGGTTGTGCGAGATAGAAGTAAAGATTGTTTATTAAGTTTTATAAAAGAATATATTCTACTGGGTACTATAATTATTTCAGATTGCTGGAAATCGTATGAATGTTTGGAAGATGAAGGTTTTAAACATCTTGCTGTGAACGACAAATATTATTTTAAAGATCCGGAAACAGGTGCACATACCAATACAATAGAGGGCACGTGGAGTGCTATAAAAAGCGACATTCCGAGGCATTGTGATAAAGACAATTTTGCTTTTTATTTAGCGGAGGAAGTGTGGAGGAAAAATTCGCAGAAAAAATCGTTCAATAATTTTATTGAATCCATAATAAAAATGTATCCACCATGTAAGCAAGATTCTGAAGAAGATTAGGTAAGTTAGTATTTTTAATTATTTGAGGATATTGTTTTATGCATTGTTCTAAATGTAAGGTGGAAGTAAAGTAATTTGGTATTATTGGGAAAATTGTTATTAGCAATGATTTAGTTTAAAGTAATTAGGATTGTTAGCTAATTTTTATTAATTTAATGTATGTGCTTATTTATATTTTAAGTAGTGTTTTTGAATTTAATTATATTTTAATTAAATGATAGTTAGTTTGTGAATTTTATGTTTGTAGGAATTCGGTATACGTTTTAGTTGAAATAAACGTGCATGGAAATAATTTAAATATTTGACACTAAGTATTTGTAATGTTTGCGGTATGAATTCGTTGGTAACGTTTATAATATAATAGATGATTTAGAGGTAAAAGTTTTTGGATATTTTATTTATTTTATATGTGGAAATGTTCATATTTGGAAAGGGTATATACTTTTTCGCGATCAGGTAATTTCATATATGTTCTTTTTACCGGGTTTAAAGATTCAGAAAATTGTCATGCATTTTCGTGAAATTTTTCTAATTTATGAGAAAAAAGCAGTGTACATGGATATGGTGAATAGTGTGCGCAATGCCATTTTTGTGCAATTCTGGGATTTTTTTTTAAGTAAAAATAAGTCGACGTGTACATGGTTTAGTGATATTTTAATTAAATGATAGTTATTTTGTGAATTTTATGTTTGTAGGAATTTGGTATACGTTTTAGTTGAAGTAAACGTGCATGGAAATAATTTAAATATTTGACACTAAGTATTTGTAATGCTTGCAGTATGAATTCGTTGGTGACGTTTATAATATAATAGATGATTTAGAGGTAAAAGTTTTTGGATATTTTATTTATTTTATATGTGGAAATGTTCATATTTGGAAAGGGTATATACTTTTTCGCGATCAGGTAATTTCATATATGTTCTTTTTACCGGGTTTAAAGATTCAGAAAATTGTCATGCATTTTCGTGAAATTTTTCTAATTTATGAGAAAAAAGCAGTGTACATGGATAAAGTGAAGAGCGTGCGCAATGCCACTTTTGTGTAATTCTGGGATGTTTTTTTAAGTAAAAATAAGTCGACGTGTACATGGTTTATGTGTATGTGTTATTTTGAAAAACGCGTAAGGAGTATGGTATTGTGCACTTTTTCCCAATTTTGCAGTGAATATTTGTCATGATTAAGCAGTTTTGTTAGATAAAATTTCTAGCATAAGTGTAATTCGGCTAGTAGATTGTTGGAAGAAATGTTCAGTAGATAAAAAGAAAAGAAACATGTCTTTACATCTTGAAGACAAAATGGCGGCGGGAAAAAAAAAATAGAGGGTTGCTGTAGGAGAGTTTGTCGCTAAATTTTCGCCAAAAAAATCGTTAAGTTACCATAATCAAATATCAACCGCAAAAGGTTTTCTAATCAAGGGAATCTTTTATGTATATATTTTTGAACTTTTGGGACTATTAGCTGCATCCGAATCAAAGACGACGACAGCAGCTGTAGTGTTGTTTAATTTAAAACACTTCCATTATGCGTTATAAAATGCAATAAACTGACAACACTTTATTCGAATTTTTCAAATGTGTATTGAAAAATAAAATCAAACAGTTGCTTACAAAAATAATATTCATCGTAACTAGGGGTACATTCTTATAATTTCAAGCTAATCACCCCGAATTTGTCGGTTCCGACATCTTTCGTTTCCAAACGAATTTTAAAATGAGTTAAAAAAAGTAGAAAAAGTATCCATCCAGTAGGGTTTCTTAAAGCAGCAGAGAGTCGCCAAATATTTTAGCAGTTTCGATATTTCTTTAACTTACTATAATAATTTTACAATTACCAAATATTTTTACACAGTGTATCTGAAAATAAAGATAAGACAATGCAGACAAAGAAAAAAAAACGAAAACATTTCGACGCATTTCTTTTTATATTATAAACGTTCATTTTCCTTGACGCTGTCATTTTTTCTGTTACTTATTTATAATTTTCACAATGTTCTATGTCTTAAAATTAGAAATTAATGACCTAAAATTGGAATAGTATATTAGAGAACAAGTGAAAAAATTGACAGTTTCACTCACGCATGTGTCGGATTTGCGTAATACTTATGGGTCCCATAAAATTTTTGTAAATATTATGAGGTTTTTGGGGGATTGCAAAATTTGGGGAAGTGCAGAATCGCGCACTGCTTGGCGCATTTTTAAGAATTGCACATACTTGGTATCCATGCTCACATCGACCTATTTTCACTTTAAAAAAATCCCAGAATTGCACAAAAATGGCATTCCGCACTCCCTTGACTTTATCCATGTACACATCGACCTATTTTCACTTAAAAAGTCAAAGAAAATTGACAAAAATCCAATTCTTCTTACTCTTGTAAAAAGCGCCAAACAGACGCTAATCAAATAAGTGGGTGATTCTGCACTTTAGTTATAAAGTTAATGAGATATCTTGTTACCCACCTGAAACAGACGTTGTAAGTTGCGACGCACTTTCTCTTCAAACCTTAAAAGATGAAATCATGGCATTGAAAGCAATATCAGAGCGCATATCCCGTAGTAAGTTTCGGAACGTAGTGAAAGCAGAAAGAGAAATTATAGCAAATCACGTCTTGGTCATCAGTTTGGGAGGATAGAGATAAGTATTCAAAATTATGGTGAAAATGTGTATTAGCCCACTGCTTGGCGATTTTCAGCAGTGAAAATCGCCGGTAAAATCTCAGAATACGTTGCGTAAACAAAGTTGCTAAGGCGCAGCTAAGTGACATCCATAAATGGGTGGGACTAAAATTGTGACGTCACAATGTATTCTCTATAGATATAGAAATAAGTATAATAAATTCTTTATATTTTAAGTTATAATAAGTGAGTTGTACCAGTTATTAAAACGGTAAACAACATCGCAGTCTCTCATATTTGTATTTCATACAGCTTCAGTATTTTCAAAGATTTTAGAATTTATACAAATAAAAAAAGATTTTTATTTTTAAATTCATTGCGACAATTATATCAGAATGTTTCAACTTATTGCGTGTCTTTTAAATAAAATAGTATATACTCCAATTTACGTTAAATCTCTTAATATAAGGGCTTAATAAATTTCAAGACTTACCCCCTTTGATGGTTTTTTTGATGCTGGATTATATTCCGGATAGCTACTAGAAAAATACTAACTTCTTCTTTTGTGAATGATTCAACGTAAAATAAATCGTACACATGATTTTGATTTTTTTTGGGGGGGAGGGGTTTTATATTGACATAATATTATTTACATTTTCAGTTTAAAAGGATAATCATTTAAAGAACAATATCTGATTACAGCCGATTCATAAACTACCAAAAATCGAGTTCAAGTTCTAAAAAAAAAAAGTGCTAGTTCTACGGTTTTCGTATGGTTTCTCTCTGTTGCCAATACGCAAGAATCAAAAACTATTTCCCTCTTTTTTTTCTTTATTTCTTTCCTTTACCGGAGTAGTTGCCAACAAATTTAAATTCATATTATCGAACATTTTAATTTATCATTTTTACAAATTACCTTGTTGCTACGTAACGACACAATCCCTTAGGTACTAGTAAGTAGACAATCTTCATTATTTTCTAAAAATTTTAAACTTTACAATAATAAAAAGTAACAAATATTTTTATTGCAGATCAACATCATACGCAGCTTTCATATCACTGTTTCTTAAATTCTTCAATCACGTCATATTCTATAGTCTTACTAGAATTCTATACATTCTACAAATAAAAAAAATCTAATTTCTCACAATGAAAGAAAATAAACACTATAAATTTGGAACACTAAGCAATGCTTCACACACACACACATATTATCAATGAACTCATATTATCAAGTGCAATTGCGATAGCAAATACTACGTATTAAAATAAAAAAAAAGTATAAGTTATTTATAGGGTATAAGTAATTTTTAAATTTTGCTACTATTGAGTAGATCGTCGGATTATCGATATTTTTCGGAGAGCATTATCAACATATCAAAATCAAACAATTAAAAATACAATAAAAAAAGATGTCTAAAGTATAACTTGCAATTAAAACAACAATCAATGCAAATTTAAAATACACAAACGACACATTAAACATTGCATATAAAATACATTACATTACAGCTCGGTATAACATACAGCCTCACTTTGTTCATGTGCACAACGATCTGTATTCACTCGAAAATCTTCAAAGAATTGCAAAACCTTGGTGTCGATGTACACATCCATCTATTTTCACTACAAAAAAATCAGAGAATTGCACAAACTTGGCATTGCGCATTGCCTTGTCCTTGCCCATGTACACATCGATCTATTTTCACTTAAAAAACATCAGAGAATTGCACAAACGCGGCATTGCGCACTGCATTGGCTTAGTTGCTAAGGCGCAGCTAAGTGACGTCCATAAATGGACCCATGTACACATCGATCTATTTTCACTTAAAACAACATCCCAGAATTGCACAAACTCGGCATTGCGCAGCACATTCGCTTTGCCCATGTGCACATCGATCTATTTTCACTTCAAAAAAACATCCCAGAATTGCACAAACTCGGCATTGCGCACCAAACTGGATTTGGCCATGTGCACATCGATCTATTTTCACTTCAAAAAACATCCCAGAATTGCACAAACTCGGCATCGCGCGCAACCTCCGCATTGCGCACAACATTGGCTTTGCCCATGTGCACATCGATCTATTTTCACTTCAAAAAACATACCAGAATTGCACAAACTCGGCATCGCGCACAACCTCGGCATTGCGCACCACATTCGCTTTGCCCATGAGCACATCGATCTATTTTCACTTAAAAAAAATCCCAGAGTTGCACAAACTCGGCATCTCGCACAACCTCGGCATTGCGCACCACATCGATCTATTTTCACTTCAAAAAACATCCCAAAATTTTACAAACTCGGCATTGCGCACTGCATTGGCTTTACCCATGCACACATCGATCTATTTTCACTTAGAAAAACATCAGAGAATTGCACAAACTCGGCATTGCGCACTGCATTGGCTTTGCCCATGTACCTATCGATCTATTTTCACTTCAAAAACATCAGAGAATTGCACAACTTCAGCTTTTCCAATCTTCTAGGATCGAGCCAAAAAGAAATGCAAAATATTAAAAATAAGCAACTTTAAAACGAACCATACAAGAAAATGTTTTTCACTTACCCTTTTCAAGGAAAATGTAAAATCTTTTTGAGGGGTTTTATATATGTATATTGAATTTATGTCAGGGGCAAACACTTTTGGATCCCCCTCATCTTTAAATAAATTTACTAACGTTTTATACTCCGTTTCCGTAATATATGCAGAAAAAAGGCAAAAACCCACAGGGGGAAAAATACTTGATTAAAAAAAGAACCACCACATAAGAACATTGAAACCGCAACAGAATTAACTTCTCAAATTAACAAGTAAAAATTTCAAAAAAAATTAAAGCTTTCAGATTTTACATTAAGCCCAAAGGAGCGTTTTTTTAACGTTTTGTGTGTTACCTTTCTTTATCAAATATAATGTTCTTTACACTTAAACCATAAAATTCAATTCAACAGCAATATCGCAAAATAATTTTAAAATGAGCATATCTTTAGAATTTCTGATACACAGTTTTGCGCTTTGCACGTAATTTTTTTTTCACGTACTGTGTTGCCGTTGTTCGCTTTGAAATCTTTGAGTTTGTTAATCAAAAATTCGTTCAAGTTTTACAAAATATCAATCAGATAATAAAAAAAATTCCAAATTCCAAGCTTGGACTTCTAGGTGCCCATATGAGTTTGGAAACGTATGTTATTCAAAATTGGATGGCTCTAGGTACCGTTGTTTTATCACAATGCGAGAAACATTTATGCAGAGTTTTTAATATTTAATTTCTTTAAATATAACACAGGGCGATAACATCTAGTGGCAACAGAATAACAACACAGCTTCAAAACATCGGGTTAGCCATGTTGGCGCGTTTATTGTCCAGTAAAAAACAATTGCCAAGCAGTGGTTTAAACCGCATTTCAAGCAAAATTATGTTTATGTCTCCATTGATATTTAAATATTTATTTATTTACCAGTTAATTATATTTAGTACAGGAAGGAAACTTATCATGATGATACAAACTCAAAATCCAAAAATATAATAATTATTGTTCTGAGATTACGAGCTTATCGTCACTATGGCAACTCGTTATTATGTGATAAATTTAATTGTTGCCACACAACATTGGATGGCAGATTTGATTATTGATTACTTTAATTTCAAATATGCATTCGTAGACGTTTATTATCTGTAATGACAGGAACGTCTTCAAGAAACAAACAAAAAGTAGCTGAAGAAAATAGATTTTTCCCGAGACAAAGGGAAAAGGAATGCTTAATGGAATGATATTAAAAAAATTAACGTGGATTGTCATTATATATAGCGTATATTAAGAACCACAAATTAGTCACATCATTTAATTACCCATTTTCTCATTTCACGTCATCATTTAATGACACGTTTCATTTTTGTGCTCATATGATTCTGTAGTAAGAAATGAAGAATGGAATTTTCTTTAAGAAATCTTTGCAACAGCAAAAAAAAATATTCGTGGTGTTTTCACAAGATGCAGCGGTGACAGCAGCATCATATTAAATATTTCATATGCCTAATAAGCATATGAAACAATTTACTGATGCAGAAATTGTGAAAGAATGCTTCAACAAAGTTTCCGACATATTATTTGATAAACGTAATAATAAAAAACCAAGTAAATGAGCAAATTAAAAATATGCAGCTCTTAGATTCAATCAGGGTTAGGCACACTGAAAATACTGCAAGACACATTTCTAATCACATCACAGATTAAAAATGTCATATCTATTTTAGTTTCTTAAATTTCTTTTAGCCCCGATATTTCAACAACATTTTCGTTCGTTCTTGGTGCTTCGTTTTTGTTAGGCACAACAGTGAACCGAATTTAATCCATGAAAGCATTTTTAAATTTCTTCTCGTGAAGAATCCCACTAGAGGCAAAGATTATCTCGATGTCATTAGTACAATTCTGGAAAAAAATTAAATTGACATGCAACAATTAGCTTTTGTAGGCTCATATGATGTGACGAAGTCTGAAAAGGAATTTATTCCTTCCTAAAAACCAAAACATTATTTATCCTGTATTATTAAAATCCCTTATTATTTTCAGTATCGTTCACCAAGTAAGCATAGCAGAATGTATGGGTATGAACTAGTCATACACTGATACATACAGAATCGGGATGAAAGCTGTAATAAACATAGTAAATTTGATCTATTTAGGAAAACTGAGGCTTAGAAAGAATTTGTTTGAAATTTATATCTATCGGAAATAAGAAGTTTTTAAAATTTATTGGAAGGATTAACATGAATTGTAGTGACATTCGTTTGAATGCGTCGATGCGATGTTAAACTCATCGAGGGATGCAAAAGATGATTTTTTTATGTTAAGAAATGATTCCAGTTTTACAAGTAAACAATAAAGAGCATAGCAGGCATAAAAAATTATTAAGGATTGTGTCTTTTAGCACCTAAATGGGGCATTATAAAACATTATTAGCAATTATAAAGCAGTCTGAGGAAAAATAATTAAATATGACAAAGATCGTACTATTTTTCAAATAAATATTTGTGTATAGTATACTTCATTTTTAATTTGTATATTTTTAAAATATGTAAAGGATTCCGTAACGTAGCAAATATATTTTATAAGCGATCCAAAATTACAGAAGATTGAATGTAGGGATCCTAGCCTAATAAGCCCCATTGTCTTCGTAATAATGTTAACAGTACTTACAAGGAAAATACCTTGAAAAATATTCGCAAGTTAATATCTAATTCTAGAGAAAAATTTGATGTTTGCGGTTGTGATAATGTAATATGTTTAGTTAATTATCTGCTAGTCTATTTCTTCATTTAAAGTTAGCTTTTTCTAATAAACTTCATATTCATTAATCTGTAATATTATATGGCTTTCTTTCCAATTTGATTTTGTGTTTTTAAGAAAAGCCTGTCAAGACTTATAAGTTTCGATTAAAACAATGTTCAGTTACGACGACAGAAATTTATAACTTTTGATAGTTCCACATCTTAACTGAAGTATTCATTTCGAGATGAGGTCATAAATTCCTCAAGTTAAAAAAAATTGAGAATTCAATATTGCATTGAAGAAAATGAACGAATATTTCTTCTCGAGGAAGAATATTACGCATAATATATATATATTATGAAATCTTTTCTGCTGGCAAGTAGAGCTTGTTACAAGAACAGAAACAAAACAACAATAAAAGAAAGGGGGTGTTAGAAGTTGCAGTTTCTTGCTACGACGAAAGTTGGACCTAGTCCAGCGCAGAGAGAGAACCATGAGGACTGATACATTTTCGGCATCAAATAAATCAGAAGAAGACGGGGCTTAATTCGAATTCCTATGCATCACTGTATATTTGTGTCGAATTTTCTTCAAAGATCTTTCACGTGTCTAAGAGTGATTTATTGTATCTATATCGATTTAGGTCACACTTTCGTAAATCTGATACACGGTAGGAATACAGTAAAGTATCATGGGAACACCTAGCTATAAAGGGCTGTTTAGAAACTAGAAGTCTCAAAATAAATGTACGCAATTATGGCATTGTTAGTAAATTTGTAACTAAGTCTGACCAATCATTACTATTGACTTTTAGTACTATCATACCTATCAATGGTGGTTAATTTTACCTAGCTGCTATAAACGTAATTATTAACCAGATTCAGTAAATCCCAATAACTAAGTTGTTTCAATCCATTATAAGAGCTAATTAAGTATAAAAGCTTTAAATGAGCCTTTTAATCGAAATAATTTTCCTAAACAGTTCCTGCAACGTAAGTCGCATTTTGAGGGAAATTATGGCAGAAAAAGATGTACAAGCATTTATCATGTCATGCTTTTTATTCTACTTGGAAAGATTTTAGTTTAAAAAGGAAAATTCACAATCTGAATTCTTGTTTTCTCGATATTTAAATGTTTTATTAAAATAATGAGTCGTATGAGCCAGAGAAAAGTACCTGAATATTATCTGTCACGTGGCATTTTCTTTAATCTGTGTTTAATATTCAGAATTTTTATCAATAAGTACTCTGTAGCACAGTTATAAGCTTTTCGTAAATACAGCTTTAATGTTTTATATATCTCCTTTCGCTTTTGGTTTTAACTAAAACCAGACACGTTTTGTAAAAATCAGTAGGATGGTAGTAAATTTACCCGTGTTACCATTACATTTACAATGGTAAATTAACTTAGGAATGTCCAAAACTGTTGTCAGTTTGGACATTCCTTACGAGTTCACAAATTCATGTTAGAATGAATTACATAATTCTTTGTTACTCCTCTCAAGTAACTAAGACTTTTTTATTACTCCATATTATTTTAGAAACTGCCATTTTATCGTCCATAGCTTGAGTACCTCTTGAATAAAATCAGATCAGAAAAGTAGCTTACAGATATTAATCTGGTAGCGTGGAGTGCACGAAAGAATTTGATTGAGTAGAATTAATATAGAGCTGGCACAAGGTGCAGAACTAAGTAATAATTTATCTTAAAACATGCTTTCGATTCAATTAAACATCAACATCAGTGTTGCCGTTTTAGATGTGGAAGATGAGCTGTACTTTTAAAGTTCATTTATACAGACTTAAATAGAATTGCTCTCAAAGTTGTGAAAGAAATTAAGAATGCCATTATGTAAAATATTATAATGGATAATCAACACTTAATTTTGCCATGACTGCCATTATTACTGAAAGTTTCTTTAAATCACTTAAACAAGGGACATTGCATAATGGATCCACCACGCAAAATTTTGTAATGCTTATAACATTCATTGCAAATAGATTTTGTTGAATTACATAGTTTTGCCAATAATTTTATCTCAAAAATGAAGCCTTTTGTTGGGAAAATCGGGAGAGTTCAAGCAAATTTCGCAGCCTAAAATTTTCTTCAGTTACTTATTGAAATTTTCAGGTATTAGGTTAGCCAATTTGAATGTAACAACTCATACGATGATTACCTGTGAAAGATAAAGGATGCCCTGGTGAAAGATTTTATAAGAGAAATTGGTTCGTATTTCCATTACGCATGCATAAATTTACGAACAATCTATTCCAGTCCATCTGCATTAATTCAAATCGGAATTAAACTCCAGTGTTTAGCCGACTTCCATTGGTAAACACGAAATTTCATGGTCAGCGATTTGGGTAACGTAATGTACTTATGATCTCGTGACATATAGTATTGTTGCATCTCTTGCATCTTTCAGATGCACATTTTTATTGTATTTCACTCCAAAATTATATTTCATTTATTAACAGCGCAATGTGCTCTTATATTCCTTCCTATATTCTGGGATTCAAAAACAGTAAAAAAAGGTTACAAAAGACATACAGTGTTTTTAATTGTCATTTATATATTTTCACAATAACGTTGATCTTAACAAATAGAACGGCAAGAATCAAAAACTTGCAACAAAGCAGTAAGAAAGTACTGTTGCGTGCGTACGGGTTCGTTTGAATTAAACGCATAAGTCCGATGAAAGATTAACAAAATATATTATTATCACAACAAAAATGCTTAAACTTCCTCAGATATTCGTGCAGGATTACAATATCTCACAGTAGTTATCTTTTAACTACTCAAACGTTCAAGAGAACTTAATTCAAAATAGCTAAAGAAAGCTAATCCGTGAATTCTCTACAATCAACAAGAGTAGTTTTCTAAACAAACTCTTAAAACAACAACAAACTAGCTAAAATCACTGAATTGAGAAGTTTTCCTCCTTTTATAAGATTTTAAATCGTGCGCGAGAATTTTCTGGAACTTTCTCGAAATCCAAAACAGATATTTATTTATTTATTAAATGTTAAATGCACGTGCTCTTGTATTTTTAATTTTCCGGCTTAGCTTTCCTTTAATATTCGTCACGCGCTGCACTGCATGGGGAATAAAACAATTTAATTTATAATTCAACTAACATTAGCTATTTAAATACCAAATCCGTAACACTGCCCACTTCCCAAGCACTGCACGTCCCGGGCAGTACAATCCCTGGACAGGAAGCCAAAATTTACAACTAAGGCATAAATGCAATAATATACATTACATTACAATAACATACAACATGAACAATAAATACACTTACTAAAACAAATCAAATGCTATCAAATACAAAATACAAATCAAATACAAAATACAAATCAAATACAAAATACAAATCAAGTAATTTGTATTTGATTTGTATATTATTTTTAGAAACAAAAAAAAATATTTAGAAACAAAAAAGACCATGATCTTACACTATTTACAATTATTTACACTACGTACTATGGCCATAGTCATGAGCTCAAGACTTAAGGATTCGAACCACGACGTCATTCAGCCTGTTCAGGACTATGTACGGACTATCCCAATGTGATTGTAATTTCGGACAGAGTCCCTTCTGTCGAGTCAGATTCCACAGCCATACCTTGTCTCCTTCGTAGAATTGATGTTCAGTAGCTCTTGTGTCGTATATGGTCTTCACTTTGTCCGTCGCCAAGTTGACTCGCTTTCGTGCGGAACGGTGCATCACTTCAAACCGGGCCTGGACATCATGGATGTATTCCTCAGACAGTGAAAGCGCATCCGTATGGCGATCAAACAGGCGGTCATAAGGTAGACGAAGGTCTCGACAGAAGAACATCTGGGATGGAGAACAGCTGGTAGACTTGTGTTTCTTTTCGACCTTAGTATGATTTCGGCAGCTTTCTGATCTGGGTCTTTCGAACAAGGAGTCGGCATTTCTAGGAGAGGATCCCTTCTGACGATGGATAGTCATGTCCTCAAATTCTGAAAGCAGTTTGTTGTTTTTGAAATCCAAGGAAAAATTGTATTTCCTTAAAAAGTCCAATCCCAGTATGCATGGATCTGTGATATCCGCCACATAAGCCGTGTGATGGTAGGCGGCACTTCCAAACGTGATGCTCACATTTAACTTCCCAACTATGGAGATTTCTTCGCCAGACGCAGTCTGGAGGGTAACACAGGATGGCGTCCAAATGAGCTTATCCTTAAATCGTTAAGCTAAATCTTTCCGAATGATAGTAACGTTAGCTCCTGTGTCAATGATCATATTGCAAGGAACTCCATCGATATTCCCATTCATGGACAGATCGTTACTGTTGCCATTCACTGTAGAAATCTTAAGCGCTTTAAAACAGGATTTTTCATTATTTGACAACCTCCGTTCCTCGGTATGGTCATTAATTTGTTTCCTGCGTCGTTGCTGAGAAATGGTCTCAATCTCCGTAACCTGGGGTATTCTGCAATTCTTTCGTGCGTGGCCTTCAGCTCCACAGTTCTAGCACTTTGGTTTCTTGTCAATCCTTTTCCGTCCTATGGCATTTAATTGTCTGTTTAAACCGCCTCTCTTATTTTCCGTGCTGTGAGGCGTTCTGCAGTTCCTTCGTATGTGGTCTTCAACACCGCAGTTCCAGAACTTTAAGGTTGGTTTCTTCTCACCAATATTCCGTCTCAAATCATTGACTTCTCTAGCTAAATCATCTAAAAGAGCCATCAGTTGATCCACTGGTTCGTGGACTCGCACAGCTCTGACTGAGTAGCGATCTCTACGAGTTGCTTGCTGGGCTGCCTCGAAATTCACGGCGTACAACAGAGCGCTATTTATGGCCCTCCCATCCGCCATTCACAGAGCTTTCTGTATTTCAGGATCACGAATGCCGTCGATAAAGTATTGTAGGGACAGGATTTCCCTTGTTTCTGTCGGGCACTCTGAAAAGGCGAGATGGGACAGCCTTTCAACATTCGTGGCGAGCTCCTGGAGTGATTCGAAGGGCTTCTGTACACGGGATTTTAACTGAAGCCTACTGTACTCTTTCAAACACTTCTCCTCAAAGCGCAGCTCCAACGCGCCTGTCAGAGCTTCGAAATCTAACCTTTTGTTTTCGGGGAGAGTCTGAAGGTCTGCTCTCAGAGAAGCGGAGAGATGACAGGCCTTAGCTTGGGAATCTCATCCATTCGCATCCGCCAGGACAGAAAATTGTGTCTTATACACCTGCCAGGAGGTCTTCCCATCATATGTCGATAGCTTCAGAGAGGGACGAGCAGGCATGTGTAGAAATTTTAAGCCATCCGAAGTCCTCCCTGCCGTCGCTACGAATTTCTTTAAATTATCAACTTCTCCGGCAACTGCAGAAACCCTGTCATCAATCTGTTGTTGGACGGCAGAAACTATTCCTTCTATTCGTTGCTCCACAGCGGAAACTGTTTCTTCTATTTGATCTTTCACTGAAGAAACTCTATAATCGATTTGTTGTTCTACGGCTGAAACTCTCTGTTCTATTTGTTGTTTGACAGAAGAAACGTTTTCTTCAATTTGCCCAACTTTGTTTTCAACCGCATCTATTCTTCTGCCTTCCATAGCCTCAAATGTATTTTCTATTATGAAGGTAATTTCCCTTTTCATCTCTTTCTGTCCTATTTCAATCTTTTCTTGACCTACTTCAATCTTTTCTTTGACTGCATTTATCTCGTCTTAGACAGAATCTTGGCCCAATTTCATTTCATCTTTAACGAACCTAATCTCTTCTTTAAAAGAGTTTTTCATCTCTTCTTTAAATGCCGCAAAGGCTGCCATCAATTGCCTTAACTGTTTCTCTTTCGCTCTGGTAACTGACACTCAAATCCCACTTCTGACACCAAAACTTGTTGCGTGCGTACGGGTTCGTTTGAATTGAATGCAGAAGTCCGATGAAAAATTAAATTTATTATTATCAAAATTTATTATTATCAAAACAAAAATGCTTAAATTTCCTCAGATATTCATGCAGTATTAGAATATCTCACAGTAGTTATCTTTTAACTACTCAAACGTTCAAGAGAACCTAATTCAAAACAGAAACATAAAGAAAGCTAATCCGCGAATTCGCTACAATCAACAAGAGCAGTTTTCTAAACAAACTCTTAAAACAACAACAAACTAACTAAAATCACTGAATTGAGAGGTTTTGCTCCTTTTATAAGATTTTAAATTGCGCGCGAGAATTTTCTAGAACTTTCTCAAAATCATTTATTTATTTATTAAATGTTAAATGCACGTGCTCTTGTATTTTTAGTTTTCCGGTTTAGCTTTCCTTTAATATTCGTCACGCGCTGCACTGAATGGGGAATAAAACAATTTAATTTATAATTCAACTAACATTAGCTATTTAAATACCAAATCCGTAACAGTACTAAATAAAATGACTTCACCAAATATCGTTTGTACGCTTAAATAAATTTAAATTGTATCCTATCATCTTATGGATGAATCAAAGAATTCTCTTTTCTGTTCTGAAATACGAATTCAACCATAGCTTGTTGCCTTTACTATAAAATGTCTGGCAGTATGTAATTAAGTCTCTAAAGAAATCAAAATTTAATTGCGGCAGAGTTTCAAAATTATACTTCTTAATTAATTGCATTTCTACTGAGAAATTAAAAAAAGTCCTTCCTAAAAGATGTACAGTGGAATCAGAAGTTATAATTATCTCAGAAATATCAGAAAGATGATTTCAAAATGGCTGTTAGTTTTTTTAGGGAGGGTAATAAACGAAATTGTTGACGAAATTAATTAGTTATTTTGACCTTTTAGAATGCGCTACATCATTTTCAGAGAAATGTCTTATTTTCGAACTTTCTATATTTTTCAGTTAAATTTTTCTCTCTGGATTGTTTATTATTTAAAATACAAGAGATAAAATAGCAAATAAAGCTGCAAAGAAACATGTAAGAGATGCTGTGGAAAATAAAGGATGGGGAATTAACGATACATAATTTTAATGCTATTCGTATCATAATATATTAATTCATTTCTTTCAAGTATTCTTAATATTCGAGGTGCTGAATTATGTTGCATAGAGATGTACTGATGCGTGCATCTCTTTAAAATTTATAAAGGGTCACGTTTATGCTATTATGGGAATAAATTTTCAGTATATCATAGAAGAATCTTGAAAATAAAAAAGACATGTACACCAAGAGAGAGAAGAGAAAGGAATCTGGAATATATGCAATATAAAAAGTTATTCGTCAAACATATAGTTTAAAAGTAATGTTCTTTAAACTATTACTACTCTCCAGATGAATAATTTCGTGAGAAACGTAGCTGTAGACAATTTTTATAGTTACAGTTCTTAAAAGACAAAATTCGTTTTCAGAACTCAAAAAGGTGTATCCGGAAATAACCACTTTATATCGGGGAAAGCCCATTCATTCTACTTCCGAACAGTTCTGCACTTGAAAAAGAACTTCGGTGGAACTTTTGTTTATTCTTTTTCGCTCGTTCGAAATTCGAAAGAAACGATTTCGATGAAAATCGTTTCTCGCGTATCGACCCATCCGAGGGTGACCTTGCGCGGATCTAATAAGTATATTTTTCGTAAGAAAAGGAAAAAAGCGTGTTAAAGTTTAGCATCCTGGAATTTAATGTACATTTTCGTGTCTATTTGATCGTTTTCGGAATCATATTAAGTGAAGTTAAAACTCCGAAACCAAAAGTTGTTACACAATTAGATTACTTAATTGTTTTGTATTTTAGCTTCTTATTTGTTATATTTTTGAAGCTTTCGGATTGGGGAAATGAACACCTACATTTCTTGCTACTGAAAGAAAATTTTATTGAATAGCAGTTAACTGCTGAAAACATTAATATCAAATGAGACCACTTTACTCATATTCTTTATAAAATGGTTTAAGATCTTATCTTATTATAGAATATTTTGATGGGAATTTTTTATTTTGTTTTATTGCTTCAGACTCTAAAATAAAGTCTAACCATTACATGGCACTTATTAATAATTTATATTTGGCGTTGTCCAGCTTTGTAATAATTGTATTCTCACGTACCCGCTTTCTCGCATTTTTTTCTTCACCATCTTCTTATTTTATTTTTTGATTATCGACTCTAAATTAGCATCGAAATGGAAACAGTGTGAATGTATGATCAACTGAAACAAATATTAATATCATCTTTACTTAAAACATGTCAATGTGCCTTATATTTATAATGCAACACCATCATGTATTTATCGATTAACGCTTATTTTCGCACTACATTTTAAATTCCTTACCCTCATAATATAAAATGTTGAAGAACAGAAAATAATCATTAAGTTTTTGTAAGCTCACATTATGGACCAAGAAACACGAACCGTCACATATGCCCGTATGGTTATTGAAACTACGGATCTTTCAATTGGTAGTTGGAGGTACTAATCATTATCATTATGAGATCGCTGCATGAGTAAATGAGGTAATTCTATACTTCCGTTCCTCTTAAAGGGCAGTTAGGGAGAAGAAAGAGTACCATTCGACCAAATCCAGGTGGTGACGAATTTGTGACGAACTAAAAATTTTATACTTGACATTTCAAGGCATTGTAGCTTAGTATCAACTGTAAACAGAATTTGGCATTTTGAACAAGCAACCGTGAAATATCAGGTACTTCCTCACCAGGATTTGAGCCATGGCTCTTCCAGCTACTAACTGGACGTAGTAATTAATCATTTATACATCAAGAAAACATGCCCAGGGTAATGAGATAACCCTTTGCATTCTTTTTTGCTTAAAGGAAAACTAGGGAGAGGCACAAGACTCGGTTGACAGAATTCAAGTATGCAGAATTATTGTCTGCCATATTACTTCGAAGGCCTCTGTAGACGCCGTTAAACACTTGGAACGCGAAGGCGGAAAATATCAACTAAGTCCTCAAAAGTATTTGAACAAGTGATGTTCCAGTTCCTACTTTGAATTGACAACCGTTTTGTTACAAGAGCACGCTAAAGGTAATGCAATAACTCCTCTTAAATTGTGATTTATTAACTTGAAAGATCTAGCTTCGATCCATTAAATTAAATAAAAAGAAGTCAGGCAAAGCACAGATTTTTAAATAACTAAAAGTCTCCCTATTCATGTCTTATGTGCTAATTGATTTAAGGAATAATTTAGAAGGAAGCTCATTAAACTTTTATGAGGTTCAAACTAGTTTGGAAAAAATATATACAACTAATTTTGTACATTCTAAAAGAATAATATTAGTTTAAATTAGCTAGTAAAACTCTATAGGTAATATAGAAAAATTATTATATGAGGTTTGATTTCCATAGGTTACTTTCAGACAAAATTTGGCAGGCTTTTGAAATTTTAGGTTTTAGGAATTTTTTAAAAATATTAAAATCCGAATATTTGAATCATTTAAAACATTTTTGTAACTAAATATATGTGTGTGAGACCAATGATTGCGAAAATAGAATCAGACTAAGGACATTTTTGGACACTATGTATATTACATTAACTGGTGGAAAGTTTTGAGCTAATGCTGATTTAAAAATAAATATGTTAGTATCTACATGCAACTGTGCTTCGACTAAACTTCCTTAGGTAAACTTCAGCCTAGTCCAGCTATACCAAATAACGCTAATGATCAAGGATTAGTACTGTATTAAGGACTGAAATTAATTAATTAATTAATTAATCTGTATTAAGAACACTCCCCTTTACAGCTACCACACCCTCAATATTAGTTGAAGGTGTGGTAACTGTAAAGTTATTTGAGGGTATACTCAACGTACCACCATAAAGGTACCAAGAATATCAGTCTAACATCACCGCTTTCTGAGTTGTCAATGTTGTGTTACAAGCTACTGGGATGTAGCGTAAGTTAATCAGTTGGTAAGCAGTTGTTGCATCAGGTTCTTCTATTTACAATAAAATTAATGTAAAATTCCTTACCTGCTGCATCTTCAGTGTTCTCGACGCCAGGCTTCTAATAATCACGTTTTCCAGTAAGAGTTTCTATTACAATTAGCAGGCCATCTTGTCTTTTAATTATTTATTTAAAGAAAACGCTAATATACACTATTTACAAGGTAAGTGATAATTATTTTAAGACAGTACATTTTTAACTCTGAGTCTTTACGCTCCTCAAAGCGGTTCCAATCTCGACTGCTTCTCGGAACTTAATTACAGCAAAAGTAAAGGAAGAGATGCCCGCCACCTAGTGGCAAGAATGTGACATCCTCCCACCTTTTGATTTTACCTCGATAAGATGGGAAAATCAAAACAAAATTTATCAATAATCAAACAAAAATTCAAGTACAACTTTCACAAATATGAAAAGTAACTAATGCTCTAAAATTAATACTTACAAAGAAGGATTACACATCTAAACATTTTCTGCATTACATTCATACCATATCCAGATAACATGTTCCAATTGACAACTGTTAGGACAATTAAATTTCTAAAATACTGAAAAGAAACAAAAATTAGTATAGCAATTTAAAAATATGTAAGAGGTTTTACAGTTTTACGTCCATATCTAGTTTGATAGTTCATATCACTGTAACACTTATCCGCAGAGTTTTTTATGTTCATGGTGAGGTCACTAAACAAGTTAGGTCCATCAAGTTCGAGAGGATAAATACGTTTCACAGGTCTTAGGAGTTCACCCGTTGCAGTTTTCACTTTGACAATACGTACTTCGTTGTGTTTCCCAGGATATAGTTCTACAACACGACCTATTGGCCAATCTATTCTCTTCTTGTTGTCGCTGCCGACAAACACCAAGTCATTTTTGTTGATAGTCCGAGTAGATCGTTTAGATGGTTTTTGCACTAGGATAGCTAAATATTCATCACGAAATCTTTTGCGGAAATGTTCTCTTAAGTTCTGCAAGAACTTGTATCTTTTTGTCAGATTAATGGTATCCAGGTAGTCTAAGTCAGGCACTCCGACGTCGTGCACATCTTGTAGAAACATTGAAGGAGTTAGTGCCGTAAGATCATTTGGATCTTCTGAAAGGTACGTAAGGGGTCTTGAGTTGATTACTGATTCGATGTCACAAAGTATAGTCAACATTTCCTCATAAGAGACACAGGACTTGCCGAGAACATTTCTCAACATCTTCTTCACTGTTTGTACCAACCTCTCCCACCAACCGCCCCACCATGAAGCAGTTGGGGGATTAAACTTCCACTGTATTCTCATACTAGTTGAATTACCTTCTATTTCTTTCCAATCTATCGATCTTAAAAGATTTTCAGTTCCAACGAAATTAGTGCCATTGTCGCTGTAAATAATACTTGGACGACCTCTTCTGGCAATAAATCTCCTTAATCCCAAGATGAACGCATTTGTTGATAAACTTTCTATCAGTTTAAGATGTATCGCGCGATAGACCGCGCAAGTAAAGAGCAAGATCCATGCCTTTTTTCCTTTTCTTAAATAAAGAGGACCGGCTACATCGACTCCGGTCACTTCAAACACCAGAGCATCTCGAACTCGATCTTCAGGAAGAGGTGCTGGAACAGTCTCTATATTCTTTGCGCTATATCTTCTACAGCGAACACACTTCATAAGAACTTTACGTACTGTTTTTCTTCCTCTCAGGACCCAGAATTTCTGTCGAATATTGGCTAGTACGAATTGCACACCAGCGTGGGATAGTCGCAAATGGTAATCTAAAATTAACCTATGAACTAAGTCATGATTTGAGGGCAATACAATTGGACAGAGAAAATTTTCTTCTTCCTCTCTTCTAGTAATCTTGGTCTTTAACCGAATAAGGCCATCTGAGTCAAAAAAGGTACAAAGGTTGCTAACTTTAAGTTCTTTGCCAAATGCTTCTATTTGTATTATCTTGCATATTTTCTTTTCTACAGTTTCTATTTCAGGGACCGTGAGTTCTCCTGATTGTTTAGAATCTGGTCTTCTGCAGTTGTTGATAAATCTGCATATCCAAGCAGTTATTCTTAACATTTTATGGTAAGATGAATATTTCTCAAAAAAATGTTCTACCCTTTGCGTATTTAGTGCAGAAATGACTGATTTCCTTTTTTCTGAATTCACTATTTCCATGTCCGGTATTTCCCTTTGTATAGGCCATTCTTCCTGATTTTTCTTCAGCCAGTCGGGGCCCTCCCACCATCTAACTGCTAAAAGTTGTTTAGCGGTGCAACCTCGTGATGGGAGGTCAGCTGGATTTTTTGTTCCAGCAATATGTTTCCACGTTTTTGGATCCGTCAGTTTCCTAATCTCCCTGACTATGTTTTCCACAAAGACAGCCCAGACAATCTCTTGCCTTTGAATCCATGTCAAAACTGTTGTAGAATCCGTCCAAAAATGCGTTTCCACATTTTGCCATTGTAAACCATTTAAAACAGAAGAGCATAGTCTGGCACCTATCGTGGCAGCTATCAATTCCAGACGAGAGATCGTAATAGATTTCACGGGAGCTACCCTAGATTTCGATGCCAACAGATGAACTTCAACTCCAGAATTCGTCACAGTTCTCAAGAAAACTGCAGCAGCATACGCATTACTACTGGCATCACAGAATGTGTGAATGCTGCAGAACTTCCTATTGTCCTTGCTGGAATGTATCCAACGTAGGAGGGATATTTCTTTTAAGAGAAAAAGGCTTTTATACCAATTCACAAAATTTTGTTTTGTACTCTCGTCGACTTCAGTATCCCAAGAAATTCCTGTTTTCCATAGGTTCTGCAACAATACTTTAGGATACAAGAGAACAGGACTCACAATACCAATAGGATCAAATATTTTGTGTGTTACAGCGAGAATTGTTCTCTTCGTTATTATGCTCATTTCAAAATATTCTAGCCAATTCAGATTCAAAGTTAAATTATCTTTCTGAGAGTTCCATAACAGACCCAATACGGGTGAAATAGTTTCCTGTTTCAAGTTATCTCCGTTATGTAACCAACCTCGAAGATTAAACTTTCCTTCATACATTATTTCTCGAGATTTTTCTATAAACTGGATCATCTCGGATTCTTTGTCAAAACTGGCAACAACGTTATCTACGTAGAAGCTACGCAAGAGTTTAGTTATCATCTCCGTATCATATGAAGAATTTGTCATGTACTTTTGTAGATGGAATTCTATAACAGCTGCCAAAAGGAAAGGACTACTCTTGACCCCAAATACTACCCTAGTATGACGAAATATTTTCGTTTTCCTTTCTTCCACATCATTCCACCAGAAAAACCGAAGCCAGTCTCTATCTTGAGGCCTTACACTGATCTGTAAGAAAGCCTTTTCAATGTCTGCTATAGCAGCAAACTTGCCTTCCCGAAATCTCAACAAAAGAGATGGAATTAGTTCTATCAAATTTGGTCCACACTCCAAACACTGATTTAGAGAAGGAGACGATTGTTTCCTCGCAGACGCATCAAACACCGGTCGAATTAGTGTTGAGCTATTTTCTTTGATCACCGGTCTATGCGGTAAATAATGTCCATAGTCAACCGCAATATTTTCTTTAACTTCTTCGATCACTCCTAAGTTACACCAGTCATTAAAAACTGCATTGTATGAAGAAAATAAATTTTGAGATAAAAGTTTCTGGGTGGTAGATTGTAGACGTTTCAACGCTAAATCCTTGTGGGTGGAAAGTGGTACATGGAAGTGCGACTTCATAACGCCCCTCTTCGTTTAGAGATACAGAATTTTCGAATTGCAATTTTGCTTGCAAATCCCTTTCCTCTCTAGCCTTTTTTGTAACTGGATCTGTTATTCCGATAACATCAAGCCTCCACAGTTCTGACAACGTGGCATCAGAAATATGTAAAGATAACGAAAGCGTGGAAAAGGAATTTTCTATTTCAAAATTGTCAGTGTTCGCTTTCCCCATGACTGTCCACCCAAGTCTTGTACTTACAGCAACTAATCTTCCCCAAGGAAGAACTTCGATTTTACCTGTAAATAAATTTGCAGCAACATCTGCCCCTAACAACAAATGAATCTCTTGGGGGTTCTCCTGGAATAATATGCAATTTCCATTTTCAAAAACATCACTGACGTAAATTCCTCTTCTTCTAAGTTCCCCAATCCAGTGTATATTTTTGATTTTAGGGACCGAAGAACATATTTTTCTTTCATCCAATACATTGATTTCGCAATTATACCGTTTATCTACGCTACCCAATTTTATTCTATAACGTTTATGTTTTTCCGAAACCTCTATGCCACCGAAAAGTCCGTGGGTTACACTTTGTTCACCTAAGCTTCTTAATTGTAACCTTTCTGCTGCATACCTGCTTATGTATGAGTTTTGACTTCCGGTGTCAATTATCGCTCGAACAAATTGGTTATTCCCTCTTCCATATATGCGAACAATTAAAGTTTGCAAATATACTTCTGAACATCCTGCTTGATTTGAAAGTACTTTATTTTCTATCTGTTCGTCTTTTTTAATTTCCGAAACCTCGACAGAAGGATTTTGTTTATTACACATAATAGTTGCATGTTGTTTTTTACAAATAGAACAAGTTATTTTTGTTCTGCAGTTTTGAGCCAAATGGTGTAATTTTAGGCATTTATAGCAAGCACATTTTCTTTTTAAAATGTCCCTTTTTTCTTGTAATGATAAGCCGGAAACGAAACTACAGTCATAAGTCTTGTGAAATTGATTACAGAAGACGCAGTTCATATTTTCCTCTCTGCATTCGGATTTTGTAAACAAATCTGTAGCGGTCGGAATCTTTGGTTTATTATGTCTATTTGAGAGACCATATGCGCTTTTCTTTTTGAGGGGGGGGGAAGAAGACTGTCGCCGATCGGATACTTTTTGCTGTTGCGAAACCGTTGACCTTGTGCGTTCACGGGATGAAAGTTCTGCGTGTAAAAATGGCATTAAATCTTTTATGTTATAATCGGTGCCAACATTTTGTGTTCTATGAAATTCAAACGTTAATTCTGAAGGCAATAACTTCAAAATCATCGGACACAGCAAAGCGCTGTAAGATTCTGATACAACATCTAACGCTTCGAGACATCTAATCTGTGTTTGTACTTTATCATACAAATTACGAAATGTTTTTATGTCATTCGCATTTTTTAATGATTCAATATTCAGCAAATTATTCATGTGCGCATTAATAAGAATGTCTCTTCTTCCAAAACGGTCGTGTAAGATTTGAATTGCTGAATCATAATGTTTCGGCGATAACGGAAGTCCTTGAACGCAACTAGCAGCTGTTCCTCTTAAATATGCTTTCAGGTAATTAAATTTGTCTACTTTGTTCAATGATTCGTTATTATGTATTGAGGACTCAAAACTATTCCAAAAAGTAAGCCATTGACTACTGTTCCCATAAAATACGGGAATCGAAAGTTTTGGTAATTTAACATTAGGTGTATCTTTTATATTTTGTTGTGTGTTCGGTGCATTTAAGTCATGAATAAGTTCCTTAATCCGTTTCTTAAGCCTGAATTTCCATAACGTTATCTTCTCGCGATATTGTTCTGTAATTTCGAATTCATTTTCGAATTCATCTACACTCAGAATTGATTCAACTTCCACATCGGCATTAGATAGCGTTTCGGTTTTAGCATTAAGCTGTTCTAACAATTCTTCGAGCTCATTAATACTACATTCAGATTTATTTAATTCACTTTCGATTTTCTTAAATAGTTTTGTAACGGCAGTTCTTAAGATACTTCTTTTCTTTTTTAATTTATCTACTTCAGCCATTATCTTTCTTAGATTCAAACACTTACACAAAAAATATACATCTCAGGAAAAACAAATATTTAACTCTTACTTAGAAAACAAAATTATTCTTTTGCTGAATACTTCAAGAACAAGTATTAAAATCTTCAATTTTAATATTCAGCTTTTGAATTCACTTTATTAGAACTTTTCAAAAAACCTCTCGTCCCTGTTCGGGCGCCATAAAAATGTTGCATCAGGTTCTTCTATTTACAATAAAATTAATGTAAAATTCCTTACCTGCTGCATCTTCAGTGTTCTCGACGCCAGGCTTCTAATAATCACGTTTTCCAGTAAGAGTTTCTATTACAATTAGCAGGCCATCTTGTCTTTTAATTATTTATTTAAAGAAAACGCTAATATGCACTATTTACAAGGTAAGTGATAATTATTTTAAGACAGTACATTTTTAACTCTGAGTCTTTACGCTCCTCAAAGCGGTTCCAATCTCCACTGCTTCTCGGAACTTAATTACAGCAAAAGTAAAGGAAGAGATGCCCGCCACCTAGTGGCAAGAATGTGACAGCAGTATAGAAAAACAGCATTGTAATAGTAGGTACTTACATACTATACATTAAATTACTGTCATTGCTATTTTCATTTGTTGAAAATATCTTTTATAAAACAATCACAAAGAGCTTTCAGTGAATTCAAGAGTTTTAACTACTTTAAGTGTGTGTGTGTGTATATATATGTAACAGAACTGTAAATTGACTTATGATTTTTCGTACTTTTGCTTGAATTCAATCCCTTCTTGTACATAATGTTAATCAGGATTATTGGTACTGATGGACGCACATCAAAATCATTAAAGATCATCTAAATAGCAAGTAAATAATGTATGGAAAGAAGCAATGAGTGTGTTAGTTTATACAATGAATGTACCCAAAAGAATAATTTGTTGTTTTGTTAATAATTTGATATATAAAAGATCCTTGCTATTACTATATATATATATATATATATATATATATATGTAAATATATATAGTAATAGCAAGGAAGAAACGGAGCAGTGTTGATGAGTCTTTAGATCCATAATGAAGAATTCTGATTGCGTAGTATGCTAACATATTGATTTGGTAATATCTAAAGAACTTGGCATTCGAGGCAGTTTTAATTCCATTTTTATTTGCAGTTGATATTTGTGGTCACAGGTTGCTTGGCATGGCCTGTTCAAGAACATTTACATTTAATTATTACATTACATTTTTAATGTTATTGCAATAGGAAGCAGCATAGCGAAATTCCTTCCAAGCAGAGTACAGACAGAAGCTGAAGTGCGTAGTTATGAAACACGGAAGCACACGAAGAGAAAGGTTTTGGTTTGAGTTAAAAGTTTCAGTTCACAATTATTACGTCATCAGAGCTGCGCAGGGCATAAAATGGTCCAGAAATGCAATCCAGAGAGGTTATTACGATTTTTAAAACAGACAGGGAGAATTAATGTTTTACCGTTAATTTAAATTATAACCTTGATTTATATATTTTTCATCTTACATATTTGTAGTGAACCTTGTATAGATATATATATATATGTTACGAACCTTGTCTATTTATGTAGGTTCTGTATTCCATAAATCTTCATTAGACACAATAATTACGCCGCCCATTTTCACGCTGAGGATTTCCATCTCGAAGGATGACGATACACTGGAAGACATTTACTTAAATGTCAGATCAGTGATCATCCCTGCTGGCGCACAGTATCTACATGCAATAAATAGAATATAAAGGAAAAGATACATGCGTATTAAGATTCCATGAAGAAATAGATAAAAAATCCGCAAACTATACAAATTTCACTTTCTTTGGTTACCAAAGAATATCCAAACAAAGAATAAGCAAGTTTCTTATAGTGTTAGTTTATGAATACACAGGAAAAATATTATTCTGAACTCTCCCACGCGCATATTTCACAAGTGCACATCTGTGTAGCCACCGAGGGAGTGGCTTCTAAGATGGACCAATGAGCATCCAGGAATATTTCTGTCATGTCACATGACCTTTCGCGTTCTTTGAGATTTAAGCAAGATGGTTGAAAATATTCTGCCACGCAATTTTCTGTAAAAAATAATTAAAGGAACGCCGATTGCTTCTGAAACTTTTTTTTTCATTGCGAAATTAGATCAAATATAGGCAATTATGAAGGTTTCACTACCTGGTTGAAATAAATACAAACACATGTTGTATACTTCGCAAAAATATCGATCTGAAATATTACTTAATAAGTGCTAAATAAGATGAAGAAAAAAATATGTGACAAACATCTGAGCCCAAATGCAATCTTTACATAAAACTATGCGTATGAGAAAAATATTTTCACCAGTTATATATGTAAATAGAAGTCAGCACTTTTTATTGCAGTCTATATGAAAAAGATGTTCTATAATAATAACCAATGCAGAATTTTAGTCAAAGTGAAATTTACTAATTTGCTTACTAATTTCGTATACATTTAGTGTGTTAAATTTCACATTTAATAACTGCTCACTCTTAAGTGAACTGTCTACACAAGAAATACTACAAGAGATGTCTACACAAGAAATACTACAAGAGATGTCTACACAAGAGAACTGTCTACACAAGCAGAGTGAATTTATCTTATCCACAACGAGTATATTCAATTTATTCACATATAACTTTTAATTTTAACAATAGATCATATGTGTTCTGAATCTTACACTTTAAAAATCAAAAGAATGCACCGTAATAAGAAAACACTAGATTCATTGTAACACTTTCAGTGATTCTCATCTCAATTAAAAAAAATATACACTTGAATTCTCTTAATCCACATGATATGCAGTGAACATCAATCCAAATATTAATGCGTGATAAAAATCTCGAAAGTGAAATGTCAGCGATTAATTAAACTGAGAAAACGAAAGCACTACAAGATTTCTACTATTACGCCATGTATTTATAACTGCGAAACAAATGCAAATTAAAACGTAAGCAACATACGCTCACATGCAGGGAGATTTTGCGTCACAAAAGCAATAGCAGCTCATTGGTCCATTTTCGAAACCCCTCCCTTAGTGGCTGTGCTGATGTGCACTTGTGAAATATGCCTCCCGCGCTGCATATACTTTCATATATTTTCGTCATTTAATAAATCTTTCCTTATCAAATGATTCCAGGCTTGAATCTTAATTTTCAGACAAGTACATAAAGTCTAATTCAGAAGTCAAACAACAAAAATCAGCGTTATATTTAAAAAATTTTCTCAGGACTAATTTCGATGGTTTTACCGAACCACCATCTTCAGCTGCAAAACCGCAAATGAACAAGATAGGAAATAATGATTAGATAAGATAAGAAAGCCTGGACAAGAATAAGCAAGTGGTGAAACCAAAAGATGGCGCCACTTGCTTATTCTTGTCCAGGCTTTCTTATCTTATCTAATCATTATTTCCTATCTTGTTCATTTGCGGTTTTGCAGCTGAAGATGGTGGTTCCGTAAAATCATCGAAACTAGTCCTGTGAAAATTTTGTAAATATAACGCTGATTTTTGTTGTTTGACTTCTGAATTAGTATTTATTCGGCGTGTTATTGTGTCTTAAGTAAATAAAGTATTTCTTTTTTAATAAAAAGATATATTTTAATTATCAATTATTTTAGAACAATTTTGTTACTCTTTTTGGTAAGACAGACTACGTAGCACATTGCAATATTTCCATTTTTACTTCAAAGTTTGGGGTTTTGTATTTCTAGGATGAAGCGCTATTTCAGAATATATAAATTCTTAAATTAAAAAGGTAAGGATATTTTCCCTTATAAATAATTAACTATTAAAAATAATCTAAGATCACGGCTGGTATAGAAAATAGATGTAGAAACCACAACACAAGATTCTCAAAATGTACGTTTTCTTTTGAAAACAACAAGCTGATAAACTCTTAATGCAGCTAAAAAATAAGCCCCAAGCTAGGGGTAGGTTATCAAATATTATTATTTAATTAATTAAAAAAACGTGCATCTTTAGAATAATTTTATTTCATTGGTTGATAAGAGAAAACACTTCATAAATTTTAGTTGTTTGAATTTATTTATGGAAGAATCTTATTTAATCTGAAAGCTCATGATAATACTTTTACAACATCCTTATCATGAAAAATACCTCCAGTTTTAAAATATTAAACCAAAATCATTTTATAAAGGTAAATATTCATTAATAGTGTAATTAATAATAAATATGAACAAAACCTTTATTATAGATACTAAATTTATATAAAAAGTGTTCATACAACAGGGTATAGTGAAATAATTAGGTTTGAGTTGCAGAATATGGACCTCTTCTACATTAAACAGGATTTAATAAGCAAGTAACGTGAAAACAACATAAACGCAACAAAGAATTCAGCAGCAAGAGAAAACAAAGAAGTGGAAGGAAGATAGCACTGTTTTCCTTGCTGGCCGGGAAAATAGCTCTTTTAGGAGCCAGTGATAATGATAGGATTGATCGAGACTCATTGAGGAGTCTTATAGGGATGCAAACAGTGAATAGACCTGAAAAAAAACATACAGAACACCTTGGTATGCTAAAATGGTTAATGACAAAAATCAGTTGTTATTTTAAGCGATTGAATAAATATTCCTCAAATTATTGAAAATCTTAAGCCAGGCAGTTCGAATTCAATAACTTATTTTAATTGCTTCTTAATTGAGATATTTAAATTTTCATCTTTTACTCAAATTAACTAGTTTAGAATTCGCAGTAGTTTCAAACTAATCAAAGATTTGAATTAACGAGGGTTTGTTATTCTTCAAAATACAGAACCATTTATTTAAATTGCATTAAAACTTTCTTTTATTTTTGTGACTTTTCTATGGCATAAATGATGTCCCTTAAATTAATATATTAGCAAAAGATGGGCTGCTGTATTAATTCCACGCAATTCATTAAAGCTGCAGAATATTCTAACGAAAGCGAGAAATTTATATCAAAAGAGCCATTAAATTTTCTCCAGCAGAATCTTAAATAAAATAATGAGCACATTTGCGAAAGTGAAATTCAAATCTTACATTTTTCGTCGTCATTTTCCTCTGACAGCACTGTAAATTAAATGCAGATTTCTTCATTTAAACGCAGAGAATCTACTTATAAATTTCTTTAGCTTCATAAGCAAAATTGCATATCACTTAGAACTGTATAATTTAACATTAATGAGGATAAAGTATTCATAGCTATTATTTTACTACCGTTTCTATATTAAAGTAACTTGTGTTCAAGATACAAAAGAATTTCTTAGTTCATTGTATTCCAAATGCATAAAACAGCATTCATCTGGAAATTTGTTTTAAATAAAAAATATAGATTATTATTAGTTCATTTTGCAAAAAATATGTTCCTGAAACTACATATGGCATGTTCAAAATAACAATCAAAAAATTGCCATTACAAATTATTATAATCATTCTTGTTCACATAAAAGCACTTAAAAATGTTTTGTAACTATTACTTTGATTTCTGAGATAGAAAAATGTTCCATTATTTGTTACCACGCCTTTTTGTATGCTAGGGTTCCAGAAAATTGGTAAATTTTAATAAAAAATGCATGCTAAGTAGAAAATGTGAAAGTTTTGCTTTAAAATTTAACGGCATTAAATGGAATAGTTAGTCCAATAATGTCGTTTTCTATATAATATATTTAGAAACATCTTTAAAGATAAATATCTGATGATAAAAGATGAGAAAGGTATCTTTACTTTAAATTTTCAATAGCATCATATGTAAAAGAAATTGATTAGAAAATTTTTTAACGTAATCAAGTTAAATCTTTATTAATCTTTTATGATTCTATATTTTCTTTTAATTTTATCTTTAGCTCCTATTGTCACGCAATGTCATCAATAAACTTCGGGAGATATCCACGAAACTGTTTTGTGAATAACTTTGTTGAATGAACACAAGACTTTGTTTTATGTATCCTTTTTAGTGGATGGCATCAGTTTTCGGCGTTTCTATGCACGTTGTGATCCTTGTTTGCTTAGTGATATAAGCGTTCTATGAATTTAATGCATTAATTGAATTATATATTGTATTTTTTGTTCTGTTTATTGAATAATATCCTAGTAGAGAATTCCTGCTTTAATTCAAGAAAACTGTGAAGCTGCTGATGTCAGCTCTTAATAAAATTGTTATTCGTCAAGAAGCATATGCAGAATCCAAGTAGATAAAATTTATTTCTTTTTCTATAACTATTGAAAGCATAAACAGATGCTCTAATAGTAGACTCACTGTGTCTAATTATTATTAAGGTTTATATACGCATATTATGAGCCTGCGCAGAACAACCGTTGACGGATAGTCTCGGCGGAGTTCTAATTTTGGTTTTGAATTTTCGTTACATCTATGATACACATTAACCTCTCTCTTGATTCCCATAATTACTAAGGCAGTTGTATTTGAATGTCAATTATTGTAGAATACAAGAAATGTGTCTCGTCCCTCACAATAAAATTTGAAGCTTGGAATTTATGTGCTTTTTCACATGTTTAACATGAATACTTTCACACTCTTTCTCTTAGAAAGTCCTCTACAAAGGTAGGTAAAACTTAAGTAATTTGTTGTCTATACATATAAAGAAGGATGTTTATTTGCGTTTGTTTGTTAGCGATTAACTCATTCACTACTATAGCTATCGTCACTAAACTTTCTACAATTCTTTTCTGAATCCTGGGAATCTACGTCCACTTCCCCCCCCCGAAAAAAAAAGCTAAAATCAGAGATATTAATTTAAACTCTGTAAACGATAATTTTCATCATCATTTTTCCAAGTGGCAACAGTCTCGCACGCGGGAGATAAAAATCTGCTTTATTTCGAGGAGTGTTGCCACTGCTCGTTTCAAATCGTACAATTTATTAATGAAAAGTTTCTAAGATTCACAATAAAATAAAAATAGCAATGAGGAACATTAAATACATTATTCCCGATTCCAAACAATCATAAGAAGCAATTTCGACTATTCCTACACTGTTAATCAAAAGTTTTTAAGTTTTACAAAGAAGAATGCTTGTTTGTGTGTTCGCGTTATGGATTTCTAATTAATAACGATAATGTTTTTGCCACATTTAATCGACTAAAATTGAATATGGGTGAAATGTTGGATGAAACTCGAGCTTTTATGATTATTTGATTAGAAAGACGAAAATCATTAAAAACTGCGAGCCATTTTTGCTGATATAATAAGAGAGAATTAGCTTATTTTTCTATCGAAATTTGTTATGTGGGTTCAATATCGCATCAAACTGTAAAATGTATGACTATGCATGGTATATTTTGCATCTTGTTGAGAGAAGGAGTACAGCGGTATCGTTATCTCTGTTGTCAGATACATTACTTTCAAGCTAACTTAACTGGCATCTGGTACTTCCACTATAAATATATAAACTAACCACTATTCACTATTTTCAGACACTTTTTTTCTTTCTAGTATTGCGTTCCTAACTTCAAAATCATTGAAGATATAATATTTAGATGGATTATTAATTTTGCCATTCATATTATGAAAAGATGATCATAGATGTCAGAAAAATTACAAAAACCTTCTAGCACTTCTTACACATTGATTTTGAGCTTACAATCTTCTAGGTTCCACCTGAACTAAGAAAAAATTGCTTAGGGCGCTCATATTGTCTCAACTATCCTCAACAGAAAATAAGCTACAGTTAATTGCAGCTTTATCCTGAAAATAACATAAGTTGACTTTAAATGGTTGCAGCAAGTGTAACGACCATAAAAAGGGTCTTAGTTTTGCAAGGGTTCTACATTAATTAGCCCCACATTAGGAGCCACTGTAAGGTTTAGTCTTTTACTCTCTCTCTTTTTAATCTGGGTTCTATTTTCCATAGACTAACAGACTAACTAAAATGCTTAAAAATAATGCTAAATAAATTAAAAATAATGCTAAATAACTTAATAAAATGCTAAATAACTTAAAATGCAAAAATCATAGTTCAATTTATTTCCATAAAATACTGAAATGCAACATAAAAAGATAATTATTCTTTTTTGCGACTGACTGATATTAGTTACGACGGAACGCTCGAAGACTATCTGCTTTAAAAGGATATACACTGCTGGCCATTAAAATTGCCACATCATGAAGGCAGCATGTATCGTATATCAAATTTGCCCGAAAGGTACTGTATGCTGAGATATGCCAATGATCTGCATACCCGTCCAAGCACATAGAGCAGGTATGAGTAACGCCATCTACATTGTGTATAAAATAAATATGAAGATTGCACCACGAGTTTTTCATTTAGAAATTACTTTTGAACGTCGATCGTTTGTGTAATGATCGTGTTATGTCTCTTGTAAGGAGGAGAAATTCATGTCAGCACGTGAAAAAATTCGGCGGCGGTAGCGTCGGGACCTATAGAGACAGAAGTATATCTTTCCTGACATTTCTGCTCGTTTTGGTACAGAGCCCATGAACGTCAAGCGAATACAGAATCGATGGGTTCAGGAGGGTCATATTAAACGCCAATGTAGGGCAGGTTGTTAGTGGCTCGGGGCACTAACGGCTGAGAGGAGAGATATGTTGTCTTCTTACCTTTGTGAGATCATACAGCCATAACACTTACGCTGAGTCAAGTGCAGGAGACAAGTGTTCGGCCACCGTTGTTGCGGCTTGCCATGACGCTGCAACGGAGACAAGCATACTTATGGTAGTGTGAAGAACGACGACACTTTATATAGCAGTAACCCCACGTTTCTGTTATCTCTTCATGATATCCGAATCTTCATGGGCATATATCTGTGTGTAGAAGCACCGAGAACTAACGTTACTACTTCGCATTCTTCATCATCATACAAACTGGGTACTTAGCGTGCTGAAATAGCGTGCCACTGGGTACACATTCCGCCCAGCGTTTATTCTCATAACTGATAATGTGGAAAGCTGTCGACGTGTTAAAGCCCATAGCGTGCCCCATCTTTGTGGCTTTCGTGACGCCATCTTTCAGCAAGATAGTGCACCATCTCATGTTGCCCATGCTTTCCTATCCTTCTTCGATTGTTGTCTGGTCAGCACACTTTTCAGATCTCTCACCCACTAAGAACATATGGTCATGGATTTTCGAAAGACTGGCACAAAATTAAATCTACTTGGAATGATGTAACCATATGTGTCATCCAAGCTAAGCCGAAACCGAGCCGTCGTTTTTGCCAGAAGTGGTTGTTCTGTGTACTGAATTCTGCATGCCGTGTACCTCAGAACAACTGCAAATCTTATTATATCTTCTCATTATACTGCATATGTACAATAAATAGGATTCTGCTGTTTTCTTTCATTGTAATGATTTTAATGGCTAGCAATATATACGGAATATTTATATCCTACTTCAAAAACTACTTTTATTACATATGAGAAAATTACGAAATACCTACGCAAATTTTGTGTATTTTGAACAATAAAACAGAGCTTGACTTGACTGGTGTAAAAGAAAAGTACGCGGGAAGTAATTTAGACGATAAAATGAGAAAAGCAGGAAATTAAAAACAAGTTGCTAAATAAAATCCTGTGATATTTGTTTTCTGACTTGGGAATTTTTTAATCAATAAGAGCTGTTCGTTTTAGTTGTGAAATTTGGGGTACGAAGTAAGAACTTAAGCATTTACGTTAGTGATGCAATTTGAAATAAAATAAAGTAAAATATTTCTGAACATATAATGTTGAATTACTTTAAATCGGACTAATTTTTCTTGTTCTTGCATTCATTTAAGAACGTTCGTTTTAAAACAAAATGGAGGTATGGAGTCAATAGTTTCAAAATATTGTGTCGATTTTAAAAGATAAATATGAACTTTTGTATTTAAGTTAATTTTGCGCTTAACTTATCGGTTCGTATAACTTTAAATTTCTGTGAACTGATATAAAAATCACCTGCTCATAAATTTTTAATATTGGCAATTTATTCAGTAAATGTTTTAAGCAAAACAGCCATTTATGTCCGTATGAATGCTTTGGAATAAGTGGAAAGGGATATAAGCTTTTTTCCTTTTATGTGCATGTAAAACAAAGATTATTTCAAAGTGCTTAGAAATGCATGGAAATTTAAAAAAAATTATTATTTCCTAACTATCTGAGTTTTATTAAAACTAAGGACAAACCTATTATTTGTCTACATATTTGTCTTAAGAGATTATTCCAATTTACCTCTAGTTAAATTGACTGTTAACCTTATAATCGAATAAAATTTCGGAATTCGGAAAAAAAATTCAGATTAACGATTCTTTTCTATTTATTATTATTTTCTATCAACAGGAATCATTTTCAGCTGATTCATTCATCGTTCGATTTCTCTTTAAACTGCTTCTCAAGTTCGCGGAGAAAGATTAGTTTCTTAATTTATAAGAATCTGTTTTGACGAAAGTACCGTATGTGCTCGTGTAATGACCTCGCTCATGTGATGTCCGAAACCAACTTTACAGATAAAATTTATGTAAAAAGTGAATCGCACAATGTCCGCACACCAAAAACTAAAGAATTTCTTACTTCAAAATATATACTTTTTAACATCGCCTCTTCCCTTTAGTCAATAACATTAGTCAATAAACATCTTTAAAGAAAGAAATGCATTTGTTTTGTCTTTGGTTGGCGCCAGGATGGAAAGCAGAGACTTTCTTTGCATTCTGGTGCAGCTGTTATTCAGTCATAACATCAGCACCAGCAATCCACTCGGCAGACGCTATAATAAATGAAGGCAGTCCAAAAAGGTTTTCATCCCACTGGCTTCCAGAAAATACTATTTTGTAAGGAAATTACTTTCCTCTCCTTCCTCCTTGGAGCATTCGCGTATTTCAAGCTTTCTCTTTTTCATTCATAGTATCATTTGGAATTTGTAGTAGTTAGCATGTAGCGTGTTTGAAATGGGAGAATACAGTAGATATATAGCGGCTTTTAAATTGAAAGTCGTAGAATTTGCAAAGGAAAATGGAAAAAAGATCAGCAACAAGAGTATATAAGGTGGACGAAAGAGTGTACGTAATTGGAGCGAACAGCGTGATCAACTGGCGGCAAAGAAGAAAACAGGACTGCGTTTCGTGATTTAAAATTTAAGTTTCCGAACTCAGAAAAAAAAGTAGTTGCATATGTTCCTGATATACGTGTTAAAGGGTACGCAATAACACGGAAAATGTGCTTAATAAAAGCGCTTGTTGCGTCACAAGAAGACATTCCTACATCTCAATTCAAGGCAAGCGAAGGCTAGTTGCGGTGAATGATGAAACGAAATGGATTTTCATATAGTGCGCCAGGAAAGATTTTTTTTAATAATGTGTGCAAGATATTAAAAGAACCAACGTTTATTTAATTTGTGCAAAAGTAAATATTAAAATTGCAAGTGTTGGTTAATTTGTGCCTGTATATTGTGCTCCTGTGTGAACTAATACCCGCCGAGTGTTGTTAACGTAAAGTTGGTAATTCATATTATATATGTGGATGGGAGAAAAGGAGTTAGGTAACTATTAGGCAACTTTAAATTTAATACTTTGCTTAACTTATGCCATTTTCTTCCACTTAGAACTTAACCGTTTGAAATGAAATTTACATCCATAATTACTCACGAGAAAAAGTGCGACATTGGAATGACCCGTGTAATGTCCTCACCTGCATTTTAGTGATGTAATTTCAGTAAAAAAAGTGCGGACATTACGTGAGTGTGTACGGTATTTTAAATTAATTTATGAATAATTTAATCTTCAAATAGGAAAGTTGAAGATTAACTTTTCTATTAAACTTATTATGAAATTTACGGTCGAATTTTAAATTTCGAACTTTGATTAGAACGAATTCATATGTAGAATTTAAGATTTTACAATAATTTAAATGCTCTATTTAGCAGAAAATTAATTAATACAGTATAATTAGATATGTTGCTATGAAATATTTTACATTTTTCATATCCGTGATCTAAGCGTTTGGTTGCAATAATTCTAAAATTTCCTGCATACATTTCTGGTATACATTATATTCTTTCAATGCCAAAATAAAAATTCATGCAGTATAGGATTAATTCACTGTTAGCCTTTCTGTATTTTTGTACTCAAACTATAAAAGCTGATAAGAGCATTTTTCTGTTTATCCTGAAATCCGGATTAAAAGAAAATAGAAGAGGAATTACGTAAGAATCTGCGTCTTTATCCATTTCTTTAAAAAAAAAAAAAAATTCGGAAAAATAAAAGGAGTCATTTTCGTCTTATTCTTGACAGGGTTTGAGGATACGCGCTTACATAATAATCTAATAAAATCACCTCTGCGTACTTGGGGAAAATATAAATAAGTAAAAATTTAATTAATACGATAGATGCTGCTTTTAAAGTAGATTAAATTAATGTAGCAGTAAGTGTTAATTGCAAAAACGAATACTTGTTTAAGTCTACATAGAAATTTAGTCTACAAAAATATTGCATTTTGTAATGCTTTTGGAAACAAAAAATACATGAAAACAGCGCTTAAGGAAGAAGCTATTATCTTAAAAATATTTGGATTCATATCTGTATATATATTTGATCATTATCTTAAAAATATTTGGATCATTAGTAACACATATGTGGTTTGCAATTAACTTCTATTTTACACAATAGCGGCGATTCTGAAGTAAATTAGCTTGCCGGCTCGCATGTACAGACCATATATTCATAAGGGATTATTCATAAGTCACTGAAACATTTTAAAAATTCATGCAAATAAATTTCATTACTGATACCAAACTTTATTTGTGAAATCGGAGAAAGTTCTTCATTATAACTCTCTTTGTTTAAGCGAATTATCATGTGAACTCTTTTTATTTGTTTAGCACGTTACAGAATACATAGAACAAGACTTAAAAAAGTAAAATACACTCTTTGTAACATGAAGTCAGCAGTTTGCTTTATTTTTGCAAGGAACAAATACTGTCAAAGAAAATTCAAAGAGAAACAAGCTTCAAGTGGGAATGTTAATTCGCAATATTTTGTCCGCAAGTCTAATTCACAAGACTTTCTTCCTTCACAAAATATAAATTGTAACGTTCTCATTCTCAAATTGTATACAATAGCTTCAAATATGCGTCTCAAACCCAGGATTTAAGTTATATGTTAATGCACACATGGTTTAATTTCTATAGCTATAAATGATTTCTGTCTCCAATAAAAGAAGGTAAAATAACATTTGTCTGCTTCGGAAAAGAATATGTTAATCTATAATTTAATCTTAAATATTAAGTGCCCCGAATAAAAAATAGTTAGGTGACAATATTATGATCATATATATCAAACTAGAGAATAATTAAAATTACACACTTTTGACCAAAATTTAAGGCTGAATGCTATTACGTAAATCATTGCCTCAGAATCCGATAACTCAAATCATTGTGATTTGCCTAAATAGAATAATGCATAGGAGAAAGTCGGCAAACATGCGGATATATCATGCTTGCATTTAAGGGTCAATTGGTAACTCTAAAGCAAAAGAAAAGAAAATTACCACAAACGATTGAGTTATGGGAATTGTTTTCAAGTACTGCTAACTTTAGATCAGAAAGGTTGCTGAAAACTGGGATAAGTTTTCATAATCAACAAAGTTGCAGTGAAATTTAGAATCGCACAAAATTTTGTCTCTTGGCTTTGAGCAGCTTTTCCTATGACTCGAAATATTCCAGAAGTACTCCAAGAGGTTATTCCTCCTCTAAACGTGCAGAAGGAAACTCATATTTAGGTGTAACATCAAAATATAATCAACTTTACACAGACAGGCTGCTTGTAAGTAGATTCAATTAAAACATAGGAACCCCTTAGGAACTACATCTAATTAATGGATATACTGAGTTGCAGTTGATGAACGATGGTACCACAACCGATGACCGCACTTCTAAGTGATTATTAAAATCATGTTCAATTGTTCCCCAGTACCACTATTGAAACATTTCTTTTTGTGAATGATACTACCTCATTCAAACAGAGAAGAAGAATATCCTTTAGAGAACGGAGCTGTATGTCGAAATGACTCTATCATTTAATAACCGGACCGCAAAAACCATTCACTTCGTATTACGTATGGAATATTATGAGGAGATGAACTGTAGCTTGCAATGTTTTGCCGAAAGCCAAGGAAGGCCTATTCCATGCTTGAAAGGAGAACTGGTAGCATTTGCTGTAACAATGCCTAAAGAACATCCTAATAAGTATAACATAGCGCTGTGTTTACTGTATATCTTGAGATAGACATGTTCTTTATTGAGAAAAATAATTTATTGAGATAAATAAACCAATCTCAATCTATTGTTGAATTTCGCTTACCATCAAACTCAAAATCGCTATACTTCTAATTAACTTCTCATTGAAACAATATATTAAGTCAGTGCATAAAGTCCGTGCCATTCTTCACCGGGTTGGCATCGCTGCATTTTGAACCCTTCGTTTTTCGGTATTTAATGTTTCTCTTCAGTTTGGAATTTGATTGTTGTTAACAGTTTATTATGCCCATTTTAAGGCAAATTCGTATAGAGCGTTAAGTAGAGGAAAATTAACGTTCCGGACACATTTATAGCCCCTTCTGATTACAATTTTTTCTGACCCTTAGCTAACGAAGTCAAGGACAAGAGTTTCCTACTGAAGCTATTCTTAGCAACTGACTAACAGATTTCTTCAACTCAAAATCACAAAAGTTCTACAAGACAGACATTTAACTCTCCTACCTGAAAGTTGGGAAGTAAATATTGACAAAGATAGTGATTACATCACTGAACGACTAAGTGAGCTATTATATTGATTTAAGACTTGAAATATTAATGCCTTGTTATTGTGTAATATACTGCTGAGTCCGGCCGTAAGACAAATTACATCAATATCGGCAGATCGACACACGTGGAGTGATGATGGAGTCAGGAAAGACCAGCTGGAAGACGGTAACGTTAAACCTATAATTAAATGGATGGAGTTTTCAAACAGAACATTTCTATCTATAGTCCTACAACAAAACAATACTGGGCACTCTGATTCACTTTACATTCGAAACGGCGTACCTTATACCGAAAATTCGAATCGAATGATGGGAAGACATTTCTATGGCAACTGATACTTTCAATACCCCGGATTCCTGATGCCCTTAAAAAACTACATAACAGACCTACGGGAGGTCACTTTGGAATAATGAAGACCTTCAAGAGAGTTCGTGAGCGCTTTTACTGGAATAATGCAAAGGATGACGTGCAAAAGTGGTGCCGATCTTGCCATGCCTGTGCAGGTCGGAAAAAACCGAGGAAACGCAGCCGAGGCAAGCTGAAACGTTACAACGTAGGTGCGCCTTTTGAACGTATCGACTTTGACATCTTGGGACCTCTGCCACGAACTGCTGATGGAAACAAATACATACTAGTTGTGATTGATTACTTAACCAAGTGGCCTGAAGAGGAAACCTATTCCTGATCAAGAGGCTGTCGCAATAGCTGAGGTGATGATACAGCACTGGTTTTCCAGGTTCGGAGCGCCTCTTCAGTTATATTCAGATGAGGGAAGGAATTTTACCTCGGCAGTGATCAAAGAACTATGCAAAGTACTCGACATTGACAAAACCCAAACGACACCATTACATCCCCAGTCGGACGGCATGGTAGTGAGGTTCAATCGAACCATCCTTAATAATCTCTCATTGGTGGTTTTCAGAAACCAACAGGACTGGGACAAAAAATTAACATTGTTTTCACTGGTTTACCGCAATGCTATCCACGATACTACCGGCTATTCCCCATCACAGATTCTCTTCGGTAGTAACCTTCGTCTGCTTTGTGATCTCTTGTCCCTTCTCCGGATGCTCTTTCATCGCCTGAGGAATATATTCAAGATCTCCAGGCCTAGTTTGAAGTGATGCACAACTTTGCACGAGAGCGAGTCAACTTGGCGACGGAGAAGATGAAGACCCGATACGACACAAGACCTACTGAACATCAGTTCCACGAAGGAGTCAATGTGTGGTTGTGAAATCCTACTCGACGGAAAGGATTCTGTCCGAAATTACAGTCATCTTGGGATGGTGCGTACACAGTCCTAAACAGGTTGAATGACGTCGTGGTTCAAATCCGTAAGTCTTCGAACTCTAAACCTAAAGTCGTTCATTACGACAGGTTAGCTAATTACTATGGCCAGAGTACGTAGTGTAAAAATTGTAAATAGTGTAAGGCCATGGTTCTTTTTGTTTCTAAATGTGTATTTGATTTGTTTAAGTTAGTTATTGCACTTTTTGTTCATGTTTTTTTTTTGTTTTTTTTTTTTTTTTTTTTGTTGTTGTTATTGTAATGTAATGTTTATTATTGCATTTATGCCTTAATTGTAAGCTTGGCTTCCTGTACAAGGATTGTACTGCCCGAAACGTGCAGTCCATGGGAAGAGGACAGTGTTACGGATTTGGTATTTAAATAGCTAATGTTAGTTGAATTATAAGTTAAATTGTTTTATTCCCCGTGCAGTGCAGCGCGTGAGGAATATTAGAAGAAAGAAAAGCCGGAAAATTAAAAATACAAGAGTGGTGCATTTTACATTTAATAAGTAAATATCTCTTTTGGATTTCGAGAAATTTATAGAACAATCTCGCGCGTGATTTAAAATCTTATAAAAAGGAGGAAAACATCTCGATTCAGTTAGTTAGTTAGTTGTTGTTTTAAGAGTTTGTTTAGAAAACTGCTCTTGTTGACTGTAGCGAATTCACGAATCAGCTTTCTCTAGCTGTTTTGAATTAAGTTCTGTTGAACATTTGAGTAGTTAAATGATAACTACTGTGAGATATCTGAGGAAATTTAAGCGTTTTGTATTATTTGTTGTGATAATAATAAATTTTTTTCATTTTTCATTGGATTTGTGCATTTAATTCTTAACGAACCCGTACGCACGCAACAATGTATATAGCTAAACAGACAAAAAGCAATCTCAGCTTTTGATTAAATATATAACCATAGAGCTCATATTAAAAAATTCTCAACGCGCGACTTATGAGTTATGGAGTAAAATATAGGCCAGTCAGGTACGTCAACAAAAATTACTGTCACAAAATTTAGAAAATTGCATCAACGAATTTATTGTTAAGGCCAGCTATCAGCTTAATTTTGCCTATTGGTACTTTTTTTAAATGGGAGATGAAATCCTTAAGTAAATGAATACTAAGCTAAAACCCAAATTTTCAAATTCAGTTGGTCTCAGCTTCTGTCAGCAACTATTCACTATTACCACAATTGATAAAGCAAATAATAACTTTAGTGTTTTATGAAAAATTTTCTACACTACAGTTATTAGAAAAGAACGTTTTAACGCTAGTACTTATCAATTAACAACACGACAGAAACCTCTATAAATAACAAATTAAAGCATTTAATAAGAAATTAAAAACATCTGTAAATTCAAGATACAACAGATTTAGTAACCTGTATGCTCTTCCCAAATTCCATAAAACACCACTAAAATTCAAATTCATTGCAAATGGCACCAATAATTACAAGAACAATCTAGTCTATTATTTTGCACCTAAAAAAATTTGAAAATTAATCTTTAATGCTTGTAAGAAATAACATATTTATTGCTGGATAATCAATAATAACACTCCTGTAATTTAATTAATACCGTTCAGTCTATTGACATACAAAATATTAACTGCTGCGACTTTGAAAACTTATGCACCTGGCATCCGTTAGAAGAAATGTATATTAACCTTCTTAATCTGCCTAAACTCTTTCCTTCTATGCTCAAGTTATAGATTTTAATAGATGGAAAAACCTTCTTTAAATGCAATTTTAATAAATCCAAAATCAACTTTTTAAGTAAGTCAGAGATATCCAAATGGGAGTGCACAAGAGTACATCCGTTCGTAATACTTTTTATTCATTAAAGTATTTACCTTCAAAAAATTTACATCAACACGATTTAATTTACTACACCCATACTTACAGAGATATAGATAATCTTATTACCTTTTATAATTTTAACAAGATTGAAAATTCAGAAATTTATCCAGAGTGCCTTATTCTTCATAAAACTAAAACTTCACAAAATGTAGTCTGTTATATAGATCTTCAAATAGTTAGCTACAAAAAGATTCTACTGTATGATAAAACAAGCAACTTCAATTTGAATACTAACAAATTAATAAACTGGATTTCCAACATTTCCAAGAACGTTATTAGTAATACTATATTAAATCAAATACAACGCATTAATAATATTTGTACAGATACAATAAATCAACAACACGAAATTCTGCTACTTATTAAAATTCTTAAAAACAATCAAGTACCAAATAACTTTATTAATCATTGTCTTAAAAGATCAGGCGTTAAGTACTCAGTCTAAATCATTTGGTAGATAGGGATATGAAAATTTATTCCTAAACTTTAAAAGGCGGCACATTTTGAATGACTAAAAAATTTTTAAATAGTGTAATCACTGAAGTTATAGTATATATTGTAAAAATCATTATTTCTAGCATTTTCTTCTTTTCTATTACTAAAAAAAGGGGCCTGTTTCCAAATTTTCTAAGTTTGCTTAACAGCTCTTGAGCTGTGAAGATTACTTGTACTTTTCCCCTCTTTCCGCTACGACAATAATCCAGAAATTAATTAATTTCTTTTACTGGTCAGTTTAAATTCAAAATTTCAACAGACGCCTCTTACACTCGAAAGCGAGGTCCACGACCACTTCTTTCCCGCATTCTAAAAATAGATTCGAAAAGTCTCCAATCTACATCCTAACTCATTTTCTCTGCCCCTCCACTTCTCCATCCGAGTTCGAATTCCAAATTTCCAATCTAAGTAGGAAGAAAGTAACTGATCTGTCTCGCTTTAAAAACTAGCAAACACGTAAGTTAATTAATTCATCTTCTGGCCACTTATGTATATTATATACATTTCCTTTCCATACAGTTTTAAATTTAACTTTTTGTCTTACGTGAATGTAATTTTATTCACCTTTTCTTACTTGTTTAATAATTTTTACAAAGATTGCATTATGTTAATTATTTTTACAAGTTTTACATTGAGTTATATGATTAAAGGCAAAGATGTCGGTGGAGGGGCATTTTTCTAAAGTAAGAAAATACAACTCACTCTTATAATAATATATAATGATTTTTAAGCTTGACAGAACAGCCATTTTCTTACTGAATTCCATACAACGCTTTTGCTTCAATTCATCTCAACTCTACTTATTTAGGCCCACCAGCGGCCGAGCGGTAAAGTCGCTGAACACTGGTAGTTCGGTCCGAGGTTCGAATCCCGCGAACGGGCTGGCTGCATGGGCGTTTTCGGGGTTTTCCCCATGTGTAACGTGTATACGGGCCAGTTTCCCTTAGAAAATCCTCCACGAAGGCATCCCTCATCTTAGGCAGATAGTCCTCGAGGCTTTGCCATAATCACACACACACACACTACTTATTTAGCTTAAACTCATCTTACTAAAAAAACTTTTCGGCATAATATAATTCTTGCTTGAGAAAAAGACGAAACACCTTCGCATTTATTAATTAATCTTACTTGATCGGAAGATCGTTTGTTCCCCTTAAAATGCCAACTAATTTCGGGTCAATAATGATAATTAATTGGTTTATTGATTACATTTTCTATTTTAATTATACGTTTTTATAATTTGCCATTTTCAATTTATTGAAGCTTCATTTTTGATGTTTCAATTTTAAAATTGTTTCTAGATTCAGCTTTTATATTTGAATTCTAACTACCTTTATCAAAGGAGATAATATACTAAATAACCCATTGGTAAATAAATTATTATTTTATTACATTGCAGCTTTTGCTCAAGTATTAGGCAATTTATTACGATTAATCAAATTGTTTAATTATATATATATATATATATATATATATATATATATATATATATATATATACATGTGAAAATTATATTAAAATTGCTGAAACCTGCAGCTGAAGATAAAGGCAAAATTCTCTATAAATTCGGAGATTAGAGAAAAATCATTTTTTTAATCTCTTTAATAAGCTTATTTATTATCTGTCGCAGAGGTTCTGAAATCGTGGTTCGCAGACTGTGGACCATCCGAGAGCAAACAGTAATATTTTGAAAGAAAGTAGTAAGTAAATAATAATTTGAAATAATATTTGATTTGGTACCTTGACGTGTTTAGAAAAGGAACTATTTGGAGGACTTCCACAATGTTCCTAAATGAAAGTTTCCTCAGGTAAAATTACCTTCTTGACTATTGGTTTTACGTGAGGAATAGGGGCATAGAACTGATAGGGAACACTATCAGTTAACTGTTTGTTTTCTTATTGTGCTTTAGTGCAAATATTTCAAACATAAAAGCAAATATTAAATACATGAATAATGGAAAAGAAACAGCACCATCCTTCTTACAGATAACTGTAATAATTAAATTTTACTTTCATAAAAATTGAGATGATTATATTTCTTATTATTGTAAAAACTAATTTCTACAAAATGTTTTGTAAATTAAATTATTGTAATTTGTATATCGAAATATAAATGCCTCATGTGTCTGAAATTATTTGCTTTCCTTGTATTAAGCAAACATATAAACTTGATGGTTAGGGATCTGGAAAAGCTTGCATTACATAAAAAAGATCCATAAGCTTATATATTGTACAAAAAGACGAATTAAAACATCGCACTGCTGTCATTCCTTCGAAATTGTTTTACTTCATTTGCCATTTTAGACAAAGATTTACAAGAAATTGCAGTGAGTTCGAACAGCGAAAATAATCTTTTTATATGGAGCCATTTATAGAAAACGCATTAGAATTTTGTGCAAAGACTGGTATCTGTTGTCAAAGGTAAATACAGTAAATTAGACAATTTTATTCCTTTTCTGTTGGAAAATTCATACTTAAATATTAAACATTATTTACATCTGTAAACATTTTTAATAGAAATTGTAGAGTCATTAGGATTTTTTTTATATGGGAGACATGAAAGATTAGCAACTCGCCGGGCCTTGAACCTGGACCCCTTGACTACGCCCTGAGTGTGCTATTACCGTTACACTATGAAGGCATGAAGAATGGAGGGAGAAAATACCTTATATACTCCCCATTTTAAAGAGCGACTGGGGTTTTTAGGAGCCCCTATCGCCAAATCCTGGGTAAGGAGAATCATCATCCACCACCCTTTTTAGTTCGGTCGCCACTGTAAACACCTTAGGTTGATTGGAAGCAGGAGTGATGAAAAATGAGCCATGTCCTCCCGGGAATCGAATCACGGAACTCTGGAATACGCGTCCAGCTTGCTGACCACTCCCCTACGAAGGTACGCTAGGAAAGCGGGAGAAATACCTTATATACTCCCCTTTTTAAAGGGCCACTGGGGTTTTTAGGGGATCCAATCGCCAAATCCTGGGTGTGGAGAATCCTCGTCCAACAGCCTTTAAGTTCGGGTGCCACTGTAGAGACATTAGGTATTTTTTGCAAGCAGGAAAGGCGAAAAATTAACAAAGCCTTCTCCGGGAATCTAATTGCGGACCTCTGGAATACCAGCCCAGTGTGCAGACCACCACACCACGAAGGCACGCCAAGGAGGTGGCAGAAATACCTTATAATATAGGTACACTCTTTGTGTTTTAGAGATGTAATTTTACCATATTGTGTTTTATTTCAATACACGATACTTCATTTCAGTGCAGATTTGAAATACTCGTAAAAATATGTCAAATAAATATCAAGTCCTAAACAAAGTGTGGGCAAAAAAGCATTTATTGCTTAATGGGAAACGAAATTTTATCGATGTTATTAAGTAGAATACATAATTATTTCTAAAATTATTTCTTTTTGCCACTTTTTTCTTCCCTTATTTCACTAATGATGGAAATGAAAACATGAAAAAGTATGTTCTTTCTTTCTAATTTCATTTACTACTTACAATTTCTTTCCAAATTTTTCTCTTTATCTCGAGTTAAATGATAATTATGCATTCAATTTAAAATTTGTCCCCGATTTTTAATAAGTTGTCTTTGATCTCACAATTCTTTCAAATTTTTTATCCGTTAATATTTCTTCACAATTTTCCCATTAGGACACTCAAAAAATCTTTGATGATTAAATTCGAAAAATTAAGTTATTAATTTTTGAAAAGTTTTATCTTAATCTAAACTAAACTAACTTAAATTTCTCTTATTTAGCAAAATGTTTTCCCATTTTAGGTTTTATTAAGACTTCGTTTGGTCTAGGTATATGAAAAATTATTTGCTATAACAGAATATACGGCGTTGTAACATTTATAAATAGCACTAAATTAAATTATAGCTGTAATTTGCATTTAGACTTATTAAGAAATTGTTTTAAGATCTTGTAAGCCTGATTAAACAAGCTGTTCATCAAGGATTTCTAATAGAAATGGGTCAAATTTATTTTCGAAACTCCATCTTAAAACATTCCCGAATTTTTTTTATGTAAAATTAATAAGGAAAAGGAAACTCTTAAATATCAAACTTTTTAATATCAAAAGTTTTTAATTCATTTAAAATTTGAAATCTCCCGGAATGAAAATGAAATGTAAAGCTACGGGTTTTAAAAATGAACCAGTGTTTGTTAAGAAAATGTAAATGACATTAATAATAACATCCTGATTGAAATTCTCAAATCTCTCAATTTATCTCAATTTATCATCAAAATGTGATAAAATATGCTTGAATAGCTTTTTATATTTTTACATTTTATTAGAATAAATAAAAGCAAATGCAGAGAAGGGATAGGAGCATTTAAAGATCTTAAATTGATAAACAGTAAATATGAAACGATAAATTTGATGAAAATTATGAATAATTCCACCAGTGATATTTATGATCCGAGGTAAATGAAATTGAACTAATTTGATTCGTTTGTTTTTACAATAAATGTTTCTGTTGGACGCCAACAAAAATAATCTTACTAACATTTTGAGCAGAAGTGCATAACGAATTCTTCGTTTAGGATTCAAATGAGGCGAAAAAAGTCAGATAAGATTTGAATTTTCGAATCTTGCATCTTCTTGAAATTTCGTGGGATTTAATGAATGGAAAGTCTCAGTCCTAATTTCTAAGCCAGAGGAAAAAAAAATTCCTTTCAAAAATTAGGTTTAATTTTCTTCTGCGCATAAAGTTCTTGCTAAAACTTCATCAATAACAACTTTCGAATTGTCATTATTTTTAATTGTGTAAATGAAGTAAATAATTTATCAGCAAGTAAGTACTTACGTATTAAACTCGTGGACTGTAAAACTGTCGCCAGGTCGTGCGATTAAGCGTCAGTTTTGAGTAAACGTGGCGTAACAAAGCACTAAACTTCTGATGTAACCCGATTGATTCTCAGTAAGTCATCTTTTGTTTTTATGAAAAAGGATATAAATAACTGCTATTGTTGTATTTTTTTTTTCAGTTTTGAGAAACAGTTACTAGTTTCTCGGACCTCTATATAGAACGCAGTAAGAACTGAATTATTTTCAATACTGTGAGATCCTGCCGATAATAAAGTGTATGGTTTGTGCTTTATTTGAAAACAGATAAACAATGACGATACAACATTTCTGAGTGCACTCTAGTTAATTTACAACTTGTTGAGAAAATTAACATCTATTAAATGGTCAGCTGAATATGGTAGACAAAAGAGTAATAGATTGGTTGGTTGGTTTACTTTTAATGGCACAAAACCTTGAAGGTTATTATGCGCCAGACGAATGGTGAATAAAATCCAAAATGTACAAACACACTGTATGAGATGAATTGCTGAAATGAACCTGTAATGCTGATGAAGGCATGGAGAAATGACTGAGAAATACTCTAGCAAGAGGATACAAGCAGGATAAAATATAGTTCAAATCATACGGTAAAAAGAGATGTCTTTTAAAAATCTTATGAGGTTGATATGAGGGTTACTTCCAATGAGATCGGTTAAGTGTACATTCGGAGAGTTAAAATAAAATTCACGTTTCTGTCTAAAAGCAGGAGAGTAGGTTAAAATGTGATTGACTGAAACGGGAACGTTGCAAGTGCCGCAACTGTATCCTTTGTATTCTACATAGAGCTTCTGTTAAAATAGGTGGGCCTAACAAAAATAGTAAAATTCGAGGAAAACCTTTTTACAAAGCGCGAAAACGAAGGGCTTCGAACAATGGTTGTTTATTAATTGGGAAAGATTGAGTTCTTTTTGAATTTCCCAGGAACGATTAACGCAAAGTTGAGGAGCCTCCTCCGAACATTTATAGTTCAATGGAAGCTAACATTCACGGTCGATGAGATAATACGTAAGTACCAATTACGTCTTTTAATTATTACTCGTTTAATTATTGTGGGATCATTTATTAAATTTAAAGCTCTATGATTGTGAAAAATAGCCTTGTTTAGTGAGATCTCAGGCAAAATAATAACTGACTGAAGCACATACTAAGAGATTGATTTTTATGCACTAATGTGCAAAGCTTAAGCAGCGTCTCTGATTTTGGCTGGAATTCTGCAAAATATCAGCTAGAAGACATGGAATTCATACTACAGATGCACCGTGTAGTATTTAAAGAATGCTGAAAGTATACTAGCCTAAAAGGATAAGACGCATACGGTGCGAAAGGAATAGAAAAAGACTTTATTGTTAGAATGGCGTTTGTACAAAATCAGTCTGGTCAAGTGACTGAACAACAAACGAAAGAACTTAATAAGGAATATGACATTCCCTAACAGCTATGGTTTCGTTGCACTGTCTGTCGATACTAAGCATCAGATTACCTATTGTTGGGAGAAAAGGTTTCCCATTCTTCAAGAAGGAGCGCCTAGTTTAGTTGCCCTGTGCTTTTGGCTGATAAGATTGTGCTGCCAAGAGTCTCTCTAAAGTATCCAAGATATGTTCAGTGGAATTCAAACCAGATAAGCACGGTAGCCATTCAATTCTGTGGATATCTTCACTTTTCAGGAGCTCCTCAACAGCATGTGTCACATGTGGTCGTGCATTGTCAACCATAAAAACAAAGTCAGGACCAATGGTACACTTGAAAAGACGCACGTGAAGGAGGATAACGTCATCACTGTAAAGATCTCCGGTAAGTGAACTTCTGTCGAAAATGTGCAGCTCTTTCTCTCCGTTCATCGCTATACCTCCCCACAAATCAATCCACCTATCGGTTTCCTGATATTAGTGGGATGAAAGCGTGTCTGTCGTCTCTCTATATCAACTGGCGCTGAGAATCGTTTTTCAGATTCAAATGGCTTTGATCGCTAAAGGGCATGTGACTCCATTGATGAGGTGTCCCACTCTCCATTTGTGTTCTCTAGATCATTGTAAACGTTGCTACCGATGGGCTGTCCTCAGTGGTAGCAGTATTCAGTATGACGGGCGGAAAGGCAACCTTTATGAAGTCTTCTGGGCACAGGAAACTGAGACACCTCTCGTCTGGTTGCTATGAGCAACTACTTTCTTTCTTTTCACCATCGACGGAACATTCGATCTCTTTTCACTTGCAAGGTCATATATCGCTCATGCCTGACCGTTGCCTTCTTTGGCCGATCATTACCAATCTTTCTTACAGCTGTACTTATCGTTTGGAAGGCTTTCCAAGCTCTGAAAAACCATACCATTTTCCTTCCAAACCCCTTGGAGACAGATGTAACGCCCTTTCTTAAGCTTGCCATTCATTCTACCACGTGTAAAGGCGTACTGATGCATTCTTGTAGCCATACTGCGCGTAAAAACTCACTTCCATTTGCAGAAGAATGCCTGAAAAGTCGCTTATCTTCCTTCTAAGCTGTTGTGCACTGCAAGCACTGACTCCTAGCGTTTTGCGTGCCCTGCCATGCCATCTGAGGACACGATGCTGGTATCTGCATATGCGTCACCTTTCTACTGATTTGGCATTTCATCGTACTGATCTCAAAAAGCCCTTTTCAACAATTTCACGTTTATTTGTTAAAAACTAAATTTGTTGCTTAAGTTTTGTACATCAATATTTTTATTTCCACAAATAAATGTAAGAGTTGAAATAGTTCGGATTACATATTATGTATTAAAAATAGTACGTATAGAATTACTAGAATTTGTTTTGCCTAAATTCTTATATATCTAGGCTTACTTCAAATAAATTCTGCTGTTGTGACAGATAAATAAATAGTTTTTAAAATAAAAGAATTGATTATCAGCTTCCTTTTCATCAAGATTCTTTACATTGCTTCAGTTCACTTTGCAATTATTTTTTTTCTTTGCTAAAGCTGATTTTCCATGTTCTCTTTTTTTTCAGTATTTCTCTTTAGTAAAAGATACGAGATGGCTAAAACGTTTATTTTGACTAAATAGGATCAATACATTTTGTCTTATATATACTGTTTAATGTTTATTTTCCTTTTGTTGAAAAGCTATGAAAGCCAAAGTAACAAATCCTATTGACATCTTTTACTTTCAGGAGCGATCATAGGCTTTCAAAACCCTTAAAAGATTAAGAAAAGTGTGACTCTAAGGCTTGTCCTAAGTTCAGTATAAAAGAAATTATTTCGACCCTTCAAGATTAGAATTATCTATTATTTTGCTATTTCTTTCACTAGTTGTGAAGTATTGAATAACGTCATCTGCTTTTTTTCAAGACCTTCCTTAAAAGGAATTTTGAAATGATAAGAGTAAAATCTAAAGAGAAAATTCTTGCAGGTGTTTAGAAATTGAGTTTGCATAAAAATTGAGTTTAACAGTATTTTATATCAAACTGACGTTTTGAAGTTTTAATTAATTTATATAATACTTGGAAATTAATTTTTAGTAATTGTAATAACAATATAAAGTAATTGTAAGAATGTATAAAAATTGTTATAATATATTAATCTATAGTAACGAAATAATAATATTGGCATAAAGACGGAAATTACAAGGAATAAAGTGTTTCCTTCAAAATCTCAAACGGATATTTCCAATTCCAGATTGGCCAATTGAATTATGCTGAAAAACAGAAAATATAACACTGAATATAATAAAGAGAGATAGCTATGGTGTTAGTATAATAACATGAAAACATTTGACAGAAATTCGAATAGAAATAGCAAATGCAAATAGAATGAAATCTCCAGTAAGGTTATTTAAGTAAATATGGATGAAGTTGAAAAGAAAGCTGAAAACTTCAATAATAAACAGTTCTGTATCATTCTAAATTCTTAAGACATAAAGTATGAAAGTTAAGCAAAAAACAAAAAATAAACTTAGTTTGCCGTAGATTTTGAATAAAACTCTACCGATTTTGAGAGCGATAAAACGTGAGTTTCTCTTCTTCAAAAGCAAAAAATATATTGAAAACGTCGTTGGTACTACAACAGCTATAACATCTAAAGCAATAAGAAACAATAGAAAGTGAACACAAATGTAGCGCCATTTGAAGAGCAAACTAATAAGGAAATGTGAAAAACTAAGGTATTAAATTCTGAAAATATTAAGAAGTACTGGACTAGAATTAATAACCACTAAGTAAAGAAGATAAAGTGAAAAGCTGTAAGGAAATACGATTCACCAACTGAAGAAATTTTATGGATAATTTTTGCAAAAGCAAAATCGTGACCAAGTGCCCAGTTATGATAGTTATCCAAGAATTTCCTTAATTTCCCTTTTCGAACATCAGATTCGTGTTCCATGACGCGAAAGTTTAACGTTCTTCTAGACTGATCGATATATGACGAGCCGCATTGACAAGATGCTCTACAAAATCCACAAGAATTAAAATCTGAGATGGGATAGCGAATCGAAGGATCTGATTGATAGCTTGGAAAACGACCAGAAGATTGAAATGGAGAATCCGCGCGATTTTGTAATAGAAGGATGACATGGAATGAAGTCAAAGCTATTATAGATATTTCTGTTTCAGATGGCAAAAAGTTGTTTTTTGTGTCATGTGTTTTAGATGGCAAAACAAAAGTGTTTAAATGATTTGACAATGAGAGAAAAAATCTTCTGTCATGACTAATTAGTTTCAAATAAATGATTTAATGGGAACGCAAGAATTCTGAATAACAAATTTTAGTTGCGATGGATTCGTAAACTTGATCTGATGTTCCTGACAGATTAATCACAACAACAAGACACAAGAAAAAAACTTGAGAGATGTCATGAAAAAACTTGAGTTATTGAAGAAGAATAAGGCAGAGTGAGAAAATTCAAAAATAAAAGTCGAAGGAAAAATAAAAGATTTTGATGAACTATGTGTGAATCAAGTTTGAAAACCCTTTGAGTACTTTTCTAGGCGAAACGTGCATGCTTAAGAAACAGACTGAAGAGAGTTCTAACAATAATAATTACGATTATTAGTGATAACATTTCTATTTTCGAGACCTAAATCACGGGTAATATTAACATTTATTATTATTGTGAGAAGACACAAATTTTAAATCAAGGTATTTTTATTTATTATGCTTCATTAACTATATTAATCAGCTTCATAATTACCTTATAATCAATACAGAATGTGGAAAGAAGGGAAATATGAACGCAGACAAGCTAAAAGAAGGAGGGAAAGAACGATATCATCTTTATACTTAAAAAGTTTACAAAATGCGTCTTAATACTTTAAGTAAACGAATTTTATTAGTAAAGTTCTCGTAACTGTATGCTTCAAGATGAAGAAATACATATTACAAAGAACGAATTATTATTGCTTTCATCATCATTATCATTGAATAATTCCTACGCATCGGCTGAGGAGATTACGATGAACAACAAGTTTAAATTTATTTTTTATGCCTAAGTGTGTGACTATCCGTCTCTCTTTCAGTGCATAATTTATCAAATTATTTATCTACTTGCTCACGAGTGCATATCTCAAAGAAGTAAAATTCTTAAATAAATAGTATGATAAAAAAATAAAGCTGCATTAAGATCATTTGCTGCTCTAGCACAGAAGCGGACGAATTTCTAAATACTATCCATCTTTAGTTTATTGCCTACATAGGAAGGGAAATGCTTCACAATTGGTGGTGAAAACAATTTGCTGCACCCCTTTCCACCTTACTGCCTTAAACATGCGCTTATATTGTTTAATTGCTTATATTATTTAATAATTAAGGGGTATCAGAAAGCCCTATACCGACAATGTTAAATTGGCACTTTTCGATGTACCTTTTCTCAAAATCTGCTGCAGATACAAGCTTGAAATTTTTTCTGTAATTAAAGTATACCTATCTCATTATACTGAAATAAGCTTTTGAAACATTTTGAATTTTAGAGTATATTACAGAATATTTTGTTAGGCATAGTAAAATTTACCACATTCTCACACAAAAAAATTAAAAAAATGTTTTTTCTAAGTTTATTACAAAAAGCTCATTTCAGTAAATATAAGGGAACCTAATAAATAAGCCATAAAAAGTTTAGATATCTGCGAGCAGTAGTTCCTGAGAGAAGGTACATCGAGTATAAAAAAATCACGTTTGGAAAAAAACGCGTTTTTATGTAAAAATCTTCATTGACCAAAGCAGTAGATGACAAATTAAAACTAGATTTTTTTACAGTTCTAATTTTCATAGAGATTAAAGAATGGTATTTTTAGAAAGATAAAAGTGAAGAGAATTTGAAAATGCAAAAATCCAAAATCAAAATTTTTTGAAGATTTTGGGGTTTCAACAGTCTTAAATCAATCCTTTAAACTTTTGATAATGATGGACAAAAACAATCATGTTTATCGCAACCTATGACTCCTCTCCCCTTTTTAAGCATTCTAAATGTGGAAGCCATAAACATTCCTGCATAAGGAGGCAAAATTATTTCTGTACATAGAAATGAAATGTATTTCACACATGGAGGGAAACAGCTGCACACTTTTCAATTAAAGTGATTGTCGTGTATATAAAACAAGTATTGATGTAGGAACACTGATGCAGAAACGTAGAAATACTGATTACGCAACTCGTAGATAGCATATTGAAGAAGAAGAATTTTGATTGTTTCGAAAGCTATTTATTGTGTCATAATGAATAGGATTCATTGTGTCATAATGCCCATAATGAATAGGAAATTTGGAAGATTAAATTTCATTTTTATTTAAAATCACATTTGCAGCCAAAGTTCATTTGGCAGTCTGATCGTGAATATTTGCACAATATTATTAATTTGTGAATACTATTGCGATAGCAAGAAAGCACAGCGAGTGCTGTTGCGTCCAAGAAACAACAGAGTTACAAGCGAAGTACTCAACTATCCAGTATAAAACCTCACCAAGAGGAAGCTTTTGGTTTATGCTAGAAAAGTTTTCACTCTCGAAATTTTGAGTTTAGGTTCCGAATCAGCTATGTCACAGCCCTACGCAGGTTTTGGCATAGATTTATCTAAAAATGACGCAGGCCGGAAATGTTATTAATTTTTTTAGAATAAAGAGGAAATATCCAGTATAAAAATGAGGAATTAATTAAGAGGCTATTATTAAATTAAATTATAAAGCTGATTTACGTATTTCTTATCTTGCACGAATATATATATATATATATATATATATATATGTGTGTGTGTGTGTGTAAATATATGTTTAATTTAAAGAACATCTCTTATATGACATATTTGTTTGCATTTTTTACACACGCTTAAGAGTTCTTAATCAAAATAAAAGTTATTAGGTCTGCAGTCTTAAAGCCTCAGATAAACTGCGCGAACACAATTGCTAATCTAAACATCTGTATTAGTTTAATAAAAAATTATTTCTGGTCGCAGATCACTAAATCATTTGAATTTGTTAAGGAAATGACTGAAATATCAGATAGAGTTCTCATATTGATTTCAGCGGAAGAGCCTTTAAAATGACGATAATTCAGCTGAATTAATTTCCTGAGAAATAAAAACGTTACACTGAAGAAGTCATCTGCATCTGAGCATTCTTTTCCAGCTATGTAAACGAAATGTGTGCTAGTTTTAGCAACATTTAATAAGACGTTTATTAGTAACTAAGCAAGCGAAATGAGAAATGTATCATTAGGTGATTCTATTTTTTATGCCAGAATGAGAAAATAAAAGTATTTCCTTAAATGACACACTATAATTAATATAATTAGCTTAACTTTCAAAAGTTACTTACCCTCTACTGACTTAGGTGTCGCAATATTTCAACTTACTGATATAACGTATTAATATTTGGAAGCTTACTACGACGACATTAATTAATTAGCAGGAGAAATATTTGAATGTGATCTATCATCACACGTAACGTAATATCTGTCGCCTCTTCCGCTAATTAGTGTTTCAGTAAAGTGTGCTAACATTCTGGAAAATTTGCGAGGGTGTAGGAAATTTGTTCAAGGAAAGTATCAAAGTAAATATTAGTTAGCATTTTAAAACCTAAATTTAGATTTACATTTCACTCAACAAATATTGGAGTTGGGAATTGCCTGTACCTTATTTCACCGTTGAAGATAAATATTCTATTTTTAAATACTTAGTTCTAAAATTATTTTTAAGAAATATTTTCTATTAATTACAACTAAAGGTGATAGTTTGTTTTGGTAGTAACAAAATCCTCATTCTATATAAGCTATAAAGAAGCAAACCAAATGAATATGAAACTTACTTTCCTTCAACTGTGAAAGCCGAAAGGAAAAGAAGGGAGATATATGCTTGAGTTAGAATAGCAAGAGTCTTCTAAACATTCTGGCAAAATGATAGGAAACAAAACCCATAAAGCCATTTGTTAATGAAAAGTGAATGAAAATTAACGGAGGAAATCAGTTTCTTTAAAAGCCGCGGAGCCTTTAAAATGAACTAAAACACTAAAAGGGAAAGATTATAATGCACGTAAAATTCTTCTAAGAGATATTTTAAAGAGAATCTCGGCTGCAGAAATTAGAAAGTGCGATTTTTCCAGAAACAACTGTGCACAGTGGATTACTTTATGACTATTTTTCCTTACCTCCCTTTCTTCTTTTCCTCCCTGAACGTAATTTAATCATCTTTAACACGAAATTTCACCCTTGTCTTTAAATAAGGTTTGCCACGTTTAATAAAAAATATCAAGCTGTAAGATATTTTATGTTAATTAACCAATTATTATGATTTAAACCTTTACCATAACTTCTCCTTTCCATAGCCCTAACTAGGATGCAAATTAAGTTAATGAGGGTTTAAATCGAGGGTTCTGAATGATTTAAATATACAGCTTTTGGCAGCGATACTTCCAGATAGTTTTCTACTACCCAGTTTTGTCGTTTATATTCCGACTTTAGAATTCAGAAAAATGCATTACTCCTTTTATAATAGAGAGAGAGGGAATTAAGGGGCTGTTGCTTTTATTGATATATTTTTTATCTTATGTATATATATATATATATATGTATATATGGAAAAGAATCTGTGAGGATCGAAACAGAAATTTCATTAGTAGGCAAATTATGTCTGAATTTCTTTAGTGCAAGACCTTAACCATTGGCACTGGCAACTAATTCACAAATGCTCGTGCCAAAACACTGTATTGTAAATTGCCGTGGAGTGCCATTTGAAAAGAGAAAGATAGACAAATAATTTACGCACATATGAAAACTAATTTTTTCAGCAATATACTTGTATAATATAATATATTTTAAAAAATCCTGTATATATAGTACCACAAGATATTTTTTGCATTCCCAGTTAGTTTCACTGGGTTGTGTTTGTTAGCGTGTACAACTACACTTTTTTCATGGATTTCTTTAGCTTCTTTTGTGGGTGAAATATTCCTTGAAAAGGTCTTCTTTGCTTTTCCTGCGTGTGTACGTGTTCGTAATAGATTGAATGCCCACAGGTTCGATGACAAATTAATAATGTCTATTTTATCAGAAGAAACCCTTCAAAGTTGTGGAATTTTCCACAGAAATACTCGTACAGGTGTTCACAGTATCACAGAGTACCATCGGTAGTTACAATTCAAACTACTAACAGCGTTAAACACAACGCAATGCAAACCGAAAGCTAATCCAGAGATATCTCAGTACTCAGGAAAATGAATCTTCGACTTATTTTAATTTATTTTCTAATAGTACAGCAAGTTTAAAATGAAGTAAAATATATAAAATTTTAAAATTAAATACATCAATAAATTTTTGTCAAGTTTTTAAATTTTGATTTAAATACATAACGAGCCTAAAAATTTTATAAATATAAGTATACAAGTACAATGGATCGACTAAAATATTAATTTTCCTAACATTTATAAAACTGATTTTTTAAAAAATATTTAAAAAGACCAAAACATAAATATATTTACAATTTAAAACATTTTTGTAACTGGAAGTATTAATCTACAACCAACTGTTTAGAAAATAAAAGCTGGGTAAAGACTTCTGCGGATTACTGTGAATAAATTTGTGAAAATTAATACGTGTTAGGAAAATATTGAAAAAAAGCTTTTAAAATAGTGTTTAAAAATTGTTCCAACGCGATATAACAAACGGGAAAGCATTCTAAAATCGATTTGGACTTGTTTTATGCTTCTGGTGTTTATCCTACATTTTTCTTTCGAATTCTAAAAATAAAGACAAATCTCAAGTGACAGCAATTTTTTTTTTGGTTGGAGGGCAAGCTTTTCAATTTATTCTTAAGCTGAGATAATAGCAATAGAGAAATGGAAACTTCCGATCAACCTTATTTCGGTGGAAAAAAGCAAAAAATAAACTTTAGAAAAAGGAAAATGTACTGTTGAACTAGAAACGAAAAAAAGAAAAAAAAGTAAGATAAATTCAAACAGAAAAATTATAGACTTTCAGTTACTTTAAAAGACTTTAAAATTTTTGCGCCAAATTGTTATATACCTATAAATGTATAACATTTTAAAGCTACTCCCTGTTTGACAAGAAAGTGAAAGATTTTCTTCCTTTAGAAAATGTATTTTTTGCTTATGCAATAAAATTTGACTCGAAACGGCACTGGAACATTTGTTTAGAGTTTTTAACTTTTTATATGAAACATTTCTATAAAACGTATTTTTAAACATCTTAACATTTACTTTATATGAGCATTTATTTTATATGAACATTTTACATTAACATTTATTATATATGAACATTTTACATTAACATTTATTATATATGAACATTTTACATTAACATTTATTTTATATGAACATTATTGTATATGAAAAAAATTTTCATGTGACACTGTGATTTATTAGGAATTCATTAAAACTTTACAGTAAGCTACTATTTTTCAATTACCTCTAAAAGTTTATTAAGTAAAAATATGAAAATAATTTTACATTTTAAAATTAATGAAGTTTTAAATTAAATGAGTTGCAATCGTAATTACTATCAGATAACTTAAAAAGAAACATATGCATCACTTCATAGGAAAAAATTGGCTGTACTTAATTTGAGGTCCTAACTTTGCTGTTAATTTGAAATCGAGTTGATCTAAACAGACAGAAAAATCTAGAACATTCAAATGTAATACGAATTAGTTAAAATAATAAACGCAATATCACAAAGTTATCTTAAATAACGTTGGTGTTAAAAGGTTAGGTGATTCTGAGCTTCATTTACACAGATTAACACGCCATACGCACATGATTCGTATTCAGGAGAAAGATCATTTTTGGAAATATGTTTGTTCCGGAAGAAGAAGGATCTGTGAACTCTTTTGAAATTGATAGAGTTTTTATCAAAATCTACATTAAACTAAGGTTGCATTTTTGTCTTACTTCATAAACCAACAGCTTTCATATTTCAGTTACAATTCTTTAGAACATCGGGTTGTACTATTTTATATTAGAACACGCGAACAGAAAAAATATGTATAAAGCGTGCAGCTGATCAATATTTATTAATGTTCAACGATGTCTAAGAGTTTTGTTTAGCCAAATCAATGTGTAAAGTGAAGTTTTGGATTAGTATTATGAGTTGGTATATTTAACTGCTGAGTTACAGCAAAGTTCGAGTTTCGTTGTAAAATAGCTGATCTATCTCCATTTAATCTTTATTAATATTATTTATTGATTATTTAATATAATTTAATCTCTTCACCAAGTCTCAAAATGTATATACAGCTTATTCTCTGCTTTTAATTCTCCCATTCTCATTCAAATGCAATTCATACCATTTAGACAATCGGTGAGCTTGCAAGTGTTTAAGGCGCTCTCTAAGATTTTTCTTATTCTGTAACACAAACATCACCGAAACCTTTTCGAATCTCAATTCATCACCCCATTGAACTCTCGTAACTGTTGAATATTATCTTCCATATTCATTCTAACAGCATTTAATATCTAAAATCCCATATTGCATTCAGTCCATGGACTAAATGCAATACAGGAGTAAATTTGGTATATTAACTTCTTATATTACATTGTCCTATGTATTAACATTTGTATGGCTCAAAACTTCCTTCTGTTTTGGAGCAGAATGTACATAATAAACGGTCTCTTAGCAGTATAATTTCATTAGTTTAGATATTTCCTTCCTCTCATCTTTAATATTAGACAACTAAAGCTATTGCGAATAAACTTAACAGTCCATAGTAAATTAAGTAAAAATACATTACGCAAGTGTAATCTGAACAATTATGGTTAGTTAATAAACATTTAGTTTAACAGTAGAAGCTAGAATGCGCCACTCACTTTAGCTAACATTATCGCATTCACTAGAGATTCTTGATTAAGTGTATATTCGCAGATCTTCAATTTCCTTCAAAGAATAATTTTTCTTTTGTTAAATTTTAAATCCCAGGCTTTCAACTCGCTTTTAAGCGGCCTGTTAAAATGAGGGTTTAATTTGCGTTGTTATGTATAGAACGTTTCGTCTAAGAATAATTTTAAACTGACACTCATCTCAAAGTAGGAAATGAGGAATTACCATTTAATAATGAGATTTAAAATTCTATCAATTTTAGTAATGATTTTCTCTTAATTTACTGTTGAGGAATTAGCATTTAACAATAAGATTTAAAATTATGTTAGTTTTAGTCATGATTTTCCTTAGTTTACTGTATTCATTCTTATTAATAATTTAATTCCAAGTCCGATTTACTCTAATAATAGAAATAATTTATACTCATAAAGGTAAGGATCACAGTCGATTCTTGGAGAACTAGATGTAATCGTAGTAGAATGAACACTTTTTATTCTTAACAAAACAAGTTTGATACAGTCACAGCTAGAAAGGAATAAAATATGAGCCTTTAATTGAATAATTTCATGGATGCGTTTTACACTTTTTTAATTAAATTCGATGGGAAGATAAACGGTGACAGCAAAATGGCAAAATAGACAAGGCGCAGAACCAAAATAGCAAGGCAAACAAGGCATACGTTTCAAGCGAAACTTTTGTAAAACTATATTTCTAGTTTTTTCTTACTGGCTAAGTTTAAGTTTCAGTTTGAATCTTTACATATTATGACTGGTTGAAAGGTTATGTAAATGCCTATATCTTTAAAGTTATGAAAGAATAATATGAGATGGATTAATTTTGAAACAACACAGCTTAGAGATATTTAGTATTAGTAGCTAATGCGTTGTGATGGAAAGAGTAATAATTCAGTAATAATTCAATTGAAAAGGAATTAAATGGCTACTGCAAATTAGAGTTATTATTCATTTCCATTTTTTTATCTTACATACACACACGCATATATATACATATAGACATATTGCCGATCATTTTGAAAAAAAAAAACTAATTAGAAATTTATATTTATCCTTAACATCGCTGAAAATGCAGCGGTTGTCATTTGAAATAAATGAAAGCCAAAAAATTGGAATTGTTCGAAGGGGTTCAAAGACCTATTTCTTGATTTGAATCAAACTAACCAACCAATAAACAAAAATATAAAATTCAGGAAAACCGTGTCAAAATAGAAGTTCCATTTAAACACATTTTGCGTTATAACAAATAGGAATTAAATTAAGTTTTAACACATAGCAAATACTTGGCATGGAAATTTGTATGATCAATCTCTATTATTCCACATAAACTAAATTAGATCCTACAATGAACCTGACGAACTCTCGCACAGGCGTTAATTAAATACCAACACCAGAAGGGTGAAAAATAACCCTTTATTAATTCAAACTAATTTAACAAAAAGGCACGGACTTCGTGCGTTACAAAAACACCGTCCACTTGCGGTGGGAACTAAAACATAGAATATAACACAAGTCAAACCTGAAATAAATAGTGCAAGAACGCACCTTAAGCTTACGCCTAATAAGAGGTGGACTTACAGAAATCTAACCGGCGTGATACTAATCTGATGAGGCCAAGAGGCGTACTAGCGTGACCGCGAAATAACAACGAAACGTGCGCTTGGCTAGCGAAACACGCTCTGAATAAACTGAGATATTCACACGTTTAAATAGCACTTCACTTTAAATTTACATCCCGGCGACAGAATGTGAGGAGAAGTTGAAAAGTTTAAAACAGGAAATCAAACTTCAAATAAATTTGTTATGCAAAATAAGGAAAACACTACAAATTAACTGCATGATTTTTTTCACAGAATAGTAAAACATTCAGTATTTCAAGAGAATATATAAAAGAAAGAATTAAGAATTTATAAATTCGAATTAAAAGATATATTGACAACTTTCATAACCCAACGTTTCAAATTTTAAGAGTATTCATTAACGTGAATTTTCAGTTACAGTTGTATGATTTTGTACTATGTACTTTTAAGTTGCAGTTGAATTTGAAGAATCTTAAGAACTGGTAAGCGAATAATCGCTTGAGTTCGTGAGAGAGTAATTAAGACTTGAAGAGGGTTAAAGACCCTTTATTATTTTAAATTCAAGTTTAACAGAACTCCGTTTTGGAGTTTTATAAGAAAGCAGCCACTCGGGCTTGAACTCAAAAACTAAGAAATTAACTTAGCTAATATTAACTAAAAAGATATAACCGAAGATATCCAGATTCTAACCGAGTTGTTCCCTTAAAGCTGAATAACGGCGAAGCTATCAAGGGCCTAAAGTACGGCCGAGCGTAATAATAGCTTAAGAGAGATTAGCCTAAAACGGCGGACGCGTGCTAGCCAGAATCACTGGTTGTCTCTGACGAAGACAGTAGAACTTCCCCGTTAAATACTTCTCCTCAATTTGCATTCAAATGCGTTTCTAAAACTACGTTCTGGCCGGAAGTTGTAAGGTGAAATTCAGGAAGACAGGAAAGGAACTTTAACTCAAAATTTAACTGTTAGGAAAATTAACATAATCCTTACACAGTAAGTAATTTTTTCGAAAATTAGTATTTTACTTATTAACAGCAATTAAATATACATGTTTTAAACTAATAGCTTCAAATGAAAGTTAAAAGCAAAATTTGAAAAGAAGATTACATCTAACGACAAAATGTTATAAAAATTAAATGATAAATAAGAAAATTTGTATGATTTATATCGTGTAAAGTGTTTCTATATTTTTATGTAACCTCTAATATAGATATATTACACTACAAAACAAATTAATCATGTTATCTTCATATTCTTGATTAAAACTTTTAATATAATACCCAATCTCAGTGAACCTGTAAATAAGTGTCCCAGTAACATTTCCTTGAAAGTAATTAGGTTAATGAATTAAAATCTGCATTATAACCAGTTATTCTTTTGTGCATGGCAGATGGAGATTCAGGTGAGTGTACTGGCATTCTGAAACTTAGAATTCCAAAGTTAAAGGCATCATCAATAAAATGTGTGTCTAACGATTATGCTGTCCAAGTCAGTGGTAATTGTGAGATATTCATCCGACATATAGACTCAGTGAAGTTGGATATTATCTTTCACCCTTAGAAGCAATACTGAACCAACAGCAGCATTCTATACTGAATGCGGTTAATGACGTTTCTCCAGTATGGTATGGAAATTTTCAACTGTGGACTCTACAGTGTGGGATAAAAGATATCAACTATGTACCTCAGGAGAATTTCGTTTTAAATGTTTTGGATCCGTTTTAAATTTTTTAGATCAGTGTGGTAATTTTCCCTGATCCTTTTCAATAAGCAAATAAACGTTAGTTAATCCAGATGGTAGTTTCATGTTCTAAGTTCTCACCAAGTAAAAATATGTTTAGGTAGCTCTCATAATCATTAGGCTCAAAAAGTGATAAAATAAATGCTTTATTGTGCAATATCATTTTGTGAAAAGAAACAGAATGCATTTATCTTATTATTCACGCTGCTTAGAGACTAACATAAATATGATTCCAGAACCATGGCTATTGTGTAGCAACAAAAATGGTTACCTGTGATATCACAGATTCACTTGTATGTTAATGTATAATTAATATCATATCTTCTCTTATAAAAATCTCACAGCTCCACATCAGGTTTTTCTTTTATTTCCTTTTTGCCGAATTTGCCATACAACTATAGCTACGCATGAATTATATGTGCTAGTTGCCATAAATCAGTTTTCATTGACTTTTCCTTTCCTCTGCTTTTATTAAACGAATTATTTTGTAATATATACTGTTTTTTTAGTTTGTAGAGGGAAAGCATTTGTCTGCTGTTATCAGTTAGGGACATATTTTGTTAATAGGAGTATTAGAGACATTTTTAACCAACTCGGTGTGATCAATTTCTTGTCATCACACATTATTTTCAACGACGAGGGTTTCGACTTGCCATTCAAAAATAGAAATGATGCTAACTTCCTTAACAAATCAGTATATAATATTCATTTAACAATCTATTTGAGAGAAAATAAAACTGATAACATACTCTTTCGCGTAAAACGTCAACTAGGCCATCAAAATTTAACACCACGCAACATTAAAAACTATTTGGCATTTTTGCAGTATTTGTACTATTTTTAGTATTTAAAGCTGGAAGCATCAAAAGGATCAATCGATTACGAAACTTTCTCTTGGCACTTTTAACAAACCGTTGCTTCCGAAAAGCAAGTTGAGTCAAAATATCTCAGTTAACTGTCAAGAAGAAACTTTAACGTGCCTCATGGCGACATCTACAAAGATATCATATGATCAGGAAAATGTGAAAAAAGAAAGGTTATCGTTTCGTTCTAGACATCAGGGAAACTGCTGTAACTTCTCATTTCATCCCTGACATGATGGAAAATTGTTTTTCTCTCAACGTCAAGAAGAGGAAATATGAAGTGCGAAATTTTCTAAATGCGCAAAACTAACTTTAAGCTTTGCAGTAGATCCTTTAAATAAAAGAAAGCATTGCTGTTACAGCCAGCAACATAACTTTTCAGGAATGGTTTTGTAAGAACTTTTACCATTTATTTGCATTTTCTTTTGCAATACAAAACTGAATAGTTGTCAAATTTGTATTTTTTCGTAAACTTCTTTCCTTTTTTTACCGACTTACTAAAATTTATGAAAAGTCTGTCTAGGTACGGTGTTTTGAGAAATCTGCATGACTGACTAAACGTATCTTGAAATTTTGTCGCAGGCTATATTGACCGGTTTTATTTGAAACCTAACAGAGATAAGAAACTTTCGATGACTTAGTAAAAACGTAATGTAAAATTAAAAGCTAAATTGCATTCTGAAAGTTTTATATTACAGTCTGAACACCTCCAAGATTTTGTCATAAAATTTTAAAAGTTAAAAAAAATAAAAAAAATCGTAATATTAAAAAGAATTTAAAATCTGATTTTCGTATGCAAATTTCAGTTTAACACTTGAAATAACTTTCATCTGAATAGCTTAAAGGGCAACAAAAATCTTTTAATTAAATTTACCAATATATCAAATAGTAGAAAAAAGGCGCTGATATACTATAGGCTGTGATACGTTTTAATTGTAAATTAATTCTTATTGTAAACTTGGGCCCACCAGCGGCCGAGCGGTAAAGTCGCTGAACACTGGTAGTTCGGTCCGAGGTTCGAATCCCGCGAACGGGCTGGCTGCATGGGCGTTTTCGTGGTTTTCCCCATGTGTAACGTGTATACGAGCCAGTTTCTCTTAGAAAGTCCTCCACGAAGGCATCCCTCCCCTTAGGCAGATAGCCCTCGAGGCTTTGCCATAATCACACACACACACACTTATTGTAAACATGCGGACATTTCTGTTATTAACTAACGAAGGACCCATATGTATATATGTATACGTATGTAAGTTTCTCGCATTGTGGAAAAACGGCAGCGCCTTGAATCATCAATTTAGAATATACGCAGTCCTCCACCAGAACATGTATATATCGAATTCCGAATTTTTATCTTCGATATTTTTTTTTATTAATTTTTATATTTTGGGAAAATTGAATGAATTTTTGATTAATAAACTCAACGATTTAAAAAAAGTGTGTTACCACTCGGCAAAGTCTAAGATTTAATCAACGAATTTAGCAATTTGAAAGAAATGTGCTGCCACTGTCAAATAAAACATTTTTATCTTTCCCGCGCCAGTGTGTTGCCATTTAGCGAAGCGTACGTCATTCAGTTTTTCTTTCATATTTAATCTGTCTGTTATGAATTAACAAACTATGCGATTTAAATGTAATAAACGCATCTTATTATTAATTAATACCTGGACCAGCAAAATTTCACTGAGGGGACTAATTAAACCGCTATATATTTTTAAGTCCCTCTAACCTATATATGTGGATAATGGAGGTAATGTTTTTGGTTCAAAATTCTACATTGAAGTTTTTGTGAACATGCATAAATTAAAGTTCCTACAGCAAGTTTTTACCATTTTTGCAATTATCTCTCTCTCTCTCTCTGTCTGTATATATATATATATATATATATATATGCGTGTATGTGTACGGGACGGTTTTTTTCGTGTATGATAACTCATGCATCAAACTTCAAAAATTTTTTTTTTCTTTTTTGAGATTTCTGAATTCCTATAAAGAGTTTATTAGATTCGGGTAAAATGGACAACCAGAAACAGTATTTTCTTGATGCCCATAATAGTTTTTCAGCCTGAAGTCATGCTTTACTAGAAGTCCATAACAATTCTTTACTAGGAGTCCATAACAGCTTTACGGAAATCAACATAACACATTGCTTCATATTTATTAACCATTACATATTGTTGCAACTGAAGGAGCATTGCTTACTGATAAATATATATGGCTGGAATATACTTTCAGATCAAAATTAATTTGGATTTGTTGATACAGATATCACATAGAAAAAAAATTATGTTATTCGTTTCAAAATATTTGTTTTGAATATGTTATGAACATTTAATTTTAATTAAGAACAGTGATATTACACGACACGTTAATACAGTGTATAGTACCCCCTAATAAAATAACATTTTATTGAAGTGGTAAAAAAGCAAACGTTTGATTATGCACTTAGAAATTAAAAAAAAAGGGTTTTACATAATGCCAATTTTACTTAAAGAATATTATACAAACTTTTACATTACAGACTGCCTATTTATTGGAACAACACTTAGATTTTGTTTACAATTGATCAACAGGAAATCATAATTTACTTAAAGCTCGCTGCTATTTAAACCATGGAATGGGTGAGAGGTCTTGTTCCAGCCACGTCAGATATTTCTTTTTCATAATAACTGTTTTGGTGGTTGACCGTGCAAGTGGTGTTTACTTAAAAATCCTTAATTATTCAAAAATCCTTAATTATTCAAGATAAAGGTAGCTGTTAATTTATTTCACTTGTTCAGAAGGCTTGCCATAAACATATCCCTTAAGCGATAATTTAATTTTGCCAGGACACCTATCCGCGAACTGGAAACAATGAAAATCTCGAAAAGGTTTCCTCCGAGCTGTTTATTGTTCATTTTTCCAATTACAAAAGTTACTGAAATCCAAAAACTCCTCAAAAAGCATTATTTTATAGACGCGAGAACTTCTAACAACACTTACTAGAACATATGACCATTGATTAGCGAATGTACTGATGCCACAAAATTAGCTTCATGTTTAAACTGAGGTGTACTAGCGAAATTCATGACTAAGGCTTTCAAAATCTAGAAATATTTACATAACCGGAACATATTCAGAAGTGGAAAACTACGCTAAATTCTGAAATTCTACTTCACGATCCGGGACGTCTGTTTACTTTATGGTAAAGTTATTAGTCCAAAGGGGCTTTGTCCCTGAGGGATTATTGTTGTCGTTCTGCGATTTTGCGTCGAACCACTCTGAATGTCTGTTTTACTTTTCAAACTGTTGCCACCAAATATTATCGCCCTGTGTTATATTTGAAGGAATTAAATAATGAAGAATCTGTATAAATGTGTGTATGTTTCTTGCATTGTGATAAAACAACGGTACCTAGAGCCCTCCAATTTTGAATGACGCAATCCTACTGCGAATATAGGCATCTGGAAGGCCAAATTTGAAATTTGGAATTTGTTTTATTATCGGTTTAATATTTTGTAAAACTTTGTAGAAACATTAGGTAATCTTTGAAAGCAAGAGAGATTGAAAAATTAACAAAGCCTTCGCCGGGAATCGAACCGTGAATGTCTGGAATACCGGCCCAGTGTGCAAACCACCCCACCACGAAGACACGCCAAGAAGGTGGGAGAAATACCTTATAACTTTAACGAATTTTTGATTAACAAACTCAAGGATTTCAAAGCGAGCAATGGCAACGTTGTACAGAAAAAAAAAAAAAAAATTATCTCCGGAGTGTATCAGAAATTTTAAAGATATGCTCAATATAAAATCATTTTGCGATATTGCTTTTAAACTGAATTTTATGGTTTATGTGTTAAGAACATGATATTTAATAAATAAAGGTAACATACAAAATGTTAAGAAATCGTCCCTTTGGATGTAATTTATAATCTGATACCTTTCAGAATTTTTTTTTTTTTTAGATAAAAATTTTTTATTTAGAAACTTGATCACTTTTCTAGTATAAAAGCTCAGTAAATAAAGGATAATTTCAGACCAGTGCATCGTTCGTCATATAAAATGTTTATGTTCAAATATAAGAAAAAATGTTTTGTACTGGTACCACAGGAATACAATTAAAATTAAACTAAGTATTTTTGATAACCGCTGTAAACAAAGAATATAATTACAAGATTGAACGCGCTATGACTGATTAAAATTTTCAGTTGTCATTGCAGAGTCGTACAAAAATGTTGTTAAAGACATCTAGGTATGTAATTTAAAATGTGCATTCTAAAGGAACCATATAACAAGCATCTAAAGGAACAATTTACCTTAAAATATAAAGCAATTTTGGAGAAAATATGAGGTTTTTAGGAAAAGAAAACATGAAAAATTAACTGTGCAGCAGGAATTCTAACCACGAATGATATACATGCTTAGCTGGAGATGCTAAATACTTACATTACTAAAACACTCATAGAGAGAATGCGATAATTCCTTGCAATCTCACTTTTAGCGTACTTAGAGGTAGGCTCGAAAGCCAGTTGCCTAAAGCCATGTAGTGAAGAGTTGCAGTTCACAAGTTTTAAAATTTGAAAACCTCTGTACACACTACCGTAGGTCTGTAGCAGAAATCCAGAAACTCACACTTTACTCTCGTTGTGGTTCGAATAATATACCACGCAACTGTTAACGAGGTGTGCTACGCACTAACACCGCAAGATCAAGTACGGGGAAATATGATAATTCCTTACAAATTATAAGGAAACTAGGTTAAGGTAAAATATCAAAACTTCTGGGTCATTATTTCAAATTCTCAACTTTAGCAATTACATTATTCATAAGTTAAGATTTTGGAACAGAAGATACCGTTTAAGTTGTTTAAATAAGGCTTTGTAGTTCAAAGAAAATAAGAAATCCGATTAGTAAAATACTTAAGCTGAATACATAAAAACACAAAAACATTTGTTATGAACAACAGTTTTTATCGATCCGCGAAAGAATTCAGTTTATTGCGTTCTTCCTATTACATTGAAAGTAAATTCCATTGAAGTAATAATTTAGTACCTTCTATATCTAAGTGTCAGAATTTATAAAATTGATTAATGTACACGGGATTGATTTCCTTATTTTAAAATATTGTTGGAAGGCAGCTCCGTTAAGAGGATCACGTAATATCCTCTTACGGAGTTGATGATTAAGTTTTGTGATGCATTTAATTAAGTTTGAAATACGATACATGGAAACGTTATGCATTATACATGCATATAATCTTATAGAAACCTCTTTCCGAATCCTTTCGCATTTGGTGAAGCACAAACAATTTCAGGCTTCAGGCTTTAAAGTTCACATGTTAAGACGAAATGAATTAAATATTAATGTTATAAATTATTGGTTGATATTTTTCCTAACAAAATAAAATTTTGATTTAAAATTAAAAACAGTATTTAATATATTTTTACTGCATTATTAATGCCATACATAAAAATGGAGAAAACACGTGTCTCCAAGATTAGGTAATTTTATTTATAGCTTCCATTATTTTTTACTAGCAGCTACGCGGTCAGCCTTCGTCTGGCTTTTAAATGTACCGGAAAAGTGCCTGAAAGAAACACCAAACGTTAAATTTAAGAACTGCGCAGAATTTTAATCTGCAGAACAACTTCATCAAAAAATAAATAAATAAATAAAAATTAAATTTTAAAAAATCTGAAAGTTTTCAGATTTTAAATTACGTCTAAAGAGGCGTTTTTTTTTTTTTTTTAGCGTTTGTGTGTTACCTTTATTTATTAAATATCATGTTCTTTGCACTTAAACCATAAAATTTAGTTCAATAACAATGTCGCAAAATAATTTTAAAATGAGCCTATCTTCAGAATTTCCAATACACAATTCCGCGCGCTGGAAATAAAAAGGGTTTTTTTCCCCGTAGAGTTTTGCTATTGCTCGCTTTTAAATCGCTGAGTTTGTTACTCAGAAGTACGTTAAAGATTTTCAAAATATGAAATCGATAATAAAACAAATTCCAAATTTCAAATTTGGACTTTCACATGCCTAGGAGGATTGCGTCATTCAAAATTCGATGGCTCTATGTATCGTTGTTTTATCATAATGCGGGAAATATACATACATTTATGCAGATTTTTCATTATTTAATTTCTTCCAATATAATGCAGGACTCTAACATTTGGTGGCAATAGTTTGAAAAGTGAAACGGACATTTACAGTGAACCCACAAATTAAAAAAAAAGTGTATTACATGTAACAAAATTACAATGAAATAAGCAATATCCCTTAATACAAATATTAATTATCCTAATAAATAAATTAACGAACTTCTCCTTGCGTTCTCTCAACAAACACCCAGTATTCAAGAGAAACATTAAATTTAAAATCTGCGCAGAATTATCGCCCTCATTTTTCTAAGTGGCAACAGTGCTGATTTTCAACAGTCAATAGTCCAGTATAAAATTGAAAGAAAAACTGTTGCCAAAACCCCATTTCTAAAAGAATGAAACTATTCAAAATGATGGCGATAAAAATCGAAAAGATAAAATTTAAAAAAATCTGATTCGAATTTTGAAAAATTCGCTTCGAGATGCACTGACTCTTGTCTAGATGCACCTATATACCAAATTTCGTAGCCCTGTGTCTATTAACACGAACGAAAGACACACAGACTCTTTGTTTTATTATATGTAGAGATTATTTATTCAACAATTTAGTGCACGTGTAATTTATGATTAGGACAAGTTAGAGCTTTTTATCTACGGTCTAAATGTTGCTGAAGAGCTATGTTCTCTAATGCGGAATAAAAGTATTGTTTCAGAAGCAGAATATTCATGCTTATGAAACATGTCTTTAAAATGCCTTGATTATAAAAATAATTTCAAAATAACAGTTCAATACATTGCATATGCACACAATGTCGTTATGAATTTTTATAAATACTTGTGTTTGTTTGATTTTATTTGTTATGTGTTTTGATATCATTATGTATTATGTTTACACATTTGTTTGCTTATTTGTTGCATTTTATGTAATAATTCTTTTGAGAATTCAGTTATTATTTATTTTCTTGTTCATGTAGTGAACGTGATGTAGGTTTTGAGAAGTCAATATATTATAAGGAATTATAGTATTCCCCTAAGCTCGCTCCCGGGGAGTAAGTGGTTAGTAAGTTCACTGGAAGATCGCCATTTCTAATCCCAGTGAAGGCAAAGTTTGTTTTTACTTTTGCTGATTTGTAAAATAAAAGGTATCTACAGTGGCAACAGAACTAAAACTGTGGTGAATGGTAATTTACCACCGTCTTTGGATTTAGGTCTCATGTTTCTTCCCAATTGTTTTTAAATGAAAAGGATTAAAAGGAATTATCGCATTTTTTTTAACTTGTTCTTGTAATGTGAGTGAAAGCACGTCCAACTATTATCTGGAAAATCCATTCTTTTAATCTCGACGAGGCTAAACGTTATTTTTCACGTTTCTTTGTTCCGAAAAATCTATATGTCTCTGTAACTTAATTTGAAACATTTAAGGTTAATCAAATAGTATCAAAATTAATGAAGTGCACCTTACTGTAACTTTTTTTGCAATCCTCACCACAGTGCAAATTAAGTGTGGTGTATTTAATATTTAAACCGATGATTTGAATGTTTTAGGGTTCCTGGCAGTCTCGCTTGAAGTCCATGTCCTTTCGCAAGCTCTGCCAAAGCTCATTCCAGCAACAACCATTTTGTTAGTTGATGTTAAATACCCGCCGTTGATTACTTGATCCAGCTATTGTTCAACACCGTGATAGAGAAAACTGTTAACTACGGAGATTCTTATTGGGCTATCCCTATTACAGAAAGGAAGAAACGACAAGTTCGTTCTCTCCTCAACATTATAAAATCTTTCTGAACCACTTCTAACGGTGCACTGTATGTGCGTGCTCTCCAGATTATGTCCTTTATATATTCTATCGGAGCCATAAACGTTTAAATACAAAATTTTATAGCTTAGGAATCGAGCTTTCTTATACGGACTTATTTTGAATTCCCAAACGCTCCATATTCTCAGCACCATGCAAATTCACCTCCTAACATGGAAAAAGCCAATAAATATCATTACGTTTCCAATAGTATTTATGGATGTATTTAAAATAGAAGAAAAAATACGATCAGCCTTTATTTTCCATAAAGCGGAAAATTTAAAAATACCCTGGAAAGGACGCCTATGCCCAGAAAATACAGTTTCTTAAGCGGAAATGAAAACGGCTATAGAAATTGTAATTAATAATAAATACAGTCAGCTCACAATTCAATAAGATTTTTCCTCTTCCCATCATGCATTAGCGAATTTCGGACATCCTTCTACAATAGCACAAGAAATCGTTGATCTCCTTCAAGCAAATAACCAAATTCAAATGTCGCTTGGGTGAATGTACACGCAGCGGATGAAGGAAACGAAGTCGCCGACTTCCTTGCAAAAACTGCAGCTGTTACTCCTGATTCCGAAGATATGAAATTGAAATGGTCTAAGTCATACCTACAAAAAAGAAGCGCACAGGAAAATAAATAATGTCTGGCAGAACAAATGGAACTATCTTGCTCAAAGCAGGAGAATACGTGTACTACTCAAAGCCACAAAGGGGAAGAGATGCCTAAGTAACCCATCTAAATCAGTTTTTATATAGACATGAACCTTTCTCCACTTCTAACTGCAACAGAAACATCTCTTCCTCAGATATCTGTATATGAGACGAAAGAGAATCTCTACAAAACCACCTCTTTTAATGTCCATTAACACAAGCTCATCACATCAACTAAACTCGATCTCAAATTTTGAAGATACATAATAAATAATTCAAAATTTCACACAAGCTCATCCCATCAACTAAATTCGATCTCAAATTTTGAAGATACATAATAAATAATTCAAAATTTCATCACAAAATCAACAATATTGTACAATACCTTTAGAAACAAGGGCAAAGTTGAAAGGACGTGGATTTAAGCTGCTTTACGAGCAATCTAAAGTAGATCCTTATCATATCCCCATATGTCTTCATCACAAAGGTTATATAGTACCTCGATAGTGAAATGATTTTTCATGGGAGACAGCTTTCCTGTTTCATAGACTTGAATCCTAAGCAGCATCCATAAGACACATAAGGAAGAGGAACTGTGAGTCGTAGTATGTCACATTCCATTGTTTCTGGTTTTATAATCTATTTTTTTTTAAGAATAAAGATTACTACCATAAAATCTAATTAACTATGTGATTGGAAATCTCTCTCTTTCTATATCAAAATTCAAAAACTTTCAAAAGCAAATTGGATGAGAAGCAGATCAATGTAAAATATAAAATTAAGCAAAGCGATAACTTTATTCTCTCATAAATTTTCAGTAAAATTCTATCAGTTCTGAGGGCGATCAAAGACAGGTACCTTTCCTTGAAGAACAAAACAAATCTGCGAAATGGCAGGAGAGATAAAAGGTTTAACTTTGTTTATTCTCTCATAAATTTTCAGTAAAATTCTATCAGTTCTGAGGGCGATCAAAGACAGGTACCTTTCCTTGAAGAACAAAACAAATCTGCGAAATGGCAGGAGAGATAAAAGGTTTAACTTTGTTTATTCTCTCATAAATTTTCAGTAAAATTCTATCAGTTCTGAGGGCGATCAAAGACAGGTACCTTTCCTTGAAGAACAAAACAAATCTGCGAAATGGCAGGAGAGATAAAAGGTTTAACTTTGTTTATTCTCTCATAAATTTTCAGTAAAATTCTATCAGTTCTGAGGGCGATCAAAGACAGGTACCTTTCCTTGAAGAACAAAACAAATCTGCGAAATGGCAGGAGAGATAAAAGGTTTAACTTTGTTTATTCTCTCATAAATTTTCAGTAAAATTCTATCAGTTCTGAGGGCGATCAAAGACAGGTACCTTTCCTTGAAGAACAAAACAAATCTGCGAAATGGCAGGAGAGATAAAAGGTTTAACTTTGTTTATTCTCTCATAAATTTTCAGTAAAATTCTATCAGTTCTGAGGGCGATCAAAGACAGGTACCTTTCCTTGAAGAACAAAACAAATCTGCGAAATGGCAGGAGAGATAAAAGGTTTAACTTTGTTTATTCTCTCATAAATTTTCAGTAAAATTCTATCAGTTCTGAGGGCGATCAAAGACAGGTACCTTTCCTTGAAGAACAAAACAAATCTGCGAAATGGCAGGAGAGATAAAAGGTTTAACTTTGTTTATTCTCTCATAAATTTTCAGTAAAATTCTATCAGTTCTGAGGGCGATCAAAGACAGGTACCTTTCCTTGAAGAACAAAACAAATCTGCGAAATGGCAGGAGAGATAAAAGGTTTAACTTTGTTTATTCTCTCATAAATTTTCAGTAAAATTCTATCAGTTCTGAGGGCGATCAAAGACAGGTACCTTTCCTTGAAGAACAAAACAAATCTGCGAAATGGCAGGAGAGATAAAAGGTTTAACTTTGTTTATTCTCTCATAAATTTTCAGTAAAATTCTATCAGTTCTGAGGGCGATCAAAGACAGGTACCTTTCCTTGAAGAACAAAACAAATCTGCGAAATGGCAGGAGAGATAAAAGGTTTAACTTTGTTTATTCTCTCATAAATTTTCAGTAAAATTCTATCAGTTCTGAGGGCGATCAAAGACAGGTACCTTTCCTTGAAGAACAAAACAAATCTGCGAAATGGCAGGAGAGATAAAAGGTTTAACTTTGTTTATTCTCTCATAAATTTTCAGTAAAATTCTATCAGTTCTGAGGGCGATCAAAGACAGGTACCTTTCCTTGAAGAACAAAACAAATCTGCGAAATGGCAGGAGAGATAAAAGGTTTAACTTTGTTTATTCTCTCATAAATTTTCAGTAAAATTCTATCAGTTCTGAGGGCGATCAAAGACAGGTACCTTTCCTTGAAGAACAAAACAAATCTGCGAAATGGCAGGAGAGATAAAAGGTTTAACTTTGTTTATTCTCTCATAAATTTTCAGTAAAATTCTATCAGTTCTGAGGGCGATCAAAGACAGGTACCTTTCCTTGAAGAACAAAACAAATCTGCGAAATGGCAGGAGAGATAAAAGTTTTAACTTTGTTTATTCTCTCATAAATTTTCAGTAAAATTCTATCAGTTCTGAGGGCGATCAAAGACAGGTACCTTTCCTTGAAGAACAAAACAAATCTGCGAAATGGCAGGAGAGATAAAAGGTTTAGCTTTGTTTATTCTCTCATAAATTTTCAGTAAAATTCTATCAGTTCTGAGGGCGATCAAAGACAGGTACCTTTCCTTGAAGAACAAAACAAATCTGCGAAATGGCAGGAGAGATAAAAGGTTTAACTTTGTTTATTCTCTCATAAATTTTCAGTAAAATTCTATCAGTTCTGAGGGCGATCAAAGACAAGTACCTTTCCTTGAAGAACAAAACAAATCTGCGAAATGGGAGGAGAGATAAAAGGTTTAACTTTGTTTATTCTCTCATAAATTTTCAGTAAAATTCTATCAGTTCTGAGGGCGATCAAAGACAGGTACCTTTCCTTGAAGAACAAAACAAATCTGCGAAATGGCAGGAGAGATAAAAGGTTTAACTTTGTTTATTCTCTCATAAATTTTCAGTAAAATTCTATCAGTTCTGAGGGCGATCAAAGACAGGTACCTTTCCTTGAAGAACAAAACAAATCTGCGAAATGGCAGGAGAGATAAAAGGTTTAACTTTGTTTATTCTCTCATAAATTTTCAGTAAAATTCTATCAGTTCTGAGGGCGATCAGACAGGTACCTTTCCTTGAAGAACAAAACAAATCTGCGAAATGGCAGGAGAGATAAAAGGTTTAACTTTGTTTATTCTCTCATAAATTTTCAGTAAAATTCTATCAGTTCTGAGGGCGATCAAAGACAGGTACCTTTCCTTGAAGAACAAAACAAATCTGCGAAATGGCAGGAGAGATAAAAGGTTTAACTTTGTTTATTCTCTCATAAATTTTCAGTAAAATTCTATCAGTTCTGAGGGCGATCAAAGACAGGTACCTTTCCTTGAAGAACAAAACAAATCTGCGAAATGGCAGGAGAGATAAAAGGTTTAACTTTGTTTATTCTCTCATAAATTTTCAGTAAAATTCTATCAGTTCTGAGGGCGATCAAAGACAGGTACCTTTCCTTGAAGAACAAAACAAATCTGCGAAATGGCAGGAGAGATAAAAGGTTTAACTTTGTTTATTCTCTCATAAATTTTCAGTAAAATTCTATCAGTTCTGAGGGCGATCAAAGACAGGTACCTTTCCTTGAAGAACAAAACAAATCTGCGAAATGGCAGGAGAGATAAAAGGTTTAACTTTGTTTATTCTCTCATAAATTTTCAGTAAAATTCTATCAGTTCTGAGGGCGATCAAAGACAGGTACCTTTCCTTGAAGAACAAAACAAATCTGCGAAATGGCAGGAGAGATAAAAGGTTTAACTTTGTTTATTCTCTCATAAATTTTCAGTAAAATTCTATCAGTTCTGAGGGCGATCAAAGACAGGTACCTTTCCTTGAAGAACAAAACAAATCTGCGAAATGGCAGGAGAGATAAAAGGTTTAACTTTGTTTATTCTCTCATAAATTTTCAGTAAAATTCTATCAGTTCTGAGGGCGATCAAAGACAGGTACCTTTCCTTGAAGAACAAAACAAATCTGCGAAATGGCAGGAGAGATAAAAGGTTTAACTTTGTTTATTCTCTCATAAATTTTCAGTAAAATTCTATCAGTTCTGAGGGCGATCAAAGACAGGTACCTTTCCTTGAAGAACAAAACAAATCTGCGAAATGGCAGGAGAGATAAAAGGTTTAACTTTGTTTATTCTCTCATAAATTTTCAGTAAAATTCTATCAGTTCTGAGGGCGATCAAAGACAGGTACCTTTCCTTGAAGAACAAAACAAATCTGCGAAATGGCAGGAGAGATAAAAGGTTTAACTTTGTTTATTCTCTCATAAATTTTCAGTAAAATTCTATCAGTTCTGAGGGCGATCAAAGACAGGTACCTTTCCTTGAAGAACAAAACAAATCTGCGAAATGGCAGGAGAGATAAAAGGTTTAACTTTGTTTATTCTCTCATAAATTTTCAGTAAAATTCTATCAGTTCTGAGGGCGATCAAAGACAGGTACCTTTCCTTGAAGAACAAAACAAATCTGCGAAATGGCAGGAGAGATAAAAGGTTTAACTTTGTTTATTCTCTCATAAATTTTCAGTAAAATTCTATCAGTTCTGAGGGCGATCAAAGACAGGTACCTTTCCTTGAAGAACAAAACAAATCTGCGAAATGGCAGGAGAGATAAAAGGTTTAACTTTGTTTATTCTCTCATAAATTTTCAGTAAAATTCTATCAGTTCTGAGAGCGATCAAAGACAGGTACCTTTCCTTGAAGAACAAAACAAATCTGCGAAATGGCAGGAGAGATAAAAGGTTTAACTTTGTTTATTCTCTCATAAATTTTCAGTAAAGTTCTATCAGTTCTGAGGGCGATCAAAGACAGGTACCTTTCCTTGAAGAACAAAACAAATCTGCGAAATGGCAGGAGAGATAAAAGGTTTAACTTTGTTTATTCTCTCATAAATTTTCAGTAAAATTCTATCAGTTCTGAGGGCGATCAAAGACAGGTACCTTTCCTTGAAGAACAAAACAAATCTGCGAAATGGCAGGAGAGATAAAAGGTTTAACTTTGTTTATTCTCTCATAAATTTTCAGTAAAATTCTATCAGTTCTGAGGGCGATCAAAGACAGGTACCTTTCCTTGAAGAACAAAACAAATCTGCGAAATGGCAGGAGAGATAAAAGGTTTAACTTTGTTTATTCTCTCATAAATTTTCAGTAAAATTCTATCAGTTCTGAGGGCGATCAAAGACAGGTACCTTTCCTTGAAGAACAAAACAAATCTGCGAAATGGCAGGAGAGATAAAAGGTTTAACTTTGTTTATTCTCTCATAAATTTTCAGTAAAATTCTATCAGTTCTGAGGGCGATCAAAGACAGGTACCTTTCCTTGAAGAACAAAACAAATCTGCGAAATGGCAGGAGAGATAAAAGGTTTAACTTTGTTTATTCTCTCATAAATTTTCAGTAAAATTCTATCAGTTCTGAGGGCGATCAAAGACAGGTACCTTTCCTTGAAGAACAAAACAAATCTGCGAAATGGCAGGAGAGATAAAAGGTTTAACTTTGTTTATTCTCTCATAAATTTTCAGTAAAATTCTATCAGTTCTGAGGGCGATCAAAGACAGGTACCTTTCCTTGAAGAACAAAACAAATCTGCGAAATGGCAGGAGAGATAAAAGGTTTAACTTTGTTTATTCTCTCATAAATTTTCAGTAAAATTCTATCAGTTCTGAGGGCGATCAAAGACAGGTACCTTTCCTTGAAGAACAAAACAAATCTGCGAAATGGCAGGAGAGATAAAAGGTTTAACTTTGTTTATTCTCTCATAAATTTTCAGTAAAATTCTATCAGTTCTGAGGGCGATCAAAGACAGGTACCTTTCCTTGAAGAACAAAACAAATCTGCGAAATGGCAGGAGAGATAAAAGGTTTAACTTTGTTTATTCTCTCATAAATTTTCAGTAAAATTCTATCAGTTCTGAGGGCGATCAAAGACAGGTACCTTTCCTTGAAGAACAAAACAAATCTGCGAAATGGCAGGAGAGATAAAAGGTTTAACTTTGTTTAGTTAAGGACATTAATTCCATATCATTCTATTGAAACGCTTTTAGAATTCGTATATTTTAATTTTTCACTTTTATTGCTAATTGCTTCAACAGATGGTATTACGCACGTGCTTTCGTCTTTGCTTTCGATATACATACGATCATCACTTTTTGGATTTTACGATTATGTGTTTGACCACCATGCAGATCGATTAAATTTTATTAAAAGTTTGCGGTAAAATAAGAAAGACTAGTTTACCTAATTTTACATTTCAATCGTATTATGTATGTAATAATTTTAAATGAAATGACCTATATCGATAGTATCCAGACCAAAATATTTACTCCGAATTATTTTTAAAATTTTTACTTCCATTAGCTAATTTCTACAATTTATGAAATTTGTTTCTTTATTTTTGAATAACTTTTTATTGTTTAAACTAATATTACTTGCTCATATATGGAGAGAATAAAAGTCTTTGCTAAACATTTTTATGTAAAAATGGGGAAATATACTATCCATATTACAACTGACTTTTCTAACTTACAAAGACATCTTGACATCTATCTGCAGGAGATTTACGTGACATGTTAACAAAGTTAGTGTTCCTTTGATACGTTTCATGAGTATTCTTCAGAAAAGTTATAAGGTTAGTTAAGTTAATCGGCTATTAACTGTTTATCTAACATTATATTTTGCTCATTTTAAGGGCATCTTCTTTGTATGGCTACATAACTACAAAAAAAGTTATGAAGTTTGTTAGGTTACGTGAGCTGTAAATTCCATCTTCTTTTCAAAATTACTGTCCTTTAATAATAATTCAGTTTACCTGCATTTGGCAGGTTATAAAAAAAGGCTAAAACGTTCAGTAAATAAGTAACATAACTTTGAAACCCTCTCATAAAACTAAAAGTTTGTTTGAACATTACACAGTAAATCTAAGTAACTTCTTTGGTAAAGGTTACGTCAAGAAAGCCAAAATGGAGTAGAGATGCGTGTGAAAGAAATGGGTCTCAGGTCTATATTTCAGACTTTTTCCCCCTGACTAAGCTTATTCTTCGTGGAGCGATTTTGTCCAGATAATACCTAAATAAAGTAAAAATGTCATTCAGGCGCAGTTTTAAATTCTGAACGAGGAAACATTTTACTTGCACACATTAATGTACTTACAGCATACAGACAATTATTTTAAAGTATCATTAAACTTATGCTCATCACTTACACTAAAAGAAATTATAAATTTAATAGTTACATAAATATTTATATTTATTCATGTTTAAAAACATAATATTTATATTCATATATATGCACACATTCTGTGTCCAAAAAAGTCTTATCCCGTATTTAATTTAAGAACGATTGGTCGTAGGAGTATACTTATAAAAATATTTGAAATTAAGCAAAGATTTAGGATACGATATTTTTAAATTTGCAAAGTCAGTTTTTTTTTAATTATGAAATTTTATGTTTTATACGCTTTTCAGTCCTTATATTTATAGTAAGAAAAATTTTGTACAAACTATAAAAAATGAAATAAAACAAATTTGGCTATTTAACCACACAAATTAATCGACATATTTAATTTAAAAATTTGCTATTTTTACGTCATTTTCAGTTTGTATTGAGGAATTTGTTAATAAAAAAATTAGAATAATTCGAAGCTGGTTTTTTTTCCGCCATTATATTTCATTCAATGATATTCTTTTGTGATGTAACTGGTGCCTGCAGTTTATAAATTTGCAAACCATAAAAATACATTATTAATTATTCTCATGTAGTGTTATTACTTTATAATTAAAATCTAATAATCGCGAAAAAATATTAAAATAGAAATGAATATAAATGAATAATACTGTAATGACTAATACTGTAATGAATTTTTACTTTGAATTAATTAGAATACTATTAATGTTTAGCTATGTGCCACTACTGGAGTCTGCCCTTTTCCTTCCTTTTATAACAAGAATGTTATTAGATTCTGTAAATAATCCCTATTCAAAAAAAAAAAAAAAAAAAAAAAAAAAAAGCATGATACTAATATACTTTCCACGATAATCTGCAAAGAAATATTCATCTCTTAGTATATTTATAACATAAACATTTTCTCTTAGCTGATATTTTGGTTTTAGTTACGTATAAATGAAAACATTTATCGCTTCAATTTGTGTACGGCCCCTGAATATAATCTAGACGTTCAATATCAATTTATTGGTCAATTTTTGTCTTAGCGAAGTCCGCTTTATATATTTCATTTCTTACAACGAAAGAAAAATTTCCCTAAACATACGTATAGGAACAGGGGGAGCGTATAAAAAGTTTGATTCAGTAATTTTTACAAAATTAGTTTTTTAAATCTTAAAATGCCAAGGCAGCAATCCCTACGTTATTTAAAACATTTTGAAGTTATATGTCTGCAACAAATAGCTGCGAAAATAAAGTGCGGGTAGGAACATTTATGGACATGGTGTATATATAATAAAATGTAATAAAACTAACTTTTAGGTGAAATGGCTACTATTTTAAAAGATAGCAAATTTAATAATGAAATTAATAAGTTAAAAATAAGGTTAAAACGAAACCCTATTATAAATTAGAGCGTCTTGAGAGTGATATTCATGAGTGAAATTCATATTTGTTTTGATGTATCTATTTTTAGTTCAGTAAAAAGATGAAAGCTAAAGCAAGTTAAAAAAGAATAATAATTTTTTCGATTTATAACTCTTTGGGCGTTAAAAATCAAAGTTTTCCAAACTTTTCCGGGATTAAAATCAAAGTCACTAAAGCTTTTAGGCACCAAGCGAAAAGTATGGAGCTTATCAGTACAATTCCCGGAAGAAAAAAAAAAAAAAAAGCTTTGCCCCTCTCCTTTCGAAAAAGGGTTCTGTGTGGGTGGGATCGTTAAAATTCTAATACGTAGAGCTATTGCGTAGTTTTGTTTCCAATACATTTTTTCCGCTGCCTAAGAGAAAGATGACAGAACAGAGGCAAAGAAAGTTTCAGTTAATGTAAAGTACTTTCAGAATGTAAAGAAGCTTACATTTTGAGAAAGGTATATTGGAGAGAATGAAAGATTTTTTTCCTGTTAAAATAATACTTTTAATCTTTTTCTACTTTTTGAAAGAAATACAATATTTATTAAGGTATATAAATCTTTAGTTGCAATTAATAACATTTAAACTAATAATTAACTATTTTTGAAGAAATTTATGTTCTTAAGCTGATTCTAAAACTTGGGATAATAAATTTAATTGACAGAAGACTGTTTCTAAAATTAATACAGCTTTCGTTTTTCCTTGTTGTATGTATATTATTGACAATCAGTTCTATAACTCCATTAAAGATTCTCAGAATTATTTTATTTCTTTATACAGACTCTGATCAGGAACAAAAACATCACATACATTTATTTTTATACGTAGACCCTTCTCTAAATCACTGCAACGTTGTCTTAATAGTTCAGTCAAAGTCGCTGGTAAAAATTCAACAGTTAAAATTAGTTCCCTTTTTAACCCAAAACTAATTGCTGACATTTCGTGAGACTATACTTTTGGACCTCGAAATCAGAATGTTTATTCATTTATCTCTGATTTGCTATGAATCTGTGCGTATGTTTTTAGAACAGCAAATTATCTCCTTCAATTCCTTCAGAACTTCTGGAAAATGGTAAAATCGATGTATCAAAATGATTCAAAAACGATTCAGGCACTCTTGTTTGTTAATAATGCTGCTTATAGTCCAATCTTATAAACATCAACGTGGTCAAATACTTTGGATGCCGAGTTAAATGGAGGAAACTTCTTGCATATCTTCTCTTTTGGAATTTCACCAATATCAGATCAAGCCATCGTTTCGACATTAATAGGCTAGTGAGTTATTTCGTCAAGCGCAATAAGGCAATATTAGAAATGCTCATCAGTGGCACACGCAATTCGGGTATCCTGCGCAGCAAAATCTACCGACTACGCTAGGGCATTACACATTTTTCATGTCCTCTGCTTCAAGAAAACCTAATGAATCTACAACTACCAAACCTTCCACAATATTAATTTTTCGCCATTTAAAAATATGAAAATTTCGTCAAAGAGTTTAAACGAATTCTTTCGTTTTCATTTCGTTATTAATTACTACATATTGTAATTTAAACCATAAAACATAAAGTAATTACGCCAAGAGGACTGTTAACAATTCGCATATTATGCAGTGACCAGATTTCATGCTTCCGGATGATTGCATCCTAAATATACCTATACTGAAGAGCTATCCACCTCATAGAAAGTGATTAGTTTATAGCTTTCCCTGTTTGATAGCAAGAGCAAAATGAAAAATTCTCATTTCGTAAGTTTGACCTTATAAGGTTGTATTTGGTATTTAATATTACAAGCCTACTAGTCAAGTAACGAGTTATCGCTATGTCTGAAATAGTACAATGAAGACCTGCGAATGTTTCAAACAACCCATTTATTAAACTGAATTTTTAATAAAACAGGCATATCTCGTGTTACAGCTACAACATTACTTGTGGTGATGAAAAAAAAAATAATAACAGACGCTTAAATGTAAACGTTGATAAATTAATCTAAGAGTATACAGTCAAATACTAAGCTACAAGCTGGCTCAAATACTATACCGGTGGGTAAGTATCGGCTGCGAGAGAATGCAAAGCTAAGGTAATTACTGATAGAGCTGACAGAATCTAACAGGGCAGTGCGAGTGCCAGTAACTCTCATTTTCTGTCCTAAGATCCACAAGTCCTTAGCTTATACACTAAACACTAATATGCATTATGGTCAGGAATACGGAAGGAAGAAATACAAATAAAAATCATAATGACGGGTTAATTCAAAGTAATAACCTTAGAGTATTAAGTCCGTACTGAATGCCCTTCAAGTTGACCTAATTCCAGAGGGCCAAGCTAACGGAGTTTAGATGCAAGTTTTTCGGAAAACATTAGAGGAATGTGTTTGGCCAATGATATGAATTTAGTTGAAGACGGTATATAACATGGAAACTGGTTGATGATGACAGCATACAAAGATTTACAGAAGATTTAAGTAAACGCACCATCTCAAGAAATCAGTGAAAGACAAAATTATAATAGCATGGTATGAACATAGAATAACTGTAGCACCTATAGTTGGTAGTTATGCTTATATAGAAGGAGATATGATAAAAACATATGAGCAATTGATAAAAAAACAGACAAACTGGAAATATACATAATACTATAGAACTATGTATAGATCCCGAATGTGAATAAAAGTAACTGAAGTGTGCCGCTGTTTTTCCTGCAACCAGCTTTGCGGTGTCTGGAGACACGCTGCTAGCTAGTAGTAGAGATTTTCAAAGCAAAGAATGTAAAGATATTAGGTATTTTGGAAGAAGGAAAGATGAAAAATATGCAACGCCTTCTCCGAAAATCGAACCACGGACCTCTGGAATACGTGCCCCGAGTGCAGACCACCACACCACAAAGGCACGCCAAGAAGGTGGGAGAAATACCTTATAAGGTCAGAAGAACATCGATTAACATGGAACTGTAATTATCTTGTTTCTTTTCTAACGAGAAACGTTGCTCTCGCTAATACGTATTATCGAACATGAAAATCTCTTTCACTGCCAATTTGGAGCTTTCTGGGAACCAACAAGCAAGTATTTGTAAACTTTAGTTTGTAGAGCAATCATTTATTTTGATTAAGCAGTGATTTTATATTAGTTAAGCTTTTCTGCCATTCTCGCTTTCCGTTTTCCTACCAGAATGCGAATTTCTTGTTCGCGATTACGCAAACGAGTTAGAAAAGAGATAGCATTTAAAGGCAAGCTTTTGATTGTAGAATCAGAGCATGTTCCGCCTACTGAAAACCATGTTTGTTACTTGATTCTTTCGAGGGCAGTTTACCTGCGGCGTTGCGTTACTCTCGCTATTAGGCTTAACAGGCCGATGTTAAGTTTGAGCCAACTTGCGCGTTTCCTATCCGTATAGCCTTTTCGGTTAGCTTAGTATTAACTTAGTTTTATTTTCAGTTCTCTTACATTTTGAGTAAGGCCATAAATGCCGACTGATTCCGTAAGCTCAAGACGTGCTTTTTGTTAATACTTTGATTTTAAATAAAAGTGTCTTTTCAGTCCTTCACATTCTATGTTGTAATTTCGAAAACATAGCGATAAGTCGCTTTCGTTTTAGATAGATTTCTCGTAGTTTATGTTATCAATGAGACTGAGACTGTATAAGATATATACCCACTGAAATTTGTCTTTTGAGTAATACTGAATTTCCGCCCAGAACTAAATCGGCTGGCACGTAAGGCAGCAAATATTTTTGTAAAGCTACCGTCTCAAATGTTCATTCTAGCAAAGGAGACTATATATACACCTCGATACTGGGTGAAATTCCAATTTTTGTTAATATATTTTTGTTATTTTGTCAGAGTGAGCCTAAAACCGAAAGTTTGATATACATATTGTTATAGTACTTATAATAAGGTATTATACTTATAATGCATATAGTTATAATACTACCAAAATTTTTCACGCAATTGGATTGGCTTACAGTCCTTTCCCGATTAGCTGGGTTAATACCGACGACATCCAAGGCTAACTTTGTAGAAACATTATCTTAAGCCGGAGACATGAAAAACGAGCAATGCCCTCGTCGGGTCTCGAACCTGGACCTCCCGAATACGTGCCGATTGCGCTACCGTTACACCACGAAGGCATGCTGGAAGCAGGAAGAAAATACTTTACGAGTTAAAAATCACAGGAAATTTCAGGACAATAAAAATGGACAGGAAAGTGAAACAATATAACTAACAGAAAAAGGTTAATTTTTTTCCAAGAAATATTTTGAAAAACACAGGCACGCGTGAATGGTCCAGTGTACGTGGCTGAAAAATGTCATTATGTTTTACTTTAACATGTTATAACGTATAACTAAGAATATGAGATAAATTCTGTAGAGATCATTTAGGTCATTAGAAATTTCTTTTACGATTTATACTAATCGAAAAATGTTAATAAAGCATCTTTGCAAAACATATGAATAGAATCAGTTGCCTTCTGATGATATAATTTTAATGGTTTCAGGAATATTATAGAGAAAATAAACAGGAAGGAAAATCTGGAAACAAAAAATAAATAAATAGAGTAAAATTAATATTGTGCCACTTTGAGAAAATATGAAATCGCAGTAATAAGAATGCTTATTAATAATTACAAGAAAAGCAAATCGTAAATACGAATTTCTTCTTCTTAGGACACGTTTTCCAAAATTTTAATTTATTAAACATATGCAACATATAAGGTATTTCTCCCGCCTTCTTGGCACGCCTTCGTGGTGTGGTGGTCTGCAGGCTGGGTGCGTAATCGAGGTCCGCGGTTCAATTCCCAGCGAAAACGTTTGCTCATTTTTCATCTCTCCTGCTTCCAAAAAATACCTAATATCTCTACAAATGAACCAAAAGTCTTAATTGCCCCCATAATATTTATACAGTTTTAAGTTTCTAATAGAATGTATAGAGTGCTATGATTTTCTTTTGGAAGAAATTAAAATTTTAACTCAGTGAAATGAAAAGCCAAGCACACACAAACATGAAAACATCGCAAACCTGAGACAATAAAAAAGCTTCTTTAAAAAATTCATAAAACAAAATGGACGACCAAACTAAAATTTTGAACGCATTGAAACATAAAACGTTGGCAGAAGTTGGTGAAACTTATGAGAAAACAAACAAAAACAAATCTTTTAAGAATTAAAACACAAATTTAGTTTAGAATGAAAGTAGAAGTTCTCTAAAAGATAAAATGTATCTTACAGTTATTAATCGTTGTCTTTTTTTCCTAAAATTATGGGTAATTTAATATTAGATTAAAATCGATAGAAATCGACGTATGGCAGTGAAAAAATGCAAAACTAATGCTTTTATTTAAAAAATATGATAACTAAATACACATCGTAAATAGTAACTTTCAATGTTTGTTACTCAAAGGCGAAATGGTGCTCTCAAAGGCTATTTTGTAAGTCATTTACTGAGAGAAACAATTAATCTTTTAGTATCGGGGACTTTAGACAAACAGATTTCGGTGGCGATATTTCTAGACCTAGAAAATCACTTTCAGCTCTACCCTGTGCCTGAAAGACAAAAAGTTGCCATCGCCACATCCGCACTAAGAGGACAGGCCGCGCTATTAAGGAAAAATATAGGCAAATTTTTATTAGGGGAATTTGGAAGCCAGACATATACATTTGAAAATTTCAAAAAATCGTTAGTAAAGGCCTTCCCCATAGTGAAAGACCGAGCAAGGCTGGAAGCCGAACTATATAGTTTCTATCAACGGGATATAGAAGAATTGACGGACTTTATTCTACGAAAAATTAAGCTGACGGATATGCTGTATGGGAAGAAACCCGATGCGGAGATTATTGAAATAATCTTACCAAGATTGTTACCCGCTGTTCAAGACTACTTCGAAATCAGAAACCCAAGCACATTGCAGGAGCTCTTCGAATTGGCGGTGAAGTTTCAAAATCGCAGAATAGCGGAAAAAGCTAGAGGGGCAACGTATTCTCAAAGTACCCGAAGGAAATCGTCAAATGAGGAAACCAGAAATGCAAATCGCTCTTATGGGGAAAAGAGCTATCAAGCTAACTCATCGAAACTCGAAGGTCAAGACCCAAAAAGAAAATTCGAAAATAAACATTCGCGTACCCAGAAGGCACAAATTGAAAGGAAAGCTTTAAACGAGTAGAGGGGCCTGTGAAAGGGAGGGTCCAGACCCCGGAAGTTTAAAAAAAAAACCTCAAAAAGACATTTAAATACGGTCATCGTAAAAAGCTCACATCTACCAATTATACAAGTCCTGGTTGGCGATGTACCAGTAGAAGCCCTCATCGATACAGGAGCAGAAGGAAATTTTATGAGCGAAAATTTCTCCAAAAAGAATTTTTATAGGGTACGATTATTTAAAACCAAAAATACGGAAATTATAGCGGCGCAAGGAAAAACATGTCACTGCATCGGGAAATTATCATTAAACATACAGGTAAAAGAGGAAAGCCTCAAAGTATTAATTTTTGTAGTGAAGAATCTGCAAAATCCTCTTATTTTAGGTATGGACTTTTTAAGGGCCGCGAGGGCCATGCTGAATTTTCAAGACAGTTCTGTAGTGCTGGAGATGGACCAGAGGGTGGTGGAACCTGTGGAGAAACCGCAAGTGGACCTTAGCCATCTGAATGACCATGACAGGCAAGCCATCCAGCAAGTGGTGAGTAATTTTTCTAACTTGTTTTCAGAAAAGCCGGGAAATTGTCAAATAGTTACGCATAAGATACAATTAACTGCAGAAAAACCTCGTAGGACTAAACCTTACCGCTATGACAAACAAAAAGACGTAATCATCGAAGAACATATTCAGGAGATGTTAAAAAATAAAATAATAACGCCCATAAATAGTGAGTACGCGAGTCCAGTCGTACTATGTAGGAAAAAGAACGAGTTTCATCCTTCGGATAAAAGGGCTTGGAGGTTTGCTATTGATTACAGAAAACTAAATAGTATTACTAAATTCCCACTTTACCCTTTGCCGGTTATAGAGGAAATTATTAGACAGATCAAATCGACAAGATACATGTCTACTTTGGACTTAACGTCTGGCTACTATCAAATAGCTATGAGACCCGAAGACATACATAAAACCGCGTTTATAACAAAATCGGGCACTTATGCATTTTTACGCATGCCCTTTGGGTTGTGTGGGGCCCCATCAACATTCCAGAGAGCTATGGACATTGTTCTAAAGCCTGTCCTAGGAAAATCAACTTTAATTTATCTAGATGATATAATTATAACGAGTAATACGTTGGAACAACACATTAATGATCTAGAACAAGTTTTTAAATTATTAAAAGAGGCCGGTCTTACAATTAACGCCTCAAAATGCAAGTTCGCAACTAAAGAACTTAAATATCTCGGTTATAAAATTTCGCAAAAGGGTATAGAAACGCAAGATTCAAAAATAAAAGCCATCAAGAATTTCCCACCGCCCAACACCGCCAAGAAACTTTCTTCTTTCCTTAGGTTATGTTCTTACTATCGGTCTTTCATAAAAGATTTCGCTAATATTGTTGAACCACTCTTAGTAATCAAAAGAAAAAGAGGTAAATTTACGTGGACAGCGGAAGCAAATACAGCATTTGAAAGATTGAAAGAAGCGCTCATCAATGCCCCTGTTTTAAAATTCCCGGAGGGGGACGAAAACCTGGAAATTGCAGCAGATGCGTCAGACTATGCGGTGGGTGCGGTTCTTATGCAAAATAGCCATCCTTTGGCATTTTTTAGTAAAACGTTGAATCAGACACAAAGGAATTATACAGCTATAGAAAGAGAAACATTAGCCGTATTAATGGCTGTACACAAATTTCGAGTTTATTTCGGCAAAGCGCCAGTAACAGTCTTTTCGGATCATGCGGCTGTTGCTAGACTTTACTCGGGGAAAACCCTAACACCCAGGTTAATAGGATGGGCTTTAAAACTCCAAGAATATAATATCAGAATAAAATATAAACCGGGTAAGGAAAACAATGTAGCTGACGCACTTTCTCGTATAAAACTGGACGATGAAGGAAATGAACTTAAATGCGCTGTGTTGACTTCAAAAATTTTAGATTCTAGAGATACGATTATCACTGAACTGAAAGCTGATCCTGAATTTGGAAATATCTATGCATATTTGAAAGACCCCTAAAGCTTTGAGCACACAGATATCGATGCGTTAAGAAATAGAGCAGAAAACTATGAAATAATAGATAATTTATTATTTTATACGAAAACAACAAACGAAAATCTTGAGTACAAACCAGTCATCCCAGCCTCGCTTCGATTACGCATTTTGAAGGAATTACACGACGCGAAAACAGCGGGTCATTTAGGGGTCAGAAAGACTTTAAAAAGGGTACGCGAGGCGGTATATTTCCCGCAATTATACAAAATAGTAACGGCGTATGTCAGGTCCTGCAATCAATGTCAGTTAATAAATGATATTAATTACAGCCCGGCCGGGTACTTAAATAGCATTCGCGCTACATTTCCGAATGAAATTTTAGGCATAGATCTTCTTGGTCCCTTCCCCCAAAGCGAGTTAAATAAAAATCGTTTTCTCGTTATAGTAATAGTAGACCATTTTCCAAAATGGACAGAAATTTTTCCACTTAAACGCGCGTCAGCCAAAACAGTCGCAGATGCATTCTTACACAGATACATTTTAAAATACGGTGCACCGATAAAAGTCATTAGCGATAACGGAAAACAATTCATTAGTCAAATATTTGAAAACATATGCAATGGACTTGGCATACGCCATATCAAAATGGTTCCGTATAGACCACAGGCAAACACAGCAGAATGAGTGAATAAAAACATAGTAAAAATAATTCGCAGTTACGTGAGCACACATCACAAGCGCTGGGATGGCTACATAAATGAATTAGCTTATGCTTTAAGAACGGCAAATCACGATACTACGGGAAAAACCCCAGCAGAATTATTTTTAGGCCGAAAGTTAATTACGCCTTTAGATAAATTATTCTTTGTGCAACAAAGAGAGCAAGAGTTTAAACAGAAAGATGTGCAAAAACTTATTGATCAGGCGCTTAAAAGCTCGGATACGGCAAGAAATAAGCAAAAAGCATATTATGATAGAAAACGCCGTGAAGCAGATTTTAAAGTTGGGGATAAAGTATTGAAGCGGAAATTTTCTTTATCAAGTGCCCCAGACAATTTTACGCAAAACTAGCTCCAAAATTTGAAGGCCCCTATGTAATTCAGGAAATCAAAGGAGTCGTATTATACCTTAAAAACGAGAGAGGGGAGATCTGTAAAGCAAGTCCCGACCAGGTGAAAAAATACTATAATCCAAATGATTTTGAAATCCTTAAAGGTTTCTTGCAGGACTCAAATCTAAACGAAGTAGAAGGTCCAGAAATAACAACTGTTCCACCACCACAAGAAGCAGAGAACTGAAGAGAGACCTAGCCCTTCTACAACCCGGACGACGGTACCAAAAAGAAAAAATAAAAACTTTCAAACTCCAGCATTTAAGAAAAACAAGAAGGCAGAGGCATCGCGTAAAGAAACCGTGGTAAAGAGCAAAACATTACATACAACGTATCGCAGGAGAAATTATACATCAAGGAGAACGCGCCCAGGGCCAGAGAGTCAGGTGCCAGCAAGGCCGCCGTTCCGGAAACTGAAACGGCAGCAGGAGGAACAAAAATACCAGGAACAACAGAAGAAATTCAAGAAGGACTCCAGACCGGAGGACGTCAAGACCAGCCGTCCCATGGAAAAACGGAAACGACAACAACCCGACGATTACTCCGCCAAGAGGCCAGCATGCAGAGGACGCAAAAGAAAAACTAATGTGGACGACACTCGGAGGGCAGTAAGGAGAAGATTGACGTCCATGAAACCTATAACTTGGGAACAATATTGCCAGAAAAGAATGACGGAGTTTCAATCATCGAAAACTCAAAGATAAGTTAAAATCTTCTATAATTTTTTTTTTCTCTTTTGTTCCGAAATGTTATGCATAAGTACGAAGTTCTATGTTTTGACGAAAGTCAATATGTCTCGGTTGAGACTTAGTTTTGTTTTACTTTATTTAGCTAAGGCAAAAGTATTATTTTCTTTAAGTATAAAAGCTAAAAACAAGCATTTTCTGTTGGTCGAAAGACTAATTCTGTTATGTTAAAGCCAAAATTTGGCCGAAGATAAAAATAACTTCGTATTCTTGTATTAATAAGAATTTTAGTTTCAGTGCCGCCAGCTTGGCGAAGAATGAGTAAAGTAAAAATTTATTTTCTCTTATTCATTTTATGGTAAATTGTAAAAATCATATGTATTAAAATTTTGAAAATGTACGTAAATACTTGAATGTTATGTAAAAGTAGAATTTTGTCTAGAATCATAAAATTTTAGATGCTAAAAGTAAAATGCTCAAAAGCAATGAATTCGAATTTAAGTATTAAACTGTAGATAAAGTCATGCTTTAGAGCGAAAGCCTGCATGTTTAAAGATGAATGAGGGGGAAGTTAGAATGAATGTGTTTTGTAGGGTTCTCCACCTATACTTGAATTTCTAAGAATATTAAAGTAGCTCATCGAGTTGTAGAATGTCGAGTAAGGTGTGTCTATTTGGTCGTTGAATTCTAACAAATCATGGTGGTTAGGGGAAGGGTTGTAAGACTAAAACACGAATATTCCCGTTTGACACCACACATGGTGGAGAGCCAGGGTAAAGTTAAATTAATGCTTGAAAAATTGAATGAATGTGAATTAAGCAATAACTAAGGAAAACGAATCGTTTAAAAACAAAAATTTATTGTGTCAAGAAAGTGTAAATTATAATGTATTTAGAAAGATACTGATACTTATTCCTTCCAGATGCTGGAAGGAAAAGAACAAGATTGATTGATGAAGTCCAGGAAAAGTTGCTGTAAGAAGAGAGAGTTATAAGTATCCACAGAAATTTAGTATACAATTTGTTACTTAAGATTTTTTTTGTGTAAACGAGGTCCTCGAGAGTTAGTTCAGAATTATAGAAACTTACAACAGGTCGTTTGTAGGACCTGCTTCCAAGTTTTCCAAATTCTGGCAGCGGCAAATGTAGGGTTTATATTTATTTTAACTAACATTTTTAAACTATCTTTCCTGTCAAGCCTTACTTTCCCCTGGAACTGCCAATGCCAGAGTATGTAAATTTTAGTAGAACGCGCAAGAATTCAAATTATCAGCGGAAGTATTCTGAGTTAAATAGAAAGGAAACGAGTTCGAGATGTGCTGTTCTTACTTCACGAGCGCGGAGGTAGTTAGCCAGAAATTGAAGAACCCCGCGTTTCGGCCTGTGTGCTTGCCTGGAAGAATTGTTAATCGTTCAAGTGATCTTCAAGTTTGCTGAATTAGTAGCGGTATTGTAAAACGCGGTGAGGTTAGTTACTTTTAGAGAGCCTCGTAGTTAGAGTCTTGTCATTAGTTTCTTTTCAGGTTATTATTTTTATTTTACCGCCGAGTTGGCGTAGTTTGTGAGCGTCAAGAGCACGCATTTATTTTACTTTATATTTTATTAATTTATTATTTTATTAATTTATTACGTTGAATAAAAAGGGACTTAAACCCTTAACAAGACTCTGTCATTTATCCAGTTTCAACATTCACCTCTTGGTTGCGTGCAAGTTGGAGGCGCGCAACGCTACAGAAGAATGTTTTTATTTTTAGAACTAAAAACGTTTGTTGATCAATAATTGTGCAATACCACTTGCTTTGTGTCCACACAGTAATTAATATGATACCTTTATTTGAAATAACAAACTTTAAGAATACTAAAACCTGCAGGAAGTTCAGGCTATCATATTTTAGTTAAATTCTAACATATCGCCCTATAATGTTATGTATCATCTCTCTCATAAATGATTCGCAAATAATGCCAACAATCTTGTTACATTCAAAAATTATGCAGATTCACCGTTAAATATATGAGAATTTCACAAGTTTAAAAAATTCACAGTTAGCATTTGAAAACTGAACTGAGTAACTGAGAACAACTCACAAGGAATACCAGAAAAACTAGATAACTGATTGGATTATTCAATTATGGCAAAGCACACGAGGTCTATCTGCCTAAAGGGAGGAATGCCTTCGTGGAGGATTTTCTAAGGAAAACTGGCTCGTATACACGTTACATATGGGGAAAAAACACGAAAACGTCCATTCGGCCAGCCCGTTCGCAAGATTCGAACCTCGAACCGAACTACCAGTGTTCAGCTCGGCCGCTGGTGGGCCTAAACTAGATAAACATTTGAAAGATAGGTATAATTGGCCTTACCAATATATTTAATTTGTAAGCTTATTTACGAATTCACGAATCACTTTATACTAAAGTATCTTTCTCTTAAAAATCTGATGTTATTCATTCGAATACGATAGAGACAAAATTGATTTAATATACTGCGTAGTAGAAAAGTATTCACACGAAGATTTTCAATTCTTATACAAAATCAATAAAATAAGATCAAGTTAAAGTTACGCATTACATACTTTAACCTGTCACGTGGTGCAGGTAAGTATGAAAAATGACGAGAAGTTCAAAAGTTTGCATTAATAAACACAGAAATCTGTAAAAATTACACACAAATTTAGTAAACGTTTACAAACTATAAGGTCGTTTGTAAACAATTAAATTTACTAGCCATCATGCGTGCCTTGCAAATTTAGCCTAATCATTTTATAAGGAAAATATTTAAACAAACTATAAATGAATATGCAAAAATAATACGACAACGTTAATATAAACTAATTTCACTTGCCCGAAAAATTATCTCATTTTAGTACATGACCTCCAGTACTTTATTTTGTAATAATTAAGCTGATTTCTTTAGAGATATGCTATTTAACTTTTATCTAGATATGCTATTTAACTATTCAGTTCGTTTTTACTCCGTAACAAGAATTCTTCCAATTTAGTTGATTTATGCAAATATCTGTTACACGAGACTAGTACATTTAAACACTACTTCTGCAACTATATAACTGCAACTTATGCTAAAACCTAGTGAAATTATTTCTTTTTTGAGGACTTGCCCGTCATTCTGGAAGTTGCGACTATACTACCAGTTGAGATAGAACCTTTTTGAATTGGAGTACTTTCAGGTACCTAAATGATTTAGAAGTTAGAATCGTGAATTATTAGAAGATAATCTCTATGTTTGTTTTCCACCTAAGTCAAGCTGACAAAGTTTATTTAAATTTAGAGATATGGCCCTTCCTTTGTAATAATCGAAATTTATGAAGGAAATGAATAGATAGATGCGAACTTTTCCAAGGCTTCGGCAAATTTCCAAACAGATTACACAACTATATAATTGAAAGTAAAGTTTGTTTCCCATAACAAATTCACAGGCTCGTTCTTATTCAATAGTCATCGTCTAGAGACATTAGGTATTTTTTTGAAAACAGACATAATGAAAAATAGCAAACGCCTTCTCCGAGAATCGAACCACGGACCTCTGGAATACCGGCCCAGCGTGCAGAACCACTACATCACGTATCAAATTCCGTAGTAATTCGGCTCATTTGTCGCAATACAGAAGTATACTGTTCTCTATCTAAATCTGATAATGGAAATCTCTGTTGCAGAGTTAATATTCAGTTGAATTTAGAATTTTCTTGAACTTATGAAATTCAGAAAATTAGAATACTATTGCCATTGTTTCATTTTGTGCCTATACCCATATTACGCTTTTAAATCAAACTCTTGTAAAACAAACAAACAAACCAAAAAAAAAAAAAAAGGGGGGGGGGAGGGGAATTTAAGCAGCTAGTAGAATATTATTTTATTTTAAAATTATTATTATTGTTTCATCCAGCAATATGAAAACAGACATTTATCGGAGCACCTCATAGTTAACATAAACCTGAAAGTTTCAATTCTAACAGAAATCTCTGCTGTAGCCAGTGAAATGTATAAAACGGAAACACATACAGTGCACATTTTGATTTGAGCACAGCTTTCCTTTCATCATTACTCATTACACTCCAGTGAATACCCTCGTTACATCGACTCCTCATTGGATCCCATTTTTATCATTTCTTATTGATGACTCAGTAATATCTTGTGGAAGTCCCTCCGAAATCTTAAAACTTCTTATAATATCAACCCGGCTAAAAATAAGTATTTTAAGATGCATTATACCTTTGGAAACATGGATTGTTACGGAGCAATGAAATGATTATCACATTTACTTATTTAGTTGTCTGAAAGCATCTATATAAGTTATTAGAGAACAATATCACAATAAATTTCAGTTAGACTTTCCCAGAAAGCATTACACCGCTGACTGAACAGGCAACGTACCGTGAAACTAGAATTGATTTCTACGCTTAGTCCACTGCATTTCTTTCTGATTACGTTATTTCTTCAAGACTTCTCCGAAAATTTAGAAGTGCAAATTGTTTTGACGAGATAAATTATCTGGTGTTTCATTATTACCTTCGAGTTCATTAACGTTTATTATAAACAGAAAACCGTTTTCTGATTAGGATGTCTGTGTAGCAATTTATTTATACGAGAGAAACTAAATCAGAGTTTTCTTTCTCTAGATTCCGGAGACAGAGAGTTAGCTCTAAACGCTCGGTCTATGCTGAGTTATAGTTCTACGTTTTCGATTTGTTGCCTAATGTTTCCCAAGAAGCTGATGGTATGCGTATTGTCTGGGGCTTCACTTGACGATATGCTTTAGTTAATGGGCTAATGAGTATTTAGCTGATGAGATGAATAATTACAAAAAAGTAATTGATAATAATTTCACTAAAATCATTTAAAACGTTTGTGTCCTGGATATTCGATACAGATTGATTTAGAAATGGCGCACTTCAGGAAAGTTACTGCTCCTTTTAGAATACACAGAAGATATACCCAAATTAAAAAAATAGTAAAAGACTATTGCTGAATTATAAAGCTGATTTACATATTTTTTTCTCCTAATGAATTCTGAATTGGAGTTTCAATGAAAGGAGATTAATTTTCATTTGTATAATTTTGTATATTTTCCCTTTTGCATTTTTATTTTTCGAGTTTGTTCTGCTATCGCAGAGGATAGGAATGCATAGTCGGGTGCCTGTGGGAAAAACCACTCATTTCTGCCCGACATGCAAGAATTTGGTTGCAGTGGTGTCGGGAAAGAAGACACTGGACATCTGAGGATTGGAAACGGGGAATATGGTCGGATGAATCACTCTAAACTTTATTTTGCAATGATGTAAGACGTCGAATTTGGCAAGAACTCCATGAAGCTATGACTCCATCTTGCCTTACTCGCACTGTGAAAGAGTCTGGTGGAAGTATCTTGATATGGGACATATTCTGCTGGCAAGGAAGTGGTACCCTAGTGTTCTTCGAGGGTAAACAAACAGCCATAAGATACCTAGATATACTGGCAGATCAAGTGCACCCTGCAATCTTGCATTTTTACCCTGATGGCGACGAATACTTCATGGACGATAATGCGACTATATATCGTGCCAGGAATGTTCAAAATTGGTTAGCTGAACATCAATCTGACTTCCAACACCTTCTCTGGCCACCGCATAGCCCGGATCTTAACCCCATCGAAAATGTGTGGGATATGGTAGAAAGACGCATTGTACAGCATTCTCTTCTTCCATCTAATTTACAAGATCTAAAAAGTTGCATAGCCAGTGCATGGTATTCTCTGGATGTAAATGCACTCCAGAAGCATGTAGACACGATGCCCAAAGCAGAGTCAAACCAGTTATCCGTGCAAACAGTGGTCCAATAAAATATTGATCTTGGGTTTCTAATTCATTGGCCAGTGTGTGTATAGTTATACTTTGAAAACGTATATTTTGAAAGTTCAAATCGAAGAACAAAACTGCATAAATCGTGAAACTTGATGTAAACATCATAACACACAATCCAGTGCAAAAGAATAAGTAGTTAGAGGCAATTTGTGTAAATTTTAACACAAAAATAAGTTAATAATCCTTATGGACGTTTTCAAAGAATATCCAAAAGAATTATCAAAAGAGCAGCTTTTTAGATTCTCTAGCTTGATAATTTGCTTATTATGATAAAAAATGTGTAAATTTAATTACAATAAGGTTCTAACAGCCAGTAACAACTATATATACATATATTTGTTATCAGAAGGCATTTAAAAGAACATTTTTCGTAAAATTTTATGACAAATTAAATTTTGGAAAACTTATGTTTAGATACATAATCTTTTAAACGAAAGTAAATAGTAAATTGACTCACGTGATATTTGATATTAAATTAACACATAAAATATTTTAATAAACTCTTCGCATTGCGTGTAACTTTAATCAAATGATAGCATTACTCTTCAATAACATGCACTTTATATCGTAGCATATTTTCAATTATTTATATATAACTAATTTTGCAAATATATATAAATAATTTTGCAATTATTTATATATAACTAAAGATCCTAAAACGGCATGAAACAGCAGTGACGTGTTTAAAGAAATATTGCGAGATCTATTATTGGCAGTAATAAATAATTCATATGATTCTGTTTATGCCACAGAAAGAACTATGTAATTTTAATATGTTTAAAGTAATAAGTAATGCTTCAGTTGTTTTCAAATGCTATAAGTTAAATTAAAAATTTAAAAAATCACACTATGACATTTGCTTTTCATCTGCATAAAAATTTAAACACTTACCGGCCCTGGTGAAATTTTTTAAAATCCATTTAGCGAACGTTCTACCCAATATTTCAGTCACGTTAATCAAGGAAGCGTACGCTAAGCGTTCCATTTCTCCTTTTTGTTATGACTGTCACGTCGGCAGAAACAATCTCAGATACTTAAGCAAGTGATATATTGAATAACAATCTGGCTGGTGGCCAGTAGAATGCTATTTCCGCAGAAAACATAGTTGCTCTTAGAAACATTTCTTGTGAACTTGAGAAAGAATGTTCATCAACATATAATCGGTAGCTAAGTAAAATATTATGACCTTCCACGTTTGAACACCATCTTAAAACTTTCGAGTTAATTTATGAGTTTAACTGCCTTATTTGTTTGAGGACAATGAACTATGTCATATATATATATAATCATAATAAAACTGTCGCATTTTCAGTGTGTATTCCATCATAGGAAGCATATCTTCATATTGATTTGATTTATGTGTACACCATGTAGAAACATTAGGTTATTTCGAAGCAGGAGATGTGAAAAATAAGCAACGCCTTCGCTCAACCATCAACTTCAGCTGCCAAAGTGCAAATGAATTTGCAGCTGAGGATGATGGTTCGGTAAAACCGTCGAAACTAGACCTGGAAAATTTGCAAATATAACGCTTATTTTTGTTGTTTGACTTCTAAATTAAGCTTTGTTCGGCGTGTTATTTTAACCTAACCTTATACCATTATTCCAGTCTTGAAAAGAAGTTTCTAACGCATTATACTATGTATTTCAGTGCAGGATAGTTGTTTTAATTCCATTCAGTTAAATACTTACTTAAAATATAATTTTATAAGAGGCTAAAATATGTTAAAAACACTTTTAATTTGCATGCTTTATAGAAATCACTAAGCATCTTATTCTGGATAAGAAGTTGTGAAAGATGAGCGATGCCCTAGCCGACACTCGAATTCTGGACCTTCGGATTACCTGTGAGACGTGCTTTCTAATCCCACCACGAAGGTAAGCTATGTGGATTGAGATAACCTTAAAGGTTAATTCGTTTTTTAATTTCTTAGTTTAATGTACACGTTTTTAGATATCCTGGTTAGACGCTTCTGCGTTCGGCTTTATCGTTCGTGTGATAATTCGGTGACTAGGAAAGGGAATGCTCCTAAGTCTGTGGAGTCTTAGATTTGTTAGTAAGAATACAAATACCAAAATCAAATACTTACAATATTGACTTCTTATATTCCCCACCACATTTTAGTTTTTAAGTAACTAAAATAAAAAAGCCTAAAATACAGGGTGTTTATAAAGTCCCGGACCCATTCTGATGTTTAATAACTCATAAAATAATTTATATCTTAAAAGATATAAACAAACTTATGGCATTTATTGATGGAATAACTTATATATTTTCCTTTGCAGGCTTGAATATCTTTACTTTTGTAAATATCGTCTGCGCGTGTGGTTAATTTCAGACAATTTCATTTTCCAGTCTAAATATCTGTACTTTTCTAAATATCGTCTTATAAATTGCATTTTTCTCTCTTTTGTTTTTCGCAACTATTGCAATGTTATGAACTTTTTCCTTTGGGGATTTGTAAAGGACAACGTTTAGAGGAGGAGAGTGTCGAACATGGATGACCTAAAAGCCAGAAGTTACAACCGCAATAGCCTCTGTGGATGCCGACATGCTTGCCGGTACCTGGCGTGAAATTGAATATCGACTTGATATTCTCTGTGCGACGAAGGGGGCACACGTGGAAGTTCATTGACAAGGGTCATGAAACTTTTTGAGTCTATCTAACCATTTATGTTATTAATTTTAATCTATCTTTATTATTTTATGAGTTATTAAACATCAAAATGAGTCCGGGACTTTATAAACACCCTGTATTTATTTGCACAAAATACAATTTACCGCTGAAATATTTGCTGCAGTCTTCAGAGCTAAAACAATAAATAAAAATAATTGCAAACATTAATATGCTAAAAATAATTGCATACATTAACATTTCAAATGCGGTAAATTGTAATTAACATATTTACCGACTTGGATATTTTCAACCATTACTAATTCAAACAAACATACCACTTATACACGGAGTAACTGCTTTTGTTAATTACATTATATGCTCCCCCTTCTCAGGGTTAACACTGCAGTAGCAAATGTGTCATCGGGGTTCTCTACGAAAAGGTACATTTACTGCTAGCTAACTTCTATCCCTTTCAGTCTGTCTACTTCTGTGATCTCATCCTCTTCTTAAATGCACAATAAGTTTGTATCTTCTATGCTAAAACGAGGAGTAAGGAACATCCAGTTTTAAGTAAACGTTTTGTTACCTAAAATAAAACCTCACAGATTTTTGAAGAGTTTATTGTTTTTATAATAATATTTCTGAATAATAATTATATTTATTTCTGGATAGTTTTATTCTCACGTGATTTTCTCCTCCGAATGAAATTCAATTCGAATTGTTTTGAACTTACAGAATTTATCTAAGATAGACATGGGACGCGTAATTACGTATAAACTGGAGTGTAAAATTAAGGAATTGCAGAATATTACGTATTTACTTGCTGTAAGAAAAGCTTAAATATTTATCTTGTACGAGTATATTTAAAAAGGAAGCAAAACGCTTTGAGTAGATAATTTATGATAGAACTGAAAAAAAAAATGCACTGAATGCTTCTCTCATGAATTATAATCTGAATCGCTTAATGAATTGAACAAATGCTTACCGTGACATACACAAAATAAAACTTTTCATAGAGTTAATTAAACTGCTGCTTAGAATCTGTGTTCCTATAATGAGTGAAATCGTATAGGTACATAATTATTTTTGCTTTGAAAACATGTATTTCAGTCTCTTTGTAACCAATATAATTATTAAACAAATTTAAGGACATGCAAAATGATAAACTGATTTCTGAATATATTTCAGATTTAATTTTAACATCTAAAGTTGGCCATTTTAGGATGACTTGGTGATTGGAATAATAGCATACTTTATTACACAAAGAAAAAGCCGAAAGTGTTTTGAACTTACTTGTAAAATCATTATTTTTGAAAGCACGAGAGATAAAAAATGAGCAACGCCTTCTCCAGGAATCGAACCACGGACTTCTCGAATACGCGTCCAGAGTGCTGACCACTACACTACGAAGGCATGCTAAGAAGGCGGGAGAAATACCTTATATATTCACCCTTTTAAAAGTCGACTGGGGATTTAGAGGACCCAATTGCCAAATCCTGGTAGTGGTGAATCATCATCCACTTTTTTAGTTTTGGCGCCACTGTAAAGGCATTAGGTATTTTGGAAGCTGAAGACATGAAAAATGAGCAATGCCCTCGCCGGGACTAAGAAGGCGTGAGAAATGCCTTATATACTTAAAAATTCTTCATTAGATTTTCACATTATGTCACTGTGCATTTCAATATCTATCTGAACAGTTTATTTGATGAAAAATCTGTAAAGTCATTTTATTCTTCTAAATAACTTTTAATTGTAGTGTTTATTTAAAATTTATTGAATTGTGTAATGTTTATTTAGAATTTATTGAATTGTGTAGTGTTTATTTAGAATTATGAATTTTTAATTGCAATTAAAAATTCGCTATCTGTTAATTACCAAAGGCTTAAAATAAATATCTTTTATTAAATAATTAACCAAATTTGATCTTTGAGTAATATCTGATAAAATTTGCCCTTGGGGCAATATCGATAAAACTTAATGTTTCCTTCATGTATATTCATATATATACATACAGTAAGACCCCGCTTAACGCGGGGGATACGTTCCATCAAAGTAGAGCGTAATGCGAAACAGCGCTAAACGAAGCTATCTTTACATGTAAATATTGGGGTTAGGGGAAGGTGGCTAGGAAATTGGTTAGGTATTAAATTTAAAAAGTATGTTTTTTTAATAAAAATAAAACCAAACATTTATTTCTTAAAGCCCAAATTAATACCACATTATTATTTCTTGCAAAAATAAAAACAAAATATAAATAACAAAACGAATATTCTTAAAAAAAACAAATAAAATTCTAAGTCAGTCATATTTAGTTAGCCTTCCGCGTTTTCAGTGTTCTGCCTTTTTGTGACAAAAGCATCTAATGTTGTTTGCCTTTTTCTTTTGCGTTGTTCTCTTAAAAGTTCTTCATAAACGGATAGAGCATCTCTAAAACCACGCCTTACTTTTGAGCTCCTGTCAAAATTCGGATCATTTTCAATGAATTGATCCATTATTTCAGTTATGGTAGACAAACTCCTTTTTACAAACGCCATAGAAAGTTCTTTTTGCTCTTCTTCTGAATAACTGCTGTCAACATTTTTGTTTTCTTCTTGTTCAGTTAATTCCTTGAGCTCATCATTAGAAAGACTAGCCGCTGTTTCTTGAATTATTTCTTCGACATCTTCCACATTTACCCCTTCAAAATATGTCTGTACAATACCGCACCAAACAAGAAATACAAGTATACTCTTTCGGATATGTATTTGAAACCTATCGCTGCATAATATTTCGGGGAATCCCCGTATGCTGCGAGCGATTTCGTGGAATCCCCAGGTTGAAATAAAAGAGCGCTAAACCGAAACAGCGCTAAACGAAACAGCGTTAAGCGGGGTCTTACTGTATATCGAAAATCATTAAACATTTGAACTCGAATTTAAATGAATGTCAAATTTCATTATTTGTACATGTATCCTCTTGTAATTATTACTAAAGGTATTTGAATTAGTTGTCCTTATTGAATGAATTATCCTTATTTATTTTTATTTAGGTGGTACCTCATTTGATATTGTCCTACAATTTTTTAAAAATAAAGATTGCTTCACGAATTATTTTTGATAACTCAATTTTTGAAATAAGCACATATTTTTTTTTTTTTACTTCCGAACCGAAATTCGACTTTTGAAACAGATAACATCGAATTTCTTTATAAACAATAATAAGATTTCCAACAAACGAATGCAATAAAAATAAAAATATTTATTTATTATTTATGTAAGTGGTTGCAGAACCTATTTTTAGTTATTTGTTAAAATATGTCATTTAACATAATAACGTAAACCACATGTAATTTAAATTCCAAACTGGTGTGGTCTTGGAAAAATTTTATGTAGGTAATTATTTCTGTTTGGGTTTTTATGAGACAGAATTTCGGGTTAATATAGGATACGTATAATTACAGAAAAGACGAAAAGTAAAACTAATGGATCCCTAACAATTTACCTTCGTTGCGGCAATAAGCCGCTCTCTTAATTGCACCAGAAAAGAAATCATCGGACAAGAATAAACATTTTCTCTCCCACATTACGTTCTAGTTGCCGAGGTAGGAGATAACGAAAGTGCATTCGAGAATTTAATGATCTTCTGTATTGGTTTAGCTTGCGCGAATTGGTACAGAAAGCAAAATTTATGTGAAAGATATTACCCGTAACCACTAAAATGATCTCGGTTGCTTTCTGAGGGTCTTTGGCAATGCCGGGTGGAATTCAGCGAGAATGATGTTATCCAGAAATGCAACAGCATACAAATGAACGATGCTCCTTGAAATATGGCTGTTTGTTTTTAGTGTGTAAAATCTTATTTAAGTTGATTAAACCAAGTATCATTTTTGGTTAATTAAACACTAAAGAAAAAAGGGAAAACATTATTGTGTTCTTTTATTGTTTGGAATTATATCCCACAGCCCAGGAATATACAATTTAATTTAACGCGAAAGAAGAAGTAACGGCACCTTTACGTTTCAGGTAGTTTATTATGACCATTTTTTTCCAAAATGTGCAGTTACTTTTTTATCTGTTGCTATTCGGATTTAGGTCTAAGCAAGAGTAAGATTCGACAAATACACGACTAGAGGAAAAAAGAAAAGCTTTCTTGCTAACGCGAGAAATTATTAAATGTTCAAATTTACAAGAATGCCTTCTTCTTGTCAATGGTTCCCACTCACAAATTGCAGTTGCCATATAACTTTTAATAAAATATCTGTTTTATATATTTTTTCAATATCTGTTTATTATTATCGTTATCTGATTCATAACTTTTAAAAACATTTCAGCTTGGGATAAATTAATAAACGGCATCCCTAACACCTCGTATTTATAACGGGGCTAAAAAAATAAAATCATCTGCTGTCACTTAGCTTCAAACTTTTTCTTATATTATTCCCCCTGCGGGTCGACTGGGTAGCAAATCCCATGTTCTGGCTAAGACCTGTACCTAAACAAATTCGACTTCTGGGATACAATAATCAGTCTTCACAGTGACTAGAACCATCGTTTATTTGTCTGTAGCTTCAGGCTCGGCAAGGACCCCACTGATACTATCTGTGTCTTGGTTGAGGAGACGTTACATGGTTAGGTATAAAAGCATGTCCTCTCGGGTTTGACTTTGTATTGTATATCAATTGTATATAAATGTATTTGGGTGACCCAGTACTGCCACAAATACATTGATCTGTTTGCCTGTTCGCACACAGGCAATTCACATTTAAAGAGACCAACTGCAATCAATATGCCAACATGGTTCAAGAACACAATTAAGAATAAATATGCGCTCAGCCGCATTAGAGACTGCACTATCATTGTTAAAAGCATTGCTGACAGCCTGGAGTGACTTTTTTCCTTGGACACCGTGCCGTCAGCAGCCCGCTCCGTACATATATTAATTTACTTAATATATGTACGGAGTATGTATGTTATTTTGCTGCTTTTAATTATATTTAATATTATGATTAATCCAGAACTCATTTAATGTATTCCACAATTTGTAATGTATTTGATCATCTTTACATCTGTACCTGATTATTAAAGCATATCCTTAATATAACTGTATGCCTAACATGTACGATAATAGTGAAGTGTTCCGCTTAGCCTCAGCAATACCCACCATGCACCTTCTTTCCATGTTCTGGTCCTTATTTCAATGTTACTCGTTTCGCGGCCAATCCCCGGAGAACACAGTACTAAGCTCTTTATTTATGTATTTTAATTCCATCGATATTTTTAATTCATTGTTATTTTTAATTCCATCGACGGGATACAACAGGCTGAAAAGCACCTAACCCAAGGGGCCAGCTGTTCCGTCGATGGTGAAAAGAAAGAAAAAAAAAGTACGGTATGCTGATACTTTTTAACATTTGAGATTCAGCTTAATCTGTGACAAATTAACACTTAATTAGATTTAGCTGACTAACCAATTCTTTCAGAGCAAGGAGCTTGGAAATTTTAAAATCATATATCTGTGCTTGTTCTTAATCAGATTATATTGCGTAAAAGTTCATTCCTTGAAGAAAGCAATAATTTTATTTATAATTATTGTTTGTATGTAAACAGATTGGTAGCATCGTCCTCATCAGAAAATGCAATTGTTTAGTTACAAATCTACATCTAATGTAGATTTGGTAAATTAAGTAAATTAATATCCAGTTAGCAGTTTGATGTGAACACATATATTTAATAATCTACAGCACATATGAACGACAGTTGCTTACCAAACTAAATCCTATCAGCGAAATTAGCATTTTTTATTTATCCAATAAAATTTCGTGACACAAGAATTTGCATACATAAATGAACTTATAAGGCAATTAAGAGCATAATTATGAAACATGTAAAAGTGTTATTCAGATATTCAAAGCAAGGTACAATTTAGGTTTTGAAAGTAATGCATACTTATTCTAATATTTTTTCTACACTACTTACGTATCAAAAAAGTCCTAAAGCCTTCTTAAATTATTTTAAAAAATTTTAAAATGTAGATGAATAAAACTATAAGGTAGAATTTTGTACCTTTGTTTTACATGCTAATTTTGTTTATGCGAAAAAACGAACTTAATTTTCAAATGTTTAAGCTGTTATTATCATATATATAGTCTAAATAAAAGTAATTATGAGCAAATTAAAATGCTTATAATCTGCGCTAAAGCTGCAAAGAATAACCAATAATTTATAATTAGAAAACATTTTTTATACGATCTCCAAGGAACATAAATTCAATTAAAACTTCGAATTATTAAAAAAACATTTTAGTCAGTATTTTATATTAGCATTTTCTAAATTGATTTAAATTAGGAATGCTAATTAAAATACTAATTAAAATAGACTAAACGTTTTTTTAATAATTCATGGTTTTAATTGAAATTTCTGTTTTTAAAAGATAGTATATAAAAAGGTTTCTAATTATATAACATTTATAAATAAAAAAAATTAATTAAAGAAATTTCTTTTCAATTTTTTTATCATTACTTCTGTCGCTTTTGATTAGTGAGTAGTGAGAAATATTTTTCATTATATCAAGAAGAAAATTCTAAAACATTTACATCGCTGTCATGAGAATTTTATTCGAATAGATTGTCAGAAACCTCATCTAAACTTTTTCCACTGAAATTGCTGGCAGAAATACTTGCCAAACTTTTCTTAATTCCAAAACCTGATGCCACACTTTTCGAACTTTAAATCGTGTAAACAAAACTCTAAGACGAGAGCCGTCAATATTTTTACTTTGCATTTTATTCTAGAAGCCTCTCTCCGTTTATTGAAAAGTGTTGGAAATAACTAAAAAAAAAACTCGACTGATTTTTAAATGTTCTTAGAATCCTTTTTTTCAAGGAAATGGGAAAAAATGGAAAATAGAAGGTTCTTTTTCAGAATGCAGATTATTTTCATTTGTTATGTTTCATTTGTCCTATATGTAATTTTCAGCCATCATATGTAATATATTAAACACTAAAGGAAAATAAGTAAAGCTCTATATTACAGCATATTGACACATATCTGTTATTTAAAAGGATTACTGATTTTTCTGTAAATGTTTAATAAAATGCTCTTCTTTAAATTTATTTCATTCATTATCTGCATTTGGCTGCACCTACTGTCCAGTCATTTATTGAGATTGCTTTCGATGAAAAATTATAATGATTCATTTTCATGATTATAGTTTTCGAAATTTCCTTTTGCACAAAGAATATGATGCGGACTGGTATACGTAAAATTGCATGAATTGTAAAATAAGATTTTTGAATCAATTTGTAATTGGAAGTCTGTTATTCAGTTATCTAATATCTAAAGAATAGTTTTGACTTTACTTGGTACTATTAAAATTGGCTATAAATAACTTTGTTCTCTCCTGCAGAAATTATTGTTCTTCTCTATGCTAAATATAAGAATTTTATTTTTCTCACAAAACATACAAGAACTTTTTGATCATAGAAAATAAAACACTCTTGAAAATAAACTAATAAAGATGATAAAAAATGCAAGAATAACCATAAAAAGGAATCTCAGATTCTCATAAAAGAAACTATAATGGCGGTTTAAATTCGTCAATTGTTGACCAGTAACAATCTGAATTTTCCGAACTTAAACAATATGCTTTTTTAAACTTTTGATTCTTGCACGTATTTTTCGAAATTTCTTTTTTAATCGTACAAAGAATATGATGCGGATGGGTATATGCAAGAATAATAGTGAATATTTAAGTATATGTAAGGATCCCTTTTCAAAGCACAGTTTGACAATTGCCACAGTAACTTAAATTTTCGATTGTTCAAATTCTCCTTTCAACTTCGATTTGTCGAAGTTCGTTTGTATCTGGAATGCATCAGTTAAATAAGAACCTTAAAGGAGTAATAAAATTATAATCATGATTTCTAAAAAATCTAAAAGGCCAAACAAATAAATTCAGCCAAACCAAAAGTACGTTAAAAATTTCTGTTAAAAATATGAACCTTATCCTTGGAAAGAAGAAATAAACAAATCTTCGATGGCTAATCATATTTGGAGGCTCAACTACAATTTTAAGTTTGGTTCTTCAAAAGCTGTTCATAAAGCGTCTACAGCTGGTGAACTGGATTAAGTTCTTTCCACTTACAAAAAGTTTATCTTCTTTAATTAATGATATTAATGGCAATTGAGTTCATAATAACTTTTTCAGAATTCTGAACAGCTTATCTTTTTCATATTTCATTACTTTTTCTTCCATAGATCAAGTTACATTTGCACTTATTTTTATTCAGCCACTATGTTCTGTATAGAAATGGTCGTTACTCGTCCCATTTTGCAAATTTTGTACTACCGAAGTAGAGAGACTTGTGCCTGATCACCAATCGAATAAGTTTCATTCAAAATCTACTTCAAACTAAAGTTGATTTCTTTTCTAATTTTGTACAACTCTTATGTATTTGGAAATACTCACAAAAAATTAAAATTTGATTTATAGGCCCATAAGGAGTCACGGCATTTGCTAGCCTACCAACTGAATATTAAACCTAAAAAATGTAATGTAAATGATAAACGATTTAATGAAAGCTTTCTTTGTCTAAAAGGCACTCATGTGGAAGAAATGCAAGGTACTTCAACGTGATGTCATGAAACTGGCGTAAGATCTGCTCATAAAATCCTCATCAATTAGTTTCTTAACTCAGCGGAAACCAGGAACAAAAAGAAGCTTAACATCTGCGCCTTCCAAGATGCATTATATAAGAAGAATTTATATCGGCAAAAAAAAAAAAAAAAAACATAGCGATGATAAAAAAAATATTGCAACCAATTTCTGCTGCAAAAATAATGTTGGAAAGAAGAGCAGAACTTTTATTTTTTGTTGTCCACCACTATTTCCAAACGATGTTTTTATTAGAGGTCAGCTGGTAGAACTGGCAGCATTGAACTGTTGGAAAAAAAATAATCGTAAAGTCTCTCGTATACAAAAGAAAATTTAACGTCGTTTTTATTAGTGGTGTTTTGTGTCCTATTACGTTTCAATCAAAGCGTTGGCGCCGTAGTCTCGGTCTCGAGGGTACGAACTGACATTCGGAATGTCCTTCGATCGAACTTAAGGGCAAGCGAAAAAACTATGTAAAATTGTCTCCTCTTCCCCTTAAGACTTTATATAAAACATCAGGGTTTGGTAAATTACTTTTGAAAGAAAAAATACTACTACGCTGCTAAAACCGGCTTTGGATTAAATTACTGTCACTTCATTAGTGATAGACTTGCTGCGAATGAGTAAAATAATAAATGCACTTTCCCTTTTCACAGTGTTGAAGCATTCTTTCTAAATTTTAATGCATCTGTTCGCTCAATTCATCTATTTTTTATGACACCTTTAATGCTCTTTCTCGACAATAGTGTTCAGAGTATCGATTATTGCATTGGTTTCAGTTATTAATAAAAACCGCGAAATTACTTTCTCTGTTCAGCTAAGTGGTGAATTTCATATAGCTTTAAATGCAAAATACAGAATAGTTATCCATGTTTTCGACTTTTAGGTCTTTAATAACTTGATTCTGAATGTACGGCATAGTGCTCAGGGATATATTGCATTGACTATATTTGGAGCCAACATGCAAATCTATCTATCATTCGTTTTAACAATGTGCATCGAATACATTACATGTCTAAATAATTAGAAAAAGTGCCTGAAAGCTTTATTTCCTCTTTGATCCAAATGTTTACATAAAACCAGAGACTTCTTCAAATTAAAATAGACAATTTTATGAAAATATTTAAAACACTGAGGATGAAGATGTTTTTTAAAAAAGCAACCATTTACAGGTAGGTGCGTAATATGATGTTAGAGTCTCTTCTTTAAATCATATAATATTGATTTGAGCTATTATGAAATCTCTTAAACCGCTCAGTTTATTAAACAACAACAGACTAATTAAAAACTAAGTCATCATTCAGAAAGCTTATTATGATGGTGGCACATAGAAGCAAACTAAGCATCTTACATTTAACACAGTGCAACAATTACGAAGGTGAGTAGGTGATATTTCCATGGACGTGCGGTAAACTGAGCAGGTAATAAAACCAGAATTAAATTGTAATATATTGATGCTCATCAAAGCTGTTTATTCCAGTGTCCATTACCCCAAAGTCCGTGTTCATGACCAAAATTCGAGCTTTATAACGATTTTCCATACTGTGTTATTATAAAGGATAGAGGGCGAGTGAGTGGAGCGGACTTGCTGTTTGAGCTCCGCGTTAGTGTCTCATAGATGATATTTTAAGCACGTGAACATGTTGTATTTTGTGTTAAATCTCCTTCTAGTATTTCTGAACAATTCAAGACAAAATTTATGGCTCTATATTGCGTTGGGGGGAAGATATGTTATTATTTCGGTTTCGGGATTGAGATGCATAACGTTACCATAGTGATTGCTGTTCCTCTTGAAACACTCTTTAACAGAGTGAATACGTGCATTACAGTGTGTAATTTGTGTACAGCAATTTGGTTTCAATTTGCTGCATTCTGATGCCAAATAAGTTTTACTTCAGCGAGAAAAATCTTCTGATCTATCACTAATGCTTTGTTTACACTTTCGATTTCAGCAACTTCAAGTCACTTAAAAAAATAAAGCATTCGGATCAACTACCAGCAAGTTAGGTTTTTGTTATACAAGATTTACGGGTTTTATAAATGCTATTTTTGTGCTATTATATAATCATTTGGCATCAACATTGTGTATCTTATGTGATTCAACTGTTGTGAAGTGCTACATTTCTCATTATTTGCTTCTTGACGAAGTTTTTATATCAAGTAGCTGCAAGTTTGTTATTTGTGTGTTTGGTCTGCTGTTTACAACGATATCAGTTTTATTTATCTGTGATTATTAGTTCCGTAGATATGATGAAAAAAGTGTGCGATCGGATCTGATCTCATAGCGGGGTTTTGCACACCGAGCCAAATATTTTTTTTTTCAACCTGAAGAGACTTTTGGATAAGAATGCTTTAAGTACTTTTTAGTATATTTTAATCTACTGAATAGAGTGGTACAAATTTTATTTATTCGCGATAAGTAGTTCCAAAGGTATAGTTCAAAAACTTTTTCTTCATTTTGGTTCCCACAGTGGTGCTGAAAAATATTTTTGTAACTTTCAGTGCGATAATGTAATTTGATGCACGCTTAAAATATGTGTGAAATTTTAATTTAAAATCAAACGATATCAATATTATGCCTTTTGATTTCAATTTGATGCCGGTATTGTATCTAAATAGTTTTGATTTGTAGTGTTCGTAGTCATATAAACCCAGAGTTACCATGTTTGTTTACATATTTTTATTTACAGAATTTTAGTGCTTATATTGTTCTATTTACATTATTATAATTCTATTCTGAGCACAGTTTAGATCAATAATAATTTTTGTACTAATTTATGCTTTTTTACACTTTAATTAATTATTTTCCATTTTTCGTATGTCTGTAAGATCGGCGATACAGTTTAATGTCTTCTTTTTTTTTAACCTATTAATGTTTTATTCAATTTATTTCCCTAATTGCGGCCTTTAATTTATTAATTTCTATATCTAAGGACTCACAGTTAAATTTCATGTCCTTTTTCAGCTGTTTTCGCATTGTCTTGGTTTGTCGCCAATCCATTTACACCTTTTTGATAATTTAAATATTAGAATAACTATATGCAATTCTATATACCACATTCCCTTTTGACGTATAACGATGCCACTGTTTTACTAATTTTATCTTCATATTATTTTAATATTCACATAGTGATAGAAAGTGTAAACTTTTGTGGTTCTTCTTGGTGTTTTTAATGGTGTATTTAATTATGGCAATGCACATTAGGGCTATCTGCCTAAGGGGAGAGATGCCTTCGTGGAGGACTTTCTAAGGGAAACTAGCTCGTATACACGTTACACACGAGGAAAACCACGAAACCACCCATACAGCCAACCCGTTCGCGGGATTCGAACCGAAGGACCGAACTACCAGTGTTCAGCCACTTTACCGCTCGGACGCTGGTGGGCCGGTTCTTTCTTGGATAATAGATTCTAGTGTTAAATACTGAGTACTGGATCTACTTGTTCCCATTCCTTTAACTATGAATAATGAAATTTGATAATTTGTTAATTTTTTATTATTGTTTTGGTTTTTAGACGTGAGAATTTATGAAAAATTAATTTAAATAATGACCACATTTTTCATGTAATTATGATCTCATTGCCTTGACTGGGATTCAGTTGTTTGGCCGTTCCCAACTAGCTAAAAACAAAATAAGATTTTTGAATTAATTATTTTGTTAATTGATTCTTTGAGGGTTCTTTTCCGTTGCCTTTATCATGGCTGAATGTGCTGTCCAACTAGAAAACCCAAAGGATTTGGCAGATTTTGCTTATTTTCATTCCAAATTTCAAAATCAAGAAATTCTAAAGTTATCCAGAAAAGATACTAAAAGACTTCGTAATCTTTTAAACAATCTAAAAGCAACACTTGAAAGCAATTTGGAGATTATTAGCTCACAAGCTGATCTAATTAGACAACAAAGGCAAACGGCACCTATGCTAGAGTCTTTAATCGGTCAAACAATTTGTTGAAGAGAGAACTTTTGCGGCAGATGATCTAACTGATCAAGCGACAAAAACCGATTCCATTTCAATACATTATTAAGATACATTTTCCCAAACAAATTCAATACTTATCTCAAGCACTTGCATTCAAACTAATTATGCATATTTAGACTCACATTCCTGTAATAAAAATAAAGAGATTCAGACGGATATAATTGGCAGAAAAGATAAAATTTCACAAATACTTATCCCAGTAAGGGAAGTTTCTTTAACAGAAAACTCTAGAAAAATAAGAATAATTTTTCTATGATTGGTAATTCTTCTAAACGTCATTTAGATAACGTTATCTTTGTCTCCTCATCGCAACTAGTCAATACTTTGGCTAAATTTCAATCTAAGTTAGCTAAAATTGCTGTATCAAATACAGGAATCCACATTACGAATATTAACTCTTTCGAAGGATCTTCTGATAGGCTGTGATACACAGGAGAATCAAGAACAGCTGAAACATTTGATATCATCTTCTCCAGATGCCAATATTTCGGCACAAGTAAACCCAGATCGCATATGGATAGAATTATTTTATTTGGAATTCCTATTAATGTAACTGAGGCTGCTATCGAAGATGGTTTTAAGGCGCTCTTGCCGCGAGATACTAATTTAAATTTAAATTTTGTCACAAGCTTTAAATGCACAGACAATAATAAGAATTTCATTCTACAAATAGACAAGCAGTCTTTGACATTACTTCTTTGGGTCCCAAGGGTCGCGTTTATGTTGGATTCCATTCTTGTAGTTTTCGTAAGTATATTCGAATTTTAAGATGCTATGGGTGCCAGGCTTTTGGCCACCACATTCGAAATTGTACAGGTTCTTTATTTTGCTCTCACTGCACTCATACGCATGATAATTTAGTTCCAAACTGTAAAGAGGGTCCATTTTGCATTAACTGTTTAAGATCAAATTTAGAAACTCACACACAGTACAACATTTGTCACACTTCTAATTCTTATGCTTGCCCTGTTTTTAAAAAGGAGTTACGTTCTCAGTTAAGGGCTGTATCTTAAAATAGCAAACTAAATATTATTGCTATATTATTTGCTCGTTTTTCGTTTCTTAGTTTTTGAGAATAATTGTATTTCAAACCGGAATATGCTAATTAGGAAGACATTTATTCTATAATTCACATAAATTATTCCCTAGATAAGAATTGATTTAGATAGGTAAGAATCATTATAAATAGATAATGTTCTTTGAATTAAATTTTACTGCTCTGTTTTTCGCTTTAACTATGAATAATGAAATTTGATAATTTGTTAATTTTTTATTATTGTTTTGGTTTTTAGACGTGAGAATTTATGAAAAATTAATTTAAATAATGACCACATTTTTCATGTAATTATGATCTCATTGCCTTGACTGGGATTCAATTGTTTGGTCCGTTCCCAACTAGCTAAGAACAAAATAAGATTTGGAACAAAATATGAATTCCATACTTCATGATTTTAAGAGGTTTCTAATAACTTTCAAACTTGTATTTTGTTTTTATAAATATGGTTGAAGGCAGCAATTGTAACTGTGTAGCTCTCGTATGCAAATTTTGATTATGTAATAGATCATTTGTACATATGTCGCCCAAAGTGCAAAGATGTCATTGATACATATTCTTTAATTTTTGTAACAATTTACTTTGGCAGATACAAAATAAGCGTCGCTGATCTAGCAGTCCACCTAGTTATGATGGCTGCTGGTAGTACAGTTAGATTTACCTCTGCTGAATTATGATTGGTTTCACCTTAGGACGGAACGGCGAACGAAGCAACGAAGTCTGTTCAGATCACATAGAGTTGTGTTTTCTTAAGTATCAAAATTTGATGTAGCCGATTAACTAAATTAGGTGGATATTTAAATCAAAGATAAATCTGAACAAATTGTAGAGATCCTTGAAGTCAACTCATACGTCACATTTGCAGAGTTATGATGTAAATTTATATAAAATTTTAAATTAATATTAAATCAAGATAAACCGATGCCCATGAAGGCACTATACGCATTAATGCATAAACCGAGAAAACTTGTTTTAAATCTTTTCAATGGATTAGGCAAATTTTATTCCCGTTAATGAATCAGTAACGAATTAATCTAATAAATATCCTGTATTAGTCAAATAAGTATTTAATAAGTAATTCAAAATAAGTATAAAACAAATAATGTATATACAATTAAATCTCCAGTTGCATCCTACGTTTACCAGCATCTAAAATATTTAATTGTTTTCTATATTTAAGTATGCATTTTAGGAAATACTAAGATTAAATCTTTTATTGCTCATATTCCCCTCACATTCTGACACAAATAGTGATGTATACGAAAATGAAGCAAAAAATATTCGGAATTTTGTCTTCTCTTTAACTGTTTTAGAATTTTTGATCTTCCGATTACTGACTGGCGTCACTACTGGTATTCGGTAGAACATTTGCAGCAAAGGTCAATTTAACGAGTAGAGTAGGACAATGATTATTTTAATTTTACAACTGCTTACTAATATATAGTCAAGCTATAAAGGGCCTTTTAAAGTCGTTTGTTACATTGATTTCTGCTAGTAAAATATGAAAATGTCTGCATTAAAATAATATAAACATTTAAAATTTTAGTTATTAATAAAGGTAGAACTCAATGAGCTAGCTTAATAGCTAAATGAAAACCTGTCATTCAACATATTAATGGGACGGTCATAAACGAGCTCAGATGACATTAATGTTACGCTCCTTAGAGGGCGCAAACATACGTAGCTCGCATTATAAATTTACAACTGATAGATATCGCGCATATTCGGGAAGAAAAAATAGCTTAATTTCGCAACCGTCGAAGGGTTAAAAATGTATAATGTTCATCCATTATTAAAAGGTCAAGATAATATTTTGCTATATATCACCTGAATTTATTAATCAAAGAGATGAAATGTAAAATTCTTTAAATCATTTTACCACTGAAAATCGTTTTAAGCTGCAATTTGAAAAATTCCATTCAGTTATCATATGAGTTTCAAGGGAAAATCTTTATATTTTCAAGCATGAAGTCAAATATTGCTAAGAACATTAACCGTGTTTATTTAAAAAACTACTGATAAATAGTTATTACAGGACATATTTAGCACAAGAATCAATTAGCTTGCATTTAAACTATTCCAGGATATAAAAGCTTTCTTATACTTCGCTCAGTGTCGCAACTATTTATCTTTTCGCTCAGAAACTAATTCCTCAATAGATCTTCCAGACATCTCTAGGACTTCCCGCAACTTTTCATAGATCTAATTATTGCGTCCGCTTCGTCCACTTTCATTATTTTTCAGGGAATATGTCTACTTCACAAGGAAAAAGAGCTTCACTTTTTTCCTTCTTGCCCTACCTAACCCAGGAATGTTCATTTTAAGGACTAAATTCACCTGAAAAGGTAATTCCTTGGCTTACTTGATTAGTTTCGAGGTCTCTGAAAGATTTTGTTACCATTTTCTTGGATACTTTAAAGTATAAATTTCCACATAATCTTTATCTGACCACGAATCACATTAACTTTCGTCTGTTCATCAGCGTTTTCGTGGTTATTGAGTTTTTTTCTCTGAAGGGAGTTATTTCCTTCTGTGACGCATTTTAAAGCTTCAACGAAGTAAATATAGTGAATTATGAATAAAAGAAAAAGAGTTGGGTGTTTTCGGAATGGAAAGATCAGAAATGTTCTAAAGATCTGATATAAAACTTGTACTAGTAGTTTTTATTAAGATAGAGGAGTTATATGTTTGAGTTTTAAAAGTCTAAATACATTTTTTTAATATTATCAAAGATGGCTTTTTATTGACAAAAACCGAATTTTCACTTCATTCAAATAAAGTGCGGGAAGATGAAATTTCATCTCAGTACGAAATGAATAAATGAAACTAGAAAGTTTAACTAATGGTAAAAAATTTCTTTTGTATTCTTATGAGTCGCAAATTGGCTTTGAGAAAGACACTTAGATATCCAAACTTTATTGCTTTTGATATTCTAGATAGCTGTAAAATAGTTAATCTCATACAGAACTATCTGAAATTTTAACACGTTTGATTTACACGTTTTTCCTCTTGCACACGCACAATTATATATATATATGTAAGATAAAAGGTATGAAAGCAAACTTCCAAATTTAATTGGCTATAGCCTCATTTATTTTTTATTTAATTTGAGACTGCCCCTCTCTCTCTTAAAAATAGCGCTATAAAGTCTAAACTGCGTCATTCAAATTAATACATGCGATCTTACGTAACGCTCAATGCAGATATCTCTTGCTCAGTCAAAGTAATTGTAAATCAAAACCTTTTAACTCCCTGCCTTCTCCTTTGCATTACTACTGCGACACGCTCTCTCTTTTTCGGTTATGCTTTCATCCTTTCATGACGCTGCTGTAATCATCTATGTTCGCTTCTATCGCAAAAATATCAGAATTGTTCCGGAAATAGGCACGATTGGAGTGACAAGCGAATTGTGAGCACAAATGTGAATTTAAATAAAAGAAAAAGGAATTTAATCCGACTCGACTGCTTTTTTCTCAAAATGGATGGACGCTCTATGCATGAAGTATCTAAGCCATCAGTATTTCTGCGAATCTACATCTCAGTGTTCTTACATCAGTGATTCCAAAATTGTGCTTTTATATATATATATGTTACCATGAAAGACAGAAATTGGAGAATGTCGACTTTCATCGTAGAATGCCAACATTCACCAAATGCGTCGGTGAAAGATCGAATATTGCATTACATTCTTGTACATTCGGACCCTCGCCGGTGTATGTCGACAATCACAGATATGCTCTGGTGTAGGTCGAAAAGAGAGGAGTCGACAAAGAGGTGACAGGCTGTTTCCCGCCAAATACTTTGTTCTGGTGGGAGTCAGTCAGCTTTGTCAGTCTTATGCAAAGTTTGATGGTGCAAGCAACGATTTCTTAATTTTTTGTCCCGATATCCTAATTTATACTGAATGGATACTGCAGTGAATCGCGATCTTTTCTTGAATCATTTTGAATGTACTTTAACTTAAAACATAATGTTCTTATGTTCTTAAGTTCTTATTTTAAGCCTCAAGTGCGTTTTTTCGGGACTGAATTACGGGGAAGAAAATATAATATTCTTATATGTTCATCGTTCATTAGTACATGATGAATGTCAACATTTACCGGTGTAAGTCAGAAATAAGAGTATTTGGAAATTATTTCGGAAATACACTAAGTGACTATGTAAATATTGACATTCACCGGTGAAAGTCGACATTCTCCAAATTTCGGTGTTTCACCGTAACACACACACACACATATATATATATATATATATATATATATATATATATATAAACTTGTGAAACTTTATTCTTGAAACTAGTGAATATAAATCTCATTATAAAACACAATAATACTTAAATACGAGATCCGTTTCATAACAGTATTATTGCTTTTCTTTAAAAACGCGTAATATTTTTGCTTTACTGAAGTGGTGATTGTTATATTAAAATTTATTAACCACACTTTATTGTCAATGATACAAATATATTGTAGATACAGTAATACTAATAAATGAAGCATGCTTAATCTCTCAAGTACATATAATTTGCTCAAACACACATTTAAAAAAATATTCTGTCATCAACCAGGAAAGAAGCAAGATGTACACCTGCTCCTTGTTTAATCTGATGTCTGTATTGCATTTTGCCATCGTTATTTTGTATTACTCAACCTAAAACAGTGAAATTTGGTTTCATGTTTTAGTTTCAATAGTTTCCCTCCATGCCCAAAATTTGCGTTGCTCACAATTATACCAACCGGTTTTTAAAAAGCAAACAGAATAATTTCGTTTAAATAATTATCCTGAACAACTGAATGGTTTTATTTGTGGTATTTAATTTATGAACTTGGTAGTACTATTTTGCACCATTTTCTCCATTTTATATCTAATATTAAGTATTACAAATATTGTGATTCATAAATTAAAATATGAAATAATTGTGAATGCGTAAAATTAGTAAACTGAAATAAATGCATCAAACTTACATGACGATTTGGAAAGCTAGAATTTTTCCTAAAATCATTATATTTGTAACATATGTTATTGGAATAAAATCGATTACCCATTCGTTACAGACAATTTAAGCTTTCTTATCCTGTATTTATTTTTGAGCCTACCAGCGGTCGAGCGGTAAAACTGTTGAACACTGGTAGTTCAGTCCGAGGTTCGAATCCCGCGAACGAGCTGGCTGCATGGGAGGTTTCGTGGTTTTTCTCATGTGCCATACGAGCCAGTTTCCCTTAGAAAGTCCTCCACGAAGGCATCCCCCCTTAGGCAGATATCCCTAGTGTGCTTTGCTTTATTCTCAATGCACCACCACCACCACCTGTACATATTTAACTATTAAAATTGAATATATTTTTCACTTGTGGTAATTTTCGCAAAGTAGCATGCAAAAAACACCTTTGAAGAGAGTACACATAGTTGCATTGATGCCCGAATTTGAAACAATATGGTATATTATGAACATAAAATTAATAATTGCTTTAATCTGTCACTGTATTTTTGTCCTACTTACGGCTATTGCCACCTATCTGGCTGGAAATTTTCACTGCACAATTCTCGATCTAGTTTTATTACTATATCTATGGAATATACAAGAAAAATCACGTATTTTCTATGTCAGTCTTTTTTAGCAAATATTTATGTACAAAACTAGTTTGGTATAATCAATTAAAGACATTAGCAATGAAATGCCTCGGATATACGATACTAAGAGTAGATTTTTTTCATATTTTTTATCTGAAGAGCTTTACCAATTTCAGAGTAATAAACTACTTCTTTTGAATCATATGCATGAGTAAATATGATAGGAAGTCGAAAGAGCATAATGGGTGAAATGCTTGCCATGGATTAAAGATGTCTTTCATCCATGTTCCGCGCAATGGTTTTAATAGTTGTTTTAAATTAATCTTGTTTCATATTTCACGTAATAGTTGATATATTTCATTTAGTATATAACAGGAATAACTTTTTTATAAATCTTTGTTTCAAACTACATACCATACCTTCATTCAATGAAATCTCGCCATCTTAACTCAATAAATCTATGTTTTGAAAGTTCGAATTCGACGATTTTTATTGGTTAAATGTTACTGGTTAATTCTTAGGAAAGAAATTCGACAATGCAAAGAGGATACCGGTTATTCCATACATATTCCTTTTTTACAATAAAATCTCCTTAATCTTGCATTTTCCAAGAAGAGGAAGTAATTGAGAGTAATTAAGAAAATTATTCAGAATTGTAACAATATTTCCCAAGAGAAACTGATATTGCATTTTTCAAGTATAACAATATCTGCCAACAGAAAATGTTCTTGCATTTTCAAAGATAATATGTGAATGAATTTTACGCATAGTATAATTTCTTGGTTATGAAATACTTCTGATGATGAGTACATCTATGAGCTCAAAAAGAAGTTTTATATACCCTAGAAAAAATTCGTTATTTCTCCGATTTCAAAATGATAAAGTTGAAACACTTCCGCAGTATCAAAGATAATTCATGTTCAAGAAAACCCACTACAAAATTTTATTTTGCTAGTTTAGAATATATCTTAAGCAGCTAAAATTTCTTATTGCTAAAATTCTCTTTAGCACGATACTATGTTATAATTCCCTTATCCACAATCTCTCGACTTATTAAGAAGTCTAATACTTATTGTAAATACTGTAAATTTCCATTATATAATCTCTACTGATTTCTTTTAAATTTTCTTCCTTTGAAATCGCAGAAATTACCGATAATTAAACTTAAAAAATCAGGTTTATGCATTTGAAGTAAAAATGAAGTGAAAGAAAGATAAATCAATGAAAAGACCTCAAACAAATCCGGGCTAATAATGATACATGTATTTGTAGTAATGTTGGAATTATTGAAATAGTACAAGATGTGGGTGTTTCCTAATGTCAAAAGGTGGTGTAAAATATTTTTGCTCATATTGTAGACACATTAAATATTTTTTTTATACAGGAGATGTGCAAAAATGAGCAATGCCATCGCCGGGACTTGAACCACGAACCTCTCGAATTCGCGTCGAGCGTGCTGACGACTACACCACGACGGATGCTAAGAAGGTGAGAGAACTACCTTATATACTCCCCTTTTAAAGGGCGACTTGGGTTTTAGGAGATCCAGTCACCAAATCCTGATGGTGAAGAATCATCATTCACCACCTTTTAGTTCGGGCGCCACTGTCGAAACATTAGGTTATTTTGAAGCAGCAAAGATGAAAATAGAGCAATGCCTTCGCTGAGACTCGAACCACGGACCTCTCGAATACGCGCCGAGTGTGCTGACCGCTACACCATGACGGCATGCTAAGTAGGAGGGAGAACTACCTTATAATATAAGTTATATATATATATATATATATATATATACTAACTAAATGGTAATAGTGTATAAAATGCAGGTATAAAAGAAATTGTACCTCTAACTCTGCTGTAAATATCTATCTTATTTATAATTATTTGATAATAAAGGTAATAGAATGTTTAACATTTTTCTCTTTGATTTTTCTTAAAAACGTACATTTGAAACTCACAATTTTAATGTTCTTTTTAGTTTTTTTTATCCTATTATGATATCATGATATGAATCCCATAAATACATTTTATAAGGCTCTAGAAATAAATTTGGCTTTTTTTTAAATTTATTTCAAAACTCTTTTTTAAAACTCAAATAGAGAAATCAGGAATACATCAAATACTCAATCAAAGTACAGCATGGGATTTCTTCACAAAAAGCAGATCTAAAAACTTTTTATCACAAAAAGGATATTCTCCTGGTCTGCAAAGAAAATTGATTTTCTTTGAAATACATTTTTCAAGAAGTTAAAGAAGTTGTTTCATTTTGTAAAAAAAAACGATATCAGTAAGAAAAGTTAAATAAAATATAATGAAACATATTTTATCTCCCTGATTTCAATTTTTACGAGAATATAGCATTAAGAAAGTACATAAGAAACTAAAATCGATATTTTGTTATACAATGAAAACCGCATGAATGAGTAATGGATTTTGTTAAATTTAGATAGCTTTTAAACCTGAATTCATAAAGAAATGTAAAAGGTTCTCGAAATATTGTTTTTCTTTTCTTCTAATGCGAAAATGATGTAAGCAAGCAGAAGTGAGGAACATTCTAAAACCATTTCATGCGTTAGCTTTACACCATAAGCACTTTGTATTTACTGCAAAATAAGAAAACTTGAAAATTTCTGAAACAAATTACCTTATTTTGCCGAATATAAGACGACCTCAAAAATATCTCTGAACGTTTTACGATCCCTTAGGAGATTAAAAAGACCTTGCATATGAAACTATCTATATTAGTTCTGTACATTGAAAGTATTCTACAAGGAAGCCAATTAAATGGTCTTAATATCATATTTTCAAATAGAACAATGCTTTATTTATATTTAGAGTTCTGGAGTAAATAAAAAATTGCTTCAATATAATTTTTAATTCAGGGGCCCGCATATAAGAGAGACGGATGTACTTTTCAAATGGGTAATTTAAAAAAATCTGAAAGAAAGAGAGGGTAACTTACAAAAATCTGAAAATTACCTGAAAGAGAGATCTGAAAGATATCAGATTTTAGCGATCGCCAAAAGAATTTGTTAAGGCTTTTCACACTCTCGCTGAACTCGCAATCAACCGGTCTGCTGTTCACTCACTCCTGGTAGCATTTTTATTAAGCACCATTTTCTTCGTACTTATGCCGTACACGATTCATAAGTGCTGGCATACGCTTTTCTATTCTTTTACAGTCTTTACTCAGTTCATCATATCAATATTAAATTTTTTTAATAAGATGGCTTACAAAAACCTTTTATATCTTTTTATTAGTAACATTTTGTTTACTAACTTTATTTATTAGATATCATGTTCTTCGCACTTACGTCACAAAAATTTCAATTCAAAGCAAAATCATAAAAAATTATAAACTTTATTTTTAGTTATCTTTAGAATTTTGGACAGTCTCGCACACAGGAGATAAAAATATTTTATTCTGCACAGTGTTGTCACTGTTTGCTTTCAAATCTTTGAGTTTCTTAACAAAAAATATTCATTAGTTTCACAAAATATGAAATATAAAATTCGAAGTTCAGAATTTGGGTCTCTAGGTGCTCATGTTCGGGTGGAGGACAACGTCATTCAAAATTTAATGGCTTTAGGTACCATTGTTTTTTCACAATGCGAGGAACACACATGCAGATTATTCATTATTTAATTTCTCTAGATAATGCAGGATTTGGCGGTAATAATTTGAAAAGCGATTTGCCGTTTTATATTGGACGACGCAAAATTCCGTTTTGAGCCTAATAGCCCATTCGGGATAACTCCCTTTTTGAGGTAAAAATATTACCATATGATGAGTTTGAAACAGTAATTTTGATTTTGTAATAAATTGAAGTAATTGGTCCAATAATATAAAGTATTACCAGTCCATAATTTTATAACAACGTCTCGTATAAATAACCTAAAATTGTACGAAACGTTTTCAAGACTTGGACGTTTATCAGTTTATCTTGTAAATTATCAGTTTGTCTTGCAAAGTACCACAGAGAGAGGGAAAACGGTGTAAAAGATTTGTTAGAATATTTTTTTCAAATCCTTTTTTTAAGTCATTTTGAGTCTTTGATCTGATATTTCTTTATTATCATTTAAACATTTGTTAGTAAGCTGAAGATGTCAAATGCGAGAAGGTTTGACAATCTGCTTCATAAGATGAGCCAGATAATTAGGCAAAACAAATGCGGTGATCATCGTAAAAACAGAGATTAATAATACAATAGTAAGTTTGAAAGGATAGAAAAAATCCACATCAGGTGTAAAAAAGAATTGGAAATGTTAAAATACATATTTAGTACTAACAGTGGGACAGCAAACGGACTTAAAGGTAGATGTAAATGATACAGTGTCCGCTGCTTGAATGCTTTACTGCATTTGGACTTCTGAAAGTGTCTTTATGCAAAGAAGTTGTGATAATTACGCTTTTCGAAGTAAGCAAAATTAAGCAAATCGGCATAACAGCAAATAGTATAACTATACGATAATTGAAGTTGAATAAGTAGAAAAACTTTAGAATTGAGGACATTGGAACTGACCTCAAAAACCTCGGAATCGAGGACCTTACAGTGGACCTAAATGACGTTATAACTGAATTTAAAAACTCCTAGAGATTTAAAAGTACACAAAATTTAAGTGGAAGTGCAATAGAGGAGAAAATGTGGGAGACTAGTTTTATTAATTTAAGTGTTTAAATTTGAGCTCATATACGAGTTTGTGAAACATTTTCATACTCAAGAGATATATATTGGTTAAAATTGAGTATTGTAAAACTCGCTTAATGGATTGGTTACAAAAGCAAAATAAGTTTTGTAGGTCTCAAAAGAGTGTATTTTATCGTTTTGCTTAAACATTATTAGTCATTTTGTATGAATTGTACATATCTGTGAATTTAATGACATTTTACTTCCTGTTTATTACTCAGAATGATACATATTGTACTGTGTACTGAATGCATTGAATTATTGCCCTCATTTTATTTTATTGAAAACTAATGTGAATGATGAAAAATTTTCCTCATTCACATAAATCATACTCCCATGATAAAAAAAGCGAAAAAAGGAATGCTGAAAAAAGGCGACTTTAGAACAGTTTTAATTTACATTTTCTTCTAAATGACCTTGAAATGTATAATAATAGCAAGAAGCATGGATAATGTATTCGCTTGTATATTAGAAATACGTTCCGGATGGGATAATTTTTATTCAGCATGTGTGCTTACGGGTAAACGTAAAATGATACATGATGTAATGATGAACATACTATGCAGTGGATCATAAAAGATTCGTAATTGAATAAAATATATAAAATAATTAAATTCCTAACATTAAAGTTACTAGTTTTCAATTTTATTGTAAAATTAGTTTTGTTAAATGAAATTCCTGAAGATGTATTAATTCAGAGCAAATAATTATAAATAGTCATTTTCTTGCCAAATCAATGAATGGTACATATTAAACCCTTCCGAGGTAAATAATTCTAAATGGTATTTTTCTTTCTTTTTTTTTTTTTTTTTACTTTTTGCCAAAGCCATGACACATGAGAAAATGAAACATTAGGAATTTAATATACAGAATACATATTAAAAAGCCAGTCGTGGCAGTTTCCAAATTATAAATATATCTTGGGGTATATAAATGTGTTCAACATATAGATACGTGTACATTTTTTCTTGCCAAAGTTATGGCGCATGAGATAAAGGAAACCTACAGTGTTAGGAAAAATATAGTTGTATTGGACCCATATTAAAAAGCCAATTATGATTAAAAAAAACTAGCCAGACTTTGATGCCTGGGAGAACATCCATCAGTGGCACTGGAATGGACTCATGGGAAAGCATTCAAGAGACATAACGAAATAGACTGTAGGAAAAATGATGGAAGCTCAAAGGAATAAAACTGGATGACTGGAGACTAGAAATGGCGATGAAATTAGAACGCAGGCGATCGAAGACAAGTCTGAGAAAACTTATTAGATAACATAGTGCTGTAAAGATAATAATGATGATGATGACATATTCAGATCGTGGAGAGCGTTACGTGTTGTGTGGACTGTATATTGATTGCCAACAAGCTCACGGCGTAGAAATGTTTTAAAGCACTAACATTTTAGGAATAAAAATGTTAGCAGTCACCGCTACAGATTCCTTTAAATGGAATTATTTTTATTTTGATATAGTTAGTAACAAAAACATCTACTTGCTTCATTATTTTGAAAAGTCATTGCATGTTGGAAGCTCAAAATAAAATATAGATCTTTAAATAAACGCATATTTTAATTTATTCTTTAAATAAGATTTCGAAAGTTGCATTGCATTATTTATATGAATCATTAAAGAATTTAATTTGAACTCATTAAATAATGAACTCAATAAGGAATTTCGAATTTCATGTATTTAAATATTTCTTCGCATAAATGACTGCAGGTTCAAGAAGCATTTAAAGTGAAAATATATAAGCAGCTCTGAAAAAATTTAGCATGCACCATGTTGCATGAAATTTATGCTTCATATCCGAAAAGCATATAAAGATAATTTCGTTATTTTGTAAAAATTTGGAGCTACAAATTTATTTAACTAATATTTTTTTTAAATAAAATAAAAAGCGAATATTTATCTTAAGACAAACAGGTAAAATAATGCCTCTTCATACTATAAGGTATTTCTCCCGACTTCTTAGCATGACATCGTGGTGTAATGGGCAGCAGAATCAGTGAGTATGCCAGAGATACGACGTTCGAATCTCGGCGAGGACATTGCTCATTTTTCATCTGTCCTACTTGGAAATAATCTATTGTCTGTACAGCGTCGCCCGAACTAAAAAAGGTGGTGATGATTCTCCACTACCAGGATTTGGCGATTGGGTCCCCTAATCCCCAGTCACCCTTTAAAAAGGGGGGAGTATATAAGGTATTCCTCCCGCCTTCTTAGTATACCTTCGTAGTGTAGTGGTCAGCAAGCTCGGCGCGTGTCCGAGATGTCCGTGATTCGAGTCCCGTCGAGAGCATTGCTTCACGACTCCTAATTCAAAATAACCTAATATCTCTACAATACTTGATGTAGGTATTTTAATCGAATTCTTTAAAAACTGTTAAGAGTCATTTTGATTATAGGTAAATTTTGTATTTGATTATAGGTATGTTTAGGAGACATGCTATTTTAATAATGTTTTGCAGGCTTTTGTATAAATAACTATAATTGATCCCAAGAACAGAAAAAATTACTATATTCAGATTAACTGGAACCACTGTTTATCCTCGTAATTCACTTTATTTTACCCCGGATGGCTGAAATGATATTTAATATATGTAAGCTTGATGTTGTCATTTGTTACGCGAAAACATAGGAGAGCTACCTGTTCAAGGTAGAGATGCCTTCTTGGAAGACATTTTGGATGGTTTACATTTAAATTACAGATGAGAAAAGCTATAACAATGCCCATGCAGCCAGATCATTCTCCAACATTTGTGTCTAGTTTGAACTACAAACTATCGTACCTATCTAGCCACTAAAGTTTCAGTTAGTTAAAAACGTTTCCTTTTTCGGTTATCGCACATCATTTCAACAAGCTTTTAAAATTTATAACAACAAAAATAACCTTAAAATAAAGTATAAAATATTCTATCCTACGAGCAAAATTACGTAAAATAGTATATTTTTATTAACATATAGCCCCTGTTTCAATTAAGATTAAACAATGATCTTAGATCTTTTATTTATATGAAAAGTAAAATTAAGAACATAAGTTTATTTTTATTTTTTTATGTTCATTAAAGAAGTAAAATTACTACTATGTAGTAAAATATTTCCAAGATATGAAATTCTTGTTTTGGGTATTTTGCCTAAAAGCACTCTGATTTGGGAATGCATCCTGAGATTCATAAACTCCTATTTGTTAATATTCAATAATTATTTAAAGTCTGAACTTGAATGCTTAGTAGAATTCGCCCAAATAAATATATTCCTTATTTTGAAAGGCAGCATGTGTTGTCAATAGGAAAATGTGATTATTGATTCTGCAAGCTTTTACTTTCAAATGAATTTGTAAACTAAAAATTATTATTCGAAAATATTGTAGCAAGCGATTTGACAATCAACTGATATTAAAATAGTTTTAGTTCAAAAACAAATATTTTGAGACGCATAAAATTTTTCAATTTTGTTTCATTCATTGTTTCATTTCATTGTTCAGTGCAATGATGTGTCCAGCACATGATCTTTCGCCAATTCCATATCAAGACATGGAATGTAAAGTATAATTATTTATTTATATACTTTATGACTCAATATTTGTATATTTGACTTTTGACTCAATATTGTAAATGAGAAGTATTATGTTTCAGTTCTCCCATACAATGATAACTATAACATACAATGATACAATGACAACTTTGCTGAAGTACACAAGTCTTCTCAAGCTTTGATTTGAAAATATCCCATCGATCGTAGTATATTTTCTGGTGATGTAGTGTTTCTGATTTACAAATCAATGACTTAACTATCACAAAATGTTTAGAAGGAGCATCTTATATTAGAAGAGGCGAATGTGTGTGCCAAGGAAGTAGTCAGCTGATCAAGGTCAAAGGGATTCTTCTTTTCCCTCCTTCCTTCCTCAATTTAAAAGCATGGACGGATTTTCCCTATCTCTAGGAAAAGGTGAGTGCTTTGTTTAGCACTGTGGTGCATATTATTACGTTTTACGTTTACGGTTTAGTTAAAGCAAAGATGAGTTTTCTGCCTAAACGTTTACATTTAATTTAAGTACTGTACATGTGTATTATACACACATTAATATTTAACAAAATTTAACAATGTTTTTACCCCAAACATTGTGTACAGTTAATTAATTGATTAATTATGTAATTTATTTTTTTAACTTTGCTGCTCATTATTACGCACAGTTTGAGATATGCTGTAAAATAAAATAATAAAATAGCTACTCCACCTACGTTTAATTTTTAATTTAATATTATTCATCCGTTATTTAATTCCGTTAAATTGGTTTAATCTTATAAGTCTCAGGATACACACAACTTTAAATTCTTCCATTGTCATATCCATGGAATTATACCGTAGCGAATTGCTCGCGTTCATTAATTCCATTCGTCATAGAATCGGTGGTTTAATAGTATCCTTAGAGTTCCCGAAAGAATAATAAGTGTTGCCATGTTCGCTTTATTATTTACATTTACTACATTATTCCTGGTTGCAGAATTCTTTTATTTGAAAAGTGATTCAACACAAAAGTGAGACGAACACAAAATTAAGGATTGAGATGAATACGTTTAATTTCTTCTTAATGAGTTCGTAACGAAAATGTTGCATTTAACTTAGTTCCAAGAATACATGTTTTATATGTAATATATTTTTCTCAATCACATACTTGTGATATTTTAAATATCAAGTTAAATAATTTTTGGATTATCTCTTTTTTTATGAAAGTCTCTTAAATAAAGTATCACTTCCGGTTTGACAAGTTTAGTCAATATCTAATATGTTATTCTCATTGATATAAAAGCCTTAAATACTGAAACTGAAACATTTTGGATTATATTTTAATATTGTTTTTCGTTCATGAGCTTCAAATAAAGTGTTACTTTATGCTTTCCACTCAAGTCTGCTAATGTATCACTTCCGATTGTTTAATGCGGAAAAGGGAAGTTTTTGGATGATTCATGTAAGTGTTATTGTAGACTAAAAAATCATCACATACAGATGCTAAACAAACAGACCATCATTCTGAAAAGAGTAAAAACGAGTTGCGGAGACCCGAATTCATTCCCCACGATTTGTGCTTATTCATTGTCTTCGTGCTCATTCGCGCTTATTTCATTGTATTCGTTATTCACGAAATAATGAGTAACCAAACTTCGTCGTTATTCATTATTTCGTCTCAATTCGTGCTCATTCATGGAAAGCTTATTATTAAATTTTTGGACCAAAAACATTATTATGCGTGCTGGTGGTACATAGGCTGTGGTAAGTAAGAAAGAAATCCTCATATAAGAATGATTATTTTCACAAAATTTTAACTTTGTCTCGTTAAATGTAACATTTTGTGAAACCTGTATACCCATTCCTGTATTCATAAATTCGTTATCAAATTATGATAATTTGATTAGCATTTAAATACTATATCAGTCAAATGTCTTTATATACTCATTGCTGCCTTGCCTATTCTTTCCAGCTCTGAACACAACCAAAATTGTTTTACTGCATTACAGAGGCGCGGCGTTTATTGTTTACCAAATAATTACAAAATTTAAATCTGAAAGCCCATCTTCTAACAGCATTATAAATTGCGTTCATTAACTTATAAAAAAATTTCAGACATAAGAAGCAAACAAAAATGCATAATTTTAAAAATATATGAACAGCGTAATCTAGTTAAAACATAATCATATAAAAAGGGTATAGAAGGGAATTAACTTCTTTATCAGAGCTAGCATCTAAAATCACTCCAGGAGGTGTAAAATACAGCTCCAAGAATTTTTTTCTTTCTTTGCATGAGTATCACAGTTTTTTTACCTTTTTTACTCTGCAGCTAAAAATTTCATTTTATATTTGGCTTTTTTCTTTTCAGGTCTGAGAGTGTTTATGAAGAATTAGCAATATTTGGGCTTAAAAAATATTATACTACCCATAATTAATTACAGTGAATATTAAATGTTTTATGAATAACATCTTAATTTGTATGGTTATTTGTATGGTATTAATATTTGCTATTTGATCAAAGGAAAGTACACGAGGGCTATGTACTTAGGAAGAAGAATGCCTTTGTGGAGGATTTTCTGAAGGAAACTGTATAGTAGCCATGTTCTACAGGAGAAAACCATCAAAATCGCTCATGCATCAGCTCATTTGCTGGGATTTGAATCCGCGTTGAACTATAAGCAATCAGATATTAAGAACATGTAGTAAAGGATTTAAAAATGACCTAAAACAGTAAGGAAACAAAACTAACTATATAAAAACGAAAAATATAAAAATGAAAAATTGAAAAACGACGCAAAATAAGCCAGATCTATCGAATTTAATTTTCAGCCTCCTCTACTGTGCTATTTTCAAACCTCTAGTGTATTGATGTTGGCTATGATTGCTTATATTTGCTTATATTCCATTGCACAGTTCTGAAGTTTTGTTCTAGTGCGTATTCATTTAAATATGTGTTATTATTCATTTGCGTATATGTGTTTTATTTTATTGTAGTTTTATAAACATTTCTCGCATAAATTTTAATTTGTCTAGTTTATGTGTACTTCTTTACTGTAATATTAGCGTTCTGTGGAAAAACATGTGGGAAGAGTAAACTAAGAAATTTAAGTTTTTCGTTTCTAAATTAATCTTTAATTAAAATTTAAAATCAATTTTAATTAAAGATTAATTTAATTAAAATTTAAAATTAATTTTAATTATTAATTTCGTAAAATCGTCTAAATTATCGACTATTAAAGTGACCGAGATATAGGGACAAATTTCGCTGACTTGTTAGCGACATTCCTTTGATATTTCGTTCTTTCTTCCTTTCATTTTATTTGGTATATTTAATCACGGTAAAGCACTGCCGTCTGTCTTCCTAAGGGGAGGGATGCCTTCGTAGAGGACTTTCTAATGGAAACTGGCTTGTATCCACATTACACATAAGGAATGTCACGAAAATGCACGTGCATCCAGCCTGTTTGCTTGAAATCAAACCCGAGGGCAAATTATCAGTATTCAGCGACTTTACCGCATCCCATGCGCACCCCTTTATCCAGCACTTCTTTTAATCATAGCATGTAAAACGATGACATTTCTTCTTTCCTTTCTGCAATAAAGAATTGTTTCTTTCATTTCAGCTACATGATATAATGTTTCCTTCTGAAATAATTTCAGGCTTTCATGAATGGGATTTTGAACAAAGCACTCTGTGTTTTTATTCTTTTCTAAGCAAATGAATTATCAATTCTCTAGAATCTTTTGAACTCTAGAACTCGGAAATTTTGGTCTAAAGCAGCAGTTCTCAACCTTTTCACTGACGCGTACCACCTAAACAAAATTTGAAAACTTTAGTACCATCACTACATTTTACAAGGATTATTTTTCAAATTCTCAATAGAAATATTTAAGAATACATATATATTGCCATTTGCACAAATTATTGGTTATTTGTATTAAATATTCACACATAAAAAATATTAGATTAAAAATTAATTACCATTTTAATCATCCAAATTTAAGTTATAATTCTTAAATTCTAAAATTTAGTGTGAAATTTGGGTCTGTTTAAGAGAGAGAAAATTTTTTACGTCTGGACTTATTTCACTTAACTTTTAACCGTAAATAAGGATCCAGTTTTTATTTTGTTCTGTATTTATTTTTCAAATATAACATGAAAGAAAATCCTTGTTCACATAAATATGTTGTGCAAAAGGCAATAAAAATTTAATAGATATATTTGAAATACCTTTACATTAATTACTTTAGGCTTAACTGTCTATTTTCAAATTTTGATTTAAGCATTTAATATTAGAACTCGACATTTTGTTTATATATCGACTTATATATCAAATTTTATTTACTTTATTCAAACTTTTACCTTTAACAAACCACAATTTCATTTATCTTTCCTAATGATTGAGATTATAAAGTTTGCCTAACTTCTTCGGATAATTTTTAAGATTATTCTTCTTTTATATAACTTCTTCGGTATCGTTCAGTTGTCCGGACCAATTATTGCTTAACAATTTCTTTGTAAAATTTATTATTAATTCGAATTTCACTGTCTTCATTATTCTATAGTTAAATAAAAAATAGCTGTTTTTAAAAAGAAACTTCTGTATAGTTTAGTTTATTTTACTTATTTTGGGGCATGCTTCTATTTAAAACAACACCTTAAGCCTTATATTTTTGGCAGCCAGTTCAATTGTTTCGATAACTTTTTATCTTATTGGAATACCAGTAACTGTGAATTATTTTGACTTCTCATTTAATTATTTCTCAAGTTCTGTAATTCCTACGGCAAGCAATTTCAAAACAATAATTCAAAAATAATAAATAGTAAAGAATAATAAACTACATTTCTTTGAAGTAAATAATTTCAGAAAATCATTTAATAATCAAATAAAATCAGTTTGATGTTTATTGAAATAAATGAGTTTGGGGATAACGTTTAAAAATTATTTAAAATAATTTATAATATTTCCAGTTGCGAACAATGCCAGCTAAACGGTTAATAGGTCTAAAATGTTACATTACAATGCTTAATTCTTAAAATCGCTTAAAATTTAAAACTGATGATTTAGAACCATCTTTTACCTTCTATATTTTTTAACCTTGTGTATCCGAATTAATTTAATGCAGCCATTGTCGGTACCGCTATTTTCATCTAATGAACCATGAACCGTGATAAATATAATTCAGCTTAATAAACCTAATAACGTTGTAGAGACAATAGGTTTTTTTGGGGGGGAAAGCAGAAGAGATGAAAAATGTATAATGCCCTCACCAGGACTCGAACCACGGACCACTCGAATACGCGCCGAGCGGGCTGACTACTTCACCACGAAGGCATGCTAAGAAGGCGGGAGAAATATCTTATATACTCTCTCTTTTAAGGGGCGACACTTGAGATTAGGGGACCCATTCGCCAAATCCTGGTGGTGGAGAATCATCATCCACCACCTTTTTTAGTTTGGCCGCTACTGTAGAGGCATTAGGTATTTTGGAAGCTGGAGACGTGAAAAATTAGCAATGCCCTCGCCGGGACTCGAGCCTCGACTTCTCGAATACGCGCCGAGCGCGCTGACCACTACACCACGAAGGCATGCTAATTAAAACCTTTATAGTTTAATTCTTTGTATCTCCAGGAAAATCATAAAAGAAAGCATATTTTGCCTGCAATATTAACTTAATCTCAAATTTTCAGATGAGAGAATTTCGTTTAGTGTAATTAAACCACACAATGCCTGATAGTCGCGCGTTTATTTGCAGCTTCAGATATTAATTGTATATCGAGAAATGCAGAAATTTACACAAATTAATAAGCCTTTCAAAGTTCGGTTTTCCTGACAGATTTTACCGCCCGGCAAAGGTAAAAAGAAAATCAGATGTTGCTAATAGATGTTGGCAGTTCTGTGCATACCCATATGATACAGACATCTACATTCGAATCGAAAATCGTTGCTTTTACCGCTATTTAATAATTAATAAATACTGTGTATTTTAAATAGCGCCACAGCACTCCTCGCCGATAGGAAAGATTCGTTTATAGAGCGAAGTTTAGGCATTTATTTCTCTTTAAATGGAACATTTTAAGCACCTTGGAGTGGCCTTCCCATGCATTTTTTTTTTCATAACTACATATGCAGAGGTATTTAATGCTCTAAATGACTGACATATCAGAAAGATATGACAGCGTTTAACCGATGCTATGCAACACAGAAAAACCGTAAAGTAATTTTGTTGTAAAAACTTCTTATTTACTAATAATGTAATTTTTAAGAGTCTAAGCCTGCAATTCTCAACCTTTGGACTAATGCTTACCATCAAACCTTTAGTACCACCAACTACAAACTACTACTACCACCGCCACTCTTGAACAAAGCTCAGATCGTATAAATTTAGTGTTAGAGAAAAATCTCGATCAAGATGTTGAGGTTTTAATTTTTGAATTTAATAGTTAAAATACTTTGCATCTTTTGCGTGCCACCCATTTTTATCTTGCGTACCACCGGTTGAGAACTCTGGTCTAAGCAATTGATTCTTCCTTGATGACTGATGAAAACTGATAAAAGCTGCCTGCAAACTTAAAATAATCTCAACGTTGAGATGATCATCATGCAGAAGAAACTCTTACAAGCAAAATATTTGAATGGAATGATCCTTTTATCAGAGTATTTTCGAATATAAAAATACATCTATGCTTTATACCTAACTATTAATAACTATCTATTTTCTAAAATATGGTCTTAATGATTTTTCTCTGTACTTGCATTTTAGCAATGTATTCGATTATTAGTAATATACTAGACAAATCAGAAAAGCAGCGGATAGCTAACAAATTAACACATCAGACGTTTAAACATTCCAAAGTAGTATATTAATCAATTTTACTTCGCAATACGGAAATAGAAGTTTGGAATAAGTGCATAAAATTGACGTTTTATAATTTAATAACCATATAGCGTATTAGATAAGATATTAAGGGAAAAAATTTTAGAGATCTTACTATTTCCTTTGTAACAGTAGGGGAGTTATTTTGCTTCCTATGCTTCCTTTTTGTTTAATGTAATTTTTTCTAAAATTTGGGAAGAGATAAACTTTTCAACTATACTATCCAGAAATTAAGAGCAATATTATTAATATCTTAATAAGATACTAAATTTACATGATTATTTTGATTCTAATTAATCTACAATCATGTTCAAATTTCTTTTTGCATGCCCATACACAATAATAATCAACCAATGGCGTGAACATCGATGTCCTTTTTACTGACCAGTCGAGGTTTTTTTTAACATCTGATTCTAATCGTATTTGTATCTGGAGGAAAGAGTAAGGAACTCGAAATTTTTCTTTGAACACAGTGGAAGGAGACCGGTTTGGTAATGTAAGAGGGATGATTGGAGCAGAAATATGTATCTATCGATGGACATTGGCCCTACAGTTTTCAACGGCGGATCTGTGAGCGACAATAGATATCTAAATGAGGTCTTACAGCCATACCTAAGCCTTTTCATAGATGCATATGGATCTGGTGTTTTGCTTATGGACGATAATCCCCCTCCACATCGACCAAATCTCTTTGACGAATTTCTTTAAAGTTAAGTCATTCAACGAATATCGTGGTAAGCAAAATCTTCTGATCTTAATCCGATTCAGAACTCATAGAACTACCCTGAAGAAGCATCTTCGAGGAGACATCCTCCGTCTAGAGATATAAATGCCCTGAAGATTGTATTTCTGAAGGAGATTCCACAAACTGTGTTTAACAACGTTATTGCCAACATGAAAACATTGCGGGATATGCAAGTACAATTCCAGACGAGATTATTTTCCATATTAAATTCATAGCCTTAATTTTTCGTTCAGTTATTATTTTCTTCTAAATTCTTCTTGTAACATATTATTACCATTTCTCTTGTTTTATCTTACGGTTTTATATCGTATGCAAGGCTCATTAATTTTTCATTTGTATTTCTGTTAATTATGATGTTACGTATCATTCCTTACAAATTAGCAAAATTATCGCTTACAGTTTTTGAATCCGTGATTTCATGCATGTCCCTGACTCATGTAAAGATAGCAAAAATATGTAAAATGTTCTAATTTTCCGAAATTAGAAATATTCCTGAATAGAACATCATTTTAAACATTAATACTACTTTTAAATCACTAGAAGTTTCCATATAAGCAAAATCGATCAAATTATATTCCTGGAAATTATTGAGAAAAAGAGGTTTCATTTTAGTAAAACATAAATTGTCTCATATTTTCTCTTCATACAAAGATAATTTATTTTTCAGTACATTTTTGATTCTACAATTCATTAAAATATCGTTAATATGTTTCATAAATTCCTTTTGAATCCACATAGCTTGAAGTGGGAATGAACTTAAATCCATGTCATTTTAAGTTTCTTTGTCGTTATTAGCAGTCTGTCTCTAAAATGAATTATTCAAGTTGAGTCTGCATAAGTAGAAGGAAATTTAGTTCTATTTCTATGAAAGCGGCTGAAAGCCCTGAGCACTAAGCTCATTCACTTAAAGCTTACAGGATGTGAAGAATAATTTCGTAAGCGGTCTGAGGTAACGAGCGAATTGTGAAAGAAAATCACATTTCCGTTCCGGCCGGAATTTCCTGACAAGTTTCTAGTGGGTAAAAGCGTGTAGGACAAACGAGTCTTTGGAATACATGCAATGCTAATTTGACGTTCTTAAGTCTTCTTTCCTAATGTAAAGAGAAACCTGAATTCTTTGTATGAATTTGCTTCTTATTGAATGTAAAATGACGGAAGTGTGAAATGTAGTTTGCAAATTTGTTAAATACAAAATTCTGTGCATTTTCTTCAAAATTGCTTTTCTTAAATTTCTCCAGTTTCCGATGTGCATCATTTGTATCAGAATTTCTGAAATAATACCAACTCACAGTTAAGCTTACTGTTATGACTATTGCATTATTTTTTATACACTGCACTATATAATTGTACTATAAACTTCGTTTCGCTATTCTGAAAAATTTCTTTTACCAGGGTATGATTCATATTTGCTGTTATTACATGGCAAATCTTGAGGCCCTAACACATTTTGTCTATCTGCCAACAGCTGTTTTAAATCATAAAATTTCAATTCCACAGTTATCCAAGATACATAAGAGACATGGACCCTTTGCAGTATTTTACTATAAATATGGATTTCCCAATACTGTTCAATGTCTCGGTTGGGATACAAAGATCTCCGTATCATTATATAAGGAAATGTCTCTTAATGAAACAACACCATATTAAATTTTCTATAGCTAATATCATTAATTTTAAAAGATTCCTTATTAAGCAAAGAAATCTTACAGCATTTGAGCAAATTTCGTTTATATAAGAAAGTATAGCAAGTTACCAAAGCATAAAAGAAATCGTAAGGATAAAATTCGTAAACTTGATCATATGTTACGGCCAGTGAAGTGAGATAAATAAAAAAAAGCACTGTATTTTATTCACTCAGTAGTTAAGCAACTACAGTTACAATTTAAACAATTAACTGTAACATAATTGTCTTTGTACATAATTTGGTTAAGAACGCAATTGAATTTCAGTAACGTAAACACAGAATAAGAAAAGTTACTAACAGGTTTCTTTATTTAAATTTTTATAGGGCAAACAAATATGCTGCAGTTTCTCTGATAAATCTTTCGTCTAAAGCAAAGTTTTGCGGTACGTGCAGCAGAGGGTCGCAAAGAACTTTAGTAGTTTTGATATTTCTTTAACTTATTAGAATAATTTTACAATTACTAAATATTTTTACACACTGTATCTGAAAATAGATAAAGATAGGGTAATATTGACAAAGAAAGACGAAAGGTTTTCGACGCATTCTTTTTATAATATAAACGTTCATTTTACTTGCTTTGCACGTGATACTGTCATTTCGTTTGTTACTTATTTAAACTTTTCACATTGTTTTATGTCTTAAAATTATAAATTAATGACCTAAAACTGCAATAGTATATTACAGTACAAGTGAAACAACTGACATTAAAACTCACGCGTGTGTCGGATTTGCGCAATATTTATGGAGTCCCACAAAATTTTCGTAAATATTATGGACGTTCTGGGGACATGACTAAAAAACGTTTAAGGAGCCCTGGTCTAAAGTAACAGGTTACAACTTTCCATTACAATGCAAGAACATAAAGCAGATTCAGGTCGGCTATACGGTGTGATATAATTTCTATAGTAAATGTTTGCCTATAATGCTGTTTATGGTATGAGGAGATAAATATAATTTAACATTTCATTATAACTAATTAAATGCTGTCACTACTTTTAATATGCTTAATTCTTGCATTTTTTACAATGCAAGGTTGTAACAGCATTTATAGTTGAATAGCACTGAATGGAAATCATAACTTTGTACGGAAACAGCGATACGTTTAAATAACGAGTGTTGAACAGCGAAAAATGTAAGAAAGTCTGGACTTATCTCTACCAATTTTTTCTCAGACTGAGACTTGGGTTTAGATATTGTTTATCAGATAAGCTCCTAAACATTAAGATAAATCTTTTACTGCTACTTATGACTGAAGATATGCACATATATTATATAAATATATAATTCTTCATTTTTTATTATTCTTTTAGTTTCCCCAGAGTACATTTTTTTAAATTTAACGAATATCTAATAATAATTAAAAACTCTATGTTAAATTGGTAATAGATGTTCCGACTAAATATATAATCGTTCTCTTATGCGATATATTTATTCAAAACCGTAGTTTGAAATATGCTTCTAATAAAACCGATTACTTAATTAAGATTCAGTTAACATCAGCATTTAATCTTACAATTATTTGATCTGCAGGTCAGAATATCAACATTTCCTGTTCTAAAGGCTTTCTATTTTCAATCTAGCAAGAACTGTCATTGTAGAATAACAATATAATAACACGAAACGTTAAAATACAAGATATGATAGAAACTTCCTATTAGAAAACTTATATCGTACTTTATAAACACTTTCAGATACTTTTGTAGAGATAAGGTGCATTTTGTGGTAAAAAGAGCAAGAGTGAAACATGGTAGATATGTGTATTCACACTAGAAACCTAGAATTGTTAAATAAATAATTTAAAATGCAACAGAAATTAATATACTTATTTTTAACGAATATTCATGACAATAATAAGAAGTAATATGCTGCGAATAAAAATATATCTATGGAAATCAGTTCTAATTAAACATTAATAATCTTACATATAAAGTAAACGGCCCTCGCTTTTCTTTTTTTTTTTCTTTTTCTTTTTTTTTTTTTTTTTTTTTTTGCAATTGATTAAATAAATAAGTATGTGAAACTGTTTTCCCTGTCGAAGTTACTGACATGCAGAAAAGTTTCATAGCTTTACGTAAATTCATTTTGCAAGACAACAACATGATATTGACAGCTCGCTCCTTGTGCTCACAGTAATATGAATATTGAAGTGTAAAAGGATACATGATTTCCTTGTGCATGAAACAAGAAAAAGGAAACACGAAAGTTTTCGTTGTTTACTGATTGCATCCATCGGTTGTGATTTCGGCTGCTTTTGTTTATGTGTGCATAAAATTAAAATCTTAAAGCCAGAAAAATTAATAGGCACTTTTTATTTTAAGGAAAATAAATGAAAACTCCTTATTCATAAATGAAAAAATTTGATGTGTGCACCACATGACTTCCTTGTACGGAATATTAAATTATAGGCATTTTTTTCTTGCATTAGCCCGAATAATGAAATAAATTCATTAAAAGCACCGAGAAATTCCTTGATTTTAACATTTTATGGTATTCTACTGTTTTCCTTTTATCTGTATTAGAAGTTTGACTTTTTACACCACATGTAGTATGAGAGAATGAAGTTTAGGCTTAACATAATTTCTACTAACTAAAATAGCTAATTCCCTTTCTTACAATTTCTGTAAGATATTTGAAACAAATTATTGCTAATCTAAAGCTGTTGGGCATCTTTTAGAGAATTAAATGGTAATGTAATGATAATCAAAATCTTATAAAATACATTAATGATTCTTATTGAAATCTTACGATGATTTACATCCATACCAACTGCAGACAAAGTCGTGTAAGTTCTTAATAATTTAATTTATAATAAATAAATTTAATAAATAGTTCTTAATAAATAATTGTTAATAAATTTATAATGTAATAAATATAAATAAATTTAATTTTATAATAAATTTAAAGTCGTGTAAGTTCTTAATAATAATAATGTTATTTTTATGAAGTGTTAACCCACTTCATAAAAATAACAAGTAAATTCTTGCAGATATTTTACCTTCCTCTGAGCAATTAGTCAAAACATCAGGTTACTATTTCTTCCAGGAGAAAATATGGTACCTATGAAGATTATCAGATAAATCTGAATACATACAAATTTTTTCCACACTATAAATGTCTCAGTAGGCCGAAAATTGATGAAAGTTTACAGTGCTTCCAAAGATCAAGCAGCAGATACTTTAGACCAAATTTGCATCAGTATATCACAAATCAGAAAGATTCGACGCTAAACCCTCTATATATTTTAAGAAAGGTTAGACTTTATCTTAGTTAATTCATACTTGATTTACATTCATTATATCAATGATGAAAACGATAACTTTCTTTCTAGAAAAAGAATATGAGAAAATAATTAAGTTAACAAGAACATGTAGGAATTTTACGCATCAAAATGGTTTCGGTTGACGAGTTGTTTGAATATTCGTAATTTATCATGAGCGTTTTGAATACTATTCATTAGTTTATTTAAAAGCGACATGCTCATGAATACAGAGAACATTTCTATGCAAAATAAAAACATAATGTGCGCATTTTGTCCGTTGCGTCTGCATACGATAACAATTAAGTAGCATTTTAATCGATATGTCTGCTGTAATTTTAACATAACTGTGTGCGAAGACCATTAGGAAAGTCTACGTTTGTTTAGAATGCAGTGACGAGGAACAAAATGTATACACTTTTAATGTGAACGTTTCTTACTATTTCGTACAATAAATATTAATCTTTTAAGTAATTTTCAATATCTTAAATTTTGCTTTGGAATTTAGATAGTCTCATAGACCTAATTTATTAGTCCAAAGGGGCTTTGTCCCTGAAGAACTATGTTTTTGTTTCGCGATTTTGCGTTGAATCACTATAAATGTCAGTTTCACTTTTCAAACTGTTGCCACCAAATGTTAACGTCCTGCATTATATTTGAAGAAATTAAATAATGAAAAATCTGCATAAATGTATGTATATTTCTCGCATTGTGATAAAACAACGGTACATAGAGCCATCCAATTTTGAATGACTTAATGATCCTACGAATATGGGCATGTAAAAGATCAAATTTAAAATTTAGAATTTGTTTTATGATCGATTTCATATTTTGTAAACTTTTAACGAATTTTTCAGTAACAAATTCAACGACTTAAAAGCGAGCAATAGCAACATTCTACGGGAGTAAAAAAACCTTTTTATCTCCAGCGCGCGGAACTGTGTATTGGAAATCCTAAAGATATGCTCATTTTAAAATTATTTTGCGACATAGCTATTGAACTGAATTTTATGGTTTAAGTGCAAAGAACATTATATTTAATAAATAAAGGTAACACACAAAATGTTAAAAACCCCTTTGGAAGTAATTTAAAATCTGAAACCTTTCAGATTTAATTTTTTTAATATTTTATTTAAATTCTGAAAATGTCAGATTTTTTGGGTTAACATTTTTTATTTCATGACTTTTACATTTATAATTTATAAAAAAATTTCCAAATTAAAATAAAAGCTCTTTTAAGTATTATAACCTGTTAAAAACATAATTATGCTTATTAGAAACGTAGTAAGTCGTGATGTTCCTTCCGGTACGTTTCTTTAGATCAAATTATCAAACACTTTATACGTCGGATTTTAAAAGCTTTTTACTCTGTCAATGAATCAGACAGAAACATATATATCTTGTGACGCATTTTCTAGAGACCACCTTTAATACCTCGCAGGACCCACAGAATAAATGGTACGATAATTCATTGCATACCTCTTGAGTGTTTAAATCGTTCTTAGACAAGATGACATTTGTCACGCAAAAATATCTTATGTTAAACTGAGATAAATAAAATATTTTACACGTATGGAACTTTAGCTTGATTTCATATAGCTATCTAATAGAAATGGGAGAAGCAAAAGTTCTAAATCTTTAATGAAGAAGAGAAAAGAACTCTCCACAACATCTAATGCTTCCTGAAATCTTAACAACATGTGTCTTTATCTCGTATAACATGTTGAAAGACTTCTGTAATAATAGTTTTGGGTAGCATAAAAGTTTCCAAATAAGGTATAGTAGAACTCCAATTACCTGGAACCGGATATCCGCATTATTTACTTTTTCTTTTAGACCAACTAAAATCATCTAGATTATTCGACTAATTATGTGTCCGTTGTCTTTCATTTTTATAGCATGGTTGTTATGTTACTTTTTTAAAAAACGTAAAAACAGTTTTCGACCCATTTCTTCCAATATTCAACTTTCTCTAAGATTTGTACGTATGCATATTTGCAATGAAAATATTACAACATGCAGAATATTATCTGTATATATATATATATGCGGAAGTTGTGGGTATGATAATAACTTGGAGAGCCTGCTGCATAATCACAGAGATAGCACTCGAATGAGGGATACAGAGATGTAGTCGAATTGAGCATATTTTATTAATATTTTTTTTAAATCTATCAAATTGTTGCTAACGCATGAGGCTCCTAACCATGATCGGGGTGTTTCTGACAAAGACTGATGCTTTGTCAAAGAGGAGTTGAAACGAACTGAATGCAGTTTTACATCATTGGATAAACTAGAAAATCTGGAAAGAAAGGAAATATTTCATTTAGGTTACCAGTTTTTAAGAAAGCTTTAAAACGCTTTCTTTTATACCTCGTTTCGTTGTGTACTTGCTGACTCCCGAGGTTTATCCAGATTTTATAACAAGCGCGGCGTAGTTTATATTTAGGAGAAAAATTATAAACCGTATGAATTTTAATACAGCCTTAGCTGCTGCCACCGCCATTTGCTTGTTTATTAAGTTAAAAGCTTGCAATCCTGATAAACGCAAACGCTTGACATTCTACCCGGTTTAGGCAAAGGTTGAATATTAGCAAGGTTAGTTTTTCCTCGACCTAGATGATGCGCTAGTTCTAGTTTTGTAGCTAGTTGATTTATTGCAAATTACCAGTTAGCAGCTCTACTCAAGGAAACAAATTTTGTACTGTATTTTGTTATGGTTTAGCTCCCCAGCTGTGAGGATACAGATTTAACTTGGTTGGTATTGGTAATAATTAGCTAACAAGTCACCTTTCAATCATCATACACTGATGTGCCAATTAGAAATGAATAGCTTTCTTGCATTTGAAAGACGTGATTTTCTTTGTTATCTTTCAGCCCACCAGCGGCCGAGCGGTAAAATCGCTGAACACTGGTAGTTCGGTTCGAGGTTCGAATCCCGCGAACGGGCTGGCTGCATGGGTGTTTTCGTGGTTTTCCCCATGTGTAACGTGTGTATACGAGCCAGTTTCCCTTAGAAAGTCCTCCACGAAGGCATCCCTCCTCTTAGGCAGGTAGCCCTCGAGGCTTTGCCATAATCACACACACACACTTTGCTATCTTTCTATATTTTTATAGTATATAAATGTTGGAAACAACGCAGTTTTAATAAAATTCTTTAAAATTAAGAAATAATTATTAGCTGTCTCAATATTTTCAATCTTACGCGACAGAAAATGAAATTATGATGAACCATAAAAGCATTACATTGTGATATTAACACGAGTTTTAATGAACATTAAAAAAGATAGATACAAAAGTCATATATAAGAATGATTGCATTTAATAAATTCAAAATTCTGTTTAACAGTTTGGTTTATTTTTAACAGCTCTATAGTTTTATTTTCATTTCTGAATGGCTAAGAATGTAATAACAGCTAAAAATTAGTTTTATGTTTCAAAACATATAATTAAAACCCGTAATATGATAATGCGGCTATAATTTAATAACATTTTGCTGTATTTTATGATGTCTTTCAGTTGTAAAGTTTCATGACATTTTTATAGACCATAATTGTAAAAAGTTTCATTGTTAATTTTAATACTTATTTGCTTTATTTCAATAAAAAATAACGTCTAAATTCATATTAGTTGAACAAAAAAATTACATGTTTTACATACAAGTAATTTTTTTCAAATTTATTATTGTGGAAACAAAAACAAGACTGCGGTTTAGAACTCAAAATGAGAATTTAAATTTCGTCAATATTTTAATTTAAGAATAAAGGGGGCCGTGCGTAAGCAAGTAAGGAATATTTTGGTTGTCTAATTTTATCGAAAAGTAGACGTTTCGTACTTTGGGTTAAACAAATAAAAATAATTCATTTTTAACTGCATATTTGTGGAAATGAAATACGATAAATTAAGCAGTGTATTTTCGTAAATGCATTACAGTAAATATGTATTTGCGCTAGAGGAACTGAACTACCGAAATTTTTCGAATATTCTGGTGATTGAATTTGGGGTCTGAGTTGGTCTAGACACTTAGAGTTCTGTTGACTAAACGTGGCACGAACATTCCTATAAATATTTTGGAAAAATGTTATATGCTAAAGTATTAAATTAATTCACAAATTTATATTTCTATTGCAAATTTTTAAACCTCATATGTAAAATCAACACTTTAGTGGTATTCAACCATTTCTTTATTGCACTTAAATGTTCTATTACGTACTGTTACTATTTTTATACATTAGATGGAGTAAAAAGAATTGTGATTTTTCGAAATCCAGTTACTTGTAATATTCAGTATTACTTTGCAAGCTTGTAAGTATACCCTATTTTTCTTATGGTTAGGTTAGGTTATTCAATTACGGCAAAGCCTCGAGGGCTATCTGCCTAATGGGAGGGATGCCTTCGTGGAGGACTTTCTAAGGGAAACTGGCTCGTATACACGTTACACATGGGGAAAACCACGAAAACACCCATGCAGCCAGCCCGTTAGCGGGATTCGAACCTCAGACCGAACTACCAGTGTTCAGCGACTTTACCGCTCGGTCGCTAGTGGGCCCTATTTTTCTTATGATTGACTGAACTGCTTACTCTACCAAAGCTGTATAAAATTTACACAGGATTTGTCACACATTTGCCATAATACAATTTAAACTACATATATTTTGCATAATTAATAACAGGAAAGCATTATACTTGCAGACTTTAGATTCTAAAGAGATTTCAATACATTGCTGTGAAATACTATATTATTAAATGCTTCAAACTTCCCTTTTAAGGACATTCAGTGAAATGAACATGCTGAAAAAATGTTGGTTTTAGTTATCTTTCTTGATTTTATTACTCTTTCCCGTATGATATAAAATATTCATATGAAAAATGTAGTATGAAAGTTTTTGTTCCTTAAATACTGCAGGTATGTAATAAGTGCGTGTAGGTATGCAAGTTTTTGTTCTTTAAATATCAACTATAACTATTTGTAGAAACAGTTAGCTTCCTTATCTCCTCAAGTGGTTGAAAATGTTCTCGAAAACATTTGTCAGATGTGGCTGAATCCATCTGTCGCTGAGCCATCTCATCACAGAGAGACTAAAAGAGAAATGAGGAAACTCCTAAGGGGAAAATGAGGAAAGTAACACACATATATAGTCAAGGGCAACACGCAAAAAGGAATCCGCAGCATTGATTTCGTGCTAAGAGAAAGCCTCAGCTAAGACTAACTGTCCAGGGAATCCAGAAAATAAATGATAGCATATACATTTCATGTTAGAAAATTCCGTAATTTAAACTTTCAATATTTCTCGTCACGAAGCTTCATGTCACATTATGTTATGAGAACATTTATTATCTACGCAAGTCTAGCTGATTTCCAATTCTATGGGGTGTTACCATTCCACTCAGCATAAGGTTTTTAAACAACTTTAACCATACGTGTTATAAAATTCATCATATCTCTAAATTTTAATTCAAATTGATGCAGTGTATTTTTTAACATTTGAAAAGCAACATTTGAAAAGCAACATTTGAAAAGCAACATGCCTGATTCCTAGTAATTTATATCTTCATTTTATATTTTATAAGCAACGAATTTATTTTTTGAGAAAACTGAGCAATTTAAAACTAACGCACATACTTTTACATATAAACAATATTTATATGTAAAATTACTGTGAATAATTTCCTTTCTATTAAAATTACGAACGTAAGCGCATCGGCTGTAGACTGGATCATCATCTCCAGAAGACGCACTTCTATGGAATATTATTTACTCAGTTTTATGTTGATTGCTGAATTGTATTTTAAATTATTAGTTTAAGTTTAATTATTAAATACTTTTATTCAAATTGCATTTAGAACAAATTCCTCATGCTTAATTCCTTAAATACAAACATCTTCCGCATGCTTTGAGAAATATAATTAAACTGAGTATTTTTAGTCCAAAGGGTTTTGTCTCTGAGGGACTATTGTTTTCGTATTGGCATTTTGCGTTGAAATATTTAAAAATCTGTGTCACTTTTCAAACTGTTGCAACCAAATATCAACGCCCTGTATTATATTTGAAGAAATTAAACAATGAATAATCTGCATAATGTATGTATGTTCTCGCATTGTGATAAAACAACGGTACCTAGAGCCATCCAATTTTGAATGACGTAATCCTACTGCGAATATGGCCATCTGGAAACAAAAATTTGAAATTTGGAATTTGTTTCATTATCAGTTTCATATTTTGTAAAACGTTAACGAATTTCTGATTAACAAACTCAAGGATTTCAGAGCTAGTATAGGCAACGTTGTACAGAAAAACATTTTTTTATCTCCAGCGCGTGAAACTGTGTATCGGAAATTCTAAGGATATGCTCAGTTTAAAAGTATTTTGCGATATTGCTCTTGAACTGAATTTTATGTTTTAAGTGCGAAGAACATGATATTTAATAAATAAAGGTAACAGACAAAATGTTAAAAAACGCCTCTTTGAACGTAATTTAAAATCTGAAGCCTCTTATATTTTCTTTTTTTATTTAATTTTTTTAAATTATAAATATACTACGTTAATGGAGTACTGCACCCTCTGTGACATAATGGTGTTTGCACTCCTTATGCATGGAAAGGGCAATTCCACGAGCAAAAGTTCTCTGGTTGATTTTAGTGCCTTTTCAAAGCACGGAAACTAGATTTTGATGGTATCATTAAAATTTTAAAATTAAATTTAATCCCATTAAATGTTTGAAGTTCGATCATTCTGCAGATCAAACTCTTGGGAAAGGAAAAGTGAAGATAACAGTTACATCGTCTAAATGTCAATCTATTAACCTCATGGTAACTTCGACGAACAAGCTTCATAACTTCTCGAATGTTGCAATTCCACAAACCTCTAAGGTGATTCTATTGATTTCAGAGTTAAGATTACCTTTTAACATTAAAATGTTTACGATATTAAGTTAATTTTTTTTTCAGAATTATAATATTCATCTTATTTCTCATCAAAATCGATTTAGTATTCCAATACATCTCATAGTACTAATGCATGTACTTAGTTTGTAAAGTGTTTTTTGAATAGGTTTCGACAAATAACGAACTTTTCTAAATATTTTCTCATAAAAAAGGCGTCAGCGATTGTTCAAAAAACGTTTTCCAGCTCTGACGCATATTCTATTTAAAATTTCACGAAAGAAAAGAGATCAAAATTTTTCTAAAACAAAAGGGTTAGAAATAGTGACTATGGGGATAATTATGACGTCTTTTAGAGCAACTTAATAGTTGTATACGGGTTTAGAAAATGCCATTTTTAAAAAAAAATATCAATGTTAAATCGAAAACTTCCATCTTTAAGTTGAAAATAATTTAATACCTTTTTACATGCTGCTTAGCCCAGGTTAGTGGAAATAATTGTTAAATGAGAATACTTTTAAACTGAATACCGCTAAAATGAAACTGGGCTGAACATGTATCTAAAAGATTCATATTGCTTTAATGATAAGTAATGCATTTCTATATTTTAGAATAGTTATTCCCAAAGTGTGAACCGCGATTCAGCTATGCATCGTCAGACAATATTTGGAGACGCAGAAAGTTTTGAAACTATTTTGTTTTGCTACATATATATGTAATACAAAGGCTTTGCAGCATTAGCAGCGTAGACCTTAGAATGTTAAATCCTTAATGAACGGCAAGAATTTTAATTGCGTAGAGTATTGATTCATAACGAATAATAAACTGAAAGCCTACGCAGATTAAATCTTTATTTACATAAACATGTTGCGTCCACGAACAACTTGGCACATTACTTGCGTCTGTTTCAAAATATTTACATTTTCAACAGCTTTGCAGTAAGAAAGGAGCATCCAAGTAGCATCCGAGCCAGGCCGAAGTGAAGTAAGCGAGTGCATTGAGTTGAGGACGAAATCTTAATTCAGTCTGAGTTAGTTTTCAATGCAGTTTAGTTGGATAATTATTATCGCTAAACAGTATTATTTGCCGTTTGAGTTTTAGTTCCATCCACATCATCAGTGTTATGAGTCATATACCACAGATTAATCTCTCGAAATGACGAAGTGCAGAAAGAAATTATTACTATTTTTAGAACACCAAATTAGCATTAAGGGGCTATTGCTAATTTAAATTATAATTTATCTTTTACATTTTTTCATTTTCATCTGTATATATATATTAAACATATATATCTTGCTATATGGTTTGTTATATATATGGTGTGTATACATAAAAAGCTATTAATAATTTTAAATTATTATTTAAAAGTTAATAATTACCTATAAGTATTTACTACTACTTCATTATTACATTATTTTCTTTTATCTGTTTTTCTTTCCTAATTCTTTTTCTTCCAGAGAATATATGAGTTGCGATAACTCCCAGTTATACCCATATATGCATGTGGATTGCGATAAGTTACACGTTGTGGCAGTAAATCCCAACTACACCAATATGTGCACGTTGCCTAAAAGGTTTAGGAAACACTGGTTTAAAAACTAAAATGCTAAATGCATGTATCCTTCATCAAGAGCTGTTTATTTTAACTGGAGATATTTTATGCTCATCCCAAAACCTTCACTGTCCTTTATTATAATGCCTTAAAATATTGTATATTTTTTTAATTGTACAGAATATGAACATGTGACATTTAAAAACTAAGATGCATAATACAAAATAATAAATAAACACTAAACAATATTATTTCAAGGGGGAAAAACCGTCGACATCTCGAATCTCCTTCGTAGTCCTTCAATTTTTCCATTCTGTTGCATCCTGTCGCTAGATCGAATTCCTGAACGTATAGAGCCGTGGGGGAGATAGGAAACTGTCAAAGTGTAAACAAACACTCACGACGACGGCGTAGCTGCTGCAGCGCAGGCCACCGAATTCTTCATCCCGGCGACCTTGTTGTAAACCATCTTCGGAATGTCATTTATAATGAGCGATGGTGACACTTTCAGAGCAGAAACGATTGAAAGAGAAAAGAAGTGAGTCAGAATTATCGAGCGGCATACGTAGCAGAAATACATCCGAAAGACTGATTCCTTTGAGGTATCATATACAATACAAATATTCACTACCGTGGCAAGTGAAGAATAATGTTTTAACAAAATTCTTCACAAATGAAACTCTTGATGAGTATAGGAAAAATTAAATTCCGCAGTTGATATGCACATTATAAAACACTAAAAATATTTTTATTGGATAAAATACAATAAATGTTAAGAAAAGTTTTGCTTCAGGAAGTGATTAAACTATTATTAAAATTATTTATTGTTTTTAAATAGATTACTTCGTTACAATGCCGATAAATAATTTGCAATAATGCAAGAAATACTATAATATAAAGAGATATAGCTACCAAATACAGAGTACTATATACAGATATATAGTACTGTATATAGTACCATATACGTACATTAGAAATACTGTAATACTATAGATACTATAATTTGCATAGAATTTCACTAAAGTTATCTACATGTATACAGAATTTGTAACATTACATTTCCTAGTTTATGAATTTAAATATTTAGGATGTGTTTTAAATACCTTTTCCGCCCTGTTCTGAAAGTTGCGAGCGATTGTGTAATACTACACTTAACGCATGTTTTGTTCACATAGTTGTCCACCCTTGAAAGTTTCACGGCCAATTTCATCGAGAGATTCCTTGTCAATCTCATGAATTGCTATTTGTTTTGCTTTACATATGTTACTACTGTAGAGATTGAATAAAATGTTATGTTTAACCCTTGGTCATCGTAGTTCTGTTTTCCTACATCTCCTCTCACTCTTGAAAATATCGCGAATGAAAGAAAAATATAACGAGAACAAAGGTACTAAAAATATTTCACTATAAGGGGCATATATGACATTAGAAACATTTTTATCAGTTCTAATAATGCCTTAAATGTTCATAAAAATGATTAATTTTATTAAATGCGTTTGAAATATATCAATTAGATATGCTGCTAAAACAAATTTAAACCGTATGTCATCGGTGGCTTAAAGACAAATGAAAGGTCTTATGCATTGTACCTGGGACAATAGTCAGCGTATTTTAATTTGGAAAAGATGTATGTTCGTCGGTGAGTGTTTAAGATACAGACCATCGATAATCTACAGCTTAATGATTATGGATGACTGAAACGTCCATGGATATTATACTTCTAGTACATTAATAACACTTACCGGCTCATATGAACAATAACTAATTTGATAACATAAATTTATGTAACGTAATGTTACAACTCAAAAATGTGGGATTGTTAAACTGAACGGGTTGAAAAACTTTGCAGTTTTAAAGCGCCTTTATAAAACAGTATCATGGTAGAATAAAATGTGGCAGTAAAACTTTTCAGCTTCAAAATATAATTTTACTAGCAGCTTGGCTGCCAGCCTTCGTCTGGCTTTTAAATGTACCGGGAAAATGGCTGAAGGAAACAACGAACGTTAAATTTAAAAACTGTGTAGAATTTTAATCTGCAGAACAGCTTCATCAAAAAAGGATATTACATATAACAAAATTACAATGAAATAAGCAATATCCCTTAATACAAATATTAATTATCCTAATAAATAAATTAACCAACTTCTCTTTGCAAAATCTTAAGAACTCAAATGGTATAAAGAAGGTTAAGAACTTTGTTTCCTAAAAAAAAATTCACTCAAAACTTTTCAATAGCTTAAAACCAGTGAAATGAGCAACAAATAACATAAAAGAATACAAAAAACCAAAAATTCTGAAAAGCAAAGTATAATTAATGATATTTTATCTTATATTTTCATGAGAAAAAATTACAATGAAATACATTATATCCCTTAATACAAATATTAATTATCCTAATAAAAAAATTAACCAACTTTCCGTTGAAGAACAAAAATCATGCAAAACTTTTCAATGTCTAACAAACAGTGAAATAAGCAAAAAATAACTTGAAAGCATCTAAAAAAATATAAAATTCCACGCAGAAATTTACTCTGAAGGACATCTTTATCAAAAAAATCAATAAAAATGTATTATATATATACATAAATGACAATGAAATATGCCAATCTCTTAAAAACAGTGACGTAAGAAATACGATGAAACATTGTTGCCAAACCCACATTTCTAAAAGAATGAAACTATTCAAAATGATGCGATTTCATCAAAAATCTATCAACAACAATAAGAAAGGAAAATTGTTCCCAAAATCACATTTTTAAAGATGTGAGATGTGAGAAGTGTACTCGGAAGCTTCATTTAAAAAATGCTTTAAAAATACAAAATATTATCATTTTTCCAAAATTCTTTTTGTAAAAGCAGTCGCAAGGATGAAAGTTTAACGTGCCCCAAAATCAAAGAAAAATAAACTTTTTTAGAAAAAAACCCTTTGAAAAGGTGTTAAGCTCCCTTTGTTAAATAAATTCGTATTTAATCGATTTATTGAAACACGAAATTTATTTTAAGTTCGTAAAATAGCTAAGTGCCTACGTTTCATGACGATGTGAAAATGGAGTGTGTAGAGTAAAACCTCGCTTTCCTATAGCCCATTATGTCTCAAAATGACGCGATTTCGTCACAAAAAATAAAATAAAAGAATTTTATTTCGAATTTCGAAAACATCGCTTCAAGGTCTACTGGCTCTTTTCTAAATGCACCTATGTACCAAATTTCGTAGCCGTTGGTCTAAAAGCTTACGCGCAGCGCGAACGAAAGAGACACATACACACACACAGACTCTTTCTTTTATTATATGTAGAGATAATGTAATGATGGGTCGAAATTAAGAAATTTTATTACTGCTTTATTTTCTGTCACAATCTTCCTTATTTTAATTTCGATTTCTTTCGTCCTTGTACTTTCTTTTCCGCTATGTGATCATCTAAGTCAATTTGTTCATAATTACTGTCTGCGATCAATTTGTTCACTATTTTTTCACCGCGTTGATTTCAGGTTCGCAGTCTCGTAAGGCAGCTGTATTTTTCTGCTTGCTATACACGTCACGTTAGCTATCATATAATTCATATTGTTGCGTGCGTACGGGTTCGTAATAAATTGAATGCACAAGTCCGATGAAAAGTGAACAAAATGTATTCTTATCATAACAAATAAAAACAAAATGCTTAAATTTCCTTAGAGATATTCGTACAGTATCGCAATATCTCACAGTAGTTATCTTTAAAACCACTAAAACGTTCAACGGAACTTAATTCAAAACAAAGAAAGCTAATCCGATTTCACCGCAAATTCGCTACGGTAAACAACAAGAGTTATTCAAACAACAACTGAATTGAGATGTTTTCCTCCAGCTTTTATAAGCTTTTAAATCTGTCACGAGAAGCTTCTCGTAATTTCTTGAGTTTTCTGGAAAGCAAAAGAGTACAATTATGAGATATCTATTTATTAAATGCACGTGCTCCTATCAAATAAGTCTCGTGCTGCATTGCACAGGAATATAAAACAGTTTTAATTACAGATTCTACTAAAAATAGCTAAATAAACTCCTAATCCGTAACGATATCCTTAAGCTATCTATCTTTTATAGCATTGTTTATTACTAAACAGATAGCTATAATGCTTATATTTAATAAAAATAAACTTCGGTATAATGTTAGCAAATAAAAACTTTGTGTTTGGCGCAAATTCAGCCAATAACTCAATCGATTTCGGTGGCAAACAGAAACAGGTCCCTTTGCATCAGGAGCAACGAAATCAGCCAGACTGCTCTTTGCTCCTGATGAAGAGGGACCTGTACCTGCTTTCCCTCGAAATCGGTTGAGTTCTTGACTAAATCTACGGCTTACACAATGCCGTTGTTTTGCTAATTTTATATTTCACTGTGGCGTGTTTCTCTTCTGTTTTGAAACTTCGGTATCCTTTTACGCTCGCTCTCTCGAAAACTGCAATTTAATAAAAAGAACAGGAAGTTAAGAAATAAAGAGTTTATTTATTTAATTTTGCTACACGAACTTCTTGTAAAAACTCATGAAAGCATAAGGTATTTTCTCCCTCCTTCCAGCATACCTTTGGGGTGTACCGGCAAGCACACTCGGCTCGTATTCGAAAGGTCCAGGTTCGAATCCCGGAGAGGGCATTGCTCATTGTTCATGTCTCCTGCTTCAAAATAACCTAATGATTCTACAAATGACTTTCAAGCATAGAATATTTAAAAACCTGAAAATTTTACAATATTAGCAATTGTTCCTCTAGACTAAAAGAATGATATTTTTGTAGTTCATACAGATTTGTTGCAAATGCAAAAGAAGTTCTTTACTCAAAGGTCACATATACGTTCTTTTTCTTATAATCTATGTATTTCAAAGAATGTGCTAGTTTTTAAATCTGATCTATAATGTTGCTTTGAAGATTGGAAAGATTGCTGTGCTCATTCTTTAATATCGATAAGAAAAGTTTTGAACATAGTAAAAAATATATTTAAGAATTTTTTTAGATGCAATGTTAGAAAGACGAATGATATTTTTTAAAAAAGAAACTTGTGCATGCCCATTTTTTGTATTATCAGAAGAAAGATAATTTAAAATGTTTGCTTACTTAAAAACGGATAATGCAAAATGCTCCAAGATATTTCCCTAAAATTATTTGAAATATTTACTTGTTTAAAATGTTTTACCTTGAGTATACGATATAAAACTTTAATTTTTGATTTACAAAATTAAGATTTTAATAGTACTTGAATTGGAAAATAAAGATGGAAAGGACAAATTGCTGGAAATCTGAATTCAAAAATAGGATGCGATATTCCAAAATAATAATTTAAATATGATTGTCAGTTTCTAGTTACGATTTGAAACACATTTGCATTAAACATCTTGTCACTAATTTATTTACGTTACATTTATTTCTTCTTCTGACGTCTTCTGATCGTAACTGTCAAAATACTCATTTTTGCTTCTCTGAAAAAGCTTTCTGTTTTCGAACCCTTTAAAATGACTAGATGTTTGATTATTCTTGATGTAAGTTTCGCATTTTAAAAAACACAATAGAGCACATTTTTTTCGCTTTCACAATACCGACAATAATCTACTTTACAATGTTAGGAAAATTACTTCCATTCTTCTCAATAACTAACGCTTTTAACTTTTCCGTTTAAAATCATCTAATGACACTCGTGAGAATCATTTCCAATGTTATTTATGTCAAATTGCGATGTTTCATAAATACAGTTTTTGTGATCAACAATTACTAGTAAAAAATGCAGAGCATGTTCTTGAATAAACCTTGTCAGTTCTTTATTTCCTGCTTTAAACAATCCTATAATAAATATATATATATATATATATTACGGACAAAGAACTCAGCTGTCACGAACAGAGAATGGGAGAAATGATATATGCAAAAAGAATCTTTATGTTGTAAGCCTTGCTATTTTGACGTTAATTTTTGTTCTCATTTCTTCTTATGATTAAAAATGAAAAAGAAGATAAATTTCTCGAAAGCACTTTCTTAACTTCTGCTATTAAAGAGAAAAGAAAACGTAATTTTTATTATTTGTGTTAAAGAGAGTTATTTTTCGTGATGTTCTTGATAGCATGCTCTAAAACATTATGTATTGAAGTATTTGTATTAATTACAGAAAAAAAGACTGGTTTTATGTTTTTGCTAATAATTGAAACAAGAATAATATTTTAAAATATTTGCTCTTAACTATACATTTATCTTCTTAATTACTGCATAATTTTATTAGAAAATATCTCGTGCTCAAGATGTGCTTTGTAACTTGTAAATAGTTTGTTTACAATCCAATAATATGTTATCTTGAAGATTAACGAAAACTGGAAAAAAAATTGATTATATAAAAATGAGTAAAATTCTTTTCTTGAAGTTTTCATTAAGAGCTAGGTTCTAGAATTTCGTATATCATTCTCACCCTTTTAGGTATGTTATGTTTACATGTCTGAAAGAAGTGGGGATGTAAAGCGGTATCTACCTTACAGCGAATAATACTTTTCGCTTTAAATTCTTCCATTCTTTGGTTTAGAATCAATACATTAGACCGAACAATTTGGTTTGTGAAAATACGCTAGTACTAGCTAGTGTTGCCGAATGTATCTGATTTCTGTTATGGACAGATTACAATGATTTGTCTTCTCTTAATTTCGTAATTACTTAGTTACGTAAATTTAAAAAAAAATCTGATGTGGGCATCACATGACTTTCCTGTACAACCAATTAAATTATTCTCAATTTTTGCTGCACTTCATTTAAAAGTTATTTCCTCGAATTTCATTGAAGGTATATTTATTTCTCAGTCAATCAATTAAGTTCTTCCTTCGCAGTAATTCAAAAATACATAAAAACCCAAAACATCTTCATTGAAATTTGTAACTTACAGAAAAACCCAAAATACCAAATACATTTAAAAACAGTATAAAAGTAATTTTTACAATTAAAATTAGAATTTCAACGCAAAAAGAAGCAATTCGACCAACGGGCAGAAAGGCAAACTTTTCGATGCAGAGTATCGAAAGTTAACTTTTGGTCCCACTGGGCAAAACGACACTGAGATTGGTACACCAACTGACATAATTCACTATTCTACTAAGAGTTTCAAGGATAAACAAATGGCGTCCTCGTTAGCACTAGCACCACTAAACTTTTAAATTGTTAATAATTTTATAACTATTCATTGCAGATTAACTAAAGGCATAAAACCCTTAAAGGGAGCATAAGAACATAATGCAATTACTTTTAAAGCCAAAAATGCACAAGTCACCAACATATGAGAATAAGAAAACAGAGCTCGCCGAGCCGGATCAGAGGGTGAGTATATAGTTTTATATAATATGTACATGTTTTTGAGGCTGATCGCAACGGAAAAGGGAGATCCATAACTAGAGGTTATCGCAGTCCCCATATACAAAATTTCAACTTTCTACGGCTAATCGTTTTTCAGTTATACGAAATACATACATATGTATGTGCAAACGTCATGAATAAAATCCCCTCTGAGTCCATTTTAAATCCATTTTACGATTCGTTTTGGAAAAACTATTTCTGTATTCTGTTTGTACGTACAGATGTCACGCAAAAAAATCGTCTAAATTGATTCGAGAGCGGTTAAATGGATCTTTCATTTGAAATATTGTACCCGAAATCTTTCCCTATTACAGTACTCCGTTTACTTCATAATAAGGTGACCCTCATTCCAAGGAAATGTATTTTATTTTCGTTTGCTTTTATGAGAGATGTAAACGAATAGTAATTTTTTAATTTAAAAAATAAAAATCAAAAAAGATTTTGCTTTATTAAAAGGAACAATTATAAACAACTTTGTTTCACTGTTCGTTGAGCTTAGAATAATACTTGCATAAAAACACGCTTCCTAGAGTTCTGTTCTGAAGACAATCTAAATTTTGACTTAAAACTTTATTAATGAATTAAAATACTTCTACTCTTTTAATTTGTTACTTCCAGTGAAATAAAACCTCAGGTTTAAAATAAAGAACTACACTATTTTATTACCATCTGCACACTTAAGTGCTATAACTATCATTAAGATTAAAGTCCGGCTGAAAATTCTAGAATCAAAATAAAGTGTATTGTTAATACAAATCATTCAGATTTCTAACCTAATACAAATTCAAAGGCACTTGGTCTTGGAATTCTCGTCAGTGTCACTATATCGATTGGTAAAATTTTATTTAGCTTTATTTATTTAGCTCTTAGGATCAGTCCATTAGTGTTGACTATCAGCCAACCTACTTTCTTACCAGCACTCAGCTAACGCGGACTGGCAACAATATTTCTTTTCCTAGTGCAGGGTATGTAAAACCGTCATTCCTCAATAATCTTCATTTCTATGTAAATGAACTATGTTGTTAAAAGAATTATTTCTAACCACTTTTAGATAAAAACTGACTTAGTCACATGTACACTGCGGGGGGGGGGGGGAAGGGACAGCTCGATATCTCCCGTTCTACTTGGCCGATTGACAAAACTAAGATTGCATTTTTCATGTCTCGAAAGCGCTACTTAGGATATGTATTAGGTTTATATATAGCATTGTTTTAACATAGTTATTTTGACACAAAATCGAACTTTTTCTGAAATATCATACCCATTTTTCTCATATTTCGATTCTACGACTCAAATTATGCCTAGGTAATAAATTTTGTAAAATTTGGTACGAAATTTACGGAGAAATTCAAAAATTTATGTTGGCGCAATTTTTTCAGTTTGCGCCAAGTTTAATTCACTTGGCGAATTTCTTAATATATGACAAGCAATTTTCCTTTCCCTTCCATTATGCCGGAGCGGTAAAAAACCTTTTTACCTCCTACCTTTTTACATTGTGCATGAGCGGAAAGAAAGTCCCATCAAAATAATTCCAAATAATTTTAGCAAAGTGTCTAAACCACATTTAATGTTTTATCGCTATCAACAAATATGCCAAATTTCAAAACGCGAAAATATATAAATTCACGTATATTTTCGGAAATTTTGAATAAAAAACTGTAATTTTTTTCAGTGTGCTTATAAATGCATTTACTTTAAGTTGATGGTAAAACTTTTATAGATTATAATTTTTTTTTTTTTTTGAAAAATTTATAAAAATTAATTAAAAATACAAATTTTAAAAATAAATCATAAAAAATGGGTGAATTTTATTTGGAATGAACCTGAATTTCGAAATGTTAAAGGAAGAATGAGGTAAGTTTAACATAAAAGAGAGATACCAAACTCAGTTAACATTGAGGAGCTAAACTTTTGAGAGCTAATTTTTTAAAAACTACTCGTACGATTTTTACAAAACGTGGTAGTTTGGCGCAATTTGACTCGTAGAATCTAAATATGAAAAAACGCGGTATGTTATTTCAGAAAAAGTCCGATTTTGTGTCAAAATACCTACATTAGAACAATGCTACATATAAATCTAATAAATATCCTAAGTCGCGCTTTCGAGACATGAAAATCGCAAGTTGAATTTCGCCAATCGGCCCAGAACGAGAGATAGAGGACTGTCCCATTTTTTTTCGCAGTGTATATATCTTTTTCAACAGTTGTTTATAATTACACTGACTTGTCATTTAACACTTTCATGTCCTACTTAAATAATTTGCTTACTTGCAGTTTCTAGAGCGAGTTGATGTAAAAGAAATTAAAGGAAAATAATAAAACTTTAACAAATTAAATTAGTTAAATTAATATTTTCTACATTTTGTAAGGGCACATACACATAGCACCTGGTTTGCAGTATGATTATATTTCTGCTTACCTATTCTGTCTACATATTATACTTACGCTTTCGTATTTCACTTTGGACTTTTAATTATTCATAACTTTGGCGTGATTACAGCATCAAACAACGAATTTGAAATATTTCCTTTTTTTATTGCATGCATTTTCTATATTTTTTTATTTAACACATTTTTAAAAGAAAACCATTGTTTATTCTATAAAGAAATTTAAGAAACTTATTGCACAGATGACTTAATTTGCTTTTGGAGAACATTAATGGCAAGACAAGCTTTTAGACTAATCTTTTTTTCGATGCAATTTTATAGATTCGTAATTTCATTCCTTTGTAATTATCGAAACGAACCAAAGAAATATGGAATAAACTCTTGATGGTAATGACCTGGACTACTCTCCATCATAAGTTTTCTGTCTTGCAGAATCTAGAATTCAAAAAATACTTGCAAGTATATTATTCCTGTTTCGCACAGGTTGAGTGCAATATCAGTCCTAGTTTTATAGGATTTTCTTTTTTTACCACATAAAATCTACTAGATCCTACCAAGGAATCTGGTGATCGCACAGGCTTAAAGGAAACAACCACAGAAGAAGGGTAAAAATAACCCTTCATTATTTTCAACTATGAACAGAAAGACATGTACTTCGTTATTTACAATATCACAGACAACTTGCGGTGGAACTTAAGAATCGTTACACCATAAATTCAAAGTAGTGTCGGACTAGCACTTTAAGTTAAGGTTAACTAGGTAGACTCGACAATCTACTCGGCGTAATACTTATTTAAATGGCCAAAAAAGGCGTAACCGAAAGGTGTGGTGTGGTGTATTTAATTATGGCAAAGCACACTAGGGCTATCTGCCTAAGGGGAGGGATGCCTTTCGTGGAGGACTTTCTAAGGGAAACCGGCTCGTATACACGTTACACATGGGGAAAACCACGAAAACGCCCATGCAGCCAGCCCGTTCGCGGGATTCGAACCTCGGACCGAACTACCAGTGTTCAGCGTCTTTACCGCTCGGCCGCTGGTGGGCTCGCGTAACCGAAAGGACAGATTCGTAAACGTGCGCTGGCTAGCGAAAACACGCTCTGAATAAACTCCAAGATTCATCCGTTTAAATACTCACATCATTTTGTAGAGTCATTAGGTTATTTTTAAAGCAGAAGTGATTAAAAATGAGCAACGCCATCTTCGGGAATTGAACCACAGACCTCTGTAATACACGCCCAGCATGCAGACCACTACACTACGAAGGCATGCTATGAGGCAGGAGAAATACTTTACATAGTACCCCTTTTTTAAAGGGCGACTGGATTTTTTTAGGGGACCCAATCGCCAAGTCCTGGGTGTGGAGTATCATCATCCACCCACCCTTTTGAGATCGGGCGCTACTGAAGAGACATAGACTAGGTACATTACATAGAGTAGGTAGTTTTTGGAAGCAGGAAAAGTGAAAAAAGAGCAACGTTTTCCCCGAGAATCGAACCACGGACTTCTGGAATACGCGTTCAGCGTGCTGACCACTACACTACGAAGGCATGCTAAGAAGCCGGGAGAAATAATAACTTAACTTTAAATTTGCATCGTGGTGAGGAAATGCGAGGGAAAGTTGGAGAATTCAGAAAAGATAACAAAACTTTCAATAATTGGTTAACTGAATTAAGAGAAACCCTACAGTTTTACAACTATTTTTAGATTTTCTCCTATATTTTGTGTGAATCGTGTAGGTCATTAATTAAGTCAGGGAGATCTCACGATATTTTCAATGTAAATTAATTATAACTGCACCTTAACTGAGGTAAAAAAGCGTCAAAGTTATTGTCTATTTTTTATACTTCCGAAGAAATTGAACCTTCTTAACAGGTTTCATGATATCCAGATTACATAGCAAACAGACATGGACATGGAACCGACAAACAGAGTGATAAAAAACTTTATTTTAAGAAACAAGAATTCCAATTCTTTACTCTGTTGAAATTTTAGTATCTAAGCATATATTTCATGAACATTCTTTTCGCTCCTTTGATTTCTTTGCAGGAAAAAACAAATTTCTTATAAATTTTTGCCTTATTTAAAAATGCGCCTTCTAACCATTCTTAAAATTCGCATGTTTTCCGCTATATTTGTTTTCCTAGAAAATGTTCGTAAAGAATTTATTAATTAAGCACCTGATATCACCAGCGTTAAAATTAAAATTTTACGAGAATTTCATCTAAGAGATATGCACAATTTATTATCGGTCAAAGGCAAATCTGAGGCGTAAGTTTATGTTAGCTGTGCAAGCCAGCGATAAAGAGACTTAATACAAGAAGAAATAAGAGTTCAGAATTATTAAAATATATTCGCCTCAAAGAAAGATTGTTAAATTTCGTTTTTTAAAACTGGAAATCTTTAAAAGTGTCAAATTACTGTTTAAAACTAATAATTCAGAAGTCGAGATTATTCTGTACATTAAATTTATTTGAACTGCAATTTCTTCTACTAAAACAGGATACTTTTCGGGTCAATTTCATGTGCCATTAACATATTTTATTAGAAATGAATCTCGCATATTTGTATTCTGAAAGCCTGTATTCTCCAATATTCTGCTTACCTGTTGAAAACTTATTTTTGCTAGGTAGTAATATTATTATGTCGCCTCATTCGGCGTGGTGGCTAGCTATTTCATTTGCCATACCAGTAGCTGCATGTTCGGACCTAGGAGAAAACATGGATATTTATAAATGTGCAAAGTTTCTTGGGGCATGAGAGTGATTAAAACTCCGAGCTGAAAGTCTCCTAGAAAGACTAATGGATAAGAAGAGATGAAGAGAGGTACGATAAGTCTGGATAACCATCCGCCAGATTGTTTTGGATCATAAAAAGGATGGAGATGTGTCAAATTGCAATGTCATTTTTAAGTTGCCCAAGTCCTTGGCTAACGAAAGGCGCTCTGTTCCTCATGGTCATGAGAAATTCGTGAACCTCGTTTAGACGATGATTCAGATCAGGAGAGTAAGCAACATAAATAATGTTATTTTTATTTTTATTATTACTACTGTGTTATTCTTTTAAGACATAATAATTGTGTTGCTATGAGCAACTATAATCTACTAAAATAGGCTATTTTTATTGCTGCATTTTGGTACTATTGCAAAAGCCCTAAGGTATGTAAATACGTGAATCGAGGAGACCAAATCAAAAATAGTTTTCTTTCACTGAAGACACTACTTAGCTTCAACATTAATTCTCTTTCATGCAAAGTAACTTCATATGCTCCGTAAAGTATCATATCTTCTTTTAAAATCCAATACAGTTTTAATTATTTCTTGTTCTTTGGGACCATAATCTACAGATTTTTTAAAAACTCTGGAAGAATTATCTTCTGGTCGTGTGAATACAGGAACACAAAGTCAGAAGAAGGGTGCGTGAGACCCTTTTATCTAAATACAAAGATACAACTCAAGCCAACATTTCTGGCTTAACTTAAATATGTAATGCTGAACTAATTCAGATGTAACATATTAACCTAACGGCTCAAAGGATAATTTAAACGCGTAGGAAAGGCTCTGGTTTGTAGAAAATCGGCGAGACAAGCTAAATGGCTAGAAACACTCAACGCCGCAGAATCAAATCGCTAATAGTCACTGTACAACGTGGCCTGAAGTAGGCAGGTCTCTAAAAATAACTTGAGTAACTTTCGCTTAAATAGCACTTCCTTCTATCTTCCCTTTCTCCCTCAATCTGAATAAGCGCTGACTATCTCATTTACATTCTGGTATGAAAAGCCTGGGTGAAAAGAATGTGACCGAAAAGTAACTGAACTTAAAATTAACTATTAGTTAAAAATAAATAGATAAAATCTCACATCCTCATAAATATACTTTTTCAACAAGCAAATCATCAATCGTTTTGGAATTTGCAATTTGAAAGAAGTTACTTGGCAAATCATATACTCAATAAATAATATAAAAGCTTTGAAAGGTTAGATGTGTCATGAATGCACAAAACATAGGAGTGTGTATTGGTTTTAAAGGTTTTAAAAATTTTCCAGAATCGTATAGATATTTTATGCATAGATATTTTATGCCAACACTTCACGTGACGTCCTTGGTAGCAAAAGTAGACACTGTATAAGATATCCCCCCTTCTTAGAGTTGCTTTCATGGTGTAGTGGTCTGCATGCTCGGCGCGTATTCCAGAAGTCCGTGGTTCGATTCCCGGCGAAGGAGTTGCTCATTTTTCAAGTCTCCTGCTTCCAAAAATCCTAAAGTCTCTACAACTGTACTAGCGAAATAATTTCACACGCACATTCGGGTGTTGTGAATTATCTGCATAAAATTACTCTTGCTATATCCGCTTGAGTAGTTTTTCAGTTTCTTAAAGTTTCATTCTTTAAACTTCTTTCAGTTTATCCATTGCATGATCTTCCAATTTCTCAGATTTTATTATAGCTAATATATTAATTAAAAATTTTAGTAACTTAGTAAAGGGCTCAATAATAATTTTCGTACTAAATGCATACAGCTTCGCTGGCATTATTCTCAAGAAATTGAGATATGTCATAAAATTTTACGAAAACCCAGTTGTTACGTATCTAGAGCAGTTACAGCAGTTATGTATAGTATTTATGTGCAGTATGTTTTAAACATTTCATTTGCTTATTTTATTTAGCTGAGGTCAGAAATACAATTTATAATCTGTAGAACAATATTAAAATAGATGCTGACAGAAACTTCTGATAAAGAGATGATTCAGACTTATGAAATGGATGATTACAGTGCAGTGTACGTTTTTTATTTCTTATGATTTTGTCTAGCAAATTTTATTGCAAGACTGCAACATATACCAGGCATAGCCCACACTGATATATGTTGATCCACTGTTTATGTTATGTTACCGATAAAGCTTTTGGTTATTAACTGTTAGCATATTATTATTAAGACTTCAAAGCGCAGAGATTATAGGGGGGTCTATACTAGGGTTATCTGTTGACCGCAAGAGAAAAAACATCTATACCCAAATTCTTTAAAATATGACAGGAAAAAGAGCTTAGAATTGGAAGCTATTAATTAAAGCAAAAATATTTTATGTGTTTATAAAACGTCAATATTCTCGCAACAGGAGACCTGCCACGCGTTTGTTGCCAATTAGCCATAAATCCTGATCCAAACCAAAGAAATTTATAATAGTATCCGACTAAACAACATAAAAAGGAGCAATACATAAATAAATAAACAAAAGGAAACTTTACTCACACACTTTTGTAATATTACCAAAAAATAAATTACATTACTAAGTTATTGCATTAAATTATATAACGTTACTAAAAGAATGCAGTGATGTGGTCCTGAAAAGGTCTTATCCTTCGATATACGTCATTTAATATTTTAAACACATGAAAGAAGTAGCTCAAGTTACCGTGTTTGTCATATATCAATCTTGATTATAAGTAAAGACAAAGAAGAAACCAGTCAAAGCCAAATCACTTGATTCATACTCATAACCAAAGGCAAATACAGAGTAGGCCACATGCTGTCATAGATACAGCCCAGAATGTCAGCAGTTGCTTGAATATCTTGCATTGTGACTGCAATTCGTAATTGTGTTTGTCTTTTCACTGAAAATGAATCAAACATTCAACTCCTGTAAAAAAGCTGAATAACTGGCTAATTGATTAAAGTAAAGCATAAGAGTAACCTGCTTAAACGATAACTGCATATGAGAAGGACGTTCTATAGAAAACCGGTTCGTTCTTATTATGTTCAGGACGATAGCGTCAAATAGCCAGCCCGTTTTAGAGGCATGTAAATTAGTTTGGTAAGTAAGACACAATAACACGCCGAATAAATACTAATTCAACAACAAAATCACAAGAAATTCAACAACAAAAAACAAGTCAAGCAACAAAAATCAGCGTTATATTTACAAATTTTTCACAGGACTAGTTTCGATGGTTTTACCGAACCACCATCTTCAGCTGCAAAACCGCAAATGAACAAGATAGGAAATAATGATTAGATAAGATAAGAAAGCCTGGACAAGAATAAGCAAGTGGCGCCATCTGTTGGCGAAACCAGAACTAAAACATAATTTTTCTAAAAGCCGAAGGCAAATTTGGATTGGAATTAGGATCGTTAACTAGAACAGAAAGATTTTTATGAATGTGAAATGCCTCTAGAAAATCCAGTTCTCCAATGGAAGATGTTTTTTGAATAATTTTAGCAGCAGAAAAATTGAAAGTGTGATTTTCGGACCAACAATGTTGAGCAACAGAAGACTTCTGTGTTTCCTTTTTTCTAACATATGCCTCATGTTCTTTGACGCGAAATTTTAAGGCTCTCTTAGTTTGGCCAATGTAAATTAAACCACACTGGCAAGGAATCCTATAAATACCCCAGGAATTCATACCCGGAATGGGGTCCTTGAGTATAGAAGTCCGAATTTTATTGATGGGAGAATAAACAACCCGAAAGTTAAATTTCTGCAAAATATGTGCAACTTTATAGCTAATTGATGGAAAGAAGAGCTAAATAAAGGCTAAAAATCAAAAATTGGGAGACCGGAGTTCTCCGTGTAAAACCAAAAGAGCTGGTAGCTATGTTTTATCTTTTACGTGATCTATTAAAAGTTAGTACGATTTGCTAGTAAAACTGTATGCTTTTTAAGCATAAACTATTCCGGTATGAGGTAAACGTATGAGAAAACACCAATTGAATTTAAACGGGGTGCTTTTCATAAATAATAGATAATAAAATATAATGAATGAAAAATTACAAATTAATACACACACACACACACATATATATATATATATATATATATATATATGCTTGCAAGTGAAATTCAAATGGATTCGAATGGCTCTCGAAAATGTAGCCTACCTCCAGTGATAATATCACAAAACGGACATGATCTTTCCGGCGCGATTTGCACAGAAATGAATACAAAACAGACAAAATAAAGCTGGAATACTTTATTTGGCGACATCAAGTCGCCGGATTGAGTGGCATTAGCAGGAAAAGAGCAAGGGACTACAGACTTCTCCAAAGAATGTGGTACCTGAATTTGAAGGCGAGCTCTTTTTGTGTATATGTGTGTGTGGACCAGCCTTTACATATATGTATTTATTATTATACAAATTAATTTTGGGAACCATTTATTTGGCTGATCTCTCGAAACAAAAACTTTAAATTTAGGAAAGATCCAAAAAAAAATTGCTGTAAATACCAACGATCAAGCGGCGATTTATTTTTTATCTTCATGCATTGCGAAATGAGTAGAGCCATATGTTTTTCCGTAAGATCTATTGTATTTGTTTGCGACGAGATTCTGCAAATTAAAGATTCAGCTAATTAAAAATTTCATCGCTCAATGAAATTCAAAACAAAGTCTTAATGGTTGTTAAATCCGGCTTTCAAAAGCTAATAATTAAGAATGCATCATATGCAAAATGCACAGACAACAGTAAACACATAATTCGATATTTTGGCATTTCTTTGTGGTAAATAAACCTTGACGTATAATTTTTTTCATAATATATTTCATAGGAAAAATATAATTTATGTTAGGGTTTCTTAAACTTTTTTCAATCGCGACCCCTTTTTATCACTGAGATTTTTTTCGCGACCCCCAGGACCCCATTATATTTACAAAAATTTTGTGGGACCCCATAAGTTTTGCGCAAATCCGATACACGCGTGAGTGAAACTGTCAATTTTTTTAATTGTACTGTAATATGCTATTGTAGTTTTAAGTCATTAACTTTAGTTTCTAATTAAGACATAGAACAATGTGAAAATTTTAAATAAGTAACAGACGAAATGACAGCGTCACGTGCAAAGCAAGGAAAATGAGCAAGGAAAATTTATACCATAAAAAGAATGCATCGAAACGTTTTCGTTTTTTTTTTTTTTTTTTTTTTTTTTTTTTTTTTTTTTGTCTATATTGTCTTATCTTTATCTATTTTCAGATACATTGTGTAAAAATATTTGGTAATTGTAAAATTATTCTAATAAGTTAAAGAAATATCAAATTTGCTAAAATTTCTGTTAATAAATTACTAATAACATTTAGTCGGAAGAGAAATACGCCAGTGTTTCTATTTCAAAGTTAAGCAGAAAAGTGGCTTTAAGTTAGCGTATAATTTTGAATAAAATTCTGCCGATTTCGAAGTTGTTAGAATCACTTCTTCGCTTTCTTTATCTAAATTTGCCTCCTAAAATTACACAACGTGAGTGAAAAGTTATAAAAATAAAAGTTAATATTTTTTTAATTTACCAGCCACTGGTGTCATATTTCATTTTCCAGTCTGCTATTAAAAATCTACATAATTATTAACTACTACTGAAGTAAACAAACTTACTTTGTTTACGAAGGGAAGCAATTCAGGAAAGTAAGATGATATTATGTTACAAATGCTTGCAAAATAAACAAAGAATTAATTACTTTTACTGACATGGTATTGAGCAGAGACAAAGCTTTCGAGTTATCTTGTACACTTCTGCTATAATGGTGTTTTCAGCAACATAAAAAATGTATTTTTTATTTTGAAGTAGTGAATGTAATGATAGTGAAATATTGTTCTTACTTTAGGAAATTTAAGCAAAATTTAAATCGAAAAATCTATGCTAATATACACTGTTAAATAAATATTTGAGAGAACTGCAAAATTTTAAAACTAGAAAGCACTTGATACTGAAGCTTATCCGAAGGATGAAAGTTAAAATATTAATTATAACTATTTTTCAAATATAAATTTCTTAAAAATGGGACACGATAACTGCATATTGTTGAAGTTCATACAGTAAGCTGGGGAGAAAATCTTCATTCACATTCGTGCAGAAACAATAGTTCGGGAGTATGTGCTACAGCAGCGTTTGTCAATCTAAGGTTCATGGATCACAAGTGCTCCTAGAAGCTTGCACTTGTGTTTCGCTTAGATTTACAAAGAGAGCAAAAAATAACGTTTTAAATAACACGTATACCACACCATAACTGAAAATTCCAAAGTTCGGAAATTACATATGGCAATGTTCAAACACTTTTTCTCACAAAAAATTTATTCCCGTTGCCCTACTTAAAAACTTCCCATTCTAGTGTTAGGAATAAAAGAAGGATTTTAAACTGTGGTGCATTTTACCAGCATATGTCCAGCCATAAAACAGCTATGCAAGAATCATCAGACCTATCCACCTGATAAACGTGAGTACCAGCATTCATTTTAGTTAATAAGTAAAGGATTGTCCAAACTCTAAAATCGTTGAAGTATTTAAAATAAATATAAATTTTCTTCTTTTAAATTAATATAAAACTACATTTTAATTAATTGTAAAGAATAAATATACTGGTAGCAACATATGCTAAAAGGTCGCCTTCGAAGATGATATAAGGTATTTCTCCCGCCTTCTTAGTATGCCTTCGTAGTGTAGTGGTCAGCACGCTCGGCGCGTATTCGGGAGGCTCGTGGTTCGAGGTCCCGGCGAAGGCGTTGCGCATTTTTCCTCTTTCTGCTTCGAAATAACCTAATGCCTCTACAAGGACAAGAGCAAAACAATCTTATTTACCAAAGTGGTTCTCACTTTAAAAAAGTTTGAGAAATGCTGTGTTACAGAACAGCAGCATAAAAAATTGAAATTAATTTCGTATGATTCATTTTATTAATTGTTTATTAACATAAATATAGCTTTAAAAACATTTTTTTTCAAAGTTTTATGCATTGTTGCTCATGTTCTAGTGAACAAGATAATATATTTATTTAATTTTTTTCTGTTAAGTACGCAATTACAAAAGTATAAAATATGTAAAAAAATTCTTTAAAAAACGTCAAATAATACCATACAAAAAAAATCATGGGACTTCTAATAATGGTGAATTTTAAATCAAATATTAAACATTTAGGTGCAATGATTTCCATTCTTATGTATGGGATTTCTATATTCTCACTTTTATTCCCGTTGAAATTCTGTTAATATACTAACACAGTTCATACATGGGAGCTTTTCTATTTTATTCTTTGCTCTATATGACCCACAAAAAATTATGATAATCAAACAGGTGTGTTTAGTAAATTTGATTAAATCTATGTCATTAAAATAAAGATTTTTTATGTTTCTGTTTTCTGCTCTTTATTCTGCAAAAAAAATAGAAATACAATAAAGAATAAAAACTACTACCTTTTAACATATTTTTTTAATATAGCTTAAGATTACAATAAATTAATTTACAATAAATTACAATAAACAATTTTTATATCATTTAGAAATCAGTTCTTATCATCACTTAAAATCATAGATTAGTGAGCAACAAAAATGTAAGCAGTTTTGATTCATAATACGTCATTGTTATCAACTTTAAGACAGCTTAAAATTGAACAATTTTTGAATAACCGCCAAAATTCGAGAAATTGCATTAGAAATATCAGAAATCTAAGATCATAAAGAAGCAGTGATAAAGAGCAAGAAATAAGCTTAGAAATAATAATGTTGCGTGGCCCCAACTTGTCAGCATCAGTAGTAGTGACTGCTATGAACTGCAAATTACACAAACTCGTAAGAAGGGTTTAAATCCCTTTTTATTTCACTTTAGAAATCACAGTTGCGTTCACTTGACGCTCACAAACTACGCCGACCCGGCGGTTAAACAAAATAGAAAAGTACAACTAAAAATAAATGACAGGATGAATAAATAACAAAATCACTATCTACGAGGCTCTATAATCGTAACTAACTTAACCGCGTTCTAAGATACAGCTGAGATTCAGCAAACTTACTGATTAAGAAGTTGAAAGATTCAACGAACTGCCGAAATAGGCACACAGGCCGAAACGCGCGGTTCTTAAATTTCTATCTAGCAACCTTCACGCTCGCGATTCAAGAAGCACACTTACAATCTCGTTTCCCTTCTATTTAAACTCAATTTACTTCTGCTAAAATTTGAATACTCTGCGCGATCTACTACGATTTACATACTCTGGCATTGGCAATTCTAGGGAAAAGTAAAGGCTTGACAGGAAAGATAGCTTAAACTTAAAATAAATGTTAGTTAAAATAAATATAAACCCTACAAGGTAATTAACATAACGGAGCAGTGGCGGATTATTGCAGTGAAAGATTTAATTTAAATAGGTTTTGTAACAGATACAAAGCTCATTTCAACCCAACAGTAGGATTTCTGACCTAAAGTGTCATAAAACAACAAACAGGATAATGTCACACTGACGGAAAGAAATCTACTATCCACCAGCCACCAAATCAAGATTGAGGCTAGAAGATGGATGAGATGGCATTTATTTTCAAAGATCATTTGAATTTGTCATTGGAATTATTGCTGTAGGGTATCTTCTCATATTGTTATCATTGATTTGCATTGTCTTAGGTCCTCCTTGAATGCTATGATCGCTCGTCACGTTTTGCGAACTTGTCCGATTGGATTGTCTTGCTCCTTTTGGTACTTCTCTTCTTCCCCTTTTCTCCGTTTTCTCATCTCAGATTTTCTCCACGTCCGGATTTTCTTATATCAAGTGCCCTTGGCCTTTAATTTTGAACCGGCAACGTTGCTCTTCGCAATAGCTAGGTCAATTATAGAGTCTAAGTCTTTCAAAGATCAAGATAATTTTAATTTTAGTTTGGTGAGGTTTTAAAACTACGATATTTTGCACGAGAGTGCTACGTACAGTTTAAAGTTATCAATAAGTTTTTAAGATAAACTTAGTATTGCCAACTGCCTTAAATAATGTCAATGGTTCAAGGCAACCAATTAACAAGATATCCGATAGAAACCATAGGCTGAACGTTTAGCTGGTTCAACTTGCTGATAGATGTAAATGTAACACCAAAGAAATTCTTCAGTCACACACTCTGGACACAATGTCAGTTGATCATATAAGTTACTATGGGCAAGACAAGTAGTCCATGTCAGTTTTTATTTAAAATAATTTAGCACACTATTTAAATAGTCATAATATTAGCACAGTATTAAAAGAGTCAATTAATTGTCTGAATACATTGGACCAGTTTTAATGCTGTTATTGTGGTCTATATACTAGATACAATACAACACAGAACGAATGGAACTATGTTTCCCAAGGCATGAACTAATTAAAGTAATAAACGGGAAAAGATGCCTCAGTAATCCCCGTTTAAATCATTTATATCTGGTCATGGACCTTTCTCTATTTATTCCTATGAGAGAAATATCTCTTCCTCAGACAAGTTTGTTTGTGGTGAATGAAGATCTCTTGAACATTACCTCTTCTCATGTCCATTAAAACAAGCTCATCACAGCGTTAGACCAACTACAAACGAACTCGACTTTCGAAGATAAATAATAAATAATCCAAAATTTCATCACAAAATTAACAATGTTATAAAACCCTTTCGGATTAAGGGCACGACATTGAGAATAATAACTGTTACGAAAAAGTATTTATATTAGTATAAAAATCCTTTTAACTGCTTGAAAATTGTTTCGAAAGTTTGCTCAGAGCTTCTGCAGGATACTTCACTGGATCAGTAGCATAACGAAAAGGCAGTACCTATATCACCATATGGATAGTTCTGGCGTCTCCGTATGCTTATTCCTACCCTGTCCTGGTACAGCATTCTCTGAGTATCGAATGCGCGGTTGTACTGGACGCCTGCCGCTGAGCCCTCGTGGGGCACCTAACGGGTACCGATTTTAACATTAGTTAGGCTCTGCGATGCCTCAGTCACCAAAGGTACTGGAGGGGTTCTGACCTAGCTTCATGTTTTGTTATGTGGCAGCATTTCAAATAGCAATAAAATATCACGTATGCATAGAAGTTTTTCCAATTTAGGAATCCTTACATATACCCCACACACAAATGACAAATCTTTAATTTATCTTTCATTTCATCTGAGAACTATTTCGTACTTTTAATATCGGTTATTGCGCAGTTTTATACACGTTCAGTGAATAGTTGATTCATATGCGATCCATATAAAGGTATAGTTTCCGTTTGCATTAAATTAATTAAAACTCACAGCTATCTTTCCTAAATTATACTTTAGAATAAACAAATAACACATTCAGAAATCGATGTCATTTGAGCTTTACTTTAACAGTAGTTATAATTTTCATTCATTGGGTGATAAAGAAATTTACTAGTGTTTCACAATTTAAAGCATGAAGTTGAATTTCTAATTGTCTGTATTCTTTGTAATCTTTGTATTCTTTACATCCCCTAACGTTACTTACCTTAATGTTTTTAAATGCACATTATCTATGCAGCCTAATAAGTATTGTTATTCTAAAAAATTCACACAACCTTGAGGATCAGTTATTTTTATTTTTATTTTTTTTTCTTCTTTGAGATTTAAAATATGATCGAAAGATTTCAAATTTTGTTTTCTATTATTTATTTTATTTTTATGTTAAAAGTTTTCTTGCTTAATAATTATAAACAGAACTATTGTTTATGCCTTTGATTATGTTTTGTTGTTATTTCAGAGCATGTCAATTAACTTTAACTAGTCTTTAAACAATGTCCTCTTTTTTGTAGGACACGCACGCTGGGTGGTTATAAGAACCTCAGTTATGTGATATATTCTTGATTTGTTTAAAATGTTTCTGCAGCAAGGGAGTAAATTTCTCACTTTATTTGAAAAACGAGCAAATTTTTATTTCGAATGAAAAATCAGTTATGTCATTATAGCACTTAACGAAACTAACAACGTTCCAAAATCTTTTTCAGAGTTTAAAAACTTAATCACCAATGATACTACAGAATGCACACTTTCAAAACAACGCTAACGTTTCAAAATAATGCTACTGAAGCTTCTCAAAATAAATAATAATTCATTAAATCAAACATTGAATGGTTCCTTTTATATTTTACCCTAAGTAAACAAAAATAGTGGTATGAAATCAAACGCAGTTATGCGAAATTCTAAAAGCGAAGAAACTTGCCATGCTTAGATAACAGGGAAAAAGCAAAGGCTTATCTAAATCATACACCAGCTTCAGGATGTGCATAAGGCATGAAAACTAATAAAGAAAATTCCCTTTGAACATAAGTTCGAAAACGTGCTGAAATATCCAGCATCACATACACTCCACTTCTTACATTTCGTTTATTTTCATACAGAATTTACCTCACGTGTGCAAATGTTTCAAAAAATATTCTTTATACCCTAATAAATTTCAGATTTGCTTTCCGAGAAACTTCAAGCCCGAACCTCGTTATCCGCAGAGCAAGCATAATTTCATTCCAAACTGACAACATAAAATAGCATTTGAATTTTGATAGAAAAGCATCTGGCTGCTTTTATCGCTATTATCGCCAGTTATTTCGCTCATTATAATGTTTTGCTTCATGCAAAAAGTTGCTTTCAAAATAACTCACGATTTAAAAGCAAAGATTTAGGATAATGTATTCTTTTGTTAAAACTATCTTTATATTCCTTTTCACTGCAGCCTAATAAATAGTCTTATTCTTTAAAGTATTGACTCTTTTAGAATAAAACTGATCTGACAGCTGTTAACCGTCTGCAATGGATAATAGGTTTTTCAGAACTGTTCTTATACGGTCGCTTCATTTCATCGCTTTAAATAATGCTTTGTTCTTTGAAAATTCAATTTCTGAAAAACATTCAAATTAACACTTTGCAATATACTGAGTCTTCTCGTTATAACAGAAATCTGACTAGGATTGAACCCACATTATTAGGTCACTGAGATACACTGAAAGTAAAGAGTTTACCAATGAAAACGAAATCCAAAGCAATGAACATTTTTTTTTCTAATATGAAAGTCGAACGTAAATAATATTTTTGAAAGCATAAATAAACAGTGGCATTCTGCACTTTCTTTCTAAGATAACCACCTCGATACAACACCTAAATGATCTGAAATCAAGGGTCGTTCTCTCAGACAGAGTTCAGTGTATTTATATGGTATGAGAAAACAGTATGTTCGTACGTAATTGTCAACATTACGAGACACTTTTTTATATATTTCAGTCCACAGTTTAGGTATATTTATACTTAATGATAACATGTACCGAGTATTTATTAACGCTTTATTAATTCAGGATACAAATAACTCAGGAATAATACTAGATTACCAAATCTTACTAGATTTTGTTACTAGATTTTGTTGTAGAAAAATACTAGATTTTGTTGGCTTTATTTGAACAATAATATAAATGGTCATCAAATATGTAAGGTGCTCGAAGCAATTTCACTCCGGTATAATAATATGGTAATATCTGACCTGGAAATTTCCCGCAATATTAATAGACGTTTCTCCTATAATTGTTTGAAATGTACATCAAATGCTTCTTTGAAATCTGAAATTCTTCGAATTATGTTTTTCGCCTTTTTGGCAGACCTTGTAGAGTCATTAGATGTAATTCGGAACAGAAAACATGAAAAATCAACAATGCCTACGACGGAAATTGAACTCCATACATCCTGACCTAACCGAACGTGCTTCCATTATCCCACGAAGGAAAGCTGCAGAAAAGGAAAGAAATTCCCTACATTCTTCTGTACTTAAATTTCGACTGGAGAGAAGGGAACTCTCACACCAAATCCGGGTGATGACTAATGACTCACCACATTTTCGTTTTGAACGTCACTTATGGTGTCATTAAATTTAGCAAGAAAGAGGAAAAATCAATGATCCTTTTCTAGGATTTGAATCCGGACTTTCCGATTGTTAGTCTGACGTGCTTCTAAGGCTTGCGATAAGGAAGGAGAAAATTCTTTATATTCTTCTCCCACAAATCTGTAACTGAAGCCGAGGGACACAATCGCAAAATCCTGGTGATACCATCCACCACATCTTTTATCTCAAGTTCCCCTTATAGAGTCTTTTCCAAGCTCTGTGTAGCTGGCAGGAAGATAAAATTTTCGGTGCACAAAATTGAAAGTTAACATTTTGTCTCACTGGCCAAGACACTGAAATTGGTGCACAAATACGATTCAGTATTCCACTAAGAGTTTCAAATGTAAACAAATAACGGCTTGGTTAGGCTTAGCGCCACTTTTAAATTGTTCGTAATTCTATAACTATTGCATGCATATGAATTAAGGCATAAAAACCTTAACTGGAAAGTAAGGACAACATAAATCAATGACTTTTAAAGCAAAAAAATGTACAATTTACCAACATTTAAGAATAAAAAATTGAGCTCACCGAGCGGTGTAACACAGTGGCAATACATAAATTTTTTAGGACAGTTTATTTAATTAATTAAAAATTTGTAACGCAAATTTTCAATTGTCTGTTTCCGCAAAACGCGTAATGGAGTTGGCTTGGTTCGATGTTCACCCAGAAATTTCCCTTGAAAAGCCATGGTGGACCTCGAATTAAGCTAATTCACCATTTTCCGCATTTTAATTTTTATTTTTTATATGTTTTTAAGTTGTTCCATCGATACGTTTTTTACTGTGTTTTATTTTTTGCCTTTAACTTGTTTCCAATGATTAGTATTTTACTGTGTTTTATAATTTACATTTTATTCCGCAAGTAGCCTAATATTCCACCTCATTCAATGTCATTGTTTTTTCATACTGTGTTGAACTTTTCTTGGAGCCACAGCTTTTGGTAACTTTTTGGCGAGCTAACTACAATTTCTCTTCTCATTTCCTTAACTTTGCAGCATATTGTGCAAAACATTTTAACCCAAATTGGTCTTTTTAGTATTGCACTTACAACTTTGCTTATTATATATATATATTTACATACATTTGGTGTGGCTGATTGCAACAGGAAATAGTAATGCACAACTAAATATTATTAGCAGTCCCACATACAAAATTTCAGCGTTCTACGGCTATTCGTTTGTGAATTACGTGTGATACATGCAAGTTTTGCGAGGTACTTGCATACGTACGTACAGATGTTATGAAAAAATCTGTTCTGAATCCATTTTACAGACCGTTTTTGAAGGAAAAAAGAAACGTACAAAATTCACGTACAAGTATTGTTCAAATGGATTCGAAAGCGATAAAAATGCATATTTTCGTTAGTATACTATACTCGAAATTTTTCGCGATTACAATTCTTCCTTTACTTTGTACAAAAAAGTAACAAAAAATAATATTCTTAAAAATGACATCTACTACCTATAACATGCAGAATTTATGTGCGAAATCAATACCTTTTAAATTATTTTTTAAATATATAAAACATTTTGCCGAATGTCAACAGATTTGAATGAAAAGAGAACCAAATGCATTTACAGTGAACTACACAAAATCGCGTTCCAAGACCACTAGCCCTGGCTAACAAGTAATACAGAATAACTACGAATGTGGTGATCTGCACGCTCAGCGCGTAACTGAGAGGTCCGGGGTTCGATTCCCAGCGAAGGCGTTGCATATTTTTCATCTTGTCTGCTTTCAAAAAACTTCTAGTGTCTCTACAGACTTAAAAACTAGTATGCAGCAAAGGATAAATAATTGTAAAAAAATAAATGAAAGTTTCATCTAAATTTACGACAATACGTACAAGTCAAAGTCTTCATGAAATTTGAACACATATAAAATTTGAACACAAATATGAGTTTTTTCTGGGTAAAGAATTATTGTAGGTAAATAAAATTACTTTCATCCAATTTTCTTAACAATTGTCTAACATAATCCTTAAAATATGAAGTTTAATTTTTCTATATATTAAACCATTCTTATTATTTTAACAAAAACTTCTTTTGAATAGTAATGACCTCGTATTGAATAAAATAAACATTATTTATAGGATTAAAATGCACCAGCAGTCCGTTTTATTTTCTAGTCTTAAATTGCGCTCAAAGAGAGATTCGCAACATAATTTTGACTTTTACTACCTTTGAAACTTCAACCTTTTCTTGCAATTAAATCACTTGCGAATTATCTTGGTTATATCTCTAAGACACAATTTTATTCATAAGTTGCATCATTTCTCTTTGTCTCTGATAAGCAAGGATTAGAAGAAAATTATAATTCAAACGAAAAATTAAGACTATTTATTATTTATATTTTCTTAGTATTCAACAAGAGCTTATCTCTTTAGGAATTATATCTTATATAGCTTATCCTACTTTATCACCGGCTTTAATTCCAGCAATTTATAAAATTCTAAATGTCATTTGAAATTTCTTATTTGTGGAAGTACTTACGTAATCTGTATTTCTCTCCCTCTTAGTATGAGAAACTAATTAGAGAGTTTTATTTGACAGAGGTGAAACCTTTTTTTCCTGTCTTTAAATTAAGTGTGTCGCGAAAGCTTTCAGAGATAAATCACATTAAGAAACTAAGTAATGTTAAGTCATAAGGATTTTCTTTTACAAGTCTTGAATAACTGCTTTCACTGTTGATATTATTTTCATTATAATTAATTTCTTTTGGAAAACATGGTCGTATTCCTTAAATAGCGATCCTAAATTATTTCTAGCTCCTATACAAGGAGGTTAAATTTAATTAGGTATCCAATTACATACATTTACCTTTTTTTATCCCTCTGACAAATTGCCGTCTCTACATCTAAACAGAATGCAGAGACGCTAAACTAAATTTTATTAACACAAAGAAGAGGTAAAATGCTAAACTAAATTATATTAACACAGCCAAGGGGTATAATGCAACTAAAGTTTTAAAAAATACGTTTAGAACAACTAAAATTTAGCAAATATTAGATCATAAATGTCTCCGGCGCTGAAGTATTTAAAACAGAGAAACACAAATGCTTACCTTTAAGCACCTCGTCTTCAGCTAATAGAAATTATAACCTTACACCGAAACCCTAAGTCGACCAAGATAAAAGCTTTTCATCTCAGACTAGCTGTATTGCTGCCACAGTACTCTCTAATGGAAGAACCTGACTTGGAATAAAGTGTTAGTTATAATAAATCCTATAACGGCATTTCTCAATTAAGTTTTTATTTATCTCGGTAGATCAAAATGAGTGTTACGTAAAACGTTTGTGATACAATCGTAAATTAAATACCTTTTCCTAAAAATACTTGCGAAATTTGACCAGATATTCAGAAATATATTTGCTTTATTAAATCGCATTTCCATGTAACATCTATTTATTGTCAGATCACATCTCTATTTACCATGCATTTTTGAACAGGTTTTATTACAAGATTCAAAACGAAATTTTCGAAAAGAAAGTTGCTCGTTTGGAGATTAATAGCTTTGCATTCAATGAACGCGGAAATTACCTTAATTATTGGCTAGGTTAAATTACGAGTATTAAATATTAATATGTCACTGAGCTTTGCGCGTATGGATATGGCATGTGTATAACTTGTTAAATCGCAATGAACATTTTAGTAATTGAACTGAATTACTGCAAAGATATCACACCAAAAACAGCACAAAATATAGCCCCTATGTAAAATAATCTATGCTGATTTATTTCCTTTTTTCTCTAAATTTAATAAATATATGGTGAAATCTGACATGAAAATGCTTAAGATGTATTAAGAACATGTGGTAATAAACAAATCACCAAAATATATCATTGAATTATATAGGTAAAAAGCATTTTAACTGCAAAGGGAAAAGAAAGTATATTTTTTGTTATAATCTAATCGAAAAACTAACCTTATTTTCCAAAACAAAGTTTTGGGCAATGTAGTTAGTTTCCTGTGATTTCTTGAATGAGCAACTGATACATAATTTCAGGATGTGTATATCAAACTGATGTATCTTAAGTGATTCTGGTAAAATAGATATTATAATATATTTTATCAGAGTAATACTGGGCTTAAATTAGTTCATTAATTGATTATCATCCAGGGTAACTCAATATCATGTTTATAAAGTTTGTAATTAAAGACAATTCATATAGCGATAGCTCATCATATTACAAATAGAAAAATACTGTTCACAATTTACCTATACTTTAAAATAGTTTTATATGGAAAATACATTCATTTAGGTGCGTAAATAAATCAGCACTCAAATCAAAACAAATATATATTGTTACGAATTTGGTATTTAAAAACCTAATGTTACTTCAATTATAAATCAAATGGTTTTATTTCTCGCGCAGTGCAGCGCGTGACGAATATTAAAAGAAAGCTAAGCCGGAAAATTGAAAATACAAGAGCGCGTGCATTAAATGAATAAATATCTCTTTTTGATTTCGAGAAAGTACTGGAAAATTCTAGCGCGTGATTTTAAAATCTTATAAAAGGAGGAAAACATCTCAGTTTGTAGTAGTTGCTTAGTTTGTTGTTGTTTAGAAAACTGCTCTTGTTGATTGTAGCGAATTCGCGGATTAGCGTTCTTTAGCTGTTTTGAATTACGTTCTATTGGACATTTGAGTAGTTAAAAGATAACTACTGTGAGATGTTGTAATACTGCATGATAATTTGAGAAAATTTAAGCATTTTTGTTGTGATAATAATAAATTTTTGTTCATGTTGTTTATTATTGTAATATAATGCTTATTAATGCATTTATGCCACAGTTGTAAGTTTAGCTTCCTTCCAGGGATTATACTGCCCGGGACGTGCAGTCCTTTTGAAGGGGGCAGTGTTATGAATTTGGTATTTAAAAACCTAATGTTACTTCAATTATAAATTAAATGGTTTTATTTCTCGCGCAGTGCAGCGCGTGACGAATATTAAAAGAAAGCTAAGCCGGAAAATTGAAAATACAAGAGCGCGTGCATTAAATAAATAAATATCTCTTTTTGATTTCGAGAAAGTACTGGAAAATTCTAGCGCGTGATTTTAAAATCTTATAAAAGGAGGAAAACATCTCAGTTTGTAGTAGTTGCTTAGTTTGTTGTTGTTTAGAAAACTGCTCTTGTTGATTGTAGCGAATTCGCGGATTAGCGTTCTTTAGCTGTTTTGAATGACGTTCTATTGGACATTTGAGTAGTTAAAAGATAACTACTGTGAGATATTGTAATACTGCATGATAATTTGAGAAAATTTAAGCATTTTTGTTGTGATAATAATAAATTTTTGTTCATGTTGTTTATTATTGTAATATAATGCTTATTAATGCATTTATGCCACAGTTGTAAGTTTAGCTTCCTTCCAGGGATTGTACTGCCCGGGACGTGCAGTCCTTTTGAAGGGGGCAGTGTTACGAATTTGGTATTTAAAAACCTAATGTTACTTCAATTATAAATTAAATGGTTTTATTTCTCGCGCAGTGCAGCGCGTGACGAATATTAAAAGAAAGCTAAGCCGGAAAATTGAAAATACAAGAGCGCGTGCATTAAATAAACAAATATCTCTTTTTGATTTCGAGAAAGTACTGGAAAATTCTAGCGCGTGATTTTAAAATCTTATAAAAGGAGGAAAACATCTCAGTTTGTAGGAGTTGCTTAGTTTGTTGTTGTTTAGAAAACTGCTCTTGTTGATTGTAGCGAATTCGCGGATTAGCGTTCTTTAGCTGTTTTGAATTACGTTCTATTGGACATTTGAGTAATTAAAAGATAACTACTGTGAGATATTGTAATACTGCATGATAATTTGAGAAAATTTAAGCATTTTTGTTGTGATAATAATAAATTTTTGTTCATTTTTCATCGACTTGTGCATTCATTTCATAACGAACCCGTACGCACGCAACAATATAAACAACGGACTAATTAACCTCATTAAAAATGAAGAATCATTGCAATCTCGCGTAATAAAATTCGATTAGAAAACTCATTTTTATTGTACAATGTTATACATTTCGCATTACATACAAATAAAGTATGCACTGTTGTGCATAAAAGTAACTCCTAAGTACTATAACTTCAAGTACTTCTTTACCTCTCCTTCCTTAAAATTTTCCCGTAGACTATTATATTTTCCATTCTTGATACGTGATAACAAATTTTCCATCGGTCTCCTTTCAATAAATGCAACTTTTGTTTTAGACAATTCCCTGTTGATTTGGAACACGATTAATCTCCACCTCGGTAAACCGTCCCGGGTTAATTAGAAAACCCGGGTTGCTATGCAACCATTCAAAATTATCGTAGTTCTTCGTGATGCCAAATGGTGTTTCTTAACTCTTACCCCATTCGAGGTAAACTTGCTTCATCTAAATATCTTTTAATGCTTTAGGACATACATTAAACTTCATGAGGTATTCTGATGTAACTGGACCTGGAATACAATAACGACTTTTAATCCTTGGTCTTCGTTTCAAGTGCATGTATTAAGGTACGATATGAATAAAGTTCTTTAAAACTGTTACATTACACAGGAATGCAAATTTAGTTGTCTTTTAAGTCCCTTCCAGGTATTATTTCGTATTTACATTCGATAATCTCGCTTAGAATACCTTAAAGGTACTCACTGAAATTTGGTTTTCCTTTGATGACATGTAAAAGGCTAAAAATCAATAATCAGAACTTAAAATACTCATTCAGACTTTGGATATCTAACAAAGTATCTTCAACTAATTAATTTAGGTTTATTTCATTAAACGACTTTTCGTACTTATCTCGGTATTTTCCGCCCTTCTACCTGTTACATGCTCATTTTTAAATCTATATCAGGATTATTCGTTAGGCGTTTTATCGCGTGCGTTGAAACTTTTGCGGAAATCAGGTAATAAATTTTAGCGGTTTTGGAAATGAAGTGAAACGTTTCTTTAATGTCAGCCGCAATTCAGAGAAGGGATATTATTAAACCTTGAAATCAGACTTTGAAAAATTCCATTTATTAAAAGAAGTAAATATACTGAATCTACTTCTTAGATACGTAACACTGAAATTTCTCTCTATGCTGTTACAACTAAATTATTCATCAAATTCTTATGGTACTGGAAGGGAAATCTGAAGGTTATTAAATGAGGCATTGAAAACGGATTTGTCGCTTAAACTAATAGAATCATTTCAAAGTCAGACACCAAAAAAAAAAAGTAAAAAGCGATTTATACATTTTAATTAAATATTTAAAATAATCCTGTTTGAACCTCCCATGTTAGTGTTTTGATTTCACTAAATGGGTGTTTTACAAGGTGCCACTTTTTTTAGATTGAAATTACTTTATTTTCTATCTTTGGCGAAGAAATGTACTATTAGCGCATTTATATTAACAATAACATTTTTTAAAGTTCTTTTAAGCTTTTAGACAAATTATGTAAAAGCAAAGTTGGCAAATAACGTGAAGACAGAAAAAAATACTCCAGAGTAAAATAGAAAATTAGACAAAGCAGCATTTCTATATTTGGCTTAGATTTTTATTCAAGACTAATGCATTTCGAGAACAAACAGGTACAGGCATCTCTTCAGCAGCAGCAAAGAAATCTGCAACGAAGAGAAAGGCACGGTTACATTTATACCCAAAAGTAATAAAAAGCAACAACTTCTGGTAGAAATAGTAATGAAAATTGAAAAATTAAGCTAATTGTTCCAACTATAATTCCCTAAAGGTATAACTTGCTGTTGGCTTTTCCAGTGACGGGGTCAAAACACAGTTAGAACAGAAGGGAACGATAATAAGATGTATAGATTGATCCGGCACTGTGGAGCGTAGGATATTTAATATATGTTTGAATCATGTTTGTTATTGTTTTCAATAAAATCAAAATGCACCTATTGTAAAATGAACAACTCAACACTTCAAAACGAAGACACCACACTAATAGAATTTGAAAGCGTTGGATTCGCTTTCTTGCTTTTTGATAGTAATGAAGAAGAGTTATTTCAGATTTTATCTGCTATAAACTATTTTTGAAACTGAATCTGGCAGTAATCTGATGTCACCTGGCAAAGTAAATCGGCTTCTTTTTACTATTATGCATTTTGTGCTTTTTAAAGTTGCTCGTCAGAATCTTTTCTTGCTAATGATCTCAATTATTTCAGATCAGTTGTCACTGACCGAGGATTTTCTCTTGCAGCCGTTGATAAAGCCTTTAAAATTTTTCTCTTACCATCAAAGAAGACATTCCGCTGCTAGAAATAATATTAATAAGCTTTGCGTCTTTCCATTTCACCTTTCTCTCAGTTACAAAATTATACGAATTCTCCAGAAGTTAAATTTTCAAGTCATTTTCTTGCCTACCAATAAAATTTATGGTCCTATTCTTAAAGATTTCATTTTTAACTTTACTTCTTGGAGAATTTATGACATATCTTGTCAGTGTGGTTTCCGATATATCGGCCAAATTAATACAGCATTAAAGTTTCATCAAGAACACAAATCGTATGTTCAAAATGGCGAAATCAACAAGTCTTCGGTAGCTAATCGTAGGGATAAATTTAATCACAACTTTGATTTTTGTATCTGCGGAAATTACCCAAAATCTTCTTCTATTGGTGAATTGGATTTTCTTGAAGCTTTACACATTCGCGAAGATTAGAAGATTATCTTGTTTAATTAATGATTTTAATTCCAATTCAATCCTTCTAACGTTTTAAAATTCGAATATCGTAATTTTGTAATTTTCTATGCTATACCTGCCGACAGTCGGTGCTAGTTTCTCATTCACTTTTTTAAATATAAATCCCTTTTTAAAAAATAATTTTAAAAAGTAATAATTCCTTTTTAAATATAAATCCCACCGCAGCCTTCGCTTTGCTGCAGATTTCTTTCGCCTGATGAAGAGCTGCATGTGCCTGTTTGCCCTCGATGTTTTTTTAACAAAATTGGTAATATAAACAATATTTAAAACCATGGTATTATCAAAATTAAATATTAGATTTGTAAAAGCATTAAATCTTTCTTTATGAACAGGAACTCTGTTATATCAAACGTACTTATAAAATTCGAGATTTCTCAACTTCTATTATTTCTTTAACAACTTCTATTAACTATAACAACTTTTATTATTCATTTTCTATTATTTCTTCATTAGTTATAATTCTTTTCTAAGAAAACTGTAAAATATTGTTTGAGAAATTATTAGTTTAAATGTAGTTTACTAAAATGCTCTTTCCAGTAAAAAAGAAATTGCTTCTTCCAGAGGTTTATTTAAATTTCAAAATGTATATTTTCAGCCAGCAGAAAGATTGCCTTTTGTCTGCTTCGTCAATTTGCCCCTTCATGGTTACAAGAAGTTACCACTTCCTTTCCATTCAAAGATTTAATGTAATGCTCAGAAGCATTTCATGAAATATTTTAATAACTTCTTGTAAATATGATTATTAATAAGATTATCCCAAAGGGAAGATTTGGAATGTAGGTTAAAGAACTTTCACTTCCTCCTCTTATTATCTGGTATTCCAAAAGAACCCTTACTGATTTACAATGCCTGCAGAGTACTGTCTTATGTTAACCTTAAGGTAAGACAATTATGTTTATTGTGAACAAAGAAATCTAAAAACGATGTTTTACCGATACATGGACCAGAAAGTAGAAAGATATTGGTCAAACCCGTTTTATTGAAGCACTGCGTTACTGAAGCACTACATACTTTAATGATAAAACCACGGTCCACAAATACGTAAAAAGGATGAACTACGGAAGGCTTTAATAGGTGCAAATAGGATATTTGGCACTGAAGAATCAATGTTTTGCCAGTATGAGTCTGATAAAGCGCATATGAACTTAATAAACGGGCGATTTTCCTATTGATTAGTGTGTATTTGTTTTGGAATTTGAATGTTATAAGCGGCTGAGTTCATTAACCAGTGAGTTTAATAAGCGGCTGGTACTAAATACAAAAAGGCATGGTTGGAATAAATCTTAACATTTACTGAGCGAAGTAAAAGAATCATATGATAGTAGATTACATGAAATTTAAAGTGTGTAAACCGTTATCTCAGTTTTCTGTGCTTCGAAGCTCTGTCGAAATAGGCTGAATCTTTCTATACCAATAAAAGATACACGTCCCTAAAATTATTCTCTTTGCACCACTGAAATCACCATAAAAAGCGAATTTGCACCATAAAAAGTGCACCATTATTTGCACCATAAAAAGTGAAAAGAAAGCCTTGGGTGCTATGCTAAATCACACTTTAAGCAATTAAGCGTTAAAAAATTTCAATTTGACTTAAATTACGTAAATTTCAATAGCTCGATTAAGTGAAAAGTAATTGCGAGACGTTATTGTACTTCGTTTCATTGAAACAGCAGGTTACAATTTCTTCAATAAAAAGGGAATTCGTATATGATTTTATCCTCAAATAGCATAACAAAATATCACTTCCTTTGTTTGTTGTAATTTGGTTAGCATCAAGATCCCTGATGAACTCTGCTTCTTTTGCTTATTTCATCATAAACCTTTATTGGTTAAGTGGGAGATGTTCATATATTGCAGTAGATTCATCATTTTTAATGAAGATATTGAGTTCATCTGGCTTAAATATAGAATTATTAATCATTTCTGTAGCAAAAAAAATGGTTACATACTGGAAACATTTTATGCATAAGACATTATTATTATTTATTATTACTTACAATTTTCAATATTTCACCAAACCGATTCTTGTATAAAAGCCTGTTTCCCTTAGGAAATCCTTCTCGAAGACATTCTCTCCTTAGGTAGATAGCCCTCGAGTACTTTGTCATAACCAAACCATACCGTTTAAAGATTAAATTTCAAGTTCTGTCACTAAATTCTCCAATGGCTAGGTTAAATGTATCTAAAATAATCCTCCAGCTTTCCCGTCGAATGACCCCTAACGCATACTTATTTTTTTTACATATTGCGAGTAAAATAATCTGAAGTTATTTTCGGAAATTATATATTTTTATGCAACATCTGAAAATGAACAACAAATTCCACTCAATTTTGAACTTCGTTTCTTACATTTCGACAAGAAAGCATTTCCTTTTTTACAACTCTGGAGAGCTTTTAAAGCCTGTTTTACGAGCCGTTGTTAACATATTTTTATCTTGGTATGCCGATGAGTTTTCTTTCAGAACGTTCAAGCATTTCTGACATAAATATCTATGACGATAGATATCGCAAAATTGCGATGCCACTGAACCGTTAAATTCCTTACACATTCTGTTTAAGGTTTAAGGGTCCCAAAATCTTTCACAACACAGGAGGTAAAGACATGTAGCGACAACTTAGGTAACATGAGTAATTTTGAGTATAAAGTGAATAATAAAGTGAAGAAAAGCTTTTTCAGCTAGTATAATAACATCGCCGGCCATTTAAAAGCTATTTCTTTGTATCACAAGAGGGCACTTGTGTATATTCCTGTCATTTATAAGCTTGTTGTCCATTTTCTTTTCTATCTAATCCTAAGATTGACCTTTGTATTATCCAAACTAACAATACCTTTTCTCTGTGAAAGTGTACAAAATTGTTTCATATTTTAGTCTACATTATGAGCTTTTGCAATGAAACATTAAATATAAACAAAAAGCAATCTGTTATATTATTATTTTTTTTAAAAAAATATGTTTAATTTCATTTGGATGATTGATCAAGTTAAGTCTTGAAGCACAAATATCTGTATGCTTCTTATGGCATTCCTTGCGTATTTCAGCATCGCTTACAGTAATATAAGTTCTTACTGAAATAAATTGCGAAATTATTTTGGTACGCTGTTATTAAAACGCCACATTACAAAAACTTTGTCTAATTGTACTATTGTGATTGTGTCAATACCTCTTGTAGGGTTCTTTTCCTCCCGGGGGTTGACTCAGGAGAATTCCTAGGAAGTACTGACTAGGATCTGTATTTAGGCAGTCTCAAAGACGGGGGTATATAATCAGTCTCCACAGGTCTAGAACCTCCGTTCATTCGGGGGATGGTTCAAGCTTGAACCGAATGGCACTGTCTTGTCTGTGGGGTCGCAACATGGTATGATAGTGTGGCCATTCCTGGGAGTTTGATTAAATTCGGTCCCTTCCACGGGGACTGACAAGGTCCGAACACCCTCTGAATTATTCGATGCTCCCGGGACAAAGATAATTTCGTTACAATTTTTGTCTACCTGAGGGGGGACCTGGGGAGCTGCGCTCTCTTGGATGGTCCCCGGAATTCGGACGTAACAACGTAAGAGGCATGTTCCAAGGCAGAAGTTATCTCTGGAGTCCTGTAGAGTTCTATTATTAAGTAACAGTTACTTTAATTTATTAGTTAATTTATTAGTCTTTCTGTCTTCTCTCATTCTCTTCGCCATTATGTAAATCAGTTAAGGTGAATGTGAATGTATTTAAACTGAAGTAGCGAAACGTTTACTTAGAGCATGGTTTCATTACTAAGAGCACACGTTATTAATTCTCCCAGCTGTTAAACGTCGAACATCGGTTTCGCATTCTTGCCGCCGTAATTATTAAACTGCCGGTGCAATTTGCCGGTTCTGTGTCAGCCTGCTAGGTTAAATCGAATTGTGTAGTCTTGCACTTCTCTTTAGCTTTGAATTTAGTTGTTACCTTACTTACTTCTTTTTCAAGTTCTCCACCACAATAGTTAGTGACTGTATAAGCATGTAAGTCCGTGCCGTCTGTAAACTGATGTGTTCAGTAAAAAAGGTCTTTCTCACCCGTTCCCTGTTGTATTCATCTTTGAGCCTTTGCGAGAAGTAGCAAGTTAAACCTTTTAGTAGATCTAGTTACACTGTATGAGAGCTAAATCCCATAAAACCCATAAACTATGTGAAACTTATTCTGTTTTTAAAAATTAATATACGACTGCATACAAGAATATTTTGAGTTCCCTGCTATGTATAACTGCACTGCTATTGTTATATAAAACATGATTACAAGCATAAAATAATATTTGCCTTTAATGTATCTTGTTGTATTAATAGCTAATGGAAATTTTCACTAAGCACATCTACAGCTGAGTCGTTATTTTTTTTTCTTTTAATGGAATACAGAAAGGTGCGTAGAAACTATTTGCTTAACAGAAAAATTTGAAGACGTTTTTAAGGAAACATTTCTTGCATTCATGCAAAAAATTATGAAATCACTCGTTCAGCCAGTCGACCGATCAGGATTTTTTCACGAGTCGAACTACAGGTGTTCAACGATCGTATCAACTGGTTCACTAGAAAGCCTGAATCATGATTTAATTTAATGTGATTCAGTACATCTACGTTAGGTAAATATCTGCGCACAGCTATATTTCATTATTATAAATTTTTGTGAAGAATGACATTAAATATCAAAGCCAATATTATATAAGAAAATTTGGTATAACCAATATTTTAATACAAATTTTCTGAAGTTTTCCTTCAGAATATAGATTTGGATAGTTAGTAGACGGGGACCATACCTGAATCCTCTCTTGGTAATAAAATATCTGATGTCCTTTCTACTTATACCCGTACCTGTAGAAACAGACTTTCGCAGAAGTATAATCATGTAGAAGAAAATTGATTTTAATTCTTCTTTATGGTGATAATGACAAATTGTGGGCACTTTAAGAGGCATCATTTGCTGTTTGTCTCGTTTCAATGTGATTTTCTCTTAAAAATTGATCATTTGAAGTTTCGATTTAAAATTTCAGATTTAAATGTACAAATGAATATAAAATTCATATGTACATTTAAAGGCAAGTGTACATCTCTTAACGGCCCTGATATATCTCCATATTAGTAAATTTGTTTTGAAATATTGTTAAAAATTTCGGTTCACAAAAATGTGAAATTTCTAAAAGTATTTGACGACAAAGAGGTAATTTCGGAAACGGCCAGTTTATTGTAAGTTAAATGATAATCTTTTGAAGGCTTAAAATAAAAAAGGAAAAAAAATGAGATAGAGGGGAAAACCTTGCCACCTGGGGTAAACTTTAAACAGCAGCCTAACATCCTGATGATAAACGTACAATCAAATGTTAAGAACTTGTGTTTAAAACTGTTACGGAAATGAACAATTACACAGTTATTTTCTTTCTTTTCTTTACTAAAAGTAATATCTACTATTGCTAATTTACAAAAATAAGCATTTAAAATTCATTAAAAAGATTTTAAGTTCTAAAGACGCAAAACGGGATTTTGCGTCTTTCACTATAAACGGCAATTCACTTTTCGAATTGTTGCTCCTAAATATTATCGCTCTATATTATTTTTACGGAAATTAAATAATGGTGAATCTGCATATATGTATGTATGTTCCTCGCCTTATGAAAACCCGACGCTACCTAGAGGTATTAAATTTTGAATAACTTTGTCCTCCACTTGAATATGTGCACCTGAAAGCCGGAATTTTGTATTTCATATTTTATAAAAACTTTAATCAATTTTTGATTAACAAACTCAACGATTTGAAAACGAGCAGCAGCAATACTTTACGGAATAAAATATTATCTCCAGGGAGGGAGACTGTTTGTCGGAAATTCTAAAGAGATATTGTTTCTAAATATTATTTTGTTACTCTTTTTTAATTTTTAGCAGCTCATCAAAAAAAGCATTAAACAATTAACGCTCTTTAGCTTATAAGAAAAAGCACATTATATAGGACTTAAAAGTGAAAACCATCAGAAGATTCATTTCCAAAAAAAAGTTAGCAGTTTTTATCATAAAATGAAGCATCTTCAAAGCACTATAATTGCAGTTCAAAAAATTATACACCGTGACAGCAACATCAATTTTAAAATGGCACTTTGCAGTCTTTCAAGTACAAATTTTTTAAATTAAATTTTTCACGGTCCTCCCACTACTAATATCGCACCAGACTCTCGTTACTTGCAAAGGAGTAGTGATGACTACATCCCGAAACTTCAGAAGGCCATATATGTTTTAGCTCTTGTCTCTTAACAATTTTTTTAAAAAAAAGAAAAGGAAACAAAAACCATATGACTGCTTATAAATTTTTATCTGGAACTCAAATGATATTATAATCAAGTTTTCATACTAAAAAACCTGATTTTTTAGGACATTGATTATAAAATAATGCTTCCCTAAAAACATTATTTGGAGGTCTAGATGGAGTGATTCCTTAAATAATTCATGTACGCTGTTCTGTGTAACGAATTCACTTTTATAATACGAGTATTTGAGGTAAAAGAAAGATTTTATCTACTGTTAACTGATGTATTTATGTGGGAAGCAATTTTATTGAAAATGGAATCGATCTGATTCGTAGGGGGGGGAGATATTAATAAATGAGGAACTGTCACTGGATATTACAAGGGCATTGTGCTACTATTATTTGTTTTTGCTTCAATGCAATAGCAATGAATGCCTTCTACTGGAACGTGACACAAGAATACTAAATGAGCACATGTGGTTGTCAAAATAGTGCTGCCAAACTGGTTCATGTAGAATTGCCCCAAATCTTCCATTTATAAAGCAGCTCAATATCCAAGAAGGGCAATTTAATAAATAATATTTTCGTGTATTGAAAATGCCACATTATCTCAAACAATTTAGCAAACAGCAATCAGATTTCGAAAAAAGGTAAATGAAAATACTATAAAAACTAATAAATAACTTCAAAATTGTAGTAAGTTGCAATAATGTTTTTCTTAAAATACAACAACCGTAGTGAGAAAAGTTAAAAATGGACTAAAGCTTAATGATGGTATTAAAAGGAACACCATGAAGGACTTGTGAAACAAGAGTCTATAAGGATATCTCAAAGAGAAGCAAATGTGTCATTAGTTGCAAGAGAATGTAGAAAATAGAGCTCTTTAAAAGGAATTCGAGTACTACAGACTTTAGCCATTAAGAAAAAAAGATTGCGCTGACTTGAAATAACACTCGTTAAGAGATCTTTTATGGACCGAGTGAACTTTAATCACGAATCCCTGCAGAATTTCCATCCTTTTCGAATAGATCATTAATTCTTGCAGAGCAAAATGGACCACATTTAAATGGGGTTCTCGGAGTAAGATTTGACACAAAAATCAATAAAAAAGGAAACATTCTTTTTTATCGTTACTAACCATACGTAACTCATTTCAACATACATTATTTATAAATATATGGTTTATTAATGTAACAGTCAAATATAATGGGTGGCTAAATTAAGTTACTTTAGTGCACCAAATTTGCAAATAATTTTATAGTATACTTTCTGTACTATTCTCTGATAGCCAAATGTTGAAATGATGAACGTCTCTGATGAAATGTTTCATGTTGTAATACTGATTGCAACAAAATTTGCTAATACTGGTTTTAATCTCTGCACAATTTTTGTAACCATATGAAACGATTAGCACTTGAAGTGTTACACCTGTTCAGTAACACTAATCTGTCCAATAACCCTAACAGACATGAAGCGAATTATTACTATGTCTGAAACAACGACATATTCGTTAGAAAGTTAACAGTAACCTTTTTATTTAAACACAATTTAGAACACAAAGATCTCTTTCGGTACAATACAAGCTACAACTCGTGGTGATGCAACTAAAAAGAACAGTCAAATTTAATAACGGCTACTCATTTTCATTCTGATCAGGAACACAGAAAGGAAAATTTCAAATTATGAATAACTCGTCAATTAACATGAAATTCCCTACTTTTTTCTCCACCAGAATTAAATAATTTCAACGAAGGTCTTTAACGACCTTGTTAAGATTTTAAATACGAAACCTACAATATGAACTAACTTTTACAAACATGGAGTTAAATATCTAAACTTAAATTTAAATTTTTGCATAAATTTAAATTTCGTTGTACAAAACTTCTTGCCATTTCTAATTCAATTTCATCTTCTTCCAGGCATATAAAAGGAAAAATAGCTTAGGAAGCCCATATTTGGAACCGAAATAAATTCTTTTTTTTTTTTTTTCCTTAAAAATACATAATAAACTACAATAATTTTCTCAACGCCCTATTTCATTATTTTACCATAAGAATTTTTAATAATATTAAGGTATTGAAATTAGCTAAAATTTCAACATTTCTTCCTTTGAAACTTTAGTATTTTGGTTGACTATCAGTCGAGAGTTAATAATGAACAAAATTTTAATGTTCACTTCATATATATATTTGGGTCGAGACTAATAACTTATATTCAGTACAGCCAAATACTTTTTATAATAGCGTTTACAGTATCTGAAACTGACTGAATTTCTAAATTTCCTTCGAGTTGAGTTTAATGAGAATAAACAGTTAATGAATAACCAAAAACACTATCATTTTTAGTTGCTTTAAGCAACGAACTTAATCATATTAATTACTAAAAAATTTCATTGGATCTATATTAATCAGATTCCATCAAAAACATATAATTAGGTTAGGTGTCATCTAAATATTTTTATTTATATCTCATAAGTCGAAATGTAAACATGGCATTTTGAGTTATACAAACAGACAAGCCCTTTAATGTAAATTAATTAACATCAGATCATTAGTATATTAGGATAATTCGTACATTAGAATTAATTAGTTCATTAAGATATTTAGTACATTAGGATTAATTAGTACCTTAAGATATTTAGCACATTAGGATAATTAGTGCGTAATATTTAATTAGTACATTAGTATAATGTTTCGAATTTTTTAAAAACAAACAGAATCGAAGTTGTTACTATCATAAATTGGGAATAAAGACCTGCCACAAAAGAGTGATGAAATTATTCTTTAATAAACTACATGAAGTTCGTTATATTGAACATCGCTCTTCCATAATTACATATCAAACATCGCTCTTTCGTAGTTAATAACATCACAAACACATTTCTAAACAAAGGTAATGACTTTGCAACTTTTATTTGATCATTTCTTCATTATTAATAAGCAAAAGAAAGTCATTTTGTCTCTTAATATTTGTGACTTTTCACAACAAATTAAAATTAAAACTGGAAGCAAAAAACTGGAAATTCTATTTTAAAATTTCTCATTTACATCAAAAGTAATTTAATTAATTGAAGCATTATTATTGAAACAGCATTAGACAAGTATTTATAATAATTTAATTACCAATTTTATAATTAATTACCAATGAACATTTCGAAATAATGTATATGTGTGTTATTTTAATGGCTTAATTGGCGAAAAACCCAAGAGAGCTGTGCTTTTCTTTAGCTGTATTTATTCCAAGTTTCACAACGTGTTCCTCGAGGCTCTTTTTCTCTTATATTTGAATGGCCTACTATAGAGCTTCTCCTCAGGATTGACTAGAGGGAGCTCCCGGCATTCTAGGCAGATCTTCGCAGTGACTAGAACCATCGTTTATTCGGTGGTAGGCATGGAGGTAGGAAAGGGAGGAGGGGCCATTCCGCGCTAGAAGTGAAGCACTGCTTTGAAGCTTGGGTCACCAGACGGGGTGTTATTTGTTTACATTCAGAAGCTCGCTTGACAAGATTCTGATAGTATTTTGACACACGACAGTTCCATAGAAATCGAAAAAGGGACACTCTCGCATGAAAGAAACATTCATAGTGGGATGGATAATAGCAATTTGTATAGTTTACTGACATTTACGCAAAAATCACATCTTGGTTATTTTTCGATAACTAACAACAGAGATTTTGATTACGAATTTGTTTTATAAAATTCTAAGCTGTTGCACTACAAAAATATAGATTTTAAGAAAATTGCTAAAAGAGATCGGCCAAAATTTATTTTCTAGAAGATTTGAAAAGTTTGAAACTTGATGGCTAAATGTAAATATAAAATTATGTATGTTAAAATATTTGTAATTAGGCACATAGGTCAGATTAAGTTTTTATTAAATAGAGTAACGCATGCAAGGGCTATCTGCCTAAAGAGAGAGATGCCATCGTGGAGGAATTTTGAAGAAAAACTGACCTTTGAGTGGGTATTAAAAATAATACTTATAATTTTCATTCAAATTATATTCATATATATTTTTTATGTAAAACTTTCGGGTGTATGCTAAATTAGTGTAAATTACTTTACACGAAAATATAGTGAATGCACAGAAATTAAAGATTTGCACATGCCGGAAATGATAAATAGGAAATATGTATGGGTATTTATGCATGTGCTTGCAAAAAGCATGCATCTGCCTTTGACAAAATACTTAAATATTCATTAAATTATTTATAAATGTATTTGAAATGAAGAATTTATTCACTTATAAAAAACTGTGAAAGTACTGTGAAGAAATCTAATGATTAAATGTATCTAATTTATAATGATTATAAATATTATCTAAATATATAATAACCTTAATATTGAATTGTAAACATAAATTGAAATCCTGTTGACAAATACGTTATAAAACTATTTAAGCAAGAATTGTTCGTATTGGAAAGCAATCTGTTAAAAGGTATTGTAAAGCAAATGCTATAAGATGCGCACTTAAGAACGTAATAAAGAGTTTTGGAATATGTATTGTTGAAATGAAGGGTAAAAAAAAATCTGATAAGTATAATTAAAAGAATTATTCCCTTTACATTTTATAATAACTCAGTTACAAGTTTTAAATAATACTTAAAAAAAAAAAAAAAAAAAAAAAAAAAAAAAAAAAAAACTTATTTTATTTCCTTTCAGAAATGTTCAGAGAAAGTCAAATACTATTTAATACATATTTAATTATTAGGAATTAGCGAAATACTTTAAATAAGTATTTCGCTAATTCCTAATAATTCTCTAATTTAAAATGAACCGAGTAGAGCATTAATTATAAATTGACTTACATTTTTCGATTTAAAAGAAGCCAAAAAATCATGTCATATTTAAGAAAGTATTTTGGGAAGAAGCTCTATAAATAGAAAAGAAATAATGCATAATTTTAATATTAATAATACAATAAACTTTGATCTTAATTTTTGTACCTTAACCGAATAAAATCGAATTACCTTAATTTTTTTTTCTAATGTAATTAACGAAAACTTGTGAAAATATTTCATTCAAATTAAACCATTCTGAGAAAACTGTCCTGTGAAAAGTATAGCATTTAATTCCGTTCAGAATGAAATGTTGTTTAAAAATATGTTGTTTTCACATACTTAGGACTCTGAAGTGTTGTAGAAAAGAAAATATATACATTTATATGTATATTTGCGACGTAATTACAAAATATTTACACCCGAACGCGTCAAATCCCATAGAACTCAATGGTAAATGACCCAATGTTTTGGTCACCACGTAGGGATCGCCGGTGCTTCAGAGCAGGGTACGGAGAAACTTGTTTAGGGCGACTCCTTCTTACTTCTTACCTCCATGGTGGTAGGTTCAGATTCGGCCAATACCGTCTACATACCATATATGTAGGTGCTACTGGCTCGGCAGGGACCGTACTCGTACTGTCTTATCTGCCCCTTGGTTGTGGAATTTTACATGGTTAGGTAAAGGTGCTTGGAGATTTGCCTCCCCTCGGTCAACAGTCTACATGGTATCTGTGTTCTCTTTGTTTGTCGATGCTTACCCTCTACCTTTGACTTCTGTTCTTATTCCCAGAAAGTGAATCATCAGAATTGTCCCTCTGCGTTGGCCGAGGGGGTTATGCCACCTTGAAACTTCTCTAGGGCTTGGGGCATTGTAATTTTCTAATCCTAGGCTTGGAAGCCCCTTATTTCTAGTGTACTGTTCCTGGTGTACTACAGCTATACAGTAAAGCTAAAGTGCTTTCTTCCTAATTTATATAAACATAATTTTTTGCATCAAATGAAAACTATTATAAGAATAAGTGTAAAAAAACAGTTTTTGTTATTGTGCTGCTCCGACAGTACGTTGATTGTATAATTGTACGTTGATTGATAATGCGCATAATTTGTTGAACTACGACTGAGTTAATATATAACTATAGATTGTTAATAATGTAACCGTGTTTTTTTTAAATTCATCATATTTTGCTTCATAAGATTTCCTTCTACATTTGAGAACATAAAATTTAAGAAATGAACCAACTTATATACCCTCAGCTATTTCATTGTAAAGCCAATAATGGCAAAGTCCCAGGTCAAAAATAGAAAGTCATTAATCAATAAGTTGAAACTGGACACTGTAGCAAATCCGAAATTCTCTGTAGCTTTTTCACCTCATTTTGATGTTGGTCTGCTGGAAGGGACTTTTCTCTTTTCACCCAAAGTTTTGAACTTGAATATTGCCACCGTTGATGAAAAATACTAAAAAAAGACAAATAACCGCGCAGACATTTTGAAGCTGCCTCGGTATAAAGACATATAATTCATCGCGAGCTCTAATATATCTTTTTGTGATTGTTCTATGCTATAATTATAAAGTCAATGTTTTAAAGTTACTTGTGGAGACATTATTGTGGGATAAAATTGTCTCTAGTGTATAGAGCCTCTTCCTTTTGAGTAACTGAGTAACATAAACTACGAGAACTCTTCTTAAGACTTAAGCGACTTATCGCTGAGTCTTGGAAATTGCCACAGAGACTGTAAAGCGTGTAAAGGACCCTTTTATTTAACTCAGATGAAGTTTAATGGACGGCACGTCTTGTGCTTATAGAACCAACCAGCATTTATGGCATAAATCAAAAAGAGAACTGAAATTAAAACAAAGTTAATACTCAACAAAGTTAAGTCAGCCAAGAAGGCTCTAGCGCAAAAAGTATAACAAAGTACACGCGAGTTAGCTCAAAAAGCTAATGCCTGTGTGACAAGCCTAATGGCGAGAACAAGAAAATGCCACAGATAAACTGCTGTTACATGAATCAAGTAAAAAAGGTCGCCTTCAGCAGGAGAAACATGCTCTGATTCTACCATCTAAAACCTTCCTTTAAATGCTGTCTCTTTTCTAATCGGGATACGCAGTAACTAGAAATTACCATTCTGGCAAGAAAACGGAAATCGAGCAAGACAGTAAAGGTAATTAACATGAAATAACTGGTTCGTAAAACTAAATAAATCCTTACAAATGTAATAATACTTAATAACCATTTAACGTAAAGCTAAAATATAGCCCTTCTTTTCATTATAAATTATTTTCATGAAAATCAGTTAGAACTTAAGAGAAAATAAAAAAAAGTATGTATGAATTGTTTGAAAAATCCGTTAATTTAATTGAAAATAAATCATTATTCGGATTTGAAGTAGGTGTGGCACTGACTTAAACGCAGAATTTTTAATCACAATGTTATCTGGATTCGACATCTGTTTGTACATTTGTTTGTTTCTACCATCACACACGAACTCACATAGAGAGACAAAAAAAAAGTATAAACATAGTTGACTGTTATATATTTCGAATTCTTAACAACTATCGTGGTTGCGAATTTTAAAAAGGCATTGGCGTTTGTTGGAAGACAATTAGTTATTTAAATGTTTTATTATTCTCACATATTATAATGAGAACAATTTTAAATAAAATATAAAATTTTATGAAAAACAATTCCAGCTTGATGACCGGAAAATTAAAAAAAAAAGAGTTTCTAAATTATTCTTTTAGATAAAATCTCCGATTAGTAAATTATACGTTACGCCTATATTAATTTACAAATGTATTATTTTATGTACAAAATTCGAGGAAATATTAGAGAATAAATTTTAAAACACTTTTAAGTATTCCTGATTAGATTCTCGAGTTTTGAGAAAATACTTAAAAAACAATTATAAAACAAAAATTTGTTCGTATGGATGTTTCAATCTTGTCTATCTAAACTACATTTGTTAACGAATTTGTAGGTTGTTTTATTAGTTCTGGCTAAAATTTTTATTTACATTGCTATATTTGTGAATTTTACATATAAAACATGTTCGTGCTTTTAATTAATTAATACAGCTTACTTATTATTCAAATGTAATGAATTTCTTTGCATATTGTTAATCACAATTTTCATTCTAATTAGATTAAATAAATATTAGATTTTTTAACGTCTCGGAAATGGCGTTGTTATTCTCATTTCACGAATTTCGCATCCTAGTTTAATATAAATTATTATTTTTTTCATTAGGGTAAATATTTCCTGTAAACGAAACAGCGAAAACCTGCACAGCTAGGCATAATTAAATAAATCTTTATTTATTTACAAAGTTAAAATACTATATCACAATGGAGTTAATTTATAGTGGACAGATAATTGCAAAATTTCATCTATGCTTGGTATCATTTTTTGGGAACCTTGTTTTAATTATATAACTTTACATTCTGCCTCTTAAATTTCTGGGGATTAATTCATAAACTATTTGATTTAGTCCAATTATTTAGCTTAAATCATTTAATCTAAATAAATGTTAAAATGGAATCGGGATAAGACGATCAAAATGTAATTTTTAATGCTCATGATTCTTATTTTTTTCATTCATTATTTTTAATTCTTATTTAATGTTTTAAATTTTTAAAAGTAAACTTTTCTGTGGCGTATTAGACTACCATCCAAAGTTAGTTTTTCCTGCATAGAGTGTTAAGCTTACCTTTCGAAGTTCTTGGAATTAGTTGAACAAAATCTATGATTTGAAATTTGCGTCTTGGATGATGCATATGAAAACCAAGCCCAGAGCGATCTTTTCAGGACATCCTGTATATGATAGATATTTATTACTCCTTTCTGTTTTTTTTACTATTATGTTCCTGTCTTTTTTACTATGATGTTCCTGTGTTTTTTACTATGATGTTCCTGTGTTTTTTACTATTACGTGTCTGTCTTTTTAGTATTAGTTTAGGCATAGTATGACATTCATTATATATCATCTCGCAAATGATATTGTTTAGTAAAAACGTTTTAAGATCTGCTTAAGTAATATATTTTTTTATTAAATGCAAAAACGCAAAGAAAGCAAAATAAAATTTTCACACCTTTAGTTTAATTATCAATCAATAACACACCAAAATTCTATGGATTAAGAGTACATAATAAGTAATGTGATTTTCGCATATGTAGGAATATTTTACGTATTTCTATGCATGCATTAACTGTATTTTCATTCGAAACATGATGAATTATTTGAAATAATAGAACACTGTTTGAATTGTCTTTCAAGACGGTACCTCAGTTCAATAAAATGCGGCTTTCAAGGCGCTATGATATCGCCTTGAAACCAAAACTTGGGAGAAAATGCATTTGGTAGCAAAGAATGTACGTTGACATTCACCTGTACTCGTCTTGTAACTTTGTAGTGTAAATAAGGAAAAATATTTGTTTTTGCTAGATAAATAAAGCACGTGATAATTGCAAAACTGTTAGTAAGCCCATGTCTTCATAGAAAACATAATAAGACTGATTACAGCATTACTATCAACCAAATAACGTATTTAAAATAATGTAAGTAAAATTCGAAGAACGAAGACGAAGAGGCGAAGTAACTGGTGAAAGGATAGAACCCCAATCGTCATTCTCTCAAGTTTCTTGTTCTTTTCTTTCTTCCATGTGCAAAGAACTTTGTCATTGTTAAATTTGATCACCAAAATTACTGATTGTTTCCTATCTCTTCCCACAGTTAATTTTCAGTTCTTAATTTTCAAGTATAAGACATTTTACGTACACTTTTTATTAATCATTCGGAGTCAATAAACTTACCTTTCTAACAGCAACACTTTTATGAGATGATGTGGTATGTAAAGAGAAAAAAGAAGTTTTTCTGCTCAGATAATTCATATATCATGATTTGGATTACTTAAGATATTTTACGGGAAGCATTTTGTCTTATATATTTCATACGCGTTCGGATTTCGGAAGGAAAAAACAAAATTAAAAAGTACATATATATATATATATATATATATGATATCAAAAAGTTCCTTATGTGTTTATTCTGAATCGTATTCTCTCTGGAAGCTGAAATAAACAATTTCTTAGTTTTGTAACTGGAAACTATGAACGTCTGTAAAAAGAAATAACTACAAAGAAAACTAAGTGTAGAGAGATTATGTCTAACGTTCCTGGCATCATAAATGAAGCAGCATTAGTCCTAAACCCATTGTGGATTGGGAAGACTTTTGTCTTGATTCGTATTCTGGTAGGTTACGGAATCGAAGGATAAGACAGAATTGGGGAAAAAAAGAAAAAAATAGTTTAACTTGCAACGAAGTGTTACTATCGAAGCCAATTTCTCGCGTAATATAGCTAAAATAGAAGAATTAATTACTAAAGTGATTAATAAAAAGCAATGTAAACTGAGAGATTTCAAAAGAAATGGCTGCGTATTTTAAAGCAATAGGAAGTATAATTACGTTAAATTTAATAATATAGTGAATGCAAAAAGAATTTAAACGAAACACTTTGTGCTGTTTATAAGAAACAACATAAAAATGTTAAACGAAATACATATGGGCATTGGTTACGTAATGCACAGTAAACCAAATTTTAATCTACAGGTTTTTTAATTAATTACAGCTTTTTTGATTAAGGATATGTCCTAATCTACCATAAGATTTGTTCGGAATTCGTTTTCATGTAGATTTTTTCAATGAAACATTTTCTTGTATATCTGATAAATTTGAGAAAACTACGGAAGCAATCAAAGTTTATTTAAACTACAGCATTTCCAAAGCCAGTTTCCATGACATTTTAGAAATATAAAAAATATATACTTGTATGTTATCCGCTATCGAGAATGCAGTTAACTCTGTTAACTTTGATATGTTCTATATTTGTTATATTTTTGTGACTACTATCTGATAGACTTGCAAAGTAACGAATTTAAAGCTATGTACTTTTACTCAGAAACACAAAATACTGCTGAATCGTCGAAAATGTAGTACTTTCGGTATGATTAAATTGGAAGCTATTAAGAAATACATGCTGATGAAATGCACCATTGATATCTACAGAGCATAACACTTAGGAATAGCAGAAAACTGATTTTAAGGAAGCAGGATAATATTTGCAACAGTTGAATGATGTATGAATATTAGAATAAGGAACTGATTTCACTCACACTTTGCCAAAGAGAATTGAATGTGACTTATAAAACTGTCATAGACAGAAACAGTTAATTCGCAGAAGTTTTCTTTGTTAAAATAAAAAAGAGAAAGGTCTCCACCGAAAATCTCCAGTATCCAAATTACCGTTAAAATTGCCATGGCGGCTGGCCAATGTTCTCGGCAGTCGGTAATGCACAAGTAGCAGTACAATGAATAATAACTTATTTAAAGATTAATGGCAATCATACAATGCATATAGATGCTTTTGTGTTAGAAGTTCCTAAGATAAAATGATTTTGATCTAATCGTAAAAGAAACACACTAGCGTAAATTATAAAATTGAACAAAGAAGCGACTTTACATTGGTGGAAATTTCAAATAAAATGAAAGCAGAATTATAAATAATAAAATAAAATAAAGTGAAAGCAGAGTTATTTCAAACACACTTCTATCAATTTCAAGAACGATCAAACTTAGGTCTCCCTTTTTCTTTCTTCATAAGACTTTCTTCATAAAACTTTCTTCATAAGAAGTAAAAACGTTTTGAAAAATGTTTTACTCCTGAAGAAAAGAAACGAAAACGAAAATCGGAATAGAAATTTCTTATATATATAAAATTATTGCAATTTTCCTGAAATTTAAATTAATAAATTAGGTCGAAAATATGCATAATTTTGTAGGAATTAAAATCTAATTTTCTAGAGAGTTCAAATCTAAAATACTTGGATCTCTAGCAAGATTATTATAAGCAAGTTGTAAAGTAAGATGAGAACCTTACTGAGTGTATTCGTGGTGTAACTGGAAAACACGTCCGGCTAGCCGTCGGAAGGTCCAGATTTCGAGTCCCAGCAAGGGCACTGCGCATTTTTTACGTCTCCTCCAAAATAAAATGCCTAGTGGTTGTTGCAAAGTGTTCATAAGAATTCAGTTTTATACCAGTGCTTCGAAATATTTCCATTTTTTTTTTCCATACTTGAATTTCAGGACATAACTAAAAAATGTCCAGAAGGAAGAAGGAAACTGATCTAAAGCATTTTACCCGTAGAATTTTCTATTGAATGTAGAGGAAAATAAGAATGTTCTATAAATCTAATTATTTTATTAGATGATTTCTGTTTTCAGGAATCATTAAGAATCATTTCAACACTATTATCAGGTTCAATGTTTCTTCTAACCTTCTTCGGAAACATACAATGACCTGACTAGGAACAGAGAGCTTACTAAAGCTATGTTTACTAATTGTAGTAAGTAGACAGGATACAGACGAAGGGTATACAAAACCCTTTATTTTTCTTTATATACAATGACTTCCGTACTTCGGAATACAATGACCCTCCACTCGGGGTCTAACGTAAAAGGTATAAAAAATAAAACTAAACTCTAATTTAACTTTAGAATAACACACGTGGAAGATTGGCCTTATAATAACAGGAAGCGTATGTAGCACAGAGACTGTGAACACTACAATACGTTTAATTTATTAAGAGGATTAAAACCTCTGGCCTGGAAGGCAAATAGCAACTGCGTAACTTTTAAGGTAAGCGGCCTGCTTCGAACTCACTGCTTCCTCCTACAATCAAAACACTAACGTGTTAAAATTCAACATAACGAGACCTCTTAACACACCCTACTTTCAACTCTAAACCCTGAGATACTATTCTAAAAGTGGCTAACTCTAAAGTGTAGCGTCAGAGAGCCTAACTACATCATTCAACCTTTAACATATATTCGCCATGATTTAGTCTTTACAATCACACGAATAACAAATTTTTAACATTACTTTCACTTTTACCATATCACGGTATTTCTTAACATTTAAAATAACAGAACACATGTATATAAGAACATATCAACATGCCATTAATTTTACACATTTGAAAACATACATTAGTAGTACATTGTTAACTTCTATTCTTTTCAAAGCAAGTGCCAATTCTTTCTACATTGAAATAATACTACATTTCAAAAAGTCTTTCAGACTAAAACTTCTTTCTTGCTAGAATGTTTTAAACAAAATTTATACAATAACTTTTTACAATATTTAAGTCTTTACACAACGCTATTATACATCAACTTTAGTTTTACGCGCGAGTAATTGAAAAACATAATAAGAAAATCGGTCACAACTCATTTCTCGCTCTTTTGGAGATAAAGGTAGACCTCGCATGAGGTAAAACTTCTTGAAATCTGCCACTTGCAGTAAGAATGAAAGATTAACTTAAGTTTGCAACGTAACATAAAATTTTACTTATCTTTGTAATATTCGGACATCCTTTTCTGGGCCCAGTCTTTAAAGGTACTGCAGACCGTAGCCTGGTTTATCCTCCTTCTTGTCCGGGCTCGCCCTTCAGTGCTTTCCTCTGGAAACTTCCGTTTTTCACCAGTACGGCCACCCTTGAACACCTTCCTTTTCCCCTCTGCTTGTGGTCTTGGCCGTTTGAAGGCAGCTGGTCTTGGCGGAACCGGGAAACTTCTGTCGTGATCCTGCTTGGACCTCGTTGTTGGCCGTTCAAATTTTTCTTGTACTTTTTCCTCCGCCGCTGATGGCCCTTCCGCAGTTCGGCGACTTTTGCTGCGGAGAGTTCTGTCGGATGAGTCGATCCTCCGTTTTAAAGCCGGGTTATAGTTGCCGTCCTTTCTCCTAGTTCTCTTCACATACGTCGTCCTTCTCCCTTCTTCATTCTGGGGGTGTTCGTGAACTCTGTTTTCTGGACGGTGGAACGGCTTCTTTTTCTTTTTACCTTCAATTTTTCCGCGGGGCAATTTTCTTTTCACTTGCTTCTGTTTCTCATTGGCTTGCCCTTGTACTTGTCGTTTTCCCACCTCTGGAACTTGTACCTGCGGTGTCTGCCGTGCCGGATCCTGCAAAAGATTTGAAAAGATTTGCATTTTATTACGATCGAAGTAGGGCTTAATTTGATCAATATTTGCGGAACAGGTTTCACCATTTCTGGCCTTTAACACTACAACAGCGTGAGTTATTTTTTCTATAACATATGGTCCTTCAAATCGTGGAAAAAATTTGGCAGTTTTATCTTCTGGTACTGAAGAAAGTGAATGCTTAATTTTTAAAACTTCATCCCCTACTTTATAAGTTACTCCCCGTCGTTTCAAGTCATAATATAATTTCTGTTTTCTTTGTGCTACTTCCGTATTCTTTTTTGCTTCTTTTATTAGTTTTTCTATATCACCCATTTTAAATTCTGGGGCTCTTTGTTGCACATAAAATAGTTTATCTAACGGTGTTATAATCTTTCTGCCTAGAAATAACTCAGCAGGAGTTTTTCCCGTTGTATCATGTTTTGCGGTCCTAAGGGCGAAAGCAAATTCATTGACATAGTTATCCCAGCTTTTATGAAAATTTTTAACATAGCTACGGAAAATTTTCACTATATTTCTGTTGACCCGTTCCGCTATATTTGATTGCGGCCGATACGGGACCATTTTTAAATGACGTATGCCCAGTTTTTGGCACACGTCTTCAAATATATTACTTACAAATTGAGGACCATTATCCGATATAACTTTTAGGGGCGCCCCGTATTTTAAAATATATTTATTTAAAATAGAATCAGTAACTAATTTCGCGGAGGCTCGTTTTAAGGGAACAATTTCGGTCCATTTACTAAAATGATCAACCATAACAAGGAGATAGCGACTTTTATTTAACTGACTTTTTGGGAAAGGGCCCAATAAATCGATGCCAATTATTTCATTTGGAAATTCGGATTTAATACTATTTAGAAACCCGGCCGGGCGGAAATTAATATAATTAACGGCTTGACATGTTGGGCAGGACTGGACATACGCCCTTGTTAACTTTTGCAGTTCAGGAAAGTAGACTGCCTCGCGTACGCGTTGGATAGTTTTTCGAATACCAGCATGAGAAGCTAAAGGGCTGTCATGGAGCTCATGCAGGATATTTAATCTAAGACTAGCTGGGATAACAGGTCGAAATTCGTTGTTGGAATTCGTAGTTTTTGTGTAGAATAATAGACCATCTATTAGTTCGTAATGGGCCGCCTTATTTCTTATTGCCACAATATCTTGGTGGCTAAAATTTTCAGGATCCTTCAAATACTCATAAATACTTCCAAACTCAGGATCCTTACCCAGTTCGGTTATTACAGTTTCTCGGGAATTTATTGTACACGCTGTAAGCATTGCAACTTTTACGGTATTACCCTGTTCGTCTAATTTAATTCGTGATAGGGCATCTGCTACGATATTTTCCTTTCCGGGGGTATGCTTGATTACCAGATTATATTCTTGCAGCTTGAGTGCCCATCTTATTAACCTTGGGGATAAATTTTTCCCTGAGTACAATCTAGTTACCGCCGCATGATCAGAATATACTGTTATCGGCGCCTTTCCAAAATAGACTCGGAACTTTTGCACTGCTAACAGAACTGCAAGTGCCTCTCTCTCGGTCGCGGAATAGTTTCTTTGTGTTTGATTTAAAGTTCGGCTAAAAAATGCCACGGGCTGCTGATTTTGCGAAAGTACCGCTCCTACCGCATAATCCGAAGCATCCGCTGAAATTTCTAAATTTTCATTCTTTTCAGGAAATTTCAACACAGGAGCTTGCGTTAATGCTTGTTTTAATTTTTCGAAAGCACTATTGGCTTCGGCCGTCCACGAGAATCTTGCCTTTTTCCTTTTTAATTTTAACAATGGCTCAGCGATAGCCGCAAAATCTTTTATAAAGGACCTATAATATGAACAAAGTCCTAGAAAAGAAGAGAGCTTCTTTGCCGTGTTTGGAGTCGGATACTTTTGTACAGCGATTATTTTTGATTCATCTGTCTCGATCCCTTTTTGCGATATTTTGTAACCTAAATATTTTAATTCAGGGGCTGCAAATTTGCACTTTTCGACATTAACTTTTAGACCGGCCTCATTTAATAAAGAAAACACCTGTCTTAAATCCTGTATATGTTGGTCGAGATTATCACTAGTAATAATGATATCGTCTAAATAGATAAATGTGGACTTTCCAAGAACAGGTCTTAACACAATGTCCATGCATCGCTGAAATGTTGCTGGGGCCCCAGAAAGGCCAAACGGCATACGCAAAAATGCATAAGTGCCAGACTTGGTTATAAAAGCAGTCTTAGGCACGTCCTCAGGCCTGACCCCTATTTGAAAATAACCATTCGTTAAGTCTAAAGTCGTCATAAATTTGGTTGATTTTATGTTCCTTAAAATTTCTTCTATGATTGGTAACGGATATACCGGATATTTCGTTATGGAATTTAATTTACGGTAATCAATAGCGAATCTCCACCTTTTTGGATGCTCCAAAGGATAATCATTATTTTTCTTACATAAAACCACCGGGCTAGCATAACTACTTGAGATGGGCGTTATGATCTTTTTACGTAGCATATCGGTAATATGCCATTCTATAATTTTTTCCTTATTCTTATCATACCGGTATGGTTTTTGACGAACCGGCAATGCATCTCCGGTGTCAATACTATGGTTAGTAACCTGAGTAAATCCTGGAATATCACTAAATAAGGAAGCAAATTCACTTACCACTTGTCGGATTCTATCTTGCTCGTCATTAGGCAGGTGGTCAAGATTTAACCTTGGCGGTTCAACCTTTTCTACACGCACTGGTTTCATTGTCAGCCTAAGGGACGCTTCATTAAAATCCAGTGTAGCTTGTGCGTCTGAAAGAAAGTCTATTCCTAGGATTAAATGTGCTTGCAAATTCTTTACTATAAAAAACATCACCTTTACTTGTTCGTCCTTGATACGGATATATAAAGGTACTTTACCTACGCACTTACATTCTTTTCCTTGCGCCGCTAATACTGTCGTATTATCCGCATTATATATGCGGTATTTGCGAAAATACTTTCTAAAAAAGACTTCTGCCACACAGGAACACTGCGCGCCGGTATCCAGGAGTGCGGTGGCCGGGATATTATTTACCAACACTTCAATCTTCGGAAGAGTCAAATTTTTCACCATTACTGTATTTAACTTGAAGGAAGAGGGGTTTTCGTGGCCTTCGGATTTCCGCACCCTCTCGTCAGCAGAAATCCGTTTTAGTTTAAATTATTTTTCCTTTCCGTGCTTTCCTTCTTTTTCCCCTGGCCTTGAGACTTTTTTCCTGGGTTGCTATTGAACTGTCGACGTTCGCCGGCTGTTTTTGAATGCTCGGGTTTCCTTGCCCACTGATTCGCTTTTTCTCCGTAGCCGTATGCTTGAGTTTGTTGTAGTCTAGGCGTACCAAATTGGTTTCGCTGTTGATATTGGCGTCTTCTATCGACGTCCGCCGTTCTTCTACTTTCAAACTGGATTGCTAGCTCAAATAACTTTTCCAGTGTAGTGGGATTTCTTAATTCAATAAAGTCTTGCACTTGGGGTAGTAACCTCGGCAAAATCACTTGAATTATTTCAGGATCCGGACGGTTTCCATACAAGAGCTTGAAAACGTGAATTTTTCTTAAAATAAAGCTCGACAGGTTTTCGATTCTTTGTTGATATATGCTAAAAAGTTCCGTTTCTAATTTCGCACGATCCCTTACAACAGGGAAGGCTTTTAGTAGGGCAGTCTTGAAATTTTCATAAGTATAGGTGGGACTTCCTGCTTGACCCAAGAGACTTCTGCCGATACATTTGAACCAGTTAAGCGCTTGGCCCCTCAAAGCGCTGGTAGCTAAGGTAACTTTTTGAAACTCGTGCACGGGGTAGAGCATGAAGTGGTCATCCAATTTTTCCAAAAAACTGGTTACCGGTGAGTTTCCATTAAACGTTGCTTCTGGTTTCATCGAAGCGCGCATGGTCTGGACGATGTACCCAAATCCTTCCAGGGCGGCAGCTGGCATTTCTGGATTCTGAGCCGTTTCTGCAGGCAGCACAGGTTCTTCTTGAAATTCGGCCATGGTTATTCTTCGTCGGGCGCCACTATCAGGTTCAATGTTTCTTCTAACCTTCTTCGGAAACATACAATGACCTGACTAGGAACAGAGAGCTTACTAAAGCTATGTTCACTAATTGTAGTAAGTAGACAGGATACAGACGAAGGGTATACAAAACCCTTTATTTTTCTTTATATACAATGACTTCCGTACTTCGGAATACAATGACCCTCCACTCGGGGTCTAACGTAAAAGGTATAAAAAATAAAAATAAACTCTAATTTAACTTTAGAATAACACACGTGGAAGATTGGCCTTATAATAACAGGAAGCGTATGTAGCACAGAGACTGTGAACACTACAATACGTTTAATTTATGAAGAGGATTAAAACCTCTGGCCTGGAAGGCAAATAGCAACTGCGTAACTTCTAAGGTAAGCGGCCTGCTTCGAACTCACTGCTTCCTCTCTCTCGCTCGGCAAAAAGGCCACACTTAAATACTTGGCGTTCGCCAGACAAACTTTGCATAAAAACCTTCACGCTTATAATTCTGGCCGGAAGTAGAAAATAAGAAGTGATAGTAAAGATTTAAAATAAAATAAACGTTAGTAAAACTTAAGATCCTTACACTATAAAGTCCAAATGAATAATATAAGGTATTTAATATTAAATAAATATGCCACTTGTATAGAGATGAATATCGGAGAATGTAATTTTGATTAAGATTTCAATGCATTTTTGCCATCTGGTATCTCGTCTATTCATTTTAGACAATCAGAGATGAACACCGAATATCGAATAAACATCTGGTTACTAAAGTGCAGGAGAAAGCTGACTTTTTAAATATAGTAGAAATTAATAACATATCAATAATTAAACATTAAAATTATTTGCTGTTTATGCTGTGATACTTCGTTGAAAAAATTCGAAAGAGGAACCATAAATTGTTTTTTTTTTAAATCGTATTTTTAGAACTATCCTCTCTGCAGGCGTACATTTTCTTCATACACAGAAAAATATAATACTTTCTTTAGATATAATTCATATTTATTAGACATTATTTGTAACAATTTAATTTTCATTTTGCTGTTTATGTATATTATTGCTCTCATATCACAAATTATAAATTTGTGATTTTTAATATTTCATCCTCAAGCAGAGTTTCATCCTCATAGATTTTTTTTTTTCAAATTTCCTATTTTGTCACCAAATAATCAAATAAAACCTTAAAAATTTCTTTTCCTGGAAAATATTTTTAAAATAATATTTGTTTCTTTAACCATTTACGTTGAAACATGGGAGAGCTTTTTTATCTAAGGATAGGAATATTTTCTGGGAGGACTTTGTAAGGGAAACTGGTTCGTTTTCATGTTATACATAGAAAAAACTACATAAAAGGTCCATTCGACAGGGTTCGAGTCCAAATCAGGAATCTTATCCTGCTATTGGTAGTACCTAGTGTTTACTTAGATCAAGCATGTTCGGCTAAAGATAAGACTTAGTAAAAATTTATGCGTATAATAAATTTATATATATTCCACTCCGGTAATAAGCTACTTATTATATTCTAAATATTTAAAAGTAACAAGCAGCGTTCAAATATGTAACGCATAATTACTTCGGTAAAGTTGCACATAGCCGTTTTGCATTAAAGCCTAGGAGTGGAATGCGAAAGTAGTAGAAGTAGAATCTCATATTCGCTGGCAATAATTTGTATAAGGCATATGTGTTGTGATACTTACTTGTCCAACCAAGCGTCTTCTTAAAGTGCTCATAATGCCTAAAATCGGAGTAGTCTTTCTCAAACACAACCTTAAACACCTTCATAGCTAATCATACCAGACTCAGCACTTAGAATTTCTCCATTCAGCAGCAGATTAACACCAGTAGAATTAATTGAATAGTATACTTAGCACTTTTGTTGCTAAACCTTCAGACTTCTTTATGACAGCTTCAGTGAAAGAAACTACTTTTCTTCACTTCTTAATTGTCGGAGTTTTAAGAATTATTCTTGCTCAGATATGCATAGAAGAGCTTAAACTTTTGTCTTTCAACTCCACTCAAACGTTTACTTCCTCACCTAATGAAGGTTTACACAGATGAAAGCACTTTCTTCCTGTACTTTAGATTTCAAAGGAACGTAATTAATTCTAAAACAGAGTTAATTGTTCTACTTACACAGAGCTGATTTTTAGAAGAATGCCAAAACTAAATGTAAGTAGGGTGATTTAAAATATAAACCTTAACGAAATTTCAAACACGTGCCATTTTGTATCAAAACTTTTTCTCCCTTTTAGTAGTTAAAATATTTCTTATTAATCTTTCATATTCTGTCAATTCCCTTATTAAATTTTTCTCTCTCTGTTTAAAACTTCGCTTAATATTTAACAGAAATCGTTATTTCTGTGATATTTGTACTACTTCTATTATGTTTCTATAAAAATATATCTACTACTAAAATATTCAGCTCATATCATTTTTAATTCGGTCGATTAATCGATAAAAATACAGCATTCCAGGACTATCCGCTTAAGAGAAAGGACGCCTTCGTGAAAATCTTTCTAAACGAGAGTGACTAACATCTGCATTAAACGTAGAAAAGACTACAAAACCTATACAATTACGTCAGGAGCTGAAGCTGGGTCGAACTAACAGTGTTGAGAGAGTCTTATTCATTTGACTACTTGTGATCCAAGGTATAGAATTTTACAGACTTTTCTTTCATTTCATGCTTAAATTCTGATATTAGCAAAGACAATAAAAAATGAATAAATAAATAATTATATAAAAAAATTTGAAAGGTTTCAGATTTTAAATTATGTCCTAAAGGGCGTTTTTTTAACATTTTGTGTGTTACCTTTATTTATTAAATACACGTTCTTCGCACTTACCATAAAATTCAGTTCAAGAGCAATATAGCAAAATAATTTTTAAATGAGCATATCTTTAGAATTTCCGATACACAGTCTTGTGCGCTGGAGATAAAAATGTTTTTCTGCACAACGTTGCCATTGCTCGCTTTGAAATCTTTGAGTTTGTTAAACAAAAATTCGTTAAAGTGTTACAAAATAGGAAATCGATAATAAACCAAATTCTAGATTTCAAATTTGGGCTTTCAGATACCCATATTCGCAGTAGGATTACGTTATTCAAACCTTGACGGCTCTAGGTATCGTTGTTTTATCACAATGCGAGAAACATACATACATTTATGCAGATTCTTCATTATTTAATTTCTTTAAATATAATACAGGGCGATAGTATTTGGTGGCAACAGCTTGAAAAGTGAAACAAAGCTTGTAGTGAATGAACGCAAAATGCCAAAACGAAATTAATAGTTCTTCTGGGCAAATTGCCCCTTTGGACTATAAATATAATTAAAATTAAACGAAATGTAACCATATAAGTAAACAAATATCAATAAATTATAGATAAATAGGTAAAAATTAAATTACATATCATAAAAGAGAAATAAAGTAATAAAACAAATGAAATTTGAATAACTTGTAAATAAACTGAAGGATTTGTCATAAAAATTAAGTGAAATAATAAAGCAAATGTAAGGTAATTAAACTAATAGTAATGGATTTGGCGCCGAGGTTAAAAGAAAGATAACCATTTTTAGATAGTATTTTTCGTGCTGAGATAAAACTATTTTTTGTTATTATTTTATTTTAGCTTCTGATCTCAATTTACAGCCTTCTTGATCAGAGGGATGTAATCGAAGTTTTCTTGACCACTTCAACACATCTCGTAAAAATTCCTTTTCTGGAAATAATTGCATTTTGATGTATGGACTTTCTTCCTCAGCAAGTCAAGTTGTCCCTCATTTTTTTCTGTTACCTGAGAAAGTAAGACATTTATTAAGTATCTATTATCCATATCAGTTTTGTCTTTTGAATAAAATGCTAAAATAATAATAGAATCTTTTCGTAATATTGTAACTCAGTTATACAAATGTAGCCGATTTTGTGTAATGAAGTACTCGATGTACTCCGGCTGAAATTATGACCTTTCTCAAAAACGCAGAAGTATTGGAGCTTGTCTCCCACTTAGTTTGAGTCCTGTCTGAGAATAAACAAACTTAATAATTATTCACTAAATACATTCTTGCTTTCATCCCAAGCATTTATAGATAATTTTTTGTTCTCGAAAGGAAAAATAAATCACGTGTGCTGCTTTACAACATGTTAGTTAATTCTAGTTGTAATTCATATTTGATCATGTAATTAATTTTATCGCTAATTTACTATTCTATATAAAGTGAACGCATTTTCCAACAGAGTTTATATTCTATTTTGAAGAAGCTGTGATTGACCTTAAAGAATTTTTTTTTCATAGGCGAGTCAGGTTAAGGACACCTTCTCATGGAAAACTTGTCTCCTGATCTGAAAATGTTAATGTGAACATCTCATGATTTCCTAGTACGGAGTATTAAATTATACACATTTTTTTCTCTGCATGTCATTTAAGCTTATTTCATGGAATTTTTCCAACTTAATTAACTGATTTCTCCAAATAAGTTGAAATATCAAAAATTGCAAATTTTAAAATGAAATAGCCATGTCAATTTTTATTGTACAGTAGTCAAACTTCTTGTAAAGAGTATAAAACTTTCCGCACTATAAGTGCAGGAACCGTGAGATGGCATTAGAAGTTCGATATCATTATTTTCCCAAAATTAATTTTATTTTGAATTGGAAATTACCAAAATATGAATATTTTCGTCATATGAAACACTTCTATAGTTGAAATTGTATAACTACGCCCAACGGTTGAAGAAAAAAAGCGGAATAGGACTTTTAAGCCGAATAGGAAGGATATATATTTATACCTGTATATATATCCACTTGCTCGCTTAACAATATATATATAATTTTGGTGCTGTTGATTTGCGATAAAAAAGGGAGGTGCACAACTAGATGTTATAGTAGTCTCATATACAAAATGCAAAAGTTCTATGGCTAACCGTTTCCTTAATTATGCTAGACACATACGAACTTACGAACTTACATAGGTACAGACAGACGTCACAGAAAGGCCTATTTTGAACCCAATTTGCAGTCCATTAAAGAGTTCTTTGTTCTTTCCGCATGTACAGACGTAGTAGAAAAAAATAGTCAAGAGGGATTCGGGAACCGTAAAAAGGCGGTAAAACACTGCTGTTTTGTGTCTATTGTGTCTTGTACTGCTGGAATCGTCATTTTTAATTTTATCATTAGTCGAGTGGATGAAACCGCCGACGACAGTTAGTTCAGCTTGGGTGCAAATTGCAACAAAAGTATCCCTTAGAATATCCTCCGAAAGCATCCTGTGAGGCACATAACGAAGACAACCTCCCTTAGTTGGATGTTCTCTGCCTTAATCAAATAATCCAATTTTATTCTATCAATCCTTTTATGATCTTTTTCGAAGAAGAAGATGGCTCTAATGCAAAAGTTCTAGGCTGTTCTCTTTAATAACAATAGAAAATCAAATTTTGTTCAGAAAAAAATTTTGCAAAAGTTATTGTGTCGTTTCACCTCAATGGCACATCAAACTGCTAAAGTGTAACATAGTTAAATAGTATGGCACATCAGAGTACCGATCAAAAAAATGTTAAGTAGTCACAGTCACACATTGTTCTACTTTGGACAGATTTTATAGTAATAGCGCCTTTAATACCTCACATTTAACAAGCAAATCCAAGTGGAAAAAGTATTGTATTTCTATGACGACCTTCATATTATCTAAATCAAACGCAATACATACTATGCTGATACATATCATATAGTGCTTTCGAATGAAAATTTGTCATCATAGCATCAAGTATCCTTAAAAGCTACAGCGCCTTTTGTTAAAATAAATCTTCTCAATAACTTCATCTGGATTTATAGCTGTAAATATTTAAATTAGCATTTTAAAAAGAAGAAGCTTTCATTTAGTTCATTCGGAAATATGTCTTAGTATTAGTTAATATTTGTATTTCTTTTCTTGAGATTGCAAAACAATCTTATTTAAGTAAAGAAACATAAAAAAATTATCAGACCTTTGCACACTAATAGCCGTTTATTTTCTTCATTCTTAGCAGAATGGTGAAGATTTATTATAGTATATTTCTTGACGGCAATCTTTTAAAAAAAGTAAGATCTTTCACATTATAGTGTTCTTTAAACAATTCTTTGCTTCTCAACAATGAACGCTAACAATTTCAAGAAAGCACATTAGGATAATGTTCAAAATGTCATCTTATAAATGGACCAATCCATCCTTCTCGATGAGCCGTTAGCTAAAACATTTCCACTGAACCTTTTGGCCTTACTTTCACATTTCTTTTATTTATTATAATTGCCTTTATTTCTTCCTAATGTGATTACCAGGAGTTGGTTTATCTTAGCCATACAAATGAAAATTTTAAATATTATCGCATAAAATTACTCAAAGGATAACTCAGTTAATTTTAATGTTATAGTTAAGATTTTATGAATATGAAAAAAGTGTTGTTGATATAGTATGTGTATTGCTATAGCTTGCAGAATATGAATATTGCAATTATCTTTGAAACATATTATTTTCAGCAAGCGTTATTCAACTTAAAATTTAAAATTTGTACTTATTATTTTTAGCAACAATATCTGTTACTGATTGCAAGAAGTTTTGCAGTAAAATTGGAAAAGCTACCTACCGTGTATAAGGTTAAAATTAAAATGTTTCTTTTGTATTCGTTTCGTATTTGCTTGTGTGCTTAGCTGTATATGTCAAATCACTCAAGGGATAAAGGGTGGATGTCTTCATGGAAGGCTTTCTGAGGGAAACTAACTCATATTTATAATTCTACACTGAAGTACATTACATTCAACAATTTTTAACATTTTGTTTTAGCAAATTTTATTTATAATTTTTAATTAAATTATTGAGAAATTACGTTGCTTAAAGGACATTATACTAATGAGGAAAAAATAGTAGATATTGATTTAGGAAATTAATATGAAATATCTCTAATTATTTGCAAGCTATTCGATAAGTCAGGTTTCTTATGCATCTTTTTTTTTAAGTGTGGGATCATCACGTGTTGTAAAAGCGTTTTAAACATATTAAAATTATTAAAATTCACAAGTATTCTCAGAACAAAAATCCAATAATTTGTTTTCACATGCAAAGTGCTTCATATTTAAAAAGTTTTAATTATTTTTTGAGACATACTACGTGGTCAATTTGTTAAACACTCTTCTTAGTAGATTGGAAGAGAAACACGCTAATGTGACAATCAAAATCGTAAAAACAACCTTGTATTTAGCGTAGGTGTAATGAAACACTCAATCGATTTCGAGGGCAGCTAAAGGTCACCACTGTGTACCACTGTGTAACGTAAACCCTTTGCAGTTTGTTTACCACCCCATGCCAAGTCATGCCACTCTGTTAAGCAAAAAATGGCTTCTTTTTACTATTATGTATTCCGTGCGCTTAAAGTTTGTTCCTCTGAATCTTTGCTTACCAATGAACTTAATTATTTGAGAGCAGTTGCGATTGACCGTGGATTTTCTGCCGTGATTATTGATAAAGCCGTTAAAAAATTTTCAGATTCCCATCAAAGAAGACATTCCACTGTTAGAAATAATATTAATGACCTTGTCGTGCTTCCATTTTATCCTTCTGTTAGCTATAAAATTGCACGGATTCTCCAGAAATTCAATTTTCAAGTCGGTTTCTCCCCTATTAATAAAATTCACCCTTCGATTCTAAAAGATTGCGTTTCTGTCTTGAATTCTTGGGGAATTTATAGTATATCGTGTCAATGTGGTTTAAGATATATTGGCCAAACAAAAAGAGCGTTGAAGTTTCGTATCAAGGAACATGAATCTTATGTCAGAAAAGGCGAAATTAACAAGTCTTCAATAGCGTATCATAGCTGGACTTTTAACCATAATTTTGATTTTGGGTCTGCAAAAATTATCCAAAAGGCTTCTTCCATAGGTGAATTGGATTTTCTTGAGGCTTTTCACATTCACAAAGATTTAGCAGGTTTAGTTAATGATTTGAAGTCCAATCCAGTCCTTCCTAATGCCTTTAAAATTCTACTATCTTAATTCAGTTATTTTTGCCGATAGATGGCGTTACCTCCTCGCGGTTGGTACTACCAGAGGGTATAAAAATCCGTTCAGTGGTTGCTTTCCATTATTTGAAGTTCAGATTTTGAGCGTAAGGTGCATTTGCCCCTCGCTCCCTATTTTAACTTCGCCAATTTTTTCATGCTCGATCAGATAGCCTGGCTCAGTAAAAGTAGGCGGCCAGTGCAACTCTGATTAAAAATCTAGTTATAACCACGTGCAATGCTGATAAGAACCACGTGTTTCTGTGAGTCCTTCTCCTTTATTTTCTTCTTTCTAGGTATTTCTTTCTTCTGATGAGGAGGGACCTTAAGCTGCCCTCGAAATCGATTGAGTGTTTCATTATACCTACGCTAAATACAAGGTTGTTTTTACGATTTTGATTACTCTTCTTAGTACACTTGACCTAAATTTCAGATTTCAGCTAGAAGGCTTTTAAAGTATAATCAGATAGTTCTAATAACGGCTGGGTGCTATTCAATTTTGACCAGTTCGCTTTTATCAGATCAGGGGTTCTCAACGTGGTCGGATGAAATTTTAAATGGGGTCAATGTTAATCAAGGAGTCTATTCGGGGTCCATAGCCGAATATGCACCTCCAACTGATAGGCATAGTCAAGATCCCATTGATTATAAAAATATCGATCAAACTGATAATTAGTTATTTATTGATAAAAGCTATGCCATGATTATCGGTTTCGTTCTATATGGTATTTTCTTCCTCCTTCCAACATGCCTTCCTGATATAACGGCGGCGTATTCGAGAGATCCAGGTTCGAATCTCGGGTATAGCATTGCTCATTTCTTGTCTCTCCTGCTTCAAAATAACCTGATGACTCTACAGTGCTCCCCCAAACTGAAAAGGTGGTGTACAATAATTCGTCACCACCAGGATTTGGCGATTGGGTTCCCAGTCGCCTTTTAAAAGGGGGATTACATAAGGTTATTTTCTCCCTCCTTTCAACATGCCTTTGTTGGGTAACGTAGCACACTCGGCACTTATTCGAGAGGTCTAGGTTCGAGTTCCGGCGAGAACATTGCTCATTTTTCATGTCTCCTGTTTCAAAATAACGTAATGACTCTCCTGTTCTAAAATTGACTTTTTTATATTGACATTAACTCGAAACGAGTTCTACTATTAAGTTGTTCGGAAACTAATTTCGTTTTTTCCCGTCAGAGGACTTAATTACTTTTTTTCGAAACCAACTTCACACTTAAGCCGCATAACCATTATATGTCTTGAGAGCTGATATTACAAGGCTTGTGTGTGAAAAAGTTCTATTAATTCTACGCAGTAGTTTTTGGTTGGTGCCCTTTTAAATATGGAGAGCAATAAGCAGCATTTTCGTCATTTTTTACTTCAGAAAAGGTAAAAATGCTGTCCAAGCGAGAAAAAAAAATTGACTGATGTGTATGGAGAAGGCGTGTTAACAGTACCCCAGTACCAGAACTGGTTTGCAAAGTTTCGATCCGGCAATTTTGATGTCGAAGATGCACCACGGTCTGGAAGGCCGGTCGAAGCTGACAAAGATGCGATAAAGGCATTAGTTGATGCAAATCGGCGAATAACCACACGAGAGATCGGTGAGAGGTTAAATTTGTCGAATTCGACTGTTTATGGCCACTTGAAAGGCCTTGGCTTAACCTCGAAGCTCGATGTGTGGGTGCCCCATGTTCTTACGGAGCGAAATTTGTGTCGTCGCGTTGACGTGTGTGATTCGCTCCTCAAACGTCAGGAAAATGATCCATTTTTGAAGCGGATTATTACTGGGGACGAAAAATGGGTCGTATACAACAATGTGAAACGCAAGAGGTCATGGAGCAGAAAAGATGAACCGGCTCAAAGCGTTTCAAAAGCCAACATTCACCAAAAAAAGGTGATGCTGTCCGTTTGGTGGGATTTCAAAGGAATCTTTTTTTTTTTTTTTTTTTAGCTTTTACCGGACAATACAACTATTAATTCGGAAGTCTGTTGTCATCAGCTGGACAAATTGAATGATGCACTTAAACAGAAGAGGCCAGAATTAACCAACAGGAAGGGTGTAGTGTTCCACCAGGATAATGCGAGACCTCATACAAGTTTGGTCACTCGCCAAAAGCTTTTACAGCTTGAATGGGACATACTGCAGCACCCACCATATTCTCCAGATCTGGCGCCTTCCGATTATTATTTGTTCCGGTCCCTGCAAAAGTTTTTGGATGGGAAAACCTTTACCTCAAATGAAGATGTCAAAAACCACCTGAATCAGTTTTTTGCCAGCAAGGACCAAACCTTTTATGAGCGGGAATCATGTTACTGCCAGAAAGATGGCAAAAGGTGTTGGACCAGAATGGCCAATATATAATTTAATAAAATATTTATTCATTATACGAAAATTGTCTTTCATGTTCCCCCAAAAAAACGAAATTACTTTCCGAACAACCCAATATTTTAATAACTTAATGAAAATTATCGTATTTCCTCAGAAGATATATTGTTATGTACAAGTCACTTGAAAAATTTAAAAGAAGATATTAAAACTCTCTAGCAAGACTTTGAATATACTAATATGGCTCGCACATAGAACCGATATCTCCGATCTTGATATTGTGATGCAAGAAGAGTTGATTGCATTGACGAGAATGTACAGCATAAATCTTATTCAAAAGACATGAAGTTTTAGAGTTTAAAATTCATACAAGAGAAATATCCCAAAATAAAAAAAAAAAATTACAAAGCCAACACTATTGACTTTTCTCTCATTTTATTTTTTGTTATCTGTAAGTTGAGTATAAAATATTTGTATTATGTTTATGTAACATGCTGCATATTATAAAGACGAACGTGAAGGGGCTCGATAAAGTACCTTCTTCATATATATTTGTGTCTAAAATTAAATTCCAATTGGACTTTAATGATGGGAATGGTACTTTAATTTTATTTTAGTTGTGTAACAGAAGTCATTTCTGACACTTATAAAAATTATATCCTTCTTGTTATCTTTGTAACGAAAAAGAAATTTACCTTTAAGTACTGTCTAAAGTATCCTTTTACTTCTTAAAGTATTCTTTTTTTTTCTTGTTCTATTATTTTTATTCACAAATTCTGAAGTCAAAACAACTAATATTGGTTCTCTAATTATTCGAAGAATTTTCGTGATGATTGCGTGATTTTGCTATATACACTAAAAGCCTGTGAACACTTATGCGGGGAAGTAATTGGTAAATCAGTTTGAATGACGTTAAACAAAGATACATACTGCTGAAAATTTATATACATTTTTGTTTTCATTTCACTGTACTTCTGAATTATATGCATACCTTTTTTATTCATTTGTTTGTTTATGTTTTGCACTTTATGTAATATTTTTATTGTGTGTCTTCCTTTAATCGAATATGAAGCCACATAATTTGTAAGTTTATATTTCGTGTATATTATAACACTTCTAAGTTTAAATCTATATATGGTCAAATGTTATTCAATTGTAACGATAGCTCATTTAGGACTTTAGATATGGACACAAACTCTCCTTAGAGACTTTTTTTTTTTTTTTTTTTTTTTTTTTTTTTTTGTAGTTGTTGAGAAGGAAAGACGTCTGGGTACTTATCACCAAACTGATGATATTTTCAGAGTTTTTGAAAAACGCGTTTTCGAAACCAGAGGAGAGATTTTTCTCAAACTTCCAGAGGTGCTTGGGCAGTTTATATATATCGGTTACATTGAAGCAGTCAGTTAGTTCAGTTAACTTTATAGTTCAGCTGAGTCATGCAATTACATGAGATTTTTCTTCGCGAGTGACTTCATTGACCTGCAATAGTTTTCAAATGTTCTCTTTCGAGTATTTACAGCTATTTATCTGGTGGTCTGAAGTACAATTTTCCTCACTACATAATCAGTTTTTTTCTCCTTATGTGTGGCTTAATTTTTAAAGCGATCTCTCCAAATTCTAAGTGTGCAAAAATATTGTTTTCGTTATTATGTATTTTAATAGTAGATTTGGGTATTTTCTTGAAAGCAAATGTTCAGCTTATATCAACCTTACTTTAAAACGTAAAACCTAGAGTGTTACTAATATCTCATTAGTTCAAGATCCCATTAAAAAAATTTAGAACCTTAAGCCTAGGGCTCTAGAATTAGGAACCCTTGATTAAGGCCTTCTTCTGAGGCTCTTTAAATTATACATTTATAGGTTAATTTTTAATTTCAAATATTTAATTTTTTATTTACGCCATAATTTATAGTTTCAGAAGTTCTGATATTACCTTGAATAACTGAATTATTTCTTAATGCCACAAGATCTCAGATTACATGACATTATGCAGTAGTTATGTCTTGCGTAATGGAAATAGATAATACAAAGAACAATGTTAATTTAGACCTTTTGAAAACATAAAATAAAATACAACAAATATATTTTAATATTATTACGAAATTTTTACTTTTGTTTTCTATTCATCAATCTTATTTTTTTTCATGATTTTAACTTCCTATTTTTTTATTGTTATTCATATTATTAAACGCAACATGCATATTCGAGTGTTGAAAGTTAAATAGTGGCGACTGATTATATACAACACATGCAATGCTAAGGAAATGCAACTATGAAAAGTTTATTATCCTAAAAACTCAATAATCGTTGTAGTTATAGCAAGAAAAAATTAATGTAATGGGATTTTGATATTACTAAGGAATCCTCCTTTAAAACAATGCAGAAAGTAAACGAATTTTGTTTTCATCAATGTCAGACGAGAACTTTGAAACAATGTTGCCCAGTTTTCCAGTTGGACCTAACAATGTTGAACCATTGGTGGTAGAAGTATGCAGTTTTTGCAAACTGTACACAAATTTTATTGTAATGAAATTTTCTTTTCGGCACGAAGTCACTTTGGGGGTTACAGAAAAACAATTTCCGCTTTTTTGGCAATAAACTGAATCCAAACCTGCTGCATGATGTTTATGTCCTTTTAATCTGAAGCGGGAAAACAGAGAGCTATTTAAACTAAAAGCTTTAAATTAATCCTTTCTTTGTTAATTTTTAATGCAAAATATGCATATTTCTTTACTGATTAGCTGACATTTTATGAAATGGACAAATTTAAATTCCTTATTTAAGTTATAGTCTCTACTAGCTACGACTAGACGCATATTTGAAACGACCAGGACGACTTTTTCCAAAACATTAAGAAATCATATTTAAATTAAGAAATAAAGAATTTTCAACAGTACTGATGATAAGCTTCATTAAGTCTAAACTCAATCTCAGATTCAATCAGAGATGCTTTTGAAAGAAACCGACGGGAGAAATCTAGCACGTGATGTGTTTGTTCAGCTCAAACATTCTTCCCTTTTCCATTAACGAGTTATGCTTTCCGAAAGTTTACAAACTAATTAACAGCTTCACCTTCTTTTTGCTTGAGCAATGTTAATTGCTAAGCAAAGAAACATACAAATTATGTCGCATAATTAACTTTTCTTTATTAAGGTAACAGATGAACGAGAAAATTTGCATTCTTTTGTTAAAGGTCTCTGGTAATAAGAAATCATTGTTACTCGTGTGATAACTCGTCGAGATAAATAGAAAATAAACAAAGAGGTACTAATTTGGGTTGTTAAAACATTAATAATAGAATATTCAAAATTTGATAGGATGTTTATGTTAGAAAGTCTGAAACAAGACAATAATTTGTCACACTGAAACTATTTTTAAATGCCATTAAATTCGGTACATTCTTTTAACTTCCGACAGGAAATTAAAAAGACGGAAAGAAAATAAAGTGTTTTTTATTTAATCTAATGAATGTGAATGATGGAATAGAAATGTAATTTCACACAATTTCAGAAATATACACTTAATCAATAAAATTATGGGCACTGATTTGTTGTCTTCACGACTGCGCGCGATTCTTTGGAAATATCCAAAAATGTGGATGCGAAATTATGCCTGATAGTATGACGGATAAATTTGGAATATTTGATAATACGCGGGAGAATAATTCTCTCTCTTTGTTGAGTATAACAGAAATACCTACACATCTCTGTCCTTTAGCGTAATCGGATAATACGCTGAAGAATAATTCTCTATCTGTCTATTAAGTGTTATAAGAATATTCAGACATTGCTATCCACATGTGTATCTGTTTGCGTATTATGGTGTTTGACCTGTTCGTAAATCACTTGGTATATCCTATCATCAAGTTTCAAAACTTTTGTAGCTGTCAATTTTGTTTGAAAAGAAGGCAAGTTTGTATCTATTTATCAATGTTATTTTCTTGTACTGTTTGATTATTTAGTCAGTTACGGTGAAACATATGATGGCTATTGACCTCAGGAGAGGATGCTTTCATGGAAGAATTTTTAAGTAGGAAATGACGTGCATTCACAAACACATGGGAAGAAACAGGAGACATACTTCCTTTTGAATGCACCAAAACATTACCTTTTTAATGTTTTTTTAAGAAATGTTAAGTAACCTTTGTATGTACCTTTTCAATGAATCCTTGCATTTTCCTTACATTTAATAAATAAAGGTATACAATAGTTGTGCTCTCCATGCAGATGACTTCACCTGCACCAAATCAAAGAAATTTTTATTTGCAAATAGACCTCAAACTATTCGCATAGGAATTGGAAACTTCCCCTCCTTTTCATGTTAGAATTCTATTTTTAATCGTATTAACAAATTACTGCTTTGAACTAATATTTTTAATCATATTAGTCCAAAGGAACAATTTGCCCAGAAGGACTGTTAATTTCGTTTCGTCATTTTGCGTCGATTCACGATAAACGTTGTTTCACTTTTCAGGTTGTTGGCACCAAATATTATTGCCCTGTATTATATTTAAAGAAATTAAATAATGAACAATCCGCATGAATGTATGTATTTTTCTCGCACTGTGATAAAACTACGGTACCTAGAGTCATCAAAATTTGAATAGCGTAAAGTTCAATAGAATATGGGCATATGGAAGCCCTAATTTCAATTTGAAATTTGTTTTATTATCGATTTTATATTTTGTAAAACTTCAACGAATTTTTGATTAACAAACTCAACGATTTCAAGGCGAGCAATGACAACACTGTTCGAGGAAAAAAGACATTTTTATCTCCAGCGTGCGAGACTCTGTATGCGGAATTCTAAATATATGAGTGAGTGTGATTATTGGCGCAGAACCAAAGATAATTATTATGCGCCAAACAAGAGGTAGGATGATCTAAATTGATGAAATCAAAATAATTTATTAGTAAATAAAAAAGAAGACAAATGTAAATAACAAGCTAAAAGTACGCATTAAAATACAATACACAATCTTTCAAAACAAATTACATTAGGTAATAAAAACCAGTCCCTTTTAGATAATAAAATAAATTACTGTTGACCTCTCTTCCGATTAAATGCTCGAGAGGTAGGTCACAGCATTAAAATATTTCTGACGAAGACTATTAAAACATGGACAATTAAAATGTGACGTACTGATAGACAAGCATTAATATTCAAATAAACAGGCTCATTCTCAGCTTTCAAGAGGTAGTTATGTGTCACACTAGTGTGACCAATTCTGAGGCGAGTCAAAAGGACTTCCTCCTTACGATTTAAAGTAAAATCCCGATGTTGAATTCTAGGCTTAACATTTCTCAACATGTTGTGAAGCTGAACGTCTCAAAGTTGCTGCCATTTTTTCGGATCTTCTCTTTGATGACACAACAGATGTCTATAAAAGGGATGAGGCGAGTGGACAGTTCAACAGAAGATTTTTCTGCGATATCTGCCAGCTCATTTCCCTTTTTTTCCGCATGCCCGGGAACCCAGCAGTATAGGATTTGATATCCTCGACTCGTTTATATGAATCTTGAGAATATCCACTACTACAGTATTCTGAGTGTTGGGAAAAGCTTCCAACGATTTAAGAGTACTATATAGGTCTGTATAAACTATGAACTTTTTGTGGCAGAGCTTTGAGATATACAAAAGATTATAATATATTGCAATTAGTTCAGATGTTAAGACTGAGAAATCATGGTGCAAGCATCTGCCCTCTATGTGATCTTCAATTACAAATGCCATACCAAGCATGATCATTTGTCTTGGATCCATCTGTATACATTGGATGATAACGGCTGTATTTGTGCCTGTGCTCAGCGAAGAGTTGTCTGAAAATGATCTCGTCAGTGCTTCCCTTCACGTGATGGTTGAAAACATCAAGAAGTTGGATTTGTACACTTTCCGAAGGTGGGATTTCAAACTTCTGCTTTCCTTGGGGGACACATATCAGAGAGGGAGAAATCCTGAATGGCAGGTCGAACTCTTAAAGGAAAGGAAGGCACACAGAGTGGACGTGCTTCAAATAAAGTGTTACACATATTATCAAGTAAGCACAGCTTATTAGGATGTTTACATTGCGACAAAATATTAAAATACTGCAAAAGGGACAACTACTCACGCCTCAGATTAAGTGATGAATCGTTAGAGTCAACATAAAAGCTCTGGATAGGAGACGTCCTGAAGGCTCCAGAACAAATCCGCAGAGCCTGATGATGAACAGGATCTAGTTTTGGCAACACTGAAGACCGAGCGAATCCATAAACAGCTGAGCCTATACCAGACACGCCCTCTGTAAATGCGAAGCGTAGAGCAACACTCCGCACCCCAGGAGGTGATCGCCAATACTTGTAAAATATTTTATATATTTTTAAACACTTCTTTCTCAGATTCAAGACATGAGAAAGAAAAGTCAATTTTCGGTCGAACATTCACTCCTAAAAATTTTGCTTCAGGTGCAACTGGAATCATTGACCCATTGAGATATAATTCAGGCTCAGGATGAAAACCTCGCTTTCTACAAAAGTACACGCACACAGTCTTCTGCTACACAGTAAATCCTTATTCTGGATCCTATTCAAAACAATCTGAAGCTGCCTCTCGACATGTCTCATATCTGCTCCTTGACAGCTAATTTGTACGTCATCAGGATATAAAGATCTTGAAATGATGGGAGGAAGTTCTTAATAGAGTGTATTTTTAGGCTGAACAGGGTTACATTAAGCATACAGCCTTGAGGCACACCCTCTTCCTGTTCAAAAACATCCGACAAAACAGAGCCAATCCTTACTTGAAACACTCTAGCATTCAAAAAATTCTGAATGAAAATTGGTAGGTTGCCTCAAAAGCCACTGTCATGAAGATACCGAAGTATACCGTTTCTCCATGCCTTATCATAAGCTTTTTCAATGTCAAAAAATATAGAGACATGATGATTTCTTCAAACAAAAGCTTTTGGAATGGATGTCTCCAAAAGGAGCATATTATCTATGGTTGTTCTTTCCAAGGTTCGAGGGCGGAGTTTGAACCTCTGGTGCCTGGTTCTAGGGGCGAAGGAACTCATAGTGCGGTTCAGTCTCGCGGAATGAGAAAGACCTTAGCTTACATACGTTTCAGTAACGATATCAGGCCACAAGCTTTTACCAGATGAAGATCTGTTGAGAACTACTGTAGGTACTGAATTATGATTCATCACTAAAGAGTCAGTGTCCCAATTTTGCTGTGTCCAAGAATGGTGTGTCTAGCTCCACAAAAACGTGGGCTTTGGTTAGATAACTGTCGAGAAGAACGCATACCGCTGATTGCCAATTGTAAAGGACCCTCTCTCCTATGGTTTGATTGAAGGTTGTTGTCCCAGATGCAATAATGAGGTCTTAATAAAGTCTTCTAGCCCTCATCCTTCAATTATATCGTGCACTGAACGCCATGTATCGGTCCTCCGCAAATGTCGCAGGGCTTGATGGCCTTGACTGAGCTTCGCGGTGACCGTACTTATCACTCATAGCCGTTTATCGTCTAAGCGATTGCCAAAATTCACTTTTACTGAAATAATTTTTTTTCATTTTTGTTGTAAGTATTTTATAGATAAATTTCACTTACACGGTAATCGCCCGTTTTCAATTTTTAGTTAACGTATTAATTCAGAAGTCAAACAACAAAAATCAGCGTTATATTTACAAAATTTTCACACGACTAGTTTCGATGGTTTTACCGAACCACCATCCTCAGCTGCAAAACCGCAAATGAACAAGATAGGAAATAATGATTAGATAAGATAAGAAAGCCTGGACAATAATAAGCAAGTGGCGCCATCTGTTGGTGAAACCAGAACTAAAACATAATTTCTTTAAAGGCCGAAGGCAAAGTTGGATTGGAATTAGGATCGTTAACTAGAACAGAAAGATTTTTATGAATGTGAAATGCCTCTAGAAAATCCGGTTCTCCAATGGAAGATGTTTTTTGAATAATTTTGGCAGCAGAAAAATTGATCGAAAGTGTGATTTTCTGACCAACAATGTTGAGCAACAGAAGGCTTCTGTGTTTCCTTTTTTCTAACATATGCCTCATGTTCCTTGACGCGAAATTTTAAGGCTCTCTTAGTTTGGCCAATGTAAATTAAACCACACTGGCAAGGAATCCTCTAAATACCCCAGGAATTCATATCCGGAATGGGGTCCTTGAGTATGGAACCTGGAATTTTATTGATGGGAGAATAAACAACCCGAAAGTTAAATTTCTGCAAAATATGTGCTAATAATTTACAGCTAATTGATGGAAAGAAGGGAATGACAACAGGATTTTTATTATCTCCTAAAACAAGAGTGTGCTTTTTAGTGTGTTGAGATGAGAATTTTTTAACTGCTTGATTAATAATGTTGGGTGAAAAGCCCCTGTCAATAGCTATTGCTTTTAAATAATTTAGTTCTTCATCAAGGGCTAGTTTGGAGGAGCAAACTTGAAGAGCACGGAAAACATAGGAATAAAATGAAGCTAACTTTTGTTTAGTCGGATGACATGAAGTGTGGTGGAAGGCAAACCGATGAAGGTTTACGGTAAACCGTAGTAATGAAGTTGGATGTATTACGTGTGACCAGAATGTCGAGAAATGGAAGAGAATTGCAAGTCTCAAGTTCAAAAGTGAACTGAATAGCAGGATCAATAGAATTCATTGTTGAAAGAACTTTATTAAATCATCTTTATTACCTTCGAACAGGCTAAAAGTATCGTCTACGTAGCGGAACCATGCCGGAAAGTTTAAAGTTTCAAACACTTTTGATTCATAAAAATGCATGTAGCTATCAGCTAGGATGGGACTGAGCTGGCTTCCCATGGCTAATCCCTCAGTTTGCTTGTAATATTTATTTTGGAAAACAAAATGTGTTTGTTCACAAACACATTTGTTTGTTCATTTGTTTGTTCAGTGTTATTGTGTCTTAATTAGTTAACGTATATTTCTAAACATTTAACAATCACTTACATCCGATTTACTGTTATTTATATTATATATTGCATCATTTTTTAAAGTAGTAGCAATTTTAATTATTGAAAACAATGTATAATTTTAATTTTGAACACCCATATAGATTCGAATTTGGAAAAGTATTCAACAAGCGTTTGCGGTGAAGCAGCGAAACCATCAAAACTAAAGTTATCCCAGAAGTGCCATATTTGTCAGAAATTTTGTCTTCGCCTATTAAAACTTTATCACTTTTTCTCATTGTAGGCTAGTTGATCAATTAAGACACAAACACGCCAGTGTCAACTGCCTAAATGAAGAAAAGCCTTTGTGAAAGAGTATTTTTATAAAGGCAAACTGTATCTTTATAAATTGTAATCTGTACAAATTTTTTCAGGGAAATTTGATTCACTCTTCATGAATCTGTATTTACTTTGAAGCATTTTTTTAAATTCCGTTTATCATTTTTATTCGAAAAACCATCCTTTTTATATGAAATACCTCTTGAACCAAAATAATATAAAAGCTTTTGAGTGTTATTTCAGTCCTGTTTAGTATTCTCCGTCGCACATAAAGATAAGAGTATTGAAGGACTTCGAGGAATCTGACACTGATATTTCACTTTCAGAATATAACAGTCATGAATAATTCTCATCTTTCTATCAAGAAAGCATGTGAGAAAAAAAATTCTTTCGAAACGAAAATATGAAGTGAAGTGTTTATCTCATAGGATTTTCACATGTATTTCTCAAATACCATATTCCAAAATTTTCTTGCAAATGCTAAAATGCGCAAACCATGCGTGCAAAATATACAAGCTGTTTCATTTACTTTACAACAGCTTGTAAATTTTCGGGGAGATTATTTTTCTGCAAAAAATGAAACATAAAATTTGAAATAAGAAACAAATAAACATTTTATATAAGTTTTGTTCATTTGCTCTTCTTTTAAGAAATCTTGCGTCTTAACAGTACTTTCAAATGTTGTGAACAACAGTATGAAAACAATAAAATAAACAAATGCGTCATTTATATGCAACTGCATAAGAGGATCATAACAGATGTAAATAAATCGATTGAAAATTCTTACACAAAATATGGTAATTCCTTACATTTTATCCCAATTAAAAACCGACTAGAGAGATACAGGAGACTCAGTCATCAAATCTACAGGGTGACGTTGGAGCACCCTTATACAGACCATTTTCTTGGAACAAGGAATGCCAAAAATTTTCCTTAACAGGGATTCGAAACAATTGATCCTCTAACTACTTATCTGGACGAACTAACCACTAACACCATATGAAAGGAGGAAGGAAAAATGAATACGGTGTTTTTTGACTGGTAATAATCGATGAAAATATCAGTTTTTCAATTTCTTCTGTAATTATGTATCAATACTTTTAGTATTGGTATTTGGAAAAACTTCTGAAACGATCTTGTGGTTATAAATGCAATAAAAGGCTTTGAATAATTTGGAAACCCTTGAATGCTACGTACACATAGATATTTATAATCATTTATTCACGGAGTGAAACAGCGAGAAGCAAAATATAAAACTTGTTTTAAAAGACTAACTTGCCTGAGTCGTAATTTCAAAAAAAGAACCTCCATGTTAACTAAGAAGATGTAGAAACTTACTGCGTATTATCAAAAATCGGTTTTTAAAAAATAAAGGTACTATAAAAGGTGACTGAAGCATTGACTACAGGTATTTTCTTAAATATTGATTCTAGATATGTATGCCCAAATGCAAAATTTCATAAAATTAGGTAGAATATTTTATGAAGATTTATCTAAAAAGTCTCATAATCGTAAATGAGGAAGAAATACGTAATAATTTGTAAATATTAGAAGACACTATTCACCGTGGGCTTAAACCTACCACTATTGCCGTTGCTAATTAGTTACTATGAAAGTAATTTCCCTGACTATAGGAACAAAATTAATAACATACAAAAAAAGATAAAAGGAAACGATACTTATTTATTAACGCAACAACCTTGGCGCAGTTTGAGATGTATTTACTGAAGGAAATGCAAACATTACTTATCGGATACAAGGTGATGATTTTCTACACATTTCTTAAACCGATTCCCAAAGTATGGTATTTTTTTTTATCTCAAGTTGACAGACGTTATCACCGTATGAAAGTCAACATATTTTAGCAATTTTAAATGCAAAATTTTGTCAGGAAATAAGGATTTCATAATAAATTAAAAATATAAAACACATTCTTCTTCAAATGTTTCTGCAATTTTTTTATATTCTTTTCCTCAAGTACACAGCGATCTATTTTCGCTTAAAAAAATCAGAGAATTGCAGATCGCAAACCTGGGCAATATCAGCTGTCTATCAAACAGGTGTCTTTGTTGTTCCCTGTAGAGATTTTGCAGCAAAATTCCTTTTATTGCTATTAAATTCCACAAGCGCATATTTTAAAACTAAGTATGGTTTTTTTATATATAAAAATCGTTGAAATTTCGAATACAACAAAAAGAACGCATACGTAAATGACGTCGTTGCTTGACTGAAGGATTGTTATAAGAATAACTGACTGAAGAATTTATGCGAATAATTGCCAGATTTTAATAGATTCTGAAAATGTGGCGACTAAGGTGGTTGCAATAACACTTAAGTACCAAGAAAATGTAGTTAAGTAAAATTATTGAAAATGTTTACGAATCCCCCTAAAGCACAAAAATGAGAATAATTGCAAATTTTTTGAGAGATAAAATACGTTTGATTAATATTTTGTGAACATTAGCAAATTAAAATAAGTCTGATACTGCCATTACTGTTCAAGCGAAAATTCTTAAATCGAGATGAATTTCCGTATGCCCTCTAAAAGCGTGAAATCGTTGAGGTCATTTGCTTTTGCCTAGTAAAGCGGTATATGCAGTTAAACCAGCCGTTAAAATTATCGAGCATTTATTTCCTACGCATCCAGATTAAAGATGCAGCAAATGACTGTACCTCTGAACAAAACCTAATGAACCACGAAAGAAGGAGCTAATACTGTGAAGCTAAAGAATTTTATAAAAAAACGTAACCGTAAATTCTGGAGCCATTTTGAAGCAAACACGATCCATCATCTTCAGTCCTGGCTTTAATCGATATATACTCGTCTAGCTTTAAACTTTACCTCGCTTGTCAAAGGCGTCTGACCTTTAATTTAAGAAATAAGGATGCTACTTTAAAGACATAGTGCTTAAAATGTCGGGAACATTATATATTCAGTCTTTACTAGGTTATGTATAAACATTAAGGCGCTCATGATAAAACATTTCAGGGATCCAATAGAAGGTGGGAAATAAAAGCTATCTTAAGAGACAGTGTAAATATATTTTTTAAAGTTTCAAATACTTTAACATATAATTAAGACACAATTAAGACATTTGTTGTTTGACTAACATATAATTAAGACCTTTGTTGTTTGACTTCTCACAGAACGTGGACTAAGCATTTCATATCGACTGAATATTAAATGAACTTAAACACTAATAATGAACTTAGATTTGTAGATAGAAACGCAAGTTTTAATTTTTTCCTCATTCATATTTTCGGTATTTTGATTGCTTAATTAGCTGTTTAGAAAGAGAGCAGCAAGAATTTTTTGGAGTTCACGTGTAACTATAACTTAAAAGACATGCAGTTGATTTCTTGATAATTAAATTAAGCGAGATTTGCTCTAAACGTAACTCGTTAAATTTTAATTTCAAATAAATTTTGTAAGACAATTACTATTTGCACAGAAAGCAATTTTACCTCCCACAAAAAAAATTGGGAAATAAACCGTACTTAAGCAACCACTTTCCAAATTAATTACATTGCTAAATTCTAAGAATTATTAAGATCAGAAACTTTTTAATTCTGCTTTTTCAAAACACACCGTTTTCATTACCTTAACCCTTTCTACTCCTTAATGATGTTTTTTTTTACTAACCAACAACTCTTTAATTCATTTACCAACTAGATAAAAAAAAGAGGGTCTCAATAAAAGGTTATGTTACAACAGCGTCAAGGATCCAATAGATATAAGTGTAAGTGTGTAACAAATATTTTTTGATTACATTAAGTATAGTAAATAAATATCTAGACAAGCCAGTGCACCTCGAAGCGATTTTTTCGCAATTCGAATTAGAATTTTTTTTATTTTACGTTTTGTGACGAAATCGCGTCATTTTGAGACATAATGGGCTACAGGAAAGCGAGATTTTACTCTACACACTCCATTTTCACATCGTCATGAAACGTAGGCACTTAGCTATTTTACGAACTTAAAATAAATTTCGTTTTTCAATAAATCGATTAAATATGAATTTATTTAATACCTTTTCAACGGGATTTTTTCTAAAAAAGTTTATTTTTAAAAATGTACAGTTTATTTTTCTTTGATTTTTGGACACGTTAAACTTTCATTCGTTTTACAAAACGAATTTTAGAAAAATGATAATATTTTGTATTTTTAAAAAAATTTTAAATGAAGCTTCCGAGTACACTTCTCACATCTCACATCTTTAAAAATGTGATTTTGGCAACAATTTTCCTTTCTTATTGTTGTTGATAGATTTTTGATGAAATCGCATCATTTTGAATAACTTCATTCTTTTAGAAATATGGGTTTGGCAAAAATTTTTCATCGTATTTTTTATGTCACTGTTTTTAAGAGATTGGCATACTACATTGTCTTTGTACTTCCTTGTACGAAGTAAAAAGGAAGTATTGTAATCGCGAAAAGTTTCAGGCAGCATATTTCAACGAAAATATCCCATTTTAACCTCTTTCAAATGCAATTTAACGATGTATTTCCGTGATACCTATATGTAAGGACAGAATAAAACACTCTCTTTTCCTCCAAAAAAATTATAAAACTGCTTTAAAATGAATTCTGAAGAGAATTTTTCGTGGCGTCTGTACGAACGTATGTACGTACGTATGTACGTAAGTACGTGCGTAAGTACGTATCTCGCATAACTCAAAAACGAGTAGCCTCAGAACGTTGAAATTTTGTATATAGGACTGCTATAGCAAGTAAATGTGCACCTCGTATTTTGGTTGCAATCCGCCGCACCACACATATATAAATATATTTATATATCCACGCTGTTACCCGGCTCAGTGATCTCAGTTTCTTTACTCTTATATGTTTGTAAATTGTACATTTTTTTACCTTAAAAATGATTGAATTATGTTGTGCTTATCTTCCGGTTGAGGTTTTTATGCCTTTAGTAAATCTGTATGCAATATTTTTAGAATTATCAGCAATCTTAAAGTTGTTTAAGTGCCGCTAAGCCTAATAATTTTTTTGATGGCGGGCATTTCTCTTTCTTACAGTTGAAACAGCAGGATAGCGGATTTGTTTCCAATCTAGAGAAACTTAGCTTCGCAACAACAATGATAACGTCTTCATTTATTATTTAAATCATGCTTAATCCTTTCTGGAATTTTTTCGAGGAAATAAGCGTTTAAGATTTACTTCGTAATTTTTAATACAGATATTTTGAGTTTTTATGTATTTTTGTCTTATTGCGAAGTGAAAACTGAATTAATTGAATGAGAAATACTCAATCGTCTGTGAAAAACTGTTTCTTTTTTGTTTTGTTTTCTTAATTTCTTTTATACATAGTTCTAGCTTTATTATAGTATTTGAATAGAACATGTGGCAACGATTAGATAATTCTATTCTTTAAATGATATAAATTTTGTGCATTCTGAGTTATAATATGAACGAAATATAATACTGTTAAATGAACCTAGCGCCAGAGTGTCGGAATGGTAAACAAAGTGAATTTTAAACAATGCATTTATTCTATTGTGGTTTATGCGCTGTCGGCGAAGTAGGCTTAATTCAATCTAATAAGTTTAAATTAAATGCAAAAAAAAATGCGTATAATTTAATATTCCGTACAAGGAAGTCATGTGGTGTACACATCAGATTTTTTTATATATATAATACATTTTATATATATATAAAGTTGTTCTGCAAAGTAAAATTCTGCGCGGATTTTTTTTTTTTTTTTTTTTTAAATTTCTTTCATGTTATTTTTTTGTTTATTTCACTGTTTGTAAGATATTGAAAAGTTGTGCATGATTTTTTTTTTTTTTTTGAATTTCTTTCATGTTATTTTTTGTTTATTTCACTGTTTGTAAGATATTGAAAAGTTGTGCATGATTTTTTTTCTTCAACGGAAAGTTGGTTAATTTTTTATTCGGATAATTAATATTTGTATTAAGGGATATAGATAATTTCACTGTAATTTTTTTCTCTTGAAAATATAAAATAAAATATCATTAATTATACTTTGCCTTTTAGAATTTTTTTTGTATTCTTTTATGTTATTTATTGCTCATTTCACTGTTTTATAATACTGAAAAGTTTTGAGTGATTTTTTTTAGGAAACAAAGTTCTTAACCTCCTTCACACCATTTGAGTTCTTAAGATTTTGCAAAGGGAAGTTGGTTAATTTATTTATTAGGATAATTAATATTTGTATTAAAGGATATTGTAGTTCATTGTAATTTTTTTATATATGTAATGCATTTTTATTGTTTTTTTAATAAAGTTGTTCTGCAGAGTGAAATTCTGCGCAATTTTTAAATTTAATATTTTTCTTGGGTACTGGACGTTTGTCAAGAGAAAAGTGATAAAATTGCACTAATTATTATTTGCGTTTTCCGAATATTTTCTAGAAGATTCTTGAAAGTATGCCTCAGCCACCAAGAAAAAAGCAATGTTTGCGCACAAGACGAGTAAGTGATAGAGAACGTGGAGAATTATCCCGGGCAAATGAAACATCCGAATCTCATGCAATCAGTTTGCTAAAAATTCAGTATGTATATGATTTTCTGGAGATACATCAGGGTCGTATGCAAGGGAGATTTGGAATCATAACAAAGAGAAAAATTCTGGAAGAACTTACGCGGCCATCGGTCCCAGGTGTGCCTTTTAGACATTTTTCTGGTACGTTTAAAAGCCGGACGAAGGTTGGCCGCATAGCGGCTAGTCTCTACATATAATAAAAGAAAGAGTCTGTTTGTCTGTGTGTCTTTCGTTCGCGCTGCGCGTAAGCCAATAGAACCACGGCTACGAAATTTGGTACATAGGTGCAAAAATTTATATATTTTGACCAATCTTTTTACCTTAATCATTCATAATTTTTCAAAGCATGATATTTTTTAAAACATTCTCCTGGATAAAGACCGGGTTTCCTATGACAAGTATCACAATAGAATATTCCTTTTCTCCCTCCTTTGGCCTTCTGGTTGGAACATACCATACAGTCCTTGTGTTTTTATGAGAAAAATAAAATGAGTCTTCCCATCTAAACATTGGATAGTATCATCTGTGGACAATCGGTCCAGTTTTATGTGTAGGAACACCAAAGTCTTTGATTAGACTCATCAATAAATTTTCTCTAAATTTGTGACAGCTTTTTGATATTTTCCTTCGTAGCATATTCATTGAATAAAATGTATAAGTTTACAATGGAAGTTTCTAATCCCCAGAAAAATAACTTTCGCCACAATTTCAAAGTCTTCATAATAAAGCAACAGTAGTTGCTGATCGGTGTCTACTGCACACATATTTTTATTATAATCTAATATGATAGTCGGTTTGTTTATTTTTTTCCACTAGTATTTTCAGTCGTCTTTGATCTTTTTCTGGCAGGTTGGGAAATAGAAAATTGGTTTGTACTAAACATTGTGACGCCATGTTACTAACGTCTCTCCTTTTCTATAAGCGATCTTATGTCCAACAGCTAATTTTGGTTTTTTAGTTCTGGAAATCCTTTTCGATTGGTCACAATTGTTCCAGTAAGAGCGCAATTGGGTTTTAGAAGTTCTGCACCTAAACTGGGGCTCGTATAAAATCTGTCAGTAAAAATATGATACCCTTTACCTTCAGGAATCGAATTTTGTAAATTTCGATAGAATTGCATCACAATTTTGGTAGTGAAATTAAGATCTGGTCTAATTAAGCCATCTGTTGCAATTTTATCATAATATGGAACAAATGTATATAAATAACTTGTCTTAGAATCTGCTAAAACATAAACTTGAAGTCCCCATTTTGTTGACGTTTTAGGGTTAGACATAAGAAAGTATTTTCCCCTTGAACGAGATTGTAGATTCGTCAACTGCCAAATTTTCACAAAGTATATAATTTTTCATTAATTTTCGGTTTAGGTAATCCAGAAAGTTGCTCACTCTTTCTATCCTTGTTTCCGTTTTTGAGTGTTGGTCTTTTAATTTTTTTCTTACAATAATTTCTTCGTCAGAACTGGTCTCGGTTTGAAACGGAACCGAAAACAATAGCTCAGACGCTTTTGTAAAATTTATGTCACCTTCCAATAATTCGAGTTCATTATCTATTGAGTCATACATTCGTCGTCACTACTTTCATATTTATTTGTGAATGGTTGTTTTCTTTTGATTAGAGGCATCTACATTTTTATTCTTATTAGTACACAAAATAAATAAATATAATAGTCCAATTATTATTACTTTAATTAAAACATACATTTTTATGCAAACAAAATATGAAAGAGGACAAAAAATACGATGTTTCTCTAAAGCGGTACTTTGTAGGGAATTTGTTTTCCTGAAGACAGGACTACTGAGACGAGGTCACGCAGATGATCCTTATCTCGCCCTCCAAGGAAACAGTTCCCAGACAAAGAGACTCTTGCACGGAGCTTGGAATGCGGTTTGGAGATTGTAACTGTACGGATATTCTCGCTACGATTCAGCGTATGACAAGCGACGAGACAGTCGAGGTGTGGACATCGTGGAGCGAGGTTGTTTCAAGAGAGCGTAGACGAATACCTCAGTGAATGTGCACGGGCGTTCGAAATTATCTTCTGCACCTTCAACGAGTCGGCTTTTCCAAGCTAGAAGACCGTATGTCCACCGGGAATACTGAAGGTAGCATTGTTCTACTTGGAGTATTTTGTTGTGTAGGAGATTTAGCACGGACTAATCTTTCCGAATGTGCTGTTGTTTTAGCGCACTACATTTGTAACCGTTTAGAAGTACTCTGGATTAAATGTTATCCATGTTCCAGATTGATGTAATCTTAACTTCTTATATTTATATTTTTATTAAAATCTCGTTATTGTTTTAGTTTATTGTTTTATTACTTGAGTTTGGAGTCATTTCAACCCTGAAATACAGAGGCTGATCACGCATTTTTTAGACTATGTATATTGTATTCACAAAACTAAATTACATAACATTCTTGTGTTTTAAATGTTCTATTTGACGTCCGTTATTCTGAATTATCTTTCGTCACCGCAATTTCCAGGATAATAATGCCTTTTGAAGTGGCAGAAGAGGTATTCTATCCCATTCCTCCCGAACAGCTTTCCAGAGTCCTGTTAGGGTTTTGGGACAACTTTTGGATAATGCAGTTTTTAAAAGTCCGAAAACACAAAAATCCATAGGGGACACATTGGGAGATTTAGTAGGTATATCAGTGAAGGGTATGACCTTGATACCAGATTTTGTTCCATTTCTTTTATGAAATTTACATTTTGATGTGTGACTGCTAGCTTTGTCCTGATGGAGTCTCACAGATTGATGGCACTGTGGATAAAGCGATGATATTTCATTCAGAAAATTTGGCTATAAAATATGTTCCTGATAGTATTTGGAGTTAATCTTGACATTTTTTTGCACTCTCTTTATTTTTAACTTGCCATTATAAGAAAAACCAGCAACAATCATGAATCCCTTAGAAGAACTTTCTTTCGATTCTTTGAACCATGTACTTAAATTTGTTTCTCCCCTTTTATGATAATAAATGGCTCTTTTTTGTTACTATCATTTAAATACACCCATGCTTCATCTATTGTGACAACTGTTTTCCATTTTTCCTTGGATAAGTGTTTCTCATATAGAATTCTGCAGCGTGTCCTGCCTTGAGCGATATGCTTTGGAAGAAGACGATGCACATTGCGTTTTTTCGCTTTCTTAATATTTAAATCAACGTTTATCATTTTGTTTACAGTGGACACCGAGCATTTTAATGATTTTCCAACTGTTCTTTGACTAGGGGGGATTTTCTTTTAACATTAAACAACGTACCTTTGCAATAGTCGAACATGTCCGTTTTTTCCTTGGATACTTGTTTGGAATTTTTGTCCCACTTGAGGCTCCAATTTGACGGGTTTTTTTTTCCTTTCTTGTTGATGATATTACCTATCGACGCTTTAGATATCACAAAACCATGACTCTCACATCGTGTTTGGATAACAGAGTATGCATATTTTTCTTCGGAAAGAGCGTAAATGTAGCCTTCGAACCACTGCTTTGTTAAATTCGCCATTTTGAATAAAAACAAAGTTTTTAAGCCACAGACGATAATTTTGACTTTTAAAAACATAGTACAATGCAGTTACTTCTTTTGCAGCAAATGAGGTTTTATTACCGCTTACCAAAATCGTCTAAAAAATGTGCGAACAGCCTCTGTACAACAGAGGCTTTGGGTAGCGTGTTCGACCACTACACCACACTACAAATGACTCTTTTGATCCTAATGTAAAAATAATACTAAAAAGAATTTAAAATAATATAAAATTGGTCAAATGTAATAAATTTAGTCGTTATTCACATAGTACAAAAAATTTGAAAAGAAAAAAAAAGTTTTATACATTTTCAATTATTTTAGGAAGACCATGTATAATTTCGAGTCTAGCTCGACAAAGGAGTTGGTGTTAGAAATATGATGTCGAGCCACACTCGACATATGTTAAAATTATACTAGAAAGAATTTATAATTATCTAACTTGGTCAAACATAATAAATTTAGTCATTTTACATTTTATAAAATATTTGAAAGAAAAAAATGGATTTAAACATTTAAAATTATATTAGAAATTACAATGTATAATGTAGAGTGTAGCTTGACAAAGAAGTTGGTGTAAGAAATATGATATTGAGCCGCACTCGACATAGGAGTCCTAAAGGGTTAATAATCACTTTTTAGAACGGTACCAGATACAGGATGTCAAATTCATACCCTTTGTTTTTAAGGTCATAAGTAAACTTATATGGTGTTTTCTTCCTCCTTCCAGCATGCATTCGTGGTGTAACGGTAACACACTCGGCGCGTATTCGATATGTCCAGATCATAGAGTTCAGGTTAAGTAGCTGCCTCTTTTAAACTGGTCGAGTGCGAATTAATTTTTTTATTTATATATTTGTTGTTAATACGGTTCTTATATAATTGGATACATAGATATAGATATATGGACTGAGCTTATACGCGCGACTGCTATTAAAGGAAACAAGCAAATGAATAGGTTGGGGCTTTGTGTTTTTCCCTCTATAGCACATAATGCATACGATGTATGCTTGTATGCCAAACCACGTGAATGGGGTAAGGCGGAAGAACTTAAATCGGTACAATTAACAAATTTAGCTTGCCAGCCGACGGCTGATGGCGCTTCAATACTCTGGTGCTTTCATACTTTTTTTAACCGAGTTCGTACTTCTGACAGAGGCTTTCTTTGAATCAATCATTAAATGGGCAACTGTATGCAAAGCTGCGTAGTTCATTTTGTTATATAGATGGAGGCAAACTAACATATGGCTTACAAAACCAGTTTATTTATACTTCTTTTTAGATCTATATTATAATATATGAGAATCTATTATATAGAATTGTGCTTTCATACAAAAATTCATCTTGTTGGATTAAAGTTGTAAATAAAGTTATAATAGTGATTTTAATTAAGAGGTCAAATTGTAAATGTCTTTAATAAAGGGTGAAAGAAAAATTGAAAAAGGACATATTTTTCAAGGTAAAGTGAAAATTATGTAATTTTGTGCTCTTATAAGCAATAAAAATGCATGTTTTATTTGTAATAAGTACATCATAGGAAGAACCTGTTATGCCGCCATCCAATTTCCTATACTCCTTGGAAACTACTTTAGACTATCTCTCAAAAAGAACAGAAGGATTTACCATTATAAGATCAATTACATGATACGTATCTCAGGCCTGAACTTCAAGGTTAGATGCTGACTTTCATAAACTTCAGGTAGACAGAATAAGATTATGTTTAATTATAAATGCTTATTACCTGATTAGAAATAAACTGATCTACGATGATTTGAAAACTGACTTTATGGTGAACTATATTTCTAAAGGAACAACTTCAACACTCGATATGCTGCAAATTTTTCAGAAGTCCTTAGGTACCAAATCATTCCAAAAGATAATTTGTGATTAGATCATTTGCTTCCCACGTGCTTAGAGATGACAATTTTATAAGCTAGCTTGAATTGCTGACTTATTTCCGAACTTCAACTAACTGTATAGCTTATTTACTTTGCTTTACTTGTGCATTTTATATTCACTTTGCCTCTTTTATTTTGTTTAAAAGTGGTGATATTTTGTTTTAGACGCGGAGACTTGACTTTGGTCTCTCGTCATTTTCCATACTTGCTATACAGAAGCAATGGTCTACCGTCTTTACCTGAGATCCTTGATTTCTAAATGCTTCTGTGAAAATCCACCACCGAAATATTCTTCAATTCCTCCATTACACTTTCAGGAATTTTTCAGTTGCTTCAAAATGGCGACATCTAAAGTGAGATTTGACTTCAGAAATAATACTTTTTAAATACCGGAACTAATGAGTAAGAGAATAATTGAAAGTAATTACACTTTTCTTTGCAACAAACGCTTTGATGATAATTGTAATGCGTGAAAACATTACTGATTTTTGTTAGATTTCTGAATCCATAATAAAAGCTAATCTACTATATAGAAAATAAAATGAATTTCCCAAAAGCAATCTGTATTTTAAAGAAAGAAAACTAAATTGAATCAGTAATTACCGCAAATACTTATCGTTTCGCAGTCTCACTAAGATTTGTTAAACACTTTCAATCCTGAGCGTCTGCAAGTACGTTGCGTACTCGCAAGAAACCAGACTTAATCTTGAAAGTTTTCTTTAACCTATAACAAGAACTACTAAAATACTTTAATATGAGTAAATTCTGGTAAGGAACCTCTAAGAATCGTACAAAACACAGCTAGGATAACCACAGTTCGATGGTTGAGTATATATGAAAAATTATAGAAATCTTTTCTTTACTGTCATTATTCTATTCATAAAGTATAAACTGGTGTGCATTTGTGGCACATAAAAAAGGCCTTATCTCAGTCAACGCACAAAATGCGGAGGAGTTCAGCTTTGTATTTTTACTTAATAAAATTTCGCTGCATTTCAGAATGAATACTTTCACGCCATATCAACATTATGGATTTCTTTCAACAGGAACTGACTCGAGAATTTTATTCCACAAAGTTTTCCTTCATTTTGGTTGTTTTGTTACAAACTTTTTCGAGACTTTTACGAAAGTAATTTCATTTTTTTTCTTTTTACTTTATCCCACTATTATAGCTTATTTCTTTTCAAAGCACTTAAGCTTTAGTATTAACACGAAATAAAAATTTTCATTCAGTTTTATCAGAAGCTTTCTTTTTTTTTAACGATTGCCCTTTTCACTATCGTTTTTTGCTCTATAAATGCTCCAAAAAGAATTTCATGTTTGAATACAATTCTAACTTTTGTGAATTGGGCGAATGCATAAAGAAAAATTACCAAGCGAAGGTCAAACTTTTCGAAGGTAACAAGTTATTTCTAATACTTGGAGAAAATGGCATTTAAATAATATTTTCATATAAATAAATAAATAAATTTCTATAGGAAAAAAATAATGAAAATAAACGACACATATATCTGAAATCAACGAGTTACTTGTATTATGGTTTAGATAGCTAAAATAGAACCGAAACGGTTTTTTTTCCTGAAAAACTGGCGCGGAGTGAACTTGATTCCTTTAGATTTCTTTCACTGGCCTTGGCCGAAATAATCCTTTTACATTTATTTCTGTAGAGGGTTTATGAAGAAAAGATAATCTAAATATTGGCTACGGGTATGGAACACCCGTATCCCATATTACAGATTTGAGTGCTCGAATTACGGACGCGATAAGATGACAGGTCAGCTCAGATAGTGATATATTCGAAAGTGTGGAATGAAATAGAATATCGTCTAGCCGTAACTCGAACTACGAATGCCAGATATATATAAATGTACCAAAATATTTGAGTAATTCTTTTCAGTTATGCAAATCATAATACAATAAGCACATTGATTTCGAACATATGTGTCATTCTTTATTATCACTTCCTTCCCGCACATCCTATATATTTGATTATTTAATATAAATTTGCCAATGCATAAAAACCATATATATACAAAGCTTTCGCAAATTTTATTTAGTTTCGTGATATTATTACCGTTAGCTATCTAATTTGTAAATAACTCAAATGAAAATCTTAAACTAGCAGGCTTTGTCTTACAGAAAAACTTACAGAAAAACACAAACTAACTATAAATCCAGAACCCAAGTGGTTTCGATCGTCGGAAAGACCGCTGTTTGTAGTGGAAAAAACCAAAAGTAATTTGAAAATTAATTATTCTTAGGATCCCCAGAAAGTATCAAAGTATCACTACAATTAATATAAACTAAATATTAAATTGCAACCAATTACGATTGACTAGATCGGTTATAGCTAATGTATATGTTAGTGAAATTTTCAAGAAAGTGAAAAGATATAAAACCATTTACGTAAAAGTAATTGGTTATTTAAAATTAAGCTTTACACATACAATTAGCTTTCCTTGAAAATTCAAAGAGACTCTTTACACTTGACTACGCAACTGTCGTGCAGTTTTGTACGCTGAAGGGATTTTTAAAAATTTTAGTTTGAAATATATTGTTGCGTGCGTACGGGTTCGTTATGAAATGAATGCACAAGTCCGATGAAAAATGAACAAAAATTTATTATTATCACAACAAAAATGCTTAAATTTTCTCAAATTATCATGCAGTATTACAATATCTCACAGTAGTTATCTTTTAACTACTCAAATGTCCAATAGAACGTCATTCAAAACAGCTAAAGAACGCTAATCCGCGAATTCGCTACAATCAACAACGGCAGTTTTCTAAACAACAACAAACTAAGCAACTACTACAAACTGAGATGTTTTCCTCCTTTTATAAGATTTTAAAATCACGCGCTAGAATTTTCCAGCACTTTCTCGAAATCAAAAAGAGATATTTATTTATTTAACGCACGCGCTCTTGTATTTTTAATTTTTCCGGCTTAGCTTTCTTTTAATATTCGTCACGCGCTGCACTGCGCGAGAAATAAAACCATTTAATTTATAATTGAACTAACATTAGCTTTTTAAATACCAAATTCGTAACAATATTTTGAAAAATACTTTAAACAATTAAAAATTACTTCTGCGTAATGCACACTAATTTTAAATCAACGCTTCTCTGTTAAGAACTGCAAGTGTTTCAGGAAGTCTTTCAACATGGATAGGTGCCCTGTCAATGCAAAAGTACAGTCAGATAGTTAAATTGACTGAAACAATATTATTTCAAAGGTTAATATCCTCAGAATAATTCTGGAAGACAGCAAACTTGTGCTTTCGCTTTCCTCACACCTTGGTCATGAATTACATCATCATATCTGCTTGCTGATTTCACAATATAAAAATAATACTCTTTTCCTGTCATTGGACTAAATATCAATACGTTTATAATCATTTTTGTCATTAAGAATTGCATTGGCTAAGTCAGCAGTGAAAAAGCAATTACTCTCAAATTTATCTTTACACAACCAAACATTATGTTACTCTATGAAATATCCAATCCACATAATTTATTTTGGCACAGAATGTGTAAAAGACAAGTCCAGTCCTATCAAAAGTGATCAAACGGATTCCGATGTGCAAATCTAGGCGCTGCATTATTTGACGGTAAATCAAGCGCTTTACGCAAAGTGAGTAGCCGAGTGAACTTCTGTAAAACAATGTTTAATTTCAGTATGTAAGGACGCAAAATAGCGTGTTATAGCTCCGACGTAGCATTTGAAAAATCTGGGAAGAATCGAATTATAATCAGCCACTAGAAGCAGGGGAGACAATTATTGAAGCAGTGTGATGTATGAATATTTCAAGACAGTCTCTATGCTACGGAAATAGCTTCAGAACTCTGGACCTGTTGAAAGATGGGCTTGGACAAGATCATAAACAAATAACAACTGCTTCTCAAGATAGATATCTGGCAGTAACTGCTCATCGTAACAAGAAGTCTACTGCTCAGTACTTAAGTTCAAAGCATTCAGTACCATCTGATTCTAATCGTGTTTGCCCACCAGCGGCCGAGCGGTAAAGACGCTGAACACTGGTAGTTCGGTCTGAGGTTCGAATCCCGCGAACGGGCTGGCTGCATGGGCGTTTTCGTGGTTTTCCCCATGTGTAACGTGTATACGAGCCAGTTTCCCTTAGAAAGTCTTCCACGAAAGGCATCCCTCCCTTTAGGCAGATAGCCCTCGTGTGCTTTGCCATAATTAAATACACCAACACCAACACCATCTAATCGTGTTTACAGCTGGAGGAACGTGAAATTTTCCTTCGAACTCTATGGACTGTGACCGTTTTGGTAACGTAGGTGTGATGGCATGTTGGAGAAGGTGTCTGCCGATAACATCGCGGGAAAAACATCGCGGACGAAAATGTCGCGGAGAAAACAACGCTAGGCGAAAACCTCGTGCTACAAAACATCGTGGGAGAAAACATCGCAAAGAGAAAAAATCGCAGTTTTAAAACATCGTTGTACAAAACATCGTCGTCGAAAATAAAGCGGTTCAGAAACTTCGCAGTTTAAAAACATCGTCGTCGAAAATATCCTGGTAAATAATAAAGTATCTACAAATCATCGCATGACGATAACATCGCAGACATGCTTTTTTTTTCAGGTTTTAATAATTGTAAATGGATATTCCCATAATGATCTGTGAGTGCAAGGTGTAAAGAATGATAATTTTTACCGTCACATTTTTTTATTAACTAATAAATTTTTGCTGAAAAAGTAAGAAGGAAACTTAAGCATAGGAAATTAAATGCAACTTATAGATTATACTTTTCATGAAAAATTACCAGTAAAAACTTTATAAAAAATTATTTATTAATGGCCTTTGTTAGCTAACTATGTGCACTTAAAATTCTATTAAGTGCTAAGGTGCATTAATTTTCTATGCTTAAGTTTCCTTTTTATATTCTCAGCAAAAATTTATTAATTAATAAAAAATATGAAACTAAAAATTATCCTTCTTTCCATCTTTGCGCTCACAAATCATTATGGGAATATCATTTACAGTTATTAAAGCATGTCTGAAAAAAGCATGTCTGCGATGTTATCGTCATGCGATGATTTGTAAATACTTTATTTTTAACACGATATTTTCGGCGACGATGTTTTTAAACTGAGAAGTTTTTGAACCGCTTTATTTTCGACGACGATGTTTTGTACCACGATGTTTTAGAACTGCGATGTTTTCTCCCACGGTGTTTTGTAGCACGACGTTTTCGCCTTGCGTTGTTTTCTCCGCGACGTTTTCGTCTGCGATGTTTTTGCCGCGATGTTTTCGACTGTAAATGTTGGAGAATAATGATCGTTAGACATACGCTATTTCACATTTTCAACAGCGGAATCGTAACCGGCCAGATGTATCGGCATGAGATGTTAGAATCTTACGTAAGTCCTTCCAGACGTGCATGTGGATCTGACTTTTTGTTTATAGACAATAATTCTCGTCCACACTGAGCAAAGCTCGTTTACGAATTTTTTCAGACACTGAGCAAATACCGTGGCCAGCGAAATCTCCTAATCCTAGCATGATAGGAACTGAGACTATCTTGGAAACGTAGTTGCCCTGCGACATCCTACTCAAATAGATATAAATGTACTGATACCGTATTGCTCGAGAAGTTTAACTTAATTCCCCAAACTATGATTAACGACATTATTTTCAGCCGTGAAAACATATTGTGATAGATGTGTACACCTTAATACGTTGTTTCATTTTTCATCTGAGTCTGTTGCCATTCCTTAAACATAAAATGTTATTCTTTCACATTTAATTTTTTCTTTATTAATTAAAAAACTAAATTATTTAAAAGCAACAGATGCAGTTTTTAAGAATACTACTTTTCTTAAATTTCAATTTGATTGATTTAAATAAAAATATATTTAATTCATGATATATTTAATTAAAAATATTGAATTTTTTTTTAGAATTACATTACAGATTTTTTACCTTTTGAAATATACAGGAGATATATAACATTCCATACCTCGGTTTAAATGTACATTTCGTTTGACATCATACAAAATGTTTCGCTATTCCGCTCGGATATCCTTATTGATAATTTCTACTGATAAACTATATTAAACTTTAAGAACTCTTTCAGATTTTATTTTCCTTTTTTCACTATTAATGTTTTCTGCTTAAATCTATAGTATTCTTATATCCACTTTTTGCTTGTTTCTCTGTACATTCAGTAGTTCGGAAACATAGCAAGCAACAATATACTATAATTTTCGTTGTTATAATATATAGTCCGATAATGGCATCATTCAAGCCTTTAACATGACACAGAATTGAAAATTTGTTCTACATTGAATTTATAATATACCAACTGAAATTCTGTGAGAATTTGAAACTTTGATGTAACTATTACTAAATGATCTTTCCAGTTCCATATGTTGCATAACCGCTATAGAATCCTCCATTTTTATTTTTAAATGCTTATAATGTTGACATCTTTTATTTTTTATGTTAAATTGTTCTTTAATGTTATCCAAAATCTTTAAATCGCCTTTTAGCATTATATTTTTTTTAATTTGAATATTCTAAAATGCATATCGTTCAGTATACTTTAAACCAAAACAAATTTTTCATAAACATGACTTTCATACACATTTCATGAATATGGAAAATTTACATACCCTAAAAATGTAAAGCAATAGATTTTTGTATAAAAGCTTTCTGTTTAATAACCGAGAGCCCAATTAATTTAGGGCGATTATTAAATTATAAAAGTATTGTATAATTAAAACCAGAACACTGTTACAAAGACCTACAATTTTTGGGAATAAAAGCAAAATATATAAAACCCAAAATGAAAACGAAATAGTAGCTGATGAAAGAATAACTAGCAGCTTTTGGCAATTTAGTCTCTCTTATTTTTACTTTTCTGAACATTCTGGACAGATGTTACAAGAAGGTCAAAAGAGAAAGATTGGAGCGTGCCAAGAATTTTTCGGGTTCTTTGGTAATAACTTGCGACTTTGCAACCGATTAATCGTTTATTTGTTGGGTAAAAGTAAAAGGCATAAATCTTGAAAAAGGAAAAAAATGCTACATACACGAAACCTCAGAACATGACCTTTGGAGAAAATGGATTTTCAAAGGGTGAGTTCATTTAGCTATTTTAAAGGTATCTGTTATTGAGAGCTAACTACTTCATAATTTCGTATCAATTCAGTATAGGAGCAGGTCTGCTGAATTTATTTAATAAACTAAAAGACATTTTAATGCTACGTTGATCTGGTAAATAAGTTATTAATTTATAGCCTATTAATTATTAGGCTAATAACTATAGGCTAATACTAATTTATAGCCTAATAGTGAAATCTCTTGTATTAAACAAAAATAAAATTTATTTATGCTAAATTATTAAATATAAAGGTAAGTAAAAACTACTGTTAACATTTTACTATTACAAAGTTTGAAAAAATTCATAAATTTAATATATTTCTTCTTCTAATATTACTAAATATTCGCTTGCTTCATTCATGCAAAGCAACATTAGGAGCATTTAAATGTATTGTTACGCTTTTTGTATTTAGTTGCTAGTTTTAGTAGAGCTGTAATTAAAGTTGTTTCACTTCCCCCTGCAATGCAGCGTGTGACGAGTTTTAAGAGAAAGCTACGCCGAAAAAGTAAAAAATACAGGAACACGCGCTTTTAACATTTAATAAATAGGTATCTCGTAATTGTACTCTTTTGCTTTACAAAAACTTCGAGAAAATAGCAGAATGTTCTCGTGCAAGATTAAAAAGCTGGAGATTATAAAAGCTGGAGAAAAACATCTCAGTTCATTTGTTTACTTAGTTCTTGTAGTTGATTGTAGCGAATTCACGGTGAGATTGGATTAGCTTTCTCTGCGCTTGAATTGTGTTCTATTTATCGTTTTAGTAGTTAAAAATATAACTGTGTGATATTGTACGAATATCTGTGACGAAATATTTCAGCATTTTGTTTTATTTCTTGTGATAAGAATAAATTTGATTTGCTACAGAATTTATTTATCAAAAATATATTAAAGATTGTAATTGCTATTAAATATAATTTTCTTTTAATTGTTCAATGAATGCCGGTTGATGATATAAACAAAATATCTATAAAAGGTTTTTTTAATTCACATTCAACCAGGAGAATAGAATTAATATCAAAGGGAAATTCCTTATCCTTGCCTATTTTTTGCTTTTAATAGGATGAAAATTGCGACGTGGTTTAATTAGCTTGTGTAATATTTCAATAGCTAGTTTAATCTTTTAAGCTCTTGAATAATAGAAAGGGCTGATCACTGCATGGGAAATATTTTTAAAAAAATTGCAACTCCTGATTACCTCATCCGCAAAGTTGAGTCGACGCTGACATTTGTGTAAATTGCGTTCTTTAGCTAAACTATCAAAGTCTACGTTTATTATTTTGTATCTAAGGCATCACAGACTTTTTAAGTATGAAATTAGTACCAAATCCTGCTAGTTCTACAAATAAAGGAAAACACTTTAAATATTTAGTTCAAAAGGGGTTGCTTTTGAAGTTACTAAACTAAGTTCAGTTATATGAAAGATCAATATTATAAACTCAAACAAATCTGTACCAGATACAGAATTTTTGGCTCCAGAAACATCCTCTAATAAAAATAATATTGCTGATGTTAATAATACTATTTGGGGGATATATTATATATAGTTAAATAGTTAACTTTAAAACAGTTATTATTTAACCACTTGGATATATTATATATTACATGTATTTAAAATTATACCGATAAATTTTATTATTAAAACGAAATTATTCTGAGAATGACCATCAAGGTTTACCCGTACTGGGGTACATGGGTTAACAATCACTTGTAATCAACATGTTGGACCTCATTGGAAGAATCAACAAACTCATGTTGGAAGAACACTTCAAAATAAAACATTAAGTGTATTTTTGCCTGTTAGGGAGGTTGTCCAGGTTGAGGCTCACTGAGATCACCCATTTAATGATACAGAACTTTAGAATAAATAGATTTTAAAATTAAAATTTTTAATTAAAGCAGAGTAGTGGTTGAAAGCTGTTGTCTGCAAGCTGGGGGGGGGGGTTAGTGTATGCCAACAGTATCTGATATGCAGTAAATCTAAATTCATAAATTAACATTCCCGGTAAATAGAAGCTCACACATACACTATGCAAAAAAAAAAAAAGGGGGGGACAGTTCTATATGTCCCGTTCTACTGCGCGGATTGACGAAATTTAAATTGCGTTTTTCATGGCTCGAAAGCGCGACTTAGGATAAATATTAGATTTATGTATAAATTTGTTCCAACATAGGTATTTTGACACAGGAGTTTTCCTGAAATAACATACCAATTGTTTTTCCATATTTCAATTCTACGACTCAAATTATGCCTGGACATTAAAGTTTGCAATTTTTTGTGAGAAATTTATGGAGAAATTTAAAAATTTATCTGCACAAATTTTTTCAGTTTGCGCCAAGAATAATTCATTCAGTCAACTTCTTAATTTATAGCAACCTATTTTACTTTCATTTTTTTTCATTGCCCACGAGTGGAAAAAAATACATATTTTTAAACTTCAGCGTTCGTACTTTCAAATAATTTTAACAAAGTGGGTAAACATATTTTCGTTATTACCGCTTATAATAAATACGCCAAATTTCAAAACGCACCGAAATGTAAATTCACGTTTATCTTAGGAAGTTTTGAATAAAAAAACTCTAATTTTTTGCAGGTATACTTGGAAATACGACTACTTTAAGATGATGGCAAAACTTTTATAGGTTTTAATTCAAAATGTTTTTCGAAAAATTTATAAAAATCATTTAAAAATACAAATTTTAAAAATAAATCATAACAAATAAGCGAATTTTATTTGGAATGAGCCTAAATTTCGAAATATGGAAGGAAGATTGGAATACGTTTAATAAAAAACAGATATTAATAAATATATATCGAACTCAATTAACATTGAGGAGCTAACATTTTGAGAGCTAATTTTTAAAAACTACTCGTACGATTTTTACAAAACTTGGCAGTTTGGTGTAATTTGAGTCGTAGAACAGAGATATGGAAAAACATTGGCATTGTAATTCAGAAAAAGTTCGATTTTGTGTCAAAATACCTATATTAGAGCAATGCTATATGTAAACCTAATACATATCCTAAGTTGCGCTTTCGAGACATGAAAACCAGAAGTTGAATTAGTCAATCGCCCCACTAGAACGGGAGATATAGAAATGGCCATTTTTTTCGCAGTGTACCTACCAAGGTTTCAGGTCACGGTAGCCTTAGATGGTAACACTGTGCTCTGATTCATTTGTAATACATACTTTTACTTAAACTTTATTAAAGCTTATTGGACGTGAACACTTAAGGCTCCGATGTAAGGCAATTTCATAATTTTATATAAGTATTAAAATTAAACTGGACTACATCTATTTTGTACTGTTTCTATGCTTCTTTCCAAGCTATTGATTACACTTGTCTACAAGCTGAGAGACACTTAAAGACAGCCGCGCCACCAATACGACGTAGAATTGTAAATTCAGATAGATTTTTTAAATTAAACTGAAGGTTACCTGTGTTTGTCACTGGTGCAACGCAAGTCTGTTGGCAACCGACGATGGTTTGGGGTTACTGAGAGCTTACTGAGAGCTGAGAGCTTCTGTTGGCCATTGCAGTAAATTTAGATATGTATTTAAATTTAAATTAAATCAAAGCATGCCGATGCAGCCCAGTTCTATTGGCCATCACTGCCCATCAGGATCAGCGCTGATCTATATGTTCAGGATCACTTATGATCAACCTGTAAGTCCCCAACTTAGCTTGATCCAGTAAATTTGAATAGTAATTGTTTAAATTTAAATTATACTACAGCGTTTTGGTGTAAATCAAAACGGTGTTTAATTCAAAAGAGTTTTGGTCAATGATGACCCATAAATTGAGGATCACTTCGGTCATTACTGAGAGTGAGTACCGTAAAGTTAGGTAGATATTTAGATTTAAATTAAAGCAAAGCAAATCGAAGCCCATTAAGGTTAAAAAAGATCACCTATCAACATCCCAGATTGAAGAGCTGTTGAAATCAACCAACGAACTACCAAAAGTAAAGTAATATAGTAAATTTAGATACATTCAAAAGTTAAATTAAATAGGAGTATACCGTTCGCTTTCAATGTTGTTGGTTATCAGTGATTAGTATGGTGAGAGATACTTGAGATCAAAATATGTGCCCCCCAGTATAAAGCAATGCATTTAATTTAGATCGATATTTAAATTAAAGTTAATGCGAAACGCACTGTTTCCTGTCAAATTTAGGCTTCTGTGCCTGTCAGTTCCTGTCAAGATCACTGATTTGTAGGATATTGTCACTTGGAATCAAGAAATTGCCGCAGATGAGGTGCGATGCACTAACATTTGATATATATTTAAAATTGAATCTAAGCACACCATATTTACGTGGGTCAGTGTCAAGGCTACTGATCACCAATGTCTTTTAGTGCCGTCAATGAAATCAGGCATTTTCAGGATCTAGAGCATTTTGAATCACAAACAGGTCACTATAGCCACCAATAAGGGGTGCAATAACATTATTTACGTATAAAAGCTAAATTAAGTCGGAACACATCGGTACGTTTTGTTCTGCAGTAAAATTCGAGATGGTCGCTAGTGACGAAGGTCATTTGAAATCAGCTTGAAGTCAGAGGTAACCACAGCAAGATAGTGTAGTAAATTTATAGATTAAACAGAGGCGTGACCTAGATGTTAATCGTCATGGCTCTAAATTAGTAATCAGTGAATTATCAATCAGAAAATTTAGATAGATTTTCAAATTGAAATAAAAATGAAACTCACCAGCACTCGTAAAAGCTCTTAGTAACCCGTGTTCTACGGTTTGATGGTAATCGGAAATCAACCCGCAGATTACCAGCGTAGAAAGAGTAATAAATATGAAGAAATTTTGAAGATAAAATTAAACTCAAAACCACTGTTGTGCTTCAGGCCTCATGGTCACTAAGTCTTCAGGTCTATTAAGGTCTTTAGGTCAGTTACTGATGATCCGTGTATTGATCACCCGTGGCTTTTGGTTTCTGGCAGTCAACTTACAAGCCCGATCTTGAAAATTAGTTAAATAATTAAAATAATATGGAACTTAACGACACTGCTGTCTTAAGGACACTACCAAAGGACATAGATGACGATGAAATCCATAGTTAGTACTAACCGTAAGGGTCATTGATGTGATCTAAGGCTTCTCGGTCTCAAAAAGCTGATAATGAAATAGCTTTGCAGTAGCAATGCCAAAATAATGGATGTTAAAGATCTGATAGGCATAATACATTGGATGTAACATATGGATCCAAAACTTGGAAAAACTTCAGTAAAGACATTTTCAACGTCAGTAACTTTCACATAGAATGACTTTGAACTCAAACAGGAATTTCGGAATATCTTCTTCATTTTTTGACGTCTAGATAGTTATCTATCAACAATATTGTCTTGTTACAAGCCAGTGAAAGCTTTCGAGAAAGATGTGGTCCTACATTTGTAAACTTTAATTATCTAAATACGAAAGAGAAAAAAAAATTACGTTGGTTATTTCTAGTGGTGTGCATTCAAAATAGCTATCATATTTAAAATGATTCTTTTATTAGACTTATTACATTGTGCATTTACTTCTTTTAGGTACACGTTTAACACATTAAGTGCCATTTGTATACAAATGTATGGAACATAGATTAGCCTCACAGGCCACTTGTATTGACGTGTACGTTGTTCATTCAGATACGTTCAGATTCAGCATCATGTATTCCAAAGGAAGCAAATTCTATGTGTAGTTGAATGAAGTAATGGTTTTAGGTATCTCAGTGGTACATAAAACTTTGGTGAACAAAATAGACATGTGGACAAAATAGAGTTTTTTGTTCGTATGAACCTTATGAACCACATGGATCAAATGAAATTATAGTCTAAAAAGAGATATAACTGTAACACACTTCGTTCACGAACTTAATTCGTTCCTGTAGAGAGCTCGTGATCCAAAATATTCGTAAATGGAAACACATTTCCGATAGGAATTAGTTTAAAATTAATCTCTTCCCAGATTCCAGATGAATAAGTAGTATAGAATTATTTTAATGTAAGTTCGTAAAGCAAAACTTTAAATCTATCGCATGCACAATATTAGCATATATACAAGATTTAACACAATACTAAACACATAAAAGATTTGAAAATTTGATTTAAATTCTACCTATTTATACAAAAAAAAATTGATAGCTTAAGTAGAAAACTGGTTGTTTGAAAACTCTATTCCATGTTGCTGTCTTTCTAGTTTTTTTCCCTCTTAACACAACTCTCTTCTGCTTCAGAATCGCTGAAGTTTTTTCTCGTTAGAAATTTGTTCAATATGATTTGTTTCTGTCAATATTTTAAAATGCTTCTAAAGCAAAGCATGTTATTGTCATGGCAAATATTTATGCTACTACAGAGTTATCAGGCTGATAATGTTCCAGGAGTCTATGCCATTTTGCACAAATTTTGAGGATCAGATAAATACGAACATCCTTCCTTCTGACCTCTTCTTTTGAAAACTGTACTAACTGCATTTTTGGGTATCATTTGTTGCCAGCTTAGTTGTTCACACGTTTATCAAATCATCTCGACTGAAGAATATTTTGCCATAAAAACAAAATGTAATGTACAATAACATTCATTGTATGATGCCTTGTCGGATAGGATCTTGCTTGGCCTTTACAATGCATACTTAATGATATTTAGGTGTAACTGAAAACTTCGTTATCAAATAAAGCACTTAAAACATAAAAACTAACATTTCAGCTGCGTTGCAAAGAAAAAATAAAATTTTTGATGTTGTTTAATACTAAGAACATTTAATTGCAATGAATGAAAAATATTCATATTTAGAAACAATATTAATTAGTAATACCACTACTTAGTATAGGAATATTTAGTGAATTATAGCACTATAAATTTTCGTTTTTTTTAATTATGCAGTGTGCAAAATAGTAAATGGTAATTGACAAACGAAGTTCTTAAATAAATGAAATGTGCAAGAATAAAAACATTGCTCATAAGAAAGTAAAATAAATATTAAAATTTCCTGCATCGGTGAAAAGACAAGCATTTATTTTTAAATTGTTTAGCAAATGTAGTTATAATGTATTATTTATCAATTATTTAGTAAATGTACTTTCTGAAAACATCATTCATTAACTTCTTGAACTGTTTTCCTACATTCTTCTAATAGTTTTGTTCTGAATGATGGCATTAAAGGTTGAATGCTTAAGAAATTCTAATCTTTATAGGAAATAACGCCATAATCGTATTTTCTCTCTGTCTAAAAAGAATATTATGTTGCACAGAATTACATTAAATTTTAAACGTACATAAAAGCAACTGAATAGAAAAGGAATCCCATTTATATAAGAGAATATATTTATTTATTTTGTTATTTTGCTTTCTTCAGGACCATTAACATTTTCTATGAGGAAGATTCAAAATTCCGTTGTTTATTTCCATTATTATTTCTTCCCAGATTTCTACGGGGCATTAGATGATTTTATTTTTACAGATATATTTCTGTTATAAAAAATAAACGAGTAAGAATAAGGCCTAGTGTTATACATGAGCGTTGAGGTTTACTGATAACACAGCAGAAATGGGGACAATACTTGATGAATATGTTATTGTCGTTTTACTTGTTCACATTTCTTGAAACAACAAAACCTATGAACGCGCCTTATTCCACCTTAACCGATGACAGACATCTTTTATTGATGACTCTATCCAGTAATAACTTCAGATCTACACAAAACCTCGGAATTCTAATGGAAACAATATGACTTTTCCAACATCACTCAATGTTGATCAAAAATATTCTGAAGGATGGAATCTTGAGGTCATTTATACCTCTTGCGTCCCACCGATCTCTTCTGGAGACTTCTAAAAACAGCGAATCTGAAATACTTCTACTCGCTCCAAAATGTTCATGCTGACTTGAATTGAGCTTCGATATTAGGGCAACCTTCATTGTCAATTATACTGAACAATTTAATGTATTTAACGAACAACGATTAACTAGTATAAGATTATGTGGAAATTTCAGAAATATTACAATGTTTGTGTTAATCAATGGACCTTCATTTTCATGATACAGGCATTATTTCTTACACATATCATTAAACGAAAGGCCAGATTTTCGCGATATTTGCATGACATAAACAGTACTAAATCATGAAAAATATAACCTTTCTTTTCATGGCATAGCTGTTAATATCTATGTTACGAAAATGATGGTCAGATTTTACAGTTTGCAAGTGTTAAATTTCTATCGAAACCTCAAATGTGAGTAGCATTTATTTTTATAAAATGTGCCAAAAATTGATTTTGTTTACAAACACAAACATTGGTTTAATTTCAATGATGCTCTTTTATTTCCTAATTTGATAACATATCGCTTGTGTGAACTTTAGCCAACTGTCCACACGTATTGATTACTACGCAGAATAAGCAGTTGTAAAAAAGACACTACTCTAAAGGTTAGAAATCTTTATTCTGTGGTACATGCTAATAATCCTTATAAACATCTTTATGAGAACATTTTAAATTTGATATTAATTTTTAAAAAATTTAATTATAATTATGTATTAACTAAATTTTTCAAGCAAATTTTCATTAATTAATATTTATCAACATTATTAATAATGTAAAATAGTTCTGTCTTAGTCTTCAGGTTGTTACAATATTAGCTCTTAAATAACAGGTTTTCTGAAATTCAAATCTGAATATTTTTGGTGTCGGAAACCTTACAATTAAGATCAAGTTTACATGAAAATATTTAATTCACTGTAAATCCCCCCTGCAGCTCAATAATTATTTTGTTGGAATGTAATTCCGGATTGCATTCTAAATTATAACAAAACTATCAGAAATTTTAGTCGTTAAATTTTGGTATTATTGCATTTTAGAGCTTTTATCTTCAGTTTGACAACTTTGTTAAATATTTTTGAAACCAGACTTAATGAATTTTCTCATTAAAAGATCCTTATTTAATATATTTCATGTGATATTAAAATTTACGAAGCTAACATTATAAAAGGATATCCTATACATATCAGATAGAATGCGAAATGACGAAGCCAAACTGAAATCGATTTAAACCTCTACAGAAAGAAAATTATACAAACATAAGAGATTTAGAATTTGAACTAATTTATGCAGTCAAACAATTTAGGGCACTGTAATTTTCACGTGATCTCCGTCCTTTCCCTTTACATTCAATATATATATACTGCATCAGCTCATCTCTTACTGATCTTTCTGCGAATTCTAATTCTTGGCACATAATGAAATCGTTACGCAGTTAACTTTAAGCTTCACAGCATGTGCACCAGAAACAGCTGCACCAAAGATGATTCACTATGCATCACAACCTTTTGTGAGTCTCCGTTAATTTAAAGGGAAAGCGTCCTGTAGCTACGGTTATTGCTTATGCGTTGAGTTAAGATTTAATATTGAATTCAACAGATCGATGCCAGAGAATCTACATTAACTGCATGGTGAAAATCCTTTAAAAGCCAAGAATGCTTGCATCTTCGGTAAGTGTCGAAAAAGCATTTTGTTGCTTATGAGGCTCGCATAATGCGAAAAGAAATTTGCGTAGTAACTGATTTTGCAAAGTTATTTGCTTAGTCGAGCTTTTCTTAGAAAGACGGAAATAAATACTTTTTGCAAAGCGTTTGGATTTATGAAATGCAGATAATGATAAATGTTAAATGTTGGGTATAAAATATTAAATCAACAGCTGTCTGGTAAATTACTTAAGAACTTATCTGTAAATTTTTTGGAGGGATGGAAATCTGAGAAAACTTATAAAGTTATCTTGTGCCAAGTTAAGCTAATATTCTTCAAGTATTGGCTTAAAGACTATTTCTCTAGTTGAAAGATTATGCTCACAGAGATCTTCAAAAAGGAATTTATGCGTACTTGCATTTAACATTTTGAAATTAACGAGGCGTTTGTGAGTTCAGAAGATAGAAACCTAGTACAGGCTGCAAGAAATACAATTCTGAAGCATTAACCATCTGACCAGTGTTCAGTATGCTGAATTTATAGAATGAATAGGTTGTAGGTATCGATATATATCTTAAATAACCAATTTTATTTAATTTGTTATTCTTTCCTGTAAGCCTTCATTCCCCTAATTTTCAATGCCAAAATATTTAAATTTGGTAGCGCGCGGGAAGGAATGCAAATTCTTCCCCGAGGAAAAAGGTTAAAAACCGAGGTTCAGTAAGAAAGAGAGAGAGTTAGGCTATTGTCGTCACCTCTGTTGCTTAAGCGTCTGCTTCCAGAATTATTGCTGGTTCGCGTGGCTTAATTGCATTTACTCACTGCCACTAGTTTTCGATGGGGGGTTAAGAAGCAAGAATTATTCCTATTTTAGTTCTACGACTTGTATATATCTTCAGATCTTTAGTTTGTTCTTTGATTTCAGTTACCACCCAAGCATAGGCGTAGTTTCTTAGCGTCATGTTGACACATTGTAAATTTTAAAGAGTTAATAAAGGGTACTTTTAACTCTTCATCTGTGCAGTTACTACTATTACAATTCTCACACGGGAGTTAATAAAGTGGACTCTAAAAGGTAAACAAGAGTGCTTTAAAGTATTTACCGGAATTTAAAAGTGGTCACGGGCACTTAGCTGACTATAAGTTAGCCGACTAGACAACCGAAAGCAGTTAGCAGACACCGAGAGTCACCCGACACGGAATTTAGCTGCTAGGACATTTAGCTGACACGAATATTTAGTCCACAGAATATTTAGCCAGCATGGACATTTAGGAGACGGAACGTTTAGCCGACAAGACGTTTATCCGAAAGCCCGTTTAACTGACACTACGTTTGGCTGAAAATGCGTATGTGTAGATTTTAAAAAATCATGAGATACTATAGGAGGTTTATGGATAAGTATCACATTTTCGTCTTTATCTAATGCTGAAGATGCTATAGATTTTAAACTTTGGCTGAAAAGCAACCTTATTTTGACATCTATTCTGAAATCCATTTCGAAAATACTCAGACATAGGTCTCTCGATTTCAGAAGCGGGTAAGAAAATTTCAGCGGTCGGAAGAGCGAAATGAGCGATATGAAAAGATTTGAGTTGCGCAAAGCGAAAACAGATGTAGCATGATCTGTCCGCAGAAATAATAATGAAACATGAAAAAAAGTAAGATATTAGAAATTTGAAATCTAGATAAATTAATGTCAATAGCTGAAGAAGAAAACTGAATTGGAGGAGAGTCCGAGCAAATTTTGTCACTCAGAGAGAGAGATGAAATGCTGCCACGGTAAAGTAGTTAAGATTATTTTTGATAACAGAAGGTCTTTTATGTAGTCAAGAGAAATATTTTTGAAAGCCTTCATCCGCGGCAGAAAATCCTCCCTCAGTGAAAACTCATTTCGAAAACTAATTCGTTTCTCACAAAACAAGTATTCCGAAAGCAAACTTTGGGAGTGGGATATTGGCAGAGTGACATGATTTTACATAGACAGATAAAGAAATTGAAAAGATTTACGTTAAGCAATTGTGGTTCTAGACAAAGAATTGTGATAAATATAAGAAAAGTCGAATTAACAAATTTCATACCTGAAAATGAAACTGTCTGACATATGGCTACCGTGTTTGTGAGATCAAATCATGCCTATATGACGAAGAAATGTAATATTCCTATGGTGTTTTGTAAATAGGTTTTTAAATTATGAAAGTTTTAAATGGCATATGAGTCCAGCGCTACCCTTGATGAATTCCATTAGAAGATCCTGTGATATAGTATGTTTAAAACTGAAGAATTTCAAATGATGTATGATCTTCGCAGCTATATCCACTGCGTTTTACTGCTAAAACAGACCAATTTGTTAAAAAAATAAATAACTCCATTCTGCAACTACCAACCTTATAATGAACCGAAAATATATTTACTGTAAAAAAATACAGGTTATATAAATTTAATAACTTTTTCTCAGTTTTTCAGTAATAAATTTGACAAACTTAATTAAAGTATTTATCTTAAAATCGGGTTTCATTTTAATAAAAAAGTGTTTATTTAATTTTGGATTTATTTGTTCCAAACGCTTAATTTTGATAAATATTATATTTATATTAATTCTTAAACTGCATATATAGTTATAAGTCTTTAGCCTACAATAAGAAAAATCAGAATTTGTAAAACGTTTCAATAGATATTTATGTTACAAAATGCATCACAAATAGCAATGAAAAAACAAACAAAAAATGTGTAGCACAAACAATTACGTAATTGGCAATAAGAAGTACTTCTTGTCATCATAAAACACATTTTGCAACTAAACATAATCGCAATCGTACTGCCATAAATAGTACTATTTAATTTTTCTGTTAATTACGAAATTGCTAGGACTTTCCATAAGTTAAACTATTAAGAAGTAATTTTCTCACTTATGTGTAAAATTCTTTGTTCAGATTTTAAAGATGCCATCTTTCATTTTAAATTTTAGTCTATCATGCCAATGCAGTTTGACATTTACTGGCCAAACGCTGAAATTTGTGATAGCTAATCCCGATTGGACTCTTAATCAGAATTTTGACTTTTTAATCTACATAAATCGTCCGTAGAGCTTTTCAGATAATAAACTGATTTTTTTTTAAACTGTTCCGTATTTACCAAATATTTTCTTTAGTTAATGACATAAATTTTTCAAGATTTTCAAAATTCTAATATCTTAGTTTTTTCACGTCTCATTGTTATTTTCTTCCGCAGATCGTTATATTTATTTTAGTTTGGCTCCGCTCATTTCTTTTCATATAAAATTGGCTCTTTCTTTCGACTGCTTACATTTTCCTCCCTTTTGAAATATAGAGACCTACATCAGATTACTCTACAAACTGATTTCAATATCTATGTGAAAATAAAGTTCCTTTTCTGTTTAACTTCAAAATAAACGTTTAAACATTTTCAGAAGGGATGGGATTCCACTGAAGACGCTGCTGGTAGTGATAGAGCTACGCTTTTCGTAATGACGAAAACGTTGAAAGAGTGAAGATGATGCTAACCAGTAAAAGCAAAAATGAATTTTAACATATACAAGGATGATCTCACGGATTTAGTGCAAAGTATCTCACTCGCATGTCTAGAAAATGCAGCTGCTGGCTCTTGGCTCTTTCTAGATAATGCCTCGCCACATCCAACCTTCGTCATGAAACACTTTATGGGCTGCTGAAATGCTGCATCTCTGGATCATCATCTCTACTTACCCAATCTTTCTTCAGCAAACTTCTTTCAGTTCCCAAACCTAAAACGAGTCTTAAAAGAAGAATGATTTTCGGACATTTCAGGCATTCAAAGCTATGTGACGTTAGTTTTACATACGATGGCGAAAAATAACTTGGCCCGTAATACTCAGGAGCTGTACTGTCGTTGGTGAAAGAAAGCTCACTGCAAACGATGGATGTAACTTATTAAGATATAGATATTTTTCCTGCTATAGAAGCTTTTGTTTATAGAATTTTGTTCATATGTTCCGTAGTTATTTAGAACCTTTGATCTGTTTAGTTTCAATATATAAAATTTCGTGCAACGCTTAAAATTTATTGTTTGGACTCATTTAGTTTTATTATAAAATAAATGTTTAACTTTACTGTGTCTTCAAATTGTTTTCAAATTCATTGATCCAACATTAATTACTTATTATTTTGGGTAATGGATGTTCAATTAAACAGGATCTTGCTACATACTGAATTGACAATCTCTGTCTAGGAACCTAATTTAGAGTCAGTTAGAACTAGAGATGTTCTCCTCTTTCATTTTGAAAGCAGGATTCTATTGCGCCACTTACAAGTAAATATATGCTGTCCTATTACCTCTGCTAAGCATAAAGATGATCCAAATTGGTTAGACCGAGAAGTAGAGTAATGGCTTGTTCTCCACAGGCTTAAATCAATTTGCCTGGATCAAGAAAGGTTCTAAAAATAAAAGTCTTAATCTAATTCATTAAATCTTTCATAACATTTCACGAACTTGAATATATAAATAAGAGTTCTTTTTTATTAAAAATATTAAATTATTCAGAAGGAGAATAGAAATTTATTATTAGAGATGATATGTTAACAAACTCGAATTTTTTTTTTTTTTTTTTTTTTTTTTTTTTTTTTTTTTGATAATAGAAAAAATAAACATTTATTGGATAAATTTCGTAATGTTTGGAATGAAGTACTATGCATCAAAACAAACGCAGATTTTATTAAATTTCAGAGCCGCAGAAATTTCTTCAAATGAAAACAATTAACACGGTGTCCACGGCACAAACTTTCGCAATTTTTAACTTAAGAAGACCGTGAATTGAAGAAATAGCTTTAAACTAGCTGACTTACAATGCTAGTTGATTGCATGAGAAACGAAGAAGCTTCAGGTAAGAGGATGTGTGCAGTTTTTTTGAAATTCTCAGATAGACAGAAATTTTCCTCTTATTTTTTGTTCATGATGAATGATGCAAAATTTTACCAAGCTCATATAAAACCGTAGAGGAATATAGAAATACGGCGGTTCCATGTAATGGATTTAGTAAGAACTCATACTTGCTTTTTCTCGTTTCTTTCTTTCAAGCTTCTGGAAAATCATCATCCCCTTTAACAGATTTCGTCATCTTTTACGAAATATTCGCGAAAAACTGACGGAGCTTAAATTCTTCTTTAAAATTCCTACATTGTTCCTGGAAGTTCTGCAACAGATCAAATGAACACGGTGCTCTCTAACGGTTTTTGTAAAGCTCGTAGTAGGAGTTCAACAATGGCGACTTGAACCTAAGATGGATATCACGAGTGCAACATTATAATGCAAACGCTATATTATTGGATTCCATGGAGTAGGTTTTCAAAATCTTATGTAAACAGTGACCTTCCTCTTGGTTTCAATGTCACAAGTGCAAAGTTTCATTGATATCGAAATAAACTATAGATTTGTATAAATTGCACTCACATAAACATGCAGACACTCTTCTCTGTCTATATATATAGAAGATTTTAAGGAATCTATGTAGCATAATTTCACCGGTCCATCAAGCAATTAATAATAATTGACATGAACCTGCGTTTATCGCTTTTACGTCACTTAATTTGTAAATTAAAACAGAGTAAATTTGAAGTAAAAATTAAATGTTCTATTAACGCTTTGCTAAATGACAAAACATTGTCGCGTGGAAGATAAAACTATTTTAATTCCGGAAATGGTAATACACTTCTTTTAAATCCTTGAGTTTATTGATTTAATTTGAAAATGTTTGAACCCCATGGGGTAGCTTTTCGAAATTTTATTGAACAGTGACCTTTCTCTAGTTTTCAAGGTCAAGTGTGCAAAATTTCTTGCATGAATAAAAAACAAATAAGCAAACGGACACTCTTCTTCTTCATTCACTTATACACTCAATAGCTAAAACATTATGACCACCTGTCAATAACGAGTTGGGCCACCTTTGGCGCGCAACACAGCTTCAACCCGCCTTGGCATGGATGCTACAAGTCCTTGATAGATGGCCGGAGACAGATTGCATCAGATGTTGTAGCAACGGTCACGCAAATCCGAGATATTGCGAATTGGTTTTCTTTGACCTCTGAGCTGCAGTCCCATGACATCCCAAATGTGATTGAGATCCGATGAGTTAGGCGGTCAGGACATTAACTGGAAATTACCATCATGTTCCTGGAACCACTGCAACACAATTGCAGCCTTGTGACACGGGACGTTGTCCTGTTGGAACATTCCATTTCCAGCTGGAAAAACAGAGGCCATGTAAGGGTGTAACTGGTCCGCAATGATGTTCAGATACCCTGTAGCATTCATGGTCTGCTCTACCACAAGCACGGGTCCCAGAGACGCCAAAGAGAACGTCCCCCAGAGCATAATACCGCCACCAAAGGCCTGTGTACGACCTACTGTGCATTGAGGGAGCAACTGTTGGTGTCCGCCGATAACATCGCGGCAAAAACATCGCGGACGAAAACGTCACGGAGAAAACAACGCAAGGCAAAAACTTCGTGCTACAAAACATCTTGGGAGAAATCATCGCAAAGAGAAAACATCGCAGTCCTAAAACATCGTGGTACAAAACATCGTCGTCGAAAATAAAGCGGTTCAAAAACTTCGCAGTTTAAAAACATCGTCGTCGAAAATATCGTAGTAAAAAATAAAGTATCTACAAATCATCGCATGACGATAACATCGCAGACATGCTTTAATAACTGTAAATGAATATTCCCATAAAGATTTGTGAGCGCAAAATGTAAAGAAGGATAATTTTTACTTTCACATTTTTTATTAACTAATAATTTTTTTCTGAAAAAGTAAGAAGGAAACTTAAGCATAGAAAATTAAATGCAACTTATAGATTATACTTTTCACGAAAAATTACCAGTAAAAACTTTATAAAAAATTATTTATTAATGGCCTTTGTTAGTTAACTATGTCGGTTTAAAATTCTATTAATTGCTATAAGTTGCATTAATTTGCTATGCTTAAGTTTCCTTCTTACTTTTTCAGAAAAAATTTATTAGTTAATAAAAAAATGTGAAAGTAAAAATTATCCTTCTTTCCATTTTGCGCTCACAAATCATTATGGGAATATCCATTTACAGTTATTAACGCATGTTTGCGAAAAGCATGTATGAAAAAAAGCATATCTGCGATGTTATCGTCAAGCGATGATTTGTAGATACTTTATTTTTTACCACGATATTTTCGACGACGATGTTTTTAAATTGCGAAGTTTCTGAACCGCTTTATTTTCGACGACGATGTTTTGTACCACGATGTTTTCTCTTTGCGATGATTTCTCCCACGATGTTTTGTAGCACGACGTTTTCGCCTTGCGTTGTTTTCTCCGCGACGTTATCGTCCGCTATGTTTTTGCCGCGCTGTTTTCGGCTGTAACCGCAACTGTTCGCCTGGAAGACGGCGTACAAGACATCTGTCTACTTTGTCTGTCTGTCTGTCTGTCTGTCTTACATGGCCATCGGCGTGATGAATGACAAACCGTGGTTCATCTGACCAGGCAAATCTCTCTCACTGATCCATGGACTAGTCGCGATGTTTCCGGGCCCAGAACAGGCGCAGTTGGCGATGACGCTTGGTCAGCAAAGACACAGGAGTGGTACGTTTGCTGCGTAGCCCCATATCTAACAGTGTCCGCTGAACAGTGTGCTACAATACTTTTTTACTTGGCCCTGCATTGCATTCGGCTGTCAGCTGAGCCACTGTCTGACTCCGGTTTTGCTTCACCATGTGAGAGAGTCTCCGACGACCTTTTTCTTTGATAGCGTGTGGACGTCCAACACCATGTTGTCTACTGCTGGTTTCACCGTCATTCATCCACTTTTCATACGAACTAACAACTGTAGATCGCTAACAACCCACGAGTCGCGCAGTTTCGGAAATACTTACTCTGAGCCTTCGAGCCATTACAATCTGCCCTCTATCAAAGTCGCTTAGATCCGCAGCCTTTCCCATCACACACAGAAGTAAGTGAAAGAATGATTCTTCAGACTCTCCAGCAGCAGTTACATACCACTTCCACCTGATCACGTGCCTCCCACGTCATCCAGTCGCGTTCATCACAAAATGTAGGGCTGGTCATAATATTTTGGCTCTTGAGTGTATATATATATATATATATATATATATAAAAGTAGTAAGTAGTAAATCATAAAAATGTGAGACCTAGTTGGTCAAAAATTGCGCGTTGAGCTGTAAATTTTAAAATAGATTGATAAGAAAATTAGAGGTAAAAAATAGCTAAAGCCGTAAAGAACATTTGAACTACCTAATTCCTGATATTACATGTAAAACAAAGTTTAAACAACAAAATCTAAGCAATGAATTGTACACGAAAAAACGCGACTCGAGCAATAAATTGTACGCGTACATCGGTACAACGGACAAATCTATTGAGGCATCGTTAGTAATAAATGAAAAAAATTAATAACTAGGAAAGAAGTTTTCAGTCTCAATGGGTTTGTTCGACGAAACGTGCCTGTTTTGTTTTTGGGGGTCATCAACTTGGTTGAGGGCTTCAGGCACTTTTTCCTTGATAAGTTCTGTTTGAAGTTGACAGAGAACCAACAGAGAAGATTGACCATGTTTTTATATCTAAAATTTCTCAGTATTTTGTAAATTGTTTAGATTTCCTCGCGTACCAATTTTGATTTTGTTGTAGAGGTTTTCTAAATGTTTTTGTATAATACGTAGGTTTTTTTTCGCGTACAATTTGTTGCTTTAACTTCGAGTTTGTAGTTTTAACTTTGTTTTACATGTAATATCGGGAATTAGGTAGTTCAAATGTTCTTTACGGGTTTAGCTATATTTTACCTCTCCTTTTCTTATCAATCTGCAAATGGAGGACAAAATGATGCGAACACCTGTGAAAAAGCATGAAGTATTTCACACCTTCAGTACAGCCGCGCCACCTGCAACAAAAGTCTGCCACCTAGTGAGCATGGAGAAGAACGTATCAGTCTCTCAACAGCAGTCACCTGCGTTGCAGGCTTCGATCGAACGGCCTGTGAGAAGTTGAAATGTCAGACCTGTCAGAATTCCAAAGAAGAATGTAAGTTGGAGCGTGGTTAAGCGGAGCATTGATTACGGAAACAGCAACCCTTGTGGGGTGTGCAAGAAGTACGGTATCAGCCGTTACGACAGCGTACACGAAAGAGGGTAAGACGACGTCTTCAAAGCATAACAGTGGCCGAAAGTCAAAGTCTGATGATAGGGATAGACGGGTCTTAAAGTGCATAATAGCCCGAAAGCACAAGCAACCGTTATCCGAGATAACATCCAAAATGAAGAGCCATCTCCAGGACCCCATTTCAACAAAAACTGTCAAAAGGGAACTTCATGCTGCGAACATTTATGGCAGAGTGGCAATTCGTAAACCCTTGGTAAAAGCAACTAATGCTTTCAAGTAACGCCAATGGCGCAGAGATCACAAAGGCTGATCATCACAGCAGTGGCAACAGGTAATATGGTTAGATGAATCGTCATTCACCCTATTTCAGACGACCGGACGCGTTTATGTCTGGAGAACGCCCAAGGAAGTGTCTCATTGACTTCCTCTTACCGACTGTGAAGCAAGGGGGTGTCGCCATTATGGTATGGGGTGCGATATCTTGGCGTGGTCTTTGGCCACTTGTTATTCTGCATGGGAGGATCACATCCAATCACTATCTAAGCATTCTAGGGGATCATGTCCATCCTTTTGTCCAGACTGTAGGAGTCTGGACAAAAGGATGGACTGTAGGTCCAGACTGAGGAGCGAACGCTTTTTCAAGACCACAACGCCTTATCCACACAGCTAGGTGTCTTCAAGAATGATTCGAAGAGCACGACGATGCAATTGAACATCTCGCTTGCCCCTCCTCAGTCTCCGGACTTGAATATTATTGAATATTTATGGGCATATTTGGAGTCCAAACTTCGTTCCCGATTTCCACCTCCATCCGGACTTTCGGAATTAGAGACCGCTCTACAGGAGGAATGGCTTAATAATCCTTTAAATATAGTCCATGACCTTTATGCATCTATCCCAAGTCGCATTCAATCTGTACTTCAGTCAAAGGGTGGTCCAACCCCCTATTAATAAAGATTTTCCATTATTTCACAGGTGTTCGTATTATTTTGTCCTCCACCTGTATATACATGTATAACGACTTCAAATAATGAGTATTTAATGATGCGATCACTTAGCTCGATGAATTTTGTTCAGGTCACCTCCATTTTAAAAATTCAACAAATCATTTAATTCTGTTAAGGTCGCGCTATTGGATTCCGCTCAGGCTTGTCACAGTCCTTCACAAAAGCAGTGAAATGAGGAATTGATGAATAAAATTTATGTTATCTGCATTAAGATTTTGTTCCCTTTTTGACTCAAAAGGTAAACAATTCATTTTAAAACACGTTGAAAGACAAACGCAAAGTAAAATGCACTTCTTCAATGGATGTAATATTAATCTCTTATACTGAATTTCTACTGCTGTAATTTGGAAATTCATTTTTTTTGTTCTTATTAAAAAATAAAAACAAGGAACCTGTAACTACAGGAACTACTTATCTAGATGTGTTTTTTATTTAATCCTTTCTTATAAAAACAAAGATATTCTGGAAAATAAGCGTTGTCGGGATAAAAATAAAAATACAACTTTCTGTATTTGGTAAAAAAGTGAAAATTATTATTTTATATTCATTATTTATGAATAAAACTTTTGCATAGTTCTAAGGAATTTTAGTCTGCCATAATCCAGTGGTTATGCCATATTTTATTGGTAATACATTTAACTAATATATGAATGATAAAGCTAATTAAGTACGTCAGATATTTGTTAACATCTCTGCAAAATTCTGCCATTCTGCAATATCTAGTGCTTTCAGATAACAGCAGTTTAACACACGTTTCATCTCTCTTTCCGAAGCGAACGAATTATTTTTAATTAAAACCTGTTTGTCAGAAACAACAGTCAAAGTGAAAAAAGTCAAACTCTAATCAATTTTACTATAATTTAATAAAACTTTTACATTTATAAGACTAAGAATGTTAAAAAAAAATGTAAAACATTCAAGGTTGTTTTTCTAGTATTGAAATATAAAATTTAATTTAATCAATATCAGAATGTAATTACTTTCTTTCTTTTCACTCAAAACTGTCATTTCGATTGTAATTTTGTCTTCGGAGAATTTAGAAATTATGTTCTTAAATGTAAAAATTTCTTAAATACGATGCATAATTTTATCTAGAAAAAGTATTCCAAAACAGATATTAACGGAGCAGTCAAAAAGTGAAATACATAGCAATCAGCTTGATTTTATATCCAACCTAAGAGGTAAACGCTTATTAATTAAGTTTAAAAATCTATAAAAGTGAAAATCGCTCAATTTCAAGTGAAAAAGATTTAAACTAAAGTTTAAACAATTATAGTGTTTGTACACTATCTGCGTATGTGATTGAAGTTTTGCTGTTTTTAACATTATTTCTGCAACAGGACATTAAAAATATGTTATATTTCATTAAAATTCTTATAATAATATGCTTTTGTGCATTAATGAACAACAGCACAATTTCATATTATTTATTTAAACAAATCAGCAGAAACAGCAAGATATAGGGACATAACAAGAATAGTTTAAATGCGTAAAATGTGACTACGAGTTCAGTTTTATGTTTCGTAAATTTCTTGTTGCCTATAATTACGAATTTTGCTCAAGTTCAGTTTCAAACTACTGTCTTAGTAATAATGAAGAATAAATTCTGACTTGCCTCATCTTAAAACAATCAGGAAGTTTTAAAGTCAACAAAAACTACTTCAATGATCTTTTTTTAAACCGCGAAAATTCACGACAAACATAAAATCTTCTGCCTCATTTGCAGTACAAATTGAAGCTAACAAAACTTTCTTTCAAAAGTAGCCGAATTCACGTACACAAACCAAACGACATTTAAACTAGACAATGTTATCTGCTTCACCCCGCTACGTCTCATTAACATTTTTAAATCGGTTTCAAAACATTAGAACCCTTGTCATTCATGGCCTTCGTTCCGGTTAAAATTTTCCAGAATTTTCAGAATTTCAGAAATTCACAGTAACACTAAGAAGAGGGCAACATTGAAGTCCAGTTATGTGTCTATCTTACAGCTTAATAAATAGAAAAATTTTAAGTTATTATTATTTTTTATTTACTTATATAACTGTATAACTCTTCTTTCCCAGAGCAATGAGTTTTGAAAGAAGATAAAAAAGAAAGCATAACTAAATTTCAGACTGATTCAATATAAAATCTTACATTTTAAGAATTAAAATCTTACAGTTCAAGAAATAAAATTTTTATTATTATAAATAATTCCACAAATTTCATTCTTCAACAAAAGAAATTTAAAAAATATTTAAAAAGTCTGAAAGGTTTCAGATTTTAAATTACATCCAAAGGGGCGTTTTTTAACATTTTGTGTGTTACCTTTATTTATTAAATATCATGTTCTATGTATTCAAACTATAAAATTCAGTTCGACCGCAATATCTCAAATCAATTTTGAAATGAGCATATCTTTAGAATTTCCGATACAGAGCCTCGCTCGTTGGAGATAAAATGTTTCTTTTTTCGTACAGTGTTGCCATTGCTCGCTTTGAAATCGCTTAGTTTTTTAATCAAAAATTCGTTGAAGTGTTACAAAATCTGAAATTGGTAATTACCCAAATTTTAAATTCAAATTAGGGCTTCTATATGCTCATATTCTATGGAAGATTACGTTTTTGAAATTTTGATGGCTCTAAGTACCGTTGTTTTATCACAATGCCAAAAACATACATATATTTATGCAGATTCTTTATTATTTAATTTCTTTAAATATAAGACAGGGCGATGATATATAGTGGCAACGATTTGAAATGTGATACATCCTTTTAAAGTTTTCGACGCAAAATGCCGAAACGAAATTAATAATTCTTCAGGGCAAATTGGCCCTTTGGAATAAAAAGAAAAATATTACTGAAGAATTTTTCAAACACAAGTGTTTTCACTCAATTAAAATTCACTAAACATTTATGCAGAGTTAATTATTTTCTACTGCTTGACTCAAAGTATTAAGAAACTATGAGCCCGTTAAGTGCAAAAGGAAAAGCATCTTATAAAATCCTCATATGATTCATCAATGCTGACGTAAATATTAAACGTTTTTTGAAATTGTATGATTCCCGTAATACGGCTGTACCAAGAAATATGTGTAAGTTGAGATATTAAAAACCCTTTGTACTTTTTAATGAAGATTGAAATTCTTTAGAAACAACAACTTCTTTAAAGTCTACAAAGGAACATAGAATATATTCATTCCCGTTACTTTTTCGAATTACACAGCAAAAACATAAAATACCTTCATTTCAGATTGTACGCTCCTGAAAGTACTTTTGGGACAAGTTTCTGGAGATTGATAGGTAGAATTTGTGGTTTAGTATCGTAAAACGTTATCAGTTCCTTTGGTATTGATCATGTTTCATGGGCAAAGTGTCACCTGTTGCGAGATTTTACAATAGTCTCTTATTTTTCTAATTTAATTTGGATAGTTCCCGTTCCATCCTTTGCAGAACGATGGTGACGCAGCTAATTCGGAAATGAAGACCAAAATTGCAAACCAATTTTGGTTTGCAATTTTTTTGGTTCAGCAAAACTTCCATTTTGAAATACGCAGTACTTCGTTTCTGTTCCTCAATCGAGCTAAACTGCTTCTTGCTGCTTCTCATCTTATCGCAACGTATGAAATATATAAAAGGTGCAATGCTTAATGTCCTTATTGCGGCAAATTCATTTATGTTGCTTAAAATCATATGCAAATCATTAATGAAAAGGAAATTTTTTCGTTCTAAAATTACCACTGCAATAATCAGTTCGTCATATCAGTTCGCCTTCTACTCCGGAGGTTGCCATGATTTGTCTTTCTGTTAGTTATATATTTCTTTTACAAGCTTTTAAACTACGCAATTCTGTGGCACAATAACCCTCTATAGCTCTGCAAGGATTATGATAATTTTATTAACAGTTACATTTTGAGTTAAACTTCTTTTCCTATCGATTCTTAATTTCAACTTACCACATCCGGCCAGAACGTAGTTTTAGAATCACGTCTGAATGCTAATGAGGAAGAGCGGTATTTAACCGCGAAGTTCTACAGTTTTAGTGAGAGAGATACCAGATATTCTAACTGCACGCGTCCGCCTTTTTAGGCTACTCTCTCGTAAGCTATTATTACGCTCGGCGGTACTTTAGGCCCTTGATAGCTTCGCAGTCAATTAGCGTTAAAGGACCAACTCTGTTAGAATTTTGATAGCTTCGGCTATATCTTTTTAGTTAGTCTTAGTTTAGGAAAACAAACAAATAGCAACTAAATATTATCTTTTGTACAATGTACATCAAGGTATAAAATAATAATTCTGCTCCTCATTTACATCTCCTGTAAAATTGCTCGGGGCGTTTACCCTACAGCTAAATAAGTTTCCGAGAAATTAGAAAAATGAATTGCATTCATTTTTCTAGGGAAATACAACCTTTCGAAGCCTTATAATTAGCAAGATCGGCTCTGAAGCAATAATCACAAAATGTTAATTAAACAACCAGTTCATAATGAAATTTCTACCTATTAAGTAATTAAGTTCTGAGTAAAGCCGCCAGAAGCAAAGCAGCTTCTCGAGATTGAGACACGTACCATTTATGTGAAGCGACCAAAACCTGTGTATCGATTTAATTGGCATCATTTTCCCATACGTCTGGCAATCATTTAATTTCTATTCAATTTGTATTTGATACACGAGTATATTATACTTTCTCTTTTATTTCCTATCAGAAATGTAGTGCTAGATTAATTAAATCACACTGATATATGACAGTCTAATTGCTTCCCATACTACCTAATAAGTGTTGCTATTGACCTAATAAATATTGCTATTGACAATAAGTATTAATTACAGTCAATAAATACGTATTAAATTAATAAAATAAGTATTTATACGTATAATAAATACGTAGATATTTTTCTATGAATTTATTTTTCTTCATATCACCCTTTTTTTTTTAGTTAGTTTTCATAAATTCAACGATGTTTATCATTTACTCAAATATTCAACAAATTGCCACTTCTAATAATATTATTGATAATTTGTTACTCATTAGTATTCATTAATGACAACACTATTAGATTCAGTGTTTTTCATAATGTGCAAATTTGTACAGTAATTTTCATTTTAGAAAAGAAGGGTTCAAAAATGGTATAAAAGTATAGTGAAATTACTAAAATGTTGAAACCTGACCAAGTTCTAAAAATTAGAGAAAGAGTCCAACATATGAATGCAATACTAAACAGGTATATACTAACATGCAAGTCGAAAAAGTAAATAAACTCTGTCTGAATTTATATACATTTTTAAGTATGAATAAATGGCACACATTTTAAGAATTTTTGGAAATAAATGTGCTCAAAAATAGAGTATTTAGATAAAATTTTCGAAATAAGACTTTAATATTTCTCCTTAGAACTAAATGAAACATTTTAATCGAACATTTTCCCTGTCATTTGCTTTAGAAAATTTAAATTACAGATTCTGAGGTGTTAAATATATTTTATGCATACATTACCCGTAGTGTATGAAAAGAAGGCGTTATGTAAAATGCCAAGGCAGTACATATGTCAGGAGCGTTAATAGTTAAAGTACCTGCAGACAAAAGAATATAGCTGGATAAAAGTTCATACAAAAATCTTTCACGGGAGCTAATTATAAAAATTCTTGAAATACTTTTTCTTTAAGCTCCCGAGTTAATATTTAAAAATGATATAACAAATTTATAAAATATTTAACGGCAACTGTGTATTAGAAATTTGACTTGTGAGCCTTTATCCCGATGATAAGATATATACCGATGTGAGCCTTTATCCAATAAATGTTTGGTGATATTTAAATAATTTTATTTGATATTTGGATAATTTATATTGGATAATTTTATTAAAAATATCTTGAATTATTTCAGATGTATGTTTGGGATTTTGTAGAGTTAATATTGCTGAAATTAAAAGGTTTAGAATTTGTCCTAAACAAAAAATAGTTAACAAGAAGAATTCTACATTTCAATAAAAGCATTTGCCTGGTTCTCTCTTAATAATTGCCAAAAAGTATTTGTTTTTCTACGTAATTAATAACAATAATTGTTTACATATAATACTTATACTCTAATTATATACAAGAATTAAGCATTTAAATACAAATCGCCTGGCCAGTAATTCGATCATACTCTGAAAGTTTTGTCTAGAATGCAACCAGTAAAAAACAGTATAATTTGAAAACAAATACAAATATTTATAGAAATTTGCAATAATATTCTGTTACAAAAACTAAATCTTTCATTCATTTTACCTTATTTTAGAAACATGTTGCCAATATATATGATTCGAATTCAAAACGAGATGTTAATTTATTCCCCAATTAGCTTCGTATATCCTCTTATTATACAGCTACATATCCTCTTGTATTTCTATCCAAATTCTCCCACATTTCCTAAGTTGATCTGATAACTTTTCCAAGCACAACAGGGTAATTTATTCAAAACATTTGAAATGTAAAGTTTCAGTTAGACAATGCTTCTCATCTTCACATCGCACACTTCTGACTGTAAAAAGTTTCAGGTAAAGAAATCAAGAGATGTCAAACTTAGTGACCGCGTGATCAACCCACTTTCTTTGGAAACCCTTTTCCAGTCTTAGGATTTACAATAATGACATAATTGTACATAATAGCAGCAAAATGCAGTAGTCTTATTGAAATATAACTGAATCTGTCTTATCGAAATACAACTAAACCAGCTCTAAATACCAGGTTCAGGCGGAAGTGTAGCGGGACACCCAATGTTTACTGTAAGTAATGTAGGTATAGTACCACTACACTTCGGTTTATTTTTAAAGTTAGTTCCTTGAGATAAAGTTTATTATACGAATCCGTACTTTCTTCCTCTTCTTTTACCTTTTTTACTATATCGTTATTATTGCAAGGGTTTGTTTTTTAAGATAATTACATAATAAGAGTTTTAGATGAATTGCAGCTTCAAAAATGAATTTTGACATTAATTACTTTAGTGCTCACATAAATTTTTGCCTATTGAAGATAGATATTTGATTGTATTTTCTATTTTATTTTTTAAATGTTTGTTGTTAATTGCAAAACGAAGGAAGGCACTGATATTTGAATTAGGCAATTTAATATGAGTTGGTTTTGTTAATGGACATTGAGTAATATAATGGATTGGATCACCTTTATTCCCACATACACATTGCTCAGAGTTAGAGATGTTTATTCTGAAGAAGTATGTGGGAAATGGCCCATGTCCAGTTAAAAAGCGGTTTATATAACCATTGACCATTGCACATGTATCATTTACATGAGGTGCTATTTGATGTAATTGTCTTTCTGTATTTATTGTTGTCCATTCTTCTTCCCACATTTGGAGGAGGATGATTTTATGTAGATATTTCTTGAAATATGATTTCGGTCAGGAGATTTTTCTTGAAGGGATATTATTGTTCGTAGTAGCTGATTTGGCTGCTGAATCGGCTTCTTCGTTACCAAGAACTCCGGTGTGAGCCTTTATCCAATAAATGTTTGGTGATATTTGGATAATTTTATTTGATATTTGGATAATTTTATTTGATATTTGGATAATTTATATTGGATAATTTTATTAAAAATATCTTGAATTATTTCAGATGTATGTTTGGGATTTTGTAGAGTTAATATTGCTGATTGACTATCTGAAAAAATATTGATTTTTTGTAAATTGTTATCGATTGAGTATTCTATTGCCATTCGAAGTGCGTGTAGTTCTGCTTGGAAGATACTATTTTCCTTGGCGAGTCGATTTTGGAGAGTTATTTTCTGGATTTGATCTATTTGTATTATATATGCACAGCCAACTCCTAAGTCCATTTTCGATCCATCTGTATATATTATTGGTGGAGATATATGACTGGTTGGAGGTTTTATTGTGCTATATATTTTAAGATTAGAGGCAGGATGTCTTCTGTAGGGGTTGAATGAAGTTTCAAAATTGTTTGGATTAAATATTTCATCATGTAATATGCAGGATTTTTTTTAATTTGAGGACTGTGGCTTTTGCATGTTCAGTTTTTGCTAAAGTATGAAGAGGTGCTATTCCTGAAAGGTGCTCTAAATACCATCTGAAATCAGTTATAATGATTAAAAAATTCGCAACTTAATGAGATAAATGTTCCCGATCACTAAAGCCGTGAAGAAAATGAATGGCTCTTTGGACTTTCTTTTAATTAGCTCAAGACAACATTAAGACAGTTTCCTTTCCACTGAAATTGTTAGGCTGCATTGTTTCTTAGCCTAGTCTGCTGGTATGGCGATTAACTCTTGTGTGAAATATCATCATCAGTTGTTTGTGAAATATCAATTAAAGTGTTAAATACCATCATCAGTTGATGAAGCATGTCACATGAGGTTTACATTTTAAGCAGCCTTAAAGTTATCATTTTATATATATATATATATATATAGTCTCCGAAAAGAAACAGTAAGATTTTATGAGTTTTGTGAAGTCTGTATTGTGTGAAATCAATTGCAGGTTCTTTTATTTAATTCAGTCCCTCAAAAGGATCTTAGATAAAATTAATTAATTTCAATATGTGCACCATTAATAGTACAACAGATATAGCGCTATTCATTTTCAGTCTATTCTATGGCAAGAATGTTATAAAAATGAAAACCTTTTCACACAAATCTTTCGCATGAGTCCAACTAATTATAAATTATTTACGTGCACATTCTCTCTTGTAGTTTATTCATTGTTGTATCATTGCAGTTATTCATTTTGAGGAGTTCTGTAATAGGAAAGGAAAATACAAAGAATAATAGATAATAGCAAATTTATATGGAGACATACTAACCTCTACTTTAACCAAACATTTCCTGAAAAACTGTATTCCTTTTCATATGTTAAACAAGTCAAACGGTTATTTAAATAACTCATATTCGAGAAAAAGGTAGGAACGTTTTATTTTTGCTCTTTCTTAGGAAAAACACCGCTCATACACACCTAAAAACCGTCTCAAATGAAATCTCTTTTCGATTTTTCATAAAAAAAGTTGGTTCTCATATTAAAATGAGAGAATTTTTTAAACTTCCATTCAAATTGGTTCTCGTATTAAATCTTTAAATCGCTGAACCGTTAAGAAGCAATTCTGCAAGTCAAAAATTCGCTCTCTGTGGTTTTACATTATTCATGATCCAGATGGAAGAGAAAAGCACTGGCCTTTAACATTTTTTATACTCTCCATGGAAGAAAAACTGATTTTTAAACAGTTTCCGAAACGTAAATCGATCAAAATTTGAAAAAGGTGTATCGTACTTTTATTTACAAATTTTAAAACAAAAGCAATACGTTATTAAAATGCTAATTATATTCTTTACTATTTCATAGCTGCTTTTTCTTCCTATTTAATTTCCTGCTGAATAATGTATAACGACTGACTGCATTTCAAATTTCGAACAGCACTGCGATCTGGAAAATGACTATCGCAAAACTTCTTTCAGTATTCCACAGATCACAAATTTTAAGAATGCATAAAAAACGAAGCCACATGTCAATGCAGGACACTGGTCACAGAATAAAAGATCTCGAAATTAAGAGAACATGAGGCTGCCATGTTTGATCATAGCCATACCGATCAAGTCGTGTGAAGTGAGATGGAGAAAAATTAATCAATGTCTGATGTTATCTTCGATAACTCAAAGGTATGACTGTAATCATGGAACTATTGAAGTTCCTGAGTATAAATCCCAGTCAAGGTTCAGCCTAATAGCATCCGGCTAATCAACTGTAAGGGCCTCCTACTATTTACGATGCGAATGGCGTGGCCTTATATATAGCTCAAATGAAGTTCCGAAATCAAAAGTTAAAACACTCAGTCCTAATCGTTAACTCAAAATTATACGAATCTGTTGGACAGTTTGAAGTTCTGTATGAAAGAGCAGTCTAACTAGGACAGGAAATCTTAGTCAATTAATATAATTAAATAAATATAATTAATATAATAAATTAAACAAAAAATAAAGTCAGTGTTTACATGAGAGAGAAATCTCTGAATCATTCCTTTCTCAACTAAAATGGGAATTGAATTTACCTGATCCGCTTCCAACAAAAGGTTCACAATCGTTAACTCGATTGTGAGCACAAATATTAGCAAAAAGTTAAAAAGCATTCATCCAAAACCAGAAAGTGTTACAAGTGGGAAAAAAACACAAAAGAACAACGTGACTAGCTCTGTTGCCAAACCTATATCCTTACTTCCAATCTTACACCCTATTTAAAACCCACTTAATTCACATTTCTGGAGGAGCTGACTGTACAGAACAAAAGCATAAAAAAAATTTAATATAAAAATAGTGCTAGTTAAAATAAACCTGTTATGTTGACAATTGCTTCATGTTACATTGCTGAAGGTCTCTGTGCAAACGTACCAAACAAAAAAAAATTCAATGTTTAGATTTTGAAGCTATAGCTTTCACTAAGTATTTTTCATTGCAGCAATATCTGTAAATCATAGTTACTATAGTTGCAATAAGTAGACGACATTTTCCTTGAAATCTGTTTCTAAGCCTACTAAACTACTACACACAGGCCTTTTTTTCGTAAAGTTGAAATAATATTTTCTGTTAATTGTTTAAGTTACTAATTCGATGTCTTAGAAATGGCACTGTTACAGAATTGTGCTGTGTTTATTTGCAGGTTCTATGAGCCTATTTTATATTAAATCTACAACGCCATTTTTCTCAAAATATACATTGACTTAACTCGATTATTGCAAACAATCCCGCAATTATTTAGAAAACAGCAGCGAAATTGCACAACGGCTCAAATATTCAAATAAACTGACTTGCATGTTTCTATATTTTCATTAATCGTAGTTAATGCAGTCGGCTAGTTAATTCGCGTATGTTTCCTTTAAGATTTTATAAAATTTCTCATAATATTTATTTAATGATTATTTTAGTTCACAGGACTACATAAAATTGCTTGTGGGTTTTCTTTTTTTTATTAATTTTTACCATCAAGGGCTTCTTTTGATAAAGCCTGAGAAAGGTGAAGGTTGGCGATAAATTTAAAGAAAGTTTCTTTTCTCTGGGTGGCACTGCAAAACAGAAAATATAAAAAATATAAAAGGTAGATTGATGTTCTTCTACTTCGGGTTCTCTTTACGATGGCTCATTCATTTGTTTTGCCAGTGTCCTTCACTGGAAATTTTTATGGTCTTTTTTACGAGGCATATAGGAAGTGACCACACTGAAGGACAGCGGTGGAGACAAGGGAGTAGCTTCCATAAGGAAAATGACCATGGATGACGAGTGGTCACTCTTTACACAGACCCAAGGGTGAGTGGGGAGAAAGGATTTATGATGCTGGGGCGCACACTTCTCTTGGAGGAGATAGTGGTCAGTAGTGTCCTTATTTTGTACAGACGCTGCATTTGCGACAGCTCAATGTCTCGATGAGGCTTGAAGCTTACTTTTATAAATCGGACTTCTATCCAATAGCGTGTGCTAATAATAGGCTTCCCTGAGAATCAAATTGAAGTATTATATATATATATATATATATATATATATATATATATATGCTATTATCTTAGTCTTCCCATTTCGTTTTTAAATCTTATATCTATTGCTTTAGGTTATAAATATGACATACTCATATGCTAAAAACAGCACGTTATAATATGGCTGATATTTTCTCGTTCTTATCAGAGGTTATTTATCGAGACTTAAAGCCAACAGAAATAAAAAAAAAAGTTTGATATTGAAGGTCTAAGCCAAATTCTTCCAGAACGGGGAAATTTTACAGCATATTTCTTTTGTCTCTGTCTAAGCCATCGAACGTATGCCTGTATTCTGAGTTCTCGTGATGTCTCAGAACATTTTGCCAAATTTTGTTCATTAGAGTAGCGCGTAGTTAAATCATTTTCTTTAAATCGAAGAAAGAATTTCTGATAAAAATTGATGGTATGTGTGATAGTGATGAGCATGAATGCTTTTCATTTAATACTTATGTGCTATTAGTGCACTATTGCAATTCATATAAGTCCATATAAGTCTTAATGTTGCGATTTTCCAGTTTCAGAAACGCAGAAAAGAAAAAGGGTTCGATCTTGATCAAAAGATAACTAATTTGAAAGTCTAAGAAGATTCTTTATGCATCGTAGGAACCTTTAGCAGAACATTTCAAAATTCCAATAATAACTGTAAAACAAAATTCGAAAAAAAGAACCATTATGACCTTCCATCATAACTAATTAGATTTATTTCCACAAAATGGAGCAGAATACGAAGTCTTCAGTTAGAAAGTCACTTCTTTAAACATTAAAGACTTTACTTTTCTACTGTATTTAATAACTGTGAGTTACTACGTAAATTAAATTAAGTACATTCAGCTTAACAAAAGAAAATGTAGCATTAACCTGTGAGTTATTAATTAAGAAGAACGCAATAATCCCAGCGATGATTTGGGGAGTAGAAATTGTTTTGTGCTTCAAATAGTTAAGACAGTCTTTACAAAATAAAGAGCAGTTATTTGCATCCAAAAAATAGGAAGTAAACGTGCTAAAGAATTAAAAAGGATCAATGGTCAATGACGACTGGCCAGTTTAATGACAGATCAGATTGAAGATCAGAGACGTCTTCGACTATAATGAATTTCGACCATTTTTCCGAATAATAGGTAAAGAGCTTAACCTTTCAAAAGCTAAACTTACTGGTTTAGGAAGGAGGAAATAAAAAGAGATTTTCGATCTTACTTTACTGCAATGCAGATGGTTTCCAAAACTTTTCTGTTTCAGATCATCCGTTAATGGAAGAGGCCTCATTCTTTCAAAGTGCCATGTGAATGTGATAACATGGAAACCCTGGTTGATTCAAAGTTGGTTTTAAATTCTTTCTGAAGTTTAATAGAAAACGGAAAGAAAGAAAATGTAAGTGATTTTATTCACAGGGATCAGTTTTCCACTCAATCACTTAACTTCTGCTCTCAAATAGTTTAACTTCTAGTAAATTTACGTGTCAACTTCAGCTGTATCTGGAAATTGTTTATAACATATACAGTAGAACCTCGAGATATGAGTTTAATTTGTTTCAGCTTTGAACTCGTATAGTGAATTTCTCGTATCTAAAAATAAACTTCCCCGTTAAAAATAATGGAAATTCAGTTAATCCTTTCTATAACCCAAAAAACTGCCATTTCCATCTCATGTTCAGTCGACGTACCCTAGTGTTTTTCTGAGAAAAACCAAGTACAAGTTCATAGCCTTAGCGCAAATGATAGCTTCCAAAGCCGAATCGCCTTTTAACTGCTTCTCATTATCCACACCAACAACTTCTCAACGTCTTCTAGGAGTTTGGGACGGTGTTTGGATGTAACAGTAACTCCTTTGGCAACATCAAGTTTCTTAATTTCGTCTTTCTCCTTCAGAATATTGCAGATCGTTGGTGTCGAACGGTCGTAAGCGTTCGCCAGTTCCGTCACTCTTACGATTATGTTTATCAATGATTTCTTTCTTAATTTTAACGGCCATGGCTTCCTCCTTTATCTTTGCAGCACTATCTGAGGCAACAATCGTCTTGGGAGGCATCGTGAAATAATTATTTTCACATTAAAAGTAAAAAGCAATTAACTTACATGCGCAGAAACACGTAGATTAAAGACAACTAAGTAATTTGACTATTCCCTGAATCGAGCCGGATCGGGAAATGCGCCACGCATACCAACAGCCTGGTTCGGTGCTCGAATCAGTGCTCGTATTTTGAGACGAATTTTTCTCTCATGCTTTCCTCGCATCTCGAATTTCTCGTATATAGAGGTGTTCGTATTTTTAGGTTCCACTGTACATACATTATTGTTACGTAATTTTATTGAAGAAGAAAACAAATCTCAAGAGACTGACGTTGAATTAGTGGCACATACTAACATCAATGTTCTATGCCCATGTTGGAATTTCTCAAAAAAACTAAATTCTCAAAAAATATAGCAAATTCTCCAATATTAAAAAATTCCTCATTTCCTTTCTTCTTAAAAGTGAAATCACTTTTTATAGTTTGCTAAAATTTCATTGCATTATTTAATTCATTTAAGTAACCCTTATATTTTATCAAAGTCTATCCAGCTCGTTGGGTATTATTTGTTAAATTTTCCACTTTTTTTTTTTTTTTTTTTTTTTTTTTTTTTTTTTTTTGCTAGATTTTATGAATTTTAATTCTTTTCAATTCCCCTTTATTCTTCATAGTTAATAATCAAATAATCAGTACATTTTAAAGTGAATAAAGAAGCTGGGCATCCAAGATTTTGCCTAGATGTTCGTACTTTTATTGTTATAATCGCTGTTATCAGGAACGATCTATTTGACACTATTTTAATACTTAAAGTATCTCTGAAGTTAACTGATAAATTTTTATTGCATAGTCTTTTTCTGACACGATTGTGAAAACAAATTTCTTATTCGTGCTAATAATAAACATTCTTAAATTAAAGAGGGAGTAATAGGAAATTAAAAAGGGAGTAATAGGAATGAGAAAAATAAGTGAAAAAATTTAAGGACAAAGCTAGAAGAGTAAACTTTTAAGTGCAAAGAGAAATTTTTTCACGAATTATTTAGTCTATTATTTTCTTTCCTGTAGCCCTATCAAAAATTCAAGGAAAGTAAATACAGATTATCCTCTTATGCATTAATATTTATATACTTTCGAAATAACGTGTTCAAAGCTTGTTTCATGCATTGAAAGTTTCTTTTTCAGACTTTCATCGAATTTAAATTCGTAAAAGACACTAGAAATGAATAACGCTCATTTATTAAATGAATAAGTTATATTATACTTGGAGGTGTAAGTTATGTAAGGTAAAACCAACATCTATTTTCAAAACATAGTCCTTAAGCACTTCAATTTAGCATAGCAAATTTAAAGAAATCAGTAGAAATATGCGTACTAATAACACATTGCATTCCCATGACATTTCGAGAGACGTTTACGAATATGTTCACCTCAAAGAAAAAGTCTCCAGTCTACCAATAAAACTAATTTTGTCTAAAACGGCATCTAGGCACAAAAGATTTATCGTGTACAGCAATCAGTAAAGGGCGAACAAAAAAAGAAAGCGAGTCGTTGATGGCCTTTATCTTAATGACTAGAAATGTTAATATCCTGCGTCGCTTTAGATTAAGAACTAAGTCCTTGAGTTTTTTATCTCCACACTTAATAAGAATTCTGCTACATGTTTTCTGTTCCCTTTCTGTGCGAAAAAGCTCAAAAACTTTTCTGCCCATGAAATTTAGCAAATGACATTACGTCTTTTTTGAAGAACGGTAATTTTCTGCCATACCAAGAAAGTGATATTTTAGAAAATGCTCCATTACTTTTGTTTCTCTTTACTACGTTTAAATTTATAGTTTAATGCCTTAGTCATTTTTTAAACTTCCTACGACATTGATAGCCATGTGACGTATATGGTTTTTGCAAAACCAAATTAATACTAAGTGACGTATATGGTTTTTGCAAAACCAAATTAATACTAAATGTATTTGTGTTTTATCTATTTTCCTGATTCCATTTATTCAATTTCTCTATAGTAAGATCCTGTTACGTAGAAAAAATTTAATAAAAATTACTTTTTCATTTTTAACTGTCTTATTTCTTTCTCGCTGCCGTGACAGAAAAAACAAACAAAACTCTCTCTCGTAATAAATCTTCAAACTTTAAGTTTAGAGAATACAAAACTTACTTGAAGTTAAAGATAATTCTACTTTAATCAACAACAGAAAAAATAAAGGTTCAGGATACTTTTTACTTTTAAAGTGACTTCTTACTCGGTGCCGCGACAAAAAAAAATAAAAATAAATAAATAAAAATAAAAATAAAAAACTACTCTCACTTAAAAAGAAACTTATTCTTACTCATTAAGTTTTTTGAATACAGAGCTTCTTTCGGTTATATAAAATTCACTTAAAAACCATCAACTCTGAAAAATAATAAAGTTTTTCAGATCAACTCTCACATCTTTAAATGAAAGAAAAATAATGAAAAGCAAATATCCTCCCTGGTATTTTGGTAAAATCAAACACTATTTATCAAAACAAAATGAAAAATACATTTCCGTAACAGATTCATCAATCCACTATCTCTCACTAAAATAAAACTAGATTCCCTAACTTTCTTAAAACACATAAATTTCAGTATCACTCTAGAGATAGCCACTAAAACACTTTACATTTTAAACCCAATAGAGAATTCTTCAAACACCTAAAATTAATTTTTTCTAGTACCGCAATAAGATTTACCCAGGTTCGAATTGAATAACCAGGTTTCCGTAAGGAACACATGGGTGACCTACAGTAGACCAAAAATAAAACTCAAAATAAAACATACAATAATTAAATCAATAAACACATTTATTAAATATTCCATCATTAATTTTAGATAGCTGGCCCTACAAAACATAAATCTTAAAATTTACTTATTATGTCACATTAAATCACTTATCTCTCATTAGGAGCATGAATACTACAAACAATTTTATCTTCTGATATTTAGTAAATATTAAATTACTTGATATAACACTGAAATTACAATTACTTCATTCAAAATTTCTCTTCAGAAATATTTAATATAAGACACACCGAAATTAAATAAACATGACCGTTAAACAGTAAAAAAAACATAACTTCACTCCCTCTAATTTAGACAAAACGAGGGGAAACAAAAATTCACTCTCGGAATCCGCGTGCACAAGTCTGAGGAAGTCGGCGAGCTGCACGGATCCAGTGACAAATCGGCGAAACAATAACGGCCAAAAATTCATCGTTGTCAGGAAAACTCATACTGAAGTCTGTTCAAGGCACAACGAGAATTATCTCATAGTTCCACTTCATCGTTGTCAGGAAAACCGATACTGATGTCTGTTCAAAGCACAACGAGAATTTTCTCATAGTTCCAGCACTACTCTGTCTAGCAGCATTTTAACTCTAAAATCAGCCTTTGAAATGTTCGTGCTGACGCTGTAGATAAAAGGCATGTGGAGATGACGACAGTCCATAATCTCATCACTAATCTGCATCTTCAGGGCGAAATCTTCGAAATTAGAACTGGAACAGAAGCCACTCTCTTTTTCCGTATTTTCATCTGAAAATCTATATTTCTTTCAACAAGGAATTAAAAATAAACGACCGTGAGGAATCGAAACCAATATGCAGCAGGAAAGGAGAAAAAAAACTTCGCCGACGTCTGTCCAGAAGGGAGTCCGCCACGCGAAGCAAGGGGACGTGGTGATATCTTTTCTGCAAATCGCGCTCGATCCTCGGAGGGCCGCCGCGTTTCTTCTCCACTCCCTCTCAGAAAAGTTGGTAAGGACTCCACAAAAAAAAAATCCGCTGTCGCCACGGTTTGGTCCTGCAGAAGGCCAAACACGGGAACTGGTCATCAGACCGCGGCCGGCCCCAAGGGGGACGCCGTCAAAGATTCCAAACAGCAAAGGCTCATCAAAATCTGCTCCTGCCTATCGTGCAACGGCTTTTGAAAGATCGGTGACGCATAAAATTCAGAGCGCCTCTAATTCACTATTGGCTCAAACAACGCTAAAACTAAATTTATCTAGTCTTAAACAAAACTTGAACTCCCTCTAGCCAACTAAAACAGAGGTGATAAACAACGACCAAAATTCGAAGAAATTCAGAACTATCATCTTAAGATGACAAACCCTTCTTTCCCGCGCAACAGATGAATGTTTCCAACCCATAAAAAGCTCGGCCAAATATCGCCGCCCTTAGAAATACTCTCCTTGTTCAACACACCAGGGGAAGAAAACGCAGCAGCCCGCAAACTGACCGCTTCGTTTGAAACGGAAGTAACAACCCTCGTTGTTTAGCACTTTCCTGCTAACTTAAAAAAAACTTTGCCGTAAACGAAAAAGTCTATGACAGGATTGGCCAAACTTCATGTCAGTAAGAGCCGCACGTTTGAATTCAGGAATGTTCGAGAGCCGCATCTAGGTTTTCTAAAAGCCACAAACTCATATTTACATCATTATAAACGTAGTGGAGGAGTTTTAAATACAAAGAAATCCCTGATGACTTTCTAAAATGAGTCTAAACTAATTAATTACTTCCTTTTGGACACTGAATAGTTTTAGTTTACCATATTTCATACATATATATTATACTAGGTGTACCCGCCCGGCGTTGCCCGTGCATTTAGAAAATGCAGATAAGTGAATAGCGCAGGAATAGTAGTGTAGGACATGTAGACTGTCTCTCTCTCTTCCCCCCCCACAAGCTACAAAAAAGAAATGAATTGTAATTAATCGATTTAATGTATCGTCAAAACAGCAAACTAACGCTAGAATAAAGAAATCAATTGTTACAATCGAACGTTATTTGAAAACAAATAATAATATCAGTGAGTCAAAAAAACCGTGATTAATTAATTATAAATAATTTTTTTAAAATTTTTCTAATTCAAAAATCGAAAATCGGGCTTCGAGGTCTGGTGGCCAGCCCCTTTGTGCTTCCGTATAAAAAATTCCAGGTCCCTGCGTGCGATAGATTTGGCTGGAGAGCTCGGTCAGACAGACAGACAGACACATTACACTTGCTTTTATTATTATAGATGCATGAGCCGCACAAATTGCCTGTGAGAGCCGCATCAAGCTCGCGAGCCGCACTTTGCCCCCCCCCTGGTCTATGATCCGTTACAGAAGCTTTCATTTTCTAACTGCGATTCTTCAGAAACTTATGCGCCATACATACAAGATATATAAAAAATCTTATATCTACACCACAATATTTCCTCGCACGGAATATTAAATTATACGCTGTTTTCCAGCACTTCATTTAAACATATTGAATTAACAGTTAACGAATTTTTGAATTAAATCTACTTCGTGGATAACGCATGAACCACAATAGAATAAATTCACTCTTTAAAGTCCACTATATTTATTTACCATAGCGACACGTCGGCGCTACGTTCACTTAACAGCATTGACATTCATTTGATAACTCAGAATGCACAAAAGTTACATAATTTGAAGAATTACTACAAGTTCTAACGAAATACTATAGTAAATTTAAAACGATGCATAAAAGAAATTAAAGAAATAAAAAAGATACAATTCTCGCAGGCGATTCAACGCTTACTTAATGCGCATGAGCTACTAATTAATTCAGTTCTCACTTTGCGACGCGGTAAAAATACATAAAAATTCAAAATATTTTCCTTAAAATTTGAAAGATATAGAAAAATATAAAACACCATGCAGTTAAAACAATTTTAAAAAATTCTTAAAATTAAAATTACAGTTTCTACGCCAAAACAAGCTAATAACTTGAATGAGAATTTCAGACTGAATTAAGCATAATTTGCAATAATAAAAGAAGACGTTACTTTCTTGTTGCGAAGCTTAGTTTCTCTAGATTGACAACGAATCCACTATTATGCTAAGTTTAAAATGTATCAAACATGGCTGCCATGGTAATCAAAAATTAGGCTTAGTCGCACTTAAAGAACTTTTGAATTGTTGATAATTCCACAATTAGTGCATACTAGTTAACTAAAGGCATAAAAATCTTAACCAGAAAATATGAATCATTTTTAAATAAAAAAATTCACAATTTAGTGACGTATAAGAATAAAGAAATTGAGCTCACTGAGCCGAGTAATAGAATGGATATATATATATATATATATATATATATATACTTTTATATAGTATACACATATATATATAAAGTGCGGCGGATTGCAACCAAAATGGGAGGTGCACATCTACATGTTATAGCAGTCCTATGTACAAAATTTCAGCGTTCTGAGGCTACTCGTTTTTGAGTTATGCGAAATACTTTCGTACAGACGCCACGAAAATATCTCTTCAAAATTCATTTTAAATCAGATTTATAATTTTTTTGGGGGGGAAGAATCCTTTATTCTGTCCTTACGTACAGATGTCTCGCAAACACATTGTTAAATTGCATTCAATAGCGGTCAAAATGGATATTTTCATTGAAATATGATACCTGAAGTAATATAAAATAAAAAATAACAATAAAATAAAAAAATCTGAAAGCTTTTATGTTTTTTATTAGCCCAAAAGGAGTGTTAGCTCAGAAGGGCTATTAGTTTTGTTTTGGTATTTTGCGTCGATTCACTATAAACCTCGAATCACTTTTGAAATTGTTGCCACCAAATATTATGGCCCTCTATTATATATTTAAAAAAAAATAAATAATGGAGAATCTGCATAAATGTACGCATATTTCTCGCCTTGTGATAAAGAAACGGTATCTAGAGCCATCAAATTTTGAATCACGTACATCTCCATCCGAATATGGGTATCTGAAAGCCTAAATTGGGAATTTGTTTTTCTATCTATTTCATATTTTGTAAAGCATTTAGGAGTTTTGATTAAGAAACTCAACAATTTCAAAGCGAGCAATTGCAACACTGTACGGGAAAACAAAACATTTTTATCTCCAGCGCGCAAGACATGTATTGGAAGTTCTAAGATATGCTTTATTAAATATTTTGCGATTTTGCTGTCGGACTGAATTTTATGGTTTAAGTGCGAAGAACATGATATTTAATAAATAAAGGTAACACACAAAACGTTAAAAAAAACGCCTCTTTGGGCGTAATATAAAATCTGAAAGATTTCAGTTCTTTTTTATTATTATTTTATTTTTATTATTTCAAAGGTGCGGTAGGCCAGAAGGGCTATTAGTCTCAAAACGGCATTTTGTAGCATGCCACTATAAACGGCGAATCTCCTTTTAAATTGTTTTCACCAAATATTATCTCCCTATACTGCATTTAAAGAAATTAAATAATGGAGAACCTGCATGTATTTATGAGTACCTAGAGCCATAAAATTTTTAATAACGTACTTCTGCACTCGAATATGAGCACCTGGATGACCGAAATTTAAATTTCGAATTGTATTATCTACTTCATATTTATTTTGTAAAAACGAATTTTTTATTAACAAACTCAGCTATTTCAAAGAGAACGTTGGCAACTCTGTACGGGAACAGATACTTTTACCTCCAACGCCCGAAATTGTCTGTCGGAAATTCTAAAGATACACTGTATTTAAATATTTTTATCCCAAAGGAACATTAGCCCAAATGTTGTTGAAACGTGTATGTGTGTGAAAATTAAAAAACTCCCATTTTTGATTAATATAAAATCTTAATTTCAGATTTTTTTTAAATTTATTTATTTACTTTTTTTATAAGGAATGGTATATTTGTTTTGTAAACTGTGATCTGATAAATGACAGGTTGGTTTTATAAATTGTTTCTCAAATAGATATAACACATGAAATCTTTAACTGAATAAACTTTCAATCCAAGTTTTTCCTTTGAATTGCCTATGCAACATCTTTTAACACTGTTAGTTTAACAAAAATTCACTAATTAAAGGCGAAATTACAGGTTTTAACGATTTACTGAAATTTAAAAAATTTTGTAACTGTATACAAGGCAATTTTCTCTTGCGACAAATTTTATCTTATTTAAGTCACGATAACTTACTAATTTAAGCTAAATGCAAAAAGAATAATACATAATGCACTTATTAAAAAACGTTTTTTAATTGTTTTTAAAGATAGGTAAGTTAAGCAGTTTTTTATGTTTAAGAGATCTGAAACATAAAGCGTGCATTTTTAACCTATTGTAGGCATTGACTCTATATGTCAGTTTAGAGAGTATTAATTGCAATATCAATCGGATGAAATATCTATTGCAAATGTTATTCACGTTATAAAAAAAGTTAATGTCAAAAATATCAGATGTTTTAATATCAACTTTCTTTAGTTTCTCAGCAAATATTATTTTTCTAATGTTATATTCTAGTGATAGAATATTCCAACCCTCGAAGATCAAATCCTGAAATCTTTTCGAAATTCGAAAATCGGATCTTCGCATATTTTTATAACATCCTTCGCTTATTTGAATTTTCCTAATCCTACTCCCTTCGTCAAAATAAAATGAAACAAAATACAAAAAAAAAGTGTTAGCACAAAACTTTGTAAAGATTTGTGCTGCAGAAGTTTGAAGTTTGCAGCAGAAGTTTGAAATTCAGTAGAAGTATCATGAAGAACATAATTGTTGCAATTTAATGCATTTAAATAATCACTATCTTTTAAAGGTTCCCTGAGTTCCAGGCTGTTAATTTTATAAAGGAAAATTAGCGTTTTATGTTTATTGTTTGTTACTTCAGAATAGGGAATTCAGAGTCTATTTTCCCTAATAGTTTGCCTGATAACCATGGTCCCAACACCTACAAAAAGACGGTCGTGGCGCCTGACATTTTTCACTTCATTTCCGTTGACTAGAACTGCAGTCTCAAATGACGATGAAGCTGTATTACGTACCGTGTGGTGATGACGGCACAGGTTACGATCTTAAATGAGGGATGGTCACAAAGGCTTGAAGTACCTACTATAAAATAATAGCATATAGTGTTTACCTCTTAACATAATCATCTTCATTCTTCATATTTTGAAATTAAAAAGCAATTGACATGTTCTTCGGTATTTTATATATTTGCTCGAATTGGTTTAGTAAAACCGCATCCCTTCATTTACACTGCTATTTGATATGCAAGGTCACCGCATCCTGTGTGCTATCTTCTCTCATTTGTTTAACAAGTACACTGTTTTTATACTCACAGGAATTGATCAGGGTAGATGAAAGCATATAGCGAAGAGTACAGCTTTTAGATAGCGTTTCTTGAGCAAACAAAGCAAAAAGTAATTATCGAAAGCAAACACGAAGACTTCTAATACTGACTGTAAGTGAGAAAGAGAAGAGAACCGAAAATATCTCTTAACGCCGTACTGTAAATAAATCTTTCATCATGCTGTCGGTGTATCTAAAACATTAGTTGTATTATGCGGATATTGGTACAAGAATATGGATCCGTCTTTTCTGAGGGTACTCGAAAGGCGGAAACTTTTCAAAGAACCTGAATATTTCAATTTATTTCCCGATTGTTCATTTCAGAATAAAATTAACTATTATTTGAAATATTTAGATTGATGTAAAAGGAATGAAATCTACAATGATTGTAAAATATTGATGAATTCAAAAAACCCAATAAAATTTCTTTTTGTTATTAGATTAATATTGCTAAAATTCCAATTTGTTTCTTTTATTAAATAATGAAGAGTCTGTATGCACGTACATATGTAAATATGTTCCTCATATTATGGGAAGACAGTGGTTACTGGAGCCATCAAATTTTGAATACGCATAGTACCCCTTCCTATGCTCCTTAAAGACATAATTTTGAATTTTGAAATGGCTTTTTATTAATTTTATGTTTCATGTGAACTTAAGAAATTTTTTGTTAACTCAGCAATCGAAAAGCAATGCGTTGCCCTTCGGCAGAGCGTATATGATATATATGTTTCAAGTTTGATCAGAAAACTCAGTGATTTCAAAGAAATGGGTTGCCTCACGGCAAAGCATAAGATATTTGTGTTTCAGATTTAATCAAGAACTCTATAATTCAAAAGAAATGTATTACCTCCGCCTGAAATAAAATATTTTTTTATTTTTCATGAGACAATGTGTTGTCATTCAGTACAGCGTAAAGTATTTCATTTTCAGTTGTCTGGTATTAATTACCAAATTGAAGGTGTAAAGAAATGCAAACATTTTGAATGAGTAAGGAAATTAAATTTTGGTAAAGTAGTATGAAATGTACAGTTTTATAGTTAGCTGTTTATTTCTTAGACTGCTCCACTAAAACGCTATTTTTAAATTTGATAAAATGTCTTTCAAACGAAATTCAGCGCATAATTGGATTAGGGTTTGAGCTATATTTTTCGCTTTGTATTTATTCATTTTATATGTAATATATGTATATATATGTGTGTGTGTGTCCGCGTGTGAACTCTGTTCATTGTATGCAGAAATATGTGAGATCTCTGTTTGAGATATAAACCACAAACGCTCAGTTAAAAATAAGATATTACGAATTTTCTTCCAATTTCATGCTTTTTATAAGAGTTCATTCATTTAAAACATGAAATACAAAATTCTAAATTTCGTTTCATGTTTTTCCAACTCCTTCCATGGAACATTTGCTCAATATTTAAAACTACTTACTGTAATTAAAACTTCCAGCTTATCTTGGAATTATGGGTATATATGATCTCCTTCATGTAATTTAAATGAAAATAAGAAGTTTAAAAAAAATTTATGTTAATTTTAAGCAGACTTTATTTAGAAATAATATAATTGTCGAAAATAATGCGTCTCGAAAACACACACACACTTCCCACTTTAGGAAACTGGTTGAATTTAGCAGCTCAAGACAAGCATAGTATGATACTATATGTACTTTTATTTAATAATGTTCCCCATTAGTTGTTCGAAAATATATTTCATTCGAAATGGTTCCTCCCTTTCAGTTTAAGTAAAGTGATTGCTGGTATAAAATACTGGCATAGTTATTGAAAGCTTAGTCCTGCAAAGTCGTGATTAATTAAAAATATGGGAATAAATTGTTTTTAAATATCCAATTCATGTAGATATTTATTCAGAAAAGTGTTAATAAAATAATTTTTATGTTTGCAATCATATACAGTGCAAAGAGATAAAACTCAACATCATAGATATTCAGTAGCAATGAAAAAAAGAATCACAGAAATTTCCAGCTTTGTCATACATAACTAGTAATTATCTGAAAAGTTTTCAGTACAAAGTTTTCGTGTAATTTCAGCCACAAAATTTAAAAAAAGCCTGGTTTTGTCAGCTATTATCGAAATTTTATTCAACATTGAAAATCTATAAAAAGATAAAGGGTAATAACAGCGTTAAAAGAATAAATTTCAAATAAATAAATCTGCTTTTTTTTTTTTTTTTTTTTTTTTTTTTGGTATAGAAACACACGTTTATGGTACAATTTTTTTAATGTGTCCTTTCCTCTCTACTGTAAAAAAGATATAGTTAAATTTAAATAAAAGTAAAACCTAAATTTAAAATAATTATTTATTTAATCTAACACATTATAAAGGCTGTTATCTTTTTACTTTTTCGTACTCTTTCTAACAACGAAATATTTTTCTCTCATAAAGCATTCCGGTTCTAGCCAAATCTATCCTATTTATTGTTTCAATAAATCATGAATGGTTCAAGTTAGCTTGTAAAATATATATAGCTAGAAACATTAAGCATTCTGTGAAGACCCTCGTATAAATTAATTTGGTAGGTCTTTTTCTCGCAAATGTTTTCCCAGGGATAAAACAAGGTTTGCTTTTTTTCAGCATTAGTAATCCTTAACTGGAATTAAACAATATCATCATAAATTATTAATGAATCCAAAGAAACTAACGCAATGATACTTTTTAGCTTTCTACAGTGCAGCAATATTTGATAGCCTAACAAAATTTAATTAAGCCTCCTAGAAAGCAAAGACTAATTTTTCTCTGAGAATATACCCAGATATTTATTAAAATTTAGGGATATGGTAACTCAGTGCTTACGTTGGCAGATTTCTTAGAAAAAAGAAACAGCTGCAAATTAATAAGGAAACAAACGGACGTTTTTAATCTTCTTAATTATATTTTAATGATGTTTTCGGTACGAAAATGGGAAAGATGAATTAGAAAATTAATTTTTTAATAAAACGAGTGTTTTATTCTTCATGGATGAGGAGGACTTTGTGGCGAAAGGTGCAATTCTCCTCCTGGACACATGCAAAGACAAAAGATTATTTATACAACTTATGTTAGATTATCTGTGCAAATAAATTGCTATTCATTAAAATTACAAGAAAGCCTTCATAAGACCTGAAATTTCAGGACATGCAGATGATTAGCAACGCCGTACGTTCGCATATCATTGGTTGCTTAGAATCAGTGTAAAACAGGAGAAAAAGAATGTGTATTTTTCATACGAGAATCATGTATCTGGGTATTCATTTGCGTAGAAACAAATTCAATATATATATAAAAACTTCAAACCAGCATTTTGAATCTGATCATGTGAGAACTGTAATGCAGTGGAACTGCTGATTATCATGGTGCGAAATTTTATAGAAATTCGAACACTAGCATGCAAGCATTGATTCGGCGGATCCGGATGGAATGAAAGGAGCGCTTGATCATATCCCAATGACCTATCACGCCAAGACCCAATATCACAAGCATTACGCGCATTACCCGTGCGAGTTGCATAGTCACATATCGCACACAAACGTAAGAATTTGAAAGTGTATAGTTGCAACAAAGGCTGTGTTCATCTTCATTGAGTTTTTCGCAAGAAGCCTAATTAACTAAGGAAGCCATTCAACTAGCTTTAGCTATTTAGCACAGGCGTTTGCAGCTGCAGCAGTAGATTGTTCGACTCACATGCACTCACAAACTGAGTGACCTTTTTTTTATCCCAAATGAATCTTGTTTCTGTACCGCCATACAAAACCAAGATGATTGTGTCTTTGTGCGGCTGCACTGCATATTGAAATCATGCATCTAAATTATCTCAAATCGTTCCAGCTCTTGTAGTTGCAGTATGGCAAGCCATTAGATAGAATTACCGTTAGTGTCTAATTCACAAATCCAACACTTTGAATAGCTAACATTACCTTACATGGGTATTAAAACCCATGATTGCCACTTGAAAATATGTATACAGCTCTTTTGGCAATGAAACTAAATAATTAGAAAAAAGAAAATATGTTAGCCTGAAAATATATCACCTATAATATATTTGACCAAATTTAAGAATCATCCGAAATTTGAACTATAGTCGATAGTGAGTGCAGCAAACATATAACGTAGGTATAATTATACATATTTTTATAGTACATAGTGAGCATCTAACGCAATCAACGATCCTACCAGTGGTCAGTACATTGGTAGTTTACGATTATGTCCATACTACAGCACTGAAATTTGCCGTGTCTAAGCGAACTTGCTGCGCTCTGATTCTGAGAAGTTTTGCCTATGTTTCAAACATGAACTAGTTCCTGTTTGAAACTCTTCTGCGGAAAAGTATTTGTTCCTTTTAAGCAGTCAACCTTCTTATATTTTGGCATAAATTGGCAGTTTATTCTTATTTCCAGATGACAGTTGTGTGATTCGCGGTGACTAAGTTAGCTTCCTGTTTCGGTTTTAGGTAAGTTTGCCACCATCTCAAATACGAGCCCAGTTTTTAGAAGACCTTCACAAAAAAAGTATTCCTACCTCTTAATCAAACTACCTTCATGCATTTTGATGTAAATAAATAATCTACTCAATACATTTTATGAATAATTATAGTAATTCAATTTATGAATAATTACAGTAATTCAGTACACTGCTGAATCATGTTAAACTGCACAACAAATGGTCACTTTTCATCAAGAGCATGTAGTAGGAAACTTTAATTTTAGTCACAAGGGCCAACTAAATTAAAGAGCTTTCAGAACATTCTAGAAATGCATCTGACTTGAGTATAAACACTTTCACTCATCCTTCTTCCTTACTTAACAAATGAGGCTCGAGAGCTGAAAAATGGCAAAACTTACCCATATTTATATTCTACAATACCTTTTAATACGTATCTTCTTTCAAATTTAAAGCATCTTATTCTTATTTATGTGATCATTGCTGTCTAATAATAGGGAATTAATTACAAAGTGGCAGATATCATATAACAACACGACCAAAGATCATTCAATACAACAGACTTGAAACAGAAAGTCTTGGTCATTATTTAACATCTTAAATATCAGATCTCAAATTTATTTTATAATAAAAAATTTCAATATGAGATTTCAGGAATGTTTCGAAAGTTTGAGCGACCAAACATTTTTCATATGAATACTCCTAGCAGTTAAAGAGGATATGTATTTAACTCTGTACTAGTAATTTTTTATACAAGACGATTTATGAAACATTTTTCATTGCATTACTTTTTAAATTGAGTGATCATATAACAAGGATACAAGTCACTTTTCTTCAGTAAGATTTTGCATGAAGGCATTTTTTTCATTCGCCTTTTGTTGTCTATCCAGTGATTTGTTGTAATTATTAACAAACCTTTCTCTTATATTTTAATAACGCCGTGTGTATTGTAGACACATTAGGTTCGTTGGAAAAGCCGAAGAGATAAAAAATTAGCAATCGCCTTCGCCGGAAATCGAACCACGGACCTCTGGAATACCGGCCCAGCGTGCAGAGCCACTACACCACGAAGGCACGCCAAGAAAGTGGGGGAAATACCTTATATTACGCCCTTTTAAAAGGCGACTGGGGTTTTTAGGGGACCCAATCGCCAAATTCTGGGTGTGGAGAATCATCATCCAAAACCCTTTTTTATTTCGAGCGCCACTGTAGACGACATTAGACGAAGGCACGCTAAGAAGGTGGGAGAAATACCTTATAGTATCATTAATTGAAATTCGTGAAATTAAAATAATAATCTGATGCCGAGCAATGATTTCATTTGCAAACCAGACTGAAGGATAAATATCATAGGAAAAATATAACTTTTTTTTACAGCGTTGCAGGCAAGTTATATTTATAACTTTTAAGCCTCCTAAGGATTTTTGTCAACAGAATGGTAGATAATTATTCATCTCGGGAGCGAATATAAACGTTACAGAGATATTCTGTTCCAAAGACACTACTTTAAAACTTCTCAGGAACAGTCATTAATATCAGTGTGATGTTAGTAACTAATTAACTTCTGTTTACCTTCGACTTCTGTAATTTACTCCCACCAGAATGGAATCCGTCGTACTTAGAATGTACGAAACTGTTAAGAGCATTTAATGATTTAGTTGCAATTATCGTCAATTCACGGTTGCAGAGATAAATTACTTGAAATTACTATATTCTCGAAAACTACGGATGCGTATTTAAACCATTGATGCATCGTTGTTAAACAACTGCATACCCAAACCCAATTCCATGAGAGATAGTGTTTATTATACTATAATTAAATTCTCAAAGTAATTTATATTCTACGCTAAATGCAATACGTTAAATGATATGCTACGTGGTAGACATTACATGTACACGAAATTCTCTTTCCTTAGAAGTTGATAAAGTCACTAATTAATGTAAAACGATATGTTTCTTTTGTTCTTGTAGCTATGCGGAAAAAGAGTTTTACATTTATAAATTTCTAGATTCACATCGATTCAGGAGAACCTCGAGTTTTCAATGATATTCAGTAAATTTTAGTTAATTTTTTAAAATATTTCCGCATAATAATTCAGAGCAAACGTTTTAAGAAATCGTGATCGTTTTACAGATTTGAATTTTTTCCGGATTTAAAGAAACTCTTTTTTGTTGTTGTTGTTAATGGGAAATAATGAAGTTGCAAATGTAATTTACTAAAACTAACTTAAAGCTAGTAACAAACATCCGTACTGAGACGTTCATATGTACACATGTATAGTCCCTATACATGTCCCCATGCATATATGATAAATCACAAAAAAAAGAAGAATTCGGTATTCTATTCTCACACAATCATAAACATATGTGATACATTTTATTATACTGATTACAAGAAATGACTCAAGAGCTACCTACCTCAGAAAGGATGTCTTCGTGGAGTAATTCTTAACTCATAATCGTGTAACTATTCATAGAAAAGATACAAAAACGTAAGTAGTCCATTCATTCCTTGGGAACCATAGCCAGAGTGTAATAGCAGTATTCGTTAGTGTTCATAAAACATGACAATCGGAAATGACAACATGAGATTAGACCTGCTCAGGTTTGTTCTAGAATATCCAGCAGATTCGATTCTTAAAAGCAAACTCTTTAAAGGACTTTTGGATAAATACTAGATTTAAATGCATGTACGCCTCATACGAATATTTTTTAGAAAGGTCCGATTGTAAATACCATTTGAAATCTTGCAAATGCATGAGAATGAGTATTTGTGCTGGCTGCCGGCATTCATTGCACAGAATTCGGTGTCACTTGCATTCATGGCATCAGTTTGCATGCTTCGTAGTGTGACATAAATGTGTTTATGAAAATGAAGGAAATTTCTGGTGAATTAAGAAAATCAAGTGAAAAATCTGGCGAATGACTATATAGTCATTCACCATATTTTTAAAGCTAGAAACGTAAAACTGTGGATATACGTATATTACCGTATACATGAAATATGCAGTGAGAATGCAATGAGTGAGAAAAAAATGCAAAAGGGGTAAGAGTTTTCAAGGAAGTTCGGGAACATGTCCATGATGAATCGCGCTCATGTCAGCTATCTGTAAGCCTTGACGACCTGGTGCAGATACATGAGATTCAAATTCACACAATCAGGATATTTTATCTGGGGGCATAGGAAAATACAATATACTCATGGAGAAATGAACACAACTGTGAATAATTGGTTGTCATCACATAATTCTTTGTAAATTCCAAAAATAAATGATGTTTAGAAAATAATGTTCTTTGTCACTATTGCAAAACGGAGCTTACCTTCGTAGATTCACAATCGTATTTCTATATCGTAGTACACCTGATTACGACAATGGAGGAATTTTCCCTTCCCCCTCCCTTTAAAAAGAAAAAACCCTTGTAAGGTTTATCCTAAGTTTTTAACAGTTATCTTTAGTTAAAGATCATTTCCTGGCTCTCCTAATTTCAGCTTAAAATTTCCTACCAGAAAGTGTTTCCAGAATCGCGTTTAATGCAAATGAGTAAGAGCGGTATTTAAGTCGAAGTTCCACTGACTTCCTTAAAAAGCCAGAGTTTCTGACTAACGCGTGTTCGCCTTTTGGCTACACTCTCTAAGTTAGTTCTGCACTCGGCCGTATTTCAGGCCCTTGATAGCTTCGCCAGCTTAATTAATATTTAAGGGCCAACTACGTAGAAATCTTGATAGCTTGGGCTATATCCTTTTAGTTAAGCATTAGTTAACTTTTATTTCTTATTATTTTGAGTTCAAGCCCAAGTGGAGGCTTTGCTGTACGCTTTGAGAAAGGAGACACCTGTGAAGTTCTTATTTTGAGAAATAAAGGGTAATTAACCCTTTTTGAGATTTAAGTTTCTGTTTTTGAACTAAAACGATTATTCGGTTGGTAGCCTACAATCTTTATCCTTTAGAAACCTCTTGCAACCCTCGCTTTTCAATCAATGAAGTTCGTCCGTTCTTAATGTAAGGACTTCCCTGTTTCCTGACGCTCTTAGAACCGGCTGTTGTTGCGTACTATGACAAGACCTTTGCTTAAGTGTTCTTCTTTTTCAGTTAGGTTTTGTAGATTCCCAAGCTGTATATAGGAATGATTCTTGTCAATTAATGGTTTCTGGGAACTTGGACAGTGCGATTCAAAGATACATGTCCAAGGCATTCCTTACAAAGTTAATTTTCTTAGTAATTCCTCTTTTTTCAGAGGTTTTTACAACATTGCGAAGAAATACTGGAGTACCCGCGAAATGATGGCTTGAGTCCTAGGGCTCGATGTTTATAAACAATACATTCACAATAAAAAGACACACATCTAACACTCAGTTCGGATCTTAGTTCTTAGATATGGCAACGCCCTCTAGGAACGATTGCACTCATCTAAAAACACTTATTTTAGAAAACAAGTGATCATCGAGAAAAGTGATTCGAATTTACTAACGATTTATATTCACAATATTCAAATATTAATTTAGTTTCTAAACAGTTTCGTGACGAAATATTTCTTCAGCGGATACTCGCTGAATCTGTTTCAGTTTGAGAAATGAATTAAAAAAATGTAGGTGTTCATATTGAAATAGTTTAATCTTTAAAACAGTAAAAATATGCGAAATTCAGTTTTTACACATCCCCTTTTCACGATATTCTAATCAATACGATTTTCCTTAAGAAAGGTATTGGAAATAAATTTTAGAATTTCAGTATTCTTACAAGTAATTTTAATGTGTAATAATTCCTAGAAATGCTTTTTAGAAATGCGCACGCGAATGTTTATTTGGTAGCTACCGCTAATGTCCCTTAGAACGGTTTTCAAACATCTCAGATAGTAAACATTTTAATAAACTTAAATTCAGTGGCGCAACAGTCCTAGTGGGCCACAGCCTACAGTGCGCTTTTTCTGCTTTCTTGACGTTTGGGCCCCGGAGTGCATCAGCATATGCCCTGGGCAAGTGACCAGCTTGTCTCAGAACCCTCGGTGTTTAGTCCCCAACCGAACTTGGTACTCATTTTATCGACCAGCTTAAGAGACGAAAGACTGAATCAACCTTACCCAGCCTGGGGATCGAAACCCGAACCAGTGGTGCAACTCCGCGACGCGCTAGCCACTTCGCCACTGGTTGGTATAACATCTTTAATAATATTTCGGATAATATAATATTTAATAAATATTTCGGAAAATTAATTCGGATTTCGGATGTCTTAATGATGGATATTTTTCATTTAAACTGCTGTCGACTTCTGACTAACCAGCAACGGATTAACCAAATTGTGGATTAAATTATCCTTGCGTGAAAAACACGATATTTGCTTATTGCGGAACGAACACGATATTTGCTTATTGCGGAACGAACACGATATTTGCTTATTGCGGAATGATGGAGATCAAGGATATATAAACGTTGTACGACTAAACAAAATTCTAACCGATTTTTTTACGTCAGTTTAGATTCAAGTTTCATTATAAATAATCTCCTATAATGCCATTCATAACTTAATTTCGTAATTTCTAAGGATGCTTAAATTTAAGCTATTTATGGAATTCTAATTTAATTTTTATTACGAAATGAACTTAAACTAGGTCAATCTGTTAGAAAATACCGATAAATAGCAATAGACTTTTTATTGTTAATTACACTATATTAATTATGCTGTTAATTACACTATGGGTTATTCTTCTTTCCTGCGTTTTTCAACTGCACTCGGATTAACTGTGATTGAATTAATTTTGGACATAACAAAAAATCGTATTTTTACTGATGTTTCCCATACCAAACCCATATAAAATCTTAGTTTCGTATAATATTTTTAAAAAGTGTCGCACAACCAAAATTATCGCTGTTTGAAAACCGATCTTACCTTATTCGCTATTTACACTGAGAATATGTATCTATGACCAATCACCCACACATATTTAGTAAATTTTGTGCAAAATGTTTTGAATACCTTGTATATTTAACTTACCATATCTCTGGCGCGTTGTTTTTCTTTAAGCACATAATCACAGGTCTATCAAAACACGAAAATATTGATGTAGAAGCTTTTTTTCCCAAAGTTAAATTTATTAAGACTTATTTATTATTTCCAAAATAAACTTTTTTTCCAATCTGAATTTGTTTACGATTTCCAAATTTAAATTTATTAACTTTATAAAAATTTTTTGTAAATAAAATAACAAAAGATTTTAATAGAATAGAATCTTTCAACAAGAAAAACATCTTAAAATAGTCGAAAAACTTTTTTTTCGTTGTTGGTGCTCTAGTAATTTGCAGAAAGAATTTTTCCATTACATAACCGAACTATTGCCAAAATGAAATGTGATTTTTCAGGAATGCTATTGGCACTAAACGAAAAAAAATGGAACAAAACAATGCGAGCAATATCTTTAATATTCTCAGCTGCGTTGCACAGTGGCTACAACTCAAGCTTGTTATTTTGGATTATATTTCATGGGTGTAAAGAAGGATTAAAAAATAAAAAAAAACATGAAAGAAAACTGCACGCAAACTGCTGTTGCCTGAGCGATTTTCTTTCTCACTCTCGCCTCATTTAGTATGGAACAGATAGAAAACTTTGGCTGAACTAAGATTTCCAAGCCATTAAAAAACAAAGCATAAGAAAAGAATGAATCCAATTTCAAAAATTATTTTTACTTTCACTCGAGATGATTCCGTTTGGAATCCTTCCCGAAAACTTTAAATTAGAATCGACTTGAGAAGCAATCTATTCCCTTTGTATTAATATTAATAAATGAATAATATCAGTCGCAGGAGGAACTGGGTAGGCAGAAATAAACGGATGCGCTTAATAAAAAAAAAAGCATCTTACTTTCTTGTGGTTAATGGGATTCTAAAAATATCAGCTGTATAAGAATTTTAATTTTTTCCGATCGGAAATCCAAATCACGTTTAAACAAAGCCACTCATTCGTCATCAAAGAATGAAAATTTTAGTATGGCTGACGATGATGCTAAATGCGATAGAAAGGAATAATGTGTACTAAAACTTTAAAGTTTAAAATATAAATTTGTGTCTGCTTTCTCCGCAGCCAAATATAATCGATGCAAGTACATGCGAATTACGTGACTGTATGTACGAGTATAATGTTGATCAGGGTTCGATCAAGAGAATCTGGTGTTGTAAGTCCTTTCACGGGCTCCTTAGAGATCTTTCTTCTGCGCCTATCTTTCCACGAGAAAAGAATAAGCAGTGATATGGAAAGTTGGAGGATGATTTGGGTCGACCCCTTAAAATATGGAACTAAGTGGTCAGAGATGAGTACGAATACGCAGTAAACATCTCCATACGTTTTACTACAGAAAGGTGGGGCTAAGACTTGATATTCGATGTAATTATATGTACAATTATTTATAGCTTTTGAAATGGAAAAAACTCATTTTTAAACTTATTTCAGATTTATATTATTATACCTATGTTTTATTCGTATGCATCACTTTAATTTAAATATTTTCATTTTCTATTTAATTTAGTGCTATTTATATAATTACAATAATGTTTATTTTGGTAATATGTACACCTATGAAATCTTTAAGCTCTTGTTTATATATATATGTGTGTGTGTATGTGCAATACATTTTGTAAATATCCTGATGATTGGACGGTAGTTAAAATGAATAAGAGATGGTGGCATAGCAACAATCTGGCAAAGGCTTTTCTGCGTAGGTCATAAAAATGAAATGGATAGACGTAGCCGGAAATAATACACGTAACAGACCTATTTAAGTGTAATTGAACTATTTTATTCACGCCATGAACTCATGAACTGTAACCGAACTATTTTATTTAAACGCCATCTCGTGGCGATATGAAAAAACGTCAGTCGACCTCCAGCCGCCATGATGATAGCTTACTATGTTATGTTATTCTCAATGTTTGATGTTCCATTTCGTTTATGTTTCATTTTTATATATATTTCTTTTGTTTGTAACCGTTCCTGTGTGCTCTGTTAATAAATCCTTTTAAAGCTAGCCGGCATTAGTGTCTATTGAGGAACGGCTACATCACATTGGCGCCCAACTAAATTTGAATCCAAAATGGTGCAACAAAATGTTTAGAATTTCTGTTTGGCTTTAACAAGCTCTTACTCCCGAATTTAACTTTTAGTTGCTGGAGATCGGCTCAGTTTCTTTTCAGGTGTGGACTACTGGTCAAATATTCTGGAAACCAATTCTGGAATTAAAATTGTCATACCGTGCTGCTAGCATATCGAATCATCAACTGGACAATTTCAACGGAAAAGATAAGTTTCGTTTACATTATCGTTTAATCTGAGTTTAAAGTTCTTTTAAACTGATTATTTATTATAAGCTGCTTCTTAAAGCAAATGTAAATTCTTTACTGAAATCTCATTTATTGATACTACATAAGAGTATTAAACGAAAGCAAACAGCTTTCTGTTAACCAAACGTTATTTCTTGAATTGTAATTTGTTATTTTAAAATGTTAATTCGCATAGTAAATTAATTTGTGAATAATATTGTTTCACTGAATACATGTTTTGATGTTAAAGTTTGAATATATTCATGGACGTTGTTCATTAGAATTTATTAGTTTCGCTTCTGCATACAGCAGCAGATGTTTTCCCCCCGCGGAAATGTTTAGACTAGCGATGATTTATGATGTGTTTACGTCAAATCTTTCATTATTTTTTTTTCCTTTGAGTGCTGTTGTTCCTTATTAAATGTTTTATTCTACATAAAATAAAATATTGTACTTGTTGATTTATCTTTCGACGAACATTTTGAGATGATTATAGTATAATACTTTAAGAAAATACGATTTTTTTTCCTTTAATGAATGCATGTCTTAAAAAGTATTTCTTGAAGCGAAGGAAAATAATTATGAATAAAATCGAATGACTATTTAAATAAAGTAAAAGAGTTACTAAGTGTGTGTTGCTTAATCAGCTTAATATTTTGTTAAGATTAAGATTTCGAAGAATTCAGCTTAAATATAAAAGCTTATGGTAAGACATTTATGTATGTTTTGTATGTTTTGCTAACTAGTAAACAATTTTTGAGCAATTTATTATATGTTATTTTCTTGATACAAGTTGAATTTATGAGGGCATTTTATGATATTTTTACGACTTCGAAATAATAAACTTTGTGAGTATTATTGTTTACATTTATAAATACTGTTTAATAGTGGTATATAAATGTACGAGTAACATTGTTTACATTCATACATGCTGTTTAATAGGGGTATATACATTTTACTTAAAGGTATAATTATTAATTCTAAAATACTGTATTGTGAATAAAATCGAAATAAAAACAAATTCAACTTCATCTTTTCCCTCCCCCCTGACCTCTCATATAATTATGGCTTACCTTGCCAAAGCACGAAAAGAGGATTTAAAAACTCTCGCTGCAGAACTGGGTTTCACTGTAAACGACACTATGCGAGTAATAGACCTTAAAGATCTTATTGTCAATTCTGACACTTATGATGAGGCTTTTACCAGGAATCTTCTGGAAACTTTAATCGAAACTAGACAACAAAAACAACGTGAAAGCAACGATCTGGAGACACGTCAAAGAAAAGAACAAGAACTTTTATTAGAATTGGAACGTTTAAAATTAAACCTGGCAGCTGCTAGCTCAAACCCTAACTATGCCGCCTTTGCTTCAAATGCAGCTATTGGTACAAATATTCAACACCTAATCCCTAAATTTACAGGAACTTCTGACATTGCAACCTACCTGCAAATTTTTGAAAGACAATGTGAGAAAGTTAATATAAAACAAATAGATTACATCACTCATCTCCTACCTCTTCTGCCTATAGACATTTCGCAAATTATTTTAAGAGAACCAAAAGACAAATTAGAAGATTATTCTTACATCAAGAAGATTCTGCTACAAAGATTCAAATTAAATGCTGAATCATTTCGAATTAAACTTACTACACACCAAAAACACCCTGGGTCTTTATGGAAAGATTTTACTTACGAATTAAACAATTATCTCGAAGATTGGCTTCATAGTCTCGATGTTACAGACTTTGAATCACTCAAAGACTTGGTCCTGACGGATCAGCTTAAAAGAAGAGTCAGTAGTGACCTTAAGGAGCATTTTATTGATACATGGGGAAAAACAAAGAGTTCATCTGAATTAGTACAGAAATTGGATGATTATGAAGCTGCACGTGTTAAAAATACGAACTATAAAACTGTACTTCCTGGCAGGCGAAACTGTTCTTACAAACCGACTAATCCATCCAAACACAAAGTAGAAAATCGAACAAGTGACATACAGGGAACTCATAAAACCTTTTTAAATCGTGGTCAGCAACAAACAGAAGGAACGCGACCTCCTTTAACATGCTATGGGTGCGGAAAAACTGGTTTTATCAAGTCTAAATGTTCAGACTGTAACCCCCCAAAGACTTCAAATTCAACAAATTTTGGCACTATCCAAATCCGATCCTGTTTATCTTCCCCTCGGACTGCTGTATTTCGAATTAGTATTGGTGGTGTTTCCGGTACAGCTTTCGCCGACACTGGTGCTAGTCACTCAATTGCAAGTGAATCCCTCTATCATATTCTGCAAAAACAAGATGCAGTATTTGAAAAGGCAACACTACAGGTGTCTTTCGCTGATGGTTTGGTATCTGAAAAAGAGGTACTTCGCACCGATCAAATCATTCTTCTCGAAGGCAGAGAGTTCAAAACTCCGCTCCTTGTGTTGCCTGATGCCAAAAATAACTCGACTCTGTTAGGAACTGACTTTCTTCAAAAAGCTAAAATTGTTTTAAATCTTGCTGAAAATAAGTGGAACTTTTCTGATGAACCTCGAAGAAAATATAGCTTCGTGAAACCTCATCAATCCCAAGTACTGGAAGAAACCCCAGTTGTTGTAAACAACTGCCGACTACGAGAAAATGAAGGACAGCAATTAACTACAGCCCAACGGCTTGCAACTGATGCATTGCTTAACAAATATCACACTGTCTTCAAAGTAGGGGGAGAAACCACTAATCAAAAGCCATCTGGCTTACTTCAAATTCCAGTCTATGCTCAACGTTTTGAAACCTTGTCAATTGATCTTTTCGGTCCCCTTCCTGAAACACCGTCTGGTGAAAAATGGATTTTTATTGTGCAGGACTGTGCTACGAAGTGGACAGAACTATTTGCTTTAAAGGAAGCCACGGCCAATGTGATGTAGCCGTTCCTCAATAGACACTAATGCCGGCTAGCTTTAAAAGGATTTATTAACAGAGCACACAGGAACGGTTACAAACAAAAGAAATATATATAAAAATGAAACATAAACGAAATGGAACATCAAACATTGAGAATAACATAACATAGTAAGCTATCATCATGGCGGCTGGAGGTCGACTGACGTTTTTTCATATCGCCACGAGATGGCGTTTAAATAAAATAGTTCGGTTACAGTTCATGAGTTCATGGCGTGAATAAAATAGTTCAATTACACTTAAATAGGTCTGTTACATACATAATTTATTGCTGGAAAACTAATTCTGGCTACTTATATTGTTCTTCATACATCATTATGAGTGCAATATGCACCCCATAATTTTTTGTAACTCATTACATCTTTAGACGTCACCGAGATGAGTGAAGTGTGCTAGAAGAGTAAGGGAAAGTCGGAAAGTAAGTATGCATTCAGCAAAGGAATAACCTTAAAATAACCTTAAAATAATCAAGCTTTTTTTAACCGACTTGGGAGAAAAAATATATCAACAGTGTTACCCGTTACATAAGATAACATGAGGAGAATTAATATTGAGATTACTTACTTTCGATTCATATATTATAAACAGTTAGATGTTTTAGCACAGTAGCAGCAAGTACTCAAATTAGAATGAGAAATAAAAAGCACTATTGCTAAATTAAATTTAGAAATTTGCTATCATATTTTATACCTTTTGCGTATATACATATATTCTTAAATTATTACACACAATCATAGATATAGATCTATACGTATACTATGAGATCTGCGTTTACGTCTGTAAATTTAGATAGATTCGAAACCGAACTTCACTTCATATGAACGATAAAATTAAAATATCATAATTACTTAATTTTTTTATGGCAGGCCCTAGCCGTTTTTAGGATTTCGCCACTACTGAGACCAGAAGGGGTGATCATTTTATTATGGAGGTACTTAATAGGCAACTACCGCTACCTCCTATGAGGAGAAAGACAATTTATATCCATGCCTAATCCGGGATTCGAACCCGGGTCCTTTGGTATCGCAGTCGGCTTTCCTAATCACTCTACCGTTTAAATAATAAGCAAGAAATTTGAATTGAAAAATTTATCTGCATTGCAGTAAAAATAGTGATTAAAAAAGAATATTTCAATTACTATATGCAATAAATATTTTGTGGTTTTAAATGTTTAAATTCAAAACAAGGGAAGGTTGCTCTAATCCTGCAGAATGTTATACTCCTTTATCTATGTATTTCATGTGAAATTTTAAAAATGGTATAATTTCTTTCAAGATAAGATTTAATTTACTTCAAATGACATCAGGATAAAATAAGGTATTAGAAAGTATGTAATCTCAGCAGGGTTCGGGCGTTCTTCCATGGTGGAGAAAATCAACAGGAAAAAATTAACTTATTTAATAGTATTTATTAAATATGCGTGTATACAATGTGATTCAAAATTATTTGGCAAAATATGCAGGCAGATAGACGGTAACTAAATTAGCAGATTTTGCAACGATATGTGTGAGCGTAAATGGAGCTGTGATCTGGTGCACAGCACGAGGTAGATAAAATTATTTTAATAGAGTAAGTCGTCATTCAGAACGTAATTCAGAGATTCATTTCAGAGTAAGCCAGAACGATTTCCGAGTACCATCTTTGAGCAGTTACTGCGATTCCATCTACAGCTCCATAAATAAAATACGCGCGGCGAATAGCGATTTACGCTTGCAAGCCGCTTTTACCAACCGCTCAGCAGGGCCCTGATCTTCTCAAAGCGCCATTTCGAAAGCGTGGATTACAAATCTTGTGCAACGTTAAGTAAGCATTTTTATTAAAAACCATAATTCAATGGAAAATAAGAAATACTCAAATTGAAAAGCAAATGTTTGTCAGAAATTTTGCTGTTCGATCAAAATTTTCATTAATTTTTGCCTGATATTTTTTATAATAATGATACACAAATGGTGGTAAGCAGGTTATTTGGCGACCACTGATTTATTTATAATCGTAACATTTACTTTTAAAAGATAATTTTCGTAATTTTTTCCAATATGCAATATTATATTATTATATTCTTATATGGAACTTTAAAGTTACAGCACTCAAAAATATATGTGTTATAGAGATTTCAAATTTTCAGTATTATAAAACAAACCATTCATCCTCTTTTAAAGCAAAAATGATAACAAAATTATTAATTAATCAATTTTCTAGAACTTTTTTATTCCCGTTTTTTATAAGCTTTTATTTGACCCGCTTGTGGTGTTTGTCATTATGGTCAACCTTTGCCACTGAGTTTTAATTTATTGTCTGCTAATAATTTCGTAATAAAGCACGCCAGATTCACACAAAAAAATATAGAAAATACGCGTAAGATACAAAACATGAAAGGAAATTAATAACTTCAATTTGGCAACAGGCCTTTTAAGTCCTCATTTAAATCCTTTCTGTCCTAAAAGTAGAAACTGTTTTTATATTGTTTATAATATTTTTTCTTTCAAATTTTATCTGTTCCATGCTTGTAGTTCTCCTGCAACAGTTGTTATCCAATCACATATCAAAATTTCCACAAAGAATTAATTTTATAAGTATGGCTGCTACTAAATACTCAGCACCTTTTTTTTTTCACACTTCGCGTTATGTTGCCAACATATGCTTCTCATCATTCTGCTTTGTTCATCGTACAGATATATATCTAGATTAGATAAAGGTATAAAAAGATGCTTTTAAGGGTTGAGTTATTTTTTAATAGGAGTTAGTTTCACTTCATTTTTAAAACGTGTGGTTACTCGAATGGTATAAAAACCCATCATTTTTTTAATAAACAGCCTTAAAATTCTGTGAAATACAAACTGATATTAATGAAGCAATCACTGAGACCATCGAACGAAAACGAAAAAAAAGCGGCAAAAGTCAAAAAATATCGAGGGAAAATGAGCAGTTAAAAAAAAGTCCTCTTAAAGTAAACGACGTTCTACCGATACAATCCAAGGAAAGTAAAAGCAAAAATCAAATAAAATCCCGTAAGAGAAGCTAGTCACAGAATAAAAATCTGCAATAACAAAACAAAACATCTGATTTCAAACTTTTTTCATTGTACTTCTAGGACAATTGTCTTTTGAGGAATGGTAAGAAATAGGAATTCTCTGCGCTGTGTTAAACTCTCAGCGTGAGAAAGAACCAATTAATGGAGCGCTTGGAAGCCATTTTTTATATCCTTGTTCTAAAGATTTACGATTTGTTAAATACATGACAATTAAATTTATTAGCCAAAAGTTAAAAACAGAAAACGAGCCGCGGAACATAGATATATTGCGTTCAAAGTATACAAGACCCTTGGGCGTTATTAATTAATTTTATCCCAAATGCCGCATTGGGATTTTCTACGTTATTTGCACATGCAAGTAATTTCGAAAATGTCACTAACGAAAATCCGGTTCATTATGAACTGAGAAATATCTGCAATGTGGGAATTTTATTTCTAGGCTTATATCTAAATAAAAAATATCGCGGGTATTTATTAAAAACTAAAAGCGAACAAGAAGCAGCGTAGCAAGTACAGCTCCAGCATTATAATTTCAAAAGTTAGGTAGAAACTTATTCCTTAGCTGCCGGAGCGGGAATGACCGAAAAAGAAATAAATGCCTACAAAGGAAAAACAGAAAAATTCCTTAAGTATAATCAATAACAGAAAACGAAACCATTGCTTCCGTCTATTGACGAAGTAATCAACTAAAAAAAATTTCAGGAATGTTTAAGTAAAAGAAAATTAGCATCACTAACCAGAACCTAAAGTTTTAACTTCCATATACGAAGTAAAGGAAGTACTGTAATCGCGAAAAATACCGGGTATCATATTTCAAAGAAATAATCATTTGGACAGCTCTCGAATCCATTTGACGATTTTTTGAGTGACGTACGCCTTTGGCATGCCTTTATTTTCGCAATCTTTGGCCGTAGTCATATAGTTTCAGTTAGAGAAGTAGTGTTTTAAATGACAAAAATATTCATGCTTTAGCAATGTAAATATTTTAAAAAATTTAGAACGAAGTCTAACTACATGTATAATAACAGTTTATATATGTTATTAGCCTACTAATAAACATCCAGTAATATTTAGTAACGGTTTATCGTTGTAAATATCTAACAGTATTTAATAGCAGTTTATTGTTGTTCTAAAAAAATATTTAACAGGACAATACAAGGACGTCTGGTGTCCATATCCGATTTTTTATAGATGTGAAAGGAAACCTGATCCGTCAACAGGACACTATTTGAATACATTTTGGCTGAAGGGAGCTGAAATTGGGAATTTTTTGGTCAGGAATCATGTGAAATGGAAGATTTATGACTTTCGCTTTTACGAACTCAAGTTTCTCTTCAATGTGAAATATTGAGGTTGCCTTTATCTGACCAATCTGCGTTAAGCCACACTGACAAGAAATACTATAGATATTTCAGAAGATCCTGTCTGTAACAAGTGATCCTGTCTTTAAATCGGACTCCGAATTTATTAGTTGAAGGTCAGACACAGAAAAGTTCAATTTACTTAAAATACATGTAAATTTATAATTTCGCTGCCAAAAATGAAGAAGAATGTTCTGTTTAAAACTCGAAGCAACAGTCCTGCAAATTTACTTGAGTTACGCCGATTCCTTTTCCTTAGTATTAACTTCTTTAATATTTAACCTTTCCTGAGAGTTCTTTTTGATACGTGACGGATAATAATGTTCATGATATCGTACAAGTAGAACCTTGGAGACAGAACTTAACATCTGGGCTAAATCCCAAAACTGCACAACATAAACATCTTTCCTCGGTTTAATAATAATATTGTTACGAATTTCGTACTTAGATAAGTAATTTTAGTAGAATTATAAGTAAAATTATTGTATTTTTCTGTGTTGTGTATGTAGCACGAGACACATTTTAAGAGAAAGATACGCCGGAAAAGTAAGAATACAGGGGCAAGTGCATTTAACATTGAGTAAATGGGTATCTCGGTAATTTGGCTAGTTATAGACAAGCTGACAACTGTTTTGGCGACTTATTTTGCTGCCAAATTTGACGACTATTGGATAACGTTTTGGTTCGGTTTCTGTATCACCGTAATAAGTATTGTAACTGAACAAATGTAACTGACAATTATATTAGCTGTAACCGTAAATCAATTCTGATATTGCTTTTCTGTAATTTTGAGAAGCAGAAAGTACCAAAAATATTTCGGCGGCCAGTTGAAAAGCGCAGATAGAGAACATCTTCTCTCAGTTGCTTAGTTATTGTTGTTGCGATTTCTTAATGTTGATTCGAGACGTATCCGAGTTTTATCTTTCTCTTTAGATCCGCTTTGCATTGCGTTGTGTTTAACATTCTTAGTAGTCTGAGGTATAACTATTGATTATACTGTGGAAAATTCCGGAATTCTGAAATATTTCTTTTAATAAAAATAAAATTTAGCACTCCGACATTCCGAAATTAATCTTCAGTTGCCTTCTGTAATGTGCTTTTATTGGTCACTCACTATGTTGATTTAGAAATCATGTTTTTTTAAACCATGTCTTTTCTTAGTTATTATTGTAGTTTTTTTTTTTTCAAACCACCAGTAAATAATTCCAGTATTCCGTGATGTTGATTTGGAGACACAATCCCAAAGATAAAAATATCACTTAAAAGCAAATTTTAAGAAACCTACAAACGTATTATATTTAAAGTAAATTTTACAGGTATTTTTCAAAAAATTAGGCTTGAAGAAAATTAAAACAACAGCATTGTTGTTGTTTCTTGGGGGGGGATCTTTGTGACTTGTGACTTGGAGGTTCAAGCATTCAACCCAAGGATTTTTACTTATCGATGGGGTGCACTTGGCCAGTGGTCATATAGAAAAACAAAGCGCTCTGAGCGCCAAATGTATTGCATTTAATAGAAAATACACGAACGAGTAAAAGTACCCAGAATCCAAATGATAGTGAAAATAAAGCTGTCCGAGTTAGTAGCAGTATTGGTAGATTGAAATAAAACAGTTATTGATGAGATGATTAATACATTAAAACAGGAATTTCAATGAAATAAATAAATTGCATGGGGGCAGTATGCTAATGTTATATAGATAAAAGGTACATAAATAGAGTTGAAACTAAAATTGATGATTGTACTTACAGGAATTTTAAATGGCTAAATAACGTTAAAACTGCCCAATGTAGAATTACGAGTATAAATCCAAACTGAGTGTCTTTAGATTCGTGGTAGAGTAAAAGGAGCAGTAGTTAAATGAAGGTGGAGGAACTCCACGATGGGTGATAAAGAAAACGTAAAATGCGAAAAAAAAAATGCAAACTGCACATTTCACAAAATCAATATTTATTACTGTGGTGAACTGTTCTAGGCCTTTTATAAGTATGTTCCACGGTAAGATCGTAGTTAACAAGATTTTTAATATGTTCATAACTGGAATTTTGAATATTTTGAAAGAAATTGTGAGAAGCTGCAAAAATATAATCCATTGCATGTGCAATTTGTAAATTCGCATGAATTTGTCGCTTTCTGACAAATTATGGAGCATTAGAGATGACCCTAAGAATTTTGTTTTCTAACGTTAGGTACAGAGTTCTCTTAATTTATAAAACCAATTTAGATTTTCTGACAATGATACCATGTAAGTTCTATTAGTTTTATTAAGATCGTAAATCTACAAGTTCATTGAATTTGAATTCTTGATCTAGTATCACGCCAAGATATTTATTAGGTAACGACAAGAACTTTTTTTGATTAATTTTGATTTCTGTATTTACTGGATAGAATTTCTTGTAACGTTGAAAAAGTATAATACGATATTTACATTTAATACAATTTTATCCTCCAGAGATTGCACCAGTGAGTTACTATAATAATACTGAAGTGGAGGTGATCTATGGCAAGTTGTGGATTTCGATGAGAGTGCCAGGATTACGGAATCATCAGCATATTTTGCTATTTTACTAATGAGGGGTTCATGCATGTCATTAACATAGAGATTAAATAGAATCGGCGTGAAGGCGAATCCCTGTGGTACTTCACTACGAATCCTTTTCTTCCTGGAGAGATTATCCCCAATTTTAATCTGGAAACTCTTATTATATGGATATGACTTGATTAATTTCATGGGATTAATTGAGAAAATATCATGTAACCTGTATAGGAGACCTTGTTGCCAAATTGTATCAAACGCATTTTCGACGTTTAAGAAGCAAGCTGCAACTGCCTTTTTCTTAGTAAAAGCTTCGGCCTATTTCAATTACTTTAGGTGCTTGTATGGTAGTATTGTGGTACCTTGGCGAAAACCAAATTGATTATTTTCAAGTATATATTTACTTGAGAGAAAAGTGATGATTCTTTTTTGAACTACACATTCAAAAATTTTCTCAATGCATGGAAGCAGGCTTATCTGTCTGTAATTAAGAGGATTTTTAGAATTTTTCCAGGTTTGGGAAAGTTTACAATGACCGCATGTTTTCACTGCTGGGGAAAATAGAGGTTGCGTATGCAAGCATTGATAATATTGTTGATGAGAATAATATATTTTCTGGAAAATTCTTTTAAGACTTTGTCTGAAATCTGATCGAACCCCTGCGCTTTCCTGATATAAGCTTGCAAATAATATCTTTGATTTCTCTGGGAGAGGAAGATTTGATAACATAATTGTCGATTTTTTCAGTATGAAGGAATTTTCTTCTAAAACATGTTGGATATGTTCATTATGAATGGTGGAGTTTGGGGTAAAGATTTCTTCTAAAATTTCGGCTGAAAAGATTCCCAATTTCTTCCTCAGATTGAGCTGTTTGATTATTGTGTTTTACAGAGCTAACTTGATTAGTGACTTCATTTCTGAGTGATTTTGCAATTTTCCATATTGTTTTGGATTTAATGTCATGTTTTAAAAATTCATCAATTTCTTTTACAAGATTATTAAGAGTTCTTTTGATATTAGGGTCTCTAGTTAGTTTCCATTGCTTCCTTACTCTGTTTTTAATTTTCATTTTATCAAGAATAAAGTCCGGAAGTGCTTTAGAATCACTTCAGGTAGTTTCTTTTGTAGAGAATTCCAAAGAGTTCTTTCTTTAAGAATTTAGTAATTTCAGTTTCAATTTTAGCAATGTCCGTTAATGGGAGACTGCACGTAGTATGAGGCAGAGAACTATGAAACTTGTTCGAGTTGATAATTTTCCTATTAGTGGCTATCGAAGGATAAAGTCCATAAAAGTGATTTGCACAGGGAAGTGGTCATAATTAAGGTCTTTTGTTTAACTTCTAGAAAAGGAGTGGGAAAATTTCCTTTAATGATTAAAATGTTCAATATTTCTGCAGATCCAGTACAGTGAATTCTGGTAGAACGAGTAGGTCCAAGCACCTTGATTGTACTTTGAACAGCATAATTTTGAAGAATTCTGCCGTTTGTATATATATTTCTGAAATTCCAAATAGGATTTTTTGTATTTAAGTCCCCAGCAATAAGTGTTGGATAACGCGCATTTGTGAGATTTTCCAAATCCAAAATTAGTCATAATATTGTTTGGAGAATTATAGGCTGTAATTAAAAGAAAAGCTTCATTTGTTATTACATAAACAAGGACGGCTGTAATTTCAATATGCTATGGAGTTAGAAGTAAATATCTGGAACTTTTGATATGATTTCTGATGTGAGTATTGCGGTTCCATCTCCTCTGTTGTGTCTTCTGTCATTTCGATAAATGATCCATGGATTTTGAATTTATCACTTGCTCTAAGATGAGTTTCATGTATAAGCATAATATCTATCCCATGTTTTTGCAAATAGTTAATAAGCCCCGATTTTTATTTTCGGATTCCGTTTCCATTAAAAGATGAAATTTTTGCATAGCAATTTCCCGTCCCTATGTTATGTTGTCTTTTATTATTAGAGCGCAAGTCCATTGTCAATTGCATCCACAATATTGATAATTTCTATGGCACTTTGGAGTTTATGGAGAATTAATTTGGCGTTTTTATAACTGTGAGGGGGTATAAACCATAAGAAAAATCCCATAAGAAAATACCCATAAGAAACACTTCCTTTAGTGATTTACTTTAGTGACTTTAGTGACACTTCCTTTAGTGATGCACTTTCCCATAAAAAATCATAGCAGGTTTATCCTCTTTATTTTATTATTTGAGCATTTGGTTATTATGAATATAACTGTTTAGCTCTTATACGTATTCACCTGCAATTCCCAGCTTAGCTTAACAGAGTAAATACCAACTTATTAGAGTATCAATTACAGAGTACAATTCCCAGCTGATAATCAAAGGCTTCATATGATTGGCTGCAAACCATATTAAACATTTTAAAATATAGGAGCATTTTTAACACTCCATTTTGGTTTATTTTTAATTACGTTCAGTACATTCATCATATGCATATATACTGACACTTTATGTCCATAAATAATGAATGTTACAGTTTTAAAAATAATAATATTAATAAACAGAGAATTATATTTTTAGCATAGGTCATAAAATATTCACAAAGATTTTTAAATTAAGTCTCATCTAGAGACGTCTTTTTGGCCCTTCGTTAACTTACCTTACTAATATTTCTTTTATTTAAAATTATTTATTTTCTTTTATAAATCATTACTTAGGCATCCCCGTCTTTAAGCAGATATCACTGCTTGCATTGCCATAATCAAATAAAGATTATCAAGAACATTTTCTCCTCAGATATACAACTCTTGAAATAAGTCAGTAGTGTCTGTCATTACATCTCGCCATCCAAAACTAAGTTTCTTATCTGTAGAGAATTCTGTATTTCCTAAATCCAAACCTAATCTCCAGGTTAGATTCCTTTATATTAAGAATGGCATGTACTCCAAGAAAGAGACAGTAATAGTCAGACTGGGGAGACAAAATAACTGCTTTATGCTTTGGTTTTTCTCTCTTTCTGCTTTGGATAAAGGTGATGCATTTATTGTGTATCCCTGGAATATTTATCTTCAATTGTGCAGAATGATTTGTATTTATTTTCTGGATACAAATCTCATTAAAAACATACGAATCAAAACATGCAACTTAAACAATACATAAAACATCGACAACACATGACTTTCTTGTACGGTCTATTAAGGTTATACATATTTTTTGCTGCACTCCATTTAAACGTATTCCTAACCAATACCTTACGTCAAGTTGAAAATGACATCAAAAACTGCAAATTCGTAGGTTAAATATCCTGGTCAATTTTGGTCGTACAGAAGACAAACTTCTTGTAATTTTATTTAATTAGTTTTATTTTAATTTGATATTGCCAAACATGAATATTTCCGTCATTTAAAACACTTTTGTAATTGGACATATATGACTGTGACCAATGATTGAGAAAATATCAACAAAATGTCAAAGCTCTACGGTTAATCGTTTTTGAGTTATGCGAGATACATACATAGTACTTAAGTACGGACGTCACAAAAATGCCCTATACACCTTCCAAACATACTGAAAAGACTTTAAAACACGAATGCATAACATGTGTTTAGTCTACAATCTATATTACGGTAACAACATTCTATATTACCGTTTCATGGTCTTAGAATAAATGCAAAATTTGTTTTTAAAAATTTTAATTTGCAAATATGTTACCAAACAAAGAAGGGTTGATTTCACGTACAATTTTCGGCAATGAGAGAACTAAATAAAAGTGCTCGGATGTTTTGAGTTTTGAGCACAATGCCTCTTATCATCTATCTCTACTTGAAAAACTTGTTAAATCATGTAAAATAAACATTGAAATAAACAGTGACAGTTGTTTTTCATCGTGTCTAATATGACATTAAAAAAGTTACATGACTCAGAGAATCCCGTAAAATAACTTACAACTTCATTCCTTCCATAAAATCAAAGAAAATTCATAAGGGAAAGTATAATTGATAGGTACCATAAAAATGTTTAGTGCAACAATGGTTCCAAGAATATATTATGAACATGAATTAAGTACTGAAGGCAATAAAAATTTTATGACAACTGTAGTAATTTATTACTAAAATAAAATCTTTTATTTTATTAAACTAAAATAAAGTAAGCATTCATACTTAATTATTACAATATATTCGTTTTATCATTAGTTTATTACTACTTGTCACCTTTCTACCTACATATAAAAGATCAATTTTCCTTACCCTATAAACCAAGGATGTCAAACTCGCGGCCCGCGGGCCGCATGCGGCCCACAACGACAAGAATTTTAACAAATATTTTTGCGGCCCGGCCAATATATCGGCAAATAATAATATACAATAATAAAATAACATATCGACGAAGAAAAAAATGAAATGTTTACTGCTAAGTAATTAACGATAATTTATTCAGTGTTGTTAGATTACTCACAGCGAGTTTATCAGGTTCAATGTTCCGTCTTACTTTCTTCGGGAACATGCAAGGACCTGACTCGGAACAGAGAGCTTACTAAAGCTATGTTCAATCACTGTGGGAAGTAGACAGGATACACAAGAAGGGTATACAAAACCCTTTATTTTTCTCTATTTACAATAACTTCCGTACTTCGGAATACACAGACCCACTACTTGTGGTCTAAACGTAAAAATATAAAAATAAAACTAAACTCTAATTTAACTTTAAAATAATAAACGTGGAAGATTGGCCTTATATTAACAGGAAGCCGTATGTAGTACAGCGAACTGTGAACACTACAATACGTTTAAAGTTATCAAGAGGATTAAACCTCTGGCCTGGAAGGCAACCAGCAACTGAGTAAAACTTCTAAGGTAAGCGGCCTGCTTCGACTAACTGCTTCCTCTCTCTCGCTTGGCAAAAAGCCACAACTTAAATACTTGGCGTTCGCCAGACAAACTTTACATAAATACATTAACGCTTATAATTCTGGCCGGAAGTAGAAAATAAGAAGTGATAGTAAAGATTTAAAATAAAATAAACGTTAGTAAAACTTAAGATCCTTACAAGTTGACACACACACTACTTAAATTTCAAATGCGTGTGAGTAGCTTGCGTTCAGCTACCTTCCGCTTTTGGGGGACACGTGCACTCAGAACTTGTACGCATCCCCCGACAGCCGAATGTGGCCGAACTCATGGTCTCAGTTTTCCAGTCATAGTTTTATACGATATATTGGTGCATGCATGTGCATGCACTTTGCTTTATTATTAACTATTACTTAATTCATATTGTTACGGATTTCATAGTTATTTATTTATTTAGTTTTTTTTTATTTAGAATTGTAATTAGATTTGCTTCATGTTGCCTTAGAAACGCAGACGATTTTTGAAAAGACAGCTGCGTTGGAAGGTTAAAAATAGAACAGCGCGTGCATTTAATACCTAATAAATAAATATCTCGTAATTGCTATTGCCATCCACAAAAATCCAGATATTTATAGATGTTTCCAGTATATTCGAGAAATTAATTATAAAGCTTATAAAAGCCGAGAACAAACAACTCATCTCAGTAGTAGCTGTAGTTCTAGCGAACTGTTTGTTTACTTAATGCTGTGATTGATTTGTAGCGATTTCGCTGTGAGATAGAATTAGTTTATCTGTTTTGAATTGATTTTTGCTAAACGTTTGACATTTTGTGATATTGTTAGAATATTTTTGAAGAAATATTTCAGCATTTTGATTTATCTCCTGTGGAAAGAATAAATTTTTGTTAACTTTTTAACGTTAACCGTGTTTATTCCAGCCCTTTGTATTCAGTATATCTATATCAAAACCAAGTGGTAGTAAAATTAAACGAAAAATCGCTGACGAACATAGAATATTCCAAGTAAAATGGGAATTAGAATATTTTTGCTGTGAAATAAAAGATAAAATAATCTGCTTGATATGTAATAATACTATTAATGTACCAAAGTTATATAATATTAAACGTCATTACGAACAACACAAATCGAAATATAACAATTATGAAGGATTATTGAGAGAAGAAAAGTTGAAAGAGCTCAAGTTAGGAGTGAAAAAGCAACAGTCCGTGTTTAGTAAAGTATTGCAAGAAAGTGAAGCGGCGGTACATGCAAGCTACGTCTTGTCCGAGTTGATAGCTAAACATTCAAAGCCTTTTACTGACGGTGATTTCATCAAGGAATGCCTAATGAAAGCTGGAGAAATTGTTTGTCCTGGAAATGTGAAGGCTTTTCAATCAATTTCATTGTCTCGAAATACAGTTGCGGAAAGAGTTACTGATTTAGCCGCGAATTTAAGTGATCAGATCAAAGCAAAATCATCTAGTTTCGAAAGTTTCTCCATTGCCTGTGACGAGAGCACGGACATTAGTGGCAAAGCTCAATTATCAGTGTTTCTTCGTTCTTGTGACAAGAATTTTAACATTTTTGAGGAATTACTGGAACTAATACCGATGCCTAGTACTACCACAGGAGAAGATATATTTACTTGTGCTTTTGGACTTCTGCAGAAATACAATCTACTTTTGGCAAAATTAAATTCTGTAGCTACAGATGGCGCTCCATCAATGACCGGGAAAAACAATGGCTTCGTAGCATTACTAAGAAAAACACTTAGTGAAATTCACGATTCAAACATTCATCATATGCATTGTATTATACATCAAGAAGTTCTATACACGAAAGTAATAAATATGGAGAATGTTTTGTCATATATAAAAAAAGTTATAAATTTTATAAGATCTCGAGGTTTAAATCAGCGTCAATTCACTGTTTTCTTAAGTGAGTTAGATAGTGAATATTCGGATTTGTCCTACTATACCGAGGTACGTTGGTTATCTTGCTCCAAGATTCTCAAACAATTCTGGGATTTGAAAGAAGAAATATGTCAGTTTTTAAAAACGAAAAATCAAGACGTAAGTTTGTTTTACGATCCAATATGGATACAAGATTTATCTTTCTTGGTTGGTATAACCAAACACTTAACCGATTTAAATTTATCGTTACAAGGAAAAGATCATATCATTACGAACATGTTTGACATAATTAAAGCATTCAAATGTCAACTAGTTCTTTGGGAAAAACAACTTAAAAATGAAGATTTGACGCACTTCCCGACGTGCAGCATAAATAAATCAAGTTTAGATGAGACTTGTTCGTATCAAAAATACGCAGAAAAAATTGCAAATTTAACAACTGAATTTGAAACGAGGTTTAATGATTTTAGTTCCCTCGAAGACAATTTTTTTTTTGTTTGTTTTCTTCGATTTTCTCGATAAGTATTGACTCAGTACCTAGCCATATGCAACTGGAGGTGATCGAGATTCAATGCAACTCAAATTTGAAAGCAAAATTCATTGAAGTGGGCGTGCCTGAATTTTACAAATATTTACCAGCCAGGTTTGAAAATATTCGAAAATTCGCATATGAAATTATTTCCATGTTTGGTAGCACTTATCGGTGCGAGCAGTTATTTTCAGTCATGAAAGGTAATAAGTCTCCTATTAGAAACCGTATTAATGATGCTCACCTTGGGTCAGCGTTGAAAGTTATCACTGCAAACAAAATTTCTCCCGAAATAGGAAAGATAATAGCAGAGAAGAGATGTCAAGTATCAGGACGTAAACATTAAATTTTTCTTGTTCTTTTCTATATAAATATATATATATATGTTTATTATTGTATTATTCGAAATAAATCTACGTTTCTATGAATATTGATTTTTTTTTTTTTTTCTGCCCGCCTAAAGTTAAACTTTGTTTGTTTGGGCCCAAGTGTACCTATGAGTTTGACATCCCTGCTGTAAACTGTAACTTATAATCAATATGGCATGCAAACTGTGTGTCATATACTATTGTTAATATTACAGATAGAGATTCTGATCAGATATCAACAGTAGCCTGAGTTTCGGAAAAGCAAAATTTACATTCAGATGCTTCGATAAGTTCTATATTAAGAATAGAAGGTTAATTAGTAAATTGCTCTTTATGAGCTAATAAGTTTGAATATAAAACGCTCTATACAGTTACGTACGATATCTCGGTATCTCTGCAAATTAATTTTAATATGTAGAAGTTTGCAGAGATTAACTGGGGACACATGACATAAGAACTTTCGAATATTCAAATATTTAGTTTTGGGCTAAAATCATAAAGTAGCCTGAGACGAATCCAAAAATATATAATTTATCCATGTTCAGAAGTTTTAAGACCGAAATCTTTCATTAAAAAATGTAAACAAGCATTTTTTAGCCAGTTTATCAGGTTCAATGTTTCTTCTAACCTTCTTCGGAAACATACAATGACCTGACTAGAACAGAGAGCTTACTAAAGCTATGTTCACTAATTGTAGTAAGTAGACAGGATACAGACGAAGGGTATACAAAACCCTTTATTTTTTTTCTTTATATACAATGACTTCCGTACTTCGGAATACAATGACCCTCCACTCGGGGTCTAACTTAAAAGATATCAAAATAAAACTAAACTCTAATTTAACTTTAGAATAAGATTGGCTTTATAATAACAGAAAGCGTATGTAGCACAGAGACTGTGAACACTACAATACGTTTAATTTATCAAGAGGATTAAAACCTCTGGCCTGGAAGGCAAAGTAGCAACTGCGTAACTTCTAAGGTAAGCGGCCTGCTTCGAACTCACGGCTTCCTCTCTTCTGCTTGGCGAAAAGGCCACACTTAAATACTTGGCGTTCGCCAGACAACTTTGCATAAACTCCTTCACGCTTATAATTCTGGCCAGAAGTAGAAAATAAGAAGTGATAGTAAAGATTTAAAATAAAATAAACGTTAGTAAAACTTAAGATCCTTACATACTTCCCGCCAGAGTTAATTAGTTTGAAACTGAGATCTAAAACGACCTTGTTGAAAACTTTTAGCTCTAGAAACTAACGCGAGGCCAAACTTTTACAATCATAACTTAGCTAGAAACTAGAAAATTTTAAAAGAAAGAAATTTGTTACAATAGCAGCTCCCGGAATATACAACAATCTTTTTTTCTTTTTCATCTGTACTGCATCAAAACAGGAGCTTTATTCAATTCTGGTTCCTTCCAGAGATCTGGAAGGAAAACTAGTTTAATGAAATGTTACAGAATGACATTGCAAATAACATATAGAATATACTTTTCTTAACATTCTTATTTCATTCATGACTATTTTAATTATCTCTCCCCGTGCTCTCTGACATGTGTTGTAAAAACACCAAACACGAATGTGTTTCTGTCTATGTGTTCAACACTTCCTCCTACAATCAAAACACTAATGTGTTAAAATTCAACATACGAGACCTCTTAACACACCCTAATTTCAACTCTAGACCCTGAGGTACTATTCTGAAAGTGGCTAACTCTAAAGTGTAGCGTCAGAGAGCCTAACTACATCATTCAACCTTTAACACATATTCACCATGATTTAATCTTTACAGTCACACGAATAACAAATTTTTTAACATTACTTTCACTTTTACCATATCACGTTATTTCTAAACATTCAAAATAACAGTTCACATGTATACAAGAACATATCAAGATGCCGTTAATTTTACACATTTGAAAACATACATTAGTAGTACATTGTTAACTTCTATTCTTTTCAAAGCAAGTGCCAATTCTTTCTACATTGAAATAATACTACATTTCAAAAAGTCTTTCAGACTAAAACTTCTTTCTTGTTAGAATGTTTTAAATAAAATTTATACAATAACTTTTTACAATATTTAAGTCTTTATACAACGCTATTATACATCGACTTTAGTTTTACGCGCGAGTAATTGAAAAACATAATAAGAAAATCGGTCACAACTCATTTCTCGCCCTTTTGGCGATAAAGGTAGACCTCGCATGAGGTAAAACTTCTTGAAATCTGCCACTTGCAGTAAGAATGAAAGATTAACTTAAGTTTGTAAAGTAACATAAAATTTTACTTATCTTTGTAATATTCAGACATCCTTTTCTGGGCCCAGTCTTTAAAGGTATTGCAGATCGTAGTTTGATTTATCCTCCTTCTTGTACGGGCTCGCCCTTCAGTGCCTTCCTCTGGAAGCTTCCTTTTTTCACCAGTTCGGTCACCCTTGAATACCTTCTTTTTCTCCTCTGCTTGTGGTCTTGGCCGTTTGATGGCAGCTGGTCTTGGTGGAACCGGGAAACTTCTGTCGTGATCCTGCTTGGACCTCGTTGTTGGCCGTTCAAATTTTTCTTGTACTTTTTCCTCCGCCGCTGATGGCCCTTCCGCAGTTCGGCGACTTTTGCTGCGGAGAGTTCTGTCGGATGAGTCAATCTTCCGTTTCACAGCCGGGTTATAGTTGCCGTCCTTTCTCCCGGTCTTTTCCACATACGTCGTCCTTCTCCCTTCTTCATTCTGGGGGTGTTAGTGAACTCTGTTTTTTGGACGGTGGAACGGCTTCTTTTACTTTGTACCTTCAATTTTTCCGCGGGGCAATTTTCTTTTCACTTGCTTCTGTCTCTCATTGGCTTGCCCTTGTACTTGTCGTTTTCCCACCTCTGGAACTTGTACCTGCGGTGTCTGCCGTACCGGATCCTGCAAAAGATCTGAAAAGATTTGCATTTTATTACGGTCATAGAATGGTTTTATCTGGTCAATGTTTGCGGAACAGGTTTCACCATTTCTTGCCTTTAACACTACAACAGCGTGAGTTATTTTTTCTATAACATATGGTCCTTCAAAGCGTGGAAAAAATTTGGCAGTTTTATCTTCTGGTGCTGAAGAAAGTGAATGCTTAATTTTTAGTACTTCATCCCCTACTTTATAAGTTACTCCCCGTCGTTTCAAGTCATAATACAATTTTTGTTTTCTTTGTGCTACTTCCGTATTCTTTTTTGCTTCTTTTATTAGTTTTTCTATATCACCCATTTTAAATTCTGGGGCTCTTTGTTGCACATAAAATAGTTTATCTAACGGTGTTATAACCTTTCTGCCTAGAAATAACTCAGCAGGAGTTTTGCCCGTTGTATCATGTTTTGCGGTCCTAAGGGCGAAAGCAAATTCATTGACATAGTTATCCCAGCTTTTATGAAAATTTTTAACATAACTACGGATAATTTTCACTATATTTCTGTTGACCCGTTCCGCTATATTTGATTGCGGCCGATACGGGACCATTTTTAAATGACGTATGCCCAGTTTTTGGCACATGTCTTCAAATATATTACTTACAAATTGAGGACCATTATCCGATATAACTTTTAGGGGCGCCCCGTATTTTAAAATATATTTATTTAAAATAGAATCAGTAACTAATTTCGCGGAGGCTCGTTTTAAGGGAACAATTTCGGTCCATTTACTAAAATGATCAACTATAACAAGGAGATAGCGACTTTTGTTTAACTGACTTTTTGGGAAAGGGCCCAATAAATCGATGCCGATTATTTCATTTGGAAATTCGGATTTAATACTATTTAGAAACCCGGCCGGGCGGAAATTAATATAATTAACGGCTTGACATGTTGGGCAGTACTGGACATACGCCCTTGTTAACTTTTGCAGTTCAGGAAAGTAGACTGCCTCGCGTACGCGTTGAGTAGTTTTTCGAATACCAGCATGAGAAGCTAAAGGGCTGTCATGGAGCTCTTGCAGGATATTTAATCTAAGACTAGCTGGGATAACAGGTCGAAATTCGTTGTTGGAATTCGTAGTTTTTGTATAAAATAATAGACCATCTATTAGTTCGTAATGGGCCGCCCTATTTCTTATCGCCACAATATCTTGGTGGCTAAAATTTTCAGGATCCTTTAAATACTCATAAATGTTTCCAAACTCAGGATCCTTACCCAGTTCGGTTATTACAGTTTCTCGGGAATTTATTGTACATGCTGTGAGCATTGCCACCTTTACAGTATTACCTTCTTCATCTATTTTAATTCTGGATAGGGCATCTGCTACGATATTTTCCTTTCCGGGGGTGTGCTTGATTACCAGATTATATTCTTGTAGCTTGAGTGCCCATCTTATTAACCTTGGGGATGAGTTTTTCCCTGAGTACAATCTAGTTACCGCCGCATGATCAGAATACACTGTTATTGGCGCCTTTCCAAAATAGACTCGGAACTTTTGCACTGCTAACAGAACTGCAAGTGCCTCTCTCTCGGTCGCGGAATAGTTTCTTTGTGTTTGATTTAAAGTTCGGGTAAAAAATGCTACTGGCTGCTGATTTTGCGAAAGTACCGCTCCTACCGCATAATCCGAAGCATCCGCTGAAATTTCTAAATTTTCATCCTTTTCAGGAAATTTCAACACAGGGGCTTGCGTTAATGCTTGTTTTAATTTTTCGAAAGCACTATTGGCTTCGGCCGTCCACGAGAATCTTGCCTTTTTCCTTTTTAATTTTAACAATGGCTCAGCGATAGCCGCAAAATCTTTTATAAAGGACCTATAATATGAACAAAGTCCTAGAAAAGAAGAGAGCTTCTTTGCCGTGTTTGGAGTCGGATACTTTTGTACAGCGATTATTTTTGATTCATCTGTCTCGATCCCTTTTTGCGATATTTTGTAACCTAAATATTTTATTCAGGGGCTGCAAATTTACACTTTTCGACATTAACTTTTAGACCGGCCTCATTTAATAAAGAAAACACCTGTCTTAAATCCTGTATATGTTGGTCGAGATTATCACTAGTAATAATGATATCGTCTAAATAGATAAATGTGGACTTTCCAAGAACAGGTCTTAACACAATGTCCATGCATCGCTGAAATGTTGCTGGGGCCCCAGAAAGGCCAAACGGCATACGCAAAAATGCATAAGTGCCAGACTTGGTTATAAAAGCAGTCTTAGGCACGTCCTCAGGCCTGATCCCTATTTGAAAATAACCATTCGTTAAGTCTAAAGTTGTCATAAATTTGGTTGATTTTATGTTCCTTAAAATTTCTTCTATAATCGGTAACGGATATACCGGATATTTCGTTATGGAATTTAATTTACGGTAATCAATAGCGAATCTCCACCTTTTTGGATGCTCCAAAGGATAATCATTATTTTTCTTACATAAAACCACCGGACTAGCATAACTACTTGAGATATGCGTTACGATCTTTTTACGTAGCATATCGGTAATATGCCATTCTATAATTTTTTCCTTATTCTTATCATACCGGTATGGTTTTTGACGAACCGGCAATGCATCTCCGGTGTCAATACTATGGTTAGTAACCTGGGTAAATCCTGGAATATCACTAAATAAGGAAGCAAATTCACTTACCACTTGTCGGATTCTATCTTGCTCGTCATTAGGCAGGTGGTCGAGATTTAACCTTGGCGGTTCAACCTTTTCTACACGCACTGGTTTCATCGTCAGCTTAAGAGACGCTTCATTAAAATCCAGTGTAGCTTGTGCGTCTGAAAGAAAGTCTATTCCTAGTATTAAGTGTGCTTGCAAATTCTTTACTATAAAAAACATCACCTTTACTTGTTCGTCCTTGATACGGATGTACAAAGGTACTTTACCTACGCACTTACATTGTTCTCCTTGCGCCGCTAATACTGTTGTATTATCCGCATTATATATGCGGTATTTGCGAAAATACTTTCTAAAAAAGACTTCTGCCACACAGGAACACTGCGCGCCGGTATCCAGGAGCGCGGTGGCCGGGATATTATTTACCAAGACTTCAATCTTCGGAAGAGTTAAATTTTTCACCATTACTGTATTTAACTTGTAGGAAGAGGGGTTTTCGTGGCCTTCGGATTTCCGCACCCTCTCGTCAGCAGAAATCCGTTTTAGTTTAAATTATTTTTCCTTTCGGTGCTTTCCTTCTTTCTCCACTGGCCTTGAGACTTTTTTCCTGGGTTGCTATTGAACTGTCGACGTTCGCCGGCTGTTTTTGAATGCTCGGGTTTCCTTGCCCACTGATTCGCTTTTTCTCCGTAGCCATGTGCTTGAGTTTGCTGTAGTCTTGGCGTACCAAATTGGTTTCGCTGTTGATATTGGCGTCTTCTTTCGACGTCCGCCGTTCTTCTACTTTCAAACTGGATTGCTAGCTCAAATAATTTTTCCAGTGTAGTCGGATTTCTCAATTCAATAAAGTCTTGCACTTGGGGTAGTAACCGCGGCAAAATCACTTGAATTATTTCAGGATCCGGACGGTTTCCATACAAGAGCTTGAAAACGTGAATTTTTCTTAAAATAAAGCTCGAGATGTTTTCCATTCTTTGTTGATATATACTGAAAAGTTCTGTTTCTAATTTCGCACGATCCCTTACAACAGGGAAGGCTTTTAGTAGGGCAGTCTTGAAATTTTCGTAGGTATAGGTGGGACTTCCTGCTTGACCCAAGAGACTTCTGCCGATACATTTGAACCAGTTAAGCGCTTGGCCCCTCAAAGCGCTGGTAGCTAAGGTAACTTTTTGAAACTCGTGCACGGGGTAGAGCATGAAGTGGTCATCCAATTTTTCCAAAAAACTGGTTACCTGTGAGTTTCCATTAAACGTTGCTTCTGGTTTCATCGAAGCGCGCATGGTCTGGACAATATACCCAAATCCTTCCAGGGCGGCAGCTGGCATTTCTGGATTCTGAGCTGTTTCTGCAGGCAGCACAGGTTCTTCTTGAAACTCGGCCATGGTTATTCTTCGTCGGGCGCCACTATCAGGTTCAATGTTTCTTCTAACCTTCTTCGGAAACATACAATGACCTGACTAGAACAGAGAGCTTACTAAAGCTATGTTCACTAATTGTAGTAAGTAGACAGGATACAGACGAAGGGTATACAAAACCCTTTATTTTTTTTCTTTATATACAATGACTTCCGTACTTCGGAATACAATGACCCTCCACTCGGGGTCTAACTTAAAAGATATCAAAATAAAACTAAACTCTAATTTAACTTTAGAATAAGATTGGCCTTATAATAACAGAAAGCGTATGTAGCACAGAGACTGTGAACACTACAATACGTTTAATTTATCAAGAGGATTAAAACCTCTGGCCTGGAAGGCAAAGTAGCAACTGCGTAACTTCTAAGGTAAGCGGCCTGCTTCGAACTCACGGCTTCCTCTCTTCTGCTTGGCAAAAAGGCCACACTTAAATACTTGGCGTTCGCCAGACAACTTTGCATAAACTCCTTCACGCTTATAATTCTGGCCGGAAGTAGAAAATAAGAAGTGATAGTAAAGATTTAAAATAAAATAAACGTTAGTAAAACTTAAGATCCTTACAAGTTGAGAGAGGACAGATGTCTGGTGTGACAACAATAAAGCCACATCAGCTGGTAAAAAGTATGTTTATAAACATTCTTTGTTAGAACCTGTTTTATTAGCTGAGAAGATGTCTTTAGAAGTCTCTTTTCCAAGAAGTGTACCAAACTAGCACACTGTCACTAAAGATTCTTCAAAAGGTAAGAGAAATTAAACAACTGGTTTTTAAAAACATTAAGCGTTAAATTTACTTTTATGTGTTTTATGTAATCTAAAAGCTATCTATTTTAAATGAAGAAAAGAATTTAGATTACACGTTTATTTTGAAAAAAATTATACCGTAATAACCTTTCTCCCGAAATAGTTGCATTTCGCCAGTCGATATGTCACATGTCCCCTTGACTGCTTTTGTGATTTGTTGTTTCACAGGTCCAGTTAATTAAATTTATGACGATTGCTATTTTACCAGTATTGAAAACTAATCGCCAGATAGAATAATTTTTAGTTTCTTCCTTAATCTGAAAGAAAAATATTTAAGTTTGTCTATTCGATACTACGTGTTCAAAAATGATATAAGTTAACAAGTTTATTCTCATATATCCCTCAAATTTTGTTTATAAATGTAAGCAGTTTTTTTATATTTAACTTCTGAAAATGTAATGAATATTTTATTGATTGGATTTTCTGTTCTATAAGAAGAATATGAAGAATTCAGTTTTACATTTATAAAATTGCAGTGTCACAATTTTATTTATTTTATTTTGTGAAACTCTAGAACTGGAAATACATATCTTGGAATACGCCGTATAAAGCGTTTTAATTAATATCCAGTAAATTGATTTGTATTGCAATATCACAAACTAAGCGCGTGTTATCTGACTAAGGGAGATAACACGCGCTGCATGAATACATAAGAAATGCCTTCATGGAGGACTTTTAAAGAGAAACTGCTTTGTATTCGTATACTGGTTTGTATGGGGAAAATCTATGTACGTGTTTTTCAATTTTATCCTCAAAAGAAATATTACTTAGCTAACTAATACTTCATTATGATATAATTGCTCAGTTTTCATGCATCTGCTACGTTGCTAAATCTAATACATCTAATACATCTGCTAAATGCATAGTATAAACAGCGATGACTAAGAGCAGATAATAAGTTTTAAGACATACTCAAAATCCCGCTCCCTATTTGGCCTTCAAACTTAAACCATGTTTAAACACCGAGGCATCTGTGTCTAAACATTTAATAAAGATTTCCGGCGTTCTAATCAGTAGTTTATTGATCCCCTTACACAAAATGGATTTATGTTAATTTTCCGTTTCAGCTCTCTGCTGAATGCAAATGTGGACTTCGACTTTTAATGATGTATGCTCACAAGCTAAGCTCCGGGAGGATTCGACTTATTGAAACTGAGTTAGATTGCAGAGCATTGATTCGAATATTTCAAAAACATTCTAAGCAATATTTTTTAATGGATCAGAAATATTAATATTGCTAATTAGTTTGGTAGAAAAAGGTTTGCGCGGATCCGTAAACATTTTATTTATATTTGTATTATAACGAAGGATCTTCTTCTCTAAAGCAAATTGTGCTCCCATGCCGTGCCGTATTCGATAAAACATGCAATTTTGAATTTAGTTTTTAATTAAAATATCTACCATTCATAAAATGAAGCCTTTTTATATTTATGTTCATATTTTATTGTAATGTAACTAAATTTCTAACTAAAGCAACTATCATTATTTAAAGATTAAGTTTTATAATTAATAGCATTTATTTACTGAAAGTTTGATTTAGAAACATTTATTACATGGGGACATAATTTTATATTAAATTTAAAACGCGAAACTTCTTTTGCCTCATTTCCAAGGTATATCTGTGGTAACTAATTATCAAAAGCTAGAATAATTTTATTTTATTTAGAAACCATCATTTAAAGAAAACGAATTATTTAAAGATATGCTAATTAGTTTGGAATATACTACTTTACAGAAAACTTTTGCAGTGACGAAGAATGTTCGCTTTAGATATATATTCAATTAATAATAAAACATAAAATAATCAGCTCAGATTTTCATGCAAATTAATTGTTACTTACGTATTATCCCTTCGAAAGTGAAACATTTTCTAAGCAGCGCAGTTGAGAGCCAATTATGGATCAGCGTGACGTAACAGCACACTCATAACATCTGCGCTTCCGGGTTTAATATAACCTCGAATGTTTCTACCGATTTGCTTTCTACGAAACGACAAACAGTGGATTATTTTCAAAGTTCTGGGACCATACCGTAAGCAAGTGACGATTTGGTCGGTAGAATATGGCCCACAAAAGAGTATAAGATTATATCAATTACCTCCGGAAGTCTGTACTCACAGCTTTCTAAATAGAGCCTCCAGTAAATTCGGAGGTTCTAACAAAATATTAGAAATTGACGAAAGCCTTTTTTACGAAGTGACAAAAACGAAGAGGGTTAAATATTGATTGTTTATTAAAATCAAATGCATCAGTTTCTACAGAATTCCACAGGAACAACTGGCCCAACTTTTGGCAGAGTCTCCGCCATATTTGATGGTTTGATGGTAGCTAACTTTCATTGTCGACGGGATAATAATAAGTCCTTATTGTTTTTTAATGTATCAAATTATTTAAGTAATTAAGAAAAAGTCTGAAATACACTTAATTAAACTTTAAACTTAAATTAAACTTTTAATTGATAAAATGTCAGTTTCGTAAGATAGTAGATAATTTCTCTTAGGCTACAATTGTTTGTGTAATTTATACATTTAATTTCTTTTATTTAACGAGAACTTCTAATATTTAGTAAATTAATTCTTGACATATAATTAGTTAAATGCTGAAATGAATATGTAGTCATATATCGGAGTGCAATCGCCTTTCTTTTTAACCTTTTGTTCGTAAAATTCCAGTATCTGCCAAATTTAATTTTAAGATAAATTATTGTACATACTGTGAGATAAATATTACTTTAGTAGACAGAAATTAAACGTTCGATTGCTTCGTCTTTTTTCAAAAAAGAATTACTTGTAATCTGCAGAGGTTAATTTATCCATAATCATTGCTTAACGCAATAGTTAAACAATGATTTGGAAAAGTAACAGCATAGCACATAGTTTATTTCTTAATGGCAACTATACATTTTCCAAATGACAAAAGATGATACATTTCTGAAATTTTTAGATTAATGGGTATGACTATGTTGGCGGTTCCGATATTAGCCGCTCTTCGTGACATCGTCATTTAACACTAATGGTCGGAAGCGCGGCACCGTAAACCCGGTATCACATCTACAAGCTACCCTCAACAGCGCTTTGAAAGAAACATTTTCTAAAATTTTTATTTTCGGGATATTTGATGGTTAATTTATACGAAAACCAGTTTTTGAAACTGTACAAGAGTCAAAGCTTCAAGCGAAATATTTTTAGTTCAGTTTCAAAAAGTCTCGCGTAGATAGGAAGTAGTAGAAATACGTTGGGCTAGGAACTTTCGAACGATGTTTCGGGCTGTCTCGCTGATATTCGAATATCTTTCCTTGGGCGAGTACCTGACTGGAATACATATCTTGGTATCGCTTTGGTCTGTCTCACTAATAATCAGATCACTTTTTTGGACCAGCGTCTGACTTGGACGTCGGAACAATATGTTTATTAACTTACAATAAAATAAATACTGATACAATACACATATAATTTATATTAATATTTAATTTAATAACATCTTTGAAAATACATCATATACAATATATAAATCATATTTAATCATACATTACAGTAGAGACAGATTTATACAAGGAAATGCACTTCTTCCTGTCTCACGGAGTCCAGGTAATGAATAAAAGAGAAGAAAAATCCATGTAGTCGGATAAAAAGATGTATCAAACACTAATCATTTCCTTCTGCGCAGCCGCTAGGACTGCATAGGTAAATGATTAAAGGAAATCATAGCATAGCACCAGATTTATTTGTGATTTAATATGTATGGCAGTCCTTCATTAAATCACTCACTTTAAACTGCGAACCTGGATCATAAAACCTCTAAAAAACTCCTCCTTTTCTGCCATCAGGTCCATGATAGGTTTTTCATGCCGACAGATGTTATTTGTCCCTACTATAGGTAAGACATGCAAATAATAACACATACGTTATACCTGAAATTCGTATTATGTCCATCATCATATTATCTTTCTATAGCAATTCTATCCATGACCACAAACCTATAAATGCGACTTGGCTGTGCGGCCCAGACTTTTAATTTTTTACGTTTTTGTACGAAGTAAAAGAAGTATTGTAATGACGAAAAATTCCGGGTATCATATTTAAAAAAAAATATCCATTTTGACCGCTATCGAATGCAATTTAACGATGTTTTTGCGTGACATATGTACGTATGGACAAAATAAAGGACTCTTTACCCCCAAAAAAATATAAAACTGATTTAAAATGGATTCACAATAAAATTTTTTGTGGCGGCGTCTGTACGTACGTATGTTCATATGTATGTATGTATGTGTCTCGCATAACTCATAAACGAATAGCCTCAGAAAAATGAAATTTTGTATATAAAACAGCTATACGATGTAGCTGTGCATCTCCCTTTTTGGTGGCAATCGGCAGCACCAAAAGTAAAACTATATACTATATATGCATATACCCACTCTGTTACTCGGCTCCGTGAGCTCAGTTTTTTTATTCTTATATGTTGGTAAATTGTGCATTTTTTGCTTTAAAAATGATTGAATTATGTTTTTCCTTTCTTCCTGTTTATGTTTTTGTGTCTTTAGTTAACTTGTATACAATATTTGTAGAATTATCAACAACTTAAAAGTTGTATAAGTGCGGCTAGGCCTAATTTTTTTTATCATAGCAACCATATTTGTTTACATTTGAAACTTAACCAGAACAGAGGATTTGTTGTCAATCTAAAGAAACTAAGTTTCGCAACAACAACTGTGTCTTTTTATTTGTCTAATTTCTTTTATACATCGTTTTAGATTTATTATACCAGTTGAAACAATTAGATAATTCTTCTGGTGATATAATTTTTGTGAACTATGAGTTATAAAATGAATTAGATGTAACGCTCTTAAGTGAAGTAGCGCCACAGTGACGATATAGTAAATAAATATAGTGAATTTTAAAGAGTGCATTTATTCTACTGTGGTTTATGCGCTATCGACGTAGATTTAATTAAATTCAATATGCTTAAATGAAATGCAGGGAAAATGGGTGTAATTTAATATTCCGTGCAAGGAAGTCATGCAGTGCACACATCAGATTTTTTCACTAACTGTACACGGATTTCATGAAGCAGGAAATAAAGAAAGTAATAAACTAAGAGTTAAAACCAGTAAAAAACAGCAGGATAAATGCCTTCAAAATAGCAAATACCCAACACAATTGTTGAATCACTCAAGGAGCAATAGCTAAACTCATCGAAAAGTAAACTCAACGAAATAAATTTATTCCGCTAATAATACTAATATTTCAATGAAGAATACTAATATTTCAATAGATTTACAGCTCTTTGAAGCCATTTATTTATACAAAGCCAGTGCTAACAGAAAAGCTTAGAAAAAAAATGAGTCGCTCTTAGACTCACGAAAATATATTTTCTGATAACTTCCAAAACATCACCAAAATTACTAGAATCACCAACTTTGAACAATAAAGCGGCAATATTTTGTCAACAAAAGCATTTAAAGGCGTCAGCAACTTATATTTTCAGTTCTTCTGAAGGTACTAACACAATTCTAATGCCACCTCCGTACAGTTACACTATAAGATATTTCTCCCGCCTTCTTAGCATGCCTTTGTGGTGTAGTGGTCAGCACACACGACGCGTATACGAGAGGTCCGTGGTTCGAGTCCCGGCGAGGACATTGCTCATTTTTCACATCTCCTACTTCCAAAAAATACCTAATGACTCTACAACACATACTACAAAATAATTAAATAAATATAAATGACTACAAATTATAAGGTGAAGAAATATGATATGATACAAATGAAAGCTAGGGATGAAGCGAAGAAACGCCAAATTACAGCCCAACAATTAAACGCCAGGTGAGGTTAGATCATCGTTTCATGAGAAGAAATGGACTTAAGGAGAGAAAGGCTTGTACGACGGTTACCTGAGGTTTATGAAGAAGAGGTTGTGATGTCTTTGTGTTGCTACTCTACTGAATAAATATCCATGAAAGAATGGACAAGTTCCCGAGCTTGAAGATTCTAACGCTTTGAAATCTTTTAATTAATTAGTTATATATGATTTAAAAATAAAAAAAGTTGACGCTCGACCAGAGCGGTGAAATCTTCTCAAAACTTCACTACAGACTAAGATATCAGGTCTCTGGTATCGAATTCTGAAATCAATCTTCATGTTTTAAAATGAAAGTAATGCAGGACGCTTGAGTTCCAGCCTTTTTATGAATACAATGCCATCTTCTATGAATTTGTTTCATCGTATTGCTGTGAACTAATAGTAGAATATTCTAAATTATTTGAGTTCTGCATTAAAATGTCAAACTGAGTAGCAAGATTAGAGTACCTTTTTAATTTGAGGTCTTGTATTAATGGCGGAATTATTATTTAGTATGAAATACTTCCCTTTTAAAATCTGAGAGCATTAGAGTCCCGAATCAAGAAGCTTGGAGTATATTATTAAAATACAGATTAAACATAAGAAAATAAAACAAAAAACAAATATGTAAAGTTATGATTAAAACAAGATCTAGTAATAAATAGCAGGTAAATATACAGTAACGCAAAATAAATAAAAAATGATAGACAAAAGATAAAATAAATCTAAATAAATTTAACAAAACCGAAAGCATTCTTCAGTAAACGAATATGTTTTTAAAGCAAGTAATAATTACGAAAGCATTTTTCAAGCTTAGTGTAAACAGTTCTTCAACGTCCTTAAAAGCATTTCTGCATTATATCCTTTCTAAAGCAAAGGTCTGATATATATCCTCAAATTCTGTAGCTTTTCGAATTCCTTTTCTTACGCTACTTTAACTTAGTCCCGTAGGAAATCGCATTATGGCATTTTCGGCATAGAAATGGACTTCATAACAAGAATATTCGATATCGTATCTTTTTCGTTGGATCACATGACTCTTTCTTTAAGACATTTACATCCTTTCCATTGAGATCAAGACATATTTCCAACCATAAAACTGTCGCAAACATATTTCTTCACTCTCAGAAGATTTAAAATGTTTTTGGTAGCAAGAGAGAAGGGGAAAATGCAAAATGAAGAACGCGACTTATCATTACATACTATTCCAAATTTAGAAAATGTATTGGAAGATTTAATAATAGCAGTGTCATTCAATGAAGTCAGATTAAAAGAATTTGATTTCATCAAACGGGCATTTCTGAGCTTTCGAATGCCTGGTTATGCAAAATTATCTTTTCTTGTAAAAGAAGTTGTAGTTTATTCGTAATTGCTTTCGCAAATTATTGATGCTAGAGAATCCCTCGAGCTTTTGGTAATTAAAAGAAAATCTTAAATGCCTTTTAACTCAAGAAAAATTCTATGAAAATTCCAGAATTTAAATGAAATTATTTCCGCTCTCCTAGCAAATTATGATGTCTTAGATCTGCAAGTTCTTTTCCCTTTAAACCGCGAAAGTAAACTACAGTCCTTCGATATAGGCATAATTGAATTAATTAAAAGCGAAATAGCAGAACAATACTGAAACATTTGTAAGTGAAATCTTACAAATGTTTCGTTCCAAATATTATCGGTGCAATGAATTTTGTTCTCCCGAAGGTATGAAGCTTTTAGCTTTGTTTCATCTAGTATGTTATTTTTATATTAATTCTTTTCTGTACTTTCTGTTTCGTCCGGCAGTCTTCATCAAAATGCAGATTATATTGAGTTTAAATAGAAAGCTAATTTATAGCTTTGAAAGACTGCTATAACAGCTGGTTATAAAACTTTTTATCTCTGAGATATCCACTGTGTGACGATTTGTGATTTGGTGAGCAATTTTTGTTGTTGCTTTAGAGTTAGAAGCCGCAGTAGCATAAACTGCATTAGTGAAACGTTGAGAGTTAGCTTCAGGATTGTACGTCAATAAACGCTTGAATTTTATAGATCTCACAAAAGCAGCGATGAGTAATTTCGTAAAATTTTTAGTTACATCAGATGACGTAGTTTTTGATAAGCTGTTTTGTTACGTTTTACCTGTTATCTGTATTCTTAGAATTTAAACGTCTAGTAAGAGCGAAGATGAGAATTCGTTCAAAGCACACTAAGTTAAACAGATATATCTTAATAGTCAATTTTGTTTAATTGTACAAAATAACTTCAAATACCATCATTTATTGCTTAATTTAGTAATTTTTATGACATGTTTTAATCGCATAAAATCTGATTTTTTCTCTGTGACTCAGGTACTGAGAAGATAATCTTATAGTAGTGTAAGAAAAAATTCAAAGATTCAGTTTCAGAATTATTTTGTTAATTGATTTTAATTATTGAAAATCAAGCAAAGTCGTCTGCTGAGAAGAGCTTTCAAATGATGAACTATTTGACAGCGTTTATACTGTTAAGAATTTTCTCATGACTGTGAGATTTCGTTCTCGTTGTAGGTAAGTATATTGGCAGAAAAGTTTATTCTAACTTTTGGAACGAAATTCTTTAAAAATGATTTTAGAATATGGACATGCTGAAGATGCATTATTTGGCTAAAGCTAACGCGATTGTGAAACTAAAAGAAATTCTTCATTTTTTCTGAAAGTATTTTATCCACAGATAGTTAGCACGTAAATCAATAAATTGTTTGAATGTATTAGAAAACTACTTGAATAAAAATTATTAGAGGCTATAAAGCAATTTTTCCTTTCTCGATATCATTAAAATAATAATTAATAAAAAAAGACAATCCCAATAATTTTCATTCGCATTTCGCATGATTTTCTGATCCTTTCGACTTTTTCCTTTCATTAGATACTTTTTCAAATATAAAAGGTTTTGAATCGCCAGATTTTCGATAATTTCTAAAAAGAAAATTTAATTTTTAAGAAATAATGGATCTCCCTAATCTGTAGGAAGCAAAATGTTAGGGAAATCCAAATCACTAGACATTATGACAAAACTTAGAGCATCAAAGTAACAAAGATGTCCAATTTAAAACGATTACTTTTGTTACTCTAACCCAGGGATAGGCAAACTACGGCCTGCGGGCCAACTCCGGCCCGGCAGAAGGTTCTATCCGGCCCGCGAATAGAATTTTATTTTGCCGGTTCGAGGCAAATTAAAAGATATATATATTTATATATTATATATCCGTCTCCTTTTCTACTTTGTTTAAATATTATTTTTTTCTTCCTTTTATCCAAAAATCTGATCATCTTTTTACTTTCTCTGCTTTTGTTCTACAAACATAAATTGACGGAAATAACAGGCACAGACAGCTTTCAATCGGTGAAGTGTTATAAGCGAAAGTTCTTTGTTAGTTATAGCTGTAGATTGGCGCCAACAAGCGTTATCTCTTTCTCATGGAGCAAACATATGGGAATCCAATATAGGTGAATTAGACTTCTTAGAAAAAACGTAATCTTAATTATCTTAACTTAAACCTTAATCTGTTTGTTGGGCAGCTAGCTAAGAACGACTTGTCTCATTTCCTGAGGTTAAATTCAATACCCTCAGTAAACGAAGAGAAGCCTAAAAATTATGAAGATGGCTTGAAAAAAACTTCATTTTGAGTTCGAACGAAGATTTCAAGATTTCAGAGCTATTCAAACAGAACTAGATATTTTTACCATGCCTTTCAACGTAAATTATGAAGCAGTGAGGTCAGATTTGCAGCTTGAATTAATTGAGTTGTAATCTAACAATCATCTCAAACTGTTATTTCTAAATATGTTCTAAATATAATAAATTAAGTTAAGAGTTTTACAAATCACTACAGAAATTAGTTTCCCAAATTTAATATCTCATGCCCAGAAAAGCAGTGCTATGTTTACTTTATCTTATATATGTGAAGAAGTGTTTTCAACCATGAACCTTAGAAAGAATTATTTCAGAAGTAGACTGACAGATGAGCATTTAGCCTCGTTCCTTAGAATCAGTTATTGAGTCTTTGAACCTCAATATAAGGAACTTATAAAAATGAAATCGCAATTTCATTCATCTCATTAACATATTTAAATTATTATTTATTGTTTTTAAAATTTTAGTAAAATTTATTTTGGCGCGCCAAACTTTTTTTTTATTTTATTTCTGGCCCGCGACCGAAAACGTTTGCCCATCCCTGCTCAAAACCTGTACCCAGAGGACCATATCCCAGACACGCCGTAAACATACAAACACACCGAGTAAACATTCTAACGTATCTCATAAATAAACATATTTATTTTTTCATGTTGCCTAATTTTTATTATTATTTTTGCGTGGAACATTTATTCTGAATAAGTTATTTTTTACACTTTTTTTTCCTATAAGTAGCGTAGAAAGAAATAGAACACATAAAATCCTTTCGAGGATAGGATAGCATAAAAATGGCTCAAATATTTAGCTTTTATATTTACTGAAATATAAAGTAAGATAAATAAATGTAATACAATAAGCATCGATAGCTATAGAGTATAATACATAAATAATTCTGCTATATGAGCTCAAATGTTCTCCGTGATTCTAAAGATGGTAACATTAGTATAAGCGAAATTTATCTGACTATATGATCCGTGCCTTTGAAGTAAATTACACATAATTAATACTGAAGCCTACGAATTCTCTAATATCATAAAAATATATTATTTGAAAAACTAAAAATAATGTTTATTTATCCGAATTGTTTAGCTTACTGCCAAATTTAAAGAACTTATCTATCTTCTATAATCAATCCTTTTAAGGTCTGCATCCAAATGATTACACTTTTCCTCAAATCTTCCTCCTAAAGTAAAGGATTGTCACACATGTTTTCCAAATAGTCATATCTTCAAGATTACTTGGTTGTGATTAATACCTGAACACTACAGGGTTATAATTCTTTCAAGGAATCGTTGTAAAAGTGATTTAAATTTTATTTTTCGGTTCCTTTTTTACCATTTTATACATGCAAAATTTCAGTTGAAGCTTTTACGTAAATAAAATGGATAAAACACATAAATATGTGTGTATATATGTACAAACATACGTATATATTATATATATAATGAATAAATACAAAGTAATTCGAAACCTAAGCCAGTTGCACGCTGAAAGCAGCAACAAGTGGCGGTAATAATACAAAATTAATTAAAAACACATTAAAATAAATTTCATATTTAATTCGGATCAAACCATATGCAAAAACAAAAGAAAGCAAAAGCCAAAAAATTTATGTATGTATATATATATATATAACATATATAGTTATGGTAAAAGTTTATTTTCAATTCTGAAATTTCTGAAATCGAATCTTACCTATATCCTACTGGACAAATTGTCTTAATAATAAAACATAGCTAATTTATTGTTAAATTTTTCTTGGATGTCGTATACTAGATTAGAATATTCCACCATAATATTAATCACCCTGTCAAACCTGACGCAAATTACATTGTTTGCAGGTTTTATTCCTTCGAGACTCCTGCTAGGCGGAAGGAAATAATATTTCTGTCTAATATAGTCAGAAGACTGTCGCCAGTTCTTACTTTTATCTTGTTAAGTCAATATCCGCAGCATTAAAATTCGATTGAACGTGGGGATATTTTAATAATATAAAGCTAAAAACGTCTCTCTCTTAAGGATCTGATATTTATCTTTTATGTTTAAGAAATAATAAATGTATGTCATCCGGCAAGCGCAGTCTCATTCATTTTGACTTCATATGAAACATCGACAGCTGGCGGCAGCATTAAGCCCGAAATTCTTTCTGATCTTTGGCATTATATGAAGAAAATGTAATGTATTATTAATGATTTATAAATGTTATGCATGATATAGAAATGTAAAGATTATTCTCTGCTTGTCACCGGAATTTTATTGGTCTTGATAATAGGAAAGGAATCTGTGTGTAACTTTATGAGTGTAACTTTCTTTCTAAGAATATAAAAATTTATATTTTTATATTAATGATTTTTATATGTAAATAAATTCTATAAACCACATAGAACTTGAATACAAAATGACTTCAAAAATCGCACTTTTATGAAAGCAAAATGCTACTCGGTTGTGATTTAAGTATGGCTCTTAATGTTATAAAACAGACACTGAATTATTTAGATATGAATTACTATTAATGAATTATTATTCTTGTGATATCTGGCAACTGTTTGGCGATCAACAGAGCATGCTTGGCGCAGGTAGCTCTTCTTCGAGAAGGGTTAATGTATTTATTAGGAGTTGCATGTTAGCCTCGGAAGAGGAAGGTAGTAGATTGTACTATGCGGTAGGAGCGACGTACTGCTCTGAGTAACTATTATATTATTATTTGAATTATATATTTAATAAATGTTTGTTTCGTCTTGCTAAATGGTGCCTTGTTAAACCACGAAGTCATCACAATTCTCTAATATAATTTAAAACATTATTAAGAAACCACAGAATTTAAAATAATTTTTCCAGAGAATTTCATAATTACTGAATTTGCTAGAACGTTAGTGCTTCAAATCTTTCCAGAACTCAGTAAAACGTTTATGACTTTGAACAACTTTGAAACAACAACAACTGTGAAATTTGAGCAACTTTGTGCGTTTGAAATCTTGTTTTTCAAACTACATTTAGCTTAAATATTTCCATACGTATTTAACCCCATTTTGCATTAATGTTTACTATTCAAGAATCAAGTTTTCTTAAAAATATTACTTATTACTCTTGTTTTAACTATTTCAGATTTTCATGGTTGATAAAAAAAAATTAGAAATATCATATGCTTAGTATGAGCTGTAGATGCCAAATGAGGATAAAGATCGCATTTTATTAGGTTACTTTATGATCTCTCACATTACATCCTCAAGGTCAAATTTTCTAATCTTGTTCTTGTTTTAAAAAATGGCTGAGGCAGTTGCAAATATCGATCATACTAATTAGTATAAGTTTTACTAATATTAATTAGTATTAGTTTTAGTCATACTAATTAAGTTAATTGCTAAATTACTCGTACTAATTTAGCAGTTAACGTAATTCTTGCATACAGAACATCCTGGCTTGAAATTTGGCCAAGAGCGCGGCTCGCATATTTCACAAGTGCACATCTATGTAGCCACTGAGGGAGTGGCTTCTAGGATGGACCAATGAGCATCCAGTAATATTTCTGTCATGTCACATGACCTTTCGTGCTTTAAGATTTAAGCAAGATGGTTGAAAATATTCTGCCACGCAATTTTCTGTACAAAATAATTAAAGCATCGTCGATTGCTTCTAAAACTTTTCATTGCGAAGTTAAATCAATTATAGGAAATTATGAAGATTTCACTACCTGGTTGAAATAAATACAAACACATGTTGGATACTTCGCAAAAATATCGATGTGAAAGATTACTTAATATGTGGTAAATAAGATGAAGAAAGAAATATGTGATAAACTTCTGAGCCCAAATGCAATCTTTACATAAAACTATGCGTATGAGAAAAATATTTACACCAATTATATATGTAAATAGAAGTCAGCACTTTTTATTGCAGTCTATATGAAAAAGATGCTCTATAATAATAACCAACGCAGAATTTTATTCAAAGTGAACTTTACTAATTTGTATTCGTATACATTTAGTATGTTAAATTTTCCATTTAATAACTGCTCACTCTTAAATGTATACTGTCTACACAAGAAATACTCATCAAACAGAGTAAATTCATCGTATTCAATTTATTCACATATAATTTTTAATGTTAACAATGGATATAATCAGATCATATGTATTCTGAATCTTACACTTTAAAATCAAAAGAATGCAAGCACTGAAATAAGAAAACACTACATTCATTGTAACATATTCAGTCATTCTCAGCTCATTAAAAAAAATATACTCTTGAATTAGCTTAATTCACATACTATGCTGTGAACATCAATCCTAATATTAATGTGTGATAAAAATCGCGAAAGTGAAATGTCAGCGATTAATCAAATTCAGAAAACGAAAGCGCTACGAGATTTTCTAATATTACGCCATATATTTATAACTGCGAAACAAATGCAAATTAAAACGTAAACAACATACGCTCACATGCACGAAGATTTAGCGTCACAAGAGCAATAGCAACTCATTGGTCCATTTTCGAAACCCCTCTCTCAGTGGCTACGCCGATGTGCATTTGTGAAATATGCGCGCGGCTCATTAGAACGTTTACGCAATATTGAATGAAAGTTATGAATGAATGATTTTATAAATATTTACACTAGAAACTTTCTATAACATATTAAGGAAAATATCACAGTGTTAAATGCTTGCCATTGCGATTCCAGTTGCTAAACTGCGATTTTAATCCTCATTTGGCGATGAGAAATTTCAGTACTTTCTAAAACATACTGGTAATGATATCAGACCCGTTAAAGTACAAGTTAGAATATTATCTTCTATACGATTTTAATTTTTTTAGTTACCGCATATATTAATGTAACTCTTTAATTCTGTAGTTCAATATCAGTTTCGGACTGTAATCATGACGCCTTTCAATGCATCGTATGATATACTAAAGCGCATAATTGCTGCCCTGATTAACACTTTGCCAACTCTAAAAACGACATGAGTATCAAATGTAGTTAACTTTTTTCTGCCTTTGAAGAACAAAAATTCGGTAAATCTGATCTGGTCTATGATTATTCGCGTCATCAACCTCGCTTATTCGTTCATTTATCGTTAAATATTGACGGAATGATTTAAATCCTCAAATAAGATTGAAAGACTAAATCTTTACTAGAAAACAGGAGGATGACACCTTTTAACAATAACTCGCTTTACTGTACAGAAACAAAGAAAACTTGAAAACAAACGAAACATTATTTGACGGGCATTCGAAATAATATATGTTTAAGGTATTTTTGTAAAAAAATTATTTATTAGAACTTTTCCTATATTTATTAATAGTGTGATACTTCTTTGGCAATATGAAACAACTCCAATGATGGAACACAGAAAAAACTTTATTTAGCAGTCAAAATGGCGACATACAAAACAAGAAGAAAGAATACTAACATTTAAAAATAAATTACATTCTTCGTGCGAGAGTCGCACGTGGCACTCAAGTCTGGTTTCAAGTATTGCCATTCACAAATACCTTAATCTTCATCTATTAAAATTATTTAAACTACAAGATTTTAATAATATTTAAAACTGTTACAATCGATCAAAGCAACGAAAAAGTTGGCTTTTACTGGTAAGTTTTAGATTAAAATTTATTTATATTCTTTTATTTAAAAATTTTTTGTTAATAATTATTTTACGTCAGAACCACTAATCAACTTATTTTACTTTAATTGAATAATCTTATAAATAATTCTACATAGCTTGTAAAATTGTATAATATTTAAAATTTTAATCTTCGACAGATCACACTAATTAATTTCACCATTGAATAATCTCTTCATTGTGATAGTTTTCTTTTGTTTATTGAAGCAGTGAGTTTAAAAATTGTATAAAACTGCATATTGTACAATTACATTGATCTTAAGTTACTAAATGTATTGCTCAAAGAAAGTACAGAGATGTTTAAGTTCTCAGATTAATGAAGAAACTAGAGTATTTTTTTGCAAAAGCTAATTTAAATTAATGAGAAAGAAACTAATTAAATCCTCACTCAGAATGTTCATAAAAGATAACAAATGTAAAATTTGTTTTTTTTTTTAATTATTTAAAGAGAAAATAATTAACGACAAAGTTAAGAAGCGTATAAAATATTCAAAAACTACAAAAGATGTCACGACCAGTATTAAATACGCTTAATATAATCTATTGAAATTCCTTAAACCTTTAACTAGCGTAAAATGGATAAAAAAAAATACCTTCGTGGGTTATCTACCTGTTCTAGTCAAAACTTTTTTTCGAGTTTCTTTACTGATAGGCAAAATTAAAATATATATGCCGTATTAATAGTTTCATACAAATCAATTTAGTTTCTCAAATTTGTCTCAGATTAAATACAGCTTAAAGAGCAAAATCTTGTGTTACAAATTTCAGCAAGAAATTGGAAGTTTTTCCTTTAATTTAGTCATTATTATTTATAATATTTTCTTGCGCCAGTTACTATACCTATTATCCTCGTTATTATTCCGAATTTTTTTACATTACCTTAGAAATTCTTATTCAGTATTTTGCGGATGGCAGAAGTTTTTTGGATTATCATAAAAACTGTTATGATATGTTTTATGGACCGGAAAAATAAAATTTGTATCAGCAAAAGCCAAAACTCTAATACATTTTCGAAAAGCAACGATTGTAGTTTTATTACATCAGCGCATGAGATAATATGTATGTAACATACTTTTAAAGGCTTTTTTTATTCCTAGCAACCGTATTGTGTAGAAGAATATTTATTCTTAAAAATTTTAATTAAAACCTAGGGCAAACTTTTAAATTGTAAAGAACTAGCATAAACTTCAGTTGCTATTATAATCACTTTCTCTAGAAATTTCGAAATAGAATTTATATGAATGTCCCACAAGCGCATAGTAAACAAAAATCACTCATTGGTTGCATTTCATTATGATTTTAAGCCTCCGTAACTCAATAAACTGATTCAAGACGTTTTCCTCCTTTTAGTTATATGTACTACGAATATGAGCCAGTTCTCCATGCAGACATAATTGATAAAGCATTATTTGCCTAATTTTTAAATAAGAACTTCCGTTTACCATAACCGACCCCATATTCTTTTCGACCAGTTAAAACACGGAAGAATTATAAATAAAACTGCTCTTCAAAACCTTCCCTAAGCATAACATGTTACCATTTCTCTTTCTAAGTATCTAAAACGATTAATTTTCATTTTGCCCCCGAAAGAAAAAAAATCGAAGCTTTTAAAGCCTGATGATGCCCAAGTTTGACAACTTTCGCTGACTCGTGGTTGATATATGATTACCTGATGCAGATTCCACCCATTAGGCCACAGTTCGGAAACCATCTAAAACATAGATAACTGTGTTTGCTATGTTATGTAGATCAGATGAACATAAAAATACGAAAATAGTTTTGAGACGATGCTTGGTTAGTTAATTAATTATCACAAAGCGCACGAGAAATAATTGCCTAACGCACGAGATACTTACATGTCGGGATTTCTGAGAAAAATTGGCTCATATTCATAGTGTACATAGAAATAAACACGGAAACTATCTGTATGTGGCTCATTCACATGTATTCAGAACATTGTACTAGTATTCAAGGATCGTATACAGTCGGCCAGTGCAATAGTCTCTAAAAAATATTAGTAGGAGATGAGAAGCTATGCACTATTATGTAGCTAATTGCTTTCATCAATGTGTTTTATAATGTTAAGTAGGTGTCTAACTGTAAACACTGGTGCCCAGTACCTCAAATCAAAGTCAGTATTCCTCAGCTCTTCAAACTCTTACTCTTCATGGACTAATGGGGTTTGGCAGCAGTACTAGTACCTTATTCGACGTCAGTTATGACTTTTATTCTTTATTCTTATCTTTTATAAAAACGTCTTTTATTAATTTTTTAAAATTTCCTTTATTCTGAACTGAATTAAAGTACTATTTCCATTATGAATTCATATTATATATCAGTTTGAACAAAATATCTCTAAAGCTCAAATATACGTATAATCTCCAAACAGCTGACCAGGAAATAAAACTTTCTGCTTAGGATAGTGTGGAGATCCGTTAAAAATCTGAAATGTGAATTTTACTGATTAAAAACTTTTACTTTTACATGAACATAGCTCACGATGTGTTTCAAAAAGAATGCGTAAATGGTCTACTTAATGGTCGGTCATACTGCCATGTTAAGAGTATGACAGTTTCGTCACATTAAATCATTCAGTAAAAAATGGGAATTTAAATTTTTATATGATTCTTCTCCAAAGGAAATTTTGATTAGCACATAGTTTGTAATTATGTTAAAATCGACCGTTGAGAGCTGACAGTTGTACACGGATTCCATCCTTCGTGAACGGCTTGTTAATTTACTTAATTTTCTCCATATTTTATATGAATGGGACCCAGTTTCTCTTAACATTCCTGTACATAAACATCTTTTCTTTAGGCAAATAAACACTCCAGTTCTTTTCCTTAATCCAGGATTTCTTAAACTTTTTTCAATCGCGACCCTTTTTTATCACTGAAATTTTTTCGCGACCCCCACTTCACTTGTACTGTAATATACTATTGCAGTTTTAGGTCATTAACTTAAATTTCTAATTTTAAGACACAGAACAATGGGAAAATTTTAAATGAGTAAGAGACGAAATGACAGCGTCACGTGCAAATCAAGGAAAATGAAAGTTTATATTATAAAAAAAATGCGTCGACAAATTTTCGTATTTTTCTTTGTCTGTATTGTCTTATTTTTATCCATTTTCAGATACAGTGTATAAAAATATTTGGTGGTAATTGAAAAATTATTAGAATAAGTTAAAGAAATATCCAAACTGCTAAACTTTTCGGCGAACACCTGCTGCATGTACCGCGACCCCACAGTTTATGAAACCCTGCCTTAATCGACTAAACAATATATACTGAAGATCTTTTCCATCAAAAACACAGTTTTGTAATTGAAAAATTCTTCCTGAAAAAAATAATTTCATAACTTAATATATTTTTCTGAAGAAACGTAACGACAAAAATGTCGCCTTTACAGTGTCGTAAAAAAATGCAATTCCTTTCAGTGAACATTTTCAATTTAAGATTTCTACCGATTAAGCTTTGTAGCTCATTTGTATATATTCACGCTTCTCTGGCTTAAAAATACTTTTCAGAAATTCGCATTCCTTAGTTTAGAATTTTGAACTGCATACAGGAATAACAATTTTCATAAAGTCTCCGATTTCCTTGAGAAAAAGTTTAGTTGATTAGATCTTGAATAATTTCATCGCACAGCAAAGTAATTAATTATACCTCAGACAATTTTTTATCGTATGACTATAAACTGATTCAAGACACTTTAAAAAAAGAATTTAATTTTTTTCCATGGAAAAAATATTAATATTTAAAGTTTGTTCTTGTATTTAAAATAAGCGTACGCAAATCTGTCTTTTGAGCAGAATTTCCATAGTCAGTAAACCATTTCCATAGTACATGGTTACAACTGCTTTATCATTATGTAAAAATCTGGCTTCATGCTCCTTAACTAAGGATAATCACGCAAAATCTCCACAAACTGATATCCTGGCATTCCAAAGGTTTCTAATTAAAGATAAATATAAGTATCCAAAGTTTTAATAAATTATTCCCTACAGTCTCTTCCTATGGCTTAGTTTTTTGTCAAGTATAAGTTCCTCATGCTGCGTAAATTTAATGAACTTTTACATCCTGTGAATATATTCAAAAGGATTCCATTTGTTAACTTTATAAACTGTAGTAACCTGCTCCAGCGTACAATTTTAAGTATCGTTTTGTAAAATTGTGCTGCTTTCTTTTCAAAATTATTTCTGCATTCCCAATTTTTGCATTTTCAAATCCCTTAGCTCTCAGATTCTTACTCACAGTGTTTCAATGTTACTCTCAAACGATCTGACCTCGTAGACACCTTTTTAGTGTTATTAATATAGTTTATTATAATATTGTATTCCCAGTATTTATTATATTTACCTCAGTACATTTATCTTTTATTTATTATATTTATCTGTTATTTTTGTTATATCAAAACAGATATTCTCAGCTTAATTTGTGAATTTCAAGTTATACTGAAACTGCATTGTAATCTCTTCATGTCCTAAATCATTACTTGGATGCAGGGTGTACATTGGGACTGCACGATGTACCCTTATAGGTAAACTCTAAATTCTTTGGAAACCTTCGGTAGGTCATCTCAACATTTCTTTGTAGACTCTTATAAAGCTTCCAATTTCTCAGAGTTAATTAGTGTGGAAAATCATTACCAGTTGACCCATGGTACATCACTGACGTCCATCATACTTTGCCTGTACCTGCACAGCGTATCAGTTTCAAGTATTCCGAACAAGATGCATCAGTTTGTAACTTTAAAAGCAAAGAAATTTCGCTAGAAATGGCAATATGTTGCTATTCTGTCAAGCACAGATTTTTTTCAAATTTCATAAAACTAAATTTTTTAAAATGCCTAATATGGGAAAATCGTAATAAATGAACTAATAATAGGTCCGTTAACTCATTTAAAGCATTATTTCAAAAATTTCGTGTCATGTTTTTATCTCTAATATATAAAAAAATGAGAAAATATACCTCAGTTTGAATGTTTTTTAATCAACTAAAAGAACTATAAGCTATCAACTTTATAAGTAGCTTTCCCCGAAAAAAAAATGTTTGACTTGTTACCAACCCATACAAACAAATTTCAATCTCCGAATGGTTAGAAAATCTCTAAAATGTACAAGTTAATCATTTCGTTAAAGCAGGAAAGAATACTAGTTTGAAAATTCCTATAAAATTCTCTTTTTTTGCACTATGATCATGATATTCATTGCATATAAAAATTACGAAACGAAACCTGCTGCGTCAAAAAAATTTACCAAGCCATTTGAAGAAATATAGAAAGACACCCATACTCTTTTTAATCTTCTTTTTACTCAAGATTTCACAATGTGAGATGAAAAGATATTCATGAAAATATTTCCAGGAATGCTAAATTAAACATTAATGTAATAATTAAATTGCTGATCTTAATACTAATACTGGAAGAAAAACACATTAATGTAAAATTAAAAATTAAACAGAAAAGCATCGTTAGTTTGGCATAAACTTTGAATTAAACTCTATCAATTTTGAAAGGTGTTAGAGACAGGTCTCTCTTCTTCAGACGTAATTTTGCTTCTTTTGAAAAAAAAAAAAAAAAAATATGGATTTCACCACTTTCGATGTCACTTAGGGGTTCTTCAACTATGAAACGTCTGTCTTAAAACATCAGTAAGATCATTTGATTTAATTTAAGAGAAAACATGTTTCGGACGAAAACGGCTGTGTTTTGAACTCTCTTGATTGTTAAAGTACATTTCTGCTACCATTTTACCTGTAAATTAGAAGTTAGTAGTCGTAAATAATAATGTAAAATTATTTTTAGGAGCAAGCCTGAATTATTTCCTTCATTCTGGATTTGATATATGATATAGAGATATATGATATAGACCTAGACCTTGGACCTAGACCTAAACCTAGACCTAGAGCTAGACCTATACTGACCCTTGTAAATCACATTACCTTCTTTTTCATTGGCACAAAACGCTTCCAAGTAAAGAAAAAAGATAAATCTTTATTCATTAGCGGCAGTTAGTTTGAAATTGAAACAGAATATTTTACTTGGAATCTTTACTTTAAACAGGTTTTAATCGCGAATAAAGGTGTGTAATACAGCAGATTATTATAACATCTAACTTTTCACACAAAATTAGAACATGCTTATTTTAGAACTGAACCTGATCTTGGTAAATGTACAATATGTAATCGAAATCAAACACAAAAAAGAAGTTTCTGCCTAATAAAGTTTATACAGAACTATTTTCGAAAAAGGTAGTATAAAATCTTTAAAATAACTTTCATGTATTTTAGAACTACTGCATAAAGTTTATTAGTTATTATATATTATAAATTATAAAGTTATTAATTATTATTGTTAATAATTATATAATTATATGTAATTATATAAGTATAAAATTATTTGTTATTAGTTATAAAACTATTAGTAATTATATATATTAAAGTTACAAAGTTATTATAATAATAAAACAATTATTAATGTAACTAATAATTCAGTACTATTTTCCTGAGCGGATCTATTCATCTTAAACATATTTTCAGCCTATTTCTTCTATGTACACTCTTCCGTTTGAAGAGAATAGCAATTCCAGAGCATATCACTCATTATAGGTAGAAAACACCATTCTTTTCCCCTTTACCTTAATTTTTTTATCCTATCCAAACAGGCTTTTAAATTCATTAAAATTTTTTGTTATCAAATATATTAATCAGAAAGGATACATTACGCAGTCTATGTAAGGAACGAATATGAATTTTAAACTTCGATTATGTCTTCTATAATTAATCCTTCCTTTCTGTTGTTGTCGCTATCTTAAATTTCCGAATTACTTAAGTCAGAAACATTGAATTAATTTTAAAGAACTAAATAATTGGACTGAATAAAAGCTATAATTATTTATTAGTATGTCCGATAGAGTCAAATTCTTTTCAGTCACCACTTCAAGCGGAGCCCTTAGTGATAGGACACTGCGGTGCCAAGGTTAAAGAATCCTTCTACACGAGTTCGTGGTTTTCTTACAAGTCTGTTCACACGAGAAGAAAATCATACGTGTCTATAACCCCAAAAAAAATCCTTTAATGTAGGAACACAGGATAGTCAAACCCACTTGCATGTAATGAATAAAACTTTTTAAATGTGTTTGGTAGAAATATTTTTTCAGAAGAATTTATTATTTAGATTAGTGTAAAGTTCAAGCCCTTTAATATTATTACTGTAATCTCAGATTATGTAAGTGTCATTTACAATGTTTGACAATGAAATGTTTAGTAAAACATTAATTATTATTAACAGTGAAACAAATGAACGTAAGTGAATTTTATTAATCAGGACTGAATTGAATTTAATTAATCAAGACTTTCCTGAATTTAATTAATCAGGACATAAATACATTTTATGTCCTGATTAATTAAATTCAGGAAAGCTCTTTCTGCATTAAGGACATCATTTTATTTAAGTCGTATTAATTTACCAGTCTCAGTGAATGGTAAAACAGAATGATAAAATCTCGAATCATTGCAGTACATATGCTACTTAGTAAAGAATCGTGGTTTTTTTTACGAAATGCTAGGTTATTGAGAATTCCTAGGTAATTGAGGTAGTAGATCAGAATGAATACCTAGGTAAAATGTTTATAACTTCTTGCGCACTGATATATAATATTTATGAATATTTTCCATGCGGTTATATTTGCGAGAACTTATAGACATAATTACTTAAAATAAAATGTAGTCAATATTAATTTTGGTTTAATTTTGTTTAATAAAACTGCAACAGAAATGTTATGAAAACTCGGTTTATTGATTCTTCTTTCTTCTTTTTTAATTTAAAAACTATTTAATTCTTCTTATAATCAAAAATTGTTTTTCATTGAACAATTTCCTTCTCATCAGTTGACCCTCGTTAGATAATTGGCTCCATAAATCATTATACAAACTTAAATTATACAAAAATGAAATTTGTTTTAACCCAAGGAATAATAGGAAGTATTTATCATTGAAACTTACCTTAAAATTCATATTCAACATCTGAAATGATGCAAATGAAGCCAAAGATGTTAAGAATAATTTTTTGTCCATTTCAAACAATGTAAAATTTCATTTCAAGTTAAAAAGATGCTGTTTTTAATTTTTAGTATTATATCACATTGGAATATTTCCTAAGTTCCAAAAACAGGCGAATATGAAAAGAAAAAAAATGTTTAGTGCACCTTTTATGGGCCTTTAGAAGTTTCGCAAAATTCTTACCTCCCTGTAGAGCGGGCAGCATTTTCCCTTGCAAATTCTTCCGAACTTTATCCCTTTGCTACGGGCCAAGCAGGAAAAGATGATTTTTACTCCCAGCGATCTCTAGAGCTCTGGTTCCTCTCCGCATCCGTTGCTCTTGAGCTTCTCTCATTTCAGACACGGATCCGAAAGGCGGAGCTTTACCAGTGACGTAAAGAAACTCCTATTGGATGAAAACATTGCAAAGCCATTTAAAAGTGATCACTCTATTTTTTCGAGTTTTGTTAGATTTTCTTCACATTCATTTTTGATAGAAGGAATATAATAAAACGGAAAACACTCACGGTGATGACGAAGAAATATCTTTCGTGATAAAATAACATGCAAACCGTAAATATAATCTGTTTCTATAGTATTTTTACTCTTTCTTTAAAATGTTATATAAGAAGGAAAATAGTATTTTCATGCCCTATTAAATTTATCTCCAAACATTATTCATAATAATTCTCAATAATAAAATGCAGAATGTCTGAAGACAACATATGCCTAAAGAACAGTGGTATAAGCATAAATAACAGAAATGCGCTTTTAAGGAAATGCAACATGAAGATAGACAGTATATATTTCCATTTTGTAACTGCAGTTGTATACTATAACTGCAGTTACAAAATGGAAATGTATATATACTATAACTAATAATAGTAATATATATATATATATATATACTATAAATATAAAAATTGTAGTAAGCTCGCCTAAAAGTTACCAAGAGCTGCTGCGCCAAAAGGTTCAACACGTTTTAAAAAAATTAATACATCTGAAAATCAAACCATTAGACATGTAAAACATTAAAAAACAGAAAAAGATAAAAAGTAAGCGGAAAATGGTAAATTAGCCCAATTCGACTTCCAAACTGGCTTTCCAAGGGAAATTTCATTTATTTGAACGTCGAATCAAGCTAACCCCATTACGCGTTTCGCCAAAACAGACAACTAAAACTTTTTCGCTAAAAATTTTTTAAAAATTTAGACAAAGTGTCTTGGAAATTTTAATAGTCTCAATTCTCTGTTCCAATTTCCCGCCGCGTCCGCACAGAATGACACATTAAGGTGTTAAAATATGTTAAACAATACCTAAACTTCCTAAATCTAGACTAAAATGAAAATTAAAATCAAAATAAAAACGAAAATAAATAGCGATGAGCTATTAGTCCTAAAAATACAAAAACATACGGGCTGGACCTGCAAGCTAATTTACCATTTTCCGCTTACTTTTTATCTTTTTCTGTTTTTTAATGTTTTACATGTCTAATGGTTTGATTTTCATATGTATTAATTTTTTTAAAACGTGTTGAACCTTTTGGAGCAGCAGCTCTTGGTAACTTTTAGGCGAGCTTACTACAATTCTTATATTTTACTTATTTTGCAGCATATTGCGCAAGATGTTTTCTAGACCAAAATTGGTTTTTTTAAAAATTATAATTACTCCTTTGCTTGATAAATTATATACTATAAATAATATATACTATAACTGCAGTTACAAAATGGAAAAGTTTGATGAAGTGTTTATAAGCCTGTGAACATAGCTTTAATAATTTTATATAGTTTTATTCTCAAATGGATTTTGTTAAAATTCATTCCTTGTTTTTTTAATTATCTTGTTTTCTAAAACACAGAAACGATGATCTTTCTGTTATATTGACAGGAAAGATAAAACAAAGTTCATATATATGTAACATTGAAAACACTTTTTTCTATTGTACATTTCTTTTCTGTTCCAATTAAAATGTATCCCGACAGTTACATAACAACGATTTAAAGAGTAATCTAAGCCCAAAGTAATTTAAACCCTTTTTAGCATACCATGTTTTATAATAAACTATATTCATTATATAAAAATTCATACACTAGGGACCAAGAATAGCCGCAGAATGTATCAAAACCAAAGATGGTTTGGTTTATTTGATTATGGCAAAGAATTCAAGGGTAACTAAAATCGCGACAACCTTGTATTTAGCGTACATATGTAAGCTAAATACAAGGTTGTTATCGCGATTTTAATTGTCACATTGGTGTGTTTATCTTCTATTCTAATTCAAGGTTATTCTGTCTAAGGGGAAAGATTTCTTTTTATCCTTTGATTATAAACTAAAACTATTAGAAAGTTTTTTCCCTTGCCATTACTTGCCATATTCCATCGTTATTTTAATAGAAGAAAGATCTTCCATTAAAATAACAATAATAATTTTGTTGTTATCCTATTTTTTTATTCTATGAGATGTAAAATTGAAATAATTCAGATTTTCCATAAATGCAACTTCTATGTCATTTGTTTGCTCTGTTACAAAATCATTTTTTGATTCTCAAGAAATACTTAAGATTTTATGTTACTTGGAAAAAATCGCATTTCTTGTCATTAACGCACTTTAGCCAAAGCAAAAGAGTATTTCTCATGGATATGAAACTAATGCCATCCTTCTAATTTAAGTTCCACTAAATGTATCTAAAAGATTTCTTCAATTGGTGAATTTTATTTTCTTCACTCCTTCTGTTTCACGAAACTATGGCAGCTTTATTTAATGAATCCACTGACAACTTGCTTGTTTTCCATTTTCGCTTGTCTCATAATTGTAATATTTTGATTTCGATTTTTCTCGATAAATGGCGCTACAATTTATTTGTTTTTATTTCATCTGTTTAAATGGCATAAACCAGACTCTAGAGCAGATTATTTTTGCTCCTTTAAAAATAAGGACTCCCTTGGTTGTGTTCTTTGTAGCATAGAGTTATTCTTTAAAACCAACTTCAAACGAAGGTTGAATTTTTCTTCAATAAACAAATTTCCATGCCTTACCGAAATTCGAAATCTGGCCCGTCAGTTTAAGAGCCATAACTACCAGCAATGTGTCATATGAAATCAATGGACTTTTTTTTTTCAAGACCAAAAAAAAATGAATAAAATAATGGAATTTTTAAATACTATTTTAAATTTTAGCATTTTTAAAATTTTTAAATTACTTATAGATATTAGATATACAGATTGATTTATATTTATGAGCCACTAAAAGAGGACTGTATGAATCTAATTTGATCATAGGAAAATACTTAGCTTGGTTCAGCTGACTTTGAAAGCAAAATAATATTTGCTAATCCTGGCTTTAATTAAATAAAATGCATTCCCAAAGTCATTGCTATAGCATCAAAAAATCCGTTTCTCTAAATTGGTTTTCAATAGAAAAAATAATACTTATTTGCAGATTAAAGGTTCAGAAAATATATAATGAAGCATACGTTTTAGCAATTAAAGAGGTATTTATTAATTGTTTTTAATTTGTTTTCGAAGCATTCTATGAAAACAAATGGCATTCGAGCAGACTTATTTGGCATACGTACACTTAAATCAAATGATTAATTTGGGTCCGCCAGCGGCCGAGCGGTAAAGGCCGCTGAACACTGATATTCAAATGCGGGGTTTGAGTCCTTGTGAACGGGCTCGCTGCATGGGTGTTTTCATGGTTTTTCCCACATGTAACGTGAATACGATCCAGATTTCCTTAAAAGGTCCTTCACAGAGTATCCATTTCTTTCGTGTAGTTCCAAATGGAGGAACACGTAATAAATAACTAAAAAGGTATTAATTTGCACTACTAATTGCCAACATTTCGTGCACTACTATCTCCCAGTTGACGGACGTACACAATGAAAGGTACGAACACAGATAGGAGTTTCAAAAAAGCACAACTAAGCATCTCTTGAAAGTTTGGTGATTTTTGTAGTTAGGTTCCCCCATGGTTTTAGTTCAAGAAATGAATATGAATTAAGAAGATAGGGCTTCATTTTGAAAATTTTGTCACGGAGCATCTTTTAGTAAAAATAATACGAAACTTAAACATTTAAGCAGATACTGCATGGAAAAGGAATGGTCAAGTTGAAAAGAAAATTCACAGCTAAATTAATCGAATTAATGGCAGCTTCCTACAATCAAAATTATCAGAGAGAAAATAGATACAAACATTGCCAAACGACATAAACCGTGTTAAAGTTTCGAATATAAAAAGTTCTAAAAGTTGTCTTTTAGAAAGACATTAATTTAGAAATATTGGTTTCAAATTATTACTGGTAGAATAACGAAAATTTGAAAAATAATTCGAGTTTGTAATTCACTTTTAAAAATACCTAAATTAGATGCTTTTATTGTTAGCAAAAATGACATCAAATGTTTAATTCTTGATAATTTCTTCAGCGACAGATTTCGCATAATATGAAAACGACTTTTTTTTAGCATTCTATGAAAGGAGCATTTTAGGAAATATTTTTGTTGTAGGATAAGGAATGATTAACTAATTGGAACTTTCTTTAAAAATGGCGAGCATAAAATTTAAATTTCTTACTTAATTATTGAAATGTATTCTGATTAAAATTCTCAGTCTGGATTTGATTTTTTTCATAAATTAAATAAATACTTTTCATTAAAATTAATATATCAGGAGTGTAACCTATAACACATATTATAATGCTCACGTATTTCAGGCTATACTCGAATATTTATCAACATCAGATATAACAACTCGCACTTCTTAAACTTCTTTTCATACTTTGCGCGAGCAAGAATTGCATTAATTATTTTCTGTTTCTGTTTTCGCATGCATTTCAATAACTGATAGCATTCTTGCAAGTCTATAACAGCTATGATCTTTTAATATTCTTATAAATCTATAAAAGAGAAGTCAAACATTTTCTAATCATCATTTTGTACGGCCTATTTTTACTATTTAACAGTATTAAGAACCACAGCGTGAGCGATGAAGTTAGTTCTCTTTGCTTGGGCTTTCTCATTCATTTTCAGCTTCATTAAGACTTAACAATTGCATCTTAGAATAAAAATATCATTAATTGATGTTAATCAAATAAAAGTCAAATGGCCTAACATTTCTATTCAAAATTTCCATTAAAAGCAAGGTAACTTGGTATTCCATTAATTTTCTTACACTGCGTACTTCGATCAAAGTTAATACTGATTTTATTTTCGCCATCGACAAAATAGCTGGCCCCTGGTTTAGGTGCTTCTCGGCATTTTGGATCCCGTCGATGGAATAAAAAAAAGATCTTAGTGCAATGTCCTCCGGGACTTGGCAATGCAAGTGATGAATACTGAAAGAAGGACGGGAACAAGCATGAAAGGTATAGTCGTATCGTGGGAACACTGCAATTGAGACTATGGGAAAAATGTTGGCGATGGCGTATCTTGAATGTTGAAAAGTTGCTGTTAAAGATTTGGCATCCCTAACTGCCCTCCTATTGTTCAAAGCTTTAAGCTTTTCATAAGTTAATGTTGATATTCACTTAAACATTTCTTTGCATTTGCAACAATCAAATTTTCTTTCTTCGCTGAGTTTCAACTGAGTATTTGCATCCATTTGAAATTTAACAATATGCTTTACTCTGTTAGAGTAGGTTGTTAAGTTTTGAGCAATAGAATAAACAATGCGATAAATTCAGTGATATTAAATAGCTGGAAAGAAATTGTTTGCATTCATTTAACTTAAATTAGATCACTACAAAATCCCCTGAAAATTCAGTTCTAGGCTTCCAAATTGTTTTTTTCACCCAGCAAAAACGATGACTAGTATAGATCAAAATTTTTTCGATGTATTCCTTCCCATAGTTCTCGTTTTACACCTCTTATCGGGTCAAAATAGCGAATGGAAACTTGTCTCTGGAGCCACAGAAACAGCATTCATCGCCAACTATGCATCTCATATTCTTACACGAACGATTTTATCTTTCTTTTTTAGCTTAACATTTCGTTTCCTATTGTACAAATATGTAAACGATCATTGGAGTTATGCTGTGTCGATCATCATTACTGATGTAAGTAATTCGATTTTTGAAAAATATTTCAAAATCATTAATGAATTTATATTCTAATTATATTTTTTGGTCATAGGAAAAATACACGAAGTATGATTTTATTGGCTATGTAACTTAGCCTTAATTAATTCACTCAAATTATAAGGACATGATATTTAGATTTTACAAGGAATTGCCGTACTGTGAAGTAATACTTCTTAAGGAGGAAGAAGTATTATGTTAAAAAATGTTAATTAAAAGCTATGAATTAATCGTGAAGCGGCTTTTCCTAAGTATTTCAAATCATATTTAAACTAAGTATTTTACTCCACGTAAAGTAATCCTTAATGTATTTTGATATTGAGATTTATTTCAACTTCGACCCAGTAATTTATTCATTTAATTTTACTTACTTATTTATAAAAGTGGTGCAAAGTTGAAACTATATGATACCCTAAGCGACACTGTGTCACTGCTTGGAGCCATCAGGAAGGAATACAGCATTTTAGAAGGTTTTGAGGGCTGTTTAATTAATTTTTTCTTTACAGAGTCCATCAGTCGTAGCTTTGGCACAGGACCTTTGTCATGTCATCTAGTGCACTACTGATTCCTGCCTAATCTTCAGTACTAACTATCTTACTCTTGGGTGTCTCGTTGCTCTTGAACACTCTGAAGTTACTAACGTAGTCACCGCATCGATTTTATCGCATCATTTTGAATAGTTTCATTCTTTTAGAAATGTGGTTTTGGCAATAGTTTTTCATTCAATTGTATACTGGATTTCTGACTATTTAAAATCAGCACTGTTGCCACTTGGAAAAATTAAAGTCCATCAGTCGTAGTGTGTTTGCGTTTGGAAGGAGCTCTTTTCAGAAAAGTATAGGCACAATAATCTATAGGTGAAACATCAGAGGACTTTGCAAAAATACATTGAAAAAATAAATGTTCAATACCTGTATCAGTCTTCAGTTTTTCAAGGAGTGCAAATTTTCGAAGTATAGTATGACTTGTTGCTTTGTCTTGATAAAGCTTCACTCTTTTAAAGTCATTAGAATAAAGAATGGGATTCTTCTGCAAATTTCGAACGAAAACATTCCCGTCATAGTACGTTGATTTTATTTTAGCATTTTTTTTTTCATTCATTTTATTTTTAATTTCCCACTGTAAAAGAACCCTGCGACAATCATAAACCTTTTACTGAAACTTATGGAACCAGATTTGTACATTTTTTTACTCTTTGTTTTCGATAATAAAAAACCTTTTTTATAGTGATTTATATTCCCTTGCTTCACCAAGGGTCACAATGTATTTCAATTTATCTCTTCCTAAAAAGTTTTCATAAAGAGTTCTGCAAACTGTTCTACGTTGAGCCATATGACTCCGCAAAAAATGATGAACATTACGTTTTTCACCTTTCTAAAGCTGTAAATTTTGGTTTATTATTTTATTCATTGTTGCTACAGATGTGTTTAAAGACTTATGTGATTAAAGACAGATGTGATTGATTCGTGCATCGGTGGATTTTTTCTTGTTACCAACGATTTAACTTTAAAAACATTAGAAACAGTTTTTGCCTTTTTCGGGTATTCATTTGGAGTCATCTTTCCATGTAAATGTAATCAATAACGGTTTTTCTCCTTCCGATTGATAATGTTGCTTAAGATATTTCTCTTTCAAATCATAAGCTGTTGCCAGAAATTTTTATTCCCAAATTTTGCTTTTTTTCGGTTCTTTATCGAAATCTTTCTGAAAATGTGTCAACACCCTCTGTAGCACATAAGAAAGCTAATAGCCCATTTAATTGGACATATTAATTTTACTTTGAACATGATCATAATCAACATAACTATCCTATTAAATAGTTAATTTCCTACGGGATATTATTCAATACTATGATAAGTTCGCTTATATATCGTATAATAAGGAGTAATTATTCCAAGGCTTGCGTATCAATCCTTCTTTTCAAAAGTAAGCAATGATTATGGCTGATTATTTATTTAATAGGATACAAAACGACTGCTTCAATTCAAGACGTGAATAATGTCTTTCAACAAGAAGAATGTACCAGTTCTTCGATTTTGAAATCAATATTTTGGATATGTGTGTTATTTTATATGACACTCTCATTGAATATGAGTGATATAGTCATCAGTGAAATAGGTCATGTATCTTTTAATGATGTGATACTTAATGTGTGGAAAAATGAACCGTTAAAAAACACGTTCGATGACACAATTAGCAAATCTTTAAAATAATTCTCTATTAAATGAATTTAGAAAGTATAACGATGCAGATGAAGCAGAAATGAATCGTATGGATACCATATGAGATTTTTCCAAGGAATTTTGCCATGCAAAAGTTATTTAAACTCAGATGGCTCCTTATGCGTAAAAGAACTCGAAATAAATTTGAAGGTAGTAGTCGTTATTGCTAAGCTCAGCTGAGAAACGGTTATTCTATTAAAGGTGTATAACATAGCTGTGTGTCAATTTCTTTTAAAATTACGATTCAAGTTAAATTGTATATTCGTGACTTCTGGCAGCTTAGTAATTTAAAATTGCAGAATTTTAAACAGACATCCATAATGTCATTCGTGCTTAAAGTGATGGCTTATCACTTGATACTTTCCACGAGTTAAGGATATCACAGCTCCTTACAGAAGGAAAAGTTGCCCAAATAATTGTACCTGTAAAACACACAGGTTTCTAGATAAATGCAAAAGAAAAGTATTACATCATATACGGTGCAAGGGATAATGAAACTTTATTGGAAACATGATCATCCTTATAAGAATATTTTTATATAAGAAGACATTTGAAATATCCACCGCGCATATCGAGGCATGCATACACTCACCGTGGAATGGCAACTGCACGCGTTGCAGCAGCGTCGTGTCCACCAAAGCATACGTAGCATGAAAACTATAAACTATGTTACTTTCTGTAGTAACTAGGTTTCGATTGCCTGCATAGGAAAAAATTCGAAGATGTCAGATTTTGCGACGCTGGCGGCAATAGAACCGGACCTCGAATCCAATCCAGCGGCGTGGGCATTCTATATCCCGCCAGTCATGTGCAGAAGTGGTGAAATGCGGCAGAGCACCATCCTGCTTCAAAGGCGATGTGATGAATATAACGTCATACTTTTTGTTTGCATTTATCTCGAAAACTATAGGTCACAGGTACAAGGGTTCTTTGGACATTATTTATGTATTCTAAACAAGGAATCTAACGGTGCAGAGTTCAGGTGATTATATTGGGACAACTTCTACAATTGTAACAAAGCGACCTAAATAACAAAATTCTTTAAAACATTGAGTAATTTTAATGCATTTTTGCAAGTCACCAAAGAAATACAATACTTATTGACTTTTTAAATGCCCTCATCCCGTTAATCTAATTTTAACAGCTAAAGGGCTATTTCTAATTAACTAACTTAAATTCTTAGATCCTATTCTCACTCCTCAGAATTGCCTGAAAAGTTATGATGCTAATTATCGCTTGGAATTTATTTAATCTATCTGTGAAAGTACAAATAAACAGTCAAGTGAAATTGAACTTAATTTTATTCTGCTTCAAGACTTAGAAGCGTAAATTAAAATAATACAAGACAAAATAGTAATCTGCTTAGTTTGCAAAGAAAAGCCGAACGTAAAATTCTGTTATCTGCAGTCTAAGTATTTCCTAGCAAGGCTACAACACTCTGTGTTGTATAAACTAAATTCTAAATTAAGATTAACTTACCGCCTGGGCAAATGTCCGGTAATTCTAATTCACTAGAGCAGCTGCTTTCTTGTACATGTACTATTTCTTGGGATAGCAGGTCCGACTGCTTTCTTCCTTTCCGTTTGTACTAAACCTCTCGACCCTCAAATTTGCATTATTCTCAGCGAGAACGTGACGAAACCAGAGATACAGGAATGAAGCAAGTCAGTAACTTTAACAATTAATAAATCTCAAAACAAAAATGCCACATGCTTAAAACCGCGCTTTAACAAGTATTATAAAAATTTATTTTCTTTTCTTGATTTGATTTGATTATTTTATATTTTTTTGATAAGATAGGATAAAACTTCCCTTGTGTTTCAAGTAATGATTTTTAAAGAAGATTCAAAGCTCTTTTATGAATAATTTTTTACGCATTGTACTTTGCCTATGATTTTTTTCCGATTGCCTTTTTAATTTAAAAATGTGACATTATACGTTGAAATGTACAATCGCATGTTATTCACTAACGTGCAAATTAAAATCGCTTCTCAAACATAAAAACGCGTCTATTCTTCGGCTCTTTTATGATGCCATCTTAGCCCCCTATGTCTACTGAAATTTTTGTTTGACATTATGCTCTTTGGGAAGCAAGGAAATTTTCTCTGTTTATTTATTCATCTCTTTTATACTATATAATTCTCCTTAGCGTTATCTTAGAAACAAAGAAGAGAATTTAGAACCAGATTCTGAATTTACATCTGCCTAGTGTCTCTTTTAACACAGCGTCTATTTACATTTTTTATATTATTAAAGATTTAGTACATTGTTTGAAGCGAATGAATCATCCTTCACAGAAAATAGCGTTGTTTTCTTTTTAATCGTTTTAAAGGTAAACTTGTATAAGATACAATCCATTTAGCAGACAATTTAAATAAATATCCAAGTACTGATTATCAGCTATGTGGAATATTTAAAATTTATTTGCATACTAATTGAATAGTTTCGTTGAGTACCCTACATATAGATTTTAAGGTAGCAGTTTTAACTGTACTCATCCCAGATTAATTCATTTGTCCTGGCTGACACCAGTGCGAATGGAAACTGATCCGTGTTGATATTTTAATTACATGGATATCGGTGAGTTATAAGTAGCATAATGCATAAATCTAGAATCGATATGCCTCTTTTGACGAACGACTTGGCAAACACACATTTATCAACCAAAATTAACTATACCTATCGCAATGTAATTTAAAGTGAAAATTTAATTTTAATGTACTTTTGTCTGTAAGCTTTACTGTAATTAAAATAATTCTCATATTCAATCGAAATTTAATGTCTGAAATAAAAGTTATTTTTGGAACAGAAAGTTCAAGTTTCATATTTCGTGCCTAGTAAGTTTCTACCTATTATAGCATCGCAGACTAAAGAACTGTAGACTCATGACTATTTTATTTATTAGTTAAATTTATGAATGTTAATATAATTTACAAATATTGATATAACAATAATTAAAATATCTATTAATTATTCGCAGTAAGATAAGGGAGGAAATTTTTATTATCTTCTTCATCTTATTGTTTTATTTCATTTTAAATTACATCTTTTTCATTTTCTTTCCACTCTTTTACTTCTAGAACGAACTGTAAAAAGTTATAAATGCATTCGTGATACATTAAATGTGTAGAGACATTAGGTACATTTTTGGAAGCAGGAGAATTGAAAAATTAGCAACGCTTCGCCGGGAATCGAACCACGGACCTCTGGAATACGCGCCCAGCGTGCAGACCAGCACACCACGAAGGCATGCCAAGAAGGGAGAAATACCTTATAAATGGTATCACTGTTGAATGAAAGGGAATAAATTGAAAGCTTTTTTTAGCTTTTCAATTTATTCCTTAATATTAGCTTATTTATGAATATAAATTATTTTAAAAAAATTTTTCACTACAGATTACTGCATTATTATTCAGTAAATTAATAAACACAAATACATGTTTTAAGTACAACTGGTTCCAAAACATTTATAATTATACTTGTATTTATAAATATACGTCATCTGCTTAAATTTCATAATTAATTGTCCATCACTTTTACCTTATAATAATTAAATTCTACTTGACATATGAATACCTAATTTTTTATCTATTTCATACGAGCAAAGATATGTCGCTACATATATTTAATTCCAAATTTAAAAGTGGTGTATCGGTGTATTGAGAATACGGCAAAGCACACTAGGGCTATCTGCCTAAGGGGAGGGATGCCTTTCGTGGAGGACTTTCTAAGGGAAGCGTTCTCGTATACACGTTACACATGGGGAAAACCACGAAAGCGCCCATGCAGCCAGCCCGTTCGCGGGATTCGAACCTCGGACCGAACTACCAGTGTTCAGCGATTTTACCGCTCGGCCGCTGGTGGGCCTCCAAATATAAAAGAATATTGCTTTTTATTGGTATGAAAGAGATTTATTAGTTACTTCCAAGTATTTTCACATGAATAATATTCTAGTCTTCTTAATATTTTCATTATTAAGTTTTTTTAATGGACATTAAATTCTTGTCTTGAACCACTGTTTCATTAAGTCTTATTTCCTACACGTATCATATCACTACCATTTAATAAAATCCTAAGTTAAATTAAGTGTTCGCGGAACATAGACTAATAATTATATTACGTTAAGCATTGCTTTGGAAAGAAAATTTTAGATTTTTAACTTCTTACCTTTATTTGCAAAAGAATTTCTTAGGTTTCTTTAACAAATTATGCTCGTAACACCTGTTAGTCCAAGGCCTAGCTATTTTCAGTCTTTTTCCGCTTTTAAGCAAAAATTTCCGATTTATGTAAAAATATCATCGCAGTTTAATAAATTTTTAATTTTTTAGTTTCTTATTTCTCTGTTTTGCTTTCATTTCAACTTGTTTAACAACTTTATTCAGCCTTAAAGTATTGACAATATTTTCACATGTCACCTTGGTGGATATACAGCAAGAATTTGCTTTGTCGTTAGTTGCACCATTGTACTTTTACTGATATTACAACTAAATTTGTTTTTCCAAGCATATAAATTCTAGTCAATATATATTCGTAACAAAGTTCTTTAATTAGTCTTAGCTAAATGTTGTAACAGAGAACAGTTAATATTTCATAAGTCCACAAATATTCTTTTCATTTCATTAAGCTTTCCTGATATTCGTTCTAAGTAATACTTTTTGATGTGCTATATGCTAATTATTAAAAAGTATTAAAATTCTACATTGCCCAAAAATAAGGTCTAAAGAAACTTTTTTGCCTTTTTTAATTTCATCACATCTATTGTATCACTCTCCAAATTAAGACCTTCATAAAAAAACTTTCAAATTTTTGTACCTCTTCCCTCTTCATGTCACAGATGGGAATCTCTTTCTTCTGGTAAGAATTACAACTTACTTTGAGGTTCCAATTAATAAGAAAACGAAATATAGAAGTATGAAATGTGTTCGTGAACAGAAATAAAAACATTTCTTGCACTTTAAATTAAACTGTAACATAAATTGTACTGTAACATAACTGTAACCCATCTAGGGATGCATATACGATTTATAGACCCAGATTCCACATTTATAGACCACATTTATAGAATCGGCATGTCAATGTCGGCTGACATAGAGATTGTCGATCCTGTGTCATATTCTTACAAGTCATATAAAACGCTGTCATCAGATTGTAAAGTATATTCTATGTTAATTAACGTATGATTTGGAACTTCTGTCACTTCTTTTCGTTAGCTCTCATTAGGGTTTAAATATGATCTAAGTATCAGTGTGTTCTTAAAAGTTTAGAAGAGAGTTTTCGGCAGCAACACTGACACTATGGTATGGTTCTCTCACCCAGGTCTCTGAATTAATTATCCGGAGTTAGCCATTTTGTTAGCCGCAGTCAAATCGCGCACAATAATTTGAGCCAATGCTTGTTAGACTGTTTGCGTTTTAGCCTACAGCATTGAATTAACTTGAATTTTAAATTCAGCTTTTCTGTTACTGATATTCTGCAAGTCCGGAGAATTAAACTGTAAGGCCAAGTCATGCATTTTATTCAATGTAAACCTTTTCATAAATATATCTTCTCCAAATGCAGTAGTTAATTTCACAGATAAAGTGATAACTCGCTTGACTGTTTTAGTAGGATTTAAGAATTTTAATTAATTTCAGAGAGTAACCCTACGAAGTACTATAGTTCACAAAATATGGAAGTTTAAACATTTGAATGCATAAGCAAAGCCTGTTCTTTCTTTTGACCAATACTATTTATTAGTGAGTAGCATTCGTGGCTATCTGCTTCAGATGAAAATATTCCTGGTAAATTGTTCAAGTCAGGAATGGAAAAATCCACAAAAGTTAATGCAGGCGGATATTGTCCTGTTACGAAGGACAGATTACCTGAGAAATTTCTAGTATTCATCAGTATTTTTGGCCAGAAGTGAACTCTCTAATTCAGTGAAAAGAGAAAAGAAAAGCACTCTTGTTGAATCGGCAAGAGTTATCCAAGAAATCCATTTTGTGATAAATATTAATTATTAGAATGTGCATGGTTAATTAACTTTTTAATGTGTTAACCCTTTCGAGACTAAAGGGACAATATCTTCCCGGGCAGATTTCATCTTTAGTCTTAAGAGGATTAAATATTACATCCAATTCATCTTTATCTATCCTTCCTCGTATACGTAAAACCCCTCAGGGGGGCTCACTTTTGTGAGTACGGGTGTGGCAATCCCGAGGTACCCTAGCCCTTCAGGGGATCATCTTCTTGGTGAGACGGGTGTCACGATCCTGGAGCCCCAGTGATCTTTCCTCTTTTCTGTCTCCTCTCCTCTTGGCTGGAACTTTTTCCCTTCCCTTCTCCCTTGGGGTTTCTCTTTACGGAGTTTGGGGCTCGTCACGAGAGACTGGAACAGACCTTGTGTCTAGTTTTCAAGAGGCGAGAAAACTGCCCACGTGTTTGCCGTGCGTGGAGACCCATGTCGCTGCAAAGGAGGGTCCTGGTAGTTGAGGGGCGAGGTACTGTCCCCAACACACTACTTTGGCCTCTGCTTCAGCTAAACGGGAGGCACCTTAGTCGTTCTCACGGGTGTCAATCGGCTGGTCACTAGTCCTTGTGTCAGTGGCTTGGGGTCAAGCTCTCGGGAGTACCTGCTTTCGGGAAAGCCGACTGTGGGGCTTCAGTTTGCGTATAGGTCGAATCTGTGTTTCCTTGTTGGGCTTTGGTGGTGGGCGGGGCCGTCGGACCCGAATCTTTCTTCTCTTCAATATGGCTTCATCACATATATTTCGATTAATTATTAATTAAAGATTTCGAGGTCACTCCAGTTACTCAAGTCACTCCAGTCACTCAACATAGTTCTGAAACGTCTGCTAAACCAGTCACTCAACCTAGTTCTGAAACATCTACTGCTAAACCAGCCACTCAACCTAGTTCTGAAGCATCTACTGCTAAACCAGTCATTCAACCTATTTCTGAAACGTCTGCTGCTAAACCAGTCACTCAACCTAGTTCTGAAAAGTCTACTGCAAAAAAATTACGTACAGATACAAAGGAAAAAAATCATAACAATAGTCCCCGTTTCCTAGTCATCTCTAGTCCTTTTGGCGAAATGCATAAGATGTCTCCTTTCGTAATAAACAAATACATCCAGTCTTGTATTGGTGAGCCGAGAAATATAAAGCGTCTCCGCTCCGGAGACTTGCTTATTGATACAACCTCAGCCACCCAGTCTGCTTCTTTACTTCAGATAACTAAACTTGGGCAAGCGAATGTCACTGTAACACCACATAAGTCACTGAACTATTGTCGTGGTGTAATCTCAGAATTCGACCTTCTGTATGTTTCTGAAGAAGAGATCGCTTCTGAGCTATCCGAACAAAATGTCTGCGGTGTAAGGCGGATCAAGATGCGTAAAGAAGGTAAGTTGATAGACACGAAACACGTGATCCTTACCTTCAACACGCCTGATCTGCCTAAGAATATTAAGGCCGGATATCTAAATATTCCTGTAAGACCTTATATTCCAAGCCCTATGCGATGTTTCCAATGCCAGCGTTTCGGCCATTCTAAGACGTCTTGTCGTGGCAGCCTCACGTGCTCCCGATGCTCACAGATTGGCCACGATTCTGATAATTGTACCGCTGTGCCTTTGTGTATAAATTGCAAGGGTGACCACCCAGCATTTTCTCGCTTGTGACCAAAATGGAAATCGGAAAAAGAAATCCAGACTACAAAAGTTACAAGGAACATCTCTTACGCCGAAGCCAGAAGACTAGTCCAGAGCACACAGCTTCGACCAAATACATCATACGCCAGTGCTGTTAAATCATCTCGTACAGTTGCCACCCAAACATCAATAGGCACACAGACCCTACCAAATAAAACCCAACCGTCTACATCCAACAAGAAAAAGGAAAATGCAACCCATATAGTACAAAAAAAAGAAACAGTTATTCAAAGTAAGCCCAAAACTGCCACACAAAAAATATCAAATAAAAATAGAAGTCGCAGCAATAGCTCTCTTGATGAGATGATTTCTGAATCTGCGGATTCAGACTTTATGGAAGTGGAAGAGGGTCTGGAAGTTCCCAGGCATCTACTTCCACGAAAAACAAAAGAACAGCACAGGAAAAACAAAAGCCATTCATAATGGCCACCCTCGTGTCATGGAACTGTCGCGGTTTCCACCGAAATTTGCTAGACATCAAATCTATAATTAATGTGTATCATCCTGTATGCTTTGCAATACAGGAAACAAATCTAAAACCAGAACAACAGGCAAAACTTCGGAGATTTTCTCTCGTCAGGAAGGATAACCTTGCAGGTGAGCATGCCAGTGGAGGTGTATGTCTCCTCACCTCACTGGACTATCCCTCAAGTTCCTTTCCTTTGACGACTTCTCTCCAAGTTGTCGTTGTACAAGTAAACTTTCATATTGTATTTTCAGTCGTTTCTCTTTATTTGCCTCCTAATGAGCACATTGATCAGCAAGGTTTAAATGATCTGAGCCTTTCATAATAATAGGAGATTTTAACAGCCATAGTCCGCTCTGGGGTAGTAAAGATACAAATTGCCGTGGAAGACAAATTGAGCAGATGATCGAAGATCATAGCCTTTGTCTCTTGAATAATGGGCAGAATACTTACTTCCATGAGCCTTCAAGGACATTCCAAGCTCTCGACCTTGCCATCTGTTCACCATCTCTGCTGCCATTTTGCACTTTTAGTGTGGTAAATGATCTTTACAACAGCGATCACTATCCCATTTTTATATCTCTTGCACGAAGAGGAGCAAACCCCATGTCGAGATCCCCTCGATTCATACTCGATAGGGCAGACTGGGAACTCTTCTCTTCCATTGCAGAGCTCACAGATGAAATGGTAGAAGATGCGCATATCGATGATGCTGTTGAAGCTGTTACAAATACTATTATTGAGGCAGCTATGCTTTCCATTCCTAGAACATCAGGAAAAATACTGAAATATTCGAAACCGTGGTGGAATCGCGATTGTCATGAAGCACTGAAAAAACAGAAAAAAGCATGGGGTATTTTTCGTAGATATCCTACTCTGCGAAACCTCATTGCATTTAAAAGAGCCAAAGCAAATGTACGAAAAGTAAGGAGGCAGAGCCAAAGGAATTCCTGGATTTCATATGTGTCGTCAATAACATCCTCCACGCGTAATAAGCGGGTTTGGGAAAGAGTTCGAAAAGCATGCGGGATATATAAAGACCACTCACTTTCCTTTTGGAAAAAGATGGCCGAGTGATTAGCTCCATAGAAGAAATTGCGAATACTATCGGGGAGACATTTGCTGCCGTTTCTTCCAGCAGAAACTATTCACCTGCATTTCTCTCTATCAAGCAGCACTCTGAAATAAATCCCATTGCATTCAACTCGTCCAAATCTGAGCCTTACAATAGAGCATTTACTATGCTGGAATTAAAGAGAGCTTTATTGCAGACACATAGGTCTTCTCCGGGTCTTGATGGCGTGAATTACGAAATGCTAAAACATCTGTCCTATAAGTCACTGACTGCCGTCCTCACTCTTTACAATAGAGTGTGGAAGGAGGGTATTTTTCCCAGTGCGTGGAGGAGAGCTGTTGTAATTCCTATTGCTAAGCCAGGGAAAGATCCAAGGAATCCATCGAACTATCGGCCAATTGCCCTTACGAGTTGCGTATGCAAACTGTTTGAAAAGATGGTAAACAGCCGCCTAGTCTACTTCTTGGAAAAGAATGATATTATATCGCCTTATCAGAGCGGTTTTCGAAAGGGAAGAACAACTGTAGATAACATGCTCCTCTTAGAGACATCTATTCGAAAAGCATTTGTAAGAAGAAGCCACCTTGTCTCGATATTTTTCGACATTGAAAAAGCTTATGATAAGGTATGGAGATACGGTATACTTCGCGATCTTCATGAAAGTGGCTTGCGCGGCAACCTACCAATTTTCATTCAAAATTTCTTGAACACTAGAACTTTTCAAGTAAGAATTGGCTCTGTTCTGTCAGATGTTTTTGAACAGGAAGAGGGTGTGCCTCAAGGCTGTGTGCTCAGTGTAACCCTGTTTAGTTTAAAAATAAACTCTGTACTAAAAGAACTTCCTCCCACCATCTTGGGATCTCTATATGTTGATGATCTGCAGATTAGCTGTCGAGGGGCAGACATGAGATACGTACAGAGGCAATTGCAGATGGCTCTGAATAACATCCAAGAATAGTCAAACAAACAGGGATTTACTTTTTCCAAACAGAAAACTGTGTGTGTTCACTTTTGTAGGAAGCGAGGTCTCCATCCTGAGCCTGAGTTATATCTGAATGGTACAATTATTCCAGTTACGCCCGAAGTAAAATTTTTAGGAGTGACGTTCGACCGAAAATTGACCTTCCTTTCTCATGTTTTAAACCTGAGAAAGAAGTGTCTAAAAACACTAAATATTTTAAAAGTGTTGGCGAACACCTCCTGGGGTGCAGAGCGTTGCTCCATGCTTCGCATTTACAGAGCGCTCGTCCGCTCTAAACTAGACTATGCCTCAGTTGTTTATGGATCCGCTCGGCCATCAGTATTGTTAAAACTGGATCCTGTTCACCATCAAGCTCTGCGGATTTGTTCAGGAGCTTTCAGGACCTCTCGCGTCCAGAGCCTGTACGTTGACTGTAACGAACCATCACTTTATCTGAGGCGTGAGCAATTGTCCCTCTTGCAATATTTTAATATTCTATCCCAATAAGCTTTGCTTACTCGATGATGCGTGTAACGTTTTATTTGAAACGCGTCCATCCTGCGTTCCTACCTTTGCTTTAAGAGTTCGCCCTGTCATTGAGGAACATTCCCTCTCTGATATGCGCCCCCAAGCAGTACAGATTTTCGAAATTCCACCTTGGGAAAATTCACGGATCCAGCTTCTTGATGTTTTCAAACATCACGTGAAGGCAAGCACAAACGAGATCGTTTACAAACAACTCTTCCCTGAACACAGGCACAAATATAGCAGTTATTATCCGATATATACAGATGGATCCAAGTCAAATGATCATGTTGGGATGGCGTTTGTATTTGAAGATTACATAGAGGGCAGAAGCCTGCACCATGCTTTCTCAGTCCTAATATCTGAATTAACTGCAATATATTATGGTCTTTTGTACATCTCGAAGCTCTGCCACAAAAAGTTCATAGTTTATACAGACTCGTATAGTGCTCTGAAATCTTTGGAAGCTTTTCCTAACACTCAGAATCCTGTGGTAGTGGATGTTCTCAAAATTCATATAAACTTAACGATTCGAGGATATGAAATCCTGTACTGCTGGGTTCCTGGACATGCTGGAATAAAGGGAAATGAGCTTGCAGATATCGCAGCCAAATCTACTGTTGAACTACTTTAGTCGCCTTATCCCTTTTAGAGATATCTGCTGTGTCATCAAGGGATAGGTCCGAAAAAAATGGCAGCAAATTTGGGATGTTCAGCTTCAAAACAAGTTAAAACAAGTAAAACCTAGAATTGAGCATTGGGAATCTACCAAACATCGTAAGGAGGAAGTTCTTTTGACTCGCCTCAGAATTGGTCACACTAGAGTGACACATAGCTACCTTTTAAAAGCTGAGAATGAGCCTGTTTGTTCAAATTGTAATATTTGTCTATCTGTCCGACATATTTTAATTGAGTGTCCATATTTTAATAATCTTCATCAGAAATGTTTTAATGGCTGTGACTTACCTCTCGACCGTTTAATCGGAAGAGAGGTCAATTGTAATTTATTTTATTATTTAAAAGAGACTGGCTTTTATTACCAATGTAATTTGTTTTGAAGACTGTGTCTTGAATTTTAATGTGTGCTTTTAATTTGTGTTTATATGACTTCATCCTCTGGATTTGGTACATTTATCTACTTGTTTTTATTTATTGAATTTTAATGTCATCAATTTTAATCATCCCATCTTGTGTTTGGCGCGTCATAATCATCTCTGGTTTTTGCGCCATAATTACTGACTCACTCACTGACTCACCCGTATACGTAAAAATTTAGCGCTTTTTATATCATTAAAGCAAGGCGTATATCTTGAAAGAAAATTAACACAAAAAAGATAAAACTGAAAGCGTTTCTTTATGTGATATACATTCTCGTTCTCTTTGGTAATAAAAACTATCAGAGCTGTGCCTAAGATGTAATTGACCTATCGCTTATGTCTTGAAAATTACAGCAAGACTCTTTTATTTAACTCAGACAAAAGGTAATAAAAGACACGTCTTGTGCTTACAGAACTAGCCAGCATTTATGGTTGAACTCGAAAACGTAATGAATTGTAATTATACTAACTAAGCTAACCGAAAAGGCCACGCAGATACAATAAGCGCAAGTTGGCTCAAAACCCTAATTGGTATGACACGCCAAATGGAGAGAATATCGCCGTAGATAAACTGCTCTCGAAAGAATAAACTAGCAAACATGGCCTTCAGCAAGCGGAACATGCTCTGATTATACATCTAAAAACCTTCCTTTAAATGCCCTCTCTTTTCTGCTTCATTTGAATACGCATGAACTAAAAATTAGCATGCTAGCAAGAGTATGGAAAGCGAGAAAGACAGAGAAGCTAATTAACTTAAAACAACTGGATAATGAAACTAAACGTATACTCTACAGCGAAATAATTTAATCAGAAAACAGATTTAAAGAAAAAAAACTTTTCTCCTTGCCGAAGAAAGAGATCTGTTTTTGTGAAGTTTAGAATATCAGTTCAGATATCAAAGCACAAAAAATATAATAAATAAATAAAACAAGTTTCTAAATGGGCTTAAAATAAATAATTAAGTATATGTAAAAATAAAATGCAATTGTTAAATGTTTCCAAGTGCTCAACACTACTTTTTTAGAAGTATAATACTCTTATTTCATTGTAGAAGCTTGTAGAAAAATACTGAAAAACATGAGTCGGTAATGATAACGAACCAAAAATAAATATATTTTTTTTCCTAGCTATGCCGTTACAAGCAGATGATGAAATCTTTTTATGTCTTAAATACAGTATTCGATTTTAATACAGTTTTTGTGGAAGTTCAGAAGGCTATTATAAAAGAGAGTTTCAAACTTTAACGATGGGTAACTTCATCCTTCAGAAAGAGTTAATTAGAAATGCATAGGTTTCGATAATATAGTAGGGTTCAAGAGGCATTCCGTATATGATCAAAAATAATTAAAAGAAACTCCTTTGGTAGAATAACATATGTTTATGTGATTCAATTTTACGGTCCACGTGTTCAACATCGTAGCAAAACACAAGTTTCGTTATGATTTTACACAACTTGGATGATCTGATAAATACAGATTTCGATGTTTCAAATGTGAATTTCGTAATATGTTGGCATAAAGTATGATTAACTCCTAAGAATTAAAAAGCATTCTTGCATTCCTTTTGGGAGAAGGGTAAGGTAAAGTACAAGAAATCAAATGCAAAAATAATTTTTCCCAGTAATATAAAATAGTTTCTTCTCGTGCATAACTTTTCATTTTTAATTCGTTATTTCATTTTAGAGTATCATCATCAACTTTCTATTATTCTTGTATTTTCCTCCTATTGTTATAGATAATTTTTCTCTGATTGAATTTTCTTTCTATTCCACTGTTGCATGTTACTCAAGGTATATGTGAAATGACATTGTCCATGATAGCTTGCCCACCAGCGGCCGAGCGGTAAAGTCGCTGAACACTGGTAGTTCGGTCCGAGGTTCGAATCCCGCGAACGGGCTGGCTGCATGGGTGTTTTCGTGGTTTTCCCCATGTGTAACGTGTATACGAGCCAGTTTCCCTTAGAAAGTCCTCCACGAAAGGCATCCCTCCTCTTAGGCAGATAGCCCTAGTGTGCTTTGCCATAATTAAATACACCGACACCGACACCATGATAGCTTAGTTTGTGTTGTCTGTTTAACATACAACCATCCGGCGAGATATTACATTTTGAATTTAGGCTATTAGAGGAAAGATACTTAAGTTTTCTTGATCAGAAATAGGTTTGTGTCATCCTCCAATGATATTATTTGTCACATTTCTTCCCCTTAAACACTATATTACTTTCTATCAAGCTGGTTCTACGAAGTGAATTTTTTCAGACAATTCAAGCTATCCAACAAGAAGCGACGGTCAGTTATGAACAGGTACGAAGCAATTATCCGTCTATAGCGCAACCTTGGTTGGCATTCTGCCAAAACTCATAGACTCGTCCAAAAGGACCGGTATTACTTGCTGCGACGTGAAAGGTCTTCTGTTCTCCGGAAGCGTAATGGCAAACTGCACATCCAGTTGATCAATGGTAAACGAATTGCGCATACTGCGCATGCCCAGAAGAGAATTTGGCGTAATTACGACTTTGGTACAATTTTAAAAGAACATAAATACAGTATGTGGTTGATATTCTGTTATCTGGGAGTAAACAGTTCGGGGTTTAAAACTTGTTAGGTTGTAAGTTTCTTTATTACTTAGAGGGTAATTATCGATTGTAAACTACTGAAATTTTTGTTTAAGAATGATTAACATTTTTGTTTAAGAATGAAACATTACAGGATATATTAGCTAAATCTTTACTGAATATACTTGTGAGGAATAAAAGCAATTGCGTATGGTAAATAACTATATGTTCCATTCGTGTATATACTTTAGCAAATTAAAGAATAAATCCAGTTTAAATTACTGAATTAAAGTCAAGGAAATTATTATAACTAACTGATATTAAATATAACGTTTATGAACAAAATAAACTGAAATGAAATGAAACAGAAGCAAATGCATTAAGCACAAATAAATTTCGGTAGTGTTGTAAATAGTCGATAAGACCTACATGATGAACAGGCTTGTGTAATGGTTGCTTATGCATAGTCGCCAGTATTTCCTGCCACGCCAACGGTACACCACTGAGCATGCGCATTAAACGGAATTCGTTAACATTGATCAACTCAATGTGCGGTTTGCCATTACGCTCTCCGAAAAGAACTATACTGGAGGAAAAGAAAGTCCCCCTCCTTCCACCCTATTTTGAGAATAATTCGGTCCGAATGGCGCATGCGTGTTTGCGCTCATGGTCGCAGATGAGGCGGTCGAACTATACCAATGTTTCCAGGAATGTCAGAATATTGGAATAAGTGTGTATGTTCCAGTGAATGGTCTTTCGAGAGTGCATTTCGTAATAATTTCGATATTTCAATTGGAACTAATTTGAAAACATTTCAGTGGATGTTTTTTGAACTTAGGAATATTTTCCTGTATATATGAATTTCACATAATAGGAATTCTGAGCTCTAAGAAATTTGGTAATGAAGGTTGCTTTTCTTTCCTCATGATTTATAAGTAAACATAAAACAAAATTGTAATTTCATAATTTTCAATCAATTGATTCTTGTAAGTCTAATACAAATAATATTTTTGAGTGAAATACACTCAGAGTCATAAAGCAAAAGTTCCTTTAAAATAAATCCAAGCAATTTAAAAACTTGAAAATCATAAAATATTTATAATTAAATAAACGCTGCAACAAGCTATTTCATTTGTATGAAGTAATGTTTGCAATGATAATCCATAACAGTAAGTCAGAGATGTCTCAAAGAAAACATTTCATGCCACTGACTGGCACCTTTTTTCTCCCAATTTTATCCGAACAGAATGGTGATCACACTAATCTCGATGTCACGTCCTCGCCAAAATCACTGTTTCCAAATAAATATGGTACTCAAGGTTCATTTCTACAGCAACAAAACAACTTAAAAAAATAGTTATTTTTAGCTTATATTATGTGTGTGTATCCTTATATATATAGAGAGAGAGGGAAAAAAGTGTGATAATCTTCCATCGCGTTTATGAAATCTTCGTTTATGAAATTGGTAACATTGTTTGATTTATAAGCAAACCTATCATATAGCTATATTATTTAATCTTCCGTGTATGTGTAATACTATAATTCGCATAACGAAAAGCATCGCTGCTATCACTCACAGAATTTTATTCTGAAGGGATGACCATTTGCTAAGTGAATTTGATCCGGTAAACTGTAAACATTTATCTGCGCTAGGAAATATATCTTTATTTGTAGACGTGCCAAAAATAAAAAAACAGTCAAAAGCACTCTGGATTCTTTTTTTTAACAAGTTATTTGCTACCTTTAATATTAAGATGGTAAATAGCAAAATCCTTCCTTGTTTACTCTATTTCTTTAAATGCTTATCTGTAACTTATTTTAAACTGTTCAGCTGAGCGAACACAGAACATTTATTTTTGTCAATAAGTTAAGTGTTGTATTTTGCGTAGAAAGAAATTTTATTAGTCCAATGGGACAGTTTGCCCAGAAAGACTATTAATTTCGTTTCGGCATTTTGCATTGGTTCACTATAAATGTCGGTTCACTTTTCAAATTGTTGCCGCCAAATATTAGAGCTCCGTGTTATATTTAATTAAATTAAATAATGAAGAATCTGCATAAATGTATGTATGTTTATCGCATTGTGATTTTGAATATTGAACGTTTCCACCCGAATATGGGCAACTGGAAGCCCAAATTTGGAATTTCGAATTTGTTTTATTATCTATTTCATATTTTGTAAAACGTTAACGAATTTTTGATTAAAAAACTTAATTATTTCAAAGCGAGCAATGGCAACAACGTACGGAAAAATCATTTTCATTTCCAGAGCGCGAGACTGTATCAGAAATTCTAAAGCTTTGTTCATTTTAAAATTATTTTGCGATATTTCTGTTGAAGGTAGCACACAAAACGTTAAAAAAACCTTTAGACGTAATGTAAAATCTGAAGGCTTTCAGATTTTTTTTTAATATATTATATCGAACAAGCTTGTGTGAGGGTACGTGGCTGCCACTAAATATCTTTTAACAACTTCGAAATAAAATTTAGTCATATAATTATGTTAAAATATCATATTTTAAAACGAATAAGTTTTTAAAACAGGCGGTGCTAAAAAATTAATAATAATATTGAAAGTGTTTTAGGTGTGAAGGATTCTAAATTAAACAATCATAAAGCGAGAAAAAAAAATTAATGGATCCGGCCAGAATGCCAAAATAAACAAATGCATCGCTCAGTGTTGGTTCACCTTCAGAACTCCGTTTTTGATTAGAAATAATTATCTCCAAACGGATATTTTCTGCACAAAACTGCGCATGCTGTTTTATGGGCTGTAATTAACGAAATGTATCTTGCACGCCTGTGGCTCAGAGCCACAAATGTATGTATACGGCATACCTAACAACTTCAATTCTTGTGTAGCTTAAAAAAATCTCTAGAAAAATATTTTATTTTACTTTGCCTGTACCATCTGGCAGTTTTGCATTATAAAGATATTATAGACTTATAGATCGGGAGAATTCTTTTTAGAAAATGCCGTCTGATTTTGAACTTCCAATCAACTAGTAAGTTCAAATCTTTCATAGGTTCATTGTTTCATACTTCCTTCCCGTAATCTCACCGTGCTATTACGTATACATATTTCATCATACGAAGCTGTCAACCTGATAAAACACACAACACGCGCTTTGGTGTACATCAGTGACGATCATCACGTCCTTCTAAGTAAGCTAGAAGTCTCATTTTGGCTCTGTCAAATGTGCACTTAAAGAGTGCAATACAATATTTTCTACATTTCAAAATTTTTATTAATTTTCGAGCATGCGCATAAAAAAAGTGCTATTTTGAAATAAGACGTGCAATTTTTAACAAAACTCGAGTTGATTTCTTGTCTTGCATTTATAGGTTTTATCTTATCTGCTGTCCAAGATTTTCCCAACAAGTCTAATATTGGCCATTATTGTACTCTTGAGTTATGCTGTAATTGGTTTCCGTTTCCTGTATGACGTCATAATCACGGGAAGGGGCATTGCTTGGATGTTTTATGGAACAAAGTATTTGTTTTTCTTTCTTCATTTCTTTATTTTTCTGTAAAATATAACTTTAAATTAAACTAATTTAAATCTAAAGAAAATCGGAACTTGATTAAAAACTGAATTTCAGCTACGAGCCTAAATAAATCTGAACAAACAAATGATAATTATCATTATAATTATATTTATGATAATTATCATAATAATTATATTTATGATAATTATCATTATAATTATATTATCATTATATATTACATTTTACGCTAAAAAATGTCTTTAAGAAAATTAAGAAATTAATTAAAATAGTAAAAATAAATTGTTAATATTTAGCGTTTCGCCATTTAAACCCAGTACTTTCTTGATTCAAGCTTTTTTCACCACCTGATCTACTGAAGCTAATAACTGGTTTAGGATATTTGCTTTAAAGATGAAACTCAGAATTTTAATCTTGAAAATATGACCTGGGTGTTATTAATACTCTAGGTACTTAATTTGCCAAGTTGCCCTCGTTGCACTTTTTTGATATATGAAATGAAACGTATCGTGATCAACTATAATGATGTAGAATTCCTAACGTTCATATTCTTCATTAATAAAAATGCATTATTAAGAATGGTCTCCAACTGGAATATAAATTCATTAGGATTTCTTTAATAGCTCAGTGGCATAGTCAGATTACTATTATCTAGTGAGGTTCATAAGTTGCCAAAGGGTTTTGTACACTCAAAGTTAAAAATTTGTGAATGTGATCTAGACGACGTGACATGAATATCGTTAGCATATCTGTTTATATAATCTGACCAATGCACCTTTCAGTTTATCACAGATTAAGAAATTCATGGTAAATATGTCTACAATAAGATTTCGTTTCAACAGAGCAAATAAATAATACACCACTTACTCGTTATTCAATGCCTGAAAACGAAACGAAATACAGAAGGAAAATTAAACAAAATTTAAAGCAAAATTCTTTTAAAACTTTAAAAATATTCCTCCATTAAATTAATAGATTGAATTTCCTTAATATATGCAGATTTTTATGCCATGTATTTCTATATTTCGAATCAATGTTAATATTCAAAGCATTCTTTCTCTTTCTTATTAATGGAGAGTTATTGTCAGCAGGATTTATTGTCTCATATTTTTTAAACTTTTCTATGTTTTGACATAATCATCTTTTGTTAATGCTATTCTTTCATAAATTAGTTGTTTCTAAACTAGTACTGCAGAAAAGCATGCCTTCTTTTTAATAAAAACAGGAAAAGAAAGGAATTGATTCAATAAGTCAAAAGTGATTTAAAATCTTGAATTCTTATAAGTAAAATTGTTGAGGAGCTGAGCTGAAATTTTTGGAGCTGTTTAAGACCTAATTATTGAAACATTGCCATTTTAAATCAATTTAACTCGTGTATTTAAGATATGTAAGCTGAGTTTGAAATTTTGTGTTAATAAAAAATATTTTACATTTTGATTAATTTCTAAAAGCTACATTGAGTCACTGGAGATGCTAAAGATTTTTCTTGCTGCCAGAACTGTTCTGATTTCCTATTCTGTATTTTCTTTAATATGCCTTAGATTCCTTAGGTCCTTTCCTTAAATTCCTTAGGTCTGATAATTGAATAATCCAATCCAATAATCCAATCCTTAGGTCTGATAAGACTAGCCGTTAGGCCTAACCATTCAACCTCCTAACCATTTCAACCCATTTTATCCTCTTAAGTGCATGTTCCAGCCCTAAATTTATCATAGCCCACTGATTAAAGCCCCAATACATACGTTTTTAAGAATGTGATTTTGAGACTGATTTAAAGAATTTATGTCATTTTTTTAGTCACATCGAAATCACCAGGAAACAGTTTTTAAGAAAGGAATTTGGAATTCGCTTTTAATTTGACATGATAGCCTTTGTTCAACTCACTATAGGCCGCTCTTGTTTGTAAAAGTTTCTTTAGATCCGGTTTTCTTCCTTAAGGTCTTTCTTACACTGATATTTAAAAAAAATCACAAAAAATAGATTTCTTCGTGTCAACTAACTAATAATTTTTTCAAATGTTTTTCTGAAATGTTATGTAACGTTTAATATAACTGTCTTTATCTGCATATAATATTTCTCCGCGAATCAATGCGAGTTAAGAAATGTAAACTGCAACTAAAGCATTGCATGTGAATATCCTAAACATCTAATACTTTAAAACTAACAAAGTAATCCTGCTTGGAATCCTGCATGGTACATCTGCCGGCAAAAAAAGACGTGCCAAATAAATATGAAACAATCTTTTCCTGCGTTCTTTCGTTAAAAATCTGATGTCTACACCACATGACTTCCTTGTACGGAATATTAAATTATACGCAATTTTACTGCATTTCATTTAAACATATTGAATTAAAAGTTAACGAATTTTGAATTAAGTCTACTTCGTCCATAACGTATAAACCACAATAGAATAAATGCACTATTTAAAGTTCACTATATTTATTTACTATAGCGACACTTCGACGCTAGGTTCACTTAACAGTGTTACATCTCATTCATTTTATAACTCAGAGTCAACAAAAATTATATCATGTGAAGAATCACCACATGTTCTATTCAAATATTATAATAAATCTAAAACGATGTTTAAAAGAAATTAAACATTTTCACATAAAGAAACAGTTTTTCACATACGAAGTTTTTCACATAATGAAACAGTTTTCCAAACATAAAGAAACAGTTTTTCAAACATTAAGAAACAGTTTTTCACATAATGAAACAGTTTTTCACATAATGAAACAGTTTTTCAAACATAGAGAAACAGTTTTTCACAGCGGCGCTGAATGAGCATGCGCTACTAAGTAATTCAGTTCTCAATTCGCGGCGAGGCAAAAATACATAAAAATTCAAAATATTTTCATTAAAAATTGAAAAATACAGAAAAACATAAAACGCCAAGAATAGTTAAAATGATTAAAAAAACAATTTTTACTATTAAAATTACAGTTTCTACGCAAAAACAAGCTAATAACTTAAATGATAATTCCAGAATGAATTAAGCATAATGTAATACGCAATAAAAGAAGAAGACATTACTTTGTTGTTGTGAAGCTTAGTTTCTCTAGATTGGCAAGAAATCCCCTACTCTGCTAAATTTCAAATGTAAACAAATATGGCTGCCATGCTAAACATAATTTAGGCATAGTTTCACTTCAAAAAAACTTTTTAAATTGTTGATAATTCCACAATTATCTCCTTCAGGTTAACTAAAGGCATAAAAACCTTAACCAGAAGATAAGAACAACATAATTCAATCATTTTTAAAGCAAAAAATGCACAATTTACAAACATATAAGAATAAAGAAACTGAGCTCACTGAGCCGAGTAGCAGAGCGGATATATTTATACATATTATTTATATACTTTTGGTGCGTTCAACCAAATGGGAGGTGCACATCTACATATTATAGGAGTCCTATATACGAAATTTCAACATTCTGAGGCTACACATTTTTTGAGTTACGCGAGATACATACGTACGTACAGACGCCGCGAAAAAAACCTTTTCAGAATTCATTTTAAATCAGTTTTATAATTTTGGGGGGGGGGAAAGAGTCGTTTTTTATTCTGTCCTTAGGTACAGATGTCAAGCAAAAACATCGTTAACCCTTTCTGGCACACTACCTTTTAAAGTCGAAGTTTTGATTAAAAAAAAAAAAAAAAAAAAGGTAGGCAGTCTAATTAGGCCTAGAGGAGTACACAAGTAAAATTTTCTGAAGATAGCACTTATCGTTTTAATTCTGTGTGTGTGCCCAAAGTGACACACTGATTGAATAGAGCTTCGAAATGCTGAAACGAGCATTGTTGTCAATGAACTGACCGATGAGATGCGGAGAAACAAAGAATACAGACTCTCAGTTGTCCTAGATTATCGGTGAACCCAGTCTGGGCACACCTAGGTTTCGCCGTTTGATTTAGGCAAGATTTCAAGGTAAAAATTTAAAACTGCATACGATAGCGGTCAAAAATATTTTAATTGAAATATGATACCCGAAATTTTTCGCGATTACTTTTTATTTCGAACAAGGAAGTAAAACGAGGATGAATATTTTTAAAACCAAATTTAATTTTCCGAATGCTTTCATTTTTATTAAATTATTTATTTGTTCTTCATTCAGTCATATTTAAATACAAAGGTTATTTAATGTTGCCTTGCAAATTTTTTATTGCTCGTTAAAATATGAAGGACACCTTATGTTGTGAGACTATAATTGACGTACGTACCGTACGTTGTGAGACTACTAGTGTACATAACGTTTAGTACCGTTTTTTAGCCCATAATTTGAATATTTTTTAAACTTCATATGATTTAGTACTAATAACTAATGAACTATGTAAACTGTAATGGAAATCTAAGGTTCCCATGAAACATTCTGCGTGTGATATCAGCACATTTTACATCACTATGTGACTTGATAAGAAAAAACTTGATGAAATTATTTTTTCCTTCGTCACCTCATATTGCTTCATAGGCATAAACAGATTCACATAGTTTCATTTATGGGTGAGTGATGCACCGCACAGTTTTTTGTACATCTTGAATATTCTTAGACAAAGGAGAAGCGGAAAGACAGCTGTACACGGCTAGCAGCAAGGCGAAGTAAAAAAAAGAGGCTGCGCATTAGTAGCAGTGATATTTAAAGACTTGGTTCCTTTGTTTAAATTTCGAGCTCTGGGATTGAATGAAAGCCATCCGCAATGTAAGAGGATTACAGAAATGAATGAGTATGGACGAATTAATTTTGATAGACGAAGTTCATAAAAATTATTGCAAACAATTTAGAATAGAAAGGGGAAGATAAACCAAATTAAAATAAGGAGTTAAAAGGAAACTATTTCTAAATTAAAATTTGTAGTTTTCTTTATGCCTTTATTCTTTATTTCCTTATATACACTATATCCTATAAGCATATAGAAATTGCCAATCATTTTTATTATTTTGAAATATTAAATATGTAATATTTTTAATCGTATTTTAGAAATTTAACACTGTTTTTGAAAATGATTAAAATTTTATGGTATAAAAAGATTTAGTTTTTCATAATTATATTTAGTAAAATTAAGTAACGAATGAATTTGGAAAGACGTAGTCTATAAAAATTATTATAAAAAATGTAGAACAAACAGGAGAACTAACTAAATTAAAAAGACTATTGCTAAATTAAAATCAACAGTTTTCTTTAATAAAACAAAAAATTTATAAATTAGAAGAACAAAATTATACCATCGTGTAAAAGTTCCCTAAATTGAATTTAAAGAAGAGAAAATATTAAATTTCGTAACAAAGTAAAACATAAATTGAAAGGAAAATTTTATGGAAAAGAAGAAATTCGATCGATTAGCCCGACAGGATTTCAGTCTCTGCAGCAAAACAAATAATGCAGCACATTTTAAAAAAATTAAAATTAAAACAATGATAAAATACAAATTAGAAATATTTACAGAGGTCAGTTTAAATGTAAAACTTAAACTCCGTAAAATTTTTATCTAACGTATTTTGCCAAGTGGCTAGAAGCCTATAAAACAAATTTTGTAGTAAAATATCAAAAACTTTGAAATTCCACTCAAGCCTTCAATATAAAGTTGGAGAAAGAGAGAAACGTATTCATAAATCAAAATTAAAACAATAAGAAAAACTTCCTAGAATTTTTGAACGAAACAAAAGTGACGAAGCACTTTTCGGCCAAAATTTAAATGACTCAGTATTTCAGCTTTCAGACGTGAAGTCTGGAAAGTATGGAGCAAGATTGCCATTTCTTGTAAATACCAATATTTAATTTACATATCATAGAATTTTTTTGTTAGAGATATTATAGATTTTTATATTAGATCATTTATATTGGAGATTTAAGTATTTCCGTTTCCTTATTTCGAATGTTTTTAACTTTCAGGTACCTTATTGAAGTCTTAGAACAAAAAGATGAAAGTCCCGATAGGAATGCATTTTTTGATCCGCCAAGACAGAGATTTGATCGTAAATATTACAGAAGGCAAAGATGCATTGAACTTGAATCAGAATAAATGAAAATAGCTTAATATTTAGTGGTCTATAAGATATTCGCCAAATATTTCCTAAGAAATAATATAGATTAGCAATAAAATTTTCTTTTATTACTTTATTATGTTATTTAACACGTTTTCTATCGTTTCTATAGCGTATAAAAGTCCTCGAGAATTTCAACTTAATATTCACACTCAAACTCGGTTCTTAGTGCAGCATTTTCGGCGCCCATAGTAATCAATACAGCTGGCGCCTCATGATATTTCACACGACAATAATGAAAAAATAAATACAGCAACAATTTTTGTTAATTAATTTAAAATATAATATTTTCTACACTTGCAATCTATTATTAAATACATAAAAAAAATCCTGTCCGTTGAATCGACATTAGAAGAAAGCTTAGATGTTAGTGATGCATTCAACCTAGAAGACTTTTAAGATTTCATCCTTTATATAGCTTGATTTGATCCCTACTAAGGCTATCAGGTAACTTATCGCCGCCTTTATAAAAGTAACTTTTTTTTTTTTTTTAGTCCAAAGGGATTTGAATCCAGAAGGACTATTAGTTTCGTTTTGGCATTTTGCGTCGGACGGATAAATGTCGGTTCACTTTTCAAACTGTTGCCATAAAATGTTAGAGTCCTGCATTATATTTGAAGAAATTAAATAATGAAAATCTGCGTAAATGTATGTATATTTCTCACATTGTCATAAAATAACGGTACATAGAGTCATCGAATTTTGAATAACGTAATCCTCCAACGAATATGAGCATGTGGAAGACCAAATTTGAAATTTGAAATTTGTTTTATCATCGATTTCCTATTTTTTAAAACTTTGACGAATTTTTGATTAACAAATTCAAGGATTTCAAAGCGAGCAATGGCAACGTTGTGCAGAAAAATCATTTTTATCTCCAGCGCGTGAGTCTCTGTATCGGAAATTCTAAAGATATGCTCGTTTTAAAACTATTTTGCGATATTGCTGTTGCACTGGATCTTATGGTTTAAGTGCGAGGAACGTGATATTTAATAAAGAAAGGTAACACACAAAATGTTAAAAAACGCACCTTTGGACGTAATTTAAAATCTGAAACATTTCAGATTTTTTTTTTTTTTTTTTTTTTTTTTTTTTAATTAAGAAGGGAAGGTTTAAGCAAACCTTTTTATTTTAAACTGTAACCTTGACAAATATTGACAAATATACGACTTGTGCTTACAAAAGTCAACTCCGTAGTTTGTGGAATTCAGCTAACATACAACGTTAGTTAAAATGCAAAGTAATTTGATGCTGGAGATTTACAAATGCCCAACTTAACAAGCATTAGCTCAATTTTAGTCTAATTACACGAGTAACTGAGCTGGTGAAAAGCTAATGGCGAATAACGTAATCAAGAATTGAGCGAGGAAATAGTACAAAAGTTAGTGTCACTGCCAAAGCTCTCTCTCTCTCTCTTTCTCTTTCAAACATCCAAGAATTCTGTTTTTATATACTATAATTTACGTCCTGGTGAAAGCTAATGAAAAGTAGAACTAAAAGTATAAGTCAAAACATAAGATAATAAACTAATTAATAAAACTAAAATTCTTAATTTAACTGATTTTAAGATGTTAAATAAATAACTACATCATTTCTTATTATACATCGGTGTCTTTTTGCCTGTTATCAGTGTAGTCTAAGACAACTAAATCTTCCAGAACATCAGGCGTTTCGCACGCATTATGTGCTGACTATTTTCTCAAAACCGCATTGGACATTCTACCGCATTGGTAGAATTTAAATTGTGCGTATATTAAATCCTTTTTATAGTCTGTGTATTTATGACTTCATTCATGCATTTGTTATGCGTTAGTAGTATAATTTTTGAGTTATTTCGTCTAATTTGATAGATTGTTTATTTGTAGCTTAAAAATACTTTACATTTAAATTAGTGGTAACCACATCTTTACTTGGCGTCATTTACGCTTACGAAAGAAAGGTTTCACAGATACATTGTGCTTTCATCAAGCGGAGTAAACTACATTTAAAAGTGATGTGAAATCTTGCATTTAAATGTGTTTTAAAGTTTAGTATGAAATGATAAATCTACTCCAAATACTTATTAACTTATTACAGAATTAGCAGCGCAATAATGAAAGCATTCTGCGACTTATCAAGAATTGTCTTAAATCTATTGCATTACCCTACACCTCTTTCTTTTTCCTCTTATTCGCTTTTCCTTACTTTTTCTTTCTTAATGAGTTTCTTTTTTTCTCTTGCTCTCTTTTTCTTTGTTTCCCTGTCTGTCTGTCGTCATCTCCTATCTTCTAATCAAGTATTCCATCAAAACACGTCACCGTCTTACTAGGGACGTCTATAAATTGCCCATTAGTAAATATAGAATCTCTGTAAATTTTGTATGTATCTCATAGGTACTCGATATGAGAACCACTTTACACCACCGACAGAGAAGCTTATTCCCTTGGGAATGTTTCTTATCAGCCTGTTCAAGTCCTGTCAGTGATTCTAATTTCGTTTACAATCCGAACACATGTGTTCTGGAGGCTGCCTTTACAGAAAACAGCAACGAAAGTACAGTGAGAGGGATGAAGTTAGCCATGAGGCTAAAAGCATCCTATTTTAATTGTTCCAACTCTTAATTTAAAGGGGCTAGTGCATGTGTTGTTCGTTTGGTTTAAAAACAGAGTTGTGTTTTTCGGGGTTCTTGGAGTACAGTACTGCTACAAACATGCTCATGCAATCATTTGAAAATAGGTACATGTCAATAAACTATTACACTTGTACAAACAAAATAATACTGTGTGGTATGTGATATAATTCATTAGATAAGCACTTAAAAATGGTGTATACTTCTGCGATATCAAAACTCTGGTACACTTGTGCAAGTATATAAATATAACAATACGTTACAATTATAATAATAAATGGTAAATCTAAAAGTTCCATGCGATCCGCGTTCAAGAAATATTATTTTTAATTCGAAATAGAGCATAATTAAAAGACAAAGAATATACATATCAGGTTTCAAGCTTCAGGGTTTATTCAGTTTCATCATGAATATTATTTACTGGCGTTGCCATATCCAAAAAATAAAAACATGAAGCATGAAGCATTTACGCCCTGTATGGGCAATTAAAATAGATTTTCAGACTATAAAATTTCTTACACATTGGGCCCTGCTGAACAGTAGTTCAGAATAATCAAGATTATCATCGATATATAAAAATCTTCAAAAATCATTACGCATTTCAATAAAAATTCAAATACTTGTAATCAGGAACTTTAATTTATATCAAGGATTATTCCCATGACATTTCAGTTCAAGCATCAGGAATTTTAATCAAGAATTTCTATAATATTAAACAAGGAACACTTCATTAATGCAACTAAAATACTAAAATTATTAACAAAAACCTGACATTTTTCAAAATTAAATTAAATTTTAAATATAATTATGCATTTCAACTTTAAATATTAAAGGTACATATAAATAATGTGAAATATTAAAATTATATATTCAGTAAGCAATTTTCTATTACACAATATTAGTATTTTTAGCATTCTAACTTAACTAATAACTGTAAAGGTCTCTTTAACTTAATTAATAACTGTAAAGGCCTTTTTCAATCGCTAGTTCACAACTGCGAATTAGTCCATCGCTACCAGTAAAATTGTTCAGAACTGTTGTTCCCTATCTCCATAAGTTACGTGATAAGAGTTCATCATGTGTTATCATGATATCGTTCACATTCAGATCCTGTTTTTCAGGATGATTTGTCACACAATTAGTAGATTTCAGATTCAGCAAGTAATGTTTACAGATTTTTTTTCCAAATGCTATCTAATAGTTCTTCACGATATAGATGCGTTTTTAAAAGAATTTCCACACTTCAACAGTTTACACGAGGCAGTGCCTGTCGCAGCAGAAAATGTGCAAGTAAGAGAACTTGTGGCTCAATTCTTGTATATAAGTCAAGTTTTGACAATTTATCACCGCTTCAATATCAGTCAATATAGTTTCCAATTCTTCGGGTATCAGTGATTTTGGACCAGGAATTTGGCTGCAAAAATTAGTCACCAAAGCTGCTGCCGTCATATTAGCAGCACAATAATTAAAGCATCCTGCAACTTACCAGGCGTTGTCTTAAATCCATTACATTATTTTAGATCTCTTTCTTCTTTTTTCTTATTTTCTTTTTCTTACTTTTTCCTTCTTATTGAGTTTCCTTCTTTCTCTCATTCTCTTTTTCTTTCTTTCCCTGTCTCTCTGTCGTCGTCTCCTATCTCCTTATCAAGTATTCCTTCAAAACCTGTCACCCTCTTACTAGCGAGTTCTATAAATTGCACATTAACAAATATAGAATCTCTCTAAGTTTTGTTAGTATTTCATAGATGCTCGATATGTGCATCAACTTACTTCACCGACAGAGCAGCTAATTACCGTGGGGATGTTGCTTATCAGCCTGTTCAAGTGTTGTAAGTGATTCTAATTCTTCTGGAGGCTGTCTTTACAGAAAATAGCAACGAAATTACAGTGGAAGGGATGAAGCTAGCCAGATTAGCGAGAGAACCGTTTACTCAATGTGAAATAGACTTACCCTTTTAACTATTTTATTAGCATTACCCACCTTTTAACTACACTGGTGTGCAAAACTTAAGCAACAATTCAAATTTTAATCAGATAACTATGCTGTTGCAGAAAAGGGGTTCTTGCTATCGATACAATGAACACGCGATTCAGTAGAAAGGTCATGCATATGCAAATGTCTGGATAGAAACATCACAGTTTACGTGATCGTACGCAGAACGCGTGCGCTCCACTCGAGACTACCATAAAAGGAAGGAAGAAGTCGCAATTAAAGACATTCGCTGCAAGTGCAAGTGAAATCTTTCGTGAAATATGGCTAGAAGAAATCATCTGGATGACTTCACGAGTGGAAGAATGATCGGAAAGCAGCTGGAGGAGGGGCGTAGTGTGACCCGTGTGGCTGAAGATTTCGTAGTCAACAAAAGTGTCGTTTCGTGGACTTGGAAAGCCTCCAAACCGTAGGTTAGAAAGGTTGGTGGTGGCCGCTCCAGGACAACAACTGCAGCAGATAACTGATGTATCGTCCTACAGGCGAAAAGAGCCCAAAATCAGTCAGCAAGCTCCACAGCTCAGCAACTCTGTACAGCAACCGGTGACAATTGTCGTGGTTTACTGTGTCCAGACACCTTCACAAAGATGGCCTATACGCCCGCCGTCCTGAGTGCTGCATCCCTTTGAAAGTTGGCCATCGACGCCACCGTTTAGAGTGGTGCAAGGAGCGCAAAAACTAGGCATCTCATCAATAGAGTCGTGTCCTCCTTACCGATGAGAGTCGTTTTAGTGCCCCAAGCGATTCTCAAAACTTATTTGGAGAGAGGTAAGGACACGGTTTAATCTCAGTAACATCACGGAAAGAGACCATTACGGTGTTCTGGAGATCTCGTCTGGGGAGGCATTATGCTGAACGGGCGGACAGAGCTCCACATTTTCGACAGAAGTTCTGTAACCGGAGATCGCTATTGTCAGGACGTGATCCTTCCCTATGTGCATCTGTTCCGAGGTGCAATTGGACCAGACTTTGTTTTTATGGATAACAATGCACGGCCACACCAGACTCCTGCTGTTCAGAAGCTACTGAAAAGTGAAGATATCACTCGAATGGATTGGCCAGCGTACTCCCCTGAATTAAATCCCATAGAACATGTATGGGATGCTTTGGGAAGACGCCTTGAGGCACGATTACATGCTCCGGCGAACACCCAACAACTGAAACAGATGCTGATTGAGAAATCGGCACTCTCACCTCAAGATCTTTTGGACAATCTGGTGCTAAGTGTGGGGAGACAGTGAGAAGCAACCATTGCAGTAAGGGGATGGCATATCCCATACCAAGGAACATCTGCTTGTTGTTCTTTCTCTTATACAGACAATCATGTATAACGATACTATGAGTTCAATAAAGCCTGTTTTTGTTTAATTCCATACTGTATGCATTGTATTCATTTTTGCGCAATTATGTTTAGTCATCGTTTAAATATAAAATGCTGTCTCTTATTTCTGAATATCATGTCTCTCAGATGATATCTCGTGGATTTATGTCAAAAAGAACACCTGTTGCTTAGGTTTTGCACACCAGTGTATTTTGTTATCATTAAGCCATCGTTACCTAAATTTCAAATCTTTTTATGAATTTTTTCTTTCTTTTTAAAAATGTTCATCATTTCTTTAGACTATAAGTTTCATTATATAAACTCCTTATAAGCTCATTACGAAGAGCAGATCGTTTACAAAAAAAATTAGTTAACATTTCACATTTGCTGCAACTTCTTAAAATTTTAAGTTGCAGTTTTTGAGAAGTCTAACAGGAAAATGGAAAGCAATTCCAATGTTTTAACTGAACGAGACAAAAAGTGCTAGCCCATGAATAAAAATCCTTTATTGAATTTCACTTTTATTGGTTTACGAAGTCCTAAACTACTTTATGTGAAGTCAGTAAGATATCAGGTCTACTCAAAAAGCCATGAACCAACAAAGATTTATAAAAATTTCCTTCGGTTGCAGCGATCATTCTCGAAATTGTGAAAAATAATACAACAGAGCACTTTTAGACGACCAGAAAGAATATGGAGAAAGCTACTTATATTCCATATCCAAGCGCAACTTAAGAGGAAATGGCTTCAGTATTTTCCCGTTTTTGAAAGAAATGGAATTTCTCCGAATATTCTTAAAGGAGATCGCAACGAATTATTTTTAGATTCCTAGTATTCATTTTCTAGACTCCTTTAACCTTTAATGCAATTTTTAGAAACCAAGAAAAGCTTTCTTTGCTAAAACTGTTACTTCTCTTCAGCTGTTACTCATTTAATACATAGTAAGGTAGCTAAGATTATAGAGTTTTATCTTTGACACAAAAAACGTTTGAATTAAAGGTTTAAAATTGTCCCTCTTTTCAGCACATCACATTGGAGAAAGAAAAGAAAAAAGCTGAAAATAGTAAGCGGGGAGGGCTCAATTATGTAAATGGCTTGCTTGTATAAACTAAATGCGCAAAACTATAGTAGAAATACAGAGAACAGCGAGATATGTTCTCCAACTGACTGAACGACTGTCTGTAGTTTAATTTTTGTTGATAATACCTGCAGTTAATATTCAACTCCTACATATTGCCTGGAGTTAATATTTTATTAATACAGATGTTGCATGTAGCTATGTGCCTTTGTTAAGTAAGTTTGCCTTTGTAAATCTAAAAAATTTTTTAAAAATTTCGGAATGCATTAATTAGATCTTTACACATTCAGTGCAACTGGCATTACTCAAAAACGTTCGTTCCTCAAAAGTTCAAATGTTATTTTGAAAGAATAATGAAAGAGTACCATTAAAAATTTTTTATTCAAAATACATAAAGAAAACCGAAAGCGGTACAAAACAAAATTTGCGCCTTTTTTGTTAAAGAAAACAAAGTTTTCATATAAAAAAATAAATTTAAATTAGCCCATTTGTTGCAACATGGTAGGCTTGAGTGATATTTTGAAGTCACTTCATTACTTTTTTCATACAAAGATATTTCATATTTCGATAATTTGTTTAACACATACACTTGACGAATCCTTGACCACTTCCATTGGACTGAGCAACTGCAACTGATCAAAGAGGAATTTCGTAGTCAGGAGTATCTCTAATTCTAAGTAAGTTCTTAGAACTTAAAATGAACTTTGATCTCGTATATAATTATTTTAAATTTTTTCAGAAATTCCATGTCGGTAGAAACTAACCTTTGTCATATTCATTAGAACTCCAACATAATGCACGAATTATTAAATACTTTCCGTAGGCGTTGTATATAATATAAAGATGCATTTCATACTTCGCCGGGTTGTCATTTGGCATTATATAGAATGCCAAGCAATGTGCGAGATGTTTAGTCGTTCCATACGTTGGGCCGGCCGGTTTTTGGCATTCTATAAAATTCCTTAGGTGTTCTACAGAATGCCGGAGTTCATACAGTGCCACTAACACATTATATAGTTTATATGATGTCACTGAGAGTTCTTTTGGGTTTGATTTTGTTAATCCTATTCTTATACATAATAAGCTAAATAAAATTCAAATAAATTTCTAATTTTAATTTTAATTCGTATTCTGTTATTGCATACCAGCTATTTCCTGTGGTTTGTATTTGTATATTAAGTTTTAATTTTTAGTTAAAGAATTTTCCATCAGCAAAAAATTAGCTAAAATTAGCTAGCAGTAAAATTAGCTAGAACGTTTATCATATCCTCTTGTAAAAAGATAATTGAATAATAATGTTCTGTAGTATCATTCAAAAATTAACTAGAACTTTAAAATTTATACTTGAGGAATTTTTGAAATTATATATCGTACCAAAAATAATATAAATTTGTCTACACTTATAATAAAATCAAGAAAATAGAGATAAAATGTTTACAGAAAGCAATACTTCTGTATGTACGTGATTATGGCAAAGCCTCGAGGGCTATCTGCCTAAGGGGAGGGATGCCTTCGTGGAGGACTTTCTAAGGAAACTGGCTCGTATACACGTTACACATGGAGAAAGCCACGAAAACGCCCATGCAGCCAGCCTGTTCGCGGGATTCGAACCTCGGACCGAACTACCAGTGTTCAGCGACTTTACCGCTCGGCCGCTGGTGGGCCTTTCTGTATGTAAGATATGAATGGTTAGAATACACGTAATTTGAGGAAACGTCCCTTAGAAATCTCAGGCATAGTCATTCTAGACTATACTGGGTACTTTTGTATAAAATTAAATCAAATTCATTTGATATACATGTAAGTTATTATTTCAAAGGCAATGGACATATCTTCTGATATTATGTTTTAAACTGAAAGTAAAACTTTAACTGATAGCGTTAAAATAGTTCGCTTATTATTCAAGTTAGTGTAGTGCAGCATTTCTTAAACTTTTTGACAAGTGGAACTCTTTTTAATGTCTACTTTTTTCGCGGAACCCCTGGTGTAATGAAATGGTAATTATTTATTAAAATATTTATTTGCTTCGAATAATATTTTAAAATGAATTCAAAAGATCTTAAAATAACGTACAAAAGGTATTTAAAAAGGACTTAAATTTTAATGCGATGAGTGGTACTGCTTTTTGTTATCGCATATATATTTAGTATTTGGTTTTATGGATGAAAGTTTTATCCTCATATCAGGTTCGGCATCCATTCTGTTGCGGTATTTATTTTTTTTCGACACATAAGCTGAGAACGCCTACTAGCACATATAGCTAGCTGCAAATGATAATAGTGCTAATGCTTTTGTGACAGATTAGAATATTCATCTTTTAAATCGAAACAGAATTCCACTAACGGCATTAATTTAAATGTTTCTTCCAACGAATAATCACATGTCATTTCAATAAAAGTTTCTTATTCTTCTGCTGACATACTTGAAGGTTTTGCATTGGCAACAAATGGGGTTTTCATCTACAGTGAATTTTGATATTTAATCTGTTTTTCAATTGAAAAATATTAATTAAAGGCTTCACTCAAACTTTCGGGTGTTGAATAATTTCTTCAATAAATGTTCCTTTTATTTCAACACCTTCTTTTTTCGGAAAGTTCTTCATTGCTGGATAGCAATCAAAGTCTTTGGAGCTCACACAAATTGTCCAAAATTCTATATTTTTCTTAAAAGCAAGAACCTTTTCTTCAGCAGTAAATACATTTACTTGTTTGTCCTGAAGGATTAAATTAAGTTCATTGATTTTTTCTAAAATTGCCGCTTATATAGGCAACTGTAAACAGCCAATTTCTATCAGATAGTCTGTTTTTCAATTCGAAATTTGTGAAGACATTAGGTATTTTTTTTGGGGGGGGGAAGCAGAAGAAGTGAAAAATGAGCAACTCCTTCATGGGGAATCGAACCACGGGCCTCTGGAATACGCGCGCCCAGTGTGCAGACCACTACACTTCGAAGGCATGTCAAGAATGCGGGAGAAATACCTTATATACTTCCCCCTTTTAAAGGGCGATTGGGGTTTTTACGGGACCCAATCTCCAAATCCTGGGTGTAGAGAATCATCATCCACTACCATTTTAGTTCGGGCGCCACTGCAGAGACATTGCGTATTTTTTTTATTATTATTATTTTTTTTTATTTTTTTTTTTTATTTTTTTGAAGCAGGAAAGATAAAAATTGAGCAATACCTTTCCCGGGAATCAAACCACGGACCTCTGTAATACGCCCCCAGTGCGCAGACCACTACACTACGAAGGTACGACAAGAAGGCTGGAGAAATACCTTATAAATTATGTTCCAAAGGGCACCTCTTCCTTTAGCTCAAAAATTACGGGTTACTATTTTTCCATGAGATTATAAGGTGTTTCTCCCACCTTCTTGGCATGCCTTCGTAGTGTGGTGGTCTGCACGCTGAGCGAATACTCCAGAGGTCCGCGGTTCGATTCCCGGCGAAGGCGTTGCTAATTTTTCATCTTTCCTGCTTCTAAAAATACCTAATGTCTCTACAAGATAACCATCGGACTTCGGTATGTAAAAGAAAAGATGTATGTTCACTTCCCATATCCTAACATTATTAGTGGTCAAGATTCGCTCAAATTATTTAGTGTCGCGATTATTTAGTATTTTTAGAAGATTTTATGAAGTTAATCATTTTGACAGCCTCATCAAGAACAATTTTATAATCGATGGGTAATTTTTTTGCAGCAAGTGCCTGCCTGTAGATCATGAAGTGCCTACTAGAACAGTTTTTGCTATATTTTTAATTAAGTGTACATCCCTATTAATGATGCCACTTATTGCCTTTGCTCCATCGGTACAGACATCAGTACGAATCAAATACCATGGGACATTTTACCATTTTTCACTTCTCCTGCTTCCAAAATATTGAAGAGATGTGATATTTCCGCTCCAGTAACACGTGTTAGTAGAGATTTACAGAACGGAAATGCTCCATGTGTTTATGTGCTGATATCTAACAGTGACAATTAATATTGCATGTCCTGCTATACCGGTAGATTCATCCATTTGTAAAGAAATTTGCATGATTTCAGAAGAATAGTAAGTTCATTCGTTATATTTTCTATTAAATTGCTGATGCGCTGAGCTACCGTATCACTCCAAAGTGGAATCTTCGCAATTTCTTTTGCTGATTCGTCATCTAATATACATTTTACCATCTCCATGGCAGTTCCCGCAACTGATACGCTTCATGCGTTGAGCTATCTAATAGCTGACTATGTATGAAGCATCAGTTGCTTGTTCATCGTTTCTGTGGTTTGGACCATAAAACTTTTTAAATTTAAGAGTTCGCCACTTTTTTCCCGAATAAATAATTGAAGATCTTTATCTTTGAAGTCGCCATGAACCAATTGCAAATGCCAATGCATTTTAGCTGGAGCCATAGAGCTGTTTGGGAGAACTTTGCTGCATATAACAGACTGAGGACTACCATTATTGTTCATAAATGCTAAAAACATATAACTTACATAGTAACTGCTCTGGTTTGATTACTTATAGAAGCAATAACTGGTGTAACTTCTTCTGAGGTATATTTGTAGCTCTCACATCCCCATCACCTTCTTTAGCAAAACTGTACAGACATTAGGTATTTTTGGAAGCAGGCAAAATGAAATATATCAACGCCTTCACCGGAAATCGAACCGCGGACCTCTCAATTACGCGCTGAGCGTGCAGACCACTACACCACGAAGGCTCGCTAAGAAAGCGGGAGAAATACCTTGTAAAACAGCTAGTTATTGAGTCCAAAGCAGAAGAATCGGCAGTAGAATGCTTTAGAATGCTTTTTTAAGCCATCTTTCCATCCTGCAACAGAATTTTGAAAATGATATGACAGCTGCCTTTTAATAATAAATAATAATAAATAGTTTATAGCGGAATATGAAACACAAACACACTATTAATACAATAACATCTAGGTTTTAAAACTTCAAAAACAGAAGCAACTCAATATGTAAACGCTTAAAATAAGAAAGTATGACACATAACGACAATTCATTTTGAAAGCTTATGTGATGTGGTCTGCATGTAGTATTCATTTTAATTTATTGGGTAAATAACACCACACAATTTACAATTCTGTAGTTTCTGTAGCGGTTGCTACATTATAAACGTTATTTTTTCTTGTTTAAGAATAGCTTAACTCAACTATATTTAAAAGAAAACAATTCAATTTATTATTCACTTTTTAAAGACGTTCTTTTTTAAACAACATCATCCTTACGACTACTTTTGTTTCTACTGTTGCCACTCACAGTCTACATAAAGTTGTACAAAAGAAAAGATTATATATGATAGATATATTATTAAATGATTTGTAGAGGTTACACTACTCCCCTTCCAAGCAACATAGTTGCGATACAAGGAGAAAAATAATTGTTCTTGCATAAATACTTACATTACAACAAATTACATAAATGCTATTTACAAAACATTACAATCATTACATGAAAAATTAGTTTACAACATTAAATATTCACATAATCTTGATAACTTGCTGGAAAAGTAATTGTTCTCCCACTACATGTTGTTTTAAATTTTAAATCATCCGTCTTTCCATTTTCATCTCTGTTTAATGGAATATTTGTTTTTTCTTTATTTGCTAAGTTTGGAGAACCATCCTCAGAGGCTAACAAATAATATTGTTTTAATCGATCGACGGAAACATTCATCTTTTTCCTTTAATTCTTGCTGTATAATATTTGCCATTTCTGGCAACGACAGGAAAAGGTCCTTCATAAGGAGGTTCTAATGCCTTTTTGCACTCTTCCCACTCTGACAAATACACGAGAAAACGAATTTAAATCCTCATGGAAAAATGACATCTGTTTACTTCTAAATGGTTTTAATTGTTCCATTTGTTTTCGGAGTTCGCTGGTGAAAGTATCTGTTTCTAATTTGGTTTTTGGTTCTTGAAAGAATTCTCCTGTTAGCTTCAGTGATTTACCATAGACCATTTCTGCGTTGGAGCAGTTGGTATCGCGTATACCAAGGAGTATAGTTGGTAAGTTTTTCGTTTGACTGTATTGTGAGCTCCAATGGCTGCTTTCAACGTTCTGTGTAGCCTTTCAATTTTTCCGTTGCTTTATGGCTGATATGAAGTTGTTGTTTGCATTTTAATTCCACGTTTATTATACGTTTATTTATTATTATTTTACCTTTACCAATTATACGTTTTATTTGCAGTAAGGGAATGTTAGCTACGAAAGAATGCAACTTATGTCGCCATTACGAAACCAATTATAAAGAAAAATTTTAAATGTCGGAAGATAAACTGAGTTAATAAAAGTTACACTATTTAAAATTTGGTTTGAAACAACAACAGCAGAATGTTTTTACAGAAGCAAATGAATTCAATAAAGCAACATGCGATGATTCAATGATTCATTCAATGAAGTTCATGCAAATTTTGCTCTCGCGCACGTCATTGCAAAAAGATCAAACCCATTTAGTAACGGTAAATTCGTTAAAGATTATTTGATTAAATCTGCTTAACTTCATCCTAACAGATCCTTAACAGATAACAATTCTTTAAAAATATTAATATATTGGCCAACACAGTAGCGGAACGTATTAGCTATTTCGCTAGTGATTTACGATGTCAGTTATATCAAATGATGGATTTTACAGAATTATCAATCGCAGTTGACGAGAGTACTGACATCACAGGTATTGCACAGCTTGGCCATTTTCGTAAGAGGAATTTCTAATGAATATGAAATTAGTAGAGGAATTACTGGAAATAGTTCATATGAAAGGATTTCTGTTGCACAGAAAATGTTTTCAGAACTAAAAATTGTAATAGATAAAAATAAATTAAAATGGAATAAAATGATTGGATTTACAAGTGATGGTGCAGCTGTTACACTTGTTAAAAAAAGAGAAAATGGAGTAGGGGTAAAATTAAGAAGTATAGTATAGTGAGAGAAGAAAATTTTTAGATCACTTTTTGTGCTATGCATTAATCGTCAAGAAGCACTTTGTGTCATAAGTTTGGAAACGGATGATGTTATGGAAGCGATAGTTAAAACTAAAAACTTTATACGTGGAAACGAGCTGGGAATTATCCAGAATTTGTTGTATTGCCTGAAGAAATTGAAAGTGAATATAGGCAAATGATTTATTATAATGAGTTGAGATGGTTAAGTCGAGGATTTGAGTTAAAACGATTTTTTGATTTAATAAATGAAATCAAAATGTTCATGACGCAGAAAAATAAAAGCATCGATGAGCTATATAATGATACACGGATAATAAATTTAGCATTTCTTGTTGATTTAACAGGCCAGTTAAGTATTTCCAGCAAAGAGTTGCAATTTCAGTAAATTTATTACTGACACGTATGGTTCTATTAAAGCTTCTGTGGTGATGGCGATAAGGAGCGCGCCTTGCGCCCTCCGATAAGTGTGGCAACCCTAGAGGAGAAACTTCTTACGAGTAGCGAGCAGAGCGAAACAGGCAGGCTGTCGGGGAGTATGCGCGATGTTCCTAAATAAAGCTTAATTTTTATTGTGCACTATGTCTTGTTAATATTTATATTAATGCAGTAAGAACATAATCTGTGATATGGAATTTGAGGATTGGTGGTAAAAACATAACAGGAAATCACCATAATGGTAACCTGGACTGTGTTAAATCGTATGAACAGTTCTCAAGCACTTTCGGTTTTGACTACAAGCCATCACTCAAGATCTCCAAACCAGAAGTAATGGATTACATCGGTTTTCATCCTCCGAATCACAGATGAGTAGTAATTATAGATCATTTTATAATTCTGTTTTCTACTTATCATTTAATTTAATTTTCTTTAGTTAAATTTTTGCTTTTATTTTGGCTTAAAAACCTTGCACAATGTCTGATGTTCATGCCGTCCAAATTCCGGTTTATAACCGATCAGACCCATCTTTATGGTTTATTATGTGTGAAAGTACTTTTGCTCTTGCCACCCCCAAACCTATCACAGAATCCATTACTAAATATAATTATGTAGTTTCTCATCTTCCTCCAGATATCGCATCACTAGTACGGGATTTACTTATGAAACCAGACCCTATTGATCCATATGCAAAGCTTAAACCTGAGTTAATAAATCGTTCAGGAGAATCTTCTCAGCAAGAAATTCGCCAATTATTATCTGGAGAAGAATTAGTTTCTCGAAAACCTTCCGATTTGCTTAGAAATATGAAACGTCGAGCAGAATCTTTAAATGTTCCTGATAACTTAATGTTAGAATTATTCCTTCAACGTTTGCCTTCGACTGTTCAGTCTATTTTGGCAGCGGTTTCCAATTTAACTGTAGATAAAGCTGCAGAAATTGCCGACAGAATTTTAGAAGTAAATCCAACCCCAGGGACTTGTGCCGTTTCTCGCACAGTCGATCAGTCTCTTGAGGATAAATTATTTAAACAAATAGAAAAATTAAACAAACGTATTGATCGCATTTCTCTTTCTCGTGGTCGCTCGCCAAATCGCGGAGATCGCAATAAGGAAAGAAGCAATTCCAAAAGGAGAGATTATTCTGTTTGCTGGTATCATAGACGTTTTGGGAAAAAGTGTAGAGATGACAAATGTACAAAACCTTGTTCATGGCAGGGAAACGAAACCAGCAAAGAATAGAGGCGACTTATTCTTTGCCTCAAGTTTCATGTCGCCTGTTCGTTCGTGACCGTAGAACAAACCTTTCATTCTTGGTCGATACCGGCTCTGACGTGTCCTTACTTCCAGCAAATAATTCTCAAAAACGGAATTCGTCCCAACAAACACTTTTCGCTGCTAATTCTTCTACTATTCATGTTTATGGTCAAAAAACACTTTCTTTGGATTTCAAATTAAGACGACAGTTTACATGGACTTTTCTTATAGCAAATGTTAGTACACCCATTCTTGGAGCAGATTTTCTCCATTTCTTTGAATTGGTGCCTGATCTCAGAAACAAATGTCTCAAAGATTTAAAAACGCATTTTAAAACCGTCGGTTGCGTGAAAAATGCAAGCATTTATTCAGTAAAAACTGTATTTAGTGATACACCATATCACAAAATTTTAAAAGAATTTCCTTCAGTTATTAGATTACCAGATCCTAACCAACCTGTTAAACATAACATCGTTCATTATATCATAACTAAAGGTCCACCTGTGGTTGCAAAACCTCGTCGGTTAGCTCCAGATCGCTTAAAAATAGCAAAACAAGAATTTCAAACTATGATGCAATTGGGGCATTTGAGACCTTCGAGCAGCAATTATGCATCCCCACTTCACATGGTTCCAAAAAAGGGAAGTCTGGAATGGAGACCTGTAGGAGATTATCGAGCATTGAACGCTCAAACGATAAAAGACAAATACCCTATTCCATGCTTAGCCGATTTTACTGCTGCATTGCACGGTACTAAAATTTTTAGTCATGTCGACCTGATTAAGGCATACCATCAAATACCAATTAACCCAGCCGACATCCACAAAACCGCCATATGCACACCATTCGGTTTATTCGAAAGTATCCGTATGCAATTCGGCTTATGCAATGCATCTGCGACTTTTCAACGTTTTATAGATGAAGTCACGCGGGATTTAGAAGGCGTTTACGCTTTTGTCGATGACTTGCTCATAGCCTCTAAAGATTCTGAGGAACATTGCAGGCATTTGAAAGCTTTATTTTCCAAACTTCAGGAATATGGACTTTGCATAAATGTTTCAAAATGCACCTTTGGTCAAACATCTATTGATTTCTTAAATTTTCACCTTAGTGAAAACGGAATTGAACCTCTTCCTGACAAAGTCAAATGTATTTTAGATTTTCCTCAACCTACCACTCTCACTCAGCTTCGCCGATTTTTAGGCATGTTTAACTTTTATAGATGTTTCATACCTAAAGCAGCACATATTCTTTCTCCTTTAATAAAATTGTTAGAAGGCTATATTAATAAAAAGAAATCTCGTTCTCGTGTTCAGGATTCATCCCCACAATTAAATTGGAACGAGAATGCTGAACAAGCCTTTATTGCTGCCAAAAATGCCATTGCTCAGGCTACCCTTTTGAGACACCCTATTCCCGGAGCCCAGCTAAGCATCTGGGTAGATGCCTCAGACGTCGCAATCGGCGGCACACTTATGCAGTTGTCTCAACAAACATGGGAACCTATAGCATTTTTCTCTATGAAACTCAGTAAAAGTCAACAGAAATGGTCCGCGTACGATAGGGAATTATTTTCTATTTATTCTGCAATTAAGAAATTCCGACACATGTTAGAGGGCAGAAATTTTATAATTTATACGGATCAAAAACCGTTAATATACGCTTTTAAACAGAACCCTCATAAATGTTCACCTCGACAATTGCGCCATTTAGATTTTATTTCTCAGTACTCTACTGATATTAGGCATGTGCAAGGTTCAAAAAACGTCGTTGCTGACGCTCTTTCAAGAATCGAAATTGATTCCATAACAAAATCTCCATTTTTGGATTTTAAAAAATTTTCGGAAGCTCAACGGCATGATCCGGAGGTACAAGACCTTCTCAAAAACAACACATCATCTTTGAAACTGGAATTTAAACCGTGCCAATATTCTGATGGTAATATTCTTTGTGACATATCAACAGACATTCCTCGTCCATTTGTTCCGAATTCCTTTCGCAGACTCATCTTTAATCATCTGCATAATCTGTCACATCCAGGAATTGCAGCTACTACGAAGCTTATTTGTTCTCGTTATGTATGGCCCGATATGAAACGTCATATCAAAAATTGGGTGAAATCCTGTGAATCTTGCCAAAAATCGAAAATTACTAGGCATACTAAAGCACCACTGGGCACATTCTCTCTTCCTGATGCACGTTTTTCAGAAATCCATATGGATATCGTCGGACCGTTACCTCCATCAGAAGGCAACGTGTACCTTTTGACTCTAATAGATAGATTCTCCAGATGGCCTGAAGCCATTCCCATCCCGGATATGAAAACGGAAACCATTTGCAGAGCCATCTTCAACTGTTGGATATCTCGTTTTGGCTGCCCATCGATCATAACAACAGACCAAGGTTCTCAAATGAGATCCGCACTTTTTGCAGAATTCACGCGCATTTTGGGTTCGAACAGAATCACAACAACAGCCTATCATCCAATGTCAAACGGCATTGTTGAACGATTTCATCGACATTTAAAATCTTCTCTCAAGGCTCACGAGACCAATAACTGGACTGAAACACTACCAGTTGTTATGCTTGGTATTCGGACAGCCGTAAAGGAAGATCTACAGTCATCTTGTGCTGAACTGGTGTACGGCACAACTCTCAAGTTGCCTAGTGATATGATAACGTCATCTAAGATATCTCCGTATGACACACAATTTATCACGAATCTTAGGCATAGAATGCAACAATTGAATCCAATAGCAACATCTGCACATTGCCAAGAAAAATGTTACGTAAGTGCTACCTTAAAGTCGTGTACGCATGTATACTTACGTGTCGATCGAGTAAAGCCACCTCTGTGCCAACCATATACAGGTCCGCATAAAGTCCTTTCTAGAACGGACAAAACTTTCACAATTGATATTAACGGTCTGAAATCTACTGTGTCTATAGACCGTGTGAAACCAGCCTATTTGCTTTCGGACTCTAATTTGCCTGAACTGAAAACAAATAAAGACTTAAAGACAGTTCAGCAGAATAAATCTGCAAACGAACTCTCTAAGACACAAACTGTCACCAGATCGGGAAGACATGTTCACTTCCCTAAGAAACTTGCTTCTTACATAACAATTTAAAACATTTTTTTTTAAATTCATATCTTAACATATTTCTTGTTATTCCATGTTTATTATATGTGTCAATACCTTGTTATATATTGAATTTCATTTTGATCTTTTCTAATTTTATATTCTAATTTTGTAATCATGTAAAAATACCCGACAGTTCGGATACTCTGAGATAATTTCATAACCTATGTCGTTCCTTTGAATAGCCATTAAAGGAACTGGGGGGAAACTCTGTGGTGATGGCGATAAGGAGCGCGCCTTGCGCCCTCCGATAAGTGTGGCAGCCCTAGAGGAGAAACGTCTTACGAGTAGCGAGCAGAGCGAAACAGGCAGGCTGTCGGGGAGTATGCGCGATGTTCCTAAATAAAGCTTAATTTTTATTGTGCACTATGTCTTGTTAATATTTATATTAATGCAGTAAGAACATAATCTGTGATATGGAATTTGAGGATTGGTGGTAAAAACATAACAGGAAATTTCCATACTTCTAAAGTTTGATTCCGCTTTTAAATTATTTTCATATCACTAAAAGCGAACATGAATATCATATCAGATATCTTGTTCAATATAAATCTTGATCAGCGTTTCGGAGACAAGCATTCGTTGCGTGAAAAACATTCACCGGTTTTCTTAAAAAATAATAAAAATAAATATTTAAGTTTGTAGTAATAAATGCTTGTGTGTATTATAAAATAAATATTGCTAGTTACTGCTATTTTTTAACGAAGAATTAATGATAAAATAATTAATAATTTATTATATCGTTAATTATTCGATTATTGATGTAAGAATCTATACTGTTTATTCAACTCTGTTTTTAAAATAGATTGAAAATAGCATGAAGATTTACCTCTCATAAGTTCTCTGTTCCTAGCATTCAACAGAAATTTCCTAGGTGAAAGATAAATCAGATTCGACCAATTTGAAATTTTTTTCTTTCCATCAAGTTTGAATAAATGCAATCGGGTTTTAGATGAAAGTTTTTCATAAACTTGTGCTGCCATCTGTTGAGCTTCATCTGAGCAATTGTTTTTTCACTGTAATTTCAAGAAATGTTTTTTCCTCTCTAAAGGAAAAAACAAACAAAAGTGTTCTTGTGCATATAAATACATCTAGCAAATATCCGTTCATTGGAGAAAACATATGACTTTAGCATAATGTCAGAGGAACTATATTTTACGTGTGTAACACCTTTAATAATAGAATAATATCTCTAATAATAAATAAGTTAAGTTCAAGATATGTGAAGATTATGCTTAACAATCTAACTTCTTTGTGAAACAATAAGTTCTAAAAAAGAAATTAAGAATTGTAAAAATATATAAGTTTTCGTAATCCTGTCAAAAATATAAACATTTCTTCCCAACAGATGCATAGAAAACGAAATTAGTCATTCATTTTCTCTAGCAAAATGATACACAGCTTGGTATGAGAAAGAGAAGGAAAACTGATAAGGTTAACACTACACGGCAAGGCTGATATTAAGTTTGTAGTGTGTACGACGAAACAGTTGAACAACAGATGGAAAATAACCTGCCTCGAGTGTGTGTGTGTGTGATTATGGCAAGGCCTGGAGGGTTATCTGCCTAAAGGGAGGAATGCCTTCGTGAAGGACTTTCTAAGGGGAACTATCTCGTATACACGTTACACATGTGGAAAACCACGAAAACGCCCGTACAGCCAGCCCGTTCGCGGGATTCAAACCTCGGACCGAACTACCAAAAGCTGCCTCGAATTCCACGTGAATGTGCGATGCAGATGACTGCACTAAACACAAGGATTTAATTGCACCTTTTATGTCACACGAAGGGAAGGAATAACTTTTCAGAAGAGTAAAATTCCACCACACCAGCTGCTTATAGTTTAAAACACAAATTGATCTTCCTAAAAAATATTAGAAAGAAAAAAATGAAAGTATTCTTCAAATTTGTTTTGCGTTTGGATATAACAAGGCTGTTTATTACAGATTAAACGTAAAAATACATAGATATTGGTATGTGACACCGAGATGGTGGGCAAATGTAACTGAATTGTCATGGTTTATTTGCTAAGCACTTTGTCCAGTATCTGCAAAAGTTTTTGACATAACCATGCCTAAACGTGTTTCATGTGCTATGTTGCCTGTTCGCATAAATTTGATAACATACGTAGCTTACACATAGGTAAATGCAAATAAGCAGCTGCAGCAAGTTTACCAAATATAGGATCCAGTTCGGCTGAAATGGCTTCGTATAGTAATCATGATAAACGTACTGCAACAATAGTTTTCTTTTCTCATATTACCATTCTACAACCATTTCTTAATACTGGGAAGAAAAGTGAGAAATAATTACTTTCTTCAAACTGAGAAGAAAAGTGGATCGAATATTTTTAAAAAATTAATCTAAAAGCTATTTCTAATAGGATGAAAGGTGTGAAATAAAATAATTATCACTTCTTAAAAATTGCAGTCGCTTTTAAAATCTTTATGTTTGCAATACTCAAAAATTGCATACATAAAGATTATGTCATAATTATTTTATTTCATACTTTTTAGTGCGATTAGAAATAGCTTTTATTAAATTTAGGATTCGAGCCTAGGTCGAACTACTATTGTTACTGTGGTCAGGTGGTGATCATTCAACATAAAAAGAAAGAAGATGATCAATAGTTCCAGTTTACGGAATTGCAGCTAACTCATTACCAATGAATAGCTTTTTTCTTTTTACCAATGGCGGGTATTTGAAAATAGGGTATTTTAATTTTTTTAATAGCTTAAGAGTCTTTCTTGTTAATCTAGTTTAATCATAGAATATAACTGTAGAAAAAAAATGAATTGTCACCAGGGCTCCTACGCCTGGGATGTTCTGTCCACGTCTGAATTTTTAATCATCATCTGGGTTGATGAATTTTTTTCACAGAAATATCTCGCTATCTATTTTTTTGGTTAATTTTTAATTTAAATTTAAACTTATTTCTTATAACTATAATGAATTTAATACACTTAATAACGTTTACAATTTTCTTAAATATTTATTCTAGCAGCACTGATCAGTTCAAGTGCTTGTAAAGGGTGTCCCAAAATTAACGCAAGATTTGAATTCAATATAAAAGAGAATTTTTAGTCTGTAGATAATTATTTTTAAGTGAATCATAAAGTACATAATATAGAGTTATTTATGGAATAACACATCGGCCAAATGGCCTCCACGGTTTTGCTGGCACATACGCACCCTTTCGTCGAAATTTTTCATGACCTTTCTGCATAATTTGTGGCTGAATTTCGTTTGCAGCGTTTAATTTCCTCTTGTAATGCACGTGTGGTTGTGGGATTGTTGACATAGACCTTTGACTTTAAATAACCCCATAAGAAGAAATCTAATGGTGTTAAATCACGTCATCTAGGAACCAATTCTGATCACCGAAACGAGAGATTACACGATCAGGAAATGTCTCATGCAGTAATTGAATTGTTTCATTGGCTGTATGGCATGTGGCACCGTCTCGTTGAAACCACATCAATATCATCCAATTTCGGTAGAAAGAACTGTGTTATCATGTCGCGATATGGAGCACCATTAACAGTTGCTGCGTGAACAGCCTCATTCTCAAAAAAGTATGGTCCGATGATGCCCTGCTGCCCAAAATCCGCACCAAACAGTGGCACGTTGTGGATGCATTTGCTTTTTACTAATCACACGTGGGCTCTCCGAACCCCAAACACGGCAATTTTGACGATTAACAAAGCCATCGAGATGAAAATGTGCTTCATCGCTTAGGATTATTTTGCTCGAAAAACCAGCATCCTATTTTTGATGATAAATAATCCATTCCACGAACTCTCTTCGTTGTTCATGTTCATTAGGCTTCAGTTGTTGTGTTAATTGAATTTTGTAAGCATGAAGACACAGATCTTTTGTGAGTATACGCTGTAGAGAGCTTCTTGAAATTTGCAATTCTTGTCCACGACGTCGAATTGATGTTCCTGGGTTTTCACCAACACTCTCACGCACTGCTTCAACATTGACACTTGAACGGCTTGTTTTTGGACGACCGTTGTGTTTAGCGTCTCCAACTGATGCAGTCTCCACGAATTTTTCAATTAATCTTTTCACATTTGATGAGGTTAAAACTTTATTTTTACCATATTTTGTATAAAATTTTCGAACTGCGGCCGTGGAACTTTCATTATTTTTAAAATATTGTTCAATAATGAAGACACGTTGTTGTAGCGTATAACGCTCCATTTTCACTAACCCTAAACTCTCGGCTTTCAAACTGTTCAAGGTTGCCAACAACTTAATGCAAAAATGGCGCCAAATTCAAATCTTGCGTTAATTTTGGGACACCCTTTACAAAATGCTATTCTTAATAAAAGGATTTTAAAGTATACTCAGGATTCTGCTGTACCAGATTCGTTCGTATTACTAACATGCTATGTGCACAGCAAGAGGAAGGTGGGTTTTACTGCAGAGTCATTCGAGATCGTTTTGGGAAATAATCGTATTATTTGGTGGGATTTTTATATTTATGTATGCCCTACGTACATTGATATAATAATTTGAAGTGGTAGTGACTGCTATGTTTTAGGTTAATGACTTAGTTTTTTATTTCATAAAACAGTTTTAAATAAGATAACTGCTTGCTTACCCATAACACCAGGAACTTGCTCCCCACAGAGAGAGATGAGTAAACGGTAGTATACTGAAAATTCTATACATGAATAGTTAGAAGATCCAAATTAAAAAATTAGTTGAAAGAAAACAGTAATGAGAAAGGTGCCTCCTATTGTTTTTGCTGTAAAATGAAGTCAAAGAATGCCAATAAATCGTTGCTAAAGTACTAAAAAGTTAAACATAAATAAGTTCAAATATTACTAACACAAATTCGAAGTTCGACACGAAAAGTGAACAAACATATGGAGGAAAAACAATAGTAAAAGCAAAGTTAACAATTGCCACACCCATTTCTGAGCATAATATTCTATTTGTGCTACGTAATCATTTTATAGAAGCACATAAAAAGCATTTCATTTCGGCAATACTTTCAAAACAGTTTCAAATGAAGATGACTAAAGTGTCTTGCTTAGCCTATCATGAAAAAATAGTGTTTCGAATTTTTTAATATATGTGAATAATTTAAATAAAATTATATGCGAAATTGTAGTATCTTTTGTATAATGTAACATGAAACGCCTAGAGGGGCGACTCTGCCGGAAAAATAAGATTACAGGGACAAATCTATTTAACATTGAGGTAAATAGCTATCTAGCAAAATTGGTATATCACCAAGCTAGAGATTGTTTTTTCGCCAAATTTGGTCAGAAATCTCCAAAAGTCGTCAAACTTCGCTGCCATTTGGCGTCATTTTGGTCCATTCCCTGCGTAACTATAATTGTTACTGTAAATGAATAATTGTAATTGATTCCTATATGTAACTGTATATGTAACTGTTGCATCCGACGCTTATAAGTAACTTTGACAGCATATGCTTTCCAATGATTTCGAAAAATGGAAGGACCTAGAGATTTCTCGGAGGCCAGACCTCTTTTTCAGTTGAGAGTCGATTTCGGAGTACTGAGGTTATCTCCGTGTGAGCTTCGCTGTTAAAATGCGCTTTGCGTTGTGTTTAACGTTCTTAGTAGTTTGAAATGTAACTACTGATTGTGTTCTGTGATACTGAGAAGAGCTGTATGAGTATTTCTGTGGAAATTTCCAGTACTTTTAAGTGTTTCTTTAGGTGAAATAAATTTTATTGATGGATATATGTATGGATAAATTTTATGCAGGAATATGCTTCCTCGAAGACAGAGCAAAAGCAATAGCAATTATTTGTTTATGTTTATAAATAAGCATACTTGTTGAAATACAAAATCCTTGTTACTTTCTGTGTTTCTTAAATATTTCTGAATTCTACCATGCAGTTCTTATTGACATGATGTCTGACGGCTTTGATACAGACAGCAGCTCTACGGTACCATTTGCACGGACTAATACAAGAATCTAATTGCCTGAGCAAATATTCTTAAATCTTTGTGAAACTTGGCCAGTCTTTATGAACCAGCATCTGTAAAAAACCATTCAATACTAACAAATGGTTTCTAGACTTGGTTGCATCCTGCACGTTTACTATTTTTCAACTTTTCTTAATTTTTAGTCTCTACTCAACATTTTGTGAACTTAAGATTATAAATTCCTAGCAATAAAACATTTGTGAATTTATTTTTCTTGTTGGTCAAACTAAAGCTGTAATCTGGAATGGTTTTGAGACAAAATGGTACAGGTTTCGAGAGCATAAATGTTGCATTAGCATAACTAATCTGAGAATACAAAAAAAAGTGTAGTACTTTTATGGACTTTATCCCCCCCCCTCTTCAGATTCATCTCCCCGAACGCGACGGGGCGCCCCTAAAAGTTATATCGGATAATGGTCCTCAATTTGTAAGTAATGTATTTGAAGACATGTGCCAAAAACTGGGCATACGTCATTTAAAAATGGTCCCGTATCGGCCGCAATCAAATATAGCGGAACGGGTCAATAGAAATATAGTGAAAATTATCCGTAGTTATGTTAAAAATTTTCATAAAAGCTGGGATAACTATGTCAATGAATTTGCTTTCGCCCTTAGGACCGCAAAACATGATACGACGGGCAAAACTCCTGCTGAGTTATTTTTAGGCAGAAAGATTATAGAGCCGTTAGATAAATTATTTTATGTTCAACAAAGAGCCCTAGAATTTAAAAAGGGTGATATAGAAAAATTAATTAAAGAAGCAAAAAAGAACACTGAAGTAGCACAGAGGAAACAGAAGCTCTATTACGATATGAAACGACGGGGAGTAACTTATAAAGTAGGGGATGAAGTGTTAAAAATTAAGCATTCACTTTCTTCAGCACCAGAAGATAAAACTGCCAAATTTTATCCACGATTTGAAGGACCATATGTCATAGAAAAAATAACTCAGGCTGAAGTGGTGTTAAAAGCCAGGAATGGTGAAACCTGCACCGCAAACATTGACCAGATAAAACCATTTTATAATCGTAATAAAATGCCAATATTTCAAGATCTTTTGCAGGATCCGGCACGGGAGGCACAAGCTCCAGAGGTGGAACAACGACAATCACAAGGGCAAGCCATGAGTAGACAGGAGCAATTGAAAAGATAGTTGCCCCGTTGGAAAACTGAAGGTAACAAGAAAAAGAAGCCATTCCACCGACCAGAAAAGAGAGGGCACGACCACGCCCAGAATGAAGAAGGGAGAAGTACAACTAATGCAAAGAGAGCCAGGAGAAATGACAGCAACTATAACCCGGCTCCAAAACGGAAGATCTACCCATTGGATAGGAGTCTACGCAGCAAATGTCGACGAACTGATGAAGGAAGACCAGCTGCAGATGCAAAGAAGCAAGAAAAATTTGAACAGCCAGCAACGAGATCCAGGCAAGAACGAGAGACAGTTGTCCCGGTTCCGCCAAGACCAGCTGCCATCAAACGGCCGAGACCACAGGCAGAGGCTAAAAAGAAGGTCTTCAAGGGTGACCGAACTGGAAGGAAAAGAAAGCTCATGGAGGAAGGAACCGAAGGGCGAACCCGCACAAGACGGAAGATCAACCAGACTGTAGTCTTCGCCACTTTCTAGGACTGGGCAGAAAAAAGGATGTCTGAATATCACAAAGATAAGTAAAACTTTATGTTACTTTGAAACCTTAAGTTAATTTTTCATTCTTTCTGCAAGTGGCAGAATTCAAGAAGTTTTACCTCATGTGAGGCCTACCTTTATCGCCAAAAAGGCGAGAAATGAGTAGTTACCTATTTTGGTATTATGTTTTTTCAATTACTCGCGAGTAAAACTAAAATTAATGTATAATAGTAATGTGTAAATACTTGAATGTTGTAAAAGCATTGATAATCTTTGAGAAAGGTACCTTAAGAAAATTGTAAAAATTATTGTATAAAATTTTATTTAAAAGATTCTGGCAAGAAAGAAGTTTTAGTCTAAAAGACTTTTGAAATGTAGTATTTCAATGTAGAAGAATTGGCACTTGCTTGGAAAAGAATAGAAGTTAACAACGTACTACTAATGTATGTTTTAAAATGCGTAAAATTAACGGAATTTTAACATGTCCTTATATACAATGTGAACCGTTATCTTAAAAGTTAAAAAATACTGTGATATGTTCAAAGTGAAAATATTAGAGTAATGGCAAAAAATTTTTTTAACTTGTGTCTGGTGTGACTGTAAAAAGAGCAAATTAAATATGTGTTAAAGGTTGAATGAATGTAATATATGTGTTAAAGGTTGAATGAATGTAGTTAGGCTCTCTGACGCTACACTTCAGAGTTAGCCACTTTTCAGAATAGTACCTCAGTGTTTAGAGATGAATATAAGGTGTGTTCTGAGGTCTTGTTATGTTGAATTTTAACACGTTAGTGTTTTGATTGTAGGAGGAAGTGTTGAACACTAATACATAAACACATTCGTGTTCGGTGTTTTCTTTTGCAACACATGTCAGAGAGCACGGGGAGAGATAATTAAAATAAAGTCATGAATGAAATAAGAATGTTAGGAGAAATATAAATATTCATGTGACTTGCCATTTAATTGTGTAACATTTCATTAAACTAGTTTTCCTTCCAGATCTCTGGAAGGAACCAGATTTCAACTAAAAGCTCCTGTTTAGATGCATAGATGCAGTACAGATGAAAAGTAATTGTCCATGGAGCTGATAATGTAAAAACATTTTTTTTTCTTCTTCTAGTTTCTAGTGAGAAATGTTTGTAAAAGATTGGCCTCGCGTTAGATTCTAGAGCTAAAAGTTTTCAACAAGGTCGTTTTAGACCGCAGTTTCAAACTAATTAACTCTGGCGGGAAGTATGTAAGGATCCTAAGTTTTACTAACGTTTATTTTATTTTAAATTTTTACTATCACTTCTTATTTTCTACTTCCGGCCAGAATTAAAAGCTTTAACTTATTTATGCAAATTTGTCTTGCTAACGCCAAGTAGTTAAGTTGTGGCTTTTTGCCAAGCAAGAGAGAGGAAGGAGTCATTAGAAGCAGGCCGCTGGCCATAGTAGTTTTACTCGTTTGCTGGTTGCCTTCAAGGCCAGAAGTTTAATCCTCTTGATAATTTTAAACGTATCGTAGTTTTAGCAGCTCTCTGTACTACATACGGCTTTTTGTTAATTAACGGCCAATCTTAAAGTAGGCACTTGTATATTAATCCAAAATTAGTTTAGTTAGAGTTTTAGTTAATATTTTTATATTCTTACGTTCAGACCACAAGTGGTTGATCTCTGTATTCCGAAGTCCGGAAATCTCTGTAAAGATAGAAAAATAAAGGGTTTCGTATACCCTTCCTGTGTGTATTTTCTACTTCACAATTTATTGAACATAGCTTGAGTAAGCTCCCTGTTCCGAGTCAGGACAGTTCATGTTTCCAAAGCAAGTAAAAAGGAATACCAGTCCTGATAATCAAAACATTCTTTAATCAAAAGAATTCTTTTCTGTAATTTCAGAAGTTACGGTTATAATTTTTAATTCATGCGTTCAATATTTTCAGTCGTTTGCTAATGATCGTTTTCAATCGTTTGGTATATTAATAATACATTTGTGAGAGATAATTCGTTGCGTTAAATGCTAACACTACCACACAACACGCAAAAGTAGATTTATAATTAAAAAAATCTCGCGCAGAACATTATAAACCTACCATTTCAACTCAGTTAAAATATAATTTAAGTTTTCTTTAAATACGAAGCTATAGCATACTTGTTTTTAAGAAGAGGCGTAACCAATATTACGTCATAAAAAGGCGTGTCCAAGCATAAGAGAAGTAAACACAGCATCGACTGATGCAGCCTATTCTGCGATTTCGCCTTTAAGCATATTTGTTGTTATAATAATAAATTTTTGTTCATTTTTCATCGGACTTGTGCATTCATTTCGTTACGAACCCGTACGCACGCAAAAATTTTTGGTGTCAGAAGTAGGATTTGAATGCCAATAACAAGAGCGATGGAAGAGCAGTTAAGGCAGTTGATATCAGCGTTTGCCTCGTTTAAAGAAGAAATAAAAGAAGATATGAAAACTAGCGAAGAAAGGATGGAAGGGGCCGTTAATTCCGTTAAGGAAGAAATTAAATTGGGACAGGAAACCGTTAAAAAAAGGTGGATGTTGTTCAGGAATCTTTTAAGGCAGAGATGGAAGCTGTTAAAGAGGAAGTGAATATAGGGCAAGAGGAAATGAAAAAAAGAGATTACTTGCATAATAGAAAACAAATTTTACTGCTGAAACTAAAGTTGGACAAATAGAAGAAAGTTTCTTCGGTAAAGGAACAAGTAGAAGAAAGAATTTCTTCTGTAAAAGAACATATAGAAGAGAGAGTTTCAGCAGTCGAACAACAAATTGATGATAGGGTTTCAGCAGTTGTGACAGAAGATGATACTTTAAAGAAGATCGTAGCAACGGCAGGGAGCAATTCGGATAGTTTTAAATTTTTATCGATGCCTGATCGTCCCTCTCTGAAACTATCTACATATGATGGGAAGACATCCTGGCAAATGTATAGGACACAATTTTCTATCGTTGCGGATGCGAATGGATGGGATTCCCAAACTAAGGCCTGTCATCTCGCCGCTTCTCTGAGAGCAGACGCAGCGGATATCCTGCAGACGCTTCCAGAAAACCAAAGACTTGACTTCGAAGCTCTATCCGGCGCATTGGAGCTGCGCTTTGGCAAGAAATGTTTAAAAGACTACAGCAGGCTTCAATTAAAATCCCGTCAACAGAAGCACACCGAATCACTCCAGGAACTCGCCACGGATGTTGAAAGGCTGTCCCACCTCGCCTTTACGGAGTGCCCGAGAGAAACGAGAGAAATCCTGTCCCTGCAGTACTTTATCGATGGCATTATGGATCCCGAAATACAGAAGGCTCTACGAATGGCGGATGTTAAAGATTTAAGAAGCGCTCTAGTGTACGCCATGAAATTCGAAGCAGCCCAGCAACCAACTCTTAGAGACCGTCACCCAATCAGAGCTGCTCAAGTTCAAGAGCCAAGGGATCAAGTCACTGTTCGTCTAGACGATATAACCAGACAACTGAATGCCTTGAGACGAAATATCAGTGACAAGAAATCGACCTTAAAATGTTACAACTGTGGATCTGATGGACACATACGAAGGAACTGCAGAACGCCCCAGGGCACGGATGTTAAGACCGCTCCTAGCCAGCAGCAGGGAAACTAATTTGTGGCCATCTCGCGGGGCGGAGGTCTCCAGATAATGAAAAGCCCCAGTTTAAAGCGCTTCAGATTTCTGCAGTGAGAGGTGGCAGTAATGGACTTTTTATAATAGGGTCATATCGATGGAGTTCCTTGCAATATGATCATTGACACAGGAGCTAATGTTACCATCATTAGGAAAGATTTAGCTGAACAGTTTAAAGATAAACTTATTTAGACGCCATCCTGTGTTACCCTTCAGACTGCGTCTGGTGACAACATCGAGATAGCTGGGAAGTTAAACCTGAACATCACGTTTGTAAGTGCCGCCTACCATCACACGGCATATGTGGCTGATATTACAGATCCATGCATACTCGGACTGGACTTTTTAAGGAAATACAATTTTTCCTTAGACTTCAAAAAAAATAAACAGCTTTCAGGATCTGAACACATGACTATCCATCCTCAGAAGGGATCCTCACCTGGAAATGCCGACGCTTTGTCCGAAAGAACCAGCTCGAGAAGCTGCCGAAATCATGCTAAGGTCGAAAAGAAACGCAAGACTACCAGCTATTCTCCATCTCAGATTCTCTTCGGTCGAGACCTTCGTCTGCCTTGTGACCGCCTGTTTGGTCACCCTACGGATGCGCCTTCATCGTCTGAGAAACACATCGAAGATGTCCAGACCCGGTTTGAAGTGATGCACCGTTCTGCACGAAAGCGAATCAACTTGGCGAGAAAGTGAAGACGAGATACGACACGAGAGCTACTGGACACAGATTCAACGAAGAAGACAAGGTGTGGTTGTGGAACCTGATTCGACGAAAAGGTGTCAGGCCTAAATTACAGTCATCTTGGGATGGTCACCACACAGTCCTAAACAGGCTGAATGATGTCGTGGTTCAGATCCGTCGGAACTCTAAACCTAAAGTCGTTCATTACGACAGGTTAGCTCATTACTATGACCATAGTACGTAGTGTAAATAATTGTAAATAGTGTAAGACCATGGTCCTTTTTGTTTCCAAATGTGTATTTGATTTGATTTGTTTATAGTTATTACATTTTTTTTTGGTTATTGTAATGCAGTCCTTGGGAAGGGGGCAGTGTCACGGATTTGGTATTTAAATAGCTAATGTTAGTTGAATTGTAAATTAAATGGTTTTATTTCCCGTCAAATGCTGCACGTGACAAATATTAAAAGAAGAAAGCTAAGCCGGAAAAATTGAAAATACTAGAGCGCGTGCATGTAACATTTAATAAATATCTCTTTTTTGATTTCGAGAAAGTACTAGAAAATTCTCGCGCGCGATTTTAGAATCTTATAAAAGGAGGAAAACCTCTCAGTTCGTGGTAGTTACTTAGTTTGTTTTTGTTTAGAAAACTGCTCTTGTTGACTGTAGCGAATTCGCAGATTAGCTTTCTTTAGCTGTTTTGAATTAAGTTCCCTTGAACGTTTGAGTAGTTAAAAGATAACTACTGTGAGATATTGTAATACTGCACGAATATTTTAGGAAATTTAAGCATATTTGTTGTGATAATAATAATTTTTTGTTCATTTTCCATCGGACTTTTGCATTCATTTCGTAACGAACCCGTACGCACGCAACAATATTATCTATGTTGCTACAATTCTGTTTCAATACAAGACCATCATGTCAGTGTAAGATTTCCTATGTGGAAACTTGGTTTCTAATCTTTGTGTGATATAATTCGGAGAAGCTCGTACTGTGAATTTTGATTAGTATAATTTATTCTTCTATTAGATTGGAATGGACTCAGTGTTTTCATATAGGATGTTTCATATTCAAAGGGTTAGTTCAGTGTTTCATATTCAAAGATGTTGAAGTTCATACAATGTAATTAATTAATAGACTTATCGCACAGACCTTTCTAATAGACTTATTCTTGAATTTTTGGCTCAGATATAAAGCTAATAGTTAAAAACAGCATTAGAAAAGAAAAACTGATTAAAAAAAAACTTCAGTTACTTTTAAAATTGATACATTTAAATGCTTTTGTTCATATGAAAACAACAATAAACATATTTCTAAATAATAAGATTATTAAGAATCCTTAAAAAATTTGAAACATTTATAAAGGTTTGCAAGGGCAACGTGATTGATTTTTTTATAAATCATGTGGTTTTGACATGTTTTGAGTATGCTCCTGCCAGATTGGAAAAAGCATGGGGATCCTCTTATAAACAAGTCTTTACAGATAAAGATATAACATGTGAATACAGAATCTAAAGGAAAGGTAAGTTTAGATTAGGGTATTTGAATATGGCCTAGGTTACAGCCTGGGATACACATTGGTTATCAGCCTGAAGGAGAATGCTTTTATGGAAAACTTTATAAGGGAAACTCGTTCGTATTCGCAAAACGCAAGCAAAAAAAAAAAAAAAAAAAGAACTGCACAGCCAGCTTGTTCACCAGGATTTGAGCTGAGATTGAACTACCAGTATTGAAGCGTTTAAACCACTCGTAGGACAAATCTAAAGAAAATGCTCTTAATATCATGTAATGAAAAGTTAACTACATGTTATATGCCAGGATTGCTTTCTCAAGTACTGAGGTAGGTAACTCTTAATCTGTTCTTTTTTTTTTTTTTTTGAAATGTTTGGTCATGATATTATTCATTGTATGTATTTTCTATAATACATGTAGAATACTAATAGTTCTATAACAAGTGTCTTTTTTTCATTTTTAAGTGCTTTGCTTGTTGATATTTTCAAAATTGCATCTGGTAATTAGTGCTATTATGTATATAATAAGTACAATAGATGCATATGATAGATCAATATATTTTTAGTGTATAATGATTCAGTATCATTTTTATGGGAAAGAAAAAAAAGACACTTTTGACTGCACAGATTTTCTGGAAATCCCAAGTTAAACACATATGAAATCATTTGTTTACAATCAGTGAACGTTAAAATCCGCTACCTGTCGCAATACAATAAAACAGCAACACAATTTCCTACAACAGCCAGCAGTTCCTCCTTTACATGAACAAGAATTTTTTTTTTAATTTTTATTTCTCCTTTTTCAACAATGAAATGTCCCTTGATTTCATGCGATCAAGTCGCTATAGAACTTATCCTTAAATAGAAAGCCAAAATTTGTACATTGGATTTCAAGTAAAATTCCGTGCATTACCAAATGATCAGCTTTTTAAAATTCTCTCTGCTTCAGTAATACAGCGAGAATTTACGCCTCCTTGAACAAAATCAAACATTTCGGAAAAGCTAAGCAACTCCATTTTTGAATGTAAGAAGTCAGATCACAAATCAAAATACCGGTTTTTATCCGCCACACTAATGTGTGAAAGTGTCACCTATAGGTGAATTGTCATTCGCACCTAAACTTGATTTTTTCGCATCGGAGCAGAAAGAATTAGCGGGTGCAAAACAAGACATCTGTCTATTTTGTCTGTCTGCAGGGGGGTCCAAGAGCGATGCGCAGTGCAGGGAGAAAGTTATGCCACATACGCATGACGTCATGTTGGTGACAGCGTTAGTTCTTGACGTTTGTTTACTTTCGTTGCATCAACAGTTTGATTTGATTTGTGTTGTTAATTTGCTATTATACCTAAGCGGAAGTGGCAAATTGTGCTATAGCGTTGTGTCAGAATTATACACGTTAATACGTTTTTTGGCGGAAAACACTCTTTACAACCAGATAAAATAACTATTTTTTTAATGAATTTATGTAGTTTTCATACATAACTGTGATGTAATTTTACATTTATTTTTCATTTTACTGCTATTTTACATTTAAATTGAAAAATTTCTCATTTTAAATCATTTTTTATCATAATCTTCATTTTGTGTATGAGACTTACATCGTAGTGAGATATTTAAACTCAGTGTCATGTTTACCAATACTGAGTACCTGAATGATTAGTTAATGAATTCGCGTATCCAACTTCATTCACATGTTTTGGTTACTTTCTTTACATCCCAAACGTAATTCTATGTATTGAAGCAGCGTCTGGGTTAAGCTTTGCGAACTAAGTAAACTGATACATGCCTCACCGTGAGGAAAGAACAATTTCTCGACCACACTATGACGCAAACATCGAATGAGTGAGTGACATATTTCCTTCAGTGTTATTTAACTGATGCATACAGGTATGTGTGATGTAATTTAATTGATATAACTTACACATGCTTGAACCTGAAGGAAAACAAATCTGTGTATAATGCTAGAATACAAATAGCGAAAGAGTAAGTAAGATATTCTGTTCAGTGTTATTTACCTGCTGCATATGTTTTAATTTTGATTCCATATAACTTGGTTTTAATTATAAGAGAAAGAAAAATAATTCAATATTGAACACATATTTCGAGTATAATAAAAGTATTTTAAGAAACAAGCTAATAAAAATACATTAGTGATTAAAAATATTTAATTTGTGTACAGACTGAATTGAAATTAAGATGTGGTGGTGTATTTAATTATGGCAAAGCACACTAGGGCTATCTGCGTAATAGGTGTGATGCGTTCGTGGAGGACTTTCTCAGGGAAACTGGCTCGTATACACGTTACGCATGAGGAAAACCACGAAAACACCCATGCAGCCAGCCCGTTCGCGGGATTCGAACCGAACTACCCAGTGTTCAGCGACTTTACCGCTCGGCAGCTGGTGGGCCGAAACTAAGATGTAAGGCAAGTTTATTATTATTATTATTGTGCGTATATGTGTAAGAAAATGTATTTTAATTGTTCCATTTTTAATGTATGGAAGGAAGAATAGGATGCCAATATCGAAGATTATTTACTATAGCAAATAATCACGTCAGGATAAATGTTATATAGAAATCTTGGGAGTGTAAGGGATTATAAGAGTACTTTTAGATTATACTGAAAATATACGCACTTCTGCTAAAATCTGAAATGAATCAGTATGAAGTGACTTTTCACTTTAAAAAGAATGTGATACGTATACTATTTAAAAGTATAATGACGGATATTAAGAAATTTGTAGAATTTTATGGTATTTAAATATGAATTTGTTAAGTCAAATCTTTTTATATATATTTTTGCTTGAAATATGTAATTTAAACTGAAAATCACGATCATATATTTCTCATGGAATGTCAAAGTTCATTTGTATTAAAAAAAAGTGCATGAGCAATGAAAATAAATAGAATAATACTTTTTGATTATGTTTTTACCATGGTCTTAGCAGTTATGCCATGATGTATTCTGTTCAACAAGATTTATTTAGTGCAAACAATACTACGAAAAAATATTGAAAAATACCTTGTTTTACAATATTTATTTCCGTTAATTAACTTAAATATCGTTTTTCATTTTCTAATGCTTTGCTTTACGAAAAGAATTTAATGTTTACAATTATTTTCAGCATTCGTACGAATTCTGTGCATAAAATAAACATTTTCTTTAACTAAATACTTAATCGGAAAGTATATATCCGGTATTTCCGGTGTATCTACCACATGTAAAATGATCATTTTGCTTTAGGGGCGAATTCAACTGCAACGCTCTGATAAATTGCAAATGTTAGCTCGCAAGAGGCGTTCCTGCTATCGTCTGCTAAAGTCGAATTCAAGTGCAACGCTTTACCGCTCTGGTAACTGATGACGTCAAAATTGCAATGGGGAGCTGGTTTGCTCTCGTGCCAGGAGAGCTTGTCCGATAAACTACATCAATATCCAATGAGACTGCGTGTCGATGTAAACAAAAAACATCAGTTCCCATAATTTCTCTGAGCTTATGGTCAAGTGTTTACTGCGTTGTAGTGTGGTGTAACGAATTGTTCCAGTCCTGAAAACGAAAGAAATATACAGACATGTATATTTCTTTTAATGTGTACAACATGTATTTAATGTGTACAACTTTATCCTATAGAAAATTCCCTCCAAAGTAATCTAGAGCAACAGGTGCGTGTAAAATATATTTTACTTTCAGACAAAAATCCTTGCTTTTTCAAATATAAACCACATTTTTTTCCCATTTTCAAATTACAGCATTTGGTTTTAATTCTTCTAATAGTAAGTTTAATTTAAAATTCAAATTTGTGTTATATTTTTATTGTTTAATACAGATGCATGATTCTTCAGTGACAGTAGGCATGTTTACCATATGAAAATTAACTAGTTCTTGAATTATATAGTAATTAATAAGCCCATCTATCTACAAGCAGATAAGCCTGCTAAACACCGCTATCCCAGTCTCTTTTTAAATCCAGGTGAAAAAGCTGGCTGCATGTGTGTTTTCTTCATTTTTTCAACGTATAACATGAATACTAAGTTTTCCTTAGTCTTCCACGCAGGCATTCCTTCCCTTAGACATTCATTATGTGATGAAACAGTTAAGAGACATTTTTAGATTTATATTGTACATCGTTGGGAAAATATAAAAATGAAATTAAAGGTATTTCAATGTAATACAATAAATAAAAAATTATATGAAACCCTGATAATTCTAATGTGATATTAATGTAATATATACATGCAGAGTAAAGGTTAATTTATAAATTATGCTTTGTGTTCTGCTCATTATATTGTGCATTTACAGTACACTTTCTGCTTCTTAAGTGAAAGTTTGGACCCATTCTCATTTGATATCAGTTATGTTCAGATTTATTTATTTCATAAAATTTCAAAAAAAAATTTTTGGCTATTAAAAGCTACAAGTGCAGAAACAAACGCTTAATTTCTTTACTGTAACAGTGTCATGCTTCTCTGCTGATAAGGAAAGTCGTCTTTTAATAAGATTTCTTTCATTCCATATATTAATTATATCTTTTACCATACTGGTTGCCATCTTTCATTGTGCATTCTTCAATATTTTTTGGTACTTATGTATTAACACAAACACCTGGATCAGTTTGGTAGTCTGTATAAATGAAAAGAGAAAAATACTTATCAGGAGAAGTACGTTGTTTTTGCAGCTTGCTTTTAGCATAACCAAACTATCAATATTTATCTAAATTGGCAAAATGTTATCAACATATCAAAGGAAAAAACATTTAACAAATTTTAAAATACTAATTTGAATTATTAAATAAAAATTATATGATAGTTTAAAAAAAAATACATTTTCCACAAATTTTTTGTCTAATTTTTTAGCACTTGTGCCAAGTGATCTGTTTTCACTTAAAAAAAAAATCAGAGAATTACATAAACTTGATACTGCCTGCCTTGTCTATGTACCAAATTCATCTCATAGTTGTTTCCATTAGAAATTTTTGTACTAAAATGTTCTATTCCTGCAGAACTTTTAACACAGCTTTGTCTTTTGATGGTAAGCTCCACAAGCAGTATTTTAAATCTGAAATTAATCTAAAACAACTATTCGTATCTAAAATCCATTGGAACTTGAAATACAACATAAGAAACACATATGAAAATGGTGACATTGTTTGAATGGAAAATTGTTATGAGCATGTTACATGAAAAATTTTGATACATAATCATTGCCAGAGTTTGGCACATTTTTGAAAATTTGGTAACTTTTATTAAGGTGGTTTCAATAATATGCAAATATCTTTTATTCTTATGATTGCTTCATTGTATACTTTTTTCCTTTCCCTAGAGTGCAACACAATGCCACAAGTTTTCCAGCCAAATGCGGTATGCATTTCAAGTTTCTATACATTTATATAAATTTTAAGAGAGTAAAATATTGACAAAACTGCATTAAGTTTTCAACTCTTGTTTTGTTTTTCATTAAAAATTTGCTACCATTATGTATAATTCATTTTTTTTAACGTAAATGTTTTTAAGTATTTGTAGGATAAAGGCAAATTACACTTATTCATTCTTTCTTTGATATAATACATGTAGCTCTTTACCTGAAATCAATGTTTGTCAAATTATTATGCATAAATTAGAAGTATGCATGTTTCTCTTAGGTCTGTTATGTTTCAGGAACTATCTTCAATGAATTGTATAGAAAATTGTGGACGAGGTGTTTGGTGTACAGGAACATGGTATATTATAAACATGTATAGTATCTCATAGTATATAAACTCATAACTTTGATTATGCAGTATGCTTTGTATATTATTTCTGAAAGCATGTATATTTCAATCAAGATTGTTGAGTAAACTTTTCTTGCTTTATGCTATCTCTGAAAGCATGTATATTTCAGTCAAGATTGTTGAGTAAATTGTGCTTATTTTATGCTTTTTTACATTAGAAAATTCCACACCTTTATCACGAGGAAATCTGCAATGGCATTTAGGAATGACAAGTTTGTATCTATTACATAAAATCTAATGTTTTCTGGATTCTTCTTTTCCTTTTCCTCCCAACAGAAAAACTTTAATGGTATAAATCAGCGGTTTTCAACCTTTTGACTGTAGTGTACCATCTAAGCAAAAACTGAAAAACATTAATACTACCACTAATTTTACAATGATTATTTTTCAATTCCTCAATAGAAATATTAAAAACATATATATATATATATATATATATATTGCCATTTGCACACTCTTTGTATTAAATATGTACACATAAAAAACTATTAGATTAAAAACTGATGATTACTTATCAAAATTAAATTTAATTAAATTAATTATTCACTTGATTATCAAAATTTCAGTTATAATACTTTAATATTTAATGTCTTTATGTCTGCTCTTATTTCATTTAATGGTAAATTAGGATCCACTTTTTATTTTGATGAGTATTTATATTTCAAATTTAACATGGAAAAAATCATTTTTCACACAAACAGGTTGTGCGAAAAGACAATACAAATTTGATAGCTTTATTTGAAATGCCTTTAAATTCTTTTTTTTCGGTTCAGCCAAAAGTTAACAAGTGTGTCATTTTCCAAATCTTCAAGTCAATTTCGATCAAAGGAAATTTCTATTAACTATTCTTTTCTTTATGAGATTTTTGAATTTTGTAGTTAAAAATATTTTGTTTCTTTGCATACCACCGGCTGAGAACCGCTGGTATAAATTAATTATAATAGATGTAAATTAATATTTCTCATACAAAAGAGTTATTTCAATTCTTTATTGCGAACATTATATACAGAGTATGTCTTTTATTAACAACAAAATTTTAAGAATTTAAAATAATAATCATTAAATCCTCTTGATCTATAAACAGTCTTAAAAATTATAAAGGGAAAAAAATTGAAAGTTAAAGAAATCAATATTATGAATTGTTCCTTTTAGAGAAGTTTCATTGTTTAATTAATTATAAAAAGTGTTTTACATTATGAAATATAAAAATTAAGAACATTTGAATTTGAATGAATATTTTAAAATTTTCCTTCAGATAGAAGCTCAACTATTCGAAGCAGGAGACCGAAGAGAAAAAAGGAAGAGAGATGATATTACAGCTGCAGAAAAGGGAATAATTGAAACGCAGAAGAATATATTAATGTACTGTGTGAAATATGTGACTCATATAAGCAATCAGTTGCAAATCAGTCTGCTGTCATAGAAAATCAAAATCTAATTATTAATTTATTAAAAAAATAAATCATGCATTTAAAATATTACCGTGTTTTCATTCTTGTATGTATTTCTGAAGTGTGGGATTCATATTTTAATTGTAAAATTTACTACTTTCTTAATTTTATAAAATTTTGTGATTATAAAAATTATTTAAAAGAAATTCACAGATCCATTATATGACATAAACATTATAATAATTCTAATACCACTATTATAAGTCTCGTGAAAATATTTATGCATTTTACACAGCAATTATCTTTTTCCTGGAGGAAAATGGGAATAAGACCTGTAAGAATCTTTAGTCAATGTATTACAAATTTTAATTTTCAGATATAACACGAAATGAATTAAATTGTTTTTCAATTATGTTAATAAGTTATATGAATGGGATGTGGTATTAAAAATTTCATTTCTTTTTATCATTGAAGAAATAACATTCGATATCCTACAGCTCCATAACAATGGCAGATAAAATTGACATTCTAATTTCGAAGTTCTAAAAATACAGAGATGACAACTGTTAAAGTATGGCTAATGTCTAGTTTACAATAACAATGTTGAGTCGCCTACTAAAAATTAAGTGAATCAAACTGTATTTATTTTCCCCCTTCTCTTTTTTTGGCTGAAAAACAATTTATTATACACTGATGATTTTACTTAAATGTATTTCTTTTAATGGCAAATCCACTGAGGTAAGTATGCAGTAAGTTATTATAGTGAATGCATAATGATGATATAAATCTAAATTCAGTAAATAATCTTTCCCTTACTTTAATGTTTTAAAATCTAGAATTAAAAGAAAAATGTATGTTCTTTAAATAATACAAGAGTATATGGAGGCATAAATCATAGGCTGTTTATTCTTTACATATTATGCTAATCAGGAATTGGAGCAAAACCCTGCTTAATCGAAGAATACGCTCACAGGAATGGTGGAGGAAAATTGAACTGTCCAATATTTGTTTTGCCCACCCCCAAGAAGACATAAACAGTATAGAGTAAACATAATACATAAACAGTATAGAGTGAAATAATTGTTTTTAGGAAATACATTTAAATATCTTTGACAGAATATGTCAGTTTTAATTTATACTATAATAAATAAGCATGAAGTTCTTATGCTATTAAATGTGTATTGTCACATGGAAATTTTCTGTCTTGTCCCACGGAAGGGGACGAAAGGGAAACATTTGACTTTTTGGAAGAAACTGAATTTCGGTGCAGTAAATCTTATTGCTAAGTTTAAGATAAATTAAGTGCAATGCTAATTTATAGTGACTTACTATTGTAAATCATGACTGGCATACCAACACTAAAATATATATATATCGAGCCTATTAAGTTATTTCTGGTAGTCAAGAGTTTTTAAACATAAATGATGGAAACAAGAAATTCAGAGGGAAGAACAATAATGATAAAGGTTGTCAGTATGCATTTGAAACCAGGACTAATAAAATTATTTAGGATTATTATTATCAATTAAAATCATTTAGGGTTGTGCATTTAGTTACAGGTTTAAATATAAACCATGGCTTGTGGGTCCCCAAGAATATATTATGAAAATAATTTTTTTCATAATATATTCTTTATTATCCATGAAGGGGGTTTCACCTTTGCCAGAGGTTCATTGTTGCCCACTTTGGGTTTTTATTATCGAGTTTCAAAATTTAAAGATAATTCATTGTGCAATGCAATTTCAACATGCACTGACTGAAAACTTTCTGAAGGTACCAACTCATCATCTTCAAACACATCAATCTCAGGATTTTCAACACAATACCTTAAGCATATATTATGTAAAATGGCCACCAGATATGACCATTTTACATATTTTGCTTTGTGAATACAATAGTGTTCCACCAGTATCGTGCAGTACCCTAAATCTTGATTTGATCTCTATAGCTGCACGAACTTTTCTGTGCTTCTCATTATAGAGATATTCCTGTGATAAAATGGGAATATAATCCACTATCTCCCAAAGATATGCACGATGCGACAAAATACTATCTAGATTTTGTTTCAGTCCACTCCATATAAATGCATCATGAGTATTGCCTGGCCATTGTCCTATAGCATAGAGAACCCTCAGACCAGCAATCCATACCTAGAAAAACATAAATCCTAAGTCAAAAGAAAGTTTCATCTGAAATTTTAATACACAGATTTTTAACATTAAATATAGTTGATATATTAATAAATCAGTCTTTTTAAGGAGTTTACTTTCCATTTTTAACAAAAATATGTCACTGTTTTTTCATTATTAAAAAATATGCAATAAAACGTTAAAACAAACACACACACAAAAAAAAAAAAAAAATTACAGCTACCCTTTTTTCATTAAATTGTAGTAATTATAGTAAATAGGCGATTCTAAAATTTATTTAATATTTTGTATTATTTAATATCTATACTTCACTATAATTATACATAGCTTTTTGTTATTATTATTCGAATAATAATGAAACATTCTTGCAGTAATTTGAAATGACTATAATATTACACTTATTATCATACGGTCAAAAGTCGTTAATTCGGACACCCGTAATCCAGAATGATCTATAATTCGGACCTCAACGCAAAAAACTTTCTGCGCATGCGCCGCATTGACACGCGTGCACGTAAGGCCTTTTACCACTGTGCATATGCGTGTGCGCACGTGCAGAATATGTTTTTGCGTGCACGTTTTATGTATAACCGAGGGTATAAGCTAAAATTATCTAATTATCTATTTCAGTTAATGTTGATGAATGCGTTGTTCCTTAATCTTCAAATTGGATCCGAATTATTATTTTTTGCAGACTGTAAGAGCAATTTTATAAAAGTAAACTTGAACTTTCGATTATGTCAAATAGAATTTCCGATTCTGGAGCTCCCAAAGGATCATACAAAACGAAAGTGTTTCGATGTCCATCAAACAAAAAGTGAAATTGCTGCAAAAAATGGATAAAGACATGAAGAATGTGACAGAGAGGTTAGTGAAAACGAAAAAATTTCGATTGACAAGTTAGTCGGTATTCTCGACACAACAATTAACGGGACTTGAACAGCGGAACTTTGTAACTGAACAAGAAATTGTGTCTGTTTATAGAATTAAAGAGAAAGTATTATCATATAAAACGAAGCAACTTAAAACAACTTACATTGAAAGAAATGTTTAATAAAGTAAACAAATAAATATTAAGCTTTTTTTTTTTTTTTTTTTGTAAATTTTGATACCCTTTAGATTATAATTGTTCTTTATTTCATAAATTAAGGTTTCATATTTTTAATTTTAGAATTCCTGCATGCCATCTTTTGAGATTTAAACTGATGATCTATAATCCGGAATCGCCGAAGTCCCGACGAGTCCGGATTAACGACTTTTGACTGTATATTTCTTACCTTTTCACCATTAATGGAAAATTTATTTTTTCCGGTTAATGAAGACAAAACAAAAATTAATATCACCACACTCGCAACATCTGCGGTTTCATTTGTATGTAACCCAAAATAATTCTTGGTAAGCTAGGTAGAATCACACTTGTGATTGCACTCCAGTTCTTTTACAGCTGGTCGAAAGAATTAACATCTACTGTATGTGGAAATAGCGAACAAAACAGTAAGAAATTGGAACAATTACCCGTGGACAACTTGTATTCATAGCATTCTAAAATGAGCTTTTGGTAAAATTTGACCGCAAATAAAACAGTAGTAATGAACGAATGTTTTTTCACAAAGTGGGTCCAATACTTTCACAGCAGGGTTATTTCATGTATTCTGCAGAGAGACTGATGTATGGTTTGTTGTAACTGCTGTATACAAATGTCTGGCTCAGAATTCCACAACAGTAATTAGCACAACTTTCATGGTTGATGGTATAATATGGAGGTACCAAAAATTAGTATTATCACAGTAACTGCAAGATGGCTTATATTTCTAAAACTCAGTTAACACATCTCATGCAGAAAGAAAATATTATCCAGTTTCATACTTAAATCAAGGTCACTGAAATGTGGTAAAAGCAATCTGCTTAAGAAAACAGATGCCTCTGTAGAGGACTTTCTATGGAAAACTGGCTTTCATTCCCATTATACATGGGCAAAACCAATGTCATGTAATATAATAATCTATTAGTAGAGTAAATACATTTAATTTCTTTTTATTTATTTATGTCATGCTACTTTTCGTGTAATTTAGTATGATAACCTTATAAGTTTATTTAATTCTGATCATGGTCTACGGAAGTAAGGTAAGTCACCTGTTATCGAGAATATCAAGTTATTAATAGTTATGTGAAAGTCTGCAATAACTTTTCATATCATAAGAGATTTACGAATGTGTATATAACTTACATGTGTAGTTATTATGCAAGATCTATAGAAAGTATCCAAAATTACCATGACATTAATCACACTTTATGAACAGGCAAGACATTATACATTAGGAGAAAATTAACTAATATTTTTGGGGATGAAATACTATTTTATACATGGGAACTGTTTAAACAGCTGAGAAAAATTCATGCTTTTCCCCCCTACAGTTACAGAATATATATATATATTGTTTCATAAGAATAAAAAGTAAAGTTAAATTTAAATAATTCTCATGCGCCATTGCTGCAAAGAATGAAATTTGAATTTAACAAATATTCTCTATTCATATAAAGTTAATTTAAATTATGAAATTTTAATTGCATACATATCAAAGATTAATTATTGCTGCAAACTAATTTACTATATCACTGAAATTCTAGCATATGTAAATTAAATGCACGTATCTAAAACCATGAAAAAATATATAATATTCCAAAAAACTAATCCCAAATATATACATATATATATATATCTCAAAGACAGGTATATGCATAATTTCTGTTAGAAAAACAATTTCTCCGAGATTACGTTTTAGAGTAATTAAAACAATAAATTAATGGTGATATTATTACTGCATTCCAAAATTCGAAGTAATTAACGATTTCGATCATTACTACGAAAAAAAAGGGATGAAAAAGAAAGAATCCTGATACAATAACATTAAAAATTTGTGTGTTTACGTATAAAAATATATAATATTCTCAAATAGGTCATTTAAGCATAGTCTTTGATTCGGAAACATTTCCAGAAGTATTTCAGTTTTCATAATCTGAAGTAAAAACAAACCTGCTTTTGCACAGAATATCCATTGGCAGTTGCCTTCAGAAAAGGTTTCAATTCATTGAAGCAAACCGATTTAATCTGAATCAACTGATGAACTCACGCTCCGACATTTCAAAAGCATTACGACTGTCTCTTAAATGCCAAGGAATTCGATCAGCATTTCTCCGATTTCTTAAACGTCTGAGCAAAATCACTTCAGCCATCTTGTTTACAGTCGCTGTTAAGAGTTTGCGGCAGGTCAGGAGTAGCCGCAAAATTCCTCTATGGTAATGACGTATTTTCAGTAGGCGTGTCCGAAAAGCGTTGCACTTGAATTCGGTTTTGCAATGCAAGTGCGATTACCATGACAAGCGTTGCACTTGAATTCGCCCCTTAGTTTACATTTTTTCCATTACCAAAATCATGTAGCAGACGCGTCGGCCGATGCGTCTTGTCTCCCGGGTGACGTCACTGCCAGCAACCAATGGCACGCTTTTTCCGTTCCTGGCCTAACCTTAGTATATTAAAGAACCTTGGTCTGTCTGTCTGTCAGAAAGTCATAGTAGAGCGCGGAGAATGAAAGAATGGTTATAGTAATAATAGCTTCTTTTAAATTCAAAATTTAATGATAATTTTTTTCTTGTATTTGTTTTTAAAAGAAATGAATTTTGTTTGTTCTAGCATCTATTGACTGATTTGCTAATGTATTTTAAAGTTGTGTGATGAATTTTAATTCAGAGTTGTGTACTTCTTCAGATATGCTTTATGATACTACTCCAAAGCAAGCTGTAAAGCTTCCAGGAATTGATTCTAAAATAACATTTGAAGAAATTTTGGAGAGTATTTCGAAATATGTCTCTCCATCAACTATAAAATGTGTTCTGAAGGATCCATTTACGCGCTTGTTTGTAGTTTTCCTAAGTGACCTTCAGTCGTTTTGTATATTGATTAGCAATAAATTTTATATTGGTGATTCACTTATCAGACCTTTGCCTTTTTACGATTGCTGTATTATTGAAGGTGTTTTTCCACAAATCACAGATGATGAAATTAGAAAAATATTTAAGGTGTTTGGGCATGTTTATTCAATTCTTCAACTTCCTGCACTTCCGAACTCGCCGAAATTTTCTCACGTGCTTAGCGGTAGGAGAGAAATTTCGTTTTTGTTGCCTGCAGAGCAGACAGAAATTGCTATCCCAAGCAGTCTGTATATTCCACCTTATAAATTTAAAATTGTAAAATATTGTTTTGCTTGTTCATCAGAAGGACATTCAGTTATGCATTGCCCAGATATTGATGATGATTACACCGTCGTGAAACCAGATCTAAATATTGAAATCAAATCTGTGAAAAGTATTAAAGATGATGCATCTAGCATAGAGGAAAAGGAAGAACATTTGAATTGCAAGTGATTCTTTATGTAATTACTGTATTTTATAGTCTGCATTTTACATTTGCATGTTGATCAGAAGGACATTCTGTTACGCATTGTCCGGATATTGATGATGATTACACCTTCATGAAGCCAGATCTAAACTCTTGAAATCAAATCTGTGACAAGTATTGAAGATGCATATAGCATTGAGGAAAAGGAAGAACATTTGAATTATAAGTGATTTTTTTATGTGATTACTGTATTTTATAGTTTGCATTTTACATTTGCTTGTTCATCAAAAGGACATTCAGTTACGCATTGTCCAGATATTGATGATGATTACACCATCCTTTTCATGAAAGATTTTATACATATTGTAAAAGAGGTGCTGCTTTTAAATTTTATATTACTTTACATTTTATTACATGTTGTAATTTTTAACATAGAGTGTATCCTCTCTTTTTTTCCTATTTCCTATTTTGCTTGTGAAACTTAACCAGAATAAAATATTTTATCTCAAAGTATGATGAGAGGTTTTTTTTTTTTTTTTTTTTTTTTAACAATGTAATTAATGTACAGGTGTAATAGGTTGCTTTCAAGGAATTTTATCATATTTCTTAAACTTCTGGAGGTTTATTTAAGGTGCATAAAATGAGTATTTAACAAAGTCTGAGTACTTCCATTATCGAGACCGGCTTCAAAAATGTATGTCTGTATATGCACGTAATTACATTATATACATGCACTCATATATAGATACATATATACACTTCTGAATCCAGTCCTGATAGCAGAAAAGTACTAATGGGTTTAATCCTAGTATCCGATGCACAAGGGATTTGGCGACTTTATGATGAGCAGTAAACGGGACATTTTGGTGTTGGCGATAATTTTCCAAATCGCGCCAAGGCCACACCATATACTAGTATTTTACCATACTAACGTTTGTACTGTGTAATTTTTGTCAAAAATACATAAATTTTGTTTTGATTTTAAAATACTAAGTACCAAAATTTGTATTCAAATATTTGTGTTTCACAATATCTAAATAAAAAACATTAATTATATTTTGATTGTATTCAGTGATCAGTTTTCATATTTCTAGGTCACAAATTTAATGTTGCTTTGTTTTAATTTCATGTGTTGTAATAATTATTCAATTGTATTTCTTTTCGCCATGCTCTTTGAAAATTCACTTTCTTTGTTGTATATTAAAAGTTTTATTACTTTTTAATTTTAATCATAGTTTTGTCTGTAATACTTATATTGATATAAAGTATCCAGAGTTGTAGCTAGGGTTTTCAGCGCCCAGGGACAACTGAAGATTTCGTGCCTCCTACTGCTTGCCAAGGATGGAAAACATTTAATTCTAAAGTTTCGTAACATCAGTTTGGCACCCCTTGGATTCTGTGCCCGGGGACAGATGCCCCCTCTTGCCCCCCTCTAGCTACACCCCTGAAAGTATCTCTTTTAGATAAAAAAAAAAAAAAAAAAAAAATCCCTCTATCCTATCAACAAAGCTATCTTAAAAATACTGTAAGAAAGAGGTATCTTCTCAGTTATAATTTTAAAATACCCTTGCCACGTGGACTCTTCAGACATACCATCTTAATTATTTGGAAATATTTTGAGATGCATGTATTTATTATCAGTGACTATTATTAAAAATATGATTATACTGGCTGGAGAGATGATAACAGTTTTCTAATGCCATCATTAAAAAATATTTGAGTAATTTGGTGGAGAAATTGATTTAAAGTTATTTACACTTCTTTATACTTTCTAAGTGAACTTTTAAATATTATTTATGTTGCTGTTTTTTTTTATAAATTTGTTTCACCTTTATAATTTTAAAAACTAGTATTGTATTGGAGTTGTAAAATAATCATTTGTGATCCATGCTATTCAGATAAAGAGATGTGGAATATTGAATAATCCAATTTCTTTTTAAGTAGCAGTACATCCAATTTCTTTTTAACACTACATTCAATTTTCTTTTTAGCACTACATCCAATTTCTTTTTAAGTAGCAGTCTGATAAAATAATTAATTGATTATGAATTTTTAAATTGTGTATTAAAACATAGGGGCTGATCTTTGGAATATGGTAACAGGTAGTTTAGCGACATTTTGGAGGCGATAAAGGTTACTACCTAGGACTTTGGGAATAATGTGAGAAATACTCAGTTCTGATTACGCATTATTTTGTGTGAGGGAAATGAGAGATCATGAGATCTGTCATGTGACATTAATGGACGAATCACTGTTCTTTAATCGGAAAAGTGGGTATATTTGTAAAAATATCTGCTGTACTTTATAGCAGTAGTTTCATTCTATGTTCTGTGAAACAGTGTTGTTTAATATTTGGATCCCATGGCCGTATATAAAGTAAATCCAAAATTTTTATTGCCTTTATGTGTAATTGAAAAGAATTGTTTAATTGCGGATAAGTATGAATGTCCAATATGTGGGAATGAAATGAGATTATGTGAAAGGAAGGATATTACAGATAGTTTGAATGGCGGTGCAAGAAACCTGGTGAAAATGGACATTTTGTGATCCGCTATGCACTCAAGATTCTGTAGAAGATTAGGTAAGTTAGTATTTTTAATTATTTGAGGATATTATTTTTGGTACAACTCTAATATACGCCCTAATTTCACCAAATGTGGCGATATGTGTTCTGCGCTGGTTTTTGGCGCGATTGCGTGTTCTATGGCAACCCTGTTGACGTTGAAAAATCTTTCGCTGGAGCTCGTTGGTTCGCCTCTGTGTCTGAGAAGATGGGAGGGAAAGATAAAATGGTAGTTGTTGAATTGAAGTTCGGCAAAAGGAAATATGATTGTGGCTATCCTGTTGAGGGGTAGTGGGTATTTGGAACTGTGGAAAGAGGGTCTGGGAGATTATTTTTAATGGCAGTGCATGATAGAAGTAGGGATTTGTAATTTTATTTATTTGTGAACCATAGTATAAATTTTCTGGATAGTGTGTCTGGCTGTCATGTAAATACGATAGTGATTATGTGGCGGCATGTTAAAGGCGGTATGAAATTTATATTTCTGCTATTCGAAAACGCATTAATTCATGGTAAGTGCATTTTATTTTATCCTTGTTCTTATTTTGTAGAATGTTATGTTCAGTGGTTCTTTAGTATGAATTTCTGTCGTTATTGTTGTTTTTTTAAATTGTTTGAAATTTATTTTAGTTTATTTTGTTGTTTATTGTCTAGACTGTACAATTCGTAGATGTTTTTTAAAGTTGAAACAGAACGCTGTGTACATGGTATTATTTGAAATTTATTGTTCTTATGTTATTTTATTAAAGCGAGGAGTGCGTAGATCGTAGATTCCTTCCTTGCCTAAATTGTGCTATTCGTAGAATTTTTTTTTAAGTTTAAACAGGATGCTGTGTACATGGTATTCTTTTAAATTTATTGTTGTTATGTTAATTTATTAAAGCGAGGTTTGTAGATTTCGTTCGTTGCCTACATTGTTCAATTCGTAGATTTTTTTTAAGTTAAAACATGTCGCTGTGTACATGGATTCTTGTCAAATATTTTTGGTTAGAAACTTTACGTTTTTGCTATCTAAATTTTTTGTTTTTCTTTCGGATTTTTAGCTAAATTGTGTGTTCAAAATGTAGTTTTTGCATGTGCAAAAACCGCATTTTTGGAGACATTTTAGGCTAAAAGTTCAAAATGTAGACAAAAAATTTAGATAGTAATATGGCAGCATGAAGTTTCTCGCCAAAAATATTTCGTGAGAAATTTGGCGACTTGAGGGCGCATATCAGAGTAGTTCCTTATTTTTATGCATTGTTCTAAATGTAAGGAGTAAATAAATTAATATGATATTATTGGAAAATTGTTATTAGCAATGATTTAGTTTAAAGTAATTAGGATTGTAAGCTAATTTTTATTAATTTAATATATGTGCTTATTTATATTTTAAGTAGTGTTTCTTAATTTAATTATATTTTAATTTAATGATCGTGATTTTGAGAGTTATATATATGTTTGTAGTATTTTGGAATACCTTTGAGTAGAAGTAAATGTGCATGGAAAAAATTTAAGTATTTGACACTAAGTATTTGTAATCATTTTTAATGTTTTGTTATAAATTCGTTGGTGACGTTTATAATAGATAATTTAGAGGTAAAAGTTTTTGGATATTTTATTTATTTTATACGTGCAAATGTCCATCCTTGGAAAGGGTATATACTTTTTCGCAATCAGGTAATTTCATATATGTCCTTTTTACCGAATTTAAAGATTCACAAAATTTTCATGCATTTTTGTGAAATTTTTCTAATTTATGAGAAAAAAGCAGTTTACATGGATATAGTGAAGAGTGTGCGCAATGCCATTTTTGTGCAATTCTGGGATGTTTTTTTAAGTAAAAATAAGTCGACGTGTACATGGTTTAATTATATTTTAATTAAATGATAGTTATTTTGTGAATTATATGTTTGTAGCAATTTGGTATACGTTTCAGAAGAAGTAAACATGCATGGAAATAATTTAAATATTTGACACTAAGTATTTGTAACCATTTTTAATGTTTTGTTATGAATTCGTTGGTGACGTTTATAATAGATAATTTAGAGGTAAAAGTTTTTAAATATTTTATTTATATTATACGTGGAAATGTTCATCCTTGGATAGGGTATATACTTTTTCGTGATCAGGTAATTTCATATATGTGCTTTTTACAGAGTTTAAAGATTCACAAAATTTTCCTGCATTTTCGTGCAAATTTTTATAATTTATGAGAAAATTGCAGTGTAGATGGATAAAGTCAAGAATGTGCGCAATGCCATTTTTGTGCAATTCTGGGATGTTTTTTTAAGTAAAAATAAGTCGACGTGTACATGGTTACTGTGTATGTGCGATTTTGAAAAACGCGGCAAGGAGTTTGCGATTCTGCACTTTTTCCCAATTTTGCAGTTAATATTTGTTATGATTAAGCAGTTTTGTTCCATAAAATTTCTAACATAAGTGTAATTCGGCTAGCAGATTGTTGGGAAAAGTGTTGAGTAAATAAAAAGAAAAGAAACATGTCTTTACTTCGTGAAGACAAAATGGTGGTGAAAAAAATAGGGGGTTGCTGTAGCAGAGTTGGTCGCCAAAAAATCGCCAAGTTACCATAATCCAAAGATCAACCATCTACATAAATGAAAAACTTTATTTATGTGGCTTAAATTTTATATAATATAAAATTGTAAATATATCTATATATATACAGGATAGAGTATATATATGTAGGTACTCTTTTGTTATCGGGACCAGATTCAGACATGTATGTATGTATATATGCATGTGTGTGCTTATGTGTGTACATATATGTATGTATGCATAAATACACATGTATACGTACATGTGTAAATGAACACAAAGATACATTAATGAATTCAGCCCTGTTAATAGAAGTGTACCTATACCTATATATATATATATATAAAATGAATGAGTTTGTACGAGTCATAATTTCTAAAGGTAAAAACAGTATGCATATTTGTACAGACTAGCATAAATGATTCATTCATTTTAAAAAGGCAGTAGTCATGAAAGATGTATGGAAAGAACCACAAATTCACAAAGTTTGTATTGTGTACTCCATGTGGCAGCACGAGTCCATTATCTTTTCGATCAGGTGTAGCAGTATGTGGTTAGTAACTGTGGAAAATGGAGGGCAAGCAAGGAAAAAGTTTGTGTGCTTGAATATGCCAGATGTTCATCTGTTACAGTTGTGCAGCACACTTTCAGAAGAAAGTATGGAAAAGAATTGCGAGGTAAATAAAGCATTTTGAGGTGGTATCGACAGTTCAAGAACACTGGTTGCTTGTGTAAAGAGAAAGTGCCAGAAGAAACAATGGAGAGAGTGATAGATAGTGTCCTGTGTAGTCCAAAAAAATCAGCATCCCGAGGAAGCCGTGAACTTGGAATACCACAAAAAACTATGTGGGAGATTTTGCATTTCAAACTCTATCACGTGCAGCAATTAAAGCCGGAGGATAATGCTCGTTAACTAGATTTTACATTAACATCCAGGAAGTATTGTAGGATGAAGATTTTGGCACCAAGTTTGATATGAAGCAATGTTCCACTCATCTGGGAACGTTATAATGTGCAGTTCTGAGGCACAGAACCAGAAACTCACCAAGTTTGTATTGTGGCAACATGAGTCCATTATCTTTCTGATCAGGTGTAGCAGTACGTGGTTAGTACCTGTCGAAAATGGAAGGCAAGCAAGAAAAATGTTGATATTCAGCAATGAAGCAGCATTCCACTTATCTGGGAATGTGAATTGTCATAATGTGCCAATTGTGGGGCACAGAAAATCCATGTGCAGTTGTGGCTGTTGAAACAGATTCGCCAGAGTTGAATGCTTTATGTGCAGTATCTCAAACAAAGATGTATGTTGCAGCATAGCAAGGAGGGGATATCCATCCCCTGGCACAGTATTCAGGGGCATCAAATTGATGTTAATTTGAAGTTAAAAATGAAATTTTTAGCATTTTCAAATTTTTTTGTAAATTTCAGAATGAAATTTTAATTGATTTAATTCATGAAATCAAATCAAAATTCGAATTTTCATAAAAAATTTCAGAATGAAATTATGAAAATTGAAATGAAATTTTTTCATTCTTAGCACATAGAAAGGGGTGTAAGATCTTCAGTTGTCCCTCGGCGCTAAATACCCTAGCTATGCTTCTGGATGTATGGGCCATTTTTCTTCACTGAGCAAATTGTGACCCAGTACATGTTACCTGGATATGGTGCAGTTGTATTTGTTCCCACAACTCAGTGCTGACTTTAGGTATTATGACTTCCAACAAGACAAGGCACCCTCTTCCTTGGCACATCCCAATTCATGACAACCTAAACAATGAACTTCCGCATCACTGTATTGGGCGTACTGGTGAGAATGACCTAGCTTTGTTCCCCTGGCCTCTTAGATCCTCTGATTTAATGCCCTGCGACTTCTTCCTGTGGAAGCATGTTAAGGACTTTATTTATATACACCCACTACCACAATTCTTAATTTAGATCAAAGAACGCATCAGCAGATATTTGACAGGACTGTTCTACAAAATGTATGGAATGAGCTCAATTATCGTGTGCTGTGTCACCAAAGGGGCACTTATTGAACATTTGTAGAGGATGCATAAACTTGGTTCTGTGTTTCTTTTCATATATTTTTCATGTGTGTATGGTAATACTTTTGAAAATATAGCATTTTAAAAATGAATGAATAATTTATGCTGGCCCTGTATATTGTGACATTAAGATTTTGTTATATCTAAATTTTGCACCTAATTTCTCTGACAGCAAATACAATAACAGAAATTTTATTAATTATTTTAATCAGCCAATTAATGATTCAATGAGCAAAGAACAATTTAACAAAAATTATACTTAGGTGTTGTATGTAGTACCATTATGTTATAAAAAAAAGTTCAATGCTGTTAAAAAAATAGTAAACTTTGGCAATAGCAGCCATCAAGGAATGCATTTCCTTGTTGTTCCCTTTAAAAAATTGTCAACAAACTAATGTTCCTGCAGAAAGTTTATTGCAGTTTCTTCCATTGCTTGTTATATTTTAAAACTAAGTTTAAGACAAAAAATCATGATTTTTTTTTTGTATCAAAATATTATACACAAAAAGAATGCATATGAAAATAGCAGCATGGCTTGGCTGAAAGATCGTTATGAGCATGCATTAATATATAAGTACCAGGTTCTGTTATAAATTGTAAATTCTGGCGACAATATTTCAGAATGAATATCTACTGAATTATCACATTTTTGTATTAACTCAATTTTCTTAGTAGATTATATAATTAGGTTCCAAAAGAACCAATTCCATCTTTCATGCCAATAAATTAATAATTTATTTGTAGTAAAGTGTTTAAAATGTAGTAAAATACATTCACTTAAAAATATTCTACATGGGATTGAAATTTATGGTGCTTTGAAAACTCATCAAAATGACATTTTAATTTCTTTCGTCTCTTGGTTAGAAATTCTGAAATAATATTTCATTATTCAGCCATTCATTTCAATTCTTCTAAAATAAGCTCAGATTCATTGTGTATTTTCTTTATATGTATGCAGGCATTATTTAAACATTCTCTAGCATCATCTAAACTTATATTAGTTTTCTGTAATATTTTGTACATATAATTTATTTCGTTTAATACTTTATGCATACATAACAATAAATTCAAAATTTGCTATTTCCTTTTTTTTTATCTTCAGCACTTCTTTCCATTCCTCTTTTATTTTTTATTAGAGTTCAGTAAAAACTTTTAGAATGTTATTGTAATGTAAATTTATTGTATTTATCGAGGTAATGGTATCTTACTAACGAGTCGAGTTGGCTTGGTTTTTTTAAAGATATTTTTGATTTGGCTATAAAATTTATGATACATTTTGGTTAACAGGATCAGATTCAGAAAGATGTATATGTGTGTATGTGTACATGCACCTAACACATACATGCATACATACATACATTTCCGAATCCAGTCCCCCATTACCAAAGTACCAGATTTATTAACAAATCCCTCTAGTTTATACTTTTTCCATAGAATAAATATGTATCTTGTAACATATAAGAAAAGATGTAATTTCTTTACAACTATTAACAGGATCATTAAGACAAGGTTTTAGTTGTAAGACGAGCAGTGTACTTATTCTACATGTGACTGAAAACATTTTATCTTTTGTTAGAGGCTATTATTATAAGACACTGCTCATAACACAAGCACCATCCTACTCTTGTCGATAGCACTTTTTAATTGAAATTTCTTTTTCATCCTAGAAACTGAGAATGATTTCTTTCAATCCTTTGGAAGAATGATCTTTTACAGCGAAATGTTTCTTTACGTATAAAATTTATGGACTCTAAATTATGATATTTTGCAGTATGTCTTAAAACAACACTCATTTGAACCATCTTCAATATAACTTGAGTACTGTTTAATAATAAAGAATAAAAAGGAGGCATTAACCAGATTCACCAAAATTTGTTGTAAATTATAACCAGCATATGGATTAGTTCACTTTGTAAAGTAAGGCTCAATTATCATGCATATCCTACTGGTATTTCAGAAACTTGTTTCATAATATTCTCATGGCATTATAACTAGTATTTATATCAATACATGATGTTGAAAAGTCTGGATGTAGTGAATTTAGTCAGGAAAAATCTTGAGGTGATTGGGAGAGCTGCACATGACAGGCCATGAGAGAGTCATACTTGAAATTCTGATAGTAGAGAAACAGGGCCATAAGGTGCCGCCATCTGGAAGGAACTAAAAAGAGAAAAAGCAATTTTCAGAAGTCATAATTCAGAGTCTATACTGGAATTACAGTTCCATTTTGATCATTTCTTCCACCATTCCTAACACAAGCAGGACTTTTTCCTGCGGAGATTTCAGCTTTTTGCATTTATCAGCGAATTCAATAAATTTGCCAATTAGTATCTTCATGTTTTCATTAACCTTAAAATCCTTTCCAATTCAGTATTTTGTTTTAGTTTATGAATATCAAACAAACTATTTTTATTCAGTTATTGGTGTTTATCAAATTTTTTTATATTTTTCTGCTGTTTAATTAATAAAACATGTTAAAAAGTAATCTAAATAAATGTATATATATTTTTCAAGCTTTGGAAAGGAGGGGGAAATGAACTTCTTACAGTAGTGAAAGGGGTGCATAGAGCAAAAACGTTTGAGATCCTCTGATTTGTATCTTCACTTTGAAAGAACTTTTCAATGCAACTACTTATCAATTAGCAAACCTTACAGAAACGTCTATAATAAACAGAATTAAAACTTTTCATAAAAAACTAAATATTACTTACTTTAAATCCAAACTACAACAGATTTACTAACCTCTATGCACTTCCCAAATTCCATAAAACACCATTAAAATTCAGATTTATAGCAAATGGAACTAATAATTGCAAGAAAAATGTAGATTATTATTTTTCAATTAAACTTAAAAAAAATCTGTAAATTTATTTTCAACGATTGTAACACTAATCATAACTATTGCTGGATCATCCATAATAATCCTGTCATTAATGCCATTCAAACAATTAACATACAGAACATTAACTGCTATGACTTAACTTCTGTACTTCACTTCCTCTAGAACAAATTTATACTAGTTCACTAGATCTGCCTGAACTCTTCCCTGATATGCTCATGATTATGAATCTTAACAAATGGAAAACCTACCTAAAATGCACACTTTTTCATAACTACATCAAATTTCAAAATCAACTTTTTAAACAAGTCAGAGGTCTTCCAATGGGCTCCCATTCCAGTACCTTGCTCTGTAATATCTTTTTATCAAAGAATTTAACTTCCAAAAAAATCTACAACCACAAGAATTAAATTACTACAAGCACACTTACAGATATATTGATGATTTTATTACAATTAATAATTTTAATGAAATTGAATACTCCAAGATTTATACAAATTGCCTTACACTTAATAAAACTAATAATTCACAAAATAGCATAGACTATCTAGATCTTCAAATCATTAACTACAAAAAAGTTTTACTTTTTGACAAAACAAGAAACTTCAATTTCAATACTAACAAATCAATAAATTGGAATTCCAACATATCCAAAAAAGTAATTAACAATACAATAATAAATAAAATACAACGAATTAAAAATATCTGCACAGATACGATAGATCTACAACGCAAAATTTTGCTCCTTATTAAAATCCTCAAAAATAATCTAATACCTAATCAATTTATTAACCATTGCCTTAAAAGATCAGGCGTTAAATACTCACTCTAAATCATTTAACTGATAGGAATATTATAATTTGTTTCTAAACCTAAGAAGGTGGTATAAGTTGGATGACTATCAGTTGAAGGATTTGTACATAGTGTAATTACAAAGCTGATATAATGTAAAAAGCTAATTGTCTTCAGACTTATGCTGTTACTAAAAAAATGGGCCTATTTCATAATCTGTAGCCTGTCAAATAGCTCTTTGACGATGAAAATTCCTTTTTTTCCTTTTCTTAATTTCTTCCTCGTTACGACCGACAATTAGCCAGAAATTAATTAATTTCCATTCAGTAGTATTTTCAAAAATTTTAACAGACGGTTTCACTCAAATAAGAACTCCAACATACGTCCCTCAAGCATTCCTAGTCACTTCCTCTCCCATAAATTACTTCACACAAGTCTCGCCGACTGATATAATTCAAAGCCTCCGCTGCCGATGAAGAATTTCGGAAACACAGCTCTTCTGAGTAAGACACGAAGAAAACACTTTGCTCACTTCCCACTAGTAAGAATGTAAGTTAATTAATGCTTTTTCTGGCCTTTTATATCTTCATGTACATTCCCTTTTCTTATTATATATATTTTTAATTTAAATTTTTATGTTTTGATTTGGTTTTGCAAAGATTGCATTATATTTCGTAATTTTCTAATGTTTATTTCAATTACTTTGAGTTCTATTTCATAATGCCAATTTCCAATGTTTAATTTTTACAAATAGTTTTGAATTAAAATGCATAAACACGAGCGTGTCAGGGGACGATTACTCAAGTAATTTATCAATTTTACTGCAGAAATTGCTTTTCACTCAAAATTGAATTAGCGAAAATGCTCAATCGGAATGAGTTCTTTGGTGCTCTGCATTGGTTCTTGATCCCTTCAATTCACGGAAATATTTGGCCTAGCTTGAATTGTTGGTTTGGCATCGCCTTATTACTTGAGTAAAGGACGAAACACCTTCGTATTTATTTCCTAATTATTGTTTGTTAACGGGAGTTGGTTTGTTCCTCTTGAAAAGTCAACTAATTTCCGATCAATGGCAATGATTACTTGCTTTTAATTTAATTTCTTTTTACAATTGAAATTTTGTTATTCATGATTTAATTCAAGTCCCCGTTAAAAATTTTTAACTATTTACATTTGCTCAGTTTCGCCCTAAATTTTGAAGGAGAGCATCCTGAAGGGGGACAGGGCCGAGGGTCTCTCACCGCTTCCCCTCTACAACCAACTCAAGAGGCCTTTCGGCTCGCAGCAAATTTTGAGTGCTCCCATGCCGCACAGATACTATACATTTACAAACACCCATGCCTTCCCCGGGATTCGAACACAGGCTCTTCGATACGACAGTCAGCTTCACTGACCACTATACCGGTTGGGTGACTTATTAATCTATTATACACTTTAATCGACTTAACTAGTTAATTCATGAAATACCTAGTTATTCTATGGAATAATTGCATTATATGGTTTAATGATAACGCATATTGCATCACTAATAACTTTAATTGGTAAGTCAGGAATCATGATGCGAAATTTAGCTGAAAATATCCTAGTCATAGTTCATGCTTTAAAATCTTACCCATTTACGGTGGAATATTTTCAGTTATAAAGCATTATTTGTGTGAATTCTTAATGATCGATGAAACAAATCCCAACAAGTAGATTCCTGACCTCATTTTTATACAAAGCGAATCAAATACGAATGTGTCGCTTCGTAGAATCGTTAGGTTTTCATGAAGCAAGAGACATGAAAAATGAGCAATACTCTCGCCGGGACTCGAACCTGGACCTCTTGAATACCCGCCGAGTGTGCTCCCACGTTACAACATGAAGGCGGCGTGCGGAAAGGAGGGAGAAAATACCTTACAGCATTACGTAAATATTTGACTAAAGATACAGTTTACAGCTAAGTGCATGTGAGCTCATTCTGATGAATCAAAAGTATTAAATAATACATGTTGATTCTTAGAAATTATAAGTACAAGAGGATATCCAAAAAATGAATTAAATTTCGAGTTATTCTGAAAATGTTTTCTACAACGATATACTGGGTGGTTCAAAACTATATGTCAAAAATGTAAAGGCAGGTAGAGGGGACCTAAATAAGCAGATTTTTCAAAAGAATGTGTGCGCGGTAATGCAGCGTTGAGCCAGCAGAGAGCCTTGATGAGCGCGGCGTATAAAAGCTAGTGCGGCTAGCTGGATTCTTCATTTCCCGCACAGATATTGAGCATCGTGCATCATTACTCCAATGCAGAGCTTACCGACATGCATTTCATGAATGGGGTTGCACAAAGAAATGAATTAGCTACTCAAAGGATGTACAGGGAGCGATTCCCGGAGAGAAATCAGCCGGATAGTAGAACATTCGAGTGTCTTCATCGAGAGTTAAGCACGGGTGGATCGTCTTATGCGTCCAGGCGTTATACTTATGCGGTTATATATATTTATGCAGTCGGGTACGTTTAACATTCTTATTCTCACTTGCGCCCTAATGATAACCCACATGGCACAATACACACGCCTACCAAGAGAGGTTTTCCATTAACGTTTGGGCGGGCACTGCGCACGATAACTTAATACGACCGTACATTCTACCCAGTCTTTTAACCGGCCACAGCACAGCATCTTCCTACAGGAAGTCTTACCTGAACTTTTAGTCGATGTTCCTCCAGCTGTTCGCGGACGAATGTGGTTACAGAACAATGGAGCCCCAACTCACTTCAACCGGAAGCATATTTCACAAGTGCACATCTGTGTAGCCACCAAGGGAGTGGCTACTAGGTTGGACCAATGGGCATCCAGTAATATTTCTGGACCTTTCGCGTGCTTAAAAATTTAAGCAAGATGGTTGAAAATATTTTACCACGCAATTTTCTGTACAAAATAATTAAGCATTGCCGATATCTTATGAAAATTTTCGTATTGCGAAGTTAGATCAAATATAAGCAATTGTGAGGATTTCACTACCTGGTTGAAAGAATTTGAAATCAATACAAACACATGTTGGTTACTCCTCAAAAATATCCATGTGAAATATTACTTAATAAGTGGTAAATATGATGAAATATTTGAAGAAAGAAATGTGTGATAAACATCTGAGCCCAAATGCTATCTTTAGATAAAACTATGCATAGAAGAAAAATATTTACACCAATTATATACGTAAATAGAAATCAGCACATTTTATTGCAGTCTGTATGAAAAAGGTGTTCTATAATAATAGCCAATGCATAATTTTATTCAAAGTGACCATTACAGTCAAAAGTCGTTAATCCGGACTCGTCGGGACTTCGGCGATTCCGGATTATCGATTTTTCCGGATTATAGATCATCAGTTTAAATCTGGTAGGATGGCATGCAGAAATTACAAAATTAAAAATATGAAACCGTAATTTATGAAATAAAGAACAATTATGAAAAACTGGACTAAAGGGTATCAAAATTTACAAAAAGAAAAAGCTTAATATTTATTTGTTTACTTTATTAAACATTTCCTTCAATGTAAGTTGCTTCGTTTCATGTGATAATACTTTCTCTTTAATTCTATTAAACAGACATAATTTCTTGTTTAGTTACAAAGTTCCGCTGTTCAAGTTCTATAATTGCTGTGTCGATAATACGGACTAATTTGTCAATCGAAATGTTTTCATTTTCAATAACCTCTGGGTCACTTTCTTCACTATCGGAAGCGAATTATAATGACGAGGAACTTGATTTAAATCATATCAAAGACGGAGTACATCGAGATTAAATACTACACTTAGTACGGAATTATAAACCAAATAAAATAAAAACATATGCCCTGAAGATAAGGATAGTGCTGACAGATCAACTTCCAATCCGCGGCGTGAAATTGATAAACAGATTTCGGATTTCAAAACATACTTTCGCTTTGTAGATACAAATTACGTATTAGTAAATATATATCGGAAATTCTATTTGACATAATCTTTCTAATCTATCATAATCTAATAATGACGTTTCTGCCCCCCCCCCCTCTGCCGCAGAGCAGGGTGAAATTGATAAACAGATTTCGGATTTCAAAACATACTTTCGCTTTGTAGTAAATATATATCGGAAATTCTATTTGACATAATCGAAAGTTCAAGCTTACTTTTATAAAATTGCTCTAACAGTCTGCAAAAAATAATAAGCCGGATCCAATTCGAAGATTCAAGAACAACGCAATCTGCAACATTAACTGAATTAGATAACTTTAGCTTAGCGTATAACTCCGTTACACATTAAACGCGCATGCGCACAAACATATTCGCAGCCGTAAGGGTCTTACGCGCTCTCGTAAACGCCTGTGCGCATGCGTGAACGCGACGCATGCGCAGAAAGTTTGTAGTTTTGAGGTCCGGATTATAGATTATTCCGGATTATGGGTGTCCGAATTAACGACTTTTGACTGTACTAATTTTCATTCGTATACATTTATTGTATTAAATTTAACATTTAATAATTTTACTCTTAAATGCACTATTTAAAGAAATACTCATCAAACTGAATGAATTTATCTTATCCACAACGAATATATTCAATTTATTCACATATAACTTTTAGTGTTAATAATGCCTATAATCATATCATACACAATATGTATTCTGCATCTTACACTTTAAAATTCAAAAGAATGCAATCGCTGAAATAAGAAACCACTATATTCATTGTAACACTTCTAGTCCTTCTCAGCTCAATAATAAATATATACATTTGAATTCTCTTAATCCACAGGTGTTAGTAAATGTGTAATACTCGAGACTAATTGTAGCTTGTCATTTTCTCGATGTAAAGAGCGATAATATGCTGTGAAATTCAATCCAAATATTAATGCGTGATAAAAATCACGAAAGTGTAATTTCAGCGATTCATTAAACTCAGAAAATGAAAGCACTACGAAATTTTCTACTATCACGCAATATATTTATAACTGCGAAACAAATACAAATTAAAACATAAGCAACATATATGCTCACATGCACAGAGATTGTGTCAATAGAATCTCATTGGTCAATAGAATCTCATTGGTCTATTTTTCGAAACCCCTCCCTCAGTGGCTAGGCTGATGTGCACTTGTGAAATATGCGACCCGAGAATGAGAAAGTGAACAGTAAGGATCTAACATCTTCGAAAGATACTTTGAAAGTTTTCATAAAAATTTAGTTGTGTGTTACAAAAATAATGTTTTAATTTGTAATGAGTTACTATAAAAAATTTAATATGGGACGTCCTGAATAAAAGTAATTAGGGAAAAAAAAAAAAAAAAAAAAAAACACCTTTTTATGAGTGTCCTCTAAGAAATTCTACATTTTCTAAATGAATTCTACTCAGTGCACTTCTGTTTTGGAATATGTAAGCAATTCCCCCTTTTTTGAAAGTTATGGATATTATATAATTTATAATGAGAAAACTTTTTATGTCATTAAAAATTCATTTCAGTTGTGTATTTAAATGTATTTACCTAAGCTGAAAATTTCTATTAATGTTAATTTGTTCAATTATTAATTATCTGATTAAGAATTACTTGAAACTTTTTTTTTCCTTTGCAATAATCTCAATTTTATTAAATATGCTATTCAGTGATGCTATTACACAGATAGTTATTGATTCCTCGTTGTGCAGTTAGACAAAATCATTGTCTTAACAAAATTATTCCTTTAATGTATGATATTAATGAGAGGATAGTTATTTTAATTCTTATGTAAAAATCTTTCTTCGAAGAGTAGCTGATCACAAATGATTGATTGAATTAAGATTTGCTAATAATGCCTGAACTTTATTGATTTTAGAGAGCTGTAGAGGGATAATATCTTATACTTATCTATATGCCGAAACATTTTCATTGTTCCCATATACAGGAATTGAAGTGCTTAAAACTCTTATGCTGTATTAAAAATTCTAAGAAATGTGAGAACCACTGAGTTAGTGATGTGGGAAAAAGAATAAAGCCCCCTTTCTACTTCTTTAACAGTGAAGAATTAACTGTAAACAAGTTATAATCTTTGCTGCTTCTATCAATTAAAAAGAATTAATGTAATTTGACTTTTCACTTAAGAAATAGTTAAAGTGTAATTGAGCATATTTAAAGTATTATAGAATCTATCGCAAAATTCTAATTCATAAATTAGTAAACTCAGAATTAAAATAAAAGTTTAGAAATAATTTTAACTTAAATTATAATCTCAGTGATTTAAAAGTAAGTTAATAAAAACTATATTATTTTTGAATTTTTTTCATGCTTAATAAAAACAATAAAATGCAAACATTTTTACTTCTTTAAACGAAAAAAAAAAAAAAAAAAAAAGGATATATTGTAATTACGAAGAATTTCGGGTATCGTATTTCAATACAAATATTCATTTTGACCTTTCGCGAATCAATTTGGACAATTTTTTTTTTGTATGACATCTGTACGTACGGACAAAATAAAGAATTATTTTTTTTTTTTTCCAAAACGGATTGTAAAATGGATTTAAAATATACTCAAAAGGGATTTTTTTTTCGTGACGTCTGTACGCCGTACATTGTGCACTCACCCCTTTACCCAGCCTTTATTTTCGCAATTGTTGCTCTTTTCATATATTTTCTAATTATAGTTGTGTTTTAAATGAAGAAAATATTCACCTCTTGTCCAAAAAAGTATTAAATAAATAAAATGAAATAAAAAATAATTTTCGCCGAGTATCGAAATCAAACTTTTATTGCGATCTCCCGGTTTCTATACTCGTATTTGATAAAGTTTTATATTTGTTAATATATATATATATATATAAGAAGTTTGGCTTCCGTACGATAAAAATTGAAAAAATATTTTATTTCAAAACTTGAAATTTTTGATATCATTTTCAACTTGATTAAGGTTAATGAAGTTAAAATTGATTGGTTAATTAAGTTAGAATAATTCGAGGAAATAAGTTTAAATAAACTATAGCAAAGAATCTGTACAATTTAATAGGTCGTATAATGTTTGCCGCTATATATCCACGTAATTAAAAACTATTTATCAAGACAAAATGTACGTTTTTAAATAATATAAATAAAACACTTAAATTGTACATTCAAATTAATAAATTCTTATAAATCGTTTAAATGAAAATTGCTAAGTGAGAAATTATAAATCCTTCAGGGTATTACCTGATAAATGGCCGCCATTACTTCCTATGAAGGAACGGACATATACACCAATGCCTTCTCCGATATTCGAACCTGGGCCCTTCGGTCTGCTCTCTTAATCATTATACCGTCTGGGGAACGTAAAAAAACGCAAAATCGCGTTTGATAGCTTAACATTTATTCGGTTTGCAGATAAAGTCTTTCCTAAAATCCAGTTTTATTAGATATGCAGATATTAACTTTGAGGAGAAAACTGTCGTTATAAAAGAGTGTTTCCTAGGATTCATTCAAACTCATAAAAAAGATTCAGCAAGTATAGCAGGTATAATATTACAACAACTAGAAAAAGACAAATTAGCTTTCAAAGACTGTCGATCACAGTGTTATGACAATGCGCCTGTAATGTCCGGCTACAAACCAGGAATGCAAAAAAGACTCTTAGCACTTAACCCAAAAGCTATATTTGTTAACTGTGATAATCATACACTTAATTTGGTTGGGGTTCATGCTGCTAATCATGAGGTAGCTTCTTTGACTTTTTTAGTACCATGCAAGCTATCTATGTTTATTTTTCAAGATCAACTCTCCGATGGAAAAGACTGAAAACTGCTCTAGGTGTATCGTTGAAGTCGAAGTCAGAAACTCGTTGGAGTGCCAGAGTAGACGCTGTTAAACTGGTACATGATCAACTCCAAACCTTAATAGAGTTATTTGAAAATATTGCAGAGGATCATGATGAAAATGCAGATACAAGAAGTGATGCAATTCAATTGTTGCATCGGATCTTAACTTTTGAGTTTTATGTTCTTCTTCGCTTCTGGAATACAGTACTTGCCAAGATTGACAGGGTTAAGAAAAGGCTTCAAGACCCCATTATGAATTTCCACAATGCTGCTCGAGATATTCAGGCTTTACAGGACTATCTTCTACAAAACCGAGATGAAATATGCATGAAATCTCTTGGAGACGCCAAGGAACTGTGTAATGCTTGTGATGTCCAAGCTGAAAGACGACAGAGAAAGAAGAAGAAAATGCCTGTAGAAATTGCAGAAGATGTAGGACTCACAGCAGAAAATGAAATGCCGCGTTTGATGAAAAGTATGCTGGACAAAATACACATAGAAATGGCAGACAGATTCATCAGCTTAAAGAAAGTAGACTATAATTTTGGCTTTCTTTTAGATATAAACGGACTAATGGCTACAGGCAACGAAAGTAGCTTGAAACCTTGAAACAGTGCTGCATTTCCATGGAAAACGTTTAGGATACAGACTTGGAGATGTATACTGAAATAATGGACTGCCGAATGCTACTCAAGACAAGAGCTGATGTTAAGCTTTCGATGCCAGAGGACCTGCTTCGCTTTATTGTACAGTACGGAGAAGATGTATTTCCCAATATGAGAGTTGGTCTTTAGATTTTACTGACTATTGGAACCTCCATCGCCAGCTGTGAAAGATCTTTCAGGAAAATTTCACTTTGAAATTAGTGATTACGTTTGAAGCATTATACATGAAACTGTCATTATACATTTTCAAGTTATTATATTATTATATCCAATATGATGTTTTAAGTTTTCGGAATTTATATTTGAATAATATTTTAGAATAATCTTATTTTCGAACTATCATTAGTATCTTAATTATTTTACTACGTTCTAAGTTAGTGACTTTAGAGAAACTTTTAAAATATACTCTTAAAAGTGCTTTAAAAATTAAAATATTTAATAATTTAAACTAATTAAAATTAAAAATATTTCATATTTTAGCAATTATTATTATTTTAAACAATTAAAATGTTATTATTTTTAAAGTTTTCTTTTCGTTCCCCACTGCATTCTGGAAGATGGGGGGGGCGCGAAATCTTCACTTGTCTCCGGGCGCTGATAACCCTAGCTACGCCTCTGAGGGTTAATACCCCATTTTTTTTTTTTTTTTTCAACTTTTTGTGTTCTTAGCTGAATTATGCATGTGCTGGTTTTTTTTTTTTGGAACTAAAATGCTATATCTTTGAAAATGACATGCAAAATTGTTTTGAAATGTTTATTAGCTGAATCTGTAATTGAAATTTTTTAGAAAGTACTGGAACCAAAATGTACAGAAATCAGGGTTTTGTAGGATGAATTTATATAATCTCTGGCATAAACTAGATGAGTTTTCCATGAAAATTCGGTGAATCTTTGAAATCGGTAAAAAGAACATATATAAAAATGCCTTATCTTTAAATATATGTATTCTGTGCATGTTTTTGTGTATTCATCTTGCATATATCCCTTTCCGAGAATGAAATACATATGTATATATTTTGAAAAATATATGTATATACAAGATATATTAAAGGGGAAAATATTCAAAATTATCAATTTCAAAAATCAGTTATGAAATTGTAAGGCAAATATTAAAAATGGTTGGAAATAACTAATTTAAATTATTTGAAATATTGAACTTATTTGCACTTCCATGGATTGTAAAATGCTGTAAAAGCACAATGCACGAAAAACACATACATTAAATTAATAAAAATATAGTTGAATATATCTTAATTACTTCAAACTAAATTTACTGCTAATAAAAAATTTTCATACACAGGATAAGATTTACTAATAGTAGTACATTCATTTCTTTATTGCTTACATTTGGAATAGTGCGTACACTAATTTGGCATAGCTTCTATTCATGGCATAATGCACTGTAACATGCATGCTGCATAATGTTTAAAAATAATCTCTTCAAATGATAAAAAATACTAACTTAACTAATCTTCAGAATCTTAATTGTATGGTGTATGTACTTTTTAAATAGATTCAACAAAATCATTGATTGTATGGTGTATGTACTTTTTAAATAGATTCAACAAAATCATTGATTGTTTTTTATGAGAATTTTTTCGCCATACATGCTCTGCAGTATAAAATGCGAAATTCTGTTTATCGTGGAGCCTTGGTGTAGCACTTTGATGGCACCTCATGTGCTTTCAATCATATTTGTATATGCGTCTGTTCTCAGGATCTTTGAAGTGATATTGATGGTTAACAGTCAGATGCTGAAAACCTTTATCCTCCAAACAGGTATATAATTTCTAGCGATTGGATATTATTGTAGTGCCCTGTAGATTGTACAGCTTATTGAAAATTAATATGCAGTCTATCTTCTATATAGCACAAAAATGGGGGAAAAAAACCCACTTATTACATCCTCCTTCAACCCTACCAAACACTCATTTTTCGTCGACTTTCCTGCCTGTCTGATACATGCACTTACCAAACTTACTTTCATCAATTTCAACAACTACATCCATACCACCAAGCTTACGCATATCAGTCTCATAAAATTTCACACACATTTCTCTACAAAAATAGTTCCAGTTGGCTGCAGAACTACTGCTAATCCTAAATTGAAAATCCAGTAGTCAGTTGACGCAGTAATAAGAAATTAATAAAATTTCACCTATACTCGAATGACTTTCTGCAAACCAAATACCCTTCCTTATACTCGATTTCACAAAATGTCCATTTTCATCATATTTCTTGCATCGCCATTCAAACTTGTCTGTTATATCCTTCCTTTCATACTATCTCATTTTATTCTCACATGCTGGACATTCGTACTTATTTGCTATCAAACATATACTTATGCATTGTTCCGGCAGCTCTTTTGGATCATCACATGTCGGAAAAATTTTGAATTCAGTTTTGAGAGGGCCGTGGGTTCCAAATATTTAGCAGTGCTTTAGTAATAATCAGTACAGCTCTGCTTCACACAAGATATAAAATGGTGAGTACTGCAGATATTGTTGCAAATTTCTCTTCTTTTGGATTCAGAATTATCATTCTTTGGGATAATTTGTCTGTAAGTGTCTCGTGAGCATATTTCACAAGTGCACATCAGAGTAGCCACTGAGGGAGGAGTTTCGAAAATGGACCAATGAGCTGCTATTGCTCTTGTGACGCTAAATCTTCGTGCATGTGAGTGTATGTTGTTTACGTTTTAATTTGCTTTTGTTTAGCAGTTATAAATATATAAATATATAGTAGAAATAGTAGAATAATAGAAATAAGACGTAATAGTAAGAAATAACGTAATAGTAGAAAATCTCGTAGCGCTTTCGTTTTCTGAGTTTGATTAATCGCTGACATTTCACTTTCGCGATTTTTATCACGCATTAATATTAATTAGGATTGATGTTCACGACATATTATGTGGATTAAGAGAATTCAAGTGTATGTTTTTTTTAATTGAGCTGAGAATGACAAAGTGTTACAATGAATCTAGTGTTTTCTTACTTCAGTGCGTGCATTTTTTTTTTTTTTTTTTAAATGTAAGATTCAGAATACATATGATCTGATTATATCTGTTGTTAACATTAAAAATTATATGTGAATAAATTGAAAATACTCATTGTGAATACGATAAATTCACTCTGTTTGATGAGTATATCTTGTGTAGACAGTACATTTAAGAGTGAGCATTTATTAAATGCGAAATTTAACGCACTAAATGTATACGAATGCAAATTAGTAAAGTTCGTTTTGAATAAAATTCTGCATTGGTTATTATTATAGAACTTCTTTTTCATACAGACTGCAATAAAAAGTGCTGACTTCTATTTACATAATTGGTGTAAATATTTTTTCTCATACACATAGTTTTATGTAAAGATTGCATTTGGGCTCAAATGTTTATCACATATTTCTTCCTTCATCTTATTTACCACTTATTAAGTAATATTTCACATCGATATTTTTGCGAAGTGTATATAACATGTGTTTGTATATATTTCAACCAGGTAGTGAAATCTTCATAATTTCCTATATTTGATCTAACTTCGCAATGGAAAGTTTCAGAAGTAATCGACGATACTTTAATTATTTTGTACAGAAAATTGCTTGGCAGAATATTTTCAACCATCCTGCTTAAATCTTAAAGCACGAAAGGTCATGTGACATGACAGAAATATTACTGGATGCTCATTGGTCCATCCTAGAAGCCACTCCCTCGGTGGCTGCACAGATGTGCACTTGTGAAATATGCTCTCGGGTCAAGTTGGCTGCACCCCTCCTGCTCCCTTTATCCCTACGGCTGATTGCGCCTCCTATGGTCATTCTCGCAATTGCGTTCCTTCTATTCGTTCACACGCCTTTGTTCTTAAATAGAAAAAGAGTTTCTTGCTACATTTAAATGTTTACTTTCTATGAAAAAAGAAAAAAAGCTTTATAACTGGGGAAAAAATTTTTAATAATAAATACGTCTAGAATCGAAAAATGAATAACTTTCATATTAAAATTTCAGAACTTAAATCTAAAGTATTATATGATGAATCCAGAAAAAACAAAGAAAATATTCGCATTCCCGTCCGAGGACATCAGTGATACCCTTTAATATTAATATTACACTTTTTTGTTTTTCATTATGATTAAAAGTATAATGCATTTGTTTTTGATAAACGTATTAGAATAGTGTAGAAGAAAGGTTTTCGGCGGGATCGGTATTGACCCCCTGGTTGTCGATAAAATTTTAAAGGAGGTAAATAATGATCAAGGAATACAATGAGAGTCGATAGCCGAATTTGCATGGGCAGTTAATCGGCACAATAAAGATCCCATTAATTACGAAACTTTATTTGATAAAAGTGATATTTAATTAGCTATTCATATAATGCTATATCACAGGAAGACAAAACTTATTCAAAATACATGCGTACAAGTTGAATTTTGGAGTATAATTATAACTTTAAGTCTTGGAATAAAAGTCATTCGAAAGAAGTATCACAAAATAAAAGCTTTTATCTAGCCCAGCACCATTGATTTTTCCATCTTCTTACTTAACTGAAGAAAGCTTTAGTCAACTTATTACGGGAAACAAGGAATAATACGGCATAAGCAATTTTATGCTACATATTTAAAAATGTGCATGTGCATCAATATATGAAGCGCAGTGATTAAAATCGAACTTTTAGGAAATTAAATTCTGTAACTTTTTTCCTGAAAACTTTTTATATTTGTAAACTTAATAATTATACAAAACATAATAAAACATAAATCTAAATTTTTGTTTATGTTCTTAGTTCTAAATATTATCTTTAAGTCCCATATATGCAATTATTATTATTGTTATGTTGCAGACTGTATATTATAAAGAAAAATGTAAGTGGGTAGATGAAGAAACCTTTAACAGGGATCGATCTAAGAACAGATTTGGGAATGCCTGGTGTAGAACATCGATTTTTGCAAAATCAAGCCCATACCAAAAATTTATGAGGGGAAGTTATTATTCTCTCCTGCATTTACGAGAGAAATTCTTATTTTCTGCATAAAACTGATTTCGTTAATATGTAGTTTTGGCTTGCTGTTGATGATGTATGTAATCTTACAAATACAAACTTTATGTCGCTATAATTAGCATTTTATATATGCTTGCTATTATTGAACTGAGTACGGCACAGCAAGTGGAGGTTATCCATCTATGGAAGGGATGGCTTTATGGAAGACTTTCTAAGGGAAACTGGCTTGTATTTGAATTTCATATAAGGGAAAATTATAAAAGTATTTATGCAGTCAGCCCGTTCGCTGATATTATAAACAATATCGAACTAGCACCGTTGACCAGACTTATACATTCTACCCACTAATGAACTATATAAACCATCTGCATATTTAACACCTGCTCCCTTAAATAATTTTAAACAGAGGATTTAAATTACTAGATGACTAATAGCGTAAAATTCATTGTACTTAACGCAGCGAAGTTGGCTTTCTCTCTATATTATAAAAAATAATAATAATAAAATAAAATAAAATAAATTAATATTTTTGATAAGTTTAACTGAGCTTCTTCCCCTCTCTTGTGAAATATTTGTGTAATAATTAATAAATGTAAAATTAAATACCCTAACTTACTTTTTTTTTTTCTTTTTTGGAATACTTAATTCTTTTAATCATTGTGATTTTAAATATTTAGTGTCTCCACTTTCAAAGAATCGCGACGCTAAACTTGATTCCTACAAGGAAAATGGGACCGGACACGGAGGGTTATTCATTCAAAGCTGTAAAAGGACAAAAGCTTTACAACTTAAAAGTATCACATAACCTTCGAAGTATTTTCTCGACGTTTACTTAGGGATGAATGGGAAAAGGACTTGTGGGGGTTTATTTTTATTGCATTTAAAAATGAAAATAATTTATTCTAAAATTTCATAACATCCATTTGGCGCCCCCTAAATGCTGCGCCCGGGGACAGATGTCCCCCCTTGCCCCCCCCTAGCTACGCCACTGTTAACCCTTAAGTACAGATGTTCATTTTCTGTTACGTAAGCATAGAGGAGGAGTCTCTAAGACCTCATTTTATTTTATGCATTTAAAAAATGTATAATTTTAAAATAATGTACTATTGTTATTATATAAGCATTAATACACTTTGCGGTAAATCTTTGGATTATGGTAACTTGGCGATTTTTTGGCGAAAATTTGGCAACCAATCCTGCTAGTTTTTGTTTGGACGCCATTTTGTTTTCACGAAGTAAAGGCATAATTTTTTTTTTTTTTAACTCAACATTTTTTTTCCAACAATCTGCTAGCAGAATTACGCTTATGCTAGAACTTTTATGGAACAAAAGTGCTTAATCATGACGAAGATTAGGTGCGAAATTGGGAGAAAGTGCAGAATCGCAAACTGCTTGCCGCGTTTTTAAGAACTGCACATACACGGTAACCATGTACACGTCGACCTATTTTTCACTTGAAAAAACATCCCAGAATTGTACAAAAATGGCATTGAGCACACTCTTGACTTTATCCATGTACACTGCTAATACCTTATTTATTAAGTATTATTATACCTTATCATTATTATACCTTATTAAGTCCTAGCTAGTAACCTTTATCGCCTTACCAAAATGTCGCCAAACTACCTGTTACAATATTCCAAAGATTAGCCCACTTTGCTTGTTATATTGAAGTAATTAATTATTTTTAAAACTCTAAAATTAATGCATTAAAAATGAATTTTAAAATCACATACGAAAAAGTATGGAACACTTAATCAAATAAATAAAATAAACACTACTTACTTGCAAATGCATATAAACTAAACTATTTAATAAATTTTCCATCTATAAAATCTGGATTATATAAAATAATGCAAAAAAAGTATAATACATAAAGAATATTAAAAACTGCAGCACATTATTTTAAGCATTTTCAACACAATTTTTGCAAATTCTCTTAGCACATTCATTACATATTGGATTCTTGCAGCTGAAACATAGATAGGCAGTTTTTCTTCTTAGTCTAGGGGTAAAAAAAAAAAGCATATTTTATGCCTTTTAAGAATATCAGCTGGAATCAAGTAATCTAAAGAATATGGTCATTAGCCAGCGCCTTGTTCTTTGACTTGTAGAATTTTTAGAACATTTTTCATCCATCGCATCTACACCTCCTTTAGTCAAATTGTGAAATGTTATTATTTCTGGTTTCCAGTTTCAAGATCTGATTTCGAATGATGTATTGAAGAAATGAGAATAACACTTTTTAATATCTGAGGCACATATAAAACTAGAGTCATTCTATCTGTAAATGCATAAATGGAACATCCTTCACTTTTCGTTTTATTTGGAAAAAAATCACCTGGTATTTCTCTCTTATTATTATTATTATTAGTCCAAAGGGATTTCAGTCCCGAAGGACTATTGCTTTCGTTTTGGCATTTTGCGTCGGACTCATAAACGCGGTTCACTTTTCAAACTGTTGCCACAAAATGTTAGAGTACTGCATTATACTTGAAGAAATTAAATAATGAAAAACCTGCATAAATGATTGTCTATTTCTCGCATTGTGATAAAACAATGGTACATAGAGCCATCGAATTTTAAATGACGAAATCCTACTGCGAATATGGGCATCTGAAATCCCAAATTTGGAATTTGTTTTATTATAGATTTTATATTTTGTAAAACTTTAACGAATTTTTGATTTACAAACTCAATGTGTTACGAAGAACACAGAAAATATATAAATCAAATATATTTAAAACAGTTCGTTCAGTTGCGGGCCTGCCTCTACCCGAGGCTGGGTGCATTATGAATAAAGACAAAAAAATTCTTAATAAATCATTCTTTATTTCCATCAAAACAGTATCACTCTTCCGAGCTCAGCTTTCGTTCGTCTACAAGCAAAACATTCGAAAACAAACTCAGCACGCAGGCTGACGTCACAAGCAGCAGCGCCTCGCGCCGGTTATTACTTCAGTTCATTTCACAACATCCTCCCCCCCCTTGAGACTCAGGTTGAGTCTCAAACTCATAACAAACATTATTTAAAAGATCAAGTCTTTTTGGAACTTTTACAAGTCGTCCAGAGGAGGAATATTGTTGCATCACCATTTTATCAGGTGCAATACTCTTTTTTAACGTACACCCAGCACTAGAATTAGATTCCTCTGCACCCAGTTTCTTATCAGGAATTATGTTTCTATCATTGGACTGTATCTCCAGAGGAAAGATGCGTTGTATTGGTCGTATAACTATTCCATGCCGGGTCTTAAGTTTAACCGTACGAATCTTTCCATCACGTCCAGGGATCAATTCTGTAATTCGGGCTAAAGGCCAAAATAAACGTTTTCTGTTATCATCCCCCATCAGTACTATTTCTCCTACAACAGGTTCCCGAGATCGCTTTTCATTATGCTTTTGAACCAGTTGACTAAGGTATTCTTTTCTAAATCGTTGTCTCAGATCATTTAACAATTTAGTTCTATACTTTAATCTCTTATTAAGACTTGACGAATTTAATTCATCAAGATCTTCAACATTGGAATTTCTGTTCTCGATAAGAAACATGGCGGGTGTCAGAGGTACTAATTCTTGCGGATCTTCAGAAACATAAGTTAAGGGTCTAGAATTAATTATAGTTTCACAATCACAAATAATAGTACAAAGTTCTTCAGATGATAACACTGTTTTACCTAAAGTACGTTTTAACAATTCTTTTACTGTACGAACCAACCTCTCCCACCAGCCACCCCACCAAGCTGCAGTAGGTGGAATAAATTTCCAGATTATACTTTCAGTTCCCGTTTCCTTTACTACTTTAGTCCAATTTAGTTTTGATAAATCATTAGACGCACCCCGAAAATTTGTCCCGTTATCACTATAGATTATTCTAGGGCGTCCGCGCCTAGCAACAAATCGTCGAAGCGCCAGGAGAAACGCATCAGTAGAAAGAGAATTTACGAGTTCAAGGTGAATGGCACGGTACACAGCGCAGGTGAACAGCGCGATCCACACCTTTCCTCCATTTTTTAAAAACAGCGGTCCGGCCAAATCAATCCCTATGATTTCAAATGGCGCACAATCCGTAACTCGGTCTGGCGGCAGAGGTGTCGGTTCGCTTGACATGGCCTTAGTTTTAAATCTTTTACAAACGATACAGTTAAAGAGGACATTTTTAATGGCCTTTCTAGCTCTGACTATCCAAAATCTTTCTCGTAATATGCATTGCATCATCTGAAGACCAGCATGACAGTTCTTATTATGCACATTTCTGATTAATAACTTAGTAAAATCACATTTTTCTGGTAACAGTATTGGATACAGAAAAGATTCATAGTCATCTCTATTTAGTATTCTCGTTTTAACTCTTAGAATACCATCATCATCAATGAGCGTTTCAATAAAATTATAAGATTTCTTATCAGTCAGATAATAATTTTGAACCAAACGAATTAAATTTTTCTCAGAATTTTCAATTTCATACTGTGAAAGTTCAATCTTTCCATTCTTTTCAGAACCACCTTTACAATTATTTACAAATCTAAATATCCATGCAAATACTCTAATCATTTTATCATAATTGGATACACTGATTCGATGCCAAGGGGGTGCGTCTTTTGATAGATCAATATTCACTCTTTTTATCTTTTTCCTCTCCAATTCTACTTCTTCATGCAAATAAATAATCTCACCAGTGGGCCAGTTTTCAGGGCTTTCTCGTAACCACAAGGGGCCTTCCCACCATCTAGACCGAAGCATTTGCTTCGCAAAACATCCGCGCGACAACAAGTCGGCAATATTTAGTTTCCCTGGGATATGTCTCCATGAATGACCTCGCGTCAACTCTCGAATCTCTTTAACCCTATTTTCGACGAAAACGGACCAATTTCCTTGCTCTGTTATCCAGCAAAGGGCAGTGGTTGAATCAGACCAGAAGGTAACTTTTAAATCGGGCAAACTGAGAGCTTTGATAATAGAATTTGCAAGTCTAGAACCTATACAACAGGCCATTAATTCTAAGCGAGGAATGCTTAAAGATTTCAAAGGCGATACTCTAGACTTCGCCCGTACGAGATTTATTTTTACTTCAGAATTAAATATTGATCGAACAAAGACGCACGCTGCATACGCCCCCTTGCAAGCATCCACAAATACATGTAGTTCAGACGTGTCATTGATAAACAAGTATCGAGGCAAAGTAACATCTTTCAAAACATTAAGTTCTTTAAACCAGTTCAAAAATATATTTACATCATTCGGAGACAATTCATCATCCCATGCAATTTTCACTTTCCACAATTTTTGCAACAACAGTTTTGGAAGCAATGTAGTTGGCGTTATTAAACCAATAGGATCAAAAATTGTCTGCACAATTGCCAAAATTGTCCTCTTTGTGATTTTTGTATCACAGGTCAATGTATCTGTGTCTGTGCAGCACCTCAGCGTATCATTATCCAAATTCCAAATTACCCCCAAAACGGAAGTATCCCCTGAATGTTTGTCAACATTTGTACCAGCCACATTGCTTTCAAAACCGCGCAAGTTAAAACATCCATTTGACATGATTAATTTGGAATGTTCAATAAACATAAACTGTTCATCAATACTAAAAACACTAGATAAACAATTATCCACATAAAATGACGATTTCAATTTTTGAGCAACTTCACTATATTGACGTGGACAGTTTTCTAATAGATGCATTATAGATGCGTTCAACAAGTAGGGGCTCGAAGAAACTCCAAACACAACTCTGCAATGCCTATAAATTAATTTCTCTTCATTGCATGGGAAAAAAAATCTGAGAAAATCTCTATCTTTAGATGCGACGGATAACATTAAAAAAGCCTTTTCAATATCGGCACTAATACCAATCGGATACATTCTAAAACGATCTATAATATCAGGTATTAATTCAATAAGATTTATTCCTTTACACAAACATTCGTTCAAAGAGAGTCTCCCTTTCTCAGATGCAGAAGCGTCAAAAACAGGACGAATTTTCGTGGTTTCACTTCCTAATTTGATTACAGGCCTATGCGGCAAATAATGACATTCATTATTCAATTCGTTTTCTGGTACGCGTTCAATAATATTCAACCTTTCCCATTCCTTGAACACATTTTGATAATCATCGAAAAATTTACTACATCTGAGTTTATAGATCATCTTTTGATACCTTTTCCAGGATAATTCTTTATTATCGGTTAAATGTGTCGTATCACATTTCCACGGAAGTTCTACTTCATATCTTCCATCTGGAAGAATTTTCATTTTGTTCTCAAATTCAGATAAATTAAAACTTTCATTCATTTTAACAGTTTCGTTTGGAGCGCATATTCCTATTTTTTCAAGTTCCCATAACTCATTCAGAGGAATTCTCCTGACATGCATTGAAAATGTTTTCAAAATATTATCCTTTTCACCCGAATTTCGTTTGCCAAATACCGTCCACCCAAGTTTCGTTTCGACAGCCGTTACCCCGGACTGTAATTCAATAGAATTTCCCGTCAATAACTTTCCTATAACATCTGCTCCGATTAAAAGGTTAATTTCAATTTCCTTTCGCAATGGATCCGAAAATTCGATTTCTTTTTCTTTTAATTCATTCAAAATCTCTTTATCCTTAACCTTAGGAATAAAACCGCAAATCTTTTTTTCCGATAATGCCTCAAAACTACATGCGAATGTTCCTTTTAAATTGCTGACCTCGACCGAAAACACTTCATGTTGTTTAGGTTTCGTTTCGTCCCCCCCAAACAGTGCATGTATAACTGTCTCCTCCCGAAGTGGAGATGCTTTAAGCTGACTCATCATATTTTCACTAACGTAGCTACTTTGGCTTCCACTATCAATTATGCAGCGAATAATTTTCTCGCGACCTTGACACCGAATTCGAACGCAAAGCGTTTGCAAAAATACAGTTTCGCTTCTGCTACAGTTAGAAAGAGAACTCTCTTTTGAAACATTTATCTGATCATTATTTTTTAGCTTTTGATTACACATTACATCAAAATGATTACAACTTTTGCAAATAGAACAACTTAACTTACCTTTGAAAGGACAAAATTTACTAATATGACTCGCTCTTTTCAGACAAGAAAAACAAGCACCTTTTTTCAACAACAATTGTTGTTTTTCAGCTAAAGTCATTTTTTTTGCAGAGTAACATTTTTCACTAAAATGTTTCTTTTCACAAAAATTACAGTTCGGAACACTCTTACCTGAATTCTCAAGACTTACTAGAGCTGATGCTGTTACGGGATCATTTTGCTTTACCTGTTCGTGGTTATAATCTTTCTTTCGATGGTTCTGTTGGGAAGCGAAACCAGTTCTTGCGAGGAGAACCATCTCTTCCCCCTTAACTTCCTGTTTTAAGAAATTCATTAAATATTTCAAAGATCGATTCCCTTTAGTTTCAATGGAGTCGTGATTTCTGCTTCTTTCCCATGCCATCAGTACTTCTTCTGGTAAGCAACTTTCCACTAAGGGGGTCAAAAAATCCCCATATTTTTCTTGGGTTCTTCCCAAACTTTCCAACGCTCGCAATTTTCCTTCTAGTTCATCATACAGGGAGGGTAGATCCGTTTTTGCTCTTCCGGTTACAGCGTTCTTCATCACTAGGCTTAACAAGTCTCTCACATAGATTTGCACAAGTAAATCTTCGCGTCCAAAGCGCTCTTTTAGTTGTTCGATGGCTTTAGGATAATTAGCTGCCGTTGCCGGGAAGCTAAGGACTAGGCGTTCTGCTTTCGATTTGGGTTCCATGGCCTGCAATAAATACTGCATTTTATCTTCATCGGCGATACTTTTGTCATCGTGGATTTTCTGGAACTGACTCCAAAAAGTCAGGTAATCTTTAGCTTCACCACTGAATTTTTTAAGCTCAATTTTAGGCAATTTAAATTTCCTAGATTCGGAATTATTTGAAGGAGAAGAGGCTTGTATTTCCGCATCTATTTGAGCACACTGTTCTAGAAACTTATCTCGATAATTCTCCGCTTCTTGAAAATCATCACTAAATAATTTTTCTCCATCTTCAGTCTGCAGAATTTGCTGCGATATAGCACTCTGGCATACGTCAAGTCTCTGGAATTTATCACAAAGTTGACACTTCAAAATCGAAAGTATTTTCAAATCTCTTACTTCTTTAGTTAATTCACTTTCGGTTTTCCTTGAGGTTTGCGAAAACGCAATTCTAAGTCCTTTTCTTTGAGCCTTTAAAGCGATCAAATCCATCTTCAAAGTATATTCAAAATCGAAATTCAATAACAAAAGTTCAATCGGAAAATTCTAATTCAAAGCACCCGGTCCCACCGAGGGTACCACTATGTTACGAAGAACACAGAAAATATATAAATCAAATATATTTAAAACAGTTCGTTCAGTTGCGGGCCTGCCTCTACCCGAGGCTGGGTGCATTATGAATAAAGACAAAAAAATTCTTAATAAATCATTCTTTATTTCCATCAAAACAGTATCACTCTTCCGAGCTCAGCTTTCGTTCGTCTACAAGCAAAACATTCGAAAACAAACTCAGCACGCAGGCTGACGTCACAAGCAGCAGCGCCTCGCGCCGGTTATTACTTCAGTTCATTTCACAACACAATGCTTTAAAAGCGAGAAATGGCAACGTTATATATAAAAAAAAAATATTTTTATCTCCAGCTCGCGAGACTGTGTATATCGGAAATTCTAAAGATATGCTTAATTTAACATTATTTTGCGATATTGCTCTTGAACTGAATTTTATGGTTTAAGTGCAAAGAACATGATATTTAATAAATAAAGGTAACACTCAAAACGTTAAAAAAACGCCCCTTTGGACGTAATTAAAAACCTAAAAATCTTCAGGTTTTTTTTTTAATTATTATTATTATTATTATTATTATTATTATTTTCGTAGTAACGACATATGTCAAACCTCTAGAGTTAAATTCTTGTACAAGTTTGACACTTAAGTTGTGATAAAGCCATCTCCATTTCATGCGAAAGAAAAGCAACGCAAACTCAGAGGTGAGGTCTATATGACCGCGGACCAATTTTTAAAAATTATTTTAAGAAATACTAATGGCTAGAGTTTAATTGAAATTTAGGAATAGTTATACTTTATGTCAACTTAAAAGTACTGAAACGAAAAAGAATAACTATATAACTTATAAGCAGTTTCGCAGTTCTAAAATATTGGCGCGGTTATACAGACCCCACCTCTGTGTTTAAGGGTTAAAAAACATGCTTTTACATCATGAAAACAAAAAATGGTGCCCCCCCCCCAAAAAAAGCCGATTACACCATCGCAGGACTGGCTGCCAAACTTTCACCTAAAAAATCACCAAGTTACTATAAATGGAAGATTCCCCCTTCTGTTTGTTATATCATTTCCATTTACCACCACTTCCCCGTATTTCTTCTCCAATTCCATTAAATGGAAAATTTAACATTTTGTTTGCTACATTAAAAAATCTTCAGATTTTTCACCTATAAAGTTTATCTAGCATCCACTGTACATTATTGTTGATGTATCATGAGATTGGCAACTAGACAAAGACATGTGGCGTTCCGACAGATACTTCAACTTCTATTCATGAGATGGCGCCACGTGTAAAATCCAGTTCTTAATCGGAGCAGCAAAGCGACATCTTTACTCACTCAGACTTCTCGTCGCACAACTGTACGCGAAGGTAGCATGAACTGTGTTCCGAGCTCTGTGTTGATCTCTGCAATGTAATTTAAATTGTAATTTAGTACTTAATATATTCTTTTGTTATAGGAGATTGTCTACTCTTATTTTCTTTAATTATATCATGCATTAAGCACACAGGACCACCAAAAGTGGTGACCTTTTGACTGAGCACGCTACTGAGAATGGATTTTCAACGACCCTAAGCCATGTGCATCCAAGGCATTCTGAAGAACTGACTAAAAATAACAACGAATATGGACATTAAACGTATGCTACAACGTACCCCTTCAATTATTTCTAGAAGTATTGATATATATTGCTTGTGTTTTTTTTTTCAAAGTCGTGCATATCATCGCAAGGAGCTTCAGCAAATCATCAATGTGATCTGTTCCGTTCCGCTGACTTCGCCAGTCGTGCAATAATTCTTGGATCATTCAACTTTTGTGACAAATGTAATACAATAGTGATTTTCGCTAAATGTGCTACATCAGTAATTTTTCTGCAACGGGCTACGGCAAAATTCTTCCCTCAGTGTTCAAAAGTAGTGAATTTTTTTCCCATGTGCTACAGGAGTGATTTCATTTTTCCTTCGAAAGTGCCTTTCATTGTGAAGTGGTGATATTGTGCGTGCGCAATACAAAATGAACGCATCATTTTTTTTTTCTCAAATAAGGGTTTCTTTTCAAATGCATTTCGGTAAAATATTATTTGTGTGTGTAATTGCTGACCCTGTATTATTTGTGTCTGTATTGTTACGTAAATTTTTTTTGCATGGTTAAAATATTTATTGTTATCATGGTAAAATATCAATAGTGTATCCTCATGCTACAATATTTGTGCTGTTAAGTGTTTATTAATTAAAGTGAAAATTATCTATCAGTATGCCCGACGATATTCCACCAGAGCCACAAATCACATGCGTTGCGGTGAAGCCACCGCCTTTCTGGAAAAATAATCCTTCATTGTGGTTCGCTCAGATCGAAGCACAATTTTCTATAGCTCGCATTAGTGAGGCTCCTACAAAATTCAACCATGTAGTTGCAGCAATTGAGTCTGATATTCTGAATTCAGCGCATGACTTAATTCTCAAACCACCTGATTGTGATAAATACTCCAAACTGAAACAGCGGCTCATTGAAATCTATTCAGAAAGTGAATCTTCAAAAATACGTACTTTACTACAAGGACTTGAACTTGGAGATCAGCGACCTTCATACTTGCTGTCACGAATGCGTGATCTGGCAGGAAGCCATTTTAGTGACGACTTGTTGAAGTCACTATGGCTTTCGCGTCTCCCTAATAACATACAAATAATTCTTGCTGCTTCCAATGAAGATCTAACCCGTTTAGCAGCAATGGCTGACAAAATTAATGAACTTGTTACTCCAGCTTATGTCAGTGCTGCTAATGCTGCACCTTCCAGTTCATCCCTCGAATAACAAGTGGCTGAATTGACCAAAAAAGTATCTGAACTCTCTACAAGTCTTCATGCTTCACGGAGATACAATCGATCAAATCAGGGCCCACGTAATAAATTTCGTGCCCGAAGCAGGAGTCAATCTCGAACGCAGTACAAAGAACCCACAAGTTGCATATGTTTTTATCATATGAACTTTGGCTCGCAAGTGTGCCCCTCCATGCACTTTTGAACAAGCGGGAAACTAAATGGGCGGTCTTCTGCTGGCCAACAGAATGTCCGCCACATCGACAGAATAGTACTGGCTGATCGTTCAACTCAGTTATGTTTTCTAGTAGATACTGGAGCTGACATATCAGTGCTCCCGAGAACTAAAACAAATGCTCACCAACTTAATAAACTTGTACTGTATGCAGCCAATGGTACCCAAATTGCAACCTACGGCACCAAACTATTGACACTTGATTTAAACTTGCGCCGGACTTTCAACTGGCCTTTTATTATTGCGGATGTAACTCAAGCAATTATTGGTGTCGACTTCTTGACACATTTCCACCTTCTAGTGGATGTCAAGAATAATTGCTTAATTGATGCTACAACTCAGCTGACATCACAGGGCCAAGCTTCTCACGTATCAAACGTACCTACCAACATAAGTGTTTTATCGGGCAGCACACGGTTTCATCGGTTATTAGCAGAATTCCCTGACATTTTAAACCCATCCAAATCAGGGCAGCATACTCATCAGCCAGAAGTGTATCATCACATTGAAACACATGGCCCACCTGTATTTTCCAAGCCTCGTCGTCTTTCTCAAGAGATGCTAAAAGCTGCTCGCAAAGAATTTGAATTCATGCTAGCACAGGGAACCATTCGCCCATCTAAAAGTCCATGGGCAAGTCCACTTCACATGGTTAAAAAGTCTAATGGTGACTGGCGGCCGTGTGGAGATTATCGTCGACTTAATGCCGTCACAGTCCCTGACAGATATCCAGTCCCACATATCCAAGACTGTACCCATCTTTTTCATGGAACAAACATATTTTCTACCCTCGATCTTGCCAGAGCATATCATCAGATCCCAGTGCATGCTGAAGATGTGCTTAAGACCGCAGTGACTACACCATTTGGTCTCTTTGAGTACTTATATATGCCATTTGGCCTTCGCAATGCTGGCCAAACATTTCAGCGTTTCATACACCAAGTACTGTCTGGCCTCGATTTCTGCATCCCATATTTTGATGATATCCTGGTTGCATCTACAGATGCGGAAGAACATTTTCAACATCTGCGTCAGATTTTCACTCGTCTTAAAGATCATGGATTAAAACTAAATCCATCCAAATGTGTACTTGGTCAACCCTCAGTTTCCTTTCTTGGATGTCTTATCACCCAGAATGGAGTTAAACCTTTACCGGAAAGAGTCAAAGCAATTAACGACCTACCTCAGCCCAAAACCATCTTTGAACTGAAGCGTTTTCTAGCAATGTTAAATTTCTACCGACGCTTTCTGCCAAATGCCGCAAAAACAAGCCTGCCTACACGAGTTTCTGAAGAATAGCAGAAAAAACGATCGAGTTGTCCCTTGGACTGAATCTGCATCTGCAGCATTCGTGCAATGCAAACACGATCTGGCAAATGCAGCCACACTTTCTTATCACTCACCTAGTGATCAGCTCTCTATAATGGTAGATGCATCTGACACGGCCATAGGAGCAGTGCTTCAAGCCCATACCACTAAAGGACTTTCCCCAATGGCATTCTTTTCCAGAAAACTCACTACTGCAGAAAGGAAATACAGCACATATGACAGAGAGCTACTTGCTGTGTACTGTGCTGTTAAATACTTCCGGCACAACTTGGAAGGACACGACTTCATCATTTTCACCGATCATCGACCATTAACCTTCGCTTTTAGAAAAAAACTCTGACTCATGTTCTCCTCGTCAGCTTCGACATCTGGATTTCATCGCCCAGTTTAGTACAGATATCAGATATGTCTCTGGTACTGATAATTGTGTCGCTGATGCCTTGTCTCGGGTAAACAATATCAACCTCACTACCCCAGATTTCTCTGAAATTGCAAAAGCTCAATTGCATGATGAGGAACTCAAGAACCTAATCTCAAATCCACAAACCTCCCTTCAGTTACAACCGCTGCACATTGATCCAACGCTTAAAATTTACTGTGACATAGAGAACAATAGAATATGTCCCTATATTCCTGTCAATTTTAGACGTGAAGTGTTTAATGCCTTGCACAATTTGGCACATCCTGGAATCCGTGCCACCAAAAAGCTGATCGCAGACAGATTTGTCTGGCCAGCGATGAATCAAGACATCACAGAATGGACTCGTTCATGTATTAGATGTCAACGGTGTAAAGTATCCCGTCACACTCACAGTCCCATTCAACAATTTAACCTTCCAGCAAGACGCTTTGATCATGTACACTTAGACTTGGTTGGCCCATTGCCTCCTTCAAATGGTTACACTTACCTCCTCACTTGTATTGATCGGTACACAAGATGGCCTGAAGCCATTCCTATTGAAAATATATCCGCTGAAACTGTAGCTCGAGCATTCATCTCCCAGTGGCTTTCAAGATTTGGCATGCCTACCACCATCACTACTGACCAAGGCCGACAATTTCAATGTCACTTTTTCGCATCCCTCACCTCTCTTCTTGGCATTTGCCATATTCGCACAACACCATACCATCCATCTGGAAATGGGATGGTGGAACGCTTTCACCGATCTCTCAAACAAGGTCTGAAGTGCCACAGTAGCACACACTGGACAGATGCCTTACCCCTAGTCTTGCTTGGTCTTCGCACAGCATTCAAAGAAGACATTGGTAGCACTTGTGCTGAAATGTTATATGGTGCAACCCTCCATCTGCCAGGTGAATTCTTTCACCCAGAATCTACTCCAGTTATCGACCCTCCAACATTCCTTCAACGTTTACGTGAGACCATGAGCAATATCTCGCATAACCAGCCAAGCTATTTTGTACATCTTGCGCTTGAGACATCTTCGCACGTATTCGTGCGCAACGATGCAATTAAGCCAACTTTAACACCTTCATATGATGGTCCATTCAAAGTTGTCAAACGAACACCGAAACATTTCACCATCATCTGCAATGGCAAACAATCAGTGATTCGAATCGATCGTCTCAAACCAGCATTTCTAATGCAAGATCCAACAACTTCCTCATCAATATCACTCCCGGAAGAAAGCTTACATCCCGTAAAAGAGCAACCTAAAACTACCAGATCTGGAAGAAAGGTTAAATTTAACCCAAAGTACTTATAACGTACCGATGGTACTTGGGGGGGGAGTACTGTGGCGTTCCGACAGATACTTCAACTTCTATTCATGAGATGGCGCCACGTGTAAAATCCAGTTCTTAATCGGAGCAGCAAAGCGACATCTTTACTCACTCAGACTTCTCGTCGCACAACTGTACGCGAAGGTAGCATGAACTGTGTTCCGAGCTCTGTGTTGATCTCTGCAATGTAATTTAAATTGTAATTTAGTACTTAATATATTCTTTTGTTATAGGAGATTGTCTACTCTTATTTTCTTTAATTATATCATGCATTAAGCACACACGACCACCAAAGACACATTGTTCCACTAAATTTTGTCTTGTTTCTATTACATAATGAGTTAAGACTGAATTATATTACTTTAGTTATTTATTATAGTCATGCCTATTTCCACACATGGTGAAGGCATACCTGAGTGCCAAATAGATAAATACCCAGCATATACTACGGCTTATCCAGAGTAAGTGCTAGATATATTGCCACCGGCTGCAATCTCTGCGGGTCCTAAATTCTGCTGCCAGGCACCTACCTAAATTCTAAAAAAATTTGGCTACCCCTAAATTTTGCATCCTAAGCCTTACCTAAATTTTACGGCTTCCACCACCTCTTAAATTTGCTGCTCAGTGCTTCTCTAAATTCTAAAATTCTGTCAGCAAGTTCAAACACACTGGCCCTTGGGTTATCTTAATCAATTATCATAAACACTAAATGTAATCTCTTGGCCTAAGAATATCATTTACAAAATATATTTTTTGCATATAAAAAGAAAGTTTTGGTAAATTTCTTCTTGTTAACACACTCATCTTAACCCTCCAATCATCACCAAGTGTAATGTCAATGTAAAAGATCATCATAGTATCCTGGTATTCAATTACTAATATTTTTTCGAAATATATTGTTTAAGACATTGCTGCACAGTCCTTTCTCAAGCTCCCATGTGTTGATAATCATGCTGAGATGAAAGCAAAATAATCATAATAATAAATGATTTGACAGGTTAGCATCAGCAATGCCAACCTGTCAAATCATTTTAACTTACTTCTAAGTTATTTAGCAAGTTAAAATCAGAGATGTTTCGATTTGAGATGTTTGCCAATCAAAAACACCGCTACAGAGTCATATTATTGATTATTCACATTTATACTAATAAATGATATTGTTTCTTCAACACAAAGGTGTTTTATTTAGTGGCAAAATGAAATTAAGAGCCAGGACACTCCATACGTTTTATTGTGGAAAAATATCAAATACACACATCTAAAGCATTAAGCACAACAAAAAAAGTTCTCAAAAAAAAAAAGTTGCTGGTGATCAGCAGATCCGGATTTAGATCATTCCATATACTGGATGTCAAGATTTCAGACTTTGTACTGTATCATCACTGTGCAGTTATTTTTGAATAGGCTTTTTTAACATAGGTTTTACCCCCTCCCAAAAAAAAAATGTTAAAGTATTTTGATGTAACTTTAATATTTAGAATATAAAAAAATTAATAAATTTTATTTTTTTTATATTCTAAAATTAGATTAAAAAAAAATAATTAAATATTTAAATAAAAAAATGTTATTTTTTTAAATATAAAATATCCTATTATAAAAATAGGATTTTTATATTTTTTAAGAAACATGTTATAAATTCTTAAACATTCTGTTTAAATAATGAAAAGAACAATTGTTCATGCTATTTATGAAAATGTATACATTCATCTTGCAAGTGATTATCTAATACCCAATACTTGGAAAATATATCAAAAGTTAATCGTTAGTTTATGAACATTCTGCGAGTTCTGAAGTTTTTTTGACAGAGGTACATATAATTAAAAAGTTACACTCTCCAAGAAGATTTGTAACAATCGCTGTATGAATAATTGCCAATAGTTTACTGGTTGCATTCTGGGAATGAATGCTGAGAAACATGAAAACAAATCCCTGCTATCAAAAGCTTTTGAAATAAATCACATCTGATACAATAATTCTGCCACCTCACAACTGTCTGACCTGATAAGCAGTTCCATATTAAGACCACAAAGAAAAAAATCTTGACAGTCCCGCTGACCAGCTAAAGAAAGAAAAAGATATAAGACTTCATAATTACATGGCCATAACATAAAAAATCATATTTAATGGACTATCATATAAAATGAAGTATATACAGTACAAAGTCTTTAATCCGGACCTCAAAGCTAGAAACTTTCTGCGCATGCGTAGCGTTTACGCATGTGCATAATACGTTCACACATGCACGTTTAATGTATAACGTTTAATGTATTAGCTAGGCTAAAATTATCTAATAATCTGCGTTGTTCCTTAATCTTCTTATTGGATCCGGCTTATTATTTTTTGCTGACTGTTAGAGCAATTTTATAAAAAGTAAGCTTGAACTTCGATTATGTCAAAAAGAGTTTCCGATTCTGGAGCTTCCAAAGGATCTACAAAGCAAAAGCATGTTTCGATGTCCATCAAACAAAAAGTGGAATTGCTGCGAAAAATGGATAAAGGCATGAAGAAAGTGACAAAGAGGTTAGTGAAAATGAAAAAATTTCGACTGACAAGTTAGTCGGTATTTTCAACACAGCAATTACAGGACTTGAACAGCGGAACTTTGTAACTGAACAATAAATTATGTCTGTTTATAGAATTAAAGAGAAAGTATTAGCACATAAAACGAAGCAACTTAAACAACTTACATTGAAAGAAATGTTTAATAAAGTAAACAAATAAATATTAAGCTTTTTTTTTTTTTTTTATTTTGATACCATTTAGATCATAATTGCTCTTTATTTCATAAATTACGGTTCCATATTTTTAATTTTATAATTTCTGTATGCCATCTTACCAGATTTAAATTGATGATCTATAATCCGGAATCGCCGAAGTCCCGACGAGTCCGGATTAAAGACTTTGTACGGTACAATATTTATGATTAAGACATACTAAAGCACCTCTAATGAAAGCTGATTAAATGCCAAGGAAGCACTGGGTTGCCACATCCCAGTCAAGTACCCAACATTGGAAATATGGATAGAAAATCCATATTCTAATTCTGAATCTCGTATGGCCATATATTTATATACTATCTGGCCAAAAGTATCCAGACACCCAGTGGTACTGGGCATATATTAACATGATGTTGGTCCCCCTTTTGCATTGATGACAGCCTGCTCACATCTAAGGAGACTTTGGCCATAAGAATTAACTTACAGGCGTCCATTACAGCTGAAGTGAGTGCTGGAAGTTAGGATGGTCGATTTCACTAGCTATGTGTGGTCGATTTCACTAGCTAATTTGCAATCTAATTCTTCCCAAAGGTGTTCTGTGGAATTTAGATTAGGGCTCTGAGAGGGTTGGTCCAATTTTTTAACATCCATTTCATAAAACCATGGCTGTGCAAGTCTCAGTGTGTGTGAATGGAGCAGCTATCCTGCTGGAAGAAAAATGATCCTTCCCTGAAATAATACCAAAAAGTTGGGACAACAGCACTATCCAAAATTTCCACAGACATCTCAGAGTTCATGTTTCCAACCACAGGAACTAAGGGAGTCAGGGCAAACCATGAAAATCACCCCCACAACTTGATGCTGCAACCACCAAACTGGTTGAGTGGCTGCACAACCAAGGAATCCCATGTTTTTTAACTCTCGATGAACAGTCCTGCTGTTAGCACTAACACCTATGAACTTGGGACCTCCCAAGTAATTTCAACCAACAAGGACTTGCAATTTTGTTTTGCTACCCTTTTCAGATTTCTATGGCTGCATTGACTAAGTTTTTTTAGCCTGCCACTTTGTTTTCTGCAGTTTCACTGCCTCAGCTTTTCCACTTCACAATTACATCACTCACAGTGGATTTTGGCTTCTGTAGGATGTTCAAAATTTCATGAATGCTTTCGCACAAAGGTGACATCCCATTATACTGCCACAATCAAAGTCACTAAGCTCCTTAGACCTCACTGTCTCATGCATAAATATGACTCGACAAAGCACTACCAATACTTTTATAGCTTTCGGTTATGCATCAAATTATGTCATCTGCCAGATCCACTTTTGACCAGATAGTGTATTATCACATTATAAAAATATCAAAAATACTTTGCATAAATGTGAATACTTGTCAACTTCTCAATACTGTTACTTTGCTTATTTTACATTGTCTTTAAAATTCTTAAGGCTTAGCAAAATACCTCTTTCCCAAAGACAAAAAAAAGTTAATGATAAATTTTTGAAAAAGAACTACAAACTCAAGATTAATCAAACACATTAAGCAGACAATGCAAAACACTCAGGTGCCATTGGCTTCTATAATGTAATGGTACTTTCTGATTATCTGGGCTTGTTCAAGTGATGTTTGGACGATATGAAACTATGATGTTTGGACAGATATACGGATTTGCATAATCTAATTAAGGGAAAGCAACAAAGACTGTATGCCAATGGAAAAGGAGTAGAGGAATTGTTAAAGGAATTGGTCTTTTTTTTATATTACACAGAAAATAAATCATGAAAGCTTCATTTAGTTTTCCCATTTCAACAAAGAGGATCCATACCAAAACTAAGCTAATTTTCATATTGCTATCTAACTGAATCTGTTTAAATCCTGTCCTTAGCTGGTAGAAAAATGACTCTGATCCATAATCATCCCTGCTTAATTGCTATTGCTTATTGCTTCCAATTTTCAGTAGCAGTACTCATTGCAAATTAATTTATTATTAATACACAACATACATTTTTAATAAACTGTTAAAAAATTATTTACTTACAAGTAAATGCATCTGTAAGATCTATTTTCTAGAGTTTCAGGTAAAAACAAACAAGTATAATTTTGTTAAGTGCCAGTAGATAACTGTTCTGGCATAAAATTTGGTTATACAGATTATGGCAAAACACAAAAAGGATACCTGCCAAAGGAGAGAGATGGACTTTTGTGAAGGACCTTTCTGAGGTAAACTGGATGGTACTCACAAATATTACAGTGAGGAAAACCAGGAAAGGGCCATCCAGCTAGCCAGTTTGCTGAGATTTAAATCAAGGTCGAACTTATAATGCTACTGATCTGGTACTGGATGATGAATGCAGAAAAAATGACCTTAAATTCCATCTGAAATCATCCTGCATTATTATTGAGTGACTTCCAAGTTGCAATAACAATATTAACTATGAAAAGGAAATTTATTAAATTTACCCATACTTTCAATAAACAGTTAAAAACACATTTTTTTTTTCTTACAAGTGGATGCGCCTGTTCGAACTATTTTCCACAGCTTCAGGAAAAATAAGCAAGCATAATACACCGTGTGTCAAAAAGAATACAGTCAAAAGTCTTTAATCCCGACTCGTCAGGGCTTCGGTGATTCCGAATTATCGATTTTTCCGGATTATAGATCATCAGTTTAAATCTGGTAAGATGGCATGCAGAAATTATAAAATTAAAAATATGAAACCGTAATTTATAAAATAATGAGCAATTATGATCTAAAGGGTATCGAAATTTACAAAAAAAAAAAAAGCTTAATATTTATTTGTTTACTTTATTAAACATTTCTTTTAACACGCGCATGCGTAAAGTATACATTATGCATAGCCGAAATTAGAAAATTGCAACCAGAAAACTATTTGATTTGTATTCATGATATTTATAATGACGAGGAATTTGATTTAAATCATATCAAAGACGAAGTACATCGAGATGAAATACTACATTTAATAAGGAATTATAAGCCGAATAAAATAAAAACATCTGCCCTGAAGATAACGATAGTGTTGACAAATCAACTTCCAGTTCATTGCGCGCCGCCAAGTTCCCACTCCCGCCCGCGCAGAGCAGCGTGAAATTGATAAACAGATTTCGGAACGGTTAGATAAACAAAGGATATGACTTTATCCATTTTTTTGAGCAATTCCACTTTTTGTTTGATGGACATCGAAACATACTTTCGTTTTTCTAGATAGATCCTTTGGGAGCTCCAGCATCGGAAATTCTATTTGACATAATCGAAAGTTCAAGCTTACTTTTGTAAAATTGCTCTTACAGTCAGCAAAAAAAAAAAAAAAAATAAGCCAGAACCAATTCGAAGATTAAGGAACAACGCAATCATCAACATTAACTGAAATAGACAATTAGATAATTTTAGCTTTTACCGTCCGTTATACATTAAACGCGCAGTGAAAACGTATTCTGCGCTTGTGCACACGCAAATGCGCAGTCGTAAAGGTCTTACGCACACACTTAAACGCCTATGCGCATGTGTCAATGCGGCGCATGCGCAAAAAGTTTTTAGCTTTGAGGTCCGGATTATAGATCATTCTGGATTATGGATGTCCGAATTAACAACTTTTGACTGTATACGTATTACAAAGTGTTATTTTGTCCAAACTATCGATCATTGTATTTCGGCTTGGCTATTGGTGAAACAAATACATAGTTTATATTAATAGCCGCTAGATGTCAGTTATCTTCTGTTTTGCGTAGTAACCGTCACATGTTTAAAATGGCTACTCCGCAGCAGAAATCATTTTGTGTTCTCGAGTGATCCTCCAAATGGGTGGAACATTCGCAGATTGTATCGACAGTTTGTAAATACAGGATGTGTATGTAAAGGAACGAGTCCTGGCAGCCCTTGTGCTCTCGACCAAAATGTTGTACAAATGCAAACTCGTCGTGCCAGTCCGGAGTTTCAACTGCCTACAACAACAACAATTTGGCATGTTTGAGACGTCGGTTGGTTATGAAGCCGTACGAGTTACATTTGTTACAGGCTCTGCATCGTGTTCAGTGATGAAATGACTTTTCATGTTAGCGGTCATGTAAACAAACAAAATGTTCGAATTTGGGGCCTACAGAACCCACATGCAGCCATTGAACATGTACGAGATTCGCCCAAAATCAAAGTGTTTTGTGCAATAATCCGATGATCTGTTTATGGCCCATTCTTCTTTGATAGAAACACGGTTAGCGGTCAGCAGTATCTCGCTATGTTACAAAATTGGTTGTTTCCGAGGCTGCAGGAAGACAACTTCATTTTTCAACAAAACGGGGCATCCCCTCTCTGGTGTCGCCAAGTGTGCGATTGAATGAAACACTACCAAACAAGAAGCTGGCGACTTAGCATGTCTCAGCTGGCATCCATGGTCCCCGGATCTGACACCCTGTGGCTTCTTCCTGCGGGGTTTTATTAATGACAACGTTTACGTACCACCACTCCCACAGAACCTGGAACAAGTGAAGAACCGGATACGTACTGTCATAACATGATTAACGATGGACATGCTTGCCCGAATATGGGAAGAAATTGGAGTATCGATGTGATATTGTTCATGTTGCTGATGGAAGACATATTGAACATCTGTAACATACGTAATCTGGACTTGAGAGGTTCGTACATATGTATGTAAAGTTTCATATTCATATGTCATATAGTTTAATAAATATATGCATTTGAAATATGTATATTCTTCTGAACATGCTATTATTAAGAAGGATTGTCTAAAGATGACAGTTTTGACAGAAAAATGGTATTATTTTCTGTCCAAGATCATCCTGTGTGATTCCTGAATGAATTCCAACTTGTAGTAATGATATCAACTATGAAATAGGCCTTTATTGAACATAACCCATATTTTCAATAAATGGAACACATTATTTTTTACAAGTGGATGTACCTACCAAAAGTATTTTCCGCAGCATCAGGTAATAAATAAGCATAATATTAAAAGAAGTGCCTGAAGATGACAGTTGGTGGCAGAAAAATGCCATTATTTTCTATCCAAGACCATCCTGCTTAATTAATGCATGAACTGTAACTTGTATACTACTACTACTATAAAATATGTCTTTATTAAATATAAAATATATTTGCAATAAATGATTAAAGTTAGTTTTGCTGCAAGAGATCTGCTTATGCAAAACATACTCTGGAAAAAATATGTGTACATTTGTTAAACAAAGTACGAGGTAATTATTTGTTTAATTGAATGTGGCAAAGCATCTTAAGAGTATGGATGTCTTCGTGGAGGTGTTTCTAAGGGAAACTAGTTTGCCTTCACGGAAAGAAAAACGTAAAAATATCCAAATATCTAGACTGTGTGCCGGAATTCAAATTCGAATCAATGTACTATTCAAAAAAAAGTTAAAACTACTTGGCTACTGCTAAACCAAGAATGTAATTGCTTTTGCAATTACATTGTAATTATAAATGTCATTATGTTATAACTGAACTTACTGCTGCATTAGTTATAGTTTTAATTATAAGTACCATCTTTGGTCAATAAAAGATAATTCAATTTTAAAGATTCATGCTTTGCTGAATGACGGTACTCTGAGAAACTGCTATACATAGGGGCACATAAAAGTTTTAAGATCTTTTCATTCCTGCACTGGCAGCATTTGCTGAAAGCTGTTTCTAGATTATTTCCATTCATCTCATCAATTTCCAAGGCATGATCATGCCTATAAATTTTGTTTTCTAAGGATATAATGATAAATAATTGATAACCCATAAATTTAAATGTAATTATATTATAAAGCTAATTAATGTACATACAGTATAATTATAACAGTGGCTATAATTTTATTATAATTATCAACCATGCAATTACAATTACACTGTAGTTTTATGATTTACGATATAATTACCTTATAATTCAATAAACTATAATTGCAATTACATCATAATTGTCTAATTTATAATTACAATTACATTCTAATTGTAGCCACAATTATACTGAAATTACAAGTATAAGTAATTTTAATTACAATGTAATTAAATATATTGTAAATGAATTACTAATATTTGCAATTGCATTGTAATTCAATTATTAACTGAATTACTAATATTTACAATTAAATTACAGTTCAATTACACTGCAACTGAATCATGGTAAACACTGACTTGGAACTGCTGAAAATGCACTAAAGTGTAAACCACATTCCAAGCTAGCACTTAAGAATCAGAGATTTATCCTGTGAAAAATCAAACAAAACCAAAAATTTAATGCTGTAGAACTTGCAGCAGATTTAGAAGAACTTTTGCAATAAAACATAATCATGAACCTGTTAGAAAAGTCTTTAGGGCACACTGAAACAATGCACAACAACAAAAAGGAAAATTCTTTGTCAACAAGAAAACACGAAAAATACATCTAGTGTCCTCAAAATCTAGGGTGAGTAGAGATTTATCATATTGAAATGATGTTATACTTGCAGCGTGTCAAAATTTAATATTTTTAGGTACCATGAATGAATTATCTGTGGCAAAAGCCAAAGGAAGAATCCAAAAAAATTATTGCCTCTGTTAAGCATCAAAGGGGGTGAAGACATAATAGTTTGGGAATGTTTCACTGCTGGATGGCAAATTTAGTTTTTATAGAAAACAATATGGATTAGTATAAATATATATAAATATTCTTAATGAAAACATGGAAGTTTTAGCAAGAAAATTTTGAAGCAATACACATTCATTTCATTTACCCAATAAAGAGGTGGATGCCTTATCATTTTTTCCAAAAAAGAAGTGTTTTTTCCTGTGAAACAAGTACGCGAAAATAGCCACAACAGGAAACTATATGCTAACGACAAAACCATTCAGAGCTACAATGTTAAAAATCCTAAAGGAAGCTTTTTTGTGTTGAAAACTGGATTAGTGGTTCAAGAATATCGTTGGTCATTGCCTTTAGATTTATGTATTCTTGGGCAGAGAAACTGACGTCCATCAAATGGTGTGACAAAAGCTTGGATTTATGGGAAAATTCTACAACTGATTGGAACAATCACATGCGGGAAACGTTCCCTAGATCTGATGTAAAGATTCAATGGGCGAATAGGCAGTCCAATGAAATAGTTGAAATCAATGACAGTTTGTTTATCCGGCATAAGAACATCAGTGACAGAGTAAGTTTCACAACAGTGGATTTTTTGAGGAATAGGCTGGGAAGATGGGAATGTTTTGTCATTCAAATCTCGAATACAGATGCTAGTACACTAATGAAGAAAATTATTCAACATATGCAAGATAGATCAACGATCTATTCAGACTGCTGGAAGTGATATAAAATGGAAGAAGCTGGTTACAGTCACTTTAATGATTATTAAAAATATTCTTAGCTAACAAAATATGAGTGTTATTGTTATATATTGTGTTTTTCCTATATTCGCACTTCATGAGTTTGGCAAAATCATAGCTATGTAAGGCTGGGGGCGGCTATAATAAGGAAGTACCAAAATTCCTTGATATTTTCTGGGCTTAAATCCTATGAAGTATGCATGTAGTAAAATGGTGAAAAGAATAAGAAAACATCATACAGTACAAAGTCTGAAATCCAGACGTCCACTATCCGGAATGATCTAAAATCCAGACCCCAAAGCCACAAACATTTTTTTTTTATTAATGCTTTACGCATGTGCATTAGATTTTTCCTTCTATAAAACATGTAGAGATTTTCACTTAAAAATTCCGATTCTTAATTTCACTTAGGCACTAAATAAAATGCCTCGTTATGGAAAAACAATCATGTAAGAATAAATTTGTGAGATTAGCTCCATAGCTGAGTATCCGTAGCATACATGTCAAACCGATACATTCACCTATTTTATATACCTGACAAGTCATTATTTATTATATTTTGCTTTCATCACCGCATGTTTATCAATACATGACAGCTTCAGTAATAACTTATGCTGTGATGTCTTAACTTTTTTTATATTAGTAATTGAATAACGAGTATGGCAACCTTTTATACTAACATTACACTTGGCGATGATTGAATACAAAATATTAGACTTTTGAAATACAAAAATAATTTTTAGTTAATCTTCGGATTATGGTAACTTGGCGATTTTTTGGTGACCAACCCTGCTAATCTGCTAGTGTTTTTTTTTTTTTTTTTGGACGCCATTTTGTTTTCTGGAAGTAAAGGTTATTTATTTATTTATTTTATTTATTTTTTTTACTCAAAATTTTTTTCCCAACAATCTGCTAGCTGTACGCTTATGCTAGAACTTTTATGGAACAAAAGTGCTTAATCATGATGAAGATTAGGTGCGAAATTGGGAGAAAGTGAAGGATCGCAGACTGCTTGCCGCATTTTTAAGAATTGAACATACATGGTATCATCCATGTACAGGTCGACCTATTTTCACTTAAAAAAACATCCCAGAATTGCACAAAAATGGCACTGCGCACACTCTTGACTTTATCCATGTACACTGCTAAAGTCCTTTATCGCCTTACCAAAATGTCGCCAAACTACCTGTTACCATATTCCAAAGATTAGCCCAATTTTTGTCTGTAATGTTTCTTTTTGCATAGACTATATTTTTTTCCTTATAATAAACTGCAATGGGATTGTGAAGTTTGCCACCTGATGAAAAAGTAATTGCAGTATTTTTCCAAAAATATGACGTTTGAGAATATAAGAAAAAACTAAAACAAATACATTTTTTCAAAAAATCTGACACTGACTTGTTACCAAAGTGCGGTTTTGGTCCCCACCCACCCAAATGACCTGACCTCACTTTTACTGGGATTGAAAAAAATGAAGAAATATCTAGGCATAGCTCTGACAGCTCACTTTAAATTTAGAGTTTTAATTTTTTCATTTTTGGAGGACAAATTCTTGATGTTAAACAAAATTATATATACCAATATCACATCACACTACAATTTCTTTTTGATCTTATGAACTGATTTTAGTTAAATAAAAAAAAAATAATAATAATGTTTCAAATTTTTGATAATACACTCTCTGAGATGTTAGATTGTGATTTTGAGATTTAAGATTGCAATTTTTTTCACATACTTTTTCTCAGAAGTTAATATTTTTTGTTTTACATAAAGGCAACAAATACCCTAACACTGAACCTGCATGAATTATAGTACAGTCAAAAGTCGTTAATTCGGACACCCATAATCCGGAATGATCTATAATCTGGACCTTAAAGCTACAAACTTTCTGCGCATGCGTCGCGTTGAAGCATGTGCCTAGGCGTTTACGCGTGCGCGTAAGACCTTTACGGCTGCGAATATGCGTGTGCGCATAATACGTTTACGCATGTGCATTTAATGTATAACGGATGGTATAAGCTAAGCTAAAATTATCTAATTCAGTTAATATTGCAGATTGCATTGTTCCTTAATCTTCGAATTGGATCCGGCTTATTATTTTTTGCAGACTGTTAGAGCAATTTTATGAAAGTAAGCTTGAACTTTCGATTATGTCAAATACAATTTCCGATATATATTTACTAATATGTAAAGGATCCACAAAGCGAAAGTTGTTTCGAAGTCCATTAAACAGAAAGTGGAATTGCTGCAAAAAATGGATAAAGGCATATCCTTTGATTATCTAATCATTCCAAAATATGTTTATCAATTTCACGATGCTCTGTGGGGGGACGGAAACGACGTGGCGCGCAATGAATTGGAAGTTGATCTGTCAGCACTATCCTTATCTTCAGGGCAGATGTTTTTATTTTATTTAGCTTATAATTCCTTACTAAATGTAGTATTTCATCTCGATGTACTCCATCTTTGATATGATTTAAATCAAATTCCTCGTCATTATAATTCGCTTCCGATAGCGAAGAAACTGACACAGATGTTATTGAAAACGAAAAAATTTCTACTGTGAAATAAAAATAAAAATCTCTACTGTGAAAATTTCACTAGTTATATAATAATGAATATGAGTAGTAGCTTAACAAAATTCATGTTTTCTCACAAAAACAATATATTTTTTTACTCAGCATTCATTAAAATTTCATATAGTATTTCTTATTTAAATATAAGTCAAAGTTCATAAATTGAGAAATATATTTTCCAAAAATTTTTTAAAGTTTAAAAAGTGAAACATAATATATCTAAATTTCTATTCTCTAGAAACTATTTATTCTTAAAATAACTTTAACAATTCTTCTACACTTGGCAAAGAAGTACTGCTACAGGTAGAAGATTCATCAGCATCATTTCTAGATAGTTCATCAATATTCTTCCACGGTAGAGGATCCCAACGTTTGCTATCACTTAGCTGTATCTGATGAGTTTTGTCAGCAAGATCTACAGATTGATGCTTAGAAAAAGATACATTATTAGTAAGATTTTTTACAGCAGAGTAATCTACTACTTCATTTGTACACCGAGAAGCATTCGCATCAGTTACATCAGAAGAACTCTGGATGCTGAGTGATGATTGAAAACTTAGTTTTTCTTCTTTGCTTTGTCCTATATTAAGTTTTCTTGTGCTTTCCAATTCATCATTATTTTCAAGAAAGCTTTCATGAACTGTTTTAATACTAAGTACATCTGAATTTTTTAACTCATTAGTGTTTTTTGGAAGACTTATATGATCTTCTCCTAGAGAATGAACATCTTCAATTTTTAATTCACTGCTGATGTTATTAAAATTTTCCTGTTTCCCTACGTAAATAACACCATCTGAACGTGATATCACATCTGAGCTAGGATTTGAACTTTGGTTCTGAGGTTCATAGCTTTCATTAATACTTAAAGGCACAGTGGTGACATTATCACATCTCGATAGTTTATAAATATTCTTCCATGGTAGAGGATCCCTACGTGACAACTGAATACTTAAAATTTCTTCTTTGCTTTGTTCTACATTAGGTTTATTTGTACTTCCCAATTCATCAGTATTTTTAAGAAAACTTTTATGAGCTTTTTTAATACTATGTACATTCAAACTTTTTAACTCATTAATGTTTTTTGGAAGAATTTTATGATCTTCTCTTACACAATGAATATCTGGTTTAGGAAAATTTTCCTCTTTCCCTACATAAGTACCATCATCTAAATGTGATATCACACCCACACTGACATTTGAACTTCGGTTTTGAGGTTCAAAATTTTCATTAAAACTTAAAGGCACCGTGCTGAGATTTTCAGCTAACTGAGTTTCTAATCCAGAATTCTTTACATGGATTTTAGAAAGCACATTTTTGGAAACTTTATTATTTGCAATTTCTTCACTTGGCTGTGGCAGACTGTTATTACCATCAAATTCTAACTCCTCTTTACACCTAGCACAATAATTGACAGAATACAACTTTTTGAATTGCCCACCTGAATCATCAGATACTGAAGGTGATAAACAATTCTTAGGATTTAATGATACATTAGAATTGATAACTTCATTTCTGATATTAAGACATGCAACATTACTTACTTCAGATAAATTCTGGTCATTTGTTGATGTTGAAGAGCCTGAATGCTTTCTTTTTTTCCCTTGACAGATATTCAAGTTTGTTAATTCATCTTTGATATCAAAGTTTTCATTTCCACAATGTTTAACATCAGTTAATAGCATATCACTATTTGAATGCACTGCAGAACTTGAACTGGCAGTTAATCTTCCAGGTGACTGTACACTCAGATATTTATATCCCTCATCTGATTTTATAATACCAATATCTGACTTTTCTTCATTTCTTACAGTCATTCTCTCTTCATTAATATCCTCTTTGAACACGAAATTAAAATCATCAAAGCTAACAATTTCATTATTAGCTAGCAGGCTATATTTAATTTTATCAAGATTACTCGTACACAAACAAGAACATTTTACAGTATCATGTCCAAGATTCATACAGATGTAACATAGTTTTCTGATTGTAAACAAGACTGAAAAGCCTTCAATAACAGCAGTTATTATAGAAGGCAAGCACACATTTTCTTCTCTCCCAGGAATTGATAGTTCAACTTGTCGAAAACCACTTTTGATATGAGAAAACGTAGCTGTATCGGGTGAAACACGTATATCTGATATTCTAGAAACATTCCCAAATTTGCTAAACAGTTCGCATAAGGTAGAATTTTCTATAAATGGGTACACACCAGAAACAAGAAAGACATCATATGAAGGACAAACAGGAATTTTAACTCCACATATCTCGATCCCATCTCGCAAAAGTGTGATGATATCTAAAATTCTAGGTAAATATAATTCATAAATTGCATATTCTGAATCAAAATTAATACAATATATTTGTTCCGACGGTATTTTTCGGGCAACAGCCTCTAAAACGGTTTCATAATCCCGATTTGGACTTACTGATGTATCCATTAACACTTTAACACTGCACAGTTTTCCATCCATTGTTTCAATCTTTAAGATTACTCAAAGAAACAGACATGCAAGTTGCTGAATTTTGTTAAAAAAAATCCTGACGCTGATTCAAACAGTAACATGAAGTAGCGATTGAACACGCGTTAAAACCCTGCATTTCTCTCTAAACCAGCAACTTCACAGTTCATCATTCGTGCAAAAGGCATGCGGCCTGTTGAGGCCTATATTTAGAGTCTATATTTCTTAAGTTCCTAATAGCATAAAGATGAACAAAAAAAATCCGAACAAGCGAAAGGTCTGTGTATGTTGGCACTGAGGTTGATTTGCGCAGTTTCACGAGCAGTGTGTTTATGTCAGGGAGTTCGGCATGCAGAAAGGAATCAGCTCACGGTCGCCGCTTTTTCAGATGGCCCAGACTTTCCTTACCCCAACGATGACGAATAGCTGATAGCTTGGCTGTGTCTACCCGTACTACGTTTTATGCGGAGTTGTGGTAAGGTTGTATGTGGAAAATCTTGTGAAATTGATAAGGGCCGCTCTTCATATTTAATTTATTTTCTTGCTGTATACGAGAGTGGACACAATACGAATAAATCTCTTTGCTACAGTCAATTATTTCCATTATTCGAATTAATTCATCGTGACACACAATACGAATAAATCTCTTTGCTACAGTCAATTATTTCCATTATTCGAATTAATTCATCGTGAGAACTTTAAAAGTCTTAATAAACAGAAACTTACTCATATTGCTGATACAAAAGTATTGATATGCTTTGCTCAGTTCTCTTGTTAATAAAAAACAGCACTTGTGCATGTAATGACAGTAAAAAATAGTGAAAATTTATATATGTCTGTATTGTTGCCTAAGTAGTAATAATGTATGATTATAAAATAAATATTAGAATCTACTGAAGTAATAATTACATATGTTAGAACATAAGAAAATAATCTAAATTTTTATTTATTTTAGTGATCTGTACTTTTTTTTTTCTAATCACGTTCACAGAGTTCTATTTTAAGTTTCCTCCAAACAGCAGAGATGCGTGTCCTAAATTTTGTACCGAAAAACACAAAGTTATGTTCAAAGAAAAGAAATTCATAGATTCTGCATTGCCTACGATTGCTAGTTAAAAAAATCATGTTTTCCATTTCTCCACATCGAAAAATTATACTGGGAGGAGGAACCACTTCATTTGACATTTGATATTTTATATCAATAAAAATCCCATGGTTTTAACCATTATAATTTTAATCCCTCTTCATTGTTAGCTTTTAAGGAAATTTGCTTCTTATTTGCATTTTGGTCTCTCTCTGTCAATAGTGGTATTAAGGATTTGGTTTTTATCATTTAACCAAACTCTCCAGTTTCTTCTGTTGCTTCTCTTTCCTTACACCCAGTGTGCATGCCATGTTGAATGCCTTATTTCAGATTCAAAATGTATAGACAGAGAACCATACCAGGACGACAAAAGTGGTAATTTAACAACATAAATAACATTGGTATCAATTATCCTTTGCCTAAGACAACCACTTCCATAGAAAACAATTTATAGCAGCTGTGCTGGCTGTCTTACAGATGGTTCACTGTATTTTATGATTTAAAATTAATTAGCTCATTTTAATACTAATGCAATTTAAAGTTATTTCCTTAGTTCAAACAACCCATTTTACTGACAAAAAGTAGTATCTTATGATTATTAGTCATATTATTAAAAATTTCAAAATGGCTTTTGGAAATTTACTTCCTTACACAATGATTTGCAGTTTGGCAAAAAATCTTTCACAAGTTGGTCTTACTATGGGCAAGTATTGAATTTTGTTTCCGAAATGATAACCAGTAATTTTGTTTACAGTTAAAAATCATTTCTATGGTATATGTACAGCTTTTTAGTTCTTAATATAATATACTTCAGAAGTTCCTTTTCTTATGCCATAAGGCATGTGTAAAATAAACTTATTTCCTTGTATTATTATTAAGCCATCCAGAAGAAGCCTTTCTGACAATTGATCACTGAAACTTATGCCGTACCTTTCTGATAATTTGAAACTAATTTTGGATAATAAAATAAATATATTAGAAATCTCCGTAATTTAAAGCAAGCTTTCATTCTTCAACTACATGTCCATTTCTGATACCCAAAGGCTAATTCCATCATAATAACTTATCTTTTACCCGGTCATTATTCAGCAAAACCTTTCTATTTGAAAATTCTGTGATCATCCTTTGTAATAAAGGCCGAAGATACAACCTCCACCCAGTGGCGTAGCGAGCATAACTGGCGCCCGGGGCAAAATACCTTTTTGGCGCCCGCCCCTCTCTCCCGAAAAAAAAAAAAAAAAAAAAAAAAAAAAAAACAGTGATATGATGAAAATCCATGGAAGTAGGAAAGGGAGGAGGGTCCAACCCGCGCTAAAAGTAAAGCACTGCTTTGGAGTTTGGGTCACCAGATGGGGTGTTCTTTGTTTACATTCAGAAGCTCGCTTGACAAGATTCTGATAGTATTTCGACGCACGACAGTTCCATAGAAATCGAAAAAGGGACACTTTCGCATGAAAGAAACATTCATAGTGTGATGGATAATAGCAATTTGTGTAGTTTAGTGACATTTACGCAAAAATCACAGCTTGGTTATTTTTCGATAAATAACAACAGCGATTTTGATTATGAATTTGTTTTATAAAATTAAATGCTGTTGCATTACAAAAATATAGATTTTAAGAAAAATGTTATGCTTAAAGAATGAAAAATACCTTACGGTACATTTAAAATTGTATACGTCTTTCGATACCCTTGATAGAGTATTCGCTACTTTTATTTTCCAAACGTCAAAATGTTTTAAATAAAACAAATTTTTTTTCACATCCATATATTATTGTAACATGTACCTTTTAAAAATTTTTAGAGGAGAGGCTTTACTGCTGCTCATTTTAAACCCATCGTTTTAATTTCATATATCTGAAAAATAATCACTTTGGGCTTACACGTTTTATAAATATAAAATTATGCATGTTAAAATATTTGTAATTAGGCACATAGGTCAGATTAAGTTTTTATTAAATAGAGTAACGCATGCAAGGGCTATCTGCCTAAAGAGAGAGATGCCATCGTGGAGGAATTTTGAAGAAAAACTGACCTTTGAGTGGGTATTAAAAATAATACTTATAATTTTCATTCAAATTATATTCATATATATTTTTTATGTAAAACTTTCGGGTGTATGCTAAATTAGTGTAAATTACTTTACACAAAAAATATAGTGAATGCACAGAAATTAAAGATTTGCACATGCCGGAAATGAAAAATAGGAAATATGTATGGGTATTTATGCATGTGCTTGCAAAAAGCATGTACCTGCCTTTGGCAAAATACTTAAATATTCATTAAATTATTTATAAATGCATTTGAAATGAAGAATTTATTCACTTATAAACAACTGTGAAAGTACTGTGAAGAAATCTAATTATTAAATGTATCTAATTTATAATGATTATAAATATTATCTAAATATATAATAACCTTAATATTGAATTGTAAACATAAATTGAAATCCTGTTGACAAATACGGTATAAAGCTATTTAAGCAAGAATTGTTCGTATTGGAGAGCAATCTGTTAAAAGGTATTGTAAAGCAAATGCTATGAGATGCGCACTTAAGAACGTAATAAAAAGTTTTGGAATATGTATTGTTGAAATGAAGGGTAAAAAAAAAAAATCTGATAAGTATAATTAAAAGAATTATTCCCTTTACAATTTATAATAACTCAGTTACAAGTTTTAAATAATACTTAAAAAAATAAATAAAAAAAAAAACTTATTTTATTCCCTTTCAGAAATGTTCAGAGAAAGTCAAGTACTATTTAATACCTATTTAATTATTAGGAATTAGCGAACTAATAATTCTCTAATTTAAAATGAACCGAATATAGCATTAGTTGTAAATTGACTTACATTTTTCGATTTAAAAGATGCCTCAAAAGACAAAAAATCATGTCATATTTAAGAAAGTATTTTAGGAAAAGCTGTATAAATAGAAAAGAAATAATGCATAATTTTAATATTAATAATACAATAAACTTTGATCTTAATTTTTGTACCTTAACCGAATAAAATCGAATTACCTTAATTTTTTTTCTAATGTAATTAACGAAAACTTGTGAAAATATTTCATTCAAATTAAACCATTCTGAGAAAATTGTCCTGTGAAAAGTATAGCATTTAATTCCGTTCAGAATGAAATGTTGTTTAAAAATATGTTGTTTTCACATACTTAGGACCCTGAAGTGTTGTAGAAAAAGAAATTATATACATTTATATGTATATTTACGACGTAATTACTAAATATTTACATCCGAACGCGTCAAATCCCATTGAACTCAATGTTAAATGACCCAATGTTTTGGTCACCACGTAGGGATCGCCGGTGCTTCAGAGCAGGGTACGGGAGAAACTTGTTTAGGGCGACTCCATCTTACTTCCTACCTCCATGTGAAAATCTTGTTTGGAGACCATTTGGCGCCCCTCTGCGAGCGGCGCCCGGGGCATCTTACACCCCCTTGCCACCCCCTCGCTACGCCACTGCCTCCACCACCTGCAAAATGCATAGCTCTCTTTGTACAGGATCTCTGTCGTTGTTACTAGAAGGGACTAAATAGTAGTATGTTCAAGCACTAAATAGGCTTCCTTATTCTCTGTTTGTTATTTAGTATGTGATATATTTTTGTGTATGTGTATTTGATAGTGTGTACATATATATATTTTTGTCTACCATTGGAAATAAAAATATATGCATTGCAAATCTGAGTTATTAAGCACATTAAGGCTGTTTACACCTTTCGTTCCAAAACAGATATTCAAATTAAATACATTAGGCAATTTGTGTTTATTTACATTTGTTTCAATAATAATGTTTTTGTTGACATTAAATTCTCTATTGGTTGATTAAGGCCATTTTTTATCCATTCATTTATTGAAATATTTACATTTATTACTTTTTTTCCCATTACATAATCCAAGAATTTTATATATGATACAATTTATGGTATAGGCTTGTATATATGCAATATGAATATTTTTGGTTGATCTTTAGATTATGGTAACTTGGCGATTTTTTGGCGAAAATTTGGCAACCAACTCTCCTACAGCAACCCTCTATTTTTTTTTTCCCGCCGCCATTTTGTCTTCACGAAGTAAAGACATGTTTCTTTTCTTTTTATCTACTGAACACTTCTTCCAACAATCTACTAGCCGAATTACACTTATGCTAGAAATTTTATCTAACAAAACTGCTTAATCATGACAAATATTCACTGCAAAAGTGGGAAAAAGTGCACAATACCGTACTCCTTACGCGTTTTTCAAAATAACACATACACATAAACCATGTACACGTCGACTTATTTTTACTTAAAAAAACATCCCAGAATTACACAAAAATGGCATTGCGCACACTCTTCACTATATCCATGTACACTGCTTTTTTATCATAAATAAGAAAAATTTCACGAAAATGCATGACAATTTTCTGAATCTTTAAACCCGGTAAAAAGAACATATATGAAATTACCTGATCGCGAAAAAGTATATACCCTTTCCAAATATGAATATTTCCACATATAAAATAAATAAAATATCCAAAAACTTTTACCTCTAAATCATCTATTATAAACGTCACCAACGAATTCATACCGCAAGCATTACAAATACTTAGTGTCAAATATTTAAATTATTTCCATGCACGTTTACTTAACTAAAACGTATACCAAATTCCTACAAATATAAAAATCACAAAATAAATATCATTTAATTAAAATATCCCTAAACCATGTACACGTCGACTTATTTTTACTTAAAAAAAAAATCCCAGAATTGCACAAAAATGGCATTGCGCACACTCTTCACCATATCCATGTACACTGTTTTTTTCTCATAAATTAGAAAAATTTCACGAAAATGCATGTTAATTTTCTGAATCTTTAAAGCCGTTAAAAAGAACATATATGAAATTACCTAATAACGAAAAAGTATATACTCTTTCCAAATATGAACATTTTCACGTATAAAATAAATAAAATATCCAAAAGCTTTTACCTCTAAATTATCTATTATATTATAAACGTCACCAACGAATTCATACCGCAAACATTACAAATACTTAGTGTCAAATATTTAAATTATTTCCATGCACGTTTACTTCAACTAAAACGTATACCAAACATAAAATTCACAAAATATCTATCATTTAATTAAAATATAATTAAATTCAAAAACACTACTTGAAATATAAATAAGCACATACATTAAATTAATAAAAATTAGCTTACAATCCTAATTACTTTAAACTAAATCATTGCTAATAACAATTTTCCCAATAATACCAAATTACTTTACTTCCACCTTACATTTAGAACAATGCATAAAAATAATATCCTCAAATAATTAAAAATACTAACTTACCTAATCATCTTCAGAATCTTGCTTACATGGTGGATACACTTTTATTATGGATTCAATAGAATTATTTAACGATTTTTTCTGCGAAACCTACACTCATGCACCATTCAACCAATTCTTTTGAATTATCACACAAACGCATTAAAAATCTAGAATTCACTTTAGACAGCGCCATACAATCCCAAAATTATTCAACCCTACTTCACACAACACACAATGAAGCTTAATACAAAATAATATACAGGCACAGATATTTTTCCAAATTCCCCCCTTTTCCGATTAAAGAACCCTAATTCGTCCATTAATATCACATGACATATCCCATGATCCCTCATTTCCCTCACACAAAATAATGCGTAATCGGAACTGAGTACTGCTCACATTAATACCAAAGTCCCAGGTAGTAACCTTTATCGCCTCCGAAATGTCGCCAAACTACCAGTTACCATATTCTAAAGATCAGCCTATTTTTTTTTTTTTTTTAATTTTCCAGAAGAAAAAAATTCTTATCTTCTATTTGTGATCTTATTACCGGATTGTGTTATAAGGTATATCTCTTGCCTTCGTAGCATGTCTACATGATCAGCACACTCGGCACATATTCGAGAGGTCCATGGTTCGAGTCGCGGGGAGGGCATTACTCGTTTTTCACGTCTCTCAGCTTCCAGAAAAAAAAAAAAAAAAAAAAAAAAAAAAAAAACCTAATGTCTCTACAGTGTCTTCTTCAAAATAAACAATCTGATGGAATGAAAATATTTTGGTGATTAAAACTTTTTAATCACTGCTGTTTACATCTACATTTCTTTTTTTCACATAATTTGAAGTTTGCAAGTAGTTTGAAGGTTTTCAAACTATGTTTCAGAAAAATTTTAGATCTCATGGAGCCCTTCTGGGGCATCTGCAAGTCGAAATCAAAATTTAAAACTATTTTTAATATCACTGGACATACTTAAAGAAATATTTTTTATTCTATTGTTATTGTTACAAAAAATAATATTAAGCAGATCTGTTTTTATGATTAAAATTATAATGAAATAATGATTTTCTTTTCACTTTCTGCATAAAATCCACAAATTTTGTATTTCAATTCTTTTTTAACATTTATTTTTCTGAGGATGGAAATGCTTCTCTGGAAAAAAAATTACAATTTTAGAGTTTTTTCTGATTTCACAGATTTGAAGACAGTTGGATAGAAAAGCCACAATTCTTGAAATGGATGAATAAATACAGTGCTGGGTTTTGTTATATTTTATGCATTTAATAAATTTCCGCCCGACTGTTTATTCTTTAATTCTACCTAACACAATTAATCGATACTTGTTTCTAATATAGAATTTTAGCATCAATTCTACATAATAACATGAGTAATCTTTTTTAATTGAATTTTATCATTATTAACAAAATACTTTAGCACTATGAACTGAGAATTTTTTCCTTGACTTTTATATTTCAATACTTTAGGAATTGGTCATTGATTTGCATCTATAATAAAAGAAATAAATGCTTGTTTTAACATATTGTTAAAAGTGCAATAAACCTCAGCTCCTTTGTTGCATGAATAATGTTAAACTCCCTGTCAAGTATTTTTTTAGCATCTGCTATGTAACAGTATAGACTCCATGATTATTCCTTAAAATTGGAAGTATCAGAAATAGATGTAAATATGTATTGTCTTCTGCATTAACTTACAAAAATAAAAGCGTGAATATCTGAATGGAATTATATAGAAAGAGCTACAGGACGCTATGTTTTCATGATGGTCATTCCACTATACTGGAAATATTAAATCAAACAATAAGTGCAGGAAAAGATTCAGTAAGAGGATATACTCTCTTCTGAAACAGCACATTTGATTGTAGTTGTTCCATATGATATTTCTATACAACATCCCAAAATCTTGGTCAATAACTTTCTAAACCAAGTTTACAGTGTAAAAAAAGTAGTGGAAAAATGTTGTAGTCATGTAACTGGGCTACCATGCATAAAAATTAAGCAGTGTTAAAAGTGCTTTTGGCTGATCTTTGGAATATGGGAACTGGTAGTTTGGCGACATTTTGGAGGTGATAAAGGTTACTACCTAGGACTTTGCTAATAATGTGAGAAGCACTCAGTTCCGATTACGCATTATTTTGTGTGAGGGAAATGAGAGACCATGAGATATGTCATGTGACATTAATGGACAAATTACAGTTGTTTAATCGGAAAAGGGGGAGGGGAAATCGGGAAATTTCGTATTTAGCTATATTCTGTGTTGTGTGAAACGTGACATTAATGGACGAATTACAGTTCTTTAATCGGAAAAGGGGGTTAATATGGAAAAGCTTCATTGTGTGTTGTGTGAAATAGTGTTGATTAATTTTCGAATTGCATGGCGCTATGCAAAGTGAATTCTAAATTTTTAATGCGTTTATCTGATAATAATAATAAGTTGAGATTGTGTGAAAGGAAGGATATTAGAAGTTTAAATGGCCGTGCAAGAAATATGGTGAAAATGGGACATTTTGTGAAAAGGAGTGTAAGGAAGGGTACGTGGTTTGCTGAAAGTAGTTTGAGTATAGGTGAAATTTTATTAATTTCTTATTACTTGGTGAACAGACTTCCAGTTGACTACTGGATTTAGGATTTAGAAATTAGCAGTAGTACTGCAGCGATGTAATGAAGATTCTGAAGAAGATTCGGTAAGTTAGTATTTTTAATCATTTGAGGATATTATTTTTATGCATTGTTCTAAATGTAAGGAGTAAATAAATTAAAATGGCATTATTTGAAAATTGTTATTAGCAATGATTTAGTTTAAAGTAATTAGGATTGTAATCTAATTTTTATTAATTTAATGTATGTGCTTATTTATATTTTAATTAGTGTTTTTTAATTTAATTATATTTTAATATAATGATTGTGATTTTGTGAGTTATATGTTTGTAGTATTTTGGAATATGTTTGAGTAGTATACGTTGAGTATTTTCATGCATTTTCGTGAAATTTTTCTAATTTATGAGAAAAAAGCAGTGTACATGGATATAGTGAAGAGTGTGCGCAATACCGTTTTTGTGCAATTCTGGGATTTTTTTTTAAGTAAAAATAAGTCGACGTGTACATGGTTTAGTGATATTTCAATTAAATGATAGTTATTTTGTGAATTTTATGTTTGTAGGAATTTGTATACGTTTTAGTTGAAGTAAACGTGCATGGAAATAATTTAAATATTTGACAGTAAGTATTTGTAATGTTTGCGGTATGAATTCGTTGGTGACGTTTATAATATAATAGATAATTTAGAGGTAAAAGTTTTTGGATATTTTATTTATTTTATACGTGGAAATGTTCATATTTGGAAAGAGTATATACTTTTTCGGGATAAGATAATTTCATATATGTTCTTTTTACCGGGTTTAAAGATTCAGAAAATTGTCATGCATTTTCGTGAAATTTTTCTAATTTATGAGAAAAAAGCAGTGTACATGGATATAGTGAAGAGTGTGCGCAATGCCATTTTTGTGCAATTCGGGGATGTTTTTTTAAGTAAAGATAAGTCGACGTGTACATGGTTTATGTGTATGTGTTATTGTGAAAAACGCGCAAGGAGTTTCCGATTGTGCACTTTTTCCCAATTTTGCAGTGAATATTTGTCATGATTAAGCAGTTTTGTTAGATAAAATTTCTAGTATAAGTGTAATTTGGCTAGTAGATTGTTGGAAAAAGTGTTCAGTAAATAAAAAGAAAAGAAACATGTCTTTACTTCGTGAAGACACAATGGCGGCGGAAAAAAAAATAGAAAGTTGCTGTAGCAGAGTTGGTCGCCAAATTTTCGCCAAAAAATCGCCAAGTTACCATAATCCAAAGATCAACCGTGCTTTTATCTTAATTGCCTGTTTCAACCAAATAACTAGATATGAGAAAAAACATGCAGTGTCTGTACAGCTAGATGATCCCTTTTACAGAGTTGCTAATTTGAAAACAAGTTAACCTGTAAAACTACCCTTCATACTGGTTTGCTTTAGATTCATTTGGTAACAAATATGCCATTAAAGTCTGTACCAATCAATCAATAAACCTTGTTACAAGCAAGTTTTTGTTTGCAGGATGCTGTTTATAATTGGTTTTCTTTTGGTGGTATAGCAACAGCGAAGGGATAAAGATTCTGGGTAATTTAAATTCAACTAACATAGCAAATTCCATTCTTCTGTAACTTTATAATTTGATACAGCTTTATTTTTTCAGAATTTTATTCATACTACTATTTAATCCATTGCGGACAAATTCCACAAGTGCATATTTTAAAATTAATTTCACATTTAAAAAAGCGTGATTTATTATAAAAATAAAAATTAGTTATAAAAATCATTGTAACTTGGACAAATACACACAAAAAAAGGAAAAAACATACAAAAATGGTGATGCTGCTTATTAAAAACTGAAGAATTGTTATATGCTCATACACATGGTTGACACAGTTTGGTGCATCCTGCGAAATTTGTTGTGGTAATATGGTAGAAAAAAAATTTTTTTTGTCATTTTGTATTAAAATTATTAAGGTGTTGATGGCTATGCTAAGTTACACAAAGCAAGGTAACGTACAGTAAGAGCTATGTACCTTAGGTAAAGGGATGCCTTTGAGAAGGTATTTCTATGAGAAATTGACTTGTATTCATAAAATACACGAGGAGAAACAGGAAAATTCCCATACAGCTATCACATTCACAAGTATTTGTACCTGGATCAAACATCCAGTGTTCAGCTATCTTATCTGGTAGTCTATTGGTGCCAGTCAAAATAGACAGTAATGTAATATTATACAAGCTAAGTAGCATTGACTTATACATCACTAAAGAAATAAATACACTTCAGAAAACTTTCCTGTTTTCCGAAAGTGTCAATATCTTCATTATTATAACTTCCTGGTATTTCAATGCATGTAATTTTATGGTGAACTATTAACTTAAAACAGAATATTTTTTTTAATTGTTTGTGTTTAATTATAAGATTATTTTGAAAGACATTGTTCATGATAAAACTAAAGAATGAATTTTTTTTACACACTGACTGTTAAATTATTATATTTCAAATCAACAGATTGCAATTATACAATAAGACAAGATGAAAAATACAGTAGTTATTGAGGCAATTGTTGATTTTCTGAAGAAACAATAAAAATTTTCAAATCTAACACAGTATACCCTGTTTAATGTTTAATATAGTATGGAAGGTTTTGTAAAGCATCAGCTATTTTAAAAAAAAAAAAAAAAAGCATGCAATAGCTGACAATGAAATCAAATAAAAATCAAACAGAACTCTATTACACGTTATGCAACAAAATTAATGAATATGAACGTCTATAAACATTTTTTTTTTAAACTTGGACCAGATCTCGAAACATCAACTAGATCTTAGGCAATAAAATTAATAAAAATTTATGTTGATAAGTACTTAAGAACAAATAGAACAAAATGCCCAAACTTCCAACTAGATAACCAAATAAAGCATTTGCGTTCTAGAGGATTTTATTTATTTCACATACATACATACATTATCTTTACATTTACTTTCATAACTCGTATCATACATAACGTACTCTTATCATTGAATGATTATGATTTTCTATAGTAGTAAGCAAAACAGTTTCTACTTCGTGTCTGCAAAGTATTCCATTAAATTGCAAGGTTTTGCGATATTCATTTTCCTTCAGACAAAGTTACGAATCCAAAACATTAAAACCTTCGCAAAACCGGCAATTTCATTATAGATGACAACAGTCTGCCTATCGCTAGTGCCATCTGAAAGTCTGGGCCATCTGAAAAAGCGGCGACCTCAGCTCACACCGAAGCCACGATCTACAAAGCGAAAGCATGTTTCGATGTCCATCAAACAAAAAGTGGAATTGCTGCAGAAAAGGGATAAAGGCATATCCTTTGTCTCTCTAACAATTCCGAAATCTGTTTATCAATTTCACGCTGCTTTGCGGGGGGGGGGGACGTCGCGGCGCGCAATGAACTGCAAGTTCGTCTGTCAGCACTATCCTCATCTTTAGGGCAGATGTTTTTATTTTATTCTGCTTATAATTCCTTACTAAATGTAGTATTTCGTCTCGATGTACTCTCTGTCTTTGATATGATTTAAATCAAATTCCTCGTCATTATAAATATCACGAATACACATCAAATAGTTTTCTGGTTGCAATTTTCTAATTTCGACTATACGTAATATATGCTTTACGCATGCGCGCGTTAAAAGAAATGTTTAATAAAGTAAACAAATAAATATAAAGCTTTTTTTTTTGGTAAATTTTGATACCCTTTAGGTCATAATTGCTCTTTATTTCATAAATTACTGTTTCATATTTTTAATTTTATAATTTCTGTATGCCATCTTACTAGATTTAAACTGATGATCTATAATCCAGAAAAACCGATAATCCGGAATCGCCGAAGTCCCGACAAGTCCGGATTAAAGACTTTTGACTGTATTAGCTAATTCTGTTTCAAAGTCATCAGACATCATGTAAGTAAGAACTGCATGTTACAATTCAGAAATATTCAAGAAACACAATTACGTGTTTATCATGTTTCAAAATTAGCAAAGCTTTTCAATAAAAAAGAACTATTTTAAGTAAATTGCCAAGGGTTTCTTATTTTAACAATAATGCTTACCTACAAGAATAAAGAAATGGCGGTACTGTTCTGTTATCAGGATTGGGTTCAGAAATGTATGTATGTGTTTATGTATGCATTAGTACAAATATATGTCTGCATACAAATACACATATAAGCACATACATACCAACACATGTTTATACATTTCTGAATACAGTCCTGATAACAGAACAGTACCAAAATAAGTGTTACTGCTTTTGCTCAGTATCCAAGGAAGCATATTCCTTGAATGTACAAATTGTAAACATTTCTATACATTTTATACCTAATAAATAAAGCTTTTCCTTCAGATATTCAATTTTTCTTTTTCGGTTATAGTTAAAAACAGATTTTAATAGCAGTAAACTGAAAACAAAAGAAGCGACGTACTGCTGTTTACAATAATATAAAAATAAAGCAGTAATTTGAAAATATAGAACTATGGATTTTTACTTGGTTCCTAATCTATACAATCTCATGGTAATGGTAAAAAGCGTGGAAAAAAAAGGGGGGGGAGGAGACTGTAAGCTGTCAAACTATTGGGGTTATAAGAAAAGTATAGTTAGTTTTTCCTAATACGTGGGCCTTCAGCCCAATTCAGGGCCAATATAGGGATCAAACCTCATGACTGCATCACATAACAACTAATTCGTTGGAAATTTGGATCATTAGATATGTTTTGTTTTTCCTAATGCAAATCACAGTACAGATATTTATAGGGCATTCAATACGATTTGAGGTACATTATGAATGCAGGTATTACCAGGATATAAAAGATTTATCTTTTCTGCTACGTTGATGACCACTACACATTTCAAGAATAATATCAACATGGTACTTACAGATATGGCTTTGTTTTTACTTATCAGAGATTAGCAAATAAAGCATAGTTTGAAATTATTATAAACACAATGTGATTTCAAAAAATTAAATTAATAATTATTAAAAAGACATCACACAAATTCTGTTTCAAATGACAATTATGTTTCAAAAGCAAAACAACGTAAGTTGTTTATTACGTGAGTAAATTATAAATATAATGTGATTAAATTATGAATTCCGAGTCTTAGTTTGGCCATGCTTAATCTGTACATAAGGTAATATGACATATAATTATAGAAAGATAACTTCTAAGAAACAGTATATTCTTAATTTGTTTTAACATTTTAACAATATGTTCTAAAATTTATTCAGATTTTTGAAGTTTTAATTTTTTTTTTTTTTTTTACTTTCATAAAATATATAGCTGAAAGTGCAGAATCGCCCACTGCTTGGCGCGTTTTTAAAAATTGCACATACGCGGCATCCATGTACACGTCGACCTATTTTCCCTTAAAAAAATATCTCAAAATTGCACGAAAATGGCATTACGCGCACTCTTGACTTTATCCATGTACACATCGACCTATTTTCTTTTAAAATGTCAAAGAAAATTGACAAAAATCCAATTCTTCTTACTCTTGTAAAACGCGCCAAACAAATAAGTGGGCGATTCTGCACTTTAGCCAAATATATAAATTGCTATTTCAGTGTGGGTGAAGTATCAGACTTTCAATACTCAGCTACATAAATTTCTATCCATAAAAATTGTTTTCTTACTTTTTCATCAGCAACTAATAATAGATTTTATTTCAGATATAAAAAATGCACTCATGTATATATGTTCTGCTTTACTACTCAGCAATACTTGAGCGAATTTTGTGGCATGGGGTATGCTTTTACATCATTTTGAGTTTATTAATTTTCTTTAGAATATGGTCACTTTTATGTGGTTGCATTTGTAGTCTCCCTTTTATTTTTTGTTTATTATCCGTCTTTAAAATATATTGAACTCGCATTCTCTACATTGATTATATATTCTTTAAGAAAATGAATATTTAGACAAAATAATGCATAAGACAATTTAATGAACATTATATAACATTACAGAACTAATTCTAGAATGGCTACTATGTGGAAGGCTATCAAATGATGCATTTTTAAAGTAAATAATAGATATTTTATATTTCTATCGTAGTTATATGAGAACTGAATAATATGAGATTATAGTATAGTTAGTTATAGGAGAATGTCTGAAATAATATTTTCACAAGCATACACATAATGTTTCAATATTTGGGTTTTCAAAGCAGATAAAGTTGTAAAATAATACACATCCAGAAATAAGTGTCAAAAGTAGCTAGTTATCTGATACGTATGTGGATCATATGAGCAGGAATGTGATATATTAAATATATGAAATCGAATCGAAAAATAATTGCCCTGCGTTTTTGAAATAAACGCATATTACTCGACTTTTAATGCTAATTTAGCAATCAATATAACGGAACCAAATTAGCATACAAATATTAACACATCTTAATCCCATATATTTTCCTTTATATTTTTATATATTTCCTATATATTATAATCCCATATATTTTCCTTTTCTCCCTAGCGCCTATTCCTCACATGATATTTATTTCCGTTGGCATAATGAAATGTCACCCATATCCTTAAAGGAGCCATGTTGGCGCAACCAAGGCTATTCTCCGAACCTTATCCGAATTATAATTTAAGTGACCTGATTCTAATATCATTTTACAATTTAATTTTTTTAAGTTTTTGTGTACGCGAAATGATATTGATGCTATTGCTGACTACCACTGCAATGAATCTCTCTGAATGATTGCTTTGGAAAAATAAGAAGACATTACCAATTTATAAAAATTAATAAACTTCGTAATAAATAACTTTAAATAGCTTGAGCAGAACGCGGATATTATAACAACTCCTGTCCTCATTAGTGCACGAGGAATATTCCCAGTTCAGCTAACGTTAAATTTCGCAGATGAAAACCAAGAGGTCAGATTTTTTACTTTTTTATTTGAATGCATGGTATAGTCGGTTTGCTGCAGAAATAGTATGTACCCACGCTTATGAAAATCTTGAGGCATCGTGATGTTGCGAAGAGCGAAACTAGTTGGCCTGTAAGACATGTGGCGCCATCTGATGAACGCCTTTTAAATTGCAATGAATATGCTTAGAATTGTAATGCTATCTCCGAATGGAGATATTTAGAACTAATATTTCACAAAGACCAGAAATTGAAATTCATAATTAATAATTTTCAAATAATCATATAAATGCAACAAAGAATTTAAAACTCTTAAAACCAAAACATTTCAAACAAGCAAAACCCCCTTAAAATTAATGAAATTTAAAGAAAAATGAACAATGCTTAATCTAAATAATTAATAAAAATAATTAATAAAGCTAATCTAAATAATTAATAAAGCTTTCTATCATGCTTAATGCGCGAAAATACTAGACATGTTTATATTTTGTTTTCAAAAGAAGCACACCTAATTCTGTTTTTACACGTTAATTATGTCCTTGAAGAATACGTGTAAAAAAGAAATTGTACGTATGAAAGAAAAGACTTTCTAATAATTTTTCACCAAGGCTATAAAATATATCAGACTCGAAATGAAATCAAATGCCAAGAGTTGGTAAGAAACGAATTAATTTATAATTTTTTACAGGTAAATATATGTATATTTTGTTCCAAGAAAAGTTTAATAAATTAAAGGAAATAATTGTCATTATTTACTCTCATTCCACTTCGAAAGTTTTCTCTGGAAATTTGGAAAGTTTTCTTTGGAAATTTGGCAAGTTTTCGTAAAATGTATCCATTTTTAGTTTGAATCAGTTGTTTAGCGCTTTCAACGTATTAGAATTACATAAAATAAACGTCAGTTTGAAAATTTAGCATTTAGCTAACGATATGTTTAAATTGAGAATTGTACCAAGAAAAATTTGTTGCGAGTACAAAAGTTTAGGTTTCAGATAAACAACAAATATAAATTTAAATTTTTTTTATTTGCCTTATTCTTATTATGGTTTATTATGTTTTTATCACTGTTTATTATGTTTTGATAAACATGTCTAAGGAATAAGGCAACTAAAATAAGAAAGAGAATTTAACAGGAAGAATTTCTTAATTTTAGCCAGGGAGAGGAAAAAAAAAATTATAAGTTTGAGGAATAAAATGTAAGTATAGAGAAAAAATTTGTAAAAGAATAGAACTGAATATTACTGAATTAAATTTTCATTTAAACCATGTTTGAGGCAAATTAAATTTAGTAATATTTTTACCAATCATATAATAAACTTGCACGCAACTCAGCATACACACACTTGTCGTATGTAACATCAGCTTATAAAGGTGTGGTATCCATATGTTAGGTATATATTCGCACTAAGTGAATTTAAGATCATACGGCAATATATATGTATATATAGAGAGAGGGAAGGAGATATGTATCAGCGGTGGCTATATTTTAAGACAGTAGGAGACGCTGTTAGCATTCAGGAAATTTCAAAAGAGCCGTAACTAGATTTTCTATACGTCACAATTTCTTATTTACGTCATTTTGCGAGTAGAGAAACAGGTTTTCATGAAAAGAAATTTGACAAAAAAATAATGAGATTTCGTATTTTTTGTATAATTAATATAGTTGCACATAAATATAAATAAGAAATTCTATTTCTCCTTCTGCATATTCAGGGAAATTTTGTGTCTACGATATTCAAATTTGAAACGATTGTGGAATGCAATTGAACATTTTATTTCACACGGAAAACGAAGTGTTTTCTTCTGGTTCCTCTCCGCGTTTAAAATTTTTGAATGGTTTTGTCAGAAGTAAGTATGCTGAATTCGAACTAAGAAAGAAGAAATTGAAACGGTCTTTGACAGTATAAAAAGGTAAAAAAGTTTTCCATGTGAATGAAGAATAAAGCATTAATTTTAAAAATAGATGAAGTTTTTAAGAGAAAAAAGTATTTTAAAAGAGTCTTAGTTAAGTCAAAAAAACTGTTGATTTCTATGAGAACATAATCTTTTAGAAGAACCCGGACATCCAGAATACTGTCATCAGTGTGGTAGTGATATGCAAGAGAAGTTTTAGATGAGGTAGAGGTGGGAAAAAGAAGACCAACCCTCGGCTGCCCCTAGTTAGTCTGCCTTTGTTTCAAAATATTCTAAGATTGCTATAAATCGACATCAATCACTTTTAAAATGTAACCTTTAATATGTACAATATTTACAGATCATCAATCACAGCATTCGGTGGTTCGGTTATAAAACAACTCCATGTGCTTTCGCAATCGAAATCTTTTAAATAGGAACCGAAGTGTTCCTAATCAACTAGTGTGCGAAGCATCAAACATCCTTCTCTCGAGCTGCCGGTGGAGAGTCTATGGAAATTCAGAAGGCACGTCGCGTTTCACACGCGACGCTAGCGCCATCTATCAATTAATCAAAATAATTTTCACACACTCCCCACCTGAACTCTGTCAAGAGTTCACATTAATCTAACAACAATCAAATTTATACCAATAAGTATTTTAACATATAATTATAAAACAATTGATAAGTATATTAAATGAATAGAAAATATATTCAAACTATAATCATTATACTAAATTCTAAAAAAGGTATGTTATCATCAAATATAATTTGACACTACTTCAGTAAATCTAAACTATTTTTAATCTAATCATATGAAACTAAATTAGCAAAATAAACAATTTCCATAAATAATATTCAATTTATTCATATTATTAAGCAATAAAGAAACTGTGTTTAAAGTTCTAAAGGATATAATAATTGAACTGGTCGTTTTATTATTGTTCCATCAGCAGTTTTTAGTTCACAAGAATGAACTTTGTTATAACGACCACGAAAAACGTTTAGCACAGTTCCACAAAAGTTTGCACTTGTAGTTGCCTTCGATTAATACAAGATCATCAACTTTTAAATCATCATAAACGTTAGGATTTTGTAATTGATAAGCCGTCCGAAGATCCATCAAATATTGTTTTTTTCCATTTAGTCCACAATTGTCTAACCAATAAATCTTGATAAATCTTTCTATTGCTCAGAGAGGACTTCGTAGAGCCATCTTTAACAATGGAGTTAAAGTTAATAGGTAATGTAGAATCCTTGTTTCCGAAAATCAAAAAATTGAATGGCTTCAATGGCAACAGTTCCTTGTGGTCATTGTACACATATGTCAAAGGACGAGAATTCAAAACAGCTTCCACTTGTGCTAAATCCGTTCACAATTCTTCAAATGTTAGTAAAGCTTTCTCGACAATTTTCCTGAAGCACTCTTTCACTGAATTTACTAATCTCTCGTAGAAGCCTTCCCACCAAGCCTCTCGTTCTGTTATAAACTTCCAACTGATTCTTTCATTCGACAGAAAATCTTGGATTTTCTCATTCGACAATAGTTTAGAGAAATTTTCGAGCTCTTTTTTTCCCTTTTTAAAAGGTTTTGTGTTGTCCGAATAAATTACTCGATAATTGCCTCTCCTAGATATGAATCTTTTGAATGCCATCAAGAAAGAATCTGTGGGATTGACCGAATTGAGAGATTCGGTACAAGTTCCATATGTATGGCTCTAGTAATAGAACAAGTAAATAATGTTACACAGGCTTTTTGACTTCCTTCGATGTTTTTTACGTAAATCGGTCCATCAAAATCGATGTCAGACACGTAGAATGGTGGTGTCTCATTGATTCTATCTTCTGGAAGTTGAGAAGTGGTCTGGTCAGCAGACTTCAATGAATATCTTTTACAAATGAGACGCTGTTTATTATTTTCGTGACAAATTGACGTCCTTTTGGGATCCAAAAGCGACTTCGAATTTCAACTAAAGTCGTTGCTATTCCTCCATGCATCATTTTAACATGTGCACTTTCTACTATCAAATTCGTTAGCCAGGAATTATGTCTCTCACTTAAGGGAAAAAAATGATGAAATCTTAAATAATCGTAACTTAGAATTTAAGTTATTTAAAAAATATAGTTTGAAGTACTGAAAATAATTAAGGCTATTATTAACTATGCATATTTAGTCTAAAGAGAAATTTAAAAACTATAGTTTAAAGTACTGAAAATAATTAACGCTATTATTAATTATGCATATTTAGTCTAAAGAGAAAAAACTGTATAATCATCTGTTTTTCAGGAAATGATAAAATATTTAAACTTTAGAAAAAAATACAAGGAATACAAAATTTAAAAAAAGAAGAAAAATACATTAATTATTAAGCTTATTTTTCTGCATAAATCAATATGTAACACAAGGACATGATAAAGACAGTTTTACAACTGTTGCAAAAAGGTGGAATTTTGCGAACATTTAGGCGTCGTTAAGACGTCATGATACGATACTTTCACAACTAAAATATCACCTGCGAAAGACGCAATAACGACGTCTATGCGACAAAAACATCATCTGAAAAGACGTAATAAAGGCGTCTTTGCAACGGTTACAAAACAGTGGAGTTTCGCGGACATCTGGGCGTCTTATTACGACATATTGCAGCGTTTTTGCAACGACATCCGCGACGAGTTGCGACGTTGCTGTTCTACTTGGGCCGTCAAAGAAGCGATGAAAACAAGACAAGAATCGATTAAAGAAGAGAGGAAAGGTGGTCAGAGGAAATGAAAACAGAAAATACTGCCATAATAGAAATCAAATTCGAAGCTGTAGAAGGCAGAATATACACGGTTGAAGATAAAGTTTGAGTTTCTCCAGTTGAACAACAAATCGAAAACAGAATTTCTGCTGCTGTCGCGAAGGAACTTCAGGGTTTAAAGATATCCATACGACAGTTGGTAACAATTCCATCGCTTTTAAATTCTAACATATCAAATCATCCAAGCACTCTCTAAAGCTATTCATATATGATGGAAAGACGTCCTGGCAGGTGTATAATACGCAGTTTTCTATAGTGGCAAACGCAAATGGATGGGATTCCGAAGATAAAGCTTGTCATCTTGCCCCTTCAATCACAGCGGATATCCTTCAAACTTTTCCCGAAAATCAGAGGTTAGACTTCGAAGCTCTGTCCAGCGGGTTAGAGCTGCGCTTTGGGGAAATGTGTTTGAAATATTGTAGCAAGCTTTAGTTAAAATCTTGCAGACAGAAGCCTACCGAAACACTCCAAGATTTTGAGAGACTGTCATATCTGTCGCTTTTTTACTGTTCAACAGAAACAAGAGAAATACTTCTCCTGCAGCACTTTATCAATGGCATTTGGAATACTGAGGTGCAGAAAGCCCTGAGAATGGTGGATGTTAAGGACTTAAAACGAGTTTTAGTGTACGCTATGAAATTGGGGGCAGCCCAACAAACAATTTATAAAGACAACCACCTAGTCAGAGTTCCTTTAGTCCAGGATCAGGTCAAATGGATCAGCTGACTACTTATGTAGGTGATTTAACCACTCCCTTGGTCACTCCCTTTAAGTCACTCCCTTGGGACGAAATAGAGGTGACAAGAAACCGTCCCTAAAGTGCTGGAAATGCGGTGCTGGAGGCTGTGTACGAAGGAACTGCAGATCACCCCAAAGCACGGGAAATAAGACCACTCCCCAGCAAAGACGTGGGAAAAAAATTAGAGGCCATGTCATGGGGCGGAGGTTACCAGATAATGAGAAGCACCATTTCAAAGCTCTTCAAATTTCTACGTTAAGTGGTGGCAGTAATGGATTTTTCATCATGGGCATTGCAGTTCCTTGCAGTATTGACCATCTATACAGGATCCAATATTACCATCATCCGGAAAGATTTGGCTCTATCTGAATGACCTCTTGCGTTACTCTTTAGACTGTGTATGGTGATAAAATTGAAATTTAAGGGCATTTAAATGTAAACAGCACATTTGTAAATACCGCCTTCTATCACACGGCATGTGTAGCAAATATCACAGACCCTTGCATACTCGGATTAGACTTTCTATGGAAATGTACTTTTTCCTTGGGTTTAATAAAATGAACTGCATTCTACCTCTGACGACATAAACCCTATTCGGAATTAATGATGAAGGAATGAAATCTGTCCACCAAATCACAGCTCAAAGAGATATCACAGTGCTAGCAAGAACAGAGTTTTTACTTCCTGGATACGTAGCCGAAAACAGAAATTTCCAGCACGGCGTAATGGAATATCCTAAGAACTGTAACACCCCGTGTGGAATAATAGTGTCCTCGGCACTCGTCGACTTATTCGTCGCACTCGTCGACTGGCAACGGCATTCGGCACTCGTCGACTGGCAACACGCTGAGAGTTGCCAGTGTCATTGATAAAGCCAAAATCAACCCAAAATCATCAGGAAAGGCGGAGTGGTTGCAGCATGTACTCCAGTCACCACTATTAAACGGCCCAATAGCCCGCCAATCTCTGTGTTTTCGGAGAGCCTTAACACTAAGCCACGAAGAGAGAAGTGTTATTCAATGTAATGAAGAGAAGTGTTATTTAATGAAGTGCTGTAGAATGTGTTATTCAATATTTCAAGATGTTTTATGCCGCTGATCTTCTGACGTAGGTAGAACCAGTTTGGCTTACGAGATTGGATACGAGAGATCATACACCAAAGAAGCAACACCAAATACGTCTACCGCTTACCAATCAGGAAGAGGTAGGAAAATTTCTAACGAACTTGCAAGAAAGCTACTTCATAGTCTTCAGCAAGTTCTTTTGTCTTAATCAGCGTCATGATAAAAAAGAAAGACTAATCAAGTAGGTTTTGCGTTTACCTCGCTGGTTGAATAAGGTTATGAATAAAGACAGCTATCCTCTTCCTTGAACTGTCGATATTCTGGACACTCTTTCCGGAAGCAAGTGGTTCTTGACGCTTGATTTAAAGAGTGGATATTGGCAGGGAGAGATACATCCTGATGACCGAGAGAAGACGGCTTTTACTACCGGACAAGGACTTTGGCAGTTCAAGGTGATGCCGTTTGGATTACTTAATGCGCCGTTAACCTTCGAATACATCAGACAGACCGTGTTCAAAGATCATTTCTACGAACCTTGTCTGATATACCTGGATAATATCATCATCATCGGGAAGAGCTTTGAAGAATATCTAGAAAATCTTTAGAAAGGGGCTTCAGAAACTGGAAGAAGCCGATCTAAAACTGAGTCCTTCTAAATGTAAATTATTCAGATAGGAAGTGACTTACCTTGACATGTCATCTATGCCAAAGATGTGTCTACGGATCCAGAAAAATGGTCAGCAGTTAAAGGTTGGAGATGACCTGAAAATATCCATCCGCTAAGGAGTTTCCTAGGGTTTTGCTTCTACAATAGAAGATTTGTGAAGGACTTTCATTTGATCGCAAGACACTTTCAGCTAACAGATAGCAAGCAAAAGTACGTGTGGGTGAAAGAATGTGAGGAAGCAATTAACAAACTGAAGGAGGCTGTAACGTCTGCTCCAATTTTGACGTATTCTCAGCTCGACAAATCATTCATTCTCGACACGGATGCGAGCAATGATAGTGTCGCTGCCGTTTCGTCCCAGAATATATACCGTCAAGAACGTGTCGTGGCGTACTGGAGCAAGTGTCTCTCTAAACCGGGCCCACCAGCGGCCGAGCGGTAAAGTCGCTGAACACTGGTAGTTCGGTCCGAGGTTCGAATCCCGCGAACGGGCTGGCTGCATGGGCGTTTTCGTGGTTTTCCCCATGTGTAACGTGTATACGAGCCAGTTTCCCTCAGAAAGTCCTCCCGGAAGGCATCCCTCCCCTTAGGCAGATAGCCCTAGTGTGCTTTGCCATAATTAAATACTCCAAACTCCAAACTCCAAAGTCTCTCTAAACCGGAGAGGAATTACTCTGTCACCAGGGAAGAGTTGCTCACCATAGTTAAAGCCGTAGAACATTTCAATTATCATCTCTATGGAAGACGATTTCTGCTCCGGACAGATCATTCATCCCTGAAATGGCTTTTAAACTTCAGGAATCTTAAAGGCAAATAGCGAGATGACTACAGAAATTTCAGGAATATTATATCATTACGCCGAAGTTCTGTCCAGAAAGCTCCCGATATTGTTCCAGGGTCGAAACGAAATACAAGATGCTGAATCCGATCGCACGATAGGTTATAACATCAACATCAGCTGCTCAAAACCCATAGGTGACGAAAAATTCAGGAAAGACCGGTTAGAAGACCGGCAATATTAAACCTATAATTGACTTGAATCTTCAAACAGGAAACCTACCTCGTAGGGTATTTCAATCTATAGTCCTACGATAAAACAACATTGGGCTCTCTGGGACTCACTCCATGTTCGAAACATCGTCTTGTACCGGCAGTTTGAATCGGATGATGGAAAAGCATTCCGATAGCAGCTGATACTTCTAAGTTCCTGTATCTCGGACGTCTTCAATGAATTACATATCAGTCCAACAGGAGGCCACTTCGGAATAGTAAACAACAAGATTTGGGCATTCCTTGCTCCGTGAACTCGCACACTACAGGTCCACTCCTCCTTTAGGCACTTCGTGGAGGTTCAGCCTCCACTATTACCCTTCCAGGGGAGCAGCGCATCACCTGGATAAAACAACAGACAGCACTGGTCGTCAAATGCTCCTACCAGTCGCATGGGCAAGCCCGTCGCAGAGGGCCGTTACCTAGCAAACCGGGGGGGAAATCCCCCGGATACGGATCCAACCGCTCAGGACATGCCAGACCTCTAAGCCGGCCAATAAGTGACCTTTCCCGCGGCCTTCAGAACCACCAAGTTCATAAATTTTATACCCCCGTGGCTGAGACTGCTTAGGTACAGATCCTAGCCAGTAGCTTCGCAGAATTCTCTACATCGACCCCCGGGCGGTCAGAATAGTGAAGACTTTGCATATAGTTCGAGATTGCTTCTACTGAAGTAATGCAAGGGATGATGTGCAAAAGTGGTACCAATCATGTAATGGTTTTGCAGGTCGGAAAGGACCGAAGAAAGGCAGCCGATTGAAGCTGCAACGTTGCATTGTAGGATGCTTTTTGAACACATTGCCTTTGAGAGAAACTAACAAGAAGTTTTCTCCTTTTTTACTGGCCTATTGCAGTGCTGTCCACGAGACTACTTGTTACACATGACTTCCTCGTACAATCTATTAAATTATACACATTTGTTGCTAAACCTTTTTTTTACTGGCCTATTGCAGTGCTGTCCACGAGACTACTTGCTATTCCATCCCGGATTCTCCTCGTTCTAGATCTACGTCTGCCTTGTGATCTCTTGTTTTGTCGACCTCCGAATGTACCTTCATCGCCTGAGGAGTACATCCAAGACCTACAGGCACGGTTTGAAGTGATTCATAATTTTGCACTAGAGCAAGTCAGCTTGGTGACGGAGAATTTGAAGGTCCGATACGATACGAGAGCTTCAGAACATCAATTCAGCTAAGGTAAGAAGGTGTGGTTCTGGAATCCGGTTCGATTGAAATGACGCTCTTCTAGACTACCCAGTCTAGGAGAGCGTCATTTTCACACAATCTAAAAGATGGTCCTTATACGGTCCTAAACAGGCTGAACGACGTCATAATTCAGATCGAATTCTAAGCCTAAAGTCATTTATTACCACAGGCTGGCCACTTACTATAGCCATAGTACATAGTATGTATTGTAAATAATGTAAATAGTATATTAAGACTGCACCGAGATTAAATGAAATAAATGATCTGGATTTTCTGAAATGCATCAGAAATTTTGTTTGACTCGTCATCATAAAATAAGCTTGCCATTACCTCATATGAAATTAATGTGTTACAATCTCAAACTCAAATTAGATGCAGGTCGAATGTATGATCTGAAAGCAGCTGGTGGGCCGAATTTTCTTTTCTTTCCATGCATTCTTTCCTTTTTTTTTTACCAACATGAAATTTTTATTTCCTAAATATTTATCAAAACGTACATAAACTGTATTAATAATAACAAAACGGAAAATATTCCAGTTTAAAATTATTTTCTGTCTCAGATTTAAAAGTTGCGATCCGCAAGAAATTTCCGTTGTTACGCTTTCCAATTTAAACCTATTCATAGCTCAGTAGAGAGGTTATTTGTACATTTTTATAACGATTTTGATAAATAATTTTAAAAATCTAATGTGGACAACACATGGCTTGCTCGTACAATCTATTAAATTATACTCATTTTTTGCTAAACTTCATTTAGACGTACTTGCTCGAATTATTCTAACTTATTAACCAATCCCTCATGACAAGTTGAAAAGGACATCAAAAATTGCAAATTATTAAATTAAATATCCCAGTCAGTTTTGTCTTACAGAAGTTACACTTCTTGTATTTTTATGTTTTCATAACGAGTATAAAATTTTACCAGCTGTAAGTAGGAGAACCGGGAGACCGCGTTAAAGTTAGATTTCGTTATTTGTCCAAATTAATTTTTTTTTAAATTTGACATCGTCCAAACTTGAATATTTTCGTCATTTAAAACAGTTCTGTAACTGGAACTACATGACTACGAGCAATGATTGTTCCAGGGTCGAACGAAATACAAGCTGCTGAATCCGATCGCACAATAGGTTATAACATCAACATCGGTACGGTTGATCGAAACCCATGGGTGACGAAAAATTCAGGAAAGACCGGCTGGAAGACCGGCAATATTAAACCTATAAAATTGACTTGAATCTTCCCTACCTCGCAGGGTATTTCGATCTATAGTCCTACGATAAAACAATATTGTGCGGTCTGGGGACTCACTCTATGTTCGAAACGTCGTCTTGTACAGACAGCTCGAATCGGATGATGGAAAAGCATTCCGATAGCAGCTGATACTTCTGAATTCCTGTATCTCGGCCGTCCTCAATGAATTACATAGTAGTCCAACAGGAGGCCACTTCGGAATAATGAAGACTTTGCATAATTTCCCAATAATGATTGGGAAAATAAAGCCCGTGTAAGAATTTTTAAGCCGGGTAAGAGATTTTTTTTGGTAGTGCCGACAGCAATAAAAAAGGAAGGTGCACAGCTAGATGTTATAGCAGTCCGATATCCAAATTTCAGTGTTCTGCTGCTAATCGTTTTTGAGTTATGCGAGATACATGCGTACGTACGTATAGGCGTCACGAAGAAATCCCTTTTGAATCCATTTTTACTACTCATTTTTAAATAAAGAGTCCGCTATTCTTCTCTAGTTGCAGGTGATGTGTGACAGGTGACGGGGGACGCCTGGTGTCTAAGAAATATAAACAGGCTATCTGTCCCACGTCCTCCTATATCTAGAACAGCTTCAACACTTGATTGTAATTAAAACATTTAAGTATACTTGAACACATTAATCAGTATACGTTGATTATATAAATACTTGACTTATCTTAACACTTATATACGTAATCTTAACACTTATATACGTAATATCTTAACACTTATATACGTAAATACATTATTTCCTGGATACATAAAACACTTGAGCACTATAGTTTACACTGAATCCATTAGTACCTGAATGCATTCATTACTTGTATGCAATAATTTAACACTTTAATGTATAAATTTATATAAACTTGAATACTTAAATTCGTTATTGTTTGAATATAATAATTAATTACTTGTTATGCTGAACGTTCATATGTAAATTTAAAATTTTAAAAGTGCGGCTTTAAGATTTATAATAAATCGGTGTACTACCTTACCCGTGTAAAGCCTACACTGTAAGCATTGGCAGCTGTCAAAGTTCTCATGTGCTCTGTTTGCTTGTCGGGTTTACTGCGCAGCCGCAGCGTCAGTTTCCAAGATGGCGCCGCAACAGGAAAAGTACTCCGTTTATAAGTTTCCAGATTTGTGGTTTCAATTCAGCGTGAATTTTCTGTGCGATGTCCCACGAAAGAGTGCACGGCCCATTTTTTTACGAACAAGAAACTGTCATCGGTGACTCATTTCTAGGACATGTCGGAAACCTGGTTGCTACCCTAGCTCAGCACCAATTATGATGATTGCATTTTGCAAGTAGACAGTGCTCCTTCCTAATTTCACGGGAATGTAAGAGAGCTTCAGTAAAAATCCTTTCCTTATTTCAGTATAATGAATATTGAATCTTGTAGGAAGAATAAAGCTAATTTTTCAGAATAAACAAAATACTTTTATTTAAATTTTAAAACAGAACCAAAAAAAAATACTGCAGCTCTTAACTATCAAAATTTTAAACTCTTAACTACTGCAGTTAAAACTCTTACAACTCTTAAAATATTAAAATCTTAAACTCTCTAAAACAAAATATATAAAAATCTTTGGAATCCTCTTCTTGTTGCCACACCGTAAAATGCAAGTTCTTGTTCTATTATTTATATTTCCCGTTCTCTTTAAGTCACGATCTTCACAAGACATGATCTTTACAAATCACGATCTTTACAAGTCCCCCCACAAGAAGCACATTCGTCACCGTAGAGACAATGTTGCTCAGAGTTCATTGAGAGAGAAAGAGTTAACAGCTAACCTTGACCCAAAGGCGCTTTGGGTCAAGTAGGTGAGGGGATTGTGATCAGACACAATCTGCACTTTGGCACCGAAAATCCATGTGTCAAATTTTTTCAAGGCTTCGATGACACAAAATGCTTCTCGTTCGATAGTTGACCATCGTTGTTGACAGGGCGTTAATTTCTTGCTGAAAAATGCTATGGGCATTTCTTTGCCATGTTCGTCGTTTTGAGCTAAACACGCTCCAATTGCGAAAGCAGATGCATTCGTATAGAGTTGAAAGGGCTTGCTGATGTCTGGAGTATGCAGAGATGGCATTTTAATCAACTCTTCTTTAAGTTTGTTGAAAGCTGCTTCTTTTTCAGAGTCGCATGGAATATTATTTGGAACACTCTTCTTTGTAAGGTTTGTTAGAGGTAAAATAATCTCAGAAAAATTTGGGATATAATCCCTATAGTAGCTTGCCCTAAAAGACTCCTGACTTCTTTTTTAGTGGTAGGCTTAGACAGATTTCTGATGACTTCTACCTTCTCAGGATCTGGAGAGTGAATGCCAGAACCATTACATATCCTAGAAACTTCACGTGACTCTTTCCGAAATCCCACTTTTCTAGATTTGCGGTTAGACCTGCGTTTTTCAGCGTCTGAAACACTTGGTCGATGTGATAGAGGTGGTCATCCCAAGTTTCAGAAAATATTGCCACATCATCAATATATGAACGGCAGTAGTTCTTATGGTTTGCAAGCACCTTATCCATCGATTTTTGGAAGGTACTTACAGCATTTTTCAAACCGAAAGGGAGAACTTTCCATTGGTAATGGCCGGAATGAGTGATAAATGCTGTATACGGTTTAGCTTCTTCTTTCATAGGAATTTGCCAATATTCCTTGGTTAAATCGAGAACTGTTATGAATTTGGCTTTCCCTATTTCGAATAGTAAATCTTTAGCAATCTTCATCGGATAGGCGTCCGGAATTGTGAAGCTATTTAAAAGCCTGAAGTCTATGCACAGTCTAACGCCGCCATTCTTTTTTGCAACACATACTATAGGATGTGCCCAGTCACTGTCACTGGGTTCTATAAGATCCCATTCTAACAGTTCTTTAACTTGACGATCGACTTCCTCTTGAAGTGAAACAGGAGCACGGTAGGGCCTCAATCTTTTCGGATTACATCCTTCTGTAACCTTGATGTCATGACCATCAACATTGGCTTGACCAGGTTTGCTAATGAAAACATCTACATAAGATTTTAGTACTTTAAATAGTCCTTCCCGTTGGTAATATTCTAAGTCGCCTTTCAAATTTTGTAAATGGGTCCAGATATCATCAGCAGATTTATTCATAAGATCTGCTGGTGCATAATGGATATCTCCAAACTCTTCATCTTGGTCAAAAATGATACCAACGTGATCTACATGAGCATTATATGGCCTTAACTTATTTATATAGAGTTCTCTAATACTTCCGTTTTCCATTTCGATTTTGGCAGAGTGTGGCCTGGTAAGTTTGATCACGGTAGCTGGTCCTTGCCACGTGTTGAGCAATTTATGTGATGATGATGGCATTAACACGAAGACTTTGTCCCCAACATTGAAAGTCTTTTCTTGAGAACGTAAATTGTATCTTGAAGTGTACTCTTCTTGAGATATTTTGGAATTTGCTGATGCAATGTCATGAGCTTTTCTTAATTTTTCTAAAAGATCCTGTAGATAATTTTCAATTGAACGGGAAGCTGTAACTGGAATGCTACGTTCACCTGTCCATATCTCTTTCAGCAAAGATAATGGTCCTGGTGGTATTCTTCCATATACCATCTGGAAGGGAGACAAACCAGTGGTGCTATGTGGCACTTCTCTGTAGGCAAACAGGAGATAGGGAAGATTCAAATCCCAGTTTCTGCCATGTTCTTGGATATTTGTGTTCATCATCTCTTTTAAGGTTCTATTCCAACGCTCGACGGCACCCATACTCTCGGGGTGTCCTGGAGTGAGAATCGTGGAGACACACCAAGTAAGTTCTCAAAGGCTCGGGTGAGTTTGGCTGTGAAATTAGTTCCCTGGTCGGAACAAATCACTTTTGGAAATCCAGTTTGAGTAAAAAACCTCATCAAAACGTTGCATGTTGTTTTCGCACTTATGTCTTTGACGGGGGTGGCTTCTGCCCATCTGGTGCATAGGTCAACTGCACCTATCACAAACCGATGACCCCTCCTGGATGGAGGTTCTAATGGCCCGATACAATCCACGCTCCATACTTCAAAGGGTGTTTCCGGTCTAACAATAGGTTGAATTGGAATTCGATCTTTGTACGTAACTGTTCTCCTCAATTGGCATTCTTTACAACTTTCACAGAATTTTTTAACATCTTGCTTAATAGTAGGCCAAAAGAATGAGTACTTGATTCGTTGAATTGTCTTTTTCTCACCGAGGTGGCCGGCAAGAGGGATTTCGTGTGCCATTCTTAGGACTTCCCTTCTTTTTTCTAAAGGTAACACAACTTGCTTAATGTTTTCACCACAGATATATTCGGAATGAAGTAATATGCCATCATCGAAAGTATATGAATTTTGATTTTTATTTGCCCATTCAAAGCATTTTTTCAGAGTTTCGTCTTGTTCTTGATGTGTCTTGAATTCTAGTCTTACTCTATTCGTTGTTTTCCCAGACTCTATGTTTTCTTGGGAAAGCTGATTAACAACAGCCAAATTTGTAGTATTTTCTTCAACTGGTAACGGTTTATCATCTGTCTGTTTGTACTCTAAGGGGGATGCATCCCAATAACGATCACAGTTAAACAGTTCGATATTCCCACAGAGTGTTTCATAAGCTAAAGAACTCAATAGCAAATCGGTAACTAGCTTTTTTGAAACAGCACACGTAATGGACACTCTACGTGAAAATCATTGTCAATTTTCATCTGGAAAATCTTTAGTGGAGTAATTTCGTTTTCACCAAAAGCAGAAGATATCTCTATTTTACTTTCTCCTTCGCAAGGTACGTTGTCAACCAATTTCTCACGGACTACTGAGATTTGTGCTCCCGTGTCTACGATTCCATTTAGAATAATATCTCCACATTTAACTTTGACAAGTTTTAATTCATCTATGTTTCTAGACACGTCCGCTGATTTTGAGACAGGAATAGAGATCTTGGCAGTTAGCACTTCTGGTTTTTCTTTTTCTGTAAGGGGTGCTTGTGTTTGTATTAAGTTGTTTTGTGCTGTTGCAGAAGCACTTCTTGGTATCCGATTTTCGGTACATAACTTAGATGTATGACCTTCTTTTCCACAATTATAGGAAGTTAGTTTGAAACTAGGCTTTTGTGGTTCGTCACTCTTACGGGATGGGTGTTTTCTTGGCGTGTTTTCAGCGGACATCGATTTATTTCTGAAAGCTCTTTCTGGAAGTGGAGAATGAGGTTGCCATTTTTTATTAGTTCTGTCTGCTGATGGATTACCACCAGTCCGTTTTGAGATATTACGAACACTATCATATTCGTCAAGTTTATCAGCTAATTTGGTTGGAGAAACGAACTTCGCCCAGTCGTCAAGATGATGGTCTCTTACTTCATAGGGTACTCTTATCAGGTTCAATGTTCCTTCTAACCTTCTTCGGAAACATACAAGGACCTGACTAGGAACAGAGAGCTTACTAAAGCTATGTTCACTAATTGTAGTAAGTAGACAGGATACAGACGAAGGGTATACAAAACCCTTTATTTTTCTTTATATACAATGACTTCCGTACTTCGGAATACAATGACCCTCCACTCGGGGTCTAACGTAAACGATATCAAAAATAAAACTAAACTCTAATTTAACTTTAGAATAATACACGTGTAAGATTGGCCTTATAATAACAGGAAGCGTATGTAGCACAGAGACTGTGAACACTACAATACGTTTAATTTATCAAGAGGATTAAAACCTCTGGCCTGGAAGGCAAGTAGCAACTGCGTAACTTCTAAGGTAAGCGGCCTGCTTCGAACTCACTGCTTCCTCTCTCCCTTGCTTGGCAAAAAGCCACAACTTAAATACTTGGCGTTCGCCAGACAAACTTTGCATAAAATCCTTAACGCTTATAATTCTGGCCGGAAGTAGAAAATAAGAAGTGATAGTAAAGATTTAAAATAAAATAAACGTTAGTAAAACTTAAGATCCTTACATACTTCCCGCCAGAGTTAATTAGTTTGAAACTGAGGTCTAAAACGACCTTGTTGAAAACTTTTAGCTCTAAAATCTAACGCGAGGCCAACCTTTTACAATCATAACTTCGTTAGAAACTAGAAAATTTAAAAGAAAGAAATTTGTTACAATAGCAGCTCCCAGGATCTACAACAATCTTTTTTTTCATCTGTACTGCATCTAAACAGGAGCTTTATTCAATTCTGGTTCCTTCCAGAGATCTGGAAGGAAAACTAGTTTAATGAAATGTTACACAATGACATTGCAAATAACATATACAATATACTTCTCTTAACATTCTTATTTCATTCATGACTATTTTAATTATCTCTCCCCGTGCTCTCTGACATGTGTTGTAAAAGAACACCAAACACGAATGTGTTTCTGTCTACGTGTGCCACACTTCCTCCTACAATCAAAACACTAACGTGTTAAAATTCAACATAACGAGACCTCTTAACACACCCTACTTTCAACTCTAAACCCTGAGGTACTATTCTAAAAGTGGCTAACTCTAAAGTGTAGCGTCAGAGAGCCTAACTACATCATTCAACCTTTACCACATATTTGCCATGATTTAATCTTTACAGTCACACGAATAACAAATTTTTAACATTACTTTCACTTTTACCATATCACGGTATTTCTTAACATTTAAAATAACAGAACATATCAACATGGCGTTAATTTTACACATTTGAAAACATACATTAGTAGTACATTGTTAACTTCTATTCTTTTCAAAGCAAGTGCCAATTCTTTCTACATTGAAATAATACTACATTTCAAAAAGTCTTTCAGACTAAAACTTCTTTCTTGCTAGAATGTTTTAAACAAAATTTATACAATAACTTTTTACAATATTTAAGTCTTTACACAACGCTATTATACATCAACTTTAGTTTTACGCGCGAGTAATTGAAAAACATAATAAGAAAATCGGTCATAACTCATTTCTCGCCCTTTTGGCGATAAAGGTAAACCTCGCATGAGGTAAAACTTCTTGAAATCTGCCACTTGCAGTAAGAATGAAAGATTAACTTAAGTTTGCAAAGTAACATAAAATTTTACTTATCTTTGTAATATTCGGACATCCTTTTCTGGGCCCAGTCTTTAAAGGTATAGCAGATAGTAGCTTGGTTGATCCTCCTTCTTGTACGGGCTCGCCCTTCAGTGCTTTCCTCTGGAAGCTTCCGTTTTTCACCAGTACGGCCACCCTTGAACACCTTCCTTTTGTCCTCTGCTTGTGGTCTTGGCCGTTTGAAGGCAGCTGGTCTTGGTGGAACCGGGAAACTTCTGTCGTGATCCTGCTTGGACCTCGTTGTTGGCCGTTCAAATTTTTCTTGTACTTTTTCCTCCGCCGCTGATGGCCCTTCCGCAGTTTGGCGACTTTTGCTGCGGAGAGTTCTGTCGGATGAGTCGATCTTCCGTTTTAAAGCCGGGTTATAGTTGCCGTCATTTCTCCTGGTCCTCTTCACATACGTCGTCCTTCTCCCTTCTTCATTCTGGGGGTGTTCGTGAACTCTGTTTTCTGGACGGTGGAACGGCTTCTTTTTCTTTTTACCTTCAATTTTTCCGCGGGGCAATTTTCTTTTCACTTGCTTCTGTCTCTCATTGGCTTGCACTTGTACTTGTCGTTCTCCCACCTCTGGAACTTGTACCTGCGGTGTCTGCCGTGCCGGATCCTGCAAAAGATCTGAAAAGATTTGCATTTTATTACGATCGAAGTAGGGCTTAATTTGATCAATATTTGCGGAACAGATTTCACCATTTCTGGCCTTTAACACTACAACAGCGTGAGTTATTTTTTCTATAACATATGGTCCTTCAAATCGTGGAAAAAATTTGGCAGTTTTATCTTCTGGTGCTGAAGAAAGTGAATGCTTAATTTTTAGTACTTCATCCCCTACTTTATAAGTTACTCCCCGTCGTTTCAAGTCATAATACAATTTTTGTTTTCTCTGTGCTACTTCAGTATTCTTCTTTGCCTCCTTAATTAGTTTTTCTATATCACCCATTTTAAATTCTGGGGCTCTTTGTTGCACATAAAATAATTTATCTAATGGTGTTATAATCTTTCTGCCTAGAAATAACTCAGCAGGAGTTTTTCCCGTTGTATCATGTTTTGCGGTCCTAAGGGCGAAAGCAAATTCATTGACATAGTTATCCCAGCTTTTATGAAAATTTTTAACATAACTACGATAATTTTCACTATATTTCTGTTGACCCGTTCCGCTATATTCGATTGCGGCCGATACGGGACCATTTTTAAATGACGTATGCCCAGTTTTTTGCACATGTCTTCAAATATATTACTTACAAATTGAGGACCATTATACGATATAACTTTTAGGGGCGCCCCGTATTTTAAAATATATTTATTTAAAATAGAATCAGTAACTAATTTCGCGGAGGCTCGTTTTAAGGGAACAATTTCGGTCCATTTACTAAAATGATCAACCATAACAAGGAGATAGCGACTTTTATTTAACTGACTTTTTGGGAAAGGGCCCAATAAATCGATGCCGATTATTTCATTTGGAAATTCAGATTTAATACTATTTAGAAACCCGGCCGGGCGGAAATTAATATAATTAACGGCTTGACATGTTGGGCAGGACTGGACATACGCCCTTGTTAACTTTTGCAGTTCAGGAAAGTAGACTGCCTCGCGTACGCGTTGGATAGTTTTTCGAATACCAGCATGAGAAGCTAAAGGGCTGTCATGGAGCTCTTGCAGGATATTTAATCTAAGACTAGCTGGGATAACAGGTCGAAATTCGTTGTTGGAATTCGTAGTTTTTGTATAAAATAATAGACCATCTATTAGTTCGTAATGGGCCGCCCTATTTCTTATCGCCACAATATCTTGGTGGCTAAAATTTTCAGGATCCTTCAAATACTCATAAATACTTCCAAACTCAGGATCCTTACCCAGTTCGGTTATTACAGTTTCTCGGGAATTTATTGTACACGCTGTCAGCATTGCAACTTTTACGGTATTACCCTGTTCGTCTAATTTAATTCGTGATAGGGCATCTGCTACGATATTTTCCTTTCCGGGGGTATGCTTGATTACCAGATTATATTCTTGCAGCTTGAGTGCCCATCTTATTAACCTTGGGGATAAATTTTTCCCTGAGTACAATCTAGTTACCGCCGCATGATCAGAATATACTGTTATCGGCGCCTTTCCAAAATAGACTCGGAACTTTTGCACTGCTAACAGAACTGCAAGTGCCTCTCTCTCGGTCGCGGAATAGTTTCTTTGTGTTTGATTTAAAGTTCGGCTAAAAAATGCCACGGGCTGCTGATTTTGCGAAAGTACCGCTCCTACCGCATAATCCGAAGCATCCGCTGAAATTTCTAAATTTCCATCCTTTTCAGGAAATTTCAACACAGGGGCTTGCGTTAATGCTTGTTTTAATTTTTCGAAAGCACTATTGGCTTCGGCCGTCCACGAGAATCTTGCCTTTTTCCTTTTTAATTTTAACAATGGCTCAGCGATAGCCGCAAAATCTTTTATAAAGGACCTATAATATGAACAAAGTCCTAGAAAAGAAGAGAGCTTCTTTGCCGTGTTTGGAGTCGGATACTTTTGTACAGCGATTATTTTTGATTCATCTGTCTCGATCCCTTTTTGCGATATTTTGTAACCTAAATATTTTAATTCAGGGGCTGCAAATTTGCACTTTTCGACATTAACTTTTAGACCGGCCTCATTTAATAAAGAAAACACCTGTCTTAAATCCTGTATATGTTGGTCGAGATTATCACTAGTAATAATGATATCGTCTAAATAGATAAATGTGGACTTTCCAAGAACAGGTCTTAACACAATGTCCATGCATCGCTGAAATGTATCTGTGGCGCCTGAAAGGCCAAACGGCATACGCAAAAATACATAAGTGCCAGACTTGGTTATAAAAGCAGTCTTAGGCACGTCCTCAGGCCTGACCCCTATTTGAAAATAACCATTCGTTAAGTCTAAAGTCGTCATAAATTTGGTTGATTTTATGTTCCTTAAAATTTCTTCTATGATCGGTAACGGATATACCGGATATTTCGTTATGGAATTTAATTTACGGTAATCAATAGCGAATCTCCACCTTTTTGGATGCTCCAAAGGATAATCATTATTTTTCTTACATAAAACCACCGGGCTAGCATAACTACTTGAGATGGGCGTTATGATCTTTTTACGTAGCATATCGGTAATATGCCATTCTATAATTTTTTCCTTATTCTTATCATACCGGTATGGTTTTTGACGAACCGGCAATGCATCTCCGATGTCAATACTATGGTTAGTAACCTGAGTAAATCCTGGAATATCACTAAATAAGGAAGCAAATTCACTTACCACTTGTCGGATTCTATCTTGCTCGTCATTAGGCAGGTGGTCAAGATTTAACCTTGGCGGTTCAACCTTTTCTACACGCACTGGTTTCATTGTCAGCCTAAGGGACGCTTCATTAAAATCCAGTGTAGCTTGTGCGTCTGAAAGAAAGTCTATTCCTAGGATTAAATGTGCTTGCAAATTCTTTACTATAAAAAACATCACCTTTTCTTGTTCGTCCTTGATACGGATATATAAAGGTACTTTACCTACGCACTTACATTCTTTTCCTTGCGCCGCTAATACTGTCGTATTATCCGCATTATATATACGGTATTTGCGAAAATACTTTCTAAAAAAGACTTCTGCCACACAGGAACACTGCGCGCCGGTATCCAGGAGTGCGGTGGCCGGGATATTATTTACCAAGACTTCAATCTTCGGAAGAGTTAAATTTTTCACCATTACTGTATTTAACTTGTAGGAAGAGGGGTTTTCGTGGCCTTCGGATTTCCGCACCCTCTCGTCAGCAGAAACCCGTTTTAGTTTAAATTATTTTTCCTTTCCGTGCTTTCTTTCTTTCTCCACTGGCCTTGAGACTTTTTTCCTGGGTTGTTATTGAACTGTCGACGTTCGCCGGCTGTTTTTGAATGCTCGGGTTTCCTTGCCCAGTGATTCGCTTTTTCTCCGTAGCCATATGCTTGAGTTTGCTGTACTCTTGGCGTATCAAATTGGTTTCGCTGTTGATATTGGTGTCTTCTTTCGACATCCGCCGTTCTTCTACTTTCAAACTGGATTGCTAGCTCAAATAACTTTTCCAGTGTAGTCGGATTTCTTAATTCAATAAAATCTTGCACTTGGGGCAGTAACCTCGGCAAAATCACTGGAATTATTTCAGGATCCGGACGGTTTCCATACAAGAGCTTGAAAACGTGAATTTTTCTTAAAATAAAGCTCGAGAGGTTTTCCATTCTTTGTTGATATATACTGAAAAGTTCTGTTTCTAATTTCGCACGATCCCTTACAACAGGGAAGGCTTTTAGTAGGGCAGTCTTGAAATTTTCGTAAGTATAGGTGGGACTTCCTGCTTGATCCAAGAGACTTCTGCCAATACATTTGAACCAGTTAAGCGCTTGGCCCCTCAAAGCGCTGGTAGCTAAGGTAACTTTTTGAAACTCGTGCACGGGGTAGAGCATGAAGTGGTCATCCAATTTTTCCAAAAAACTGGTTACCGGTGAGTTTCCATTAAACGTTGCTTCTGGTTTCATCGAAGCGCGCATGGTCTGGACGATGTACCCAAATCCTTCCAGGGCGGCAGCTGGCATTTCTGGATTCTGAGCCGTTTCTGCAGGCAGCACAGGTTCTTCTTGAAACTCGGCCATGGTTATTCTTCGTCGGGCGCCACTATCAGGTTCAATGTTCCTTCTAACCTTCTTCGGAAACATACAAGGACCTGACTAGGAACAGAGAGCTTACTAAAGCTATGTTCACTAATTGTAGTAAGTAGACAGGATACAGACGAAGGGTATACAAAACCCTTTATTTTTCTTTATATACAATGACTTCCGTACTTCGGAATACAATGACCCTCCACTCGGGGTCTAACGTAAACGATATCAAAAATAAAACTAAACTCTAATTTAACTTTAGAATAATACACGTGTAAGATTGGCCTTATAATAACAGGAAGCGTATGTAGCACAGAGACTGTGAACACTACAATACGTTTAATTTATCAAGAGGATTAAAACCTCTGGCCTGGAAGGCAAGTAGCAACTGCGTAACTTCTAAGGTAAGCGGCCTGCTTCGAACTCACTGCTTCCTCTCTCCCTTGCTTGGCAAAAAGCCACAACTTAAATACTTGGCGTTCGCCAGACAAACTTTGCATAAAATCCTTAACGCTTATAATTCTGGCCGGAAGTAGAAAATAAGAAGTGATAGTAAAGATTTAAAATAAAATAAATGTTAGTAAAACTTAAGATCCTTACACTCTTTTCTTAATTTGGTCAGTAATAATCAAATCTTTTAACGCGGCAAAATTTGTGATTTCAAGACCATTGATCCATTCTTCAAAATAACTTGTAATTTCGTAGCAAAAATCTCTCCATGATTTTTCAGCGCTCTTTTGGTGCATCACAAATTTTTTTCTAAAGCTTTCAGGATTTAATTTAAATCTCTTCAATAAAATGGCCTTAATGTACTCATAATCTTCAAAATTTTCTTCAGATTCCCTACCAATTAATTGAATGATTTCAGATGGCATTAAAGTCAATAAACATGAAACCCAATCTTTAGGATCAATCTTTGTCCTTTTAGCTTGTCTTTCAAATAAGGATAAATAAATTACAATATCATCGTGTCTTAAATTGAATTTGGGAATAAGCTTAATTAAATCAAAATTATGATGTCCATTTTCATTTGTTGGTGGAGTTTGTGTTAGTCGAACACGAGATTCAATTTCGAGTTTCCTCAATTCAAACTCCATTTGCTCTCTTTTCTGCTGTGCTTCTAATTCTTCTTTCCTTCGTTGTTTCTCAATCTCTTCTTTCCTTCGCCTTTCCTCAAGCTCTTCTTTCTCCTTTCTTCGCTGTTCCTCTTCTTTTCTTTGTCTCTCTTCAATAATCGTTAAAAACACTTCTTTAGCAAATGCTTAATCATATGTATCACTTTGAATTATTTCATTTTTTATCGCCCCGATTTTCATACTTGGATCTACTTGAATTTCTAATTCAGCAGCTAAAGCCAGAAAATCCTCTTTTTTCCCACGTCCCATAAAAGCCATGTCTCGATTTTATTCAGTCAATAGACTCTTAGTTTTATAAAAGGCAATTTTTTTTCTCTTTTCTTTTTCTATTTAAATATAATTCACAATGAATTTAATTTTATTCGGCACGAAAATCAATCAGTGGAATCAATACTTAATGTGTTGTTCACCTACTCTGGCGAGTCAAACGAAATTACATTTGAACACTGGCGTATTCATTACTTTGACAAGTAAATAAACTAAGATTCCATGACGGAAACAATAATTAACTTTTCATAATCTCAATTAATTATTTTACGTTTACAAGGTAAATTGAGCTCTCACCTGAGTTATTTTGGTTCGTAATTATATGCGGGGAAATCCCGATCCTACCGGCTGCGCCAGTAAAGATCCTTTCCTTATTTCAGTATAATGAATATTGAATCTTGTAGGAAGAATAAAGCTAATTTTTCAGAATAAACAAAATACTTTTATTTAAATTTTAAAACAGAACCAAAAAAAAAATACTGCAGCTCTTAACTATCAAAATTTTAAACTCTTAACTACTGCAGTTAAAACTCTTACAACTCTTCAAATATTAAAATCTTAAACTCTCTAAAACAAAATATATAAAAATCTTTCGAATCCTCTTCTTGTTGCCACACCGTAAAATGCAAGTTCTTGTCCTATTATTTATATTTCACGTTCTCTTTAAGTCCCGATCTTCACAAGTCATGATCTTTACAAATCACGATCTTTACAGCTTCTTAATCCGGTTCTTCGCCAACGCTGGATTGGACGTGTTGCAACAGCATTTAATACACTTCTCCCTTGCAACCCCGTTTACCGGATTTAACAATATGCGATTGTTTTGAGAATTTGTTAAAGACTGAATTTAGGTACCTCTATTATCGGTCTCTGGTGAGGAAGTTATGGTCGGTTGAAGCATGCACCGCAGATCGTCACGGCAGACATGCTACATGTATGGAAAGAATTTGATTACCGTGATTCGTGTCTGTCGTGTGATCAAGGGTGCACATATTAAAGAATTGTGATTAATGCATCAAAAACTTGAATAGTTGCCGCTGCTTATGCTGAAAGGTTTGCATATAAAGTTATACATCGATTTATTATTAATTTTTAAAACCTCAGCATTTATAAACATTCTAAATTTTGGATTGATGTTCATGACTGTATTTCTGTTTTAATCTGTATTTTAATCTTTTGTTTATTCTTTTAACTATATTTTTGTTAGTCTGTGTTGGGTGTGCTGCAATAACCATGAAGCCGATCATTATCGGTCAGGAGGGTTGCAGCATTTAAAAAAAAATTAAAAACCACCCTGTATTAAATTTGCAATTTGCTGATATTAGTGGTGCTGGATGGCACTGTCACTGGTGGTATAGTATATTATATATTTGCTCCTACGGACACTACAGATATGTTCTAAGAAGAATATTGACAGAGATCTTACTTAGCTCGTGGTCACAACATCTAGTCCTGATGATATTAGCAAGTTAACAATGTTGTACATTCTCTATCGCAAGGCCCGAGTTGTCGGTATAAAACGTCTGAATGGACTGATGTTTGTAGAAGGCATTCTAATATGGAACCTTTCGGTTAGTGGATATTCTTTGACGTAGTGTTCACGATTACATTACGGTCCGCAATCGCATAGGTCTGAATTTGTGATGGCTCGGGTGAAGAAATACCCAGGGAATGGGCCCTGTACACTGATATGTAAGGCGGAGTAGAATCTGTCTATGCAGACTTAGGGGGGAATCCCATATACGACGCCCTTTGTCGCTATTGTACCATTCCGTTTGTAATAGTTGAACACAAACGTTTATAGGGTGCTTAAGATAGCATCTTGGTGTAGGGAGCTGGCACTGAGTTGCCCCTCTACTAGAAGCCGCCAATTTGTTTAGAAAATTAACGAGCTCATTCCCAGTGCGTCTTGCATGTGCGTTAGTCCAATGCAGGAGGATATTCAGACGTATATTGTGGCGAAGTAGTTGCTAGATAGACTTGCAGCGCAGATTCGATGTCTAAGATTATTTGTATATTTCGGAGATTCCGCGTAATCACATAGGTGACTGTTTAGTTCGTGGCTAAGTTCCCCTTCTACAAGACGCTGCTATGTCCGGAAGGTTCCGCTTCTAGTGATATGTCTCCACAGAGTTAGCAAGATGCATTACGCAGCTTTCTACACCTGCGTCCGAATTTGAACTGTCAGTGAAGATAGCTAAGATTCGCTGTGCTGTGCAAGTTTGATGCCCCTTCCTCTGTCTGCTGGATAGATGCAAGTTACAGTACTTAGTAAAACAATTTCTGTCAGTGCGAATGTGAAGCCACAGTATGTAACTTCTTGTTGTAGATGGGGTAACATCGCTAGCACTGCCTCATGCTCAAAGCAGATGTGGAGAGGAATCAGGCCTTCAAAAACTTTTAATGCGTTTCTGAAGGTTTTCCGGAAAGCTCTGGTTATGGTGAGGGCAATGGGCCATTGTAGTGACAGTAACTGTTTAATTTATTTTTAATTTATTTTTGCGTCTTCGTATTGGTAACTCCCAGATGGAAGCAATGTAGGCAACTAGTTTTTCAATTAATGTCTTTTTACAATAAATTTTGGAAGTGGGAGTTCCTTCTTCAGGTGGCAACCTGCAATCGACATATTTTGTTTGTGATTGCTTGAGATTTTGTTTTAAAGGTTGCTACTTCGGTTGTCAGACAAGTCCTTCATCTCACACAAAAGCCCCTAGAATTCGACTTCGTTGCTAAATTTAATGTTGTTCTCGTTGATAGGAATGCATGGCGTCCTGACTGGATTTTTTCCCTTTTTAGGAATAAGTAGTGCTGAGCATTTGGCCTCAGAGATCGTTAATTTTATACTGTGGCACAGATTTGCGTAGATGTTGCACACACACACTTCTGTTCCAATCTGCTGAATTTCATTTCGAGTATTCCCATTAATGACAAAGAGAGCGTCACTTGCATATGCTACTTGCATAGCTTACAGTGGCCATGGGTGAATTATCATATGCTTCAATGTGACGCTTTAGAGACTTGGGCCTGCATATGAACCACGCACGGCAGCCTCTGACTTCTGGTTGGCGGATGATGCCACTATTGGCAGGGTAGAGAATTTCTGTGTTTGTACAAAAGTTACAAAGTTCTTGTGCAGATGATTGGGCATTGGGCATCCCTTTGTTCTTGCTTGGCAGCAGCTGGTTTCCCTATGGTAGCAATCCTCCGAAGGGAGCCGAAGGCTCCTATGGTGGATTGAGCTAGGGACATGATTAACTGAGTATTGTTCTTACTCTCTGTTGTTTCGAATTGCCGCTTAGAGTTCTGCTTGTGCATGAGTAGTGGATTTCGCTGTTCTGAGTCCAAATTGGCATGGAATTAAGTAATTTGTGCTTTCCACGTGACGTTTTAGTCTACTGACAAGCAATCGCTCATACTTCTTCCCCAGAGCAGAAAAAAAAAAAAAAAAAACAGATGGGCCGCAGAGAGGGCGGGGTTAGTGGTTCTTTATTTTGCTTAGCGAAAAAAATAACTTTTCCAATTTTAAAAGCTTTGGAAAGTGATGAGATGCCAAAAGTTTGTTAAAATATACTAAAAGGAAAGGCAGATCAAAGGGATATCTTATCTTAATAATCTTGTAGACGAGACTATCCGGTGCTGGAGTTCATTTCGTGGGGAGATAAGATAATTCTTTAATTTCTTATTAGTCCTTATCCGTTTGATGGTGCTAGAACAATATGGCCATGTCGAGTTCTAGTCTAAGAATCTGCGTCGCTGGAAGCCAACATCTATAGGAAAGATGGCGTCTCAGCAGGAGCGTATCCTGTCTTTTCATAAAGGACATGATTTTAGAAACGGCATTCAAAAAACATCTATATTAATGAATTGGGATTAACACTCAGCATATTCAATATTTAGTTATTGTGTATTAATATATAAATAAAATTATAAAACATAAATAATAAAAATTTTAAACGCCTTAGTTTTTGGTTCTCCTGAGCATTAGAAATTTGTTAATATTTATAAAAGAAACTCATACTGAGGATGTATACTACATTATTTGATTTAGGGAAATAACAGTATAGATCTGAAGCCTAAAATATAATCACAAGTCTAGAAACTGTTCTTAAACTCTCAGAAGATTTTTCTCGACAGAGCACACGATCTAAGTGCACTTAATCTCTTTTATGACTGCCTTACTATATAATTAATAATACTTCTCAATGCTGAAAGTGATCGTACTAATGCAGTTGAAGCTGGTATTGAAAATATGAGTGAAAATAACTTAAATCTCACTTACAATGTCACTTACAAACATTCTTTTGCTGACAATTAATTTGTCTCTTGAGCGTTTGCTTTTTCTCATACTGCTTTAAAGTCATTTCCCTGTGACGAAAGAACTTACTGTGAAGATAGAAAATTTGCAATTTCTTTAGCATAGTAAGCACTGAAACGAAATTCTAGATCAAGTTCGAATCAAATTGATTATCAAAAATGAGATGCATGGCCTGGAGGGTTTTATAGAATTTTAATTAAACTTAATTATGTACATATATACATAATGTAGGCTAAAATGCCCAAATCGAATATCAACGCTTTAAAAGCAAGAACTGAAAAGTTTCATCAAAAGAATCTAATAATTGAATGATACTGAGCAATGCAGTTCGAACTCTACCCTCAAGAAGAACAACTCATAAAAAAATGTTTTGTAAGCTATTTGTTAAGAAGGGAAGCATTAAGTAAGCCAATAGATGGACTTCAAACGACATCTCTTGGTGATATAAATATTCCTTACACACTCCCCACCTGAAATCTGGCAAGATTTCTCTAATTTAGTTATACATACAATCATACGCATAAATCACTATTCTATAAAATACAAAAAATCCTAATTAGTCAAAAACCTCAATCACAAAACAGGTTATACACATCATGTTGTAAGGATCTTAAGTTTTACTAACGTTTATTTTATTTTAAATCTTTACTATCACTTCTTATTTTCTACTTCCGGCCAGAATTAAAAGCTTTAACTTATTTATGCAAATTTGTCTGGCCAACGCCAAGTACTTAAGTTGTGGTTTTTTGCCAAGCAAGCGAAGAGGAAGGACTTAGTAGAAGCAGGCCGCTTGCCTTAGCAGTTTTTACTCGGTTGCTGGTTGCCTTCCAGGCCAGAGGTTTAATCCTCTCGATAATTTTAAACGTATTGTAGTGTTAACAGTTCTCTGTACTACATACGGCTTCCTGTTAATATACGGCCAATCTTCCACGTAGGCCCTTGTTTATTATTCCAAAGTTAAGCTAGAGTTTAGTTAATATTTTTATATTCTTACGTTCAGACCACAAGTGGTTGGTCTCTGTATTCCGAAGTACGGAAATCATTGTAAAGAGTGAATTATAAAGGGTTTCGTATACCCTTCCTGTGTATCTTGTCTACTTCCCACAGTTAACATAGCTTTAGTAAGCTCCCTGTTCCGAGTCAGGTTCTTGAATGTTCCCAAAGCAAGTAGGGAGAAACACTGAACCTGATAATGTATCAATTAATAAATGTTATAAATAATAAATGAACTAAATTTGTTAAAATATTTTCAACTTAGCTAAACAAACTTAACTAACAATATTCAATTTAATCATTAACAGGGAAAAAAAGAAAGAGAAATGCATAACAAATCAAGTTCAAAATATTTCAAGTTCAAGAGGATATAGATTTTGGACAGTACCAGTTTTTAGTCCCATTACCAGTTTTTAATTCGAATGATAGGAGTTTACATCACGTCCAGGAATAGTTTTTATGATTCTGCAAAGTTTCCATAATAGTGATGTACGTGTGAGTAACACGTGCATACGAAAATATCCCTAACATTAACTAAGAAAGCCGAAATCTTAGTTAAGATAGACATGTTACAATTAATAATCAAATTTAATAAGGAAAAGTAACAGTTGCCGGGTACATTATAACGGCTTAAGAAATTCAGAGCACAGTACAGATGCGAGTACACAAGTTCACATATCTCGGCGAAGCAGAGACGCACACATTTGTTGAAGTAGTTCCACTTGACTGCCGGGAAAAATTCTTCTCTCCCCGTCAGCCTGTAGGTTTGCCAAACGGGTTTACTGTTTCGCCAATTGGCGCTTTTCTGTACAGTTTTTAAGTCCGTATCGCCTGTTTGGCGCTGCCGCTGCATACTCCCTCCGCAGTGTCAACGAAATGTGACATACCGATGCGGGGGTCGGATTAATCGTCCAGAACGGGTGATACAAATGTCCGAAGTTTTTTCACACTCTTGGAAGCAACTTGAGAAGAGTCCATGGTTACAAAAGCGGGTTTCAGTCTATCTATGGAGATCGTTTGCTTAGTCCCTTTTATTTCGAGATCAAACGTTTTATCTTGTCTTTCTAGCACCTTAAATGATCCATCATAAGGAGTTTGAAGTGGTTTTCTAACTCCGTCGTGTCGAACAAACACATATGTGGACTTGTGAAGGCGTGGATGAATGAAACATGTTCGCTGGCCGTGGCTAGAAGTCGTGGTCGGGCGGACACTGGCAAAGTGAGATTTTAAATCCTCCACAAACTGTTTGGGGGACGCATCCGGAGGTGTCGGATTGAAAAATTCTCCTGGGAGACGGATAGTCTTTCCATACACCAGTTCAGAAGTGGTTGCTCCTATGTCCTCTTTGAGAGCGGCGCGGAAACCCATCAGCAGCGTTGGAAGGGCAGCCACCCAGTCACTGGTATCGTGCGCTTTTAAGGCAGCTTTCAAAGGACGGTGGAATTCCTCGATCAGTCCAATCGCCTGTGGGTGGTACGGAGACGTCCTGATCCTCTTGATTCCCAATAATTGGGAAAGGGCTCGAAATAAGCCGCTTTCAAACTGTCGCCCTTGGTCGGTAGTAATAACAGTCGGACAACCAAATCGAGTAATCCAGTGGTCATAGAAAGCCTGTGCTACTGTGCGTGCTGTTATGTCTGGTATGGGTACTGCTTCGGGCCATCTAGTAAATCTATCTATCATAGTTAGACAGTAATAATTATTTTGAGAAGGAGGTAGGGGACCAACAAGGTCAAGGTGGACGTGATCAAACCTCTGTGATTGGTCTGGAAACTTCATTAACGGGGTTCTAGTATGCCTGCTTACTTTTGCTTTCTGGCACGGAATGCACTGCCGTGCCCATTTCGCGCAATCTTTGCGGATGGAAGACCAAACAAACCCTGAACATACTAACTTTGTTGATGCGCGAATGCCGGGGTCAGACAAATTGTGCAAGGTGGCAAAAACTTTCTCACGGAATGCCGGAGGAATGTAAGGACGGGCGTTACCTGTTGACACATCGCAATATATCGGTAAGCTACAATTCGGTAAGGTAACTTTTTTGAGATGTAGAACTTTTGACTCTTTAAGCAATGTTTGTAATTCTGGGTCGATTTCTTGCATTTTAGCGATTTCCTCATAGTCGATAGGGTTAGGCATGCTTATTGCTTCTACACGCGAAAGTACGTCGGCAGCGATGTTCTCCGAACCTTTTATATGGCGAATTTCAGTGGTGAATTGTGAGATAAAGTCTAACTGCCTAGCCTGACGAGGTGAACACTTATCCAAACGCTGTCGGAATGCATACGTGAGCGGTTTGTGATCGGTGATTAAAGAAAAGTTCCGTGCTTCCAACATATGCTTAAAATGCCTAATAGCAGCATAAGCTGCCAATAGCTCTCGATCATACGCACTATAGTTCCTTTCCGCCTGCGAAAGCTTTCGTGAGAAAAATGCGAGAGGCTGTAAATTTTTATCAACTATTTGTGATAGCGTTCCACCGATCGCGAAGTCTGACGCATCAACCTGTAAAACCAACTGGGCATCTTTCTTCGGGTGTGCCAAAAGAACAGCATTAGCGATTAGCTGTTTGCACTTTTGAAATTCACTCCGCGCTTCCTCAGACAAATTCAGGATTGTCTTATCATTCTTCCCCTTTTAAATACGAAGTTAAATGTATTTGATTCTGGGCTACGTTGGGTAAAAATCGACGGTAAAAATTTAAAAATCCTAAAAATCTCTGCAAATCTTTTACCGTTTTCGGAAGTGGGTAGTTAAGTATCAGTTCCACTTTGTTCGTCAGAGGCTTGGTACCATCTTTATTGATTATATGGCCTAAAAAAGATATTTCCAGAATGCCGAAAACACATTTCGAAGCGTTAATTGTCAATCCATATGAAGTTAATCTTTCAAAAACAGTACGTAGGTGAGATTTATGCTCATCTTCCGTATCATTAAATATCAAAATATCATCTAAGTAGACGTAGGTGAATTTTAGATCTCCAAGAATTTCGTTCATAAACCTTTGAAAGGTTTGAGCTGCTCCGCACAGTCCGAAATTTAAAAACGGAAATTCGAAAAGACCAAATAGGGTGCAAACTGCAGTTTTCGGTATATGATCTGGATGGACTGGTATATGATGATATGCCCGAACGATATCAATTTTTGAAAAAATTGTCTTTCCGCTAAGCGTATTATTAAAGTCCTGTAAATGCGGGATAGGGTATCTGTCGGGTTCGGTGCACGCGTTTAGTTTTCGGTAGTCTCCTACTGGCCGTATGTCGCCCGAACTTTTAGAAACTACATTAAGAGGTGATGACCATGCTGATTTTGATGGTCTACAAATACCTTGATCTATCATAAATTGAAATTCTTTTTTTACTGCTTCGTATAACTTAGGGCTTAACCTACGCGGTTTACTGTGCACAGGAGGACCGTTTGTTTCGATGTAATGAACCGTACTATGCTTTACTCTACCCGAATCGGATTTTAACTTCAGTACTTCCGGAAAGTCTTTCAAGATTCTGTGATATGGTGAATCACCAGATATTAACTTTACCGAAAAATAATTTTTAGAATCGGAAAGAGAACCAATACGAGTTAATTTCGTAGTATTATCGATAAGCCTACCTCGTTTTAAATCGATTAAAAGATCAAAATGCCTTAAAAAGTCGGCTCCTATTATAGGCACTGGTACATCGGCGATTAAAAACTTCCAAGAAAAGTTTCGTCTAAGTCCTAAATTCACAGTTAACAATTTTGTTCCATACGTAGAAATTCTGGAATTATTCGCGGCAAATAATTGAAGCGAATCAGGATGCATTTTCTTAAACTTAGAAGTCGGTGTCACACATGAAACATCCGAGCCCGAATCAATCAAAAAGTTTAAATTTAATCTGTTATCGTAAACATGTAAACGACATGAATGCGCGACTGCCGATGAATTTCGATCGACAGCCGCTACTACTAGTTTTCCTGGGCCGTAGTGTTCTGAGAAAAGGAACAAGGTGCTCGACATTTTCGTGCATTATTACCGAATCGCGAATGAAAATAACAATAATTGTTCACACGCTCTCGGGATTGCCCACGTGAAAAACTACGTGCTTTGTTATGTTGATCCCGGGGGAAATTATTCCTCGTTTTTCCGCGGGAGAGTCGCTCGACTTGTTAACTTAGGGCAGAGATTTCACTCCTTAAGGCCTTAAGCTCCTCGAGGGGGGCACCAGAATCGTTAGGGTTTCTGGGGGAACTCGCCGAAGCTGCCTGGACCGCGAACACGCTGTTGTTCGTTGGCGTGCGCACTTCAGCTATCTTATCAGCCATTTTTGCTAAATTGTCTAAGGATTCCGAACTTATTGATAAAATGGCATGCACCTCGGAAGGTAACCTTTGCAGCCATAATGATTTTAAAAATTCGTCAGTTATACAGTTTCCACCTAATTCTCTCATTTTTCTCAATAAGTGAGATGGTTTGTCGTCCCCTAAATGCAATTCGGAAATAAGTCTGCGTATTTGCTCGCTTTTCGAATCGGAGAATTCTACTATTAACCTAGCTTTAAGGGCATCATATTTAGCCGTCGCTGGGGGATTAAATAAAATATCTGATACTGCGGAAAGAGTTTCAGGGTCTATCGAAGAAACCACGTGGTTGTATTTTGTACTATCGCTACTAATCCTCGCTAAAGCAAAGTTACTTTCAACTTGAATAAACCAGTTTAACATTATTTTTCCATAAAGGGGGAATTTTAACTGCCACGTGTGAGATTTGTGGCTCCTGAACCGCCATATTCGATTCCTCGTTGGTTTGGCCTTCCGAGCCTGGCATGGTTGCCAATTATAAATATATCGTAAATCGTAAACTTAATGTTTTGCACTATACCTTATCAAAACAGTATCAATTTAGAATAAAATAATGAAGACATTCAATATCTCAATAAAAATGTGAGCACAAATATTACCCAAAGATCAATTTTAAACAATCAATAATTAAATTAAAACTATAATTTTAGAGCAAAACATATCACAAAAACATAATTAAGACCAATCACAGATAATTAAAAAAAATTGACCACATACCTGTAAATCCTCCTTAAGTGTGATAAACCACGTGTAATCCGTACCATAAAATGAAGAGGAAATAAATAGGGTGGAGCCTTTATCAGTCATAAGGAAGAGCATTGGCATCAAAATAAGGCATTAACAAAGATTGAGACAGATAGTCATTAGGGATCGAAACAGAAGGAGCGAGGGACAGGGTCACCAATGATGTACGTGTGAGTAACACGTGCATACGAAAATATCCCTAACATTAACTAGGAAAGCCGAAATCTTAGTTAAGATAGACATGTTACAATTAATAATCAAATTTAATAAGGAAAAGTAACAGTTGCCGGGTACATTATAACGGCTTAAGAAATTCAGAGCACAGTACAGATGCGAGTACACAAGTTCACATATCTCGGCGAAGCAGAGACGCACACATTTGTTGAAGTAGTTCCACTTGACTGCCGGGGAAAATTCTTCTCTCCCCGTCAGCCTGTAGGTTTGCCAAACGGGTTTACTGTTTCGCCAATTGGCGCTTTTCTGTACAGTTTTTAAGTCCGTATCGCCTGTTTGGAGCTGCCGCTGCAATAGCTTGTTTTTATTGTCTCCTTCAACTAAAACAACATCTTCTACTTTTACTTCTGGTTAAAGTTTCGGATTCTTCAAGAAATGGGCGGTTCTAAGATCTAATAAGTATTGTTGCTTCCATTTGTACAACTGTTTTAAAAGCAATTCTTGATAACGCTTCCTTTTTAACAGCGTTTCTCTTGTCGTTTCGCTACTGATGATTCTAGCAAATGTCAAAGGATACTTCAAATTAGTTTGTCCAATGTTTAGCAAGTGCATTGAAGTCAAGGGTTGTGACTCGTCATTGTCGTTTTAAACGTAACTTAGAGGTCGTGAATTTAGAACTGACTCCACTTCGACAAGTAGTGTAGACATTTCTTCGAAAGTCAACAATGCTTTCCCTATGATTTTTCTTAAACATTCTTTAACAGATCTGACAAGTCTCTCGTAAAACCCTACCCACCATGGGGCTCGCTCGATTATAAATTTCCAATGGATTCTTTCTTTGGCAATGAAATTCTTGAATTTGTCATCTTTTAAAACTTTTGAAAAATTCTCAAGTTTTTTCTTTGTCCTCTTAAAGATCCTGCCGTTGTCAGAGTAGATGATTACGCAGTTTTCTCTTCTGCTCAAAAAATCTACGAAATGCAAGTAATAAGGATTCTGTTGACGTATCTAATACAAACTCTAAGTGTACAGCTCGGGTTACTGCACAAATGAATAAAACAATATAGGATTTTTGAGTGTCTTTAGAATTCTTTACTTAAACTGGTCTGGTGAAATCAATTCCACAAACTGCAAATGGAGGTCATTCTTGGATTCTGTCCTTTGGTAAGGGTGCTGTCATCTGGTCTGATGGTTTACCTAAATATTTTTGGCAAATCATGCAACCCTTTGATGCTTTTTTGACTACCTGGCGTCCTTTAGGATTCCAGAAACATGATCTGGATTGGGCTAAAGTTGCAGCAATTCCTCCATGCATTATATTCTCATGTTCTTTTGCGTACAATTAGTATCGTCAGTCGAGAATTTTTAGGTAGATACGATTATTATCTAGTGAGAAGTCAGAAAATCCCAATCTTCCTTTCAACCTCATGATTTCCTTTTCATCAGTTGTTTGTACTACTCTGTACAAAAAATTGTACAAAGGAGAATTTTTTTCAACCGAATTACCTCCTTTGAGGGATTTATATTCTTCGGCAAAAAACTTCTTTTGCTCTGATCTTATCGAGAAATTTTATGTTTCTTATAACTCTTCAGCTGTGAGAGTTTCTTGAATGTCGCTAGTTTTTTTTTAATTTTCTAATGAAATGTGTTATTCAAGCAGTGACTCTTAACACTTTCTCTAATTTGCTATATTTTGATATGTCGAAAAGATTATCTGTACTTTCAAGTTGATGTATGTCACCGGATCCTTTTTGGTATTCCAGTTTGTTTTCATCTATTGTTTCTTTAATATATATTCTTGGCTAAAGCTCGTGAGGCAGATGAAGCCCCTGGGGACCTTGCGTCCAAATAGTCTCATTTATTAACTTAAATTTTCATTCCCCGAGATACGAGATCTGCAGGGTTGTCGAACACCTGGGCAATAATGCCAATCTTGAGATGAGCTCAATTTTTGTATTTCTTCGACAGGATTCTTGACAAAGGACTTGAAGGCTTCAAATTGTTTTTGGATACAAAAATAAGTAATGGTAGAGTCTGTCCAAAAATAGCACGGAATTTTCAAATTCAGTGCTTTCAGAATATTGCTGACTAATTTAATTGATAACCAATGCCTTTTTTAATTCCAACCTCGGTAAAGTAAGGGGTTTTAGTGGGGCTACCCTATTTTTAGAAGAGACAAAGACCGTTTTGATTTCTTTATTACCTGTCGTGAAACATAAATATGCGACTGTGCCATAGGCTTTGACGCATCTGAGAAGCAATGTAATTCGAGATTTTCGACATTAAAGTTCGAGGGTATGAAAAAGGTAACGAGAGATGGAGAATTCAGCCATTTCAGGTAGCTCTTCACACCACTTTCTCCATTCAGAGGACAAATCTTCAGGTAACGGTTCATCCCAACCTATTTGTGGCGACCAAATCTTCTGTATTAAGCACTTTATTCTATCAGTGAAAGGCCCTAAAATTCCAATCGGATCGATTATCCGAAACACTTGTAGAAGAAATCATTTTGTTTCTATTGGCTTAGATGTGAAAGACAATAGGTTTCGAACATCAAAGTACAGTAAATCCTTTGAATTATCCCATGACCTAAGACCTTAAATGGGAAATTTTCTCTATTAAAAATTTCGGGATTTTGATCTGGAACGATACCCTGTTTTACTCACAATTCATGTAGTTGTCTTGAGTTACTATGCCATTTGTGATTTCTGAAGCCTGCATGCTTGCTTCCTTAAATATTTGGACCGATTTTAGAGTCCTAATTAAGGTTTCATCGATTGTTAGTTGGCTTCCAATCACATCATCTACATATACGTTCTCATTAAAAATGTGGACCGCTGTAGGATAAAGCTTATTATATTTTTTCAGATGAGGTTTAATGGTAGCGGTTAATAGAAACGGACTACTATTTATTCCGAATAAAACTCTAGTGAACCTATATATGTCAGGTGAAATGGTTTCATCATTAAGGAATTTGAAGAAGAGAAACCTGGTTGCGTCTCGATCTTTTTCATGTATGAGAATCTGTAAAAAGGCTTGTTTTATATCTGCGGTAAAAGCTATTGGATTATACCGAAATCTTAAAAATATTTCGAATATTTCAGGGTATAAATTTGGCCCAACATGTAGACAGTCATTTAAAGAAATGCACCCTAGGGCATGCGATGATGCATCATAAAATGCTTAATTTACTTGTGGCTCGATCCTCGCGTATAACTTCCCTATTTATAAGTAAAATACGACATCCTCCTCATTTGAAATTTCTGTTACTGGTTCGATAATATTTTGCTTTAACTGATCTCTGAATACGTTACTATATTCGTAAAATATATTAGGATTTTTTTAAATCGTTTTTTGAAGGCGATTCAATCTTTGTTTTGCGATTTCCTTATTATTATTTAGATTTGATGTATCATGTTTCCAAGGCAATCTAACTTTGTAGCGAGAATTTTCATATGTTATATTTAATTCGAAATATCCTATTACTTCCTTTTCAGTTGAATCTAAGTTTTCCCTCTTATCAATAAGTCCCAAGTCCCAAAATTTTGTTAATTTGTTTCGAAATCAAATCTTTCCCTAGAACTGTATTGAAAGCTAAAGAGACATCCATCGTCACATTTTCGTCCACGCTGGCACCAGCCGAAAATAGTTTCCACTGCAGCAAGGTTCTTGCTTAAGTATTTAATGTGTCCCATTACTTTGTTGTAATAATAATCTGCTCCAATTAAAATGGCAATGTGTTTTTTACAATTGGGAAAATCTGCGAGTATCAAATTTTTTAATTGTCTGTTTTGCTTAATTTCTTCTGATTTAGAAGGAAGAATATCTGTACTTGATATATGATCAGTTACTAATAATTCAACTTTGAACTCGGTTTTAGGAGTAGTTGCAACACTACAACGAGATATATTTTCAATATTGCTCAACTTTCGTATATATAAAATAGCTTTTTCTGCTGACATGTAAAAAATGTACAACCAGATTTTAGTAGATAATGAGGATCAACATTTACAAAGAATTGTTTGGAGAGAATCTGTTAATTCAAAAGGATTCTGAGTCATGGTTCTGAAAACAAAAAATGCAATTTCGATTTAATGTCACGGCTGTCATAAATTCATGTGTAGTGACAGTTTGTTTATGTTTTGGCCTCCGTGGATATCTGTTAATACTTCTCATTCCCGATTTTGACTTGCGTGGAAAGGATAAGAAATTAATTTTTTCTCGCGATTCTATTTCTAATCGGAAAAAGTCTAGAAATTGGTTTAAATCATAGGTTGAAGGATTTCTAGTATTCTTATGATGAAATTCTAAAGTTATATCGTTCGGGACAATTTTTATAAAAAGTGTTTTAAACTCACTTTTTCCTTTTCTAGATGATGATGGTGTTTTACGGGTGGGAGGTCGGCTGCAAAATTCTGACTTATCATTCAATGCTAAACATCCCATAATTATCCCAGGTGAACACAGTATTGCCTTGCTACTTGTTAAACAATATTATATAACTTATATGCATGCAGGGCCCAGTTTACTAGCTAACATTTTTAAAGCAGAACCATTAGATTGTAAATGGTAAGAAACTTATTCAGACTTTTATCCATAAATGTATTGTTTGTCACGGATATAAATTGTCATCTAATAATCAATTAATGGGAAACTTACCAAAACAAAGAATAACACTTCAGAGACCATTTTTTAGCGCAGGTATTTATTATGTCGGTCCTGTAATTTTGAAATGTTACAAACGTCGTTGCTTTAAAACCACTAGAGGTTATATAGCTTTGTTTGTATGTCTAACTACTAAAGCTTACCATATTGAGGTAGTTAGCAACTTAACTGAAGATTCTTTCATTGCTGCTCTTAGGCGATTTGTATCAAGGCGTGGTACACCTCGATACTTATTTTCGGATAATGGTACGAACTTTGTTGGGGGGGCAAAAAAAAAAAATTGTCCAAATTGCACAGTCTGCTACTTTCACTTAAAAGCAATGAATTGATTTTAAATTATTTGGCTCAAAATACTATGGAATGGAAAATAATTCCACCTGCTTCTCCCCACTTTGGTGGTTTGTGGGAGTCAGGGATCAAGTCCATAAAATTTCATTTGAAAAGAATGATAGGAGAGACAAAGTTAACATTTGAGGAATTAACTACTTCACTAACTCAAATTGAAGCTGTGTTAAATTCACTCCTCTTTTCTAAAACTAATCACAATGATGTAGCTAATTTAGATGCTTTGACTCCATCACATTTTTAACTGGGGATGTCATTACTAGAATACCAGAACAGTATTTTTCTAATATTCCCAAACCCACTTTATTAAAACGATGGGAATTATTACAGCAAATGAAACAAGGCTTTTGGAAGAGATATTATAAGGAGTATTTAAATTCCTTACAACGAAAATACAAATGGAAGGAACAACTTCCAAATTTGTCTGTAGGTAATATTGTACTAATTAAGGAGAACAACATTCCTCGTGTAGGTCGCGTTGTTGAAATCCATCCTGGAAAGGATGGCAATTTTAGAGTTATAAAACTTTTACCATTGTCATTGCATCGGAAATAATCTATTGTTAATGCAATGACAAGGGTGGAAGTTAATGTTGTTGGATGTATATTTAATATTTGCATTTCTTTTTTCTTTTGCCTTATTTATTTTCTCAGTATTTAATTTTATGTTGGGATTTTTACAATATTCTTGTTACTGGCAGCATGCTTAATTTTGAGTTTGTGTGAATGGCGACAGTTGTTCATGTCTATGTTTATGTAGAATAGCGTTCTTAGCCGTATTGCGCTGTAGGCAAATTTCTCTTAAATATTTTATGCTTTAGAATATCAGTAAAATTTTTATACAAAGCTGATGCTTTTTAGTTCAAGACAACTACCATGTGTTCAGAAGGGGAAGCGTTAAGTAAGCCAATAGATGGACTTCTAACTTCATCTCTTGGTGATATCAAAGAATATTCCTTAACAGCACTATCAAGGGTTTTCTTTTGTTACATTTCGAAAAGAATACATGCGTGATAAAATATCATTGAAAATAAGTCCAAGAGTACATTCAGCGAAACATTTAATGAACCTGTACGCTTGCGATACATATGAATTATCCCAATCATTGCAGTTCTCTATAATAGCTCTAAACAACATAGTTAATACCTTTTCATTCAATGCACTGTATTAACAATTCTTGAGCTGAAGTTCCATCTTTGTAGATGCAGCTTTAGGTATCTTTTTCTCCATGCATGCCTTCTTTTGTAGATGTTGTAAAAAATGCAGACACTAGACAATATTTTAAAAAAACATGCAGCATTCTCTAGCAGCTCGAGCAGATTGTTGCGAAACCAAATTTAAAACATGGCTGTAACAATATATAAATGCGGATTGAGGATATTTTTCTTCTACTCCTTTCTGCAGTCCAGTTACTTGCCCTTACATAACTGCTGCTCCATCGTAGTTCTGATCAATAAATTTTGATTCAAAATTGACTTCTTTTGCAATTTTGAAAACATGCTTACATATTTTTTAGCAGAACGATCCGCACTTATGTGAGAGAAATATAAAAATATTTCATGGGGGTTCTCTTTTATCATTTACACATCCGAGACATGTATATAATTGTGACTCATTGATTGAATCTGTTGTTTCATCTAGGAGGATTGAAACATACTAAGAATTCACTATTTCGTTTTTTGCAGTATTCGTGAGAACTTTGGAAATTCAGTTTATAAAGACATTCTGAATAGCTGGCGATGTCTCGCGGAAACTGTGCTTTCTTTCACGTAATTATCAAGCATAGCATCATACAAGTTGAGAGATGATTTGTAGAGACATTAGGTTTTTTTCGGAGCAGGAGAGATAAAAAATATGCAAAGCCTTCGCCGGGAATCGAACCACACACCTGTGGAATACACGCCCAGCGTGCAGACCACCACATCACGAAGGCACGTCAAGAAGTTGGAAGAAATACCTTATATACTCCCTTTTTTAAAGGGCTAAAACTGCCGCCCTCACCCATCATCCTTTACGTTTCTCTAACAAGTTTTAATTTGTTTAATAAATACAGAAATAGGTAGGGTTTGAGGTAAAAAAACCTAAGCTCCATTTTATACTAAATTCTTTACTTGCCTTTCTTCTTCTTCTTCTTTTTTTTTTTTTTGTTATAAAGGGAAAATACGTACCAAAGTTACATAATTAGAAAATCGTCCCCTCCTAGAAGAACCGCCTTTCTGGTGAGGAACCACCTTTTTTGCTTTCGGATACAATCCTAATCCTAACTCTAATCCTGAAGTGTTTCTAACCCTCCATTCCTCGAAGCCATTCGTTTTTCCGCTCTAGGAAATAGGGGCATCTCCTAAGCTTCTCATTATTCCATGTTATTGCATACTGGTTAAATTGCGTTAGGTTAGATTATATGAATATGGCAAAGACAGGAGGGCTATCAGCTTAGAGGAGAGGTGCTTTCGTGGAGGAACTTCTGCAGAAATTGTTAGGCTTACTTCGAAGCCTTCACAGGTAAGGAAGATTCCAGCTCAACAGGATCACGTTTTGATTATCAAGGCTAAAGATACAAGTAGATCGCCAAACAGTATTAAGACGCAATTAGTTCAGAATATTAAACCGCAAAGGCTCGGAGTAAATATTTTACAAGTTCGTCCAACAAGAGCCAAAGAGTTACTTGTTCGTTGTAAAGGGGAAGAGCAATTGGTGACATTGAAAAAAGCCATTTTGGAAAACTCGGATTTGAAGGAACATTTGGACCTGAGAATTCCAAGACTACCAAGAGTGTCTTTCATAGTTTTTGGGGTTCCTCAGGATACTACTTCTGAGGAACTGCAAATTGCTTTTCAAGAACTCTTATCATCAGGTGAGAAGAATTTTGTTTTTCCAAGGGAACCCAGATCCAGAACAGACGGTACGTGCAACTGGCTTGTTGAGGTGTCTAGAGAACAGGCACAATTGTTGAAGGACCTGAAGAGAGTCTATATTGGTTTCGCATCGTGCTTCTTTCGAGAATTTCATAAAGTGACGCGTTGTTATCACTGTCAAGCCTTTGGTCATTTAAGTCTAATTTGCAAAAATCCACCGGCCTATGCAAAGTGCGGGAAGAGCCACCTTACTCAGGAGTGCTCCGAAAGCATTGCAAATTGCGTCAATTGTACTCACTCCAACGCCTCTGCAGGAACGAAGTACGAGACATCACATCAGGCTAGCTCATCACAATGTCCGCTATACAGGCAGGAGATTCTTCGCCTCAGCAACACTCAGAAGTGACAGGCTCAATGAACATACCTGTTACTCAGAGCATCTCGGGTCTGACTTGTGCACAAGTAAATTTACAGAGATCAAAGGCAGCTACTTTAAATTTTATTGATTTTATGATTAGAAATGAAATACAGCTCGCTCTCTTACAAGAACCTTATGTCAAAGATGGCAAGATCATTGGATTACCAAACTGTAGTAAGATATTCTTTTCTGGTTCTTTTAAAGCGTTGATAATATATAACGGCCCTCTAAATCCATTTTTTGTGGCGAGAACTTTAGATGCAGTGACAATTCGCTTGCAATTTATCAATAAAAGTATTAATATTACTAGCGTTTATTTTCCACCGACGGCCGATTTAGATAGCAATTTAACCGAACTTTGTTCACATATTATTCATAATGATCATTTGCTTATTGCGGGTGATTTTAATGCTACGAATCCCCTTTGGGGTGGAAATCAAGAAGATCATAGGGCTGCTAAAGTTCTTGATTTTATCCACGAAAACAGACTGTGTGTTCTTAATTCCTCCGATTCAGAGCCAACATTCTTAACTGTCAGAGCCAAGGGTTGGCCTGATATTACATTAGCTTCATCTCCTTTTGCAATTTCTATTACAAATTGGAGGGTGTTGACAGGTTTGTCTATTAGTGATCATCAAATTATTTTGTTGGAAATTGGAATCTCGGAAGACATAATTTTGAAACGTAGATTTAAATCTTCATATGGTGGACATGAAAAATTTATTGAGAAACTTCGTCCACGAATTTCTCAATTTATAAATTTATTTGAATCTAATACTTCTCGAGAGGATTTAGAAAATAACTACGACTTTTTTATTAGTTCATTGATGGATGCAGCAACAGCGTCCTATAAGTCGAAAAGAGTACGGATTAAAACCTCTACATCATGGTGGTCTGACTCGCTCACAATAAAAAGGAACAAAGTTCGTGCTTTAAGGAGACGTATGCAAAAAGAAAGGGATGACAATATAAGGCATTCACTTAAAATTTCTTATAAGAAGGAACTAGCAATTTTTAAAAGATTGATTATAAAGACAAAAAGTGAATCTTGGAAGGCATTTTGTGCTGCTATTGAAAATCCTTATGGCATCACTCAAAAGATTGCAGTGGACAGAGTATTTCGACCTCTTCAGTTGCCAGTAGAGGTAGCTCCGGACTGTACTTCTCTGGGAGAGAAATATAAAAAAATTTTAGATGAGTTATTTCCATTGGATTTGGAGATTGACGATATGGATTTACATAAAGTAATGCGAGAAAAATTTAAAAATCAAACTTGGAATTCTACTTTAAGTGACTCTGCCCTCCTGGAGCTTGAGGAGTTAGAAAATACAATTCGTTCTCTACCGTCTAAGAAGGCCCCCGGACCAGACGGTCTTGATAATATTATCATAAAGATACTTTTCAAAGAATTCCCCCAATTGTTGTTATCTTTATATCGAGCATGTTGGAAATTGGCTTTATTTCCACGGCAGATGAAAATTGCCGAAATAGTTTTATTTGGCAAAAAAGGTAAAGATCCTGCTATTTTGTCTTCTTATAGACCAGTGAGTCTTTTTTCTTCTTTAAATAAACTCTTTGAAAAATTAATATTGAACAGACTAAATTATTTTCTAACTGAAAATAAAGTGATCAGCGACTTTCAATTTGGATTTAAAAAGGGGGTTTCAACTGAAATGGCTGTTTTTAATCTGCTAAACACAGTAAAACGCAACAGGGATGGTAACAGGCACACGTTAATCATCTCCATTGATATACGTGGTGCATTTGACACGGTCTGGTGGCCTGACATAATTGATGCATTGGATAACGCAAACTGCCCTGCAGAAATTTTGAATTTAATTCGAAATTATTTGGAACAACGCAAAATTCAATTGACCCTGGATAATGAAATTTTAATAAAAGATTTGCAAAGAGGCTGTCCACAGGGTTCCTGTTTAGGACCAACCCTGTGGAACTTAGTCGCTAATACGGCTTTTGGTATTTTTGAAAATACTGAACAAGTAACTTTGCAAGCTTATGCCGATGATTTTCTGTTAATTATCTCAGGCGTAAAGGACATTGAAGTAAGAGCTCAACAAGCGATTAATAAGTTTGTAGAGTGGGCAGACATGCATAAATTAAGAATTTCCGAAGAAAAAACTACTATGTTGTTTATCGGTAGGAAAAGAAAAATGCGTCGAAATCCGTCTATAAAAATCCATGGAAGGCCAATAAAATGTGCAAACACCTTGAAATATTTAGGCTTTGTTATCAGCAATACGCTGTCTTGGTTTCCACATGTGAAACATCTTAAACAGAGATGTGCCGTTCTTACGAATGACATGACAAAGACTATGGTCTTTAATTGGGGTACTTCCCCAAAAATCTTGCGGCTGTGGTATAAAACAATCACTGAAAGAGTTCTTTTGTACGGAGTCTCCATTTGGGGTTTTGATATGAACAAAACTATGAGCGGCTTACTGAATTCAATACAGAGGCATCAGCTATTACTTATTTCCAAAGGTTATAGAACAACCTCGACAGCCTCACTGCAGATTTTGGCGGGTATACCTCCATTAGATCTGCAGGCTCAAAGAGACTCTTTCTTAGGACGGATCCTACGATTACGATTGGATGGGAATTTATGGAACCAACATCACCTAGTAAATGATTATGAACTACGGGTTCCATCTAATCTTGGCCATCCTGCCTCTTTAAAACTCAAATATGCAGTCAATTTATACTATACGGCTCCAGTAGCCAATGACATTGCTTTATTTACAGATGGTTCTAAAACTGAACGTGGAACAGGTTGTGCATTTTGTGTATTTAACAATACTCAAAAGGTATATACATGGACTCGAAGGCTTGATGACAGAAATACTGTTTTTCAGGCAGAACTTTTAGCGATAAACGCTGCTCTCACTTATGTTAAAAGAAATCTATCGGGCAAGACTAAGATCTTCAGTGATTCATTATCTAGTCTGCAGGCTATCTCAGACATTACGAATAGAAATCCGATTGTACAAGTTATTCAGGAGAAATTGATAAGATTTAATTCATCTGAAAGACCATTTCTTACCTGGGTGCCAGCTCATGTTGGCATACTGGGCAACGAAGAAGCAGATACTTTAGCTAAATGGGCTGCTAATGATATCAACGGAATTGAAAATCCAACGAAATTGCCTTTTTCACACTTGAAGAGCGAGACTTTAAATACACTGCTTGTGAAATGGCAGGAAAGATGGACTAATGACTCCATAGGAAGACGAGTCTTCTCTTTCTTTCCAAAAGTTTCACTCAGTCAAAGAAGCACATCGAAGTTTTATACTCAATTTTTCACTGGTCATGGACCTTTTAATACATATCTCTTTCGATTTGGACTACGTACGACTGAGCTTTGTTCTTGCGGGGAGTTGGGAGACCCTGAACACTTTATCTTTCACTGTCCATTTACTAAAAACCTTCACTTGAATAAACCTTTAGATAAACACAGGCCAAAATGTGCTGAATTGATATTAAAAAACTCTAGTGAGAGTAAGAAATTTAAGGAAATTATGCTTTTCTGTCAGGAATTGAATTTTTCTGTAAATAATTCTCTCAGATCATCTCTACTGGGAGTGAGTAATTGACTTTCAGCGACTGTTATATTTTTACTGTATAATGGTAATTGTTTAACTTTGTGTGTTTGATGCTTATTATTGTTCAGTTTTGTTGTTTCCACTACTTATGTTACTGATTTAAAATTAGAAATGGTTTTACGTAGAACAGACGTATCTGACATTGAATGCATCTATGCTCTTATAAATTGTAACGGTTACTTGTAGCCTATTACTTTCTTATATTGTACAAATAGTCGGTTTTATTTGTGATGCACATAGTATTTGTTGTATGGTACTGAAATCGTTCTTAATCATATATATATATATATATATCATGATTATTTTGTTCAGTTTTGTAATTGTTAATTAGATTTAACAGAAAATTTTTGTGACAATTTTATTATTTTGCATATTTTAATGCGTTCTTTTGTAATTGAATTGATTCACTTTGGTGAACTTGATAGGCATTAATTGTGCATTCTATTATAAAAATTTGCATTCATGATAGTTATTTTATATTATTCTTTACTTTAATCTTGAATGCATTTTGTATTTGATTTTGAAATTCTGTAAAATTTTATGTCGGCATTTTTCTAGTATTGCATTTGTCTTAGCGATGCCAGCAATCCTAATCTAGAATAATTATTTTGTATACCTTTTTGCACTTTTCTGAATTGAATAGTTGACCTGTTTTTGTGAATTTGATTGGTTTTACTTGAGTTCTCTATTGTAAAATGTGCATTTAAGGCAGTATTTTATAATAATTTTCTTTGACTTATTTTTGAATGAATGTGGTTTTTGGAATTCGAAATTTTTCATATCTTTATGTTGGCATTATTCTTGTACTGTATTTCTATCGCGTTGCCAGCAAACCTGATGTAGAGTTTTTATATTACTTGCAGTGGTTTTGTTTTTAAACCAAATTTATGTTTTGTATTGTAATAATATCTCAGGTTCAGTGTATTTTATGATAATATTGTTCAGTTATCAAAGTTATTGGTTCTTAATTCTGAATTCATATTAAAAAATTTTATTTGGCAGTTTATTATTGTCTTAGTTTATCTTTATGCATTTTTTTTCTAAATTGAATGGTTCTTCTTGAAATTGTGAATCTAATTGATATTAATTGTGTATAATACAGTGATGAATGTATTATATTTTGTTTGTACCATAGTTTTTATTTAAATTAGTTGGACTCAGTTTTGAAATTGTTTGAATGCTTATAGGTACTACTTGTAACATGCTTTCTTTAGGGTCTATTATGACTATGTTACTTATGTTCTTGTGTTCTTGAAGGCCTTGTATGCCACTGTAAACTTATTCTGCTTAGTCATAATAAATAGTTTCTGGAGGCAGGGGCTTTAATCTGTGTAAGGCAGACATCATGTCAGCTAGGTAATGGAGCCCCTGTTCTCTGGTTAACAGTATGTTTTGAGTAATTCCAAACAGATTAACTGCTTCCGGGCACGAAAAAGTATGCACACCGACAAGATACGAGGAGTGAGCCAAACATGGCACACATTCCTCCAGCTTATTCATTTCTATAATCCTAGCTTGTACTGTTTTAGAAATGCCATCCATATTAGACCCGTCGTCGTAAGACTGACACCGACATTGTCCAATATTTAAATCATCAAGTGTCAATTAAGACACTAATTTTCTACAATGCGTTCAAAAATATATTCTCCTATCTTTCCACCAACTTCTATGAAATCAATTAAATTTTTCTTTATCTCATATACATCACCACACGTTTTTACATATTGAATCACCTGGTTCATTTTTTTCTGTATGAGAACATATAGAGTGCAATCGAGCATTATTGTGTAGTATTTGCCTTCTTTAATAATACCTTTTAAAATGCTACTTCAGACTGTTTTGCCTTTAAGTTAATAACTTCATTTTGAATTATCTTTGATAAATATGATTCCTTTACCTATGTTTTGGTGCTTTGACTGGTACGTGATGAATTATGTTTGGCAAGCGGAGAGATTAAATTCAGAAAATTTCTTTCGCTAGGTCGAAGATAGTTTGTGAACAGGATACTTGGGATATCATCAGACGCAAGAAAAGAACGACAGTTTGTTGGAAGATACAGTACCGCATCCATGACTATACAGAATTTTTCTCCATTTTTCTTTCTCTGTGTGAATGAGTCGCTCAGTGTCGTGATCGATGCCTTGGCACGATTTCATTTGTTGCACTCGAATTTTCCCCTTAATGATGCACCTATGTGGATTCCAGACGCTTCCTGCTCAGATAATTTTCTTAAAACTTTTTTCCAATTAATGAATCCTGTAGTATGGTGTAGCGGCAGCACCATGTATCTTGCAGAGTGTACAAAAAATTGCATTCTTGTTTTTAGAATATATAAACCAAGATCTCCTAAGCTTTTCATTATTTAGTAATGTTCTGTATTACATGTCAAATGTCTGCCATCACGTTCAGTGGAACTGAGGTTTACATTTTCTGGACGTTTACTGGCTAATAATACTGATTGACTGCCTTCGATCGTTGGTGATGTTTTATTTTTTTCTATGACCAGCCAACTGCATGGGTCCAACAAATCAAAAGTTTTTAAGTTTCTCGTTTTTCTGCTGCCCGCTACCATCTAAATGAAGAGATCTTCATATCATGGTTTCATGTCCTCCAGCTATTTGTTTGATGTCGATGAAGAAGGTTGTTCTTTCAAATGCTGACTTGTAGATTGTTTGGGGACGATATAGTCAGTCATGTTTAGTTGTGCAAATTGAAAGAAATATTAATATCCTCTAGAATCTGAGCATAATCGGAATTGCGGCAGGGTTGACAGTTTACTTCTTCCTTAAAGTTGTTTTTTCATCTTAGCTGAAATTTGTTTTCTCTGTTTGGCCTTATCTTTGGCTCGTTTTCTAGATTCCGCTTTTCTCCCCCTCAGCGCTCAGATGGTTTCTTTTAATCTAAATGAAATTCACTATGAATTGCCTTAATAAGAATAACTAAGAATTGACGTAATTACACTGAACAGTCCTAAATAAATGGTCGCGTCTCGCTAAATATAGCGCGGGCTATTAAAAGCAAGCATTTTAAAAAATAAGAGTACAAAAGAGACCTGGAAACTAAAAAATAACCATAAAAAATAATTAATCTAGCTTGAGCCTATGTTGCCGACTGGCTGCAAAGAAATCTAAATGCCTTGCTTCATCTTGAAGACATAATGATGGTGTCTTGTATATACTCGACGAATATTAATTTGAATTATTTCATTTGTCCGGGATGGCCCAAGGTTAATTTTTTTGGATTAGATCTTAGAAAATAGTTACAATGCTTCTCCATTTTCCAGCAGACTTTGCTATGGAAACCAGGTGACTCATTCAACAAGCTATCGTCCTATTTCTCATTTGAATACACCCCGGTCAGACAGGAAACGATAGAGGGACTTCAGACGTTACTGATATGGTCAGTTTGATTCTATCAGTAACGCCTGGAGTCCCTTTATTTGAATCTTTCTGATCTTATACTTACAGTTGTAACTTTATTTTAACTCATGTTCCTTTAAAGAGGTTCTTTGTATTTAATTATAAATCTTCTTAAAAGAGGTTTTTAAACTTGGCCTTAAAACTTTTAACATTGTACTAAAATTAGAGAACTGGTTTAGCGAACAACATACCAAATACGATCCAGAGTTATATTTGAATTTGCCGCCCGGGGCAAGAACCCCGCTAGATCCAGAACTGCTGTCAACATTAAACAGCAGCCAAAGCCAGCAGTACAACTTTCTTTAACACAGACAGCTAAGCTACCAGTTTTCTTGTACAGAGAAGCTTGGAAATGTCTTCCAAATTTCTGTTTTTTATCTTTCCTGCTTACAACATAACTTGCTTAAAGAAGGGCAAGTTCTATCCTTTCTAATTATCTCTTTTTTTTTTTTTTTAATGAAAGGTCGTAGGCTAAACGAAGGCTTTTGAATTAGATCTTGTATCATTCCTTCCGTTAGATTTTCAGCCATTCTTGAAATGTTTTTAGACAACGGTAACTATTAGAACTTTGAAAATAACGTTTTATAGGATCTCAAATAAGCCCAGAAATGAAAACATTAACCAGACTAAATCAAATATTTATTGTACTATGATAATGAAATTTTATGCAAAAAAAATTTCGAGCGGCATAGCGAAACGCACTTAAGCGAAAGAAATGACGATCACTCTCTTTTGCGTAGTTGTTGAGCATACATGTAAGTCGAAACTGATGGCTTTTGATTGGTGAAGTATTTATTCTCTCTTTTCCCGCCATAAATTCTGAGGTTGAAGTGCACACGCGAAGCAGCACGTAATGAAATTTTCCGACTCTGATGCTGTCCAGTCGGCAGCATAGAACGCTTTCTTGAAAGAGGGTAAAGTCAAGAAAAACTTACCCACGTACTATTTGTCATTTGTTGAGTTATTTCATCACTGAAGCGGTGAATTTTGTTATTTCATCTTTAGTCCAAGCAATTATTCTATCACTACAAAACAGCGGAAAAGAAACCGAAACAAAAATCTTTTTTTTTTTTTTTTATTTAACATAACTACTAACCAGATAACTTCCTTGAATTATGTATTTTGCTTCAAATTTACACAAAAGACACATCCCATAATCTAACAGAATAATACAATTCATATGGAATTTCGAAAGAAGTAATAATTGAGCCTTAAATTAAATGTGTAATAGAATGCAAACCCCGCAACAAGCATACTGAAAAACAATTATAAATTGCTCTGAATTCAACGGTTGATGCAAAACTTAATCTGTATCCAGCCCGGTTTTGAATCCTTCGGTAGTTCAGGTAATTAAAACGCAACTTCGTCACAGGTGCAGAAAATTAAATTTTATCACACTTCAGAGGGAGACTGAGATACATTTGATAACATTTACAAGTTAACTAAAACATTATTATTTAGTTTAAATTTTTTTAAAATATTCCTCTTACAGCCTCTCAAAAAATAAATCACCAGAACAGAAACAACTCTCGCACTCTTGCGAAAACCCCTCAGGCGACGCAGCTGTCCCTTTTTTAAACAATTTCCACATACTCCCTACCTGTACTCCTGTTCAGGAATGCAGAATACTTGCACAGCACTATTAACATTAATTAACATAGCTTAATCCTAAATTGTAGAACATATGTAAAGGAATAACGTATAGCAATGTACATCAAAAAGACAAATAATGCACTATAATTAAATGAACAGTACATGCTAATCAATAATATAAACAATAATAAAAGCTCAAAATTGATATCAAACATACTAAATTAAATTTCAGATGTATATAAAAGTTGGACAGCTCTTCTGAATTGTCCTTTTGGTGTGCGAACTCTGCGCGCTCGTGTATGTCCATCTCGTCCCACAATTATTTCTTCAACTGCCTCCGTATGCCAGAGTAGCTTAGATTGCTTTGGTCCTCCTACTAAAAGAATGTCTCCCATCTTAAGGTTATTCTGAGTTGAAGGTTTAGCAAAGTTTGGAGAGTTTCTAAGCTGTAGCAAATACTGGTCTTTCTTTTGAACCGTGTTAGTCTTAATAGCTTATATTGGTAAAACTTTCGTCCAGTTAAGTTTCTTTGTCTGACACGTGTTGAAAATTTCTAAAATATGCTCAGGAAAGTTAATGGTCCTGGAAATAAAAACTGAGAAGGTGTGAGAGGGCGTGATTCACCCAGCTCATTGCTCTCGTAAGTTAAGGGTCTACTGTTTAGCACACACTCGAGTTCAGTTAATATTGTAGAGAGCTCTTCGAAAGTCAGTAATGCTCCAAACATTTTCTTTAAATGTTCTTTGAAGCTTGTTATCAAACGTTCCAAAAATCCTCCCCACCTTTGGGAACCAAAGGAGAGGAGGATTTTTGGAACGTTCAAGGATGAACTTCCATGTAATTTCTTCAGATATTAGGATTTCTAGTAGGATCTATACTGCTTCTGTTAAGTCCTTTAATTATTTCACATGTGCAATAGATATTCATAGCATTATCAGAATGAATCGCCTTGAAACTCCCTGTTCTCGCTATAAAACGTCGTAATGAAAAATTTAAATTTTTTGCTGACATATAAGAAATCACTTCAATATGTACAGCACGAGTATGTAATAAGTATATAATAGTAAATAAGGCTATATACACCTTTTTGTTGATTTCCGCTTTTTCTCTAATAATAATAGCTCCAGTTAAATCAATATCTACCACGGTGAAAGGATACTACACGATCTTTCTTAATAACTAGCCCATGAGCTGTTTGGCGGGCTTCAATGCAAACGTTTTCACACAAGTAAGGTACGAGCTGCCAAGCGTCTGCCTAGAAAATCCCATACATGCTCGATGGGATTGAGATCCGGAGATCATGCCGGCCAATCCATACACGTTCAATATCCTCACTCTCTAAGAGCTGTTCGGCAGCTACTGTGCGATGACATGGGCATTGTCGTCCATGAAAAGGAACTGCTGACCCATAGCGCCTCTAAAAAGACGCACATATGGAAGAAGAATCTCGTTACAATAACGGGTCCCGTTGACTGAACTTGCGTCGAAAATATGAAGGTCTGTACACGACTACCAAGCATGATGCCTCCCCAAACGAGAACACCGCCACATCCATACCTGTCCCTTTCAATGATGTTCGAGGGATGATTGCGGCTTCCCCGCTCTCTCCAGATGAGTATGCGATGAGAATCGCTACTCAGACTGAATCTGCTCTCATCTGTAAAGAGTACTCGTCCCTCTAAATAACTCTCTTTCTTTTCATTACACTAATGAATAATGCTATTTCAGTAAAAAACTTAAAAGCTTTTACTTCAATATCTTAGTGTTGTATTGAAACAGAAGAGAGTTTATTTGTTGATAAAGAAACAACAACCAAGCCCCTATTATTCACTAAATCCATAAGACTCTTTCAGGTTGAGTAACAGCGCAGGAGCTACTTGATGGCTTTGCAACTCAAGATGGTACAGAATCAATAAAGTGTTTTAAAATTTACACAAATAGTGCACGAGTTGTAACTGACACGGTGCACGAGTTGTAAGTATATAAGTGTCACATTTATAAGAAGTTAAACGCAAGGCAAAATTCATCAATTATAGTCTTCAGTAAGAGCCTCTTTTACCCAGAAAAATGCCCAAAATAATATTAAGACAGTGTCGTACATTACTAACCACTGTCTAACTACTAATAGACGTACTAGCCACTACCAGATAGTGGCGTAACTGGCGGGGGGGCAAGAGAGGATATTTGTTCTCGGGCGCAGCCTCCAATGGGCGACAAATTGTTGTTACGAAATTTTAAAGTTAAATGCTTTCCATTTTTAGCAAACAAGAGGGGGCCGCGAAAACTTCAGTCGTCCCCGAGCGCTGAAAAGCCTAGCTACGTCTCTGCTGTCAGAAGCTTGAAGACTGTACATTTCGTATAATCCAGATTATTCGTGGTTACTTCACATAAGATCCAGATTATTTGTGATATTACCTGAAATCGAAATGACTGGACATTTAAAATTTAATAAACCCGTCGAAAATGACCATATCCGTTTCATGACTAACAGCTTTGCCAATGGTGTGCAAATGTATGTGAAAGATATTTCACTGACAAGGAGGGGGAGGATACGCACAAGCAGAAAACTATTACGCAGAACTCAGACCCGTACCGTGGAATTCAGATTAATTGTTAGCTTCCACTAACAACTATACTGTCTAGACATGTAAAGAAATATACTGCACGAATATAAGTAATCTTTTCCAGTAAAAACGGAGTATCGGTCATGTAGTGTGTGGCATATGATGATTAATTTACGTAAATATATAACAGCATTAAATCTTATAAATCCGAATCGGGCCGCCCAGACGATATATTGGTTAGGGAAGCCTGACTGCGATACCTAAGGGCCCGGGTTCGAATCTCGGAGATGGCACGGATGCAAAATTGTCTGTCCGTTCATAGGATGTAAAGATGGCCGCTTATTAGGTGCCTTCAGAATAACATGGCCTTAATAGGCCAATGCCATTATAGGTAAGTGCCCACCATTGGGAAAAAAAAAAAAAAAACTCCGAATCGCATATGAATAGCACGGTCGCTTTAATATGCATTACCGACATGAACGATAGTCTTTCGACTAAATCATATAAAATTTTTTGATGATATGTGGAAATTCTATGTTTAGAGTTTGTGAATGAGTACGTGCAGCCGTTTGCGATTAAAAGTTTTGTTTTCCATGAATGAGACTGGAGTTATTGCCACAGCTTTTGAGTTGTATGTTTCAACAGTTCAGATAATCAGAAATTATAATTCGTGTTATTTTTGTTTCCTTGGATTATGCAAAATATTCCCGATAAATCTACTATAAAAAAGTAAATAGTAATTATAGTAAATGTTCTAGGCCACAGCGGGATACTAAATGACATTCTTGAAGTAGTAGAACCGCAAATTTGTGTTCCCTTAGTAGCTGTTTCTGCACACATGTTGTGGACCATAAAATAAACCACTACTACCACTTAATAGTTGACAGAAGTTATTAAAATGCTGAATCTCTTAGTTAGCCAGTTTGGTTTTTAACACAAGTACGATCGAGCTACCTTCTAAATGCTTCTCTTGGAAAAGATTCCTTGATGATTTTATTTCTTACCTACAGATGATTCTAAAATCAATAGGTCTTCCTTAGCTTCCTTTCAATATCCAGTCAGCTTGTGTATTTTTATGTATATGTTCATGAAATAAGATAACCAAGATTTTTCAAATACTTTAGCCACTAGAATCATTGTAGCCTTTTCTTTTCCTTAAGATATTCTTTATTAAACAGTTGCTCAAATTTAGGTAATTTCTTTTTCTATTTCTTGAGCCTCAAAGGTTCCTTATAAGAACAAGTATCTATCACTTCTATGAAACATCTTCGTGACAGATTCCCTAATCTTGTCTGTGACTCGTCCCCGAGCTCACTTTTTTGCGATGGAAATTAATCATATTAGGACTTCTAAATACCACTCTGTTATTTATATGTACATCTTTATTAACACCAAAACAAAGAAAAAAGTACTATTATACATTTTACATATACAGTGCACGCCAACGCATTTTTCTCAACTGTCCTCTCACACACGTCTCCAAGCCGATCATGCTCTCTGTGTCTTTCGTTTTGGACTGGTATTCCCAGTCCTAAGGCACTACCCCCGCCCCAAGTCTTTCCTCTGACACGAAGAAAAGCTTCCCGAAAGAGTTTTCCCTTAAAGAGAACTTTACATTGGCATATTCTTAATCCTGATCTGCCTTTTCTAGTTCCTTGAGACTACTCTTTGCACGTGCTATTACTGTGCTTAGATTTCGCAATCTTTATGTTCCTGAGACTTGGATATCTATTTTAAAGTATTTTAAAGTTCACTGAGGTTTAGTACGTGTGGTAATCCCCACCCGGGGATTATCTGAGGTAGCGGAAAAAGCAAGATATAGTTCTAGCTAATGCCGGCAAAGATAAAAGCATCATATTCTTAAGTGTTCTATGTTAAAAGGTTCTGTATTTTTACTAAATACTGGCCAAACGTCTTCCCGCTTAATTCAAAGCAAAGCAGGGGTAAAGGCTTTAAATCGTCAGAATATTATTTAAAAAAATCTGCAGTGTTACGAAGATTAATTTAGGAAATCAGTCAAATAAGTCCTTGTAATTCCAATTTTGAAATGGAAGTCTTTCTTCAGTGGAGTTAAAATCATTTGTTCAAAAATTCGTTTATCATTTTCATTTCGCAATCAAACGATTGATCTACAAGAAAACAGAATCAGCCTAAGGTACATAAAATAGAAGACAAGCAATTATTGATTGATTCACACCCAGCATGAGATTATAGTTCTCATAGAATTACAATATCCTCTTAGATTTCATGCTTGTAATATTTTCATGTCTTGTCTCGAAACTTGTAATTCCTCATGCCCTCGTCTCGCTTTACAATAATTTTCTACAATGGAAAGTAACTATCTGTTATTTCTTTCTCTCTAATATCAGATGTGTTGAATAAATATTGAAAATCATTTTGTAATTTATCTTCACGGATTCGCCTAAATTGTTCCAGTTGGGTAGTCAGCTTTTCAGTTTGTTATCAGATTTTGCAAAGTTCTCTCTTAGACAGCTTCTGATCAAATTTTTAAAAATTTAATACAATAGAATTCTGTTACCACACGTTTGAGTAAAATATGTGCCGCAGATTTTTGATGTCATGGGAATTTCTTTGCTATTTCTCAATCTAAAATTTATTTCAGCGTTTTTTGGGTTCATTTTTTTAATTTAGTGAACGATTTCAATCAAATTCTTCATATTATTTTTAAAATAGTACATGTACTTTCGAAATCATATACTTTTCTCTATCATATTCAAAATGAATCAGTTTTCCTGAAGCATGTTTACATTTTGAAACAATATTCCACTAACTACTGAAACGAAACTACGCTAAATTTAAGGTTTAAAAATAAATTAATAACTAACCTCCTTCGTTCTTACTTATACAAGATCGCTAAATGTTAGATATGAAAAGAAACGAAGCCCATTTCTTTCTTATTTATTTATTTATTTATTTATTTTTTTCCATGAACTCTTCTCTCATCGTAATCCTCCTATTAAAAAAACAAACTGTACAGGTGTTGCCAATTCAAACAGCTTATTTAATATTTACAATTGTAAGGAAAGGTGGCGCTGTAAAACAACTGCCATGTATTTTCTTTATATTATATTACAACTGAAAACGTATTATAGTGATGCATAGTTACTTGCTCTATTTGTTAACATCGAAAATTATAAAAATGCAGCTTGTTCTTGATATAAGTTAAAATTTATATTTTGCACTTCTGAATGCTTTCAAATTTCATATTTTACTCCTGCTTTCGAACTGTATCTTATACTTACGCTTAAATATCAATATTCCAATTTTATGATCATATTTCGATTTTGAATTATTTTCATCTGTCGTTGAGAGAAATTTTAATTGGACTGAATGGAAGTCATGTCAGCTCAGCTGGGATTGGTTCAAGCCCTAGCAATAGTGAGATGACGGTTTCTCGGTATGTGATGTGTGCCGATTATCGTCAGGGAATTTTAGTGAGATATTAAAATTTGAGTTATTATAAAAGTTAGCTTTCGCTGGTGTATATCTCGCATCAGATGTGTTTATGAGTGTTAAAGTAGTGTGCAAATTTATGTATATTATGGATACCGCTTGATGTCACTAAATTAGGCTTAACGTACGAATCAGATCCAATTAGATGTTATGAAAATATTGTCTGGGTTCAGTTGATTTTGTTCCCGTTTTCGATATTATCGACAGAGTTTTTCATTCGGTGATTTGTCAATGCGGAGATATTCGGATTTTTTTTAATCTTCTGATTCAGTTAGCGAACTAAATAGCTCCAAATTATAATCGATATCAGTGTCCAAAATGCTACAAAACTCTTTAATAATACCTTGTTTTTATATGTCTCAAGATAACAACACATTTGTTTGAAAATTGAATTAAATTATGTCTTCCACCGAGAAGTTAATTTTAATATTGTGATGTTTAGCGAACTATCGTTTCTTCTGTTACTTAAAATAAAATAAAACACGAACTTTTTTGTATATTCATTGGATTATTTACCTACGAATTAACCATGACTTCTGCCCATCCGGGAGCAAGTTTAACAGCTACTCCATTTGTGGATAAAATTGATCCTTTTAAAAAAGGATCTTTGAAGAGAAAACCAAAGAAATCTCAAGGATCTTCTAGGTATAGGTCTACGAATGATGTTGAACTTCAAGCTTTACCTCTGCTCAAGGGTGAGTGATTATTTCACTTTTTGCTCTATGATCCATCATACTATATTAGTCATTTATACTATTATTATTTAAAAGTTTTACGTATGACGTGTTATATCACGCTTTTAGCACGACTAAACCTTAGTGGAAATGTTTGTATTTGAAAAGTGAAGTTATTTTTTCAGAATTAAGTACTTTTTAAAAAAGTAACCTAAGCATTAAAGCGTTGGTTTGGAATTAAGAATATGGAAAGAAAATCTTAAAATTAAGAAATTTATTCTTGAATTTTAAATTATTCAAACTTTTTTTATAGAAAAATAATTTGAAGCAATGAAATTTATGAACTAGTTTGCTGACCTGTAATGTGAAAATCATTATTTTCAGCTAAATGATCTGTTTGATAGTGTATAAAATTTTGAATAATTTATAGGAAATGTTGAAATTAACTTTTTGGAAGTGAGGGGTCTGTTTATTTTACAACTTTGTCATTTTAAAAATGAAAAATAAATTTTCTGGAATTTAAAGAGTATTTTAAATAGGCTTCAGTTTGCCAATTTGTTTTACTGCTACTCTGAAAATTTTACAGTTATTGCATTTACTTATTTCTGTAAAAGATATGTAGAATGCCTTTTTCTTTAGACATAAATCTAAAGCTTCAAGTAGTTTATCAAAATATTTATTTTTAATTTATTACCATAATGTCAACTATTAAGTAATTTTGGATTATATGCGAGTGTGTATTTTTTAGTGAAAATCCATAGATAAGGGTATTGTTGATTAAAAATTTTCACCATTAAAAATGAATCGTACAATGAGTTAAGTGTCCTAGAATGAGTAAGTGTAGATGCTAAAAGTACTCCAGCTTTTTTTTTTGCATTGATTTATATTGAGCATCCTTTGTTATTGTGCTGAATGTAGAATTTAAAAAAATAATAATACTAAATTGGGAACAGTACTATCAGTATTATTTTAATAAGCTTTGGGATTAGATTGGGTTCCTAGGAAAGAAAATTTAAAATAATTTTTAATAGAAGTAAATTTAAAATCTCACAGCTCTTGTTCTAAGATGTTTAGATGGTGAATAAAATGAATTTATATTTATAGTTATGGCATATGGCCATGGAGGTATTTAAGCTTTGAATTTACAGAAGTGTAAATCTGTTGATCGATATTCAATTGGTGACAGAATATGATATCTAAAAAAAGTCATATTAATATATTTATTGATATTCTATTTATGTAATTAGTATGAACATGTACAGTTTATAACTGTGAGATCAAAAATTGGAATAAAGAAAAATTGGAATCAAAAGTTGTAATAGAACTAGGTAATCCTCATTCCCTGCAATCCTTTTTTTTTTTTTCCCAGGTGGTGTCTATTTTTATTTTTATGATACATTGGAGAGTTCGGTTCTTCATTACAGATCAATGTATACATTATGAATATTTCTACACAATATTTTAGCTAGTTGATAGGGTATCATCTGTCTCAGAAATCCCTGCCTGAAATTTAAATTTGTCTATGCAAAATGAGGCCCATCTTAACGTGCAGTTTATCTATAAAATTCAAATAAGTGTGTGAACGAACAAGGAGTTAAAGCTTTGCTGTGACAACTAATTTTATTTTATTTTCTGTCCATATGTAATATTGCTTTTGATCTATTTAATATTCAGAAGTTGGGAAAAAAATCAGAAAATTAATCCAGGATAGTGTTTATATTAAAAAAAGGATTTGATGAGTGTTTTCAAAGATACAGTATACAAACATTCCAAATCGTTTCAAATACGTAGTTTCATTGGTTGTGAAGGTTTTAATCTCAGTTTAAAGAATGTGCTTCATGTTTGTGTGTGATAAGCTACTTTTACTTACTCTCTTCATCATTAATGTTATGTTTGTCAAAATGAAATGAATAATGAAAAACTAAAATAATGCTATGGATTTTAAAATTTAGTGTTTCATGTGTAAAAAAAGGTTCTTATTAGTGCGACTAGAATTAAATTATTGAAACTGCTAATCATTATCATTGTTTTGAAATATTAAAACTTTGCACTCAAGAGATGACTCTCGCTCATTATGTTATTTGATGCAGCAACTTGAGAGGTGACTCTCGCTCACCACTTGCTTTGATGCGGAAACTGTATGTGCGGCAATAACTGTTTGCGTTTAGTTTCTTCGAAGCATGTCCTTATGCTCTTTCTGTATAATCTTATGAAGTATATATAAAGTGATACCCCTTTAAATGGAGATAAGATTTTCTTATCATACACAAAGTCTGTTCTTGGAGAAATGAACCCGGAAAAAGGCATCAAACAACATATTATTGTAATACTTCCCCCGACAAGCCGGACTTGCATCTTGCGAATTGTTACATGAAATATCATACACGGAAAAATTACAGAGAGTAATATTTAAGAAATCATGGGTTAGTCTTTGGATAATGGTAACTTAACGATTTTTGGCTAAAATTTGGCAACCAACCCTGCTACAGCAACCTTCTACTTTTTTTTTTGACGCCATTTTGTCTTCACGAAGTAAAGACAGGTTTCTTTTTTTTTTTATTTACTCAACATTTTTTCCAACAATCTGCTAGCCGAATTACGCTTATGCTAGAAATTTTATGGAGCAAAAGTGCTTAATCATGATGAATATTAACTGCAAAATTGGGAGAAAGTGCAGAATCGCAAACTCCTTGCCGTGTTTTTCAGAATGGCACATACACGGTAACCATGTACACGTCGACCTATTTTTGCTTAAAAAAACATCCCAGAATTGCACAAAAATGGCATTGCACACACTCTTCACTTTATCCATGTACACTGCTTTTTTCTCATAAATTAGAAAAATTTGCATGAAAATGCAGGAAAGTTTTGTGAATCTTAAAGTTGGTAAAAAGGACATATATGAAATTACCTGATCGCGAAAAAGTATATACCCTTTCCAAGGATGAACATTTGCACGTAAATAAAATATGCAAAAACTTTTCCCTCTAAATTATCTATTATAAACGTCACCTGCGAATTTATAACGCAAACATTAAAAATGGTTGCAAATACTTATTGTCAAATATTTAAATTATTTCCATGCACGTTTACTTCTACTGAACCGTATTCCAAAATGCTACAAACATATAATTCACAAAATAACTATCATTTAATTAAAATATAATTAAATTAAAAAACACTACTTAAAATATAAATAAACACATACATTAACCCCTTCACGCCAGGTAGCGCAAACGCACGCTTATCGTGGAGGCCGGCAGTGTCTTACGCGAGCGTCTGTCCAGGGCTGGGGGCTTTTTTGCTATTAAGCCTAAATCCATGAAATTTCCGATTTATTGTTTAATAATGCTCTATAGATTATTTAAACGGTTTATGCTTTATAGATATTTTTATATATACTTTAATTACTTATTTCTTGTTTAAATGCATATTTTACACATTTTATTTTCATTACTCACCATTTTATGACTTTTAACATTATACATCTGAAAACTAAATATATTACTTAAATTTCTTTTTTCGTATGAAAAATTTGAAAACAGGGATCTACACACAGTCTTACGTTACATTCCTTGCACTCATAATAACAACATTGATGATGAGGACATTAATTAATTAAGGATTAATGATGATGAGGACATTTCGGCCGAAATGTCCTCATCATCATTAGATTTGCCAGATTCTTTATGATCAGAATATATCATAGAACCACTATCACTACTATCAGAATCAATATCTGAAATATTTTGCATCATTTCTGCTATTTCATGCTCTGTTAAACATTTTCGACGCTTCGACATTGCAACGGTAAAAACAGAAAGAATTCACATCTAACGAGATCTAATTATTTTCTAAAAACTGAACTGCAAACTGAAATACCCAACGCTTTAGCGAAAATAAAACTTCTCTACTTACAATAAACAACTACCACATGCAAATTTAAAGAGACGTCATAAATCATGCCATTTGTGTGTGAAGGGGTTAAATTAATAAAAATTTACTTAAAATCTTAATTACTTTAAACTAATTCATTGCTAATAAAAATTTTCCAATAATAGCATATTAATTTATTTATTCCTTATATTTAGAACAATGCATAAAAATAATATCCTCAAATGATTAAAAATACTAACTTACCTAATCTTCTACAGAATCTTGAGTGCATGGCGGATCACAAAATGTCCATTTTCACCAGATTTCTTGCACCGCCATTCAAACTTATCTGTAATATCCTTCCTTTCACACAATCTTATTTCATTCCCACATGTTGGACATTCATACTTATCCGCAATTAATCCTACACTCATACACCATTCAAGCAATTATTTTGGATTATCAGGTAAACGCAATAAAAATTTCGAATTCACTTTAGAGAGTGCCATGGGATCCAAAAATTAAGCAACACTGTTTCACACAACACACAATGAAGCTAAATACAAAATGCTATAAAGTACTGCAGATATTTTTCCAAATTTCCCCCTTTTCCGATTAAAGAACTGTGATTCGTCCATAAATGTCACATGACATCTCTCATTTCTCTCACACAAAATAATGTGTAATTGGAACTGTGTACTTCTCACATTATTGCCAAAGTCCTAGGTAGTAACCTTTATCGCCTACCAAAATGTCGTCAAACTACCTGTTACCATATTCCAAAGATTAGCCAAATCATGTTTATAAAGGTGTAAAGATGTGCACTGCGCGAAAAACGCTCTGAATGCAAAGGGTTAAATATGTTATGTTGTTTTCTTATTTATATTGGATTAAATTTAGTGCTATTTTATGAAAAAAATTAAAATTTTATGGTGTAAAAAATTAAATTTTTTTATAATTATGTTTAATAAAATTAAGTAATGAATTTTAAAGATTTGTAAGTACAATAGAAGTCCAGAAATCCGCAACGCTTGGGACCAGAGGTTGTGCTGATTTTAAGATTTTGCAGATTTTAGGACAGAAAAGATAATATTCAGACTAAAAGTGCAAAATAAATAAGGCGTATTAAATACATTTAATTAAATTGTTATATACATTAATAGAATAATTAATTATATGCATTAAATTATTATTACATATATAAACTGATTATATTACATTGTTCATTTACATTAGGCTCCTCTATTTTTAAATCAGCATGAATCTGCTTCCCCTTTTCTCTTGAACAAACATCTGGCCCCTTGTTGCATGAACAAAGTTCATGTAAGGAGTAGTCCTGAAATAGGTACCCCATCACTTCACAGCTGCCGGAACCACTCGTACAAGACAGCATCGAGTTTTGCCGATTTCGTCTCGTGTAAAGATTTCCGGTGTTAGAATCACTGTTGCTGTAAAATTTCAACAACTATTCTTTATTGTTCCGTATATCATACACAGTCCGTTTGGCAATTCCATACGATTCTGCTATAAACCGAGCAGTAGCAATTCTTAATTTATCCTCAGATTGTCAGGGGAAAAAAAAAACTACATCACTAAACAATCTCATGAAATAACAAAGCTCAGAAAGTATAACAACACGAAGCTTGAACTTGAAAAAAGAGTTGAGTTAACCCTCAAAGCGGCAAGGCCATATATGTACGGCCTAGAATATTTTTTGTGATATCTGTAAGAACGTATATATACGTGCATATTAAAATATGTCAAAGAAATTAAGGCAATATATCAAAAGGAAAGAAATCCAGGTATGAAATAACAGGAGAGTTTTTACAGTAAAATCAAAAAAATAATTTGTTCTCATAGTAGTTTTGGGAAATTTGTGCTTTCTTAGCGAAAACCTTGGCCGCTCAGAGGGTTAATTGTCTGCATTTTTACTTCGATGAAGATTGGAGGGGAAAAAACTCTTATCATGATGTCAATAATTTGGTATTTCCGTTATGACTGATTATTATTCGGTAATTATGATGTCATTATCCAGTAAGCATTTTTTTCTTCGATATTTCGTACTCCATGCTGCGGTTTCCGAAAGCTATAAATTTAATGTTTATATTTTGAGAGGCAACGTGGATTTCAGGTCGGCGGATTTTCGGTATTTGACTGTATTTTATTTAGAAAAGGCTATTAAAATTATTGTAATTGATAATATTAAATTTTGGAATTATTATTTAAAAAACCTTTGACTTATTTTAAAATTGATCTAAATGCTTAAAAAAATGAATAAAATAATTTTGAAATATTAGTACAGAAAAATGGATATGAAATTGTATTTTGAGTATAATGTAGAAAATATTTAACTCACTGATAGTGAATATTTATTGTAATGAATATAGAAACATGAAAAATTTTAGAAATTGAATTGATATGAATAATGTTATTAAAAGTAAAATATATAAAAAAAAGTAGTTTTGGAATTACGATAAATAATCTTAAATTTATGGATAATTGTATGTTAAGTATAGAGTATGTTGAAGGAATACTGGTTCAGAAACGAGGGCTTTTTATTACCTCTGTGCAATTGTTCCTTTTACTGTCCTCACAAAATGTAATTTTGGAGGCTCCCATTTTATGATTTGAGCGTAATTTTTCTATGTATTGTTATTAGTACTTTGTTATTTTTATTCAAATATATTAGTACAGTTCACAAAGTCTAGTTATCTTATGCAAGGAATGGATGCCTTTGTAACGAACTGCCGAGCAACCTTTAACTGCTCATAAATAATAATACATCAGTTAGTTCAAGTGGGTATGCCCAATAGATGGAAATGTTTGGATTTGGAGAAAGCTTTCCAGTTTGTATAAAGTAAGAAAATTAGAAATTTGGTAACAGCAGTGAAACTATAATTTCAGCAGTATTACTACTATATTTATGATGTTAAAAAGTATTTTTTATATGTAAAAGTAAGTTTCATTAAGAAATTTTGAAATTTGTTGTGATTATTTAAAATAAGTGATGGCATTTAAAATTTTTATATTTGTGATATTGTGTGAAAAACTTTGGAAAGTTTTCACACAATATCAACAAATATTATATATGATGAACAAATATGATATATTATGTGTGCTCTAGAATAATAAAAAAAACTAGTAAAAATTTATTGTATGGTACCCTTTGGCAAATCTTTTCTCTTTTGACGCCAAAATCGGCGCCAGGAAAGTACTATTTCAAGATGGCTGCTACACAAAAAATAAGAAGTCAAAGAATTACACAAACTCGGTGTCCATGTACACATCGATGTATTTTCACTTAAAAAAAATCAGAGAATTACACAAACTCGGTGTCCATGTACACATCGATGTATTTTCACTTAAAAAAAATCAGAGAATTGCACAAACTAGGCATTGCCCATTGCTTTATTTTTGCCCATGTACACATCAATGTATTTTTACCTAAAAAAAAAAAAAAAAAAAAAAATCAGGAAGCTAAAACAAAGTTAAAACTGTCATGGTAACCAGTAGTTTTGCTAACATTATCAACATTTGGTTCCCAAAAAATCTCCTTCATGCGGCGTATGTCCAGATTTGGCTAACAACCAATAGCCCTTGTCAATTTTTTCAGAAAAAACCCAAGGGGTACAGTAGAATAAAGATTAGCCAAAAAATTTTTGGACTGAAAATTTAATAGGATTCTAAAATATTATCAAAGTTTATATTTTACAATTATTCAAATAATTATTTGGTCAAAATTTTATGATTTTCATTTTTCACCTCTAAAAAGGCTACTCGATTGCTAGTGCTTATTTGCTTTGAAAGGGGCTATGTAAGATAAAAAACATGCAAATCATAATTATAAATTGAATTTACAGTAGCCCCTTAATTCCTCATTTTAATTTGTGTACTTCCTTTCTCTATTCTGAAAATAATTATAATTTTTTTATGAGCAGCATCATCTTTAGAATAATCCATATTATATGGCTTTTACATAAAATGGTGGTGTGGTTAATTTGGACTTTAAACCAAAACTTTTTCTCTTAATAATATTCCATCTTGAAAAAAAACTATACATTGCACTTCTGCTTCTCTCGCCATTGGTGCTGTTGTCTTCCTGTCGCAACAGTATAAAAAGTGTGAATATTTCGAAGCACGCATGAGTCCCAAGTGAATTGTGGTGACAGTTGTCAGTTGAAATAAAAATGAATATTTAATTTGCTTTGGTTGCCTGCTGTTAATTATGGATCAATATCTCCGCTATCAATGTTTCTAAAACATGCATATAATGTGTTCGTTCATTTGTATAAAGTAGAAAATATATTTAATACATAAAAATGATGATTTTAGGTATTGTGTAACACAAAATGAAAATATGGGATTAAAAAATGCATTTTTCTAAAAATGTTGACTGGTTTAATTTATAGAAATAATTTTTTTACTTGGCAAAATGCAGTTTTATATCTGCATAAAATTTTCATGTAATCTTGTCTAATACATATTTTCCAGTTATTCTGCGTGCAAATTATTCATTTTCTCATTGTCATGCTTTAGGAAAAAGTATAAAATAAATTGGAATAAAATGAAGGGTTGCTAAAAGGGATAAAGGTGCTACTAATAGTTTAATTTGTATGTATTGTACTTTTGTGTACTTATAAGATTTCTCATATCACTAGAATTTAGACAGATTCTGAAAATAAATTTCTTAATTCTTCAGGGTTGGAAAGCTCTAGCAGTGAAACAGTAGCAATGTCATATTTTTGTGAAAACATTTCCTGAGTTTGGGGATTTGGGGGGAGGGAAATGGAAGGACAAAATCAAAGTTGTTGAATGTTATCAGATCGAGATATTTCTAGCTCAAGAAGCCGGCAAAAATATGATAAGACAGAAGCGAAAGTGAAACATCACACTGGACTTTACAGACAGGTTATTTGATTATTTGGGTAAATTGAGTTTGTAGCCTAACATCACCAAATTTTGAGATAAATATCAAGATGGCTTTTAAACTTCAAAGTAGGACAAATTCAAGAACTTTCTGCAAGAAAATTTGTAAGAAGTTTCTCAGAAGACATTTATGTAAGTTTTAAAGCTTTGCTTTAAGTAATATCTGTGTGTCATATATTTCAAATCCCTAAAGTTATATTTCAAATATTACATATTTCAAATCCCCTAAATATATTTTAAATCCCACATCCCTTTTATTTTATCATTCAACACTTTCAAGTACCTGCATGCATGAATAATGAAAAGTTCAGGATGTAAACTTAAAAACATTGCATTAAGATTTATTTTCTTTCAGTGTTCTTTGTGATATTTTTAATTTTACATCTGTGATGTATAAGATGAAATTGTATCGATAAATTTTATGAAATTATAATGGAATTAACATAAAAAATTTTCTCTTAGAAATGCATCCTTCTCAAAGCATGAAATTTTTGTTTGTGCTGTCATAAAATGTCATCAAACAAGTAGTGAGTCTAAATATTAACACACTCTTACTAAAAGGAATCTAATATTATCAGAATTATGCTGCACAATAAAATCTTAAATTATGAATAAACTGGTTCTCCAAAAAGCAAATCTTAGCAAAAAATAGCTTGGATGACAGATAGTGTCTTGAATTATGAATATTCAGGTTAGCAACATATGATTTTTAAAAGGTATTCTAAGTAAATTCTGATACAGAATTAACACTTATGATCTATCATAAACCTTATTTTAGTATTTTCTATTGTTTTAACTGTCATAAAATAATAATAATAAAAATAAAAACTGGTTACAGGGAACTCATAGAAACATGAATTCAGTCTGGAGAAAATTATAACCAGATTGTATTGCAGGCAGACATTTTGAGAACTTTGGAAGTTTTTGGTTATCTATGATATTCTGTGTCTAGATAAGACCATGTACTTGGAAGTTAACACTGCAGATATAAAAGACTTGCTAGACCATAAAAATGAGCTCAAACAAGAAAGAACTGAGATAGCTTCAGAAGTAGCAACAAAAGGTAACTGTGGAGAAAGTGTCTTCATAGGAAAAGGAGATGAACCCAATTGTTTGATCTGTGAAATTTCTGCAAAATAGGATAAAGATGCAAGGCATGGAATGATACCACTCCGATAAATTACAAGCTAGAGTACAAGCATTTTCATTAAAAATGGCACATTTCACTTTAGCAACATTTTAAAACCTAGCTTACCAAAAGTCACACAGGGGGAAATTATGAGTCAAAGGAGGCTTAAGCTGAGTCGAATAGCTCGAAGAATAAAAGAAGAGTCTTGATATTTTTATGATAGGAGACTTTCAACATAATAGTATCTCTTCCTCATTCCTTCTCACTTATTCTGTCTGCTATCTTTCATATAGGTATATTAAAATTAAATTTTTTTATGTTTTAGTCTGTTTATTACCTTTTTTGTAGTAATTTTTGTTGGTTTTGTTTTATGTACTTTTGTATGCGGTCGAGCGGTAAAGTCGCTGAATACTGGTAGTTTGGTCTGAGGTTCGAATCCCGCAAACAAGCTGGCTGAATGGGCATTTTCGTGGTTTTCCCCATATGTAACGTGTATATGAGCCAGTTTTCCTTAGAAAGTTCTCCACGAAGGCATCCCTCCCTTTAGGCAGATAGCCCTTGGTGCTTTGCCATAATCACACACACACACACACATGCACTTTTGTATAAAGTGTGATTTTAAAAGTTTAAATAAACCATTCTCTCTGGTCCAGAAATTATTATCTCCAGGACATTAATATGTTTGAAATAGTTATTAGTAAATAAACAAATTATTGTTACAGGTAGATAATATTGTTTGAAGTAAGTGGAATTTCTTATTGTAAAATTTCTGTTCTTTTAAATTCATCCTGTTTTAATAATTATTTACTCTTTTTAAATTCCGGTCTTTTGCATTTTGTTTTTCTGGCTAGATAATGCAGTATACTCTCTCTTCCTCTCTTTATTTTTTATTAAACTTTGTATGAAGCAAAGGCATTGTTATCATCTTCAAAAAATTTTAGGGGTCATATTTCAACAGAAATACAGACAAAAGTCGTTAATCCGGACTCGTATAACGGACGATATAAGCTAAAATTATCTCTTTCAGTTAATGTTGCAGATTGCGTTGTTCCTTAATCTTCGAATTGGATCCGGCTTATTATTTTTTTGCAGACTGTTAGAGCAATTTTATAAAAGTAAGCTTGAACTTTCGATTATGTCAAATAGAATTTTCGATGCTGGAGCTCCCAAAAGATCTACAAAGCGAAAGTATGTTTCGATGTCCTTAAAACAAAAAGTGGAATTGCTGCAAAAAATGAATAAAGGCATATCCTTTGTTTCTCTAACCATTCTGAAATCTGTTTATCAATTTCACGCTGCTCTGCGGCCGGGGGGGGGACGGCGCGGTGCACAATAAATTAGAAGTTGATCTGTCAGCACTATCCTTATCTTCAGGGCAGATGTTATTTTATTTGGCTTATAATTCCTTACTATATGTAGTATTTCATTTCGATGTACTTCATCTTTGATATGATTTAAATCAAATTCCTTGTCATTATAATTCGCTTCCGATAGTGAAGAAAGTGACACAGAGGTTATTGAAAACGAAAAAATTTCATTTGACAAATTAGTCGGTATTCTCGACACAGCAATTATTAGACTTGAACAGCGGAACTTTGTAACTGAAAAAGAAATTATGTCTGTGTATAGAATTAAAGAGAAAGTATTATCACATAAAACGAAGCAACTTAAACAACTTTCATTGAAAGAAATGTTTAATAAAGTAAACAAATAAATATTAAGCTTTTTTTTTTGTAAATTTTGATACACTTTAGATCATAATTGTTCTTTATTTCATAAATTACGGTTTCTTATTTTTAATATTATAATTTCTGCATGCCATCTTACCAGATTTAAACTGATGATCTATAATCCGGAAAAATCGATAATCCGGAATCGCCGAAATCCCGACGAGTCCGGATTAGCGACTTTTGACTGTATATGTATCTCATATAATTCAAAAATGACTGCTGTAACATCTAGCTGTGCATCTCTTTTTTTTTTAATTGCAATTAGTGCAATAAAAAAAGAGCAACTTTTATTGCAAATGTGTTCTGATGGGTTCAACTTTTTTTTTTGTGTCTGTGGTTTGCAAGAATTTTTAAGAATTACAATTAGTATTGTGACTTAAAGTGAGGAGCACTTCATGAAGTTTTCATTTTCAACAGCAGGAAATGAATTATTGGGTACTTTTATATTACCTCCTTCACATTATTTGATACTGTACACCAAGGATGTCAAACTCGCGGCCCACAAAAAATGTTTTTACGGCCCGGCCAATATATCGACAAATAATAATATATAATAATAAAATAACATATCGACGAAGGAAAAAAATGAAATGTTTACTGCTAAGTAATTAACGATAATTTATTCAGTGTTGTTAGATTACTCACAGCGAGCTGACACACACACTACTTAAATTACAAATGCGTGTGAGTAGCTTGCGTTCAGCTACCTTCGGCTTTTGGGGGACACATGCCCTCAGAACTTGTACACATCCCCCGATAGCCGAATGTGGCCGAACTCATGGTCTCAATTTTCCAATCATAGTTTTGTACGATATATATGTGCATGCATGTGCATGCACTTTGCTTTATTATTGATTATTACTTAATTCATATTGTTACGGATTTCATAGTTATTTATTTATTTAGTTTTTTTTTAATTTTGAATTGTAATTAGATTTGCTTCATGTTGCCTTAGCAACGCAGACGATTTTTGAAAAGACAGCTGCGTTGGAATGTTAAAAATAGAACAGCGTGTGCATTTAATACCTAATAAATAAATATCTCGTAATTGCTGTTGCCATCCACAAAAATCCAGATATTTATAGATGTTTTCAGTATATTCGAGAAATTAATTATAAAGCTTATAAAAGCCGAGAACAAACAACTCATCTCAGTAGTAGCTTTAGTTCTAGCGAACTGTTTGTTTACTTAATGCTGTGATTGATTTGTAGTGATTTCGCTGTGAGATAGAATTAGTTTCTCTGTTTTGAATTGATTTTTGCTAAATGTTTATTTTGCTAAACGTTATCATTATGAACATGTTTGACATAATTAAAGCATTCAAATGTCAACTAGTTCTTTGGGAAAAACAACTTAAAAATGAAGATTTGACGCACTTCCCGACGTGCAACATGAACAAATCAAATTTAGATGATACTTGTTTGTATCAAAAATACGCAGAAAAAATTGCAAATTTAACAACTGAATTTGAAACGAGGTTTAATGATTTTAATTCCCTCAAAGACAATTTTTTTTCGTTTTCTCGATTTTCTCAATAAGTATTGACTCAGTACCCAGCCATATGCAAATGGAGGTGATCGAGATTCAATGCAACTCAAATTTGAAAGCAAAATTCATTGAAGTGGGCGTGCCTGAATTTTACAAATATTTACCAGCCAGGTTTGAAAATACTCGAAAATTCGCATATGAAATTATTTCCATGTTTGGTAGCACTTATCGGTGCGAGCAGTTATTTTCAGTCATGAAAGGTAATAAGTCTCCTATTAGAAACCGTATTAATGATGCTCACCTTGGGTCAGCATTGAAAGTTATCACTGCAAACAAAATTTCTCCCGAAATAGGAAAGATAATAGCAGAGAAGAGATGTCAAGTATCAGGACGTAAACATTAAATTTTTCTTGTTCTTTTCTATATAAATATATATATGTTTATTATTGTATTATTCGAAATAAATCTACGTATCTATGAAAATTGATTTTTTTTTTTTTTTTTTTTTTTGCGGCCTGCCTAAAGTTAAACCTTGTTTGTTTGGCCCAAGTGTACTTATGAGTTTGACATCCCTGCTGTACACCATCACATTATGATTAAATCTAATTTTGTATACCATTACAAATTTTAGAAGGCGTAATTGATAAGGAAGTACCTGTTGTTATTATCTTTTAATGTCACATAACTTTTAATGAATAAACAGGAAGATGTTGAAGAACTTAAATTTTGATAAGAAATAAAAGAGAAACAAGAAATGTTCAATAGAGTAAAGAGTGTAAATCGTAGCTATTAGGATTTTATCTGACTGAGACATTCTTGATGTTACGTAGTGTGGAGAAAATGAAGATACAAGTAAACTAGTGAAGTAACTGCGAACTACGAACTTGAAAAGTCGAACTAAAATCTCCTCATCTTATAGCAGTCAAGCAGCTTTTGTCAAACACATGCAGGGGTGTGTGGCCGTCCAGCATAATACCTGCCCAAGCCATCAGACCTTCACCACCATAATGATCCTTTATCTGTAAAAAGTACTGTTCTCCACTGAAATTTGGCCCAAGGAACATCTTGTCTGCATCATGCTAAGCATGTGCTGAAGTGTTCTTGTGTGCTGCAGTTAGCGAAACACGAACAGCTGTCTTGGTATGGAGTCCTGTCTTATGAAGCCTTCCGGCAACTGTAGGCCATGAAACTTGGATTCCAGTGGCAGCGTACAGCTCGTGTGAGAGCTGTGAAGCAATCATATTTCGATGTGATGAAAGTGCCAATAACAATCGTCCTTTTTCATTGTGGATCTTGGTCGACCATGTCCTGGTCTTCTCAATATAGATCTAGTGTTCTGAAACTATTTCCAGGAGGCACTGAGTATTCTGTTGAGCTCTCTTGTCACCTGCAATTATGATTTTGCATGCTTCCACTCTGCTGACAATCATCGATTGCATTTCATCATTCATATGTTCATGGCTACTCACTTTACCTGATACTTTATTTACCGATTCTCATGAGAAACATGACAGATGTGATGCAGGAATACGAACACACAGATCAACGAAAAACCTTGTGCGCTTATATCCCTTCTACAGTCACAGCTCTGCAGATACGTAAGCACATATATGCTTATGCTTTCAACTCTGAACATTTGCATAATTCTTTGGTGGCATAATTAGTACCTTTGGCTCAATTCTTTTTATAAAAGTATCATAATTTGCAAATTATCTTAATTCTGCATACACATGTATGTATAGATATAGCATATGTATATCTGTATGTATTTATCTAACTATATATATATATATATATATAATAATAATAATCTTTCTCTCTCTCTCTCTCCATATATATATATATGGAGAGAGAGAGAGATAATTATCATTTATAAACTTATGGTCGTAATTAATATGTTGGTTTTTAAAAGACCGAAGTATATTTCTTCTATGTAGTTGCAGCTATTTTATATATTTTGTAAGTACCTGTGGTGAATGATGCATGTGGCTATCATTCAGTTACCTACTGTTCAAACCCTAACTGAATTGTTCTCCATGGCAGTCAGGTGTCAGAGGGAGTTGCATACATTTGCCCTAAACGTAAGAGGGGGAGGGAATATCAGACACTGTATGACCTTTGAAAAATAAATTAAAATTTTTTTAAGCAGGAATTTGTATTAAAAATATTAAAAAAAAACATTTCTGTTAAAATTCCATTAATGTGCCGTTTTTATTTATTTATTTTTTTATATGATACCTAAACTTACTGACGCATAAACTCAGTACATACTCAACCTCGAGTAAGGAGCTGGTAATTGTGGAAACATAAAATAAACTTGTTTAGCATTGTAAATCTTCAATTACTTAAATGCAAAACTATAAATATGAAAGTCGTAAATATTGTACGAAAAACTATAAAGAATTTACATTTTCATCTTGTCTATCGGATTAGAATTTATTCATTTGTTTCATATTTATTTAATACATACACTTTATTCACATATTAGACATTGATTCATTACATTACACACATTCAGAATTACTGATTAATAATTATCAATAATTATCCATATTTATTTATTATTAGTTCATTGTTACATTACTTTTTTTTTTTTTTTTGTAAAAGTCTGTTTTTTTTCTTCTTTACTCTGAAGATCAACTGTACTCATTTGAGCTGCAGTAAGTTGTGAGTGCATGCAGGTGGACCGCAATCGAAAAAGTTTGGAAAACATTGCATTCACCTTTTGGACTTTACTGTGAGTTACAATTAAAAAAATGATGGAAGAACCCTTCTTCTATATTTTAGACTTCTTTAAATCTTATCCATATTTTCCTTTTACTAGTTATTGCATGCAGAATGAAAATAAGAACACCTGGAACTAGCCAAAAGAATATTTCGTGATTACTCAAGGTACTGCTATTCATTGGTTGTGGAGTTTTAATCCATTTATGGCTTCAGAGATATTTGACATAAAATAAAGGTATTGTGAGTGTGCCATTTGCATTTAGAATAAGCAGAGAGTATTAGATAGGAGCATTGTTAAATTTTAGTACATTTTGACAGCAAAGTGAATAAAGAATAGCTCTTGTATATGTTGACGTAGGGTTAATTCTCTAGGTGACATGAGTGTAGATTTTATGTGTTCATTAAATCTGTCTTACTGTTTATTCATTGCTTTCCTTTTCATATAAAATATTTTGCTGTTTTATTTTTGTAATAATACCGCAATCCCACTTTTATATTGGGTATGAATTATTATGCTATTATAATGCGAAATATTATATGAAAACAATGCAATGTAAATGTTATGAAAATGTCATTTGTGAAGTAGTGGTGATAGGTTAATGTACCATGATTTGAACATCCCAGCTACATTATTTATCATTTTGCTGATATAACAGTTGGGACGTAATCATTTTGTAGGATGCTGAATCATTTGTTTTATGACTGGGTAATCTGAGGCTGTCATAAATAAATAGATGTTTATTTTCTTGTAGGGCTTCACACTTGTATGACTTTTTCGTGTATTACGCTAAAACTCTCCTGCAGTTTTTTTTTTTTTTTTTTTTTTAAATTTAAAAAAGAAAAGGAAACATCTGACAAGTTTATTAAATGTGAACATTGGAACATCAAGTTATAATCATTATCAGAGTAATTTTTAGTTATATTATGAAATATCAAGTATTCAGGTACAGCTCATTGCAGAACTAATTTTGGAATTTATCTCAAATTTGTTTATGCCGGAAGTATTGTCTGAAATGTATCGAGTCATATAATACAAAAAATTAAAACTGAAATTATAAAAAAAGTCTGTATTTATTTAGAAAAAAACAAAAGAAACATTATATCTAGACACAGGCCTCTTAAGTAATTGCACATTCTTCTCTTAGCTTTGTTTTCACCATTCAAAACATTTTTCTTCTTTCTTCAAGTTCTTTACTGGAATTGCAAATAATTTATCATCTGAATATCATGAACAGCTCGTAATTTTTCCTTTTCAGTGGTGATAGACCTTAAATCATCAGAGGGCCTATTTTTGGCTGAAGATTGGCTGAGCCATTTGACTGATAAAAAAAAAAAAAAAAAAAAAAACTCATAGGATATGTTGGTGGGTGGACCAGGTGTTAGGATGAAAGTTGCCCAGTGCTCCAACCACTTTTCTCATATTCCTTATCACACTTATCACAATTGGGACTTTTTTGGCCAGTCAAAAAGCATAGTTAAAATAACTTTAATTTTGCTGCTTTTCTATATCTTCTTATGAATGTGATGAATCAGAATTTTGGGATCATTGAACCTGTTTTCAGATTATAGCCATAAATGTGTATTCTAGTTATGACCCTTTTGAAGAAATCCTGCCTTATAAAGCACTCTGAAACAAGTATGCCAAGATGTGTCTTCTGTTATGGTAATAGAAACTATGGAATAAATTTTCCTGCAGCATGTTTCATGTTAAGATCTACCATGAAAATTTCTAACACTGGAATGTTGAAGCCTTATAGTTTTGGAATTGTCATTTGTCAGTTTTTGTTGATAGAAGCTTATACATATTCAACATTTTCCAAATATGGATAACTTTCAGTATTATCCTGGCAATCTTGGAATAATTTGTATCATATCTTTATTCATTCTGAACTTACTGCATTGTTTCCAAGAGCCTTTTGAATCATCTGAATAGTTTCTGCAGTTGAACATTTCACTTTTTACAAATTTAATGCAGATTTGCCACTATGCAATCCGTCATTGCAAATGCAATGATCACTCACTAGTGACTAGCTCTTGCTCCCAACTGGAGCAATCATTCATGCCCATTTGTGTGAGTCCTATTTCATATTTTCATTTGCACTGTTGCATGACAGTCCACTTCGCTGTCATTAGCTGCCAGGTTATGTTGTGGTTTTGCAATTTGTTCTTAATATATAAGGCATGTCCAAATGAAAGTGAGACTGTGATAAATTTTTGCAGTAGTTTATTAGTTTGAATACATGTACTATACTTGGAAATTGAAGAGTAGTGCATAGGTGATGATATAACTGCATAAATATACTGACCTTCTCGGTTTGACAAATGTACACGAGTACATAAGATAAACAGTCATGTAAGCAAAGTCATCCCATTCATTTTTGTGCAACAAATCATTAATTACCTATATATTATTCACTTTGACTGAAGCAAGTGTCTCATTGGTCCACAAGGTATAAATACTATCAGCTTCTTCACAAAGAAGTGTGTGTATCCTGGTTATTCCATGTCATTTGCATACATTCGTCTATGATTAAAATTACAGTGCCATTATAAAACTCTACTACATGACATACATGTAGTCCCATACACATTCTTTGTTTCAATGTAAATATCAGTTTCACTAACTCCTTCAACGGGAAAAATGCTGAGCTGGCTAAAGGAAATGAATCAAACTCTGTCATTTAGAGAAATCAATTCGGCTGAAGTTTATGAAGCAGGTGGGTCACCTGCTGTAAAAACTGCTCTGCTTTTATTCACATTTAAATGTGGCTTCAGTGTGTCAACCTAGAGTATTTTGTATCACTTTTAATTCCTAGAAGAAAAGGACCTACGTAAAATTTTGTTTGGTTGGAGGAAACCATATGTGAGAAAAGATACTGACTCCTTTGCTAAAGAGGCAGCTATTACACCCAGTTCAAATGTTAATAACATAAAAGGTAAAAATCGTATTTAAAAAAAAAGAAGCAAAGAAGCAGTCCAAAAATAAATCATATGTGGTAGAATGCATACAAGAAGGACAGAACAGGAATACATTTTTAGGACCCCAGAACTTCTCCATTGATTGCACAGTATAGTCCTGCACTAACTGTGCATCTCTAACCCAATTTTCATCTGAGGGTTCTCTCATCCCTTTTCTTCTACCACCAAACTACTTCACAGGACTTCCACCTAACTATTATTTTTTGTGGCTCTATGCCACATAAATACTATACACTTACAAACATCCTTGCCTTCTCTGGGATTTGAACTTAATCCCATTGGCAGGACAGCTAGCATTGCTAATAACTATACTGATCAGGATGACATCCCAAGGCAAGAGAACACGTTAATCAATTTGTATAATCAATGAGAAAAGATTTCTCGCTTATCCCAGTTTAAAATAATTTGCATAATAATAATATAATTAATGTACATAATAATAAATAATAATTTACATAATAATAAAATAATTTATATAATAATAAATAATTTACATTTGGATACAGCCTTTTCCTTACCTAGAGAAATATCTCTTCTTCAGACTATTGTATATTTTGCAAAAGTGGCTCACCAAAACACTAAATCTTCTCAAGTACATCAGCACAAGCACATCATAGTGTTAGACCAACCACAAACTAAAATTTAAAAGATATTTTATAAACACTCTAAAATTTAATCATAAAATCAACAATATTATAAAGTGCATTTCGGAACAAGGTCAAGATGTTTGTGTGTGGTAATTGTCATGAAAAAAGTATTTTTCTTAACACTTCAGCTAGGAGGGGTTTTCGCTGAGAAACTCCATATGTACCTGTAATTGCCATAAGAAAGAAATATTTTTTAGATTTTAATGCCAAAATTATCCTTTTACTTTGGGTTTATGCACTTTTAATGTATAGTTTTAATTCCATGATCATATTTCAAGATGCATCATTTATGTACTTATGAAGACGTTACAAAAAATATTCTAGTCCTTATGTGTATACACTCAGAGGATTATGTGCAAAATAATTCAAAATAATAACTGTATGAAAATATTTTAGAAAAATAGCCTAGAGCTCCTGTAGGATATGTTTCACTTGGAAATGAAAGTGGGTTATGCAGATCGGTAGAGCTTAGCAAAGTATTGTTGACTGTTCTATTAGTACCGTATAGCATTACACCAACTGAAAGAGTTTTTATCATAATGTAGAAGAATCCAACTAAGTTTATCCACAGACTCGCTGAATGCATTTTTTATGCAGAAAATAATTTATTCCCAACATTGTTTTTCACAGAATAAGTTTACCAGTGGATATTCGGCTGCAGTAGAATGTACAGCAGTGTTGACTTTTTAACTTATGTTGACTTTTGTCTTAATGTTTTAAATTTTAAAATCTTTTTTATTTAGTGTGCAAAATTTGAAGTAATCTACCTTTTATGTGGTATAAATTCCAGTTTGCGCTGTTGATTGCCTTTCTTTTAATCTGGTGAATGCGATCATAATTTATTTATGTGTTATAAAGCATAAACCTTCTGAATTATAGCCTTCTGAAAGGTTTTGTAAACAAATTTCATTAGTGTTAAAATGCTAATTAAGGAAAAGTATGGTAAATGTCGAATAGCCAGCTGAAGTCATTATGTATGGGTAGATGAGAGGAGAAATAGGTTTGCACATCTACAATATTAGGATTATGTGGAAAAGATATTATTTTCAAATTTATAATGGATTTCTTTCCTGGATGATATTTAGAGTTGACTCTCAATTTATGCTTGATCTGTAATGTATGCTGTGTAATTGATTCTTCACTATTGTATAGAATTGTATGTAAAAGAAAAATCATTCCTTATGTAATATCTTCCACATACTTGTATTAACTAAAAGTATAATTTTGTGAATTATATTTTAATTAATTGGTTATTTAGTTTTCACAGAGCATCTAGGGACAAAATTTCTTTTAGTACCAGGCCTGGTGGTAGGCATTTTGCCATCCAATAGAATCTCAATGGCTCTAGATTCTACCACCTGTTATTGCTTTCCTTAATTGTAAGTCAGTAGGGGCAAGCAATAAAGTCACTGAACTCTGGTAGTTTGACCCTTGTATCAAATTGTAGCTAATAAGTTGGCAGCATAGCTGGTTGGGAGCTAGTTTCCCTTAAAACATCCTCCACAAAGGCATCCCCTCCCATAGGCGGAAAACCTTTGAGTTGCTTTGCCTTAATCAATTAACCTGAACTTTAAATTGTAAAAATTTTGCTGCCTAGTGTTTCTCTAAATCCTAAAAGCTCTCCTCTTTCTAAATTCTGCCATTCACTGTGGCTGCACCAGGTTTGGCACAGACTTAGTTAGTACATAAACTGACATGAAACGTTCATGAGCATCCTATGGATATGCTTTTAGAAATAAATTCTTGTCTCTGTGTAGAATAATTAACTTTAATTTGTTCATTATGAACTATTTTTATTTTATGTTGCTAAAAATTCATTGTTCAGATAATTGAAGCTGTGAAAAAGAATTTTTATTCAACAATTAAAAACATAAGGGTTATTGGATGTAGATAATAAAAAAGACATGGATTTTTTTAAAAAATATCGCATTTAAGTGATAAAATTTCCAGCTGAATTTTATAATTAATGGGAAAGTTAATGTTTTATTTTACTGCTCAAGTATATGTATATTATCTTTAATAAGACTTACCACAGAAATTTTAAAAGTTAATTTAAAGCGTTATCAGATAGTGTTTGCTATGTAAGTGCTGTGGTTTCAGCAAATTTGGAATAAAAATAAATATTGTGAAATTCCTTCCCCCTCTCTTTTTTTAATTTCCAGAGTATTATTGGGAAAAGTATTTTATGTGTAAAATTAATCTGTGTTTGGAACCACATTTGCATAAAATTTGTTTAGATTGCAAACATCATGTCCACATTTTTCGTAATTTTTACGAAGATTGTTTAAGTTCTATGAAATTTTGCTTGAAATTCATTTATTAGAAATTTTGCATACTTTTGTAAAAGCGCCAAAAAGTCTGCCAAATTGGCGATTTCTCACCGAATATATGTTTAAAGTGCAACTCTTGGCTGACACCAAAGTTGCGATTTCAATTCGTCCTTTTTATTCAAAAACAAGCTTTTTGTGATATGATTTTTTTACTGTGCCTCTCTGACTTTAGCAACTTATCAGCATTTTAAAATCAATTTATCTGCAAAAAAATTTTATTCTGTAATTTTGCGAATACTTTTCTTTTACAAATGCAATAACATTATTACGGGATTAAAGTAAAAGTACTGTATTAAAATTCTTTTAGATAATAAGCATTTACATTTTCCCCTGGCATATTTAGAAATGTCTCTACCTTACGTTTTGTCAATTTTGGATACTTAGATTTTTTTGAAATTTAAACAGGACAGATGGTTTAAAGCCTAGTTTCTTAACAGTATTTTAACGAAAGCTAGAAGGCTATTTGTAATTATGTAAAGTTCATTTGACAAACTTAATAAGTTCCCCCCTCTCTCATGCAACTGTTTCAGAATTTTCAAATACACGTTAGTTTTCTTTGCAAAATTCACCTGACGTATTTGTTAGATTTTTGGCCAAAAATCTCAATTCTGACGAAGTCGGTAAGCATGCAAAAACTCTTTGCCATTTCAAAACATCTAAAGACAGAAAGAGTGCAGTATCATAATTTTTGTGAATAAAAAAACTGCGTCTTCCTCCGATCATACATATCTGAGCGCAAAACGATGAAGCTTAATTGCCTACATTTAATGTAATTATCCTACTCTGTCGTTGCCTGTCATTGTGATTCTAATTAGGACTGCTTCAAATTTTAGTGCTGTTTTTCATATGACACTTAATATAATTATCCTGTTGTGTTTAAGTAGTTTGTTTTCTCTGGCAGGTTTCATTTGTGATTCTTATGAAATGAATTTTTGAAATAGGAGGCATTCTTACATTTTAATCATTTTTATTGTAATAAATGTAACTAATTATTTACTTTAACAGTTTGGATGAATTGTACCTTTTATGGTAATCAGATTTCAGAATTTATGCTATTTACGACTAATCACAATCAAATCACAGAATGAGTTTTGTTTAAGGGTGACAAAAAGCAGTTTTTCTAAGATAACCTCTCTGATAAATAAATAAAAGGTTTATTCAGTATGATGATTATTTAAGAGCAGTTAAGTTTGCAGTTAGCAATCATTAGTGAGATATCCAGTTCTTATTTCCAATTTCTAATGTTTTTGTTTTTCCTCATTTCAGTCAGGTACAGTTTTGGATTAAATGAAATAGAAGTATATAAAAGCATGCAAATAAACAATAGGATAATTATAGAGGTATATAAAACAGTATCTGGGTAAGTTTTTTAAATGCTGGTATCAAAATATAAAATGCAAATAACGTTTGATACATGAATTCTTATTAGTAAGTATGCATAAAATATCTGAATTCATTATTACATCCTCCGTTATTTAAACGGCGCCAAAAGCCATCTTAATAATAGACTGCGGCAAGACTGCAATCCTTCTTGTGGTGGACAGACAGACTTATAAGGGAGCATTCACACGGTCGTCTAATCGTTATTATTGTCCGTTTTAAGTAGAAAAATTCATTATTTCTGTTCATGTTTGTAGAATAGGGTTTAAGCTACAGCCAGTCAAGAAAGGTAAATTTGCACATTATGAATTGTGCCGCTGACTGAACGAAATCGTTGACCGAATACCAGGTTGCTGTGATTGGTTGGTTCTTATGCCAGGTAAACATATGGTCTTCGTTCAGATGACGGTTTTGTCTTCATAAAGCTGTATGGTTTAAGGCATAAAAATAAATTCAGTTCACACCAATTTAACAGGGTTTAAGTCACAGCCAATCAGGGAAGGAAAATTCGCACATGCGTAAATTTGTTGCTGACTCAGCGAAACCGTTGACCCGCTTATTCACAAAGCCTACAGACCGTTTCTTCTGCTGTTTGCTCCGATTGGTTAAAAGAGGTAGGGTTATAGAATCTAGTGCTTGGCGACTTTTGGTTCATCGCCTATACAATTTGTATTTGAGCGTCGTGTACCAAAAAGTGAGCATAAACCACCGGAGAAACCGCAACGCAGTGGTAACGAGCGCGGGAATAATTCTCAGGCTTCTAGGTCGCCGGTTCTATCCGCGCTCGTAGCTTTTAAAAACTTTGCTCTATAAGGATTTATTTTTATTTTAACTTTATTGAATGACTTTGTCATTATTTGTCTTTTCGCCTTCGGGTACGATGTTAAAAATTAAACGCCTTTATTTTCTCTATTTTTGTTAATGTTAATTTTTCTTATTTTTATTTACTGGTTTGTACTCTTTGTAGTAGGTATCATTAAGCAAGATTACGAGATTACCAAGATCCCGAAAAGCGTTTCAATAGAAATAGCGCATAATGGAATAAAATATAATTTTAGTTATACTTACTCGTAAAAAGAATAGGTATCCGACTCCCTTAAATGTTTACTGAATGTTTTCATTTGATTATTTTTTTAATATTCCTTTATTTGTATAAATTAATGCGCTATGAAAATTTACACAATAGACTCTTCCTAAGTGAAATAACGAAAAAGTGCATATGCTGTCTCCATATAAACACCTTTTCTTGTAAAACAATTACGTGGTTTTAAAAGTTTAAATTCAAATACAAATAAACTATTAATAAGATCAGTAGGTTATTTAAGATATATTCCACACAATTCCTCTAAGCTTTCATTCATAAACTAAAAAAAATGTTGAATGAAATAAACGCTGTTTCCGTTCGTTTAGCGTTAATTACCACGCCTACAAGGCGATAACTCGCCATTCCAAATATGACCGCCAAGCAGATGTTTCCTCCAATGAGAGCAGCCCGTAGCGAAATTGTCTGTAGGCTTTGTGAATATGCCGTTGACCCATGTTTCCTTTGCTGTGGTTGGTGGGTCTTATACCAAATTGGTATAAACTTAAAAAGTAGAACTTCTAATAAAAATCGTTAAAGCAGTTTTTGTGACGTCGCAAGGTGTGATCGTTTAGCAACGAAGCTCTTATGATTTTAAAACCACCGTTTGAACGAAGCTTAAAAGTTCAACTACTAGAACATTTAGACCAAATCCTTCTGCCAATTTTCATGACGCAGCAGGGTGTAGTTTGCGAGCAGTGGAGTTCGGCTTATGCCACTTCTGCCTTGCAAAGCCCTCTTATGATCGATCCATATGGCCATGGCTAAGACTGCCGGCCAATTAACGACCATTTACGAAGAGCTCTGAATAGGGTTGCCCCCTATTCCGTAATCTGTTAACAAGGCTGTTGGCGCTATTTAAATAACGAATGCCCAAGAGTAACAAGGAAGTACCGATAAATATATGCCATTTTTGCGTGACATTTGCTCTTAAACAAGTGGAAGGGAAGTTCTTTGAGGTGTTTAATTGTTTTCAGTTCATGTTTTGATGTCCTGCCGAAATTGAAAGTACTGCCACTCAAGGAAAATATTTGTTGAAAGCCTCCTACCTAAGCAAAGTGAACTAAATGTACAGCTAATAATCAAGTCTGTTCTTTATTACATACATAAATGTAGTATTACATAAATGGCATTATTCTATGATGAAATAAATAGAATCAGTTTGCAAGCTCACTTTTAATCTTATGGTATATATGCATTTAAATTTTTTTAAAAATATTCTTTAGATTTTAATGTTTGAGAGTTAGAAATGTAATCAGTTTTCAGATTGCAGTTTTTTAATAGGTATTTAAAAAAAAGAACTGTGAAGGCATATTCTGGCATAGAGTTTTTAAATGTGTGCTGTATCATATCGCATGAGAGATTCATTTCTTATTTTGCTTATGTATATAAATTCAAATATCAAACTCAATATAGCAATATAAATAAATTAAAAAAACACAAAAATTTCAAAAACTAATGTATTAAATAACTGTAAAAATAAATATATATAAGAATTTTTCAAATTGCATTAATCTGTTAACTTTTTAATTCATAGATTTGCGTATAAAATCCGTTTAAATTTAGAGTCATTGAAAGTTTCAAATATTTTTGGAAATGATTTTCAAAATTTGAGAGTTTTGATGGTTTAATGTTTATGAATCAAAATAGCGCTTGTTTTTTTTATATGTGTGTTATTGAAACTGTTGAAGCTCTAATTTTTTACTTTTTTATGCGAAGTAAAGGAAATATTGTAGTCGCGAAAAATTTTGGGTATCACATTTCATAAAAATACTCATTTTTACCGTTCCGGAATTTGGACGATCTTTTTACTTGACTTCTATACGTAAGGACAAAGGAAGGGATTCTTGTTTCCAAAACGAATTTAAAATAGATTCAGAAGGGACCTTTTTTCATGATGTGTGTACGTGTATATATGTATGTTGCATGACTCAAAAACGATCAGCAGTGGAACGTTGAAATTTTGTATATGGCACTACTATAACACTTAGTTGCGCGTCTCTCTCTCTCTCTCTTTTTTTTTTTGGGGGGGGGGCTGCAATCGGCTGTACCAAGCACATGCACATAACTAACCCCTTACTCGGCTCGGTGAGCTATTTTGTATTCTTATTTGTTGTTAAATTGTGCATTTTTTTCCTTTAAAATTCATTGAATTATGTTGTTCTTTTAAGGTTTTTATGCTTTTAGTTAATCTGCATGCGATACTCGTAGAATTATCAACAGTTTCAGCTGAGCTAAACATGGCAGTTATTTTACATTTGAAAATCTTAACAGTGAAGTCAGCTGGCAATTGGTGCACCAACTTCAGTGGCTTTCCTAATGGGAACGAAAGTTAACTTTAAATTTTTGTGCATCCAAAATTTTGTCTTTAAGCCCGTTTGCCGAATTGCTTGTTTTTGTGTAGAAACTCTATTTTATTTGAAAAGAGAAAAAAACTTTATTTTAATTCAAAAAAGTGTTTTCAACTATTTTAACTGCATTGTGTTTTTTAGGTTTTACGGCATTTTCAAATTTTTAATGAAGATGTTTTGAGTTTTTATATATTTTTGCCTTGCCTCGGAGTGAGAACTGTATTGATTGAATGGAAAATATATCTCGAATGAAATTCGAGGAAATAAGTTTAAATGAAATGCAGGAAACAATGTGTGTAATTTAATAGATCGTACAAGGAAGTCGTATGGTGTCCACATCAGATTTCTTAATTTACAATTGCCTATAGTATTTTTGTGACAAACTACAACGTCTTTGCATCGGTATCGGTTTTGTGATATTAATCTACCGTCCCTTTGGCCGATTGCTGTATTCAGCGACGTTCTCTGTCCGAAGTATTTAAAGGTGCATGGAATTTATTACTGTCACATTTTAATTATCTTATACCCTGCCTTTCGTTCGCAGGCAAGTTAACGGAACTTATGTTAATGATTGCTTCCTGTCACAGTACCGGATCGTTCGTTCACAGTTCCTGCCTGCGTGTGGTGACGTGAGTCTGTCGTGTGATCAATCGTCAGTGGTTTTTTCGACCTTCATTTAGCTCAGATAAATGCGTGCGGTTTGACTTTCCCTTCCCTCTCTCATTAGTAAAAAATTTACCTGACTTTAATGCATTCTGAAAAATATAATCTACAAGGAGAATGGTTGATCGTCGTCCCTGTTTTTTTGGGGGAAAAGAACAGTCTTTTTTTTTAATTCTTTAATTTGTTCAGTTTCCCTTAGTTTGTGGTTACCTTTTGCATATACGAAGGCATTACAGGAGGGTTCACAAAATATATTAAAAATGGTTTATAAAAATTTTATCTGTAATATAATACAGTAAAGTTGGTAGTAAAATACTCACTGGAATGTGCATGATGAAATAGTGCTAGACGTGTTCTGTATATCTAACCTTTTTTCAGCATACGAATTCTTTGAATTGGGCACTCAGCTTTGTGGTAATTTCAATGACACACAACCCTTCTGCCCAGTACCGAAACATACCCGCAATTGTTTTGCATTTGCTGTGGCTTCCTTTAGTAGATTTTTTTCTTCTTTTTTTGTATCCCCCCAAAATTTGCTGGTATTAGCACAGGTAGAAGCGGACGGGACGCTTAAACACACAGCTGGTTGTATAGGTATAGTTCTGGCGCATGGACTGTACAATTCCAACCCAATTTTGAGTGAGAACATACCAAGGGCTCAATGCAACGATTTCTCACCCATCTTCCTCCACCACCAGCCTCTCGTGATGACTTTAGGTTCCCAGTGTATTTTACCGCACAGATACTACAAAACACTTACAAAACGTCGATGCCTTCTCCTACATTCGAACCCAGACTCATCGGTACGGCAGTCAGCATCATTAACCTCGATACCACTGGTATTAGTAGTCGTATGAGTCACCAAGATGCTTTGGGTATTGATGCGACATCACGTAAGTTAAGTGTGCTCTTGGAGAGTATCCAGAGCTCCCTATCATGTGCCATCGTTATTCAGAGTATTTCCAGGATGATGTGATAACACATTCATATCTAAAATGCTTTCAGGGTGCGAAGTTCTAACGTTATCAAAACATTTCGGATTTCCTCACATGAATTCTGAATCTTGTATAGCGGTTGAACGTAATCTCCACTTAGCTCCTGACATTGCGACTTCTGATTTTTATTCGTGAGAGATGGAAATATTAGATATTGCAGTACTAATATGAGGGCCCATTGGGAATTTCTATTTGAAAGCCTTGAAGTTGTTAGTAATTTGAAGATTTTTATAGGCGTAGAAGGTGGACATATTAAGTACCTTGATGCATATTGATGAACCCTGCATATTCCTCATCATTAAAAATTTTAGTATTTAACACTTGAATTGTCATCATGGGATATCATTATTTTCACTATGCGAATTTCGTTCCCGACAAAAAAATTATTGCCTCTTTACATGCGGAAAATGTTGGTTACAGGTCTCTTGTTCCGATCCAGTGAAACAAATGCTGAGTTATGTCTTAGAAAATTAAATGTTTTCTTTTTAAATTGGTGCAAAAGTCTGCGTGTTACATTAATTTATGGCATAATGATATAGAAAGTTTGTTGTGCCAAATGGCCTTGCTGTTTCGAACAGATTGTTTTACATGTATGGTTTTTATGGTACCGAATTTCCTGGAATTAATCCTTAAACCAATCGTAACTGTTCCAGTAAGCTAAATTGCAGCAGGGGCTGAAATCGGAATACTGGATTGAATTGTAATTTTTTTTTTTTTAAGTCGAACATTACTTATTTATTTATTTATTTTAAATACCTTCCAGGAAATATATTCAAGTATTTGTGGAATTCACATCTTTGGAAAACAGAGTATTGCCGCTTCATTTAGAAGGAACATTTGTTCTAAGCCTTGTTCACAGATGATCCATTTAAATAAACGTCCATTTACTGTATTGAGTAATTACGTTTTTAAATATATGCACAGATTGAAAAACGAAATGGGTGGGTCGACTTGGCTTTAATTTACGATGAAATAATAATATCGTTGCAGCTTCCCCTTTCTCCGTACCGGCCCACCAGCGGCCAAACGGTGAATTCGCTGAACATTAATAGTTCGATACGGGGTTCGGTCGTGGCTTTCCCCATGTGGAAAGTTTATACGAGCAAGTTTCCATAGAAAGTCCTTCACGAAGGCATTCCTCCTCTTAGGTAGGTAGCCTAGGTAGTTTGCCATAATCAATTAAACCAAACCAAACCCTTCTCCGAATGGCATTTGAACCTCATTTTAAATGCAAGACTTTGTCGTTAATCTTTAATTTGTGGAGAAATAATTTTTAAAGCAGCGTGCTTACGCTGAAGCTTAAAATTGATTTAATTGTTAAAACTGAAATCTGCATACCAGGCTACGATATCAGCTTCAATCCTATAATTTTCGTATTTTTGCAGTTTGAATAGTGAACTCCTCAGGGTGTTAGGCTGTGATCTGAAAGTTCCAAGTAGCATTTTTTTATTTATTTATTTTAAAATTTCTATTTTTTAGCTTAAAAAAATTACAATTGAAATTCTTGGACTGACTTGCAAAAGTAGTGCATTATGTTTCTGAAGATGAAACTGAAGGATCAGCTTGTAAAAGGGGTAACTATCCTCTTGTAATTAATTCTTTAAGATTCTGAGTGAGCATTTGTAGCTCATGTCAGAGTGCGAGTGGGAGTTTTTTCCAAGGTAAAGGAGGTGTCGTGACATGCGCAGGTTTCTCTCAGAAGCTTGCCCTTGTAACTTTGATATTTCGCTTACTTTGCATTTTAGCTACCCACCCGTACTTCCCTCTCGTGATGCGAATGATTGGGTTCACACGTTTTGGGTAAAAGAATGCTGTTGAAAAGTGATGGCTGTAAACATACAAAATGTAAAGTTTTGACTGAAACTTGGTTCGTTTTCTAAATTTAAATTGGTCAACTTTGCTCATTAGAGGACCAATTTAAGATATATGGTGCCATGAACCGTTATCTATGTTTTGTTGTTAAACCACTGTTTAGGAGTAACAATTAAGACTTAGGATATAACTCTCGAAATACGATTTTGCGTTGATTTGCTTTAAGTATTATAGATCTATGGCGCTCGGAGAGATTGTAAACGAGCTATTTTACTTTTTATTCGAATTTGTTGCGATTTGGCGAAACATAAGATATTTATCATGTGTAATCTGTCTGTTATTGATTAAAAACTAAGCAATAGATGCAGTTCTTAAGAATATTATTATTTTGTTTTTTGATCTGATTGGCTCGAATAAAAATGCATTTAATTCGCGATGTGTCTAATTAAAAATACTAAACATTTTTACAAAATTTCATTTTTACTTTTCAGTTTTGCAAAAGGTATATAACGTTCCCATGCTATTTTTGTTAATTTGTAGTCTTAGAAATAACAAAAATAAAAGCTTCGTACGAGGAAGGTCGATGCTGTCAAAAGAAAATACGTATCTAAAGATGGAAATAATGAAGCATAGTAAACTCCGAGTGTGACAAGACGCCAGTGTAAATGGAAAATCACGTAAAAAAACCAGATTTTAATGAACTGCCATTATCTGATTAATTCATTAAATAATACTATTTTAATGAACTAATCAGATTTTAATCCTTTGCATTTGTCATATCACCAAATACCTCCGGAGCAATTAAAAAAATAATTAGTTGTAAATTTTCCAATTGAGCGCCTAATCTGTGCGTCGTTGCTGTTATTTTGATAAGAGATGAAGGAAAGGAGCATTCTTTGCCTCAGGAGAGGGGGGGGGAATAAAAAAAACACTCAGTTTTTGTTTTTTTCAACGATATCCACCAGTCTCATTTTCGAATTCCATCGATATTTATACATTAATTGGTAAAGACCCAAATGTTTCGTAATATGACTCCCGGCAGTGTTTCTGAGTGTTATTTCGGTTCGATTAAAAACGCTTTGATATATTGGGAGGGGCTCAGGGAGAGTGGGGTAAGCTGCATATTCGGGAAGTGTGCCACATAAACATTTTAAATTCATTCAACCTACCTCCACCCCGGAATCGACCACTGTCATTGGTGTATAACACCTTACATTGGCCGACTGCCAAATATTTTCCCTGCAAAGCGTGGAGGACTTGGCAGAATCTTTGGATGGAATTCCTGACACACTCAAGAGGTAGACGAAGCAGTTTTGTACTATTTCCATTGGTATCGCGGAGTTGAGGAGGTGGTCGGAGAATCGTGTTTATGAAGGGCATCGTGCACGATTCACGGAGTTGTGAAAATGTTGAGGAGGCGAAAAACGTGCGAACACGCCCTTCCTGTTGATACTTTTATGTTTCTCTCGTCTCCCTACGGGTTTGTTTAGATGTTTAATATTCTTAGCAGATGTGTTGACAGTTGATTTTTATTCTCCTTGTATGGTGGGGTTGAGTTTCTTGGTATGCTAATATTTGTAGAAATTGATTAAACAGTTTTTGTGTCGTGAAATTTGCCTTTTTGTCATTTTCTGTGTATGCTGACCAAGCCTTCCTTTGAACTGCATTTTATGCCCAGCTGCGGTGAATTTTATGAAATTACATAAGTGCTTTCCTTTGCTGCATGTGATATTAATAAATGCTTACATTCTTCTTATTTGAAGTAAAATGAGAAAGCAATTTCTTAATTAATTGACCGATTTTTTTAATGTAGATTTTTAAGGAATTATAGGTTAAAATTTTATAGATTCACTTAAAAATAAACTGATGGGAACACCACAAGACTTCCTTTTACGGGCCATTAAATTATACACATTTTTTGCTGCACTTCATTTAAGCTTATTTCCTCGAATTATTCTCACCTGAATAATCGATCCGTCAAGGCAAATTGAAAATGACATCAAAAATTGCAAATTTTAAAATTAAATATAACAGTTTCTAGCTTACGGGAGTCAAACTTCTTATAATTTTATTTTTTCATAAAAAAACATTTTACTATCCATTTTGGAGAAGATTCCTTTATTCTGTGGGTACGGGCAGACGTCACGCAAAAAATCGTCGAAATACATTTGGGAACAGTCAAAATTAATTTTTCCGTTGAAATATGGTACCCGAAATATTTCGTGATTACGATACTTTCCTTCACTTCGTTTTAAAAACAGCTAGTTTGTTTAACTTTCCGCTATGAAATAACACGGTTAGAAGCGTACTGGGCGGGGGAGAATCCGCTATGGACGAACATTCTTTCGTTATTGAATGGCTGGGTTATATTAATTAGGCATATGGTTTTCGATGTATATATTTTACTGTGTCGCTCTCAGGTATTTGAAGGTACCCGAGACCGACATAATATCCGTTAAGATATTATGTATCTTCCGAATTCGCTTTTAAAGAACTATGTATGTATCAATGTTAGTTTCGTAATTATTCGTTTGTTTTTGCTTTTGAACACAGATAATAAGATTTAAGAACAGATAATAATAATTTGAACACAGGTAAGAAAATAAATAGATTTTACGTAACGAATATAAACGTTATAAATTCGTTTTTTAAGTCTTAGCGTTTTTTTTTTCATCGTAAGTGGTTTCTACTCTCCGGGCGTTCAATGGGCTGGTGGGGGGCGATATAAATTGAGGTATAAATTTAAATTATGATGAACGGTTGGCATATTATGTCGGAAATCGGTAATTTTGTAAAGTGATTTCGCTGACGGTGCAGCGCTTGATAAGAAATGATAGCAGGAGTCATAAATTGTGGTATTTTATTTTGCTTGTACTTCTTCATTTAGCGTACTGCTTTCACCGGCAGTCTTTTTCATGACCGAAATGGTTACTTTAGAGTGCGTTTCGGTTCTACATACACCCTCATATTAGTGGGATTTAACATAAAATAACACCGAGTGCCAAAAGAATCCTTACGCGGCCTTAATTTTCGTAGTCGTTGGTCGTAGACATATGTTTCTTGTTACAAATTGTTTTAAATGATTCACATGAGATATTCACATTTTGCATTTCAGGATTTAGCAAAATTAATTTTATAAAAATTAAGGAATGCAACTTTTTATACTTTCTTTCGTCCCTATATTTATGTGTGAGAAAATTGTATACTTATAAAAAATAAGAAACAAAAAGTGTGATTCCTATGCCACAAAAATTGACTAAGATATTTAATTTTAAATTTCGAGATCATATTCAGGGCCCATACATTTCGAAATTAGATAACTAGGCGAATTTTGGCCGTACCGAAGTCAAACTTCTTGTGTTTTAATTTTTTACAAAGAGTGTTTTACAATTTTGTAAACGTAATTTGAGGAACAGGGGAACGTATAAAACGTTTATTTTCGTAATTTACACAAAATTGATTTTACTAAATTCCAGAGCGGGAGTATTTACGGCATTTAAAACGTTTTTATATTTGTGTTACTTTTTTTTTTTTTTTTTTTTTTCTTTTCTGACACCAGTTGTTACGTTATTTTCTTCCTTCACGTTCGTAAGGATTTGGAGTGAATAACGACGACACTTGCATCGAAACACACTTTATTTAGTATTAATCAGGACAGCTCCAAAATCACTTTTACAGTCGTCGAACTGTTTAAAACACGCTGACACAATCGGCGACACAGCCTTCACACTATCAGGCTTTAACGGTCGAGACAGCTTCATTGTAAAGCACCAGAGCTCCCGACTCTGCTTGGTCGTTCTCGGAACTCCACGTACTCTCGAGAATCTCCACGCTACAATCGCGATGCACTTGACGACACACAGAGCACAGCTTCCGACTTTTCGGTTTAGTCGTTCCCGGAGCTCAACACACTCTCTCGACGATGCACTAACCGCGATACACTAAGAGACTCTTTCGATGCACTCGACGACCCACTCGGCATTCACTGCCCGGCTGTCAACTCGATCGACTCCGCACGGACTGACTAACTCTCTCGTACTCCTCGAGGCACACTCACTGACTTTCCTTTCCTTTTCCCACTATTGCCGTGTGTAGCTTGCTGATAGCAAGCTGTATACCGGCTGTCATGAATTAAAAAGTACATTGCAGGTATAGCAAATGCTTGAGTGTGTCCGGAGGACAGGATGCAAAATGAAAGAAGGTGTGACTACTTTGTCACGTGAGGCTATAGCGGTGTCTGGTAGGCTGGAGAGATGCTGGTCCGAGTTTCAGGTACAGTGTGCATTTTTACAAATATTCAGTGCATAAACTCATCAAAGTGCATTTTTCTCACAACTAGAAAGACTATATACAAAAGTAAAATTCCGCAGGGAGTCCAGCAGAAACAGTCAAAGATATCTCTTAGTAGAGGTCTTTCGATTGGCTGTTGAGACGTGTATGCGAAAATCATGAGAATTTGCTATTTACAAAATATTCAATTGCAGAGACATAAAAACATACTTTCCAGTAAACTAAAAGTTAAATTAAATAAAATAAAAGAAATTTGAAACCAATAGGAGCAGTGAGAGATCTACAGTAAGCAGTAGAAGACTTTAGTTCGTAGTCCCGTGGGAGGTCACCCTCCCGTGCCTTGACCCCGATAGTGGCTGCTTAACTTTAAGCATTTCAGTTTTCCAAGTAAACACAGGGTAAAAACTTAGGTTGGAAAGTTCTGATTTTCATTGAGGATAAATGCAGTAAATGGTCTAAGGTGCCTGTCTTCGTGCAATATTTCATATTCAAAGAGGTTAAATTGACGCATATGATTGCAGTCCTGGGCTTCTCTGAAGAAATTCCGATTTTGCTTTGCGATGAACTTATCTAAGGGGTCGATCTTGAGGTCATCTTGTAGACACTTATTTGTCACGAAATAATGAGCATTCGTAATAATCCTGAGATAGCGGTTCTGCACAACACATAATTTATTGAGGTCAGTTTTGGTCAGGGCGGCCCACGCTGGGGAGGGCTCACTGACTGCGGACCAGCAGGGTTTATATAGCTTTCGGCTTTTGTTCGAGAACATTTTGGGCTAAACCGGTAAGAATTCGTTCCAGAAGGTTCTCCATCCGTCCATGGCATATCGCCAAATTTGTCACCAAATGGGCGATTTCTCGCAAAACGTGGCAATCCTGCCTTTTTTGCCATTTTATGACAACCCTAAAACTGCTTTGCGGGGAAGCTATCTTACCGTGCCGATTGGGGAGGGCGCGGGACATATACCTGTTTACCTCTGTTAAACATCAGGCGTCCCCGTCCTCCGTCATCAGTCACCTATCTTACCGTGCCCGGAAATTTCTTAATGTTTGGAAGTATATGTCTACCACCAGCGGTTGCGAAAATAAAGGAGCTTTTGTGAATATATTGTGTATGTGTTGTAAAAATGATTTTTACATGAAGTGTGACAGAAGACAATGATACCTTGAAACCATTTTGAGCTTTGTCTAGTTACTCATTACCCACGGCTACAGACGATTTTGGTTTTCTTTGGAGATGGTAGCTTTAGAGAACGGGACTTATTGGCAACACTTATAACATATATTTTTGTCCTTTGAAACCTGATAGCATAATAACACAATATGTCATCACAGTATGTTAATATTTAAGCCCTAATAGCAGAGTATGTTCTCAGAAATCCGGTTTAGAGGAGGTGGCCATGAAAATTTCATTGCAGTTATGAGTTAGAAAAATGATGTATTTCTTCTTAAAAGGTATAACAATAACACAGCGTGCTCACAAGAATCTTTATGTAATTCCAATATGTAACTTAAATCTGTATTCACAAAATTAGTTATAGATTGATGGATAAGATGTTGTAAGCAGTACGGGTTCGCTTTACCTATAGCAAAATCTGAATGGGAACAGATGCGTGCAGTGGATAGATGTACGCTGTGGAATAGAAGATTTATATTTTTGGATACTTTTCTTCCTTTTATCGGTGGCGGGAAACGGCTTACTGTATAGTATAATTAGTATTACTTTACTTAATAAAAGGAAAAAAATTAGAATTACTGAACTCATGTACCTGTATTGGTGCAGCTCATAGATGAAACGATGCGGAAGGTGTTGCAGTTTTTGTTTATTTCGTTGTTTATTCAGACATTTTATTTTCATATTTTGTTATTAGTGTAAAGCGGATATTCGAAGTCTTATTTGAAAGATGAATAAATGGTAGTTAGATAACTTTCATAAACTTATCAATGGAAATGGAAAGCTATCTAGACTGTAATTTACATATTATTTTGTAAATTTGCTCGATTATTTTACCGTCATATTAATTACCTAAAAACGGCTTGTTTAGTTAATCTAATGATCGTCTGGCGTATCTTCTTTTGGATGGTAACTGTAAATTGAAGAGTACCTTCCTTAGCGAAGAATTTTCTAAAGCCTGATTTTTTTTTAAATTAAAAGTACATATTTCTTTAACAGGCAGTTTTAACTGAAACTCCTTGTTACTGATGACCTTTTGTTGTTGCGAGAAATATTACAAGTGAGCTGCTAATTACGCGATAAACGTAATATTTTGAGTAATCTCATGGCAAAGATTTAATGTTAGATCTCAATTTCCATAGTAACGACAATAGGGGAAGGGGGACGACAGAGTTAAGGATGCATCTAAAAGGAAACCTTTTGCTTAAGCCTTATCTAGATAGGTAGCTCGGCTATTACGGCTTCCTCTGAAGCGTTAGAAGGATAAAAACAAAAATCTGATAACGTAGCATGTAGATTTGTGCTTTCCTCTCCCCATCCTGAAATGTTAGGGGTAGGAAAAAGAATGAATAATTTACATATCGTTCCCCGAACAAGGACAAGTCGATGGAAAGATCATGTTTCATTCATTTACTTCGGACGAGCGTATTGTCTCATTTGGAACTGATGCGTAGTTGTTTATTCTTTAGTAAAAGTGAAATTTATTGAATTTATGTGTTTAACATTCTCTAGAATTCGTTCGCTTATGCCTACAGCTACTTAACCTCCGTGCTAATTTCAGCTTGCTCTTTTGCATTGGCATGCCGCACTGAGGCTATGCCATAAACGTTATCTTGCGTAGAAAATGTATTTGCAGAACTGTAATCACAGAACTCTGTTTGTTATTTGCTTTGAGCTTTGAAAGAAAATTAAAATTTTCTTCATTAGGAATCATATAACAGTTTTGTTACTTCCTCCATGCAGCACTTATTAAATGATCTGGAATCTTTTTAGCTGTACATGTGAATAGTCAAACGCATTTAAATAATTTGAGTGCAGGAACTGTACGCTTTGTGTAAGAACTAACCGCTCGCTCGATCAGCCGTCTAAAATAGTTATTATTGAAAACATATATGTAAAATAAAAAATATCTACCTTTCAAATAATAAATTAATAATAGCCCTCTAAATCCTCTTTTAAATTTCTTGTTCATTCTAAAAAATAAGCAAAGTAATGTAGTCTTCACTCCCTGTAATTCTGAAAAAAGAATGTAAAATAACTACTTTTCAAATAATAAATTAACAATCATTGACTCATCTTATAAATCCTCTCTTCATTCTAAAAAAATAGCAATGTAATATAATCTTTACTCTCTGTAATTCTGAAAAAAAGATACTTCATCTAATCTCTGTTGCGCAGTTATTTCTAGAATTCGATGAAATCTTAACCTAGCATCCGGATATTAATCTGTTATGTGATCCTGAATATAATCTGGTGTAAAAGGTATATATGTGCGCAATCTCTCCTTCTCTTTTATTTCGACTTTTCTTCCTGGTCGCTCTCGCTGCTTTCTTTACTTTGACTTGCTGTTAACTGCACACCATTATCTAAAATGTGATAGGCTGTATAAAATTTTGGCATACAGTATTGCGCACCTGATGACGTGGGATGAAGACTTATGTTTCGGTAGTTAGTTTGCTGTCCAGTAATAAAAATTATATTCAGTTCGGCCACATCTGTCTTCAAGTCATTCAAACTACGTAGCAAAACAACTGCCTACATGTGTTGCAGCTATCGCCCATAAATTCTTTAACGTTTTACAAAATATGAAATCGATAATAAAAGAAATTCCAAATTAGGGCTTCCAGTTGCCCATATTCGTTGGAGGATTACGTTATTCAAAATTTGATGGCTCTACGTACCGTTGTTTTATCACACTGCAAGAAAAATACATACATTTATGCAGATTCTACATTATTTAATAACACAGGGCGATAATATTTGGTGGCAACAATTTGAAAAGCGAAACGGTTATTTAAAGTTTTCAACGCAGAATGCCAAAACGAAATTAATAGCCCATCTGGGCTAACGCAGTTTGGTCTAAAAGAAAACAAAAAAATTACTTATTAAATTTTTTAAAAAAGTCTTTGCAAAATTGCAAATTAAATCTTTGCAAAATTGGCTCCGAAAGATTTTAAAATGTTTTAAGAGCTTTTGTAATAAAAATTTATGAGAAAAATCATTGAGATAAACATCGGACAGATTGCGTACTACTGATAGGCCGCGAAACATGGAACTGTGTAGAAGTTAAAATTGCTACATATAGCACCACCAATTTGAAAAACCGATGCGTGACAAATTTCATGTATATATTTATTTAAAGTAGAAATTTTATAAAATTAGCATAGTGAATGCTATATGTAATACGACTAATTATAATATGACCTTTATTTTCTAGGTTTTCGTTCTTCCTTTTCACTTCAGTTTAAAATTTGCGTGAAGAGGAATGTCTATGTAAACCGAGTGTTATGTAATGAGAAGTGACTGTATTATTATTTAGTTTTTGCTAATCGTTCATTAAACTGATCAATTCTTATAGTCCTGGATAAAAGGAGCAGATTACATAAAAGTTTTTAGATCTTCTCAGTGTATAATGTAACTAAGCTGGTTAGTTTGGGTACTTCAGCCTTAGTACTTGAGAGTTAGAAAGGTCTTTACAAAAATACTACTTTTGACAGATATCAAGACCGTTCCGTGTGTACTTTTGACAGATATCAAGACTATTCTCCGTGTAATAGATATCTCGAATATTCTGTGAAAATTTACCTTTATATTTATTATCTTTCTGATCTTATCTATATCCTTATTGTACTATATTTATATCCTTTTGGAATAAGCGACTGTTTTCAGCTTTAGTGATTTTATACATGCGCTTTTCTGAAGCATTTTCTGTGATAGGAATATTGATTTCAATAAATTTAATTAGTGAAATTATTTTGCTTCTTACCGGCAGCATCTGAATTTCTGAGACTGAGATATTGTGTTGTTCATCTAATTAGAAAAAAGAAGCTGCAAGTATGGAAATATCTACCATAAACTTAATATTTATTGAATTTTAGCGTACGTTCGTTACCTGAAGAACTGCGTGACGTAAAATATATATTAGACTTTTCTGTTAAGATCTATTCGTGCAGATCTTATAAAGGCATTCTTTTGTTCTACACCAGCGGTTGAACTGTATTTAAACAGTATGCCATGGAAATTTTGAGAATTTATATGAATTACGAACCAAAAACTGAAGGAGAGGTAAATAACAAAAATAAAGCTTAGAACCATTATGTGTTCCTCTTAAAAGGTGGACAGTAATGGAAACAGAAGAATTTCGTACGACTGCGGTGAAGAAGTTTCATAAACTGTTGTTGTTCATGTCTTTAGAAAAGGCTTGTCTGTCATATCATGGTTTTAAAAAGATTTATTGTTTAATCATTATTGTTTTCAATGAGTATTTTCAATTCTATTGATAATCAGATTTTAATGCAGTATCTCTTATCCTTTCGTATATTTACCGGTGGGGATAGCTAGAAGCAGGTTTATATTCAGAATGAGATTTATTTCATTGAAAAAAGCAAGGTAGAAGTAGAGAAGGACTGTCTTTCCCCACGTTTCTCTCTTTTTTTTCCTTATCCCCCCTTGAGAGGGCAATAAAATGTAAAAAGACATAATATTTTTAAAGATACTTGAAACAATAATTAGTGCAACAATATGAAAATATGAAATAAACAATAAAAATATGAAAATAAACCGTTTGAAGTCCACACTCAGCATTAAATTTGTAAGACAGTGACGGAAATTATAACTCAAGGTCTTTTCTGTTCTTTATTTGCAATATGTTAATTGTCAAAGTTTTGGTAGGGAATGTCGCTTGAGAAAATAATTAGAAAGGAAAATGTTTATTGCACCGTAACTACAACAATGAGAATCTCTTAGAAACGAGTCTTCCACGTCCGTGTGAAGATCATTAAGCACTGGTACTGGATTGCGATTAAACTGATTGGCTGCGTGGGATTTTTTGTTGTTTTTCCGTGTATAGTATGGATGCGAGTCTGTAAGCGATTATGATATAGGTTACCATCTGTTTAAAACATATTTTCTTATGATTTTACTACTGAGAGAAAAACATTTTTTGGAAGGGTGGGTTCCGTCCCCAAAAAGTTGCAGATTATACTTTTCTGCTAATCAGGGTGATAGTAATTAGCCTTTCAACATCATCATCGTTCCAGTAACCTACAGGCATATATTGTACAAGTGTTAATAGCCATACATTCTCCTGGTCCCGAAAGATAACTTATTGTCCGACTTTTGGATCACGCCCTTCTTTTGTTACAGAAAATCTCACATGACTTTCTGAGCAATTCTACCTTTCTACAAGTAGTATACATATTACTGTATTTATAACAATATACCTATTATTGTGCTTACTTGTAGGTCATAGAAATGGACAAATAATAAGTACTTAATAAGAGAAGTTGGTATGATATGCTTAATAAGTACATAACTGTATGGGACACAGCAGAATACAATAATGAGCATAATGTCGTACGGTCTCCGTTGTATAACGTAAATATTAACCTATATTTCTTAATAATTCTTCCACGAAGGCATTCCTTCTTTTAAGCTGTATGCTTTGCAGCTTAAAAGAAGGAATTTCTGCAGCTGTCCAGCTTCATGCAGCAGCGGCTTATATGAGGAATTAACGCCTTAATATGAGTCCTTCACAAAGGCAACCGCTTTAACCCCTTGACATAAAATGACGTCCGAGAGACGCCATTCATTTCATGTGCCATTGTAGACTCTGATGTCTTCGAGATGTCAAGAACTGTCTTCGGCCAACGCCGCGCAGTAGATTATTATTGTTATGTGGCAGTGTAAATTTGAAAATAAAATGCTCTGTTTCTAAACTTGCACATGAGCGTCCACAATTGAGCCAAATGAAATGGTATTCTTCGGACGCTTCGAGGCGTATTTTATTTGTATGTCAAAGGGTTAAGGTTGTAGAGACATTAGGTATTTTTTGGAAGCAGGTAAGATGAAAAATGAGCAATTGCTTTCTCCAGGAATCGAACCACGGACCTCTGGAATACCGGCCCAGCATGCAGAACCACTACACCACGAAGGCACGCCAAGAAGGTGGGAGAAATACCTTATAAAGTTACCCTTGAATGTTTTCCCTCAAGAAATAAACTTAAGCCTGTTTAAGAAAGCCTCAACGAAGTTATCCTTCCTTAGCCGAAAAGCTGTAATAAACTATGTATGTTACGTAACGAAGTCCAAAATACAGGCTGTGATTTCGTAACAATATATCTGCATCTGTGTAAAATATTGACTAAGGGATAATTTTCATCATCAGATATTTTCATTTACGCGTCTTTCTTTAAAAATTTCGGCTTCTGGCTTAAATCGAATGCTGATTTTTAATAGTGGGATTTAAATATTATTATATCCCCAAACTACGCTTTCTCGGCTTTATCTCTGAATCACCTTTCGTCCACTGCTCTCATGTTATCTCTTATTTTCCTTCCGTTTCTGTAAATGATAGTATTTTCTTAAACAGTTTTAAAGAGGTTCCCGTTCTTGCTTTTATAAATATATCCTCCAGGTGACGCATTTACTTCTTTGGCACTGATGCATCTCATAAAAACTGCAGTGCAGCAGATACAGCGTGTTTAGTTTTTATGTGATTTAGATAATGGAATATCTATGTGCATGATTTTCATGGCTTTTTACGATTCATAAGAGGAGACGGATCTTTCGCGTGGTAATAATAATTTTAGATCTTTCTTCCTTCTTCTCTTTTTTTTAGAATGATGTTTAGGTGATTTCTTCTCCACTCGCTTCTTTTCAAAATGAATTTGTTACGTCTTTTCATTCTTCTAATACGATATTAATGTTTTTGTTTTGAATATGATCTTTATTACAAAACTGCTTTGTACTTGCGTCCTTAAAAATTATGTTTTTACGTCTACAAGTATTTTTTGAAATGGTTAATTCAGCCATTTCAAGACTAATAATTATTAGAATTTTAATATGTGAACAACAACTCTTAGCATCCGAAAATTATTCATAACTCACTGATAGATTATGTTATTGAGCGGCCATTTGTTAGAAATTGCATTTGTGTGAGTAAATGACATCAGCGATGGGAACAACCTAACCTCGTCTGTATACTGACCTTGGGAAAGATGTTTTGATATAAAACTACTTGGCATCTTCGTATTAACTCCCGTATCCATAGAGAATAGTTTACGAAAACACGAAGAGACTGAATTGCATCTGCGGGTCGTTCATTATATGTCTGTGTGATTACAATGACTATGTTTCAAGATGACTATTTTATTTTAGTAAAAGCAGCTCGAGGAAATCGTATGTCTGTGCTCCTCCTAACAGCCGCTCTGTAGGACCAACCTGATTTACTTGACATTTATGTACTCCGAGTACATTTTTTGATCCGCGTCTTTATCTGTAATGATCTTTCGGCCGTGGCTGATATATATTGTTACCTTTCTTGTACGTGTTCGTAGATTTTGAGTGGTCAACGGCAACACTTGATGGAAAATGAAAACACAATTTAGTAAGTAGTATTTCTCAGGACAGCTGCAAAAACACTTTTACAGTCGTCGAATAACTGCGGCAAACACGCTGAAACAATCAGCAACACAGCTATCAAGCTACAACGGTGGAGGCAACTTCACAGCAAAGCACCAGAGTACAGCTCCCGACTCGGTTCAGTCGTTCTCGGAACTTTGCGTACTCTCGAGACTCCACGCTACAACTCGCGATGCACTCGGCGATACACTCGATAGACTCGACCATGCACTCGCTAGACTCGCGATACTATCGACGACCAACTCGACACTAGACTGCTGATCAGATCGCTAGACTAGATGCTGACTGACTGACTAGACTACTCTCATTGCTACTCAGCCTGCAGGCAGGCTTTATATAGCTTTTGTGCTGCCTTCGGGAACATTCTGGTCCAAACCGGTAAGAATTCGTTCTAGAAGGTTCTCCATCCGTCTATGGCATATCGCAAATTTTGTCGCCATATGGGCGATTTCTTGCCAGATATGGCAACCCCGCATTCCTTTGCCATTTTCTGGCAACCGTAGAACTGCTTTGCGGGGAAGCTATCTAACCGCGGCTGGACATTTCGTAACAATATCTATCTATCTATCTATATATATATATATACTGCTGTGTAATTGACGGGAAATTCTGGTTGTATTGGATGACCGGATGGATTCTAAAAAGAAGCATGACCAGTTTTATAGTTAAACATAATTTATTTCTGGATGACGGATTTCTTAGCACATTATCTTTTTAATTGTTAGAACATTAGGGATGCTAAATGCTCCCACACATTTAGATATCCAGTTACATCTTACAAAAGGAAGACTAGCTAGCAAAAGCTAAGCGACAATTTGCCAACAGGAAGGCGATGTTGCGAAAAGGGATGAGTAGTCAATTGCGGTACTGTTTAAGTTAGAGAGTCTTTGTTCTAATCTTGAGCAGCAATTGGGCCAAAGTTTGCAGCAATGCAGATACTGCAGGGAAATTGCAGATGCCTTGAGGGGTTGTACTCTAATTGAAAATTATTAATTTAAAAGTATGTATTGCATAGTGTAGTCAGCAGAGTATGTCATGTCAGTCAGCAGAGTATGTCATGTCATATCATCTGAGGTTATATACCTCAGATGATAATACCTGCTGACAGAGTCATGTCAGCAGGTATTATCATCTGAGGTATATAAATCAATATTAAGCTTTTGAAATAGTCTTCATTAGTTTTACAATAATATTGAATTTATTATACTAAATTATACACACTTTTTAATATATTTACCCAATCCAAATACCTGGCTCAACACGGCTGTATATTGAATGAAACAAAATTTGGCTTTAACGTTCTTTGATATAAAGTCTTCATAACTTCATCCTGTTGTTCGTGTAGTGATAGATCGTAATTTTCAATTAAAACAGTTGTGCAATATTTAAGAAACAATGGGAGAAAAACTGTCAAAAGCGATACTTCCAATTTTTTGTTTATCTTATCGAACGTTTTGTCATCATAAGATTTTGTGGGTTTAAGGCATAAAAATCGCAAAGTCTGCAGACCTGTTTAACAGGTTTTAAGTCAGCCAATCAAGGAAGGGAAATCTGCGCCTGCGTAAATGTGTAGCTGACTCAGCGAAACCGTCGACCGATGCCTACTTTACTGTGATTGGTCGGCTCTTATACCAAATGGCATAAAGTTTAAAAGTTAGAACATTTAAACAAAATGGCTCTTTAAACCAGTTTTTGTGATGTAACAAGGTCTAGTTGCCTAGCAACGAAGCTCAGCTTAGATCAGTTATGATTTTAAAACTACCATGTAAGCGAAGCTTTAAAGTATAGCACTAGTATATGTTGCAAATTTGAACTTCAGTTTTAGGTAAAGATGTTTATTAATTTATATTACAGCAATCAGGAAGAGCTTAGAGGCGAAAAATACTTGAAAATAAATTGAGCTGGAGTTGAACTCAAGATCTGAAGTACTCTGGATCGATATCCCTACCTTTGTGCCATAAATGTTTGCTGGAGTGTAAATTTTGTACAACAAATCATTTATCTTAAAACTCAAAGTTAAGGATTACATAATTAAAACCTTATATATCTTTTAATTGCCACTTAATTTTTGTTTTGGGTTATTATTGGAAAACGCTAATTCTAAAAGCTGTTTACTTTTAGAGAATAGCTCAGTTGTATCTGCCCTGGTTTTAAATTAAATGGGGGAAACCCGTTATCTTATTGCATGCGTTTTTAAAAAAAAATGTCTGAAGTAAATAATCTTATCACATTTAAATGTCATTCTTCGTTGTCGCAAGAGAGATATAAAAGTAAATGAGATAAGGAAATGCGCGAAAACAAATTAACTTGTCGTTTGAATAGCTGTGCCAGTTTTTAAATCTTGTGAAGCTGATTGACTTGTTTTTACTATATATCAACGTAATAAATGTCGACGTTTTTCTAGAAGCACATTGTTTGTTTTATAATTACGCAAGGCTGACTACCACCGTACATTTTACAGTGTGTTATGAAAAGGTGGCCACAAGCTTTCTTTTCTAAAAAAAAATATTCTAGACAAACTTTCTGAATTGCAGACCAGAAGCAGAGTTTCTTAAAATAAGGTAAAGAAGTTTGTATGAGCAATGCGATAGGTTTAGATGGATCTGTAAAAAATTAATTTTTTATGTGGTTTACCTAGACTAAAAATTCTCATACATAAAATAATCGTTATTTTTTTAGAGAACTTCACAAAGCGAATTTTGTATTACGAAATGCATTCCGGAGGCAATATACAAAACGCAGTATTTGCGTTAGTTTTGTTTATATATGTGAGCCATCTTAATTTTAAGGAAATTGTAATTGTTAAGTGAGATGTTATATACGAGGTATTTTGTGTTTTCTTATGTGGGGAGGATAGAAAATATCCGAGACGCAATTTTTTTTTTAGACTAAAACGATAAGCTTTCCGAAATATATGTGTATTTTGATTTACAGTGTGTAAGTCATTAATTGTATGTCGGAATTAAAAAAAAAAAAAAAAAGAATTCTTCGGTTACGGGACGAATAGAATCGCAAATTGATCCTCCCCCAAAAGTTATGGCTATTGAGGTAAAATAAACTTATTTCCGCGGATTTCATTCATTCCATTTAGTTCTCAGTTCGCGGCAAGGAAAAAATACATCAAAACTCAAAATATCTTCATTAAAAATTTCAAAATACAGCAAAGCATACAACACCAAATCCAGTTAAAAACAATTAAAAAAAATTTTACAGTTAAAATTAGAATTTGTACGCAAAAACAAGGAATGTTGGCCAGCGGGTAGGAAGACAGATTTTTCCGCGCACAAAACTGAACGTTTACTTTTGGTCCCTTCTGGCAAACTTACGGTGCAGAAACTGATTTAATTCACTATTGTACTAAAGTGTTTCAAATGTAAACAAATAGGGGCTTCTTTAGGCTTAGTAGCACTCAAACAACTTTTAAATTGTGAATAATTCTACAACTTATGCATAACTGGAAGAACAACACAATTCAATCATTTTTAAAGCAAATATATAATTTACGAACATATAAGAATAAAAAAAAAACTGAGCTCGGGAGCCGGGTAACAGAGTGGGATACATATATTTATATCTTTTTGGTGCAGCCGATTGCAACGGGAAAGGAAGGTGCACAACTACATGTTATAGCAGTCCTGTATACAAAATTTACGTACGCACGTGACGTAAAAAATCTCTTCTGAATCCATTTTGGAGGAAACCGTCCTGTATTCTGTCCGTAAGTAAAGAAATCTTTCAAATCGATTTCAGAGCGGTCAAAATGGATATTTTCGTTGAAATAATGATGCTTAAATTTTTTTTCGATTACAATACTTCCTTTAGTTTGTACAAAGAATTAAAAATTCCGCCTTCCAATATTTTGTTTGCATGCATACACGGAAAACCTAAAATTTGTTTTATTTTTAAGAATTACAGCTCAGAATCTCTCCACGTTGACAACGACTTTCTAGTATATCCAGGTTTCTAGAAAAATGAGTATGGCTTTGAACTGCTGTGATAGCATTCATCGACAAAGATTTTGTCAGCAAATAAGGAGGCACTTTTTTTTCCGGAAACTAGTTTCAGATATGCATATAGAATTTTGATATTACTCAACGATTCTGCAGGACTTGCTCGTTATTCTTCATGCTTGGCATAATAAGCTAAAGCGTCCTAAAAATATCTACTTATGTCAAAGTCGAAATCAAATGTGCAAATGCATAACGGTTTAAACCGAGAGAAATGTTTTTCTTCCTTTAGAAGAACTTAGGTTCAAATTATTAATCGGACCATCAGTTAATACCCGTTAATCTCTTTTGAATCCATTTTATAATTCGTTTTGGGAAAAACCGTCCTTCATTCTGTCCGTACGTACAGATGTCACGCAGAAACATCGTTCAAATGGATTGGAGAGCGGTCAAAATGGATGTTTTAGTTGCAATATGATACCCGAAATTTTTCGCGGTTACAGTACTTCCTTTATTTGGTGCAAGGAAGTAAAAAACCTTGAAGGCTGGGAAGTTGTCACGCAAAATTGCGTACTTTTTTAAACATTTTTTGAGTCTCAGTATTTTTTAAATTTTGTTTGCCCATTTATCATTTACTTACAATATTTAATTTTTTAATAAAACATCTGAAGGAGAAAAGAACTCGCAATTCCAATTTCTGTCAACTAGTTTTGTAAAAGCAGCAAAGAAACTTATCGAAAAAGTGAAAGTGCATAAGCTTGGACTTATTGGCGGAAGTGTGCAGAATAAGGAAATAGCAATTGGGAAAAACTCGAGTGCATTAAAATAAGCTACAATAATTTTACTGAACCTGATGAATTATCCATGTTATGAGAGTTACAGGTAAATTTCCTGAGTTTTGCAATAATAATTTATTTGTGTCTGGGATGAGATACATTCCTCGTCACATGTAACTGTTCGAACACGTTATTTTACCAATGATGCAAATCAATATCGAATTAGACATTAATTTATTTAGAATAAATGCGAACTAAGAATAATTGTCGTATTCAGCCGGTCTGCATTTCTTTTAAGATAGTTCAGCAGGCAATTTCATTGGTTATCCGTAGACGGATAAGTACAGCAATTTCAGTTTCTCTGCAGAATAGTTTCATTTTCACTGCTGTTCGGAATTTTCTGCAAAAGGTCAAAAGAGGATATCATCAAAGAACTCACGAATGAATTCCGCGCAGAAATGGAAACAATGTATTGCTTTACATCGATTGTCCTTTCTTAAGATTTTAAGAAACTGGAAATAGGTTTAGTAAAGAAATTGAGAAAATAATAATAATAAATTATAAATATCTTTAACAATGGCTGAGCCCAGTATTTATAAAAGTGTGTCTCGTCATTTGAATTATTATTAACATCCGCATTATATTACAAAAGTCATTTGAGCTCTCTGGCTAGAGTACTGTTTGAAATAAATGCAGAGAATGTATATAACACATTCCAGTTAATTTGGGACAGTTTAATATTTTTTGAATATATGTATTGAGAGGGTAAAAAGTAGTTTTGAAAATCTATTTAAAAATATTTTCATGGATTCACGAGCATAAATTAGAATATCTAGTGTCACTTTGGAGATCGTGATCCATTAATACACAATTGAAAAATAAATTTATTATAGCATGATTTATTTAAGAATTTTAGGACAGGCTGTATTATTCCCCGATCTTAGTAATTATTTTTATGTGAAGGCTAGCAAAAGTTGTTACTAAATTTCTAATAATGGGCTAATATATTGTTACTTGCGTACGTGTTCGTAATGGATTGAATATGCACAGAACCGATAGATAGATCGATAAAATTTATTTTCCCAAAAGAAACACTTTACAATTCTGGAACTTTCCTCGAAAATACTCGTACTGCTGTTCGCAGTATAATATAGCACACTCAGTAGTTACCACTTCAGTTTACTAAAAGCGTTAAACACATCGCAGTGCAAAGTGCATCCAAAGAGCGAAACTCCCATGGACATCTCTCAATACTCCGAAGTCAGTTCATAACTAAACATTTGAGAACTGTTGTTCTCTTCGGTCATAGTTTTGGCTGCGGCCCTCGGAAAATCTCTAGTACTTTACATTTCTTATAATTAAAATTTTACAACCGCTGTCTTAGAAGATACGCAAATAAGCGAGCAGTACGCATTAATAACGTGATTTTTATTTTTAAAGAAAACTGTTACCACTTTTGGGTGCTTAATGATGATTTTATGGTTTTATGATTTTCCTTATGATTGCAAATTTTTGAACCTCTGTCCGAAAGGTGTTTAATTAGGGACGCAATAGTCATTAACTGCATGGTTTGCATTTTTAGGCGTGCATTAATGGAAGTGTTTATTCTTTTTTGGGTGCTTAATGATTTTATGGTTTGATGATTTATATGATTACACTTATTCCAACTTTTGTCTTAGAAGTAGATAATCTAAAATAGGTGAAGAGTAGTCATTAAGTACGTAGTTTTAATTTTTTTTAAAAATTGTTGCTCTTTTTGGGTGCTCGATGATTTTATGGTTTGATGATTTTCAGTATGATTACAAATTTTCGAACCTCTGTCTGAGAAGGCACCTAAGCAGGGACACAACACCAGAAAAATTTGAAACATTGACAGCACGAAACCGATGGATATATTTCTTTGTTTAGCAAATGCAAGAATAATTTATGTATGAGTGAATACATATAGTAAATTTATTTAATAGACCTTAAAATCGTATGTACCTGTAGGAATCGCTCAGGTGAGGGCTTTTCGTTTATAAAATGGCTAAGCCGAGTTTCGTTGCTATGCAGCTAAACGTTGCTACGCCATAGAAACTGGTATAAGAATTTTGCCTAACCGTTTTCCCAACCTGGAATAAGAACCGACCAGTCCCAGCGAAGGAAACAAGAACTGACATTTGATTGAACGATTTCATTGAGTAAGCTGCACATTTATACATGCGCAAGTTTACCATCCCTGATTGGTTACGCCTTAAACCCTATTCTACAGGTTTGAACGCCTGAAACCTTTGACAATAATGATGACTAGACCATCGGGTGAATAAAGCTGTATAGTATACCAAAACAAAACAAACTTTCAATTTTCATGTTTGCATACTATTTGGAATGCAGCATTTGAATCAAACGATTATAGGAAAGGGAGGAATGTCTTCAGTTGCATGAATGAAAATGGGGAATGGGATACTGCTGACTTTATATCTAGATTAAATTGGTAGAGAACGATGACGCAGCTAATATGTGTCTGTGTTACTTCAGTAGCTACTAAGTTATTTGAATAAGATGCGAAATGTCTGTAAACATTATATTTACGGTACTTATGAAAAGGAAACTACTCTTGTCAGTTCTTTTTATCCGGTAATTGAATATCAGGAAAATTTTTGTTCTTAAAAATTCTTCTCCGAACTCTGCTGAGTACTGGTAAATGCGGGGCCATCACCAAATGAACTACCATATTATACTTAATGTTAAACGCTGGTTAGTTGCTGATATCACTGGAAATTTCGGAGGAAATTGGCTGTTAAGGGGCTGTTTACCTTCGAACACTTTTTAAAAATTTTGAGTTTGTACATTTAATTTTGGCTTTAAAATAGTAACTGATAAAAAAATGAAGAGGTTGAGTTATTTAATGAATATTAATTTTGTATTTTTGTAGTAAAGTAGGAAAACAAGACCCCCCAAAGCAATATTTACAATAAATTAGAAACATCGTAATAAAAAAATGTATGATATATTTTTACGTTTTGTAAAATGCAAACTCATCAGAATGATATTCTCCAGCGCATAGACTATTATTTTAAAGCTAGGAAGTTATTTAAAAATTTTATGAGACTATTATTTTAAAGCTAGGAAGTTATTTAAAAATTTTATGAGCTATAATGTGTTATATAACAAGGAAAATATTTTCTCATTAAAATTCATATTTAACACATAATAACTTTACAAAAAATACATTTATCAATCAGTAAATAGTCTGTCTGCTCCTTACAGGAAGTGTTCGAAATATGCGTATCGAATTTCATAAGATTGCAATCATAATTTTCAAAGATATTTTATTTCTTTTTAGCATTAAAACACGAAAAATGAAAAACGAGATAAACGCATTTAAAGAATTCAAACACTCCATTACTTGTTTTTAATTAGTTTGTAAACTTAAAATTCTTCTGGCTTAAAACGTGTGCCCTCTTTTTTTTTCGGAATTTACATTCTTTTGCTTTCTTGTAGCTTTTAATTCCCCCCCTTCTTTTTAAAGCCAATCGGAATGTCGGTTTTTTCTTTGTCGATACGGTTAACATCAAACTTTTCATACTCATTTGTAGTATAGTAACCAGTATCTATACCTAATTTTCTAAAGATTTTTAAGCAGCCTCTATAGCCATCATTGAATTGTATGACGACATCATATATTCCTAATTTCATAGTTTGTTAGGCAGACGAATACTTCTGGTATTCTTTGCTAAATGAGACAGGACTCTCGCTTGCATGTGTTTTGTTGCCAAAATAATAGTAGAAATAGAGAGTAAACATTACTTTATATGCATAAAAACATAAAAATGCTTTTTTCCATCTTTTAAAATACAATTAAATAAAATTTTAAGCACCAGAAATAAAAGTAAACAACTCTGACATACTCACTTCGGTTTTTTAAAATTTCTTCGTTTGGTGCACTTTCGGTATGCTTTTCGGAACAAGGTGTAAAAACAGATTATCAAAACTCGGAATGTAAAACAAAATTCAAACTTTTTTGGAAATGTGAGAACTATGACTTTCATTGAACGTAAGGAGGAAAAATTCTTTTTGAGCAAAATTTCGGTTTCTGACGTATACAGTAGATGGGCATGTCAAAAAGTTTCCCTCAAATGGTTTCGAAACTCGTAATTACGAGAACAAAGTAAACTTGAATATAGTTACAACTGTTTCTAAAATCTTCAGCATAAAAAGTTGAGTGTACTTTATTGAATTAAAATGTCGAATATCTGATAAAAAATATCGATAATAATCTTTAGACTGATTGTGTCTTCTGTTTCTGTATGCTGTTGTCATAACGCTTTGGCATGAGCGTAGCATGTGAGTATCTAATCCAGATACTGGAAACAATTATCTCGTGTTTTCATGATTAGAATCAGAAATATAAATTATTTATTTACTAGTTTTTGTAATCCGTCCAGGTACAGAACAGTAATTCATCCATGTTCCACTGGTTGATCTTCGAATGCTTCCTAGCTCCACCGGCACTCGTCCGATGCATTTATTCACATTTTCTTTAGAAATTAATTGATTTGCTTAAGTGTTTTTGTCAGAAATTGCTTTAATTTAATATTCTTGATCTATTTGTGAGACTGCGTTCGGTTTTGATTTTTGAAAGTCTTAGTTTTTATATCTTTGTATAGCTCTAGACGAGCGAAAAGTTGCAAGAATTGAAGTTGAAACTTCAAAATAAATCCATCCTGACAATCAGAATAGAGATGGAAGTATCCAGACTACCTTATGTACACATTATTTTAACGTGAAAAAAAGGATGTTTAAATCGTGTTTGGTGATGTTATTTGCTGGCTTACGGAAATAATTTGAAATCTCAGTGCCGTATAAATTAGTAAGCTGAGAACTGACGAGTCTACCGTACGTGGGAACCAACGTGATGCTACTTCTTTTCGCGTCTTTGTTTCGAATCGCTACATCTTTTATTTTTTATCTCTCGGTAGATCGTGGGGGCTGTATCCGCTGTGCATCAAGGTAGGGTGTTAGTTAAAAAAATATCTCAGGTAATTCAGTGAACCGAAACATCCAGGCTGAAGCAAAAGAAATGCACCAATGACTTCACTTGCCGACAGTAATCGTAGTATAGTTCAAATCTTTGTCTCCTCTGCTTTCTGCTTCACTAAAATCGAGTGCGAAAGCTTTCCAAATGAGAGTTAAATTTTTCGTCCGAATGAATTTCTGTTCAACATTCTTATCAGGTTTGCCGTTTTTCAGTTCAACTATTGCGTATGTAATACGAAATGCAGAAATCATGTTTGGACGTTATGTTTTCGATGTCTGGCAGTGTATAGCCCGAGGTTAGTTAGTAACTCTTTTTTTTTTTTTTTTTTTTTTTTTTTTTTTTTTTTTTTTTTTTTGAGGGGATCATGAAAAGCAGGTGAAATGTGTTAATTAAATTTTACTGATTGTTTATGGTGGATTCCATATCACTGTTAATATTTAATTGAAATTTGGCTTGAAAAGAATTTTTTTAGTGTAAAAATCATAACATTATCAAATGAATCAGAAAGCCGGGGAATTAAGATATCAGTTTCAGTAATATTTCTCTCAGGGAAATGGGATATTCCTCCATAATTTTTATACTTGAAATGTTTATAAATTTTTAACCCTCTTTTCCCTCAATTTGGATGTACTTGATTTCTGATGAATTAGAAGTTTCACTGAATTGCAGAAATTTCACCATTGTTTTATGTGGTGTTATCTATTTATTGGTAATACAAGCATGGGTATTTTACTCTGTCATGTAATACTTTTTAGCAATTTTTATGTACAAATATGTATTATTTGATCGTTAGCCCAAAAGGATGTATTAGTCTTGAAATGGGATTTTGCGTTGCTTTTCTATAAACGGCTTATCACTTTTCAAATTGTTGCCACCAAACATTATCGCCCTGTATTTATTTTTAAAGAAATTAAGTAATGAAGAATCTGCATATATGTATATATGTCCTTCGCGCTGTGTGTATATTTGTGGGGGAGGGATCAAATTTTGAAAAACGTAGTCCTCCACCCGAACATGTGCACTTTTAAGATCGAATTTCAAATTTGCTTTATTACTTATTTCGTATTTTGTAAAACTTCAGTGGAAAGCAGGTGTCTATGAAAGCAACGTGTTTGCCACAGCTTATTCGGACCCTTATTCGTCGAACCTGTACCTCTTCCCTAGATGTAAGCTTCTATGGTAATAGACGACCCCCCCCCCCCCAAATACGCATTTTAAAATTGCTTATTTTCCATGCGCCAACATGTTGCCGTTCAGTAAAGCCTAAGATACTTTAAAATTTAATCTGGAACTTTATTGAATAATCAATTAAGCGATTTAAAAAATAAACACAGTTCTTAAGAATATTTTTTGTACTTTTTAATGTGATTGATTTAAATAAACATGTATTAAAATCATGAGATATCTAATTAGAAATGTTCAATATTTTTAGGAAATTATCCTAGCTGGACTCATTAAAATCATTATGTAACTTTCCTTTTTTTTATCATAACTATTTTAAGCCAGATATTAAAGAAATATATAACGAATATAAAAATATGCAGGGCAACATCTAACATTCTATCGGGAGTTCTAAAGATACGCTATTTTAAAATATTTTGTTTATTTAATAACAAAGTCGAAAAGATCCCCCGGAGAAAAAAAAAGGGGGGAGAAAAAGCAGGGGTGAGTGCAGAATAGACTGGGTAGATCGTGCTCTGCGAGAGCGTAAAAACCTTAACAAACCCCTTTGAGCGACCTTTGATTTCAGATTCTGAAACATTTCAGATTCCTCCTTCCCCCCCCCCATTTTTTGTTTGAAAGAAATTCCTTGACCGAGTATAGAGTATTATATTTAAAATGCGTTAATTATTATTATTGTCTGCTGTGTATTGCTACATATACCTTGCATATAGAGTAGAGATATTAGTTTGACTCATAAGTATACGAATATTTTTACATTATATTTTAATAAATAAAATGGAAACTATGGATTAATTACATATTTTAGTATCGTGCTTAGGGATTTCAGTTTTTTTAAAGTTTCATTAAGTTTATCTGTTTTATTTTTTAGTAATTACTTAATTTATTTTTATTAATGAATTTATTTTAGTTTCTAAACACGCACTGGTTGCCAAGAATAATACTACGTGTTACTTTTAAAGCAGTGTTTGATCATTTGGCGAATTTTCAAAAATTACTTATTTTTTCGAGTATTTGATGTCTATTATCGTAAAATTTTAATACCTAAAAATAAATCTGTTTTAAAAGTTGGAATTTTCTCAGCTGCCTTATTGTGAGAAGTTTTGCTTCTTCCTTTTTCACGTGCCATTTTATGGAAAAGTTTCACATCATCTATGTATATTAGTGGGCAAAGAAACGTCTTTGTGATATTGCATGAAAACAGGAATATTTTAGCAGAATTTTCGTAAGTAAATCCTGTATGATGAACTCCAGTGTGAATCATCGATGTCGAAACTTCATCCGTAATGGTTTCACTCATTGCAGGACAATCAGCATATTTCTAGCGAAAGGCTTTTTATTAGTTCTTAATCAAATTACAGTTTTATTCATCGCTTGTGTTTTAAGCTGTTTTTTAAAGCTCTGGATAAGTGACATGACGAAATGTGGGAAGAAATTCAGTTTTTATAGATTAAGAATATCCCCCCTAATATTATGAAGAGAAATGCAGTTATCAATAGATCAAGGGCGTGTTTCTTTCCCACGATGTCATTTTCTAGAGAGAGGAGGATCCAAATTTTGTTCTCATTTGTGAATGTTAGCATGTTTTTTTTAGACTTATTTTAAATTTTGAATCTTTAATGCAGTGTGGTTTCTGAGATTTTCCTGTTACAGGAAGGGGAATACCAATAGTTTGAACTAATGATATTTACTTTTAAGAGTGAGTTTTTCAGCACTTCATATGTTATCTTTAAAGTCAAATAATCTGTCAGATAGCAGTATAAAAAACAGTTTTGCTTCGTCAGCTTTAGGTATATTATTTGGGTTAAATTCATCAAACGATTTATTTAATTTTGTCTAAACTACCTCAGCTTCTAGAGAAGTGCTTTTCATCACAGAGTTTTTTTTTTTTTAAGTGCCATTTAAAATTTTGTAGCAATCCATGAGATATTTTGAATTCTTTCTAAATATTGAGTTTTGAGCAGATGTGTGCGTTTTAAAGTAAATCCATGTACCAGGATATTTTTTGCGTGTACATCTAACCATTTCCCAGTCTTCCGTAAGGCATTCAGATTTTCTGTTTCCTTTATTAGTCGTTATACCTTTCTTTACTTCGCGACCAACCAGCGACCGAATGGTAAAATCTCTGAAAACTGGTAGTTCTGACCCGAGTTCGATCACGTGCGAACGGGCTGGGTGCATAAGCGTTTTCGTGGTGTAACGAGTTTACGAGCCAGTTTTCCCTTAAAAAAATCCTCCATTAAGGCATCCCTCCGTAATCAGATAGCTCTAATGTGCTTTGCTATAATCAACTAAAATCAAGCCTTTCTTTGCATTCACTATTACGTCACTGGTTTTTCATAATGGTAAATAAAGTAAATTTAAGTCTGTTGGTCATATTATAGTTATAGAAACAGTTTATATATCTGCAGATTTAAAAGCGTTTAATATTAATAGAAAAGCAAATCCCTTAACTGCTGATGCAAGACTTAACTACTAATTAATGAAAAAAAGTAAAGGTAAGTTTACTGCTCATCATCTTGGAAGTACCATTGAAAGCTTCACAAAATTTCATTAAAACAGTATAAAATGTCATTCTGATTCTTACTAAGTTTGCTTGAAATTTATGTTATGATACTGCAAATACAGTAAAATTCCTCTTCACCGGCACCCAGTTTACCGTCAGTATCAAAAGTATGGTACTTTTGAAAATCTAAATATAAATCCGAAATTTAGGACTATTATGTAAAAATATGTAATGGGTTGACAATATAAAGACTTAAACATGAGAAACATTTGTCTTTTGTTTCTGCCGCTTATATAAACAAGCTTTTTATCCAAAATACAAAAGACGAACAATGAATCCCCTTTTTATGCGTCAATGTGTGAACTTTGAAGATAGTGGCCATGACTTTCAGAAACAATTTATTTGCATTCAAAGATGCTACATTTACTGGATCTTGCCTGGAAAGAATGTAAAGAACATCACGTCACTGTTGGTGTAGATTGTGGTCTATACTATTCGTAGATTACGAGTCGAGTGACGAAGATTCTCTTGTTTTAAAACTGGCGCTCCGTCTTGGATTTAGATACTTGTTCGGAAAACATTAGCGTTAATGAAGAATAGACTTGGATAAAAGTAGAGAATTCTGTTTTCCTCACATTATCTCAAGATCACGACGAAAGGATCAGACATGTACTGGGAAGAAAAAAAAAAAAAAAAAAAAAAATCAGGAGGCGGAGTATGAAGATGACACGCAGAGCAAAATTGTTACACGAAAGGAAGCTGAAGAAGAATTGCATACTTTTCATAAAATTTCCCGCGAAATTTTTTTCTATGTTCGTACATGATGATATGAAGATGATATGATTTCTATGTTGGCACATGATGATATTCTGTACACAGCGATTTTCTAAAACTACATTGAGGATCTTGTAAACAGGTAAACATTCAAAATTATATGCCATCACACTAAGAATTATATATAATAATATGAAAGGTAATTTTAAAAAGTTATTTAATTCTTTTTTTTCTTCTGAAATATAAAAATCATTATATGTATTTTAATTTTAAATAATCTGTATGATTTTCGATGTTGTTTTTTAATAGTAGCCAGTAGATAAAAAATACGGAGGACTTCGCATACTGCGATTTCTACAGATTGCATCATAAGACATGAATAAGTTAGAAATATATATTCAATTATCCGGAATCGGCGACGTCTCGTTGCTGCAGGTTAATACGTTCTCTGCTGAGCGATATTTTCAAAAACGACTCCAACACGCCAACAAAGTTTAATTAATTAATTGTAAAATAAAAATGCAAAACATGTATTTATTTAAAAAGATACTGAATTTAGATAATTTTTAATTACTTTATTAATTACATGAGTTATATAGTAGTCGGTTTTTGCGATAAAATGTATTATGACAGCGCCAACTATGAGTATATTCGTAGTTGGTGGTTGCTTATAACAAAGATTGATTATTTTTACAACAATTATTATAACAGAGATTATTATAAATTGCTTCATTATTTTTACAGTTCCCATGTTATTTACTTAATAACTACTTATATTAATTATAATAAAACTCTTGAATTGCGTGAATTCCCCCCCCCCAATCCTCAAAGCCAGATACCTTCAAAGAACATGAAAATACTACGAGTTTGATTGTATGTGGCGTATGTAAAACAAAAACGTTCTACGAATTAATTCGTAGCTAGCCTTTAAACACAAACTTCGACCTACGAGATAATTCGTGGTTGGCAGCGAACTGTTTCTTGAAAAGGGATTCTGCTGTAGTCTCATTCAGTCTATATGGTGGCAACTGCATTGCCATTCACACAAGTGATAAAATCTTTCATTATTTATTGAAGCAATGTGTTTCGAGAAGATTACGGAATACAGTTAGGATTTTACTGATTTTTAGCTGTATACGTGGAGCTGGACGGACGGCGGAGTTTATCGCATCGTAAGTGGGGATAGCAGTGAAATGAAAACCATTAACGTTTTGGTAAGCAACGCGATATTTCGTGAAAACCTATTTGTAATTCGTTAATTGGAAAGGCCAGTCCACTATATTTAGTTTATGTGCTAAACTGGATTACAGGACTGGTAGAGATAAATACGTATTCTGTCAGCATTCTCTCTGAATCTATTGAGTGTGTTACGAAGTTAACAAATTCAAGAAACCAGAATGTAGTAGCACAATGCAAAAGCCACTCTTCAGAGGTATAATGTCTTTATACCTTGAGATGCCTTGTTATTTATGTCTATTAAAAAAAAAAGAGACAGAGAGCTCAAAATGTACTCTGTGGTTGATAAATGTTTCTTTTCTTTAACTAGAGTTCGCTACTGTGTTAATATACTGCAGTTCACGTTGGGTACAAATTGTTTCGCTCTTCACCATCTTATCTTACAATGACTGCTCCGAGAGAGCGGCTTTTGTTCTGCGTTTCCATATCTTATCTGGGATAAATCAAGCAAGCGACAGGAATTTAGACAATGCCTCTAGAACCAGAGTAGAGCGTATCCTTCAGGCTGTCTCGGGCGGAATCTATTCATGCGCCAGATTATTTTGAGTAAAAATTTCTAAAGTCGCCCCTTCCCCCTTTCTTTGCATTTAGTCCGAAGTGTGTATCAAATGTATATTCTGCAGATCTTGTATGAATGAGTGATCGAAATATAGCATTCATTTTAACGTTTATTATTCTCGTACTGTTTTTTTTTATCGTTTCGCTTTTCAGTATTTTAATTTTCCTAAATTTTTCGTGTTCGTTTTCCATATTTCCAACTGGTTTCTAAAACTAAAAACTAGTTTCACTTTAGAAATAGTGAACAGCTGTGAGGAAGCTTTTTTGGAGTGTTTATTGTTTATAGTTTGCGGAATTAGTGTTCCTGGCAAAATAGGCAGTATAACTTCTTATGAGAAATATTTGTTTTAAGCGTTGTGCGTCGGCGGTCCAGTGAAGTAATGTGCAGTCTTAATATTAAATCTTTCCTTATTAAACAAGTGTTTATGTGGCATTAAAGTAATGTCATAGTAAGTTTAGTTCCTACCATTTGACTTTGGCATTTTAAACAACCCACTTTAAAGATATTCAGTATCATTAATTTCTTGAAAGGGGTCTAATTCTTAAACTAATAGACTTATTGTAACTATTTAGCTTAAAATGCTTCAGGGGTTACATTGAAACTTACATACTGAGATCAGAGTATATTTTCTTTTTTTTTTATCGTATCATTTTTATATTTTGTAATAAATTTATTTTTAGAAACTTTTTGAAACTTGAGAGGTGTCAGACTGTAATCTGAAATTCTTCGATGGCAGTTATTATTATAAATACTCCCGTAGTTGGGATGACCGGCAGATCAACGGGAAAGATGCTAATCTCTTTTCCTTTTGTGTGACATTACAGTTGCATAAAATTCATCAAATTAGAACTGAACTGTTCTTTTTGAACTTTTATGCAAATTTCGTATATTAATCTTGAATGAATCGAGACTGAAAACCAGCTTTCATGTACAAATAGTTAACTGCTATTCCTTTTCCTGATATTAATGAATGTATTGTGCCTAGAAACTAGACTGAGTATAGAAAGCTTATTGTGTATTGTTATGTACATATTTGTTATCTGTTGTCATAAGTTCCGTCGCAACAGAGAATCAGTTCACATGTTTATGAAAGTCCCCGTAAATCAGTTAATCTTCCGGAATGTGTTTGCTGTGAAATGCGTCTAAGCAGACCATCATAACTTTTTACATTTGCGAATAATACGGATATAAATTCGGAGTTAGTCTGAAACACTGCTTAAATTCTGCAAACAATCTGCGCCACTTCCGTATTACAAGTGCAGTTGTGTAATATGTAGCAGAACTTGTTCTTATTTGCATGCGGTAACATTTGTTTACTGTGTCTGAGCTTGGATCGTGGTGCGCCGCCTCTGTAATGTTAATTGAAAAATCGAATTCTTGTACTTTTCTTTTTTAATCGATGCAGATATTATTACGATTTAAATTTGTGTAAGATAAAGTGTGATGTTAAGAAACTATTCAAAGCTGATTAGAATTTTTGTAGTAGATATAACCATTTAAGTATGCAGAAATAGGTAGTATGGAACTTGCAAGCTGATTAACACATTCAACGCCGTGTCACTCACATAATGGTTATTTGTAAGTTACTACAACGGTTCCAAATTAAATTTTAGGCTACATTTACCTTCATCTAAAGAAAAGACTATACAATCTGTGCAGTTTTCGATATGAGCAAAAATATTTAATACTAACACATCAGCTTAAAACTATATACAACTATTTTTGTCTAGTAATATAAACTTTGATATATATCTAAAACTGCAATCACTTATAGTGTTCTTGAGGATATTATAAATATAGTTACAGCATGTTTTGCCTCTACGGCAGTGGCGTAGCGAGCCTAACTGGCGCCCGGGGCAAAATACCTTTTTGGCACCCCCCCAAAAAAACTTGCAGTAATACATTGTGTAGAATATATTCGTAATAAGAAAATAATGCAAGTAATAATAAAATGCTAAATTTGCCATAAAATACTCTAAAATGCGTTAAGAATAGTCCCTACCTAACTACACTGGATTCGGAAATGTATCTGGGTCGGCGGAAAAATCAGACATTCGATGATCTAGAATTAGTTAAAAAGGTATTACTTATGTTACATATTTATATAACCGTTTTTAAAAAAGTACAGTTTTTAAACAATTAAAACAATATTAAATATATATTATATATAAGTAGATATATTTATGATATATTTAATAACAATATAGTATTATAATACATTAATATAATTAATTACTATGCATACATTTTTCTTGTCTTGGATGAAGCAAATTTATTAATTACCTCATCAAATTTGGTCATTTCAAATTTTTCTCTTTCCACATTTAAAAATGCTAGATCGCTTAAGGGATCTTGTCCTATCGTTCATTATACATATCTCAAAATTTATTTTAATTGCTGAACGAACATACATTAGCATTTGATAATGAAATAGTAAGGAATATTTAAAGTGTTACTCTTTGGTTTGGCAAAACATTTTCTCCATCGATCTGTAATGGAGTTTTAGGTTCAGTTTTTTTTCTACTGCGGAATAACATCTTGCAGACATTCACTGCTCAAAACAGTTAGGGGACATTGCGAGTTCGATATTAAATAACCATATAATCAACAACCTTTTTAACAAAAAGAAATAGAAGAGATTATAAAGGAAACTTATAACGTTTACAAAGTTGGGAATATGCAAATTTAGTCCCTGACGTCGGAAACTATGCGTTTTAGATAAGGAGTAAGGAGCGGCCTGTAGCATTCCTTTTTAATAGGAGACTAAAAGCAAGGAACATGCGTTTAATGCTTTGTAGCAGTGAATATACGATGTCTCAGTAAGGTGACTTAGTTGAATCGGTAGGCAGTGGTTTACAGGAGAGTTAAACGTAATCCATTGTAGCGGAAGCGTTAGGAGTTTCCGAAAATGTCGTTTCCAGACTATGGAATCAGTTTTTGGAAACTGAATATGTTGAGAGATATTCGGGGCAAGGTCGTGTTATCGTTTTAAAGTAAAAAACGGGTGTTATACGCATTTTGTAAAAAATATAAAGCGGTCAGAAAGAGCGTTTTGTATGCGGAGATATTTGGTTGATGTACTGCAAACATTTTATTACACATTTTATCAGAAAAATCAAGAAAATAAGTAATTAATTATATTACAATAATTATTAATTTTAAATATATTTTCCAGAAATCGATCGAAATAAAAACTGAAATTTTAAAATAATAAATAAAAACTGAAATTTCTGTCTTGTTTGGAGACCATTTGGCGCCCCTCTGCGAGCGGCGCCCGGGGCATCATACACCCCCTTGCCCCCCCTTCGCTACGCCACTGCTCTACGGCAAGGGCCACTAGTAAGGCCAAAAGTGGTGGCCATTTTATTGTGGAGGCACCTAATAGGCGGTCACCGTTGCCTCCTATGAATGGACGGATAGTTACAACCATGGTTTCTTCGGATGGTTAATATTTGCACGAACAAACTGAATGTTACAGTTGTTACTGAACAAACATTTGCATGAATAAACTGAATGTTATAATTACTTTTGTTATTAAGGACTTTTACATTAATGTAGCCGACCAGGAATGAGGATAGGCTGCTAGACCACTGTTATGTAATATGTTTTTAAAATATTAGAAATTTTCAAAATCTGGAATCAAAATCAAAAATATATCCGTACGTTTTCAGCTAGCTTTATAAAAATGATTAGCTTAAAATTGAGAAAGAAAAATTTAACATTCCACACACACGCTTACACATATGCACATATTAACTTATATATTCGAAATGTAATTAATGTTATTATACCTTTAAATGTAACGAAAGGCAGAAGGAGCTCTAAATGGTAGATATTCCTATCTGTTTTCAAAAATAAGTTTTTGCAGTTCGAGCGACATAATTATCTCTGGTAATAGTATGTTGACATTATTCGGGTCAAGTAAACTTGAGCTTTGTAGCTTTCAGATTAAAGCAATTATGATTGTTGATATAATTGTATTGACCTTTTCCTGTTGTATGGATTCCTTTTCAGGGCAAACGTCTGTAGATCATATCTGTTGTGCGACCTTATACTAAATAAGGTACTTTGATTATGAAAAGGAGACAGTGCAGTGTATTTATTCTGTGCTTCTAATTTAGTACTGAGCGATCGGAAAGCTATCATATTAAGAAAGTGTTTGGTTACTGTACATTACTAAAAATCGGAAGGCTATGGAAGCATTTAATTTTTAGGAACGAAAATGCTATTGTGCGTGTGTGTCTTTTGTTTTTCAAAGACTTTGAATACAATTGAATTTAAATTGCTTATGTATAATGATCTATTTTTTGTTTATGCTACTGCAGTTTTATAAGGTCTGATTTTAATTTTCTAACCAGTTATTTTCAGTTACTTTCCTACCAAGCCTCGTTTCTTTTTCCTCCCGGAATGTAAATTTCCAGCGCGCGCGATATTCAGTATAGGTAGAAAGAAGGCAATACGTAAAGTTTTTGGAGGCTGAAATCAGAGCGCGTTCTGCCTGCTTGAAAGCCACGTGACTAATTTTGATTTTCTCGATTAGAATTCTGTGGCTTTGACTTATTCTGCCAATTAGGTTTGTTTACGCCGACTTCGGTTAGAGCCAGTTCGCGCGCTAGTTATACTGTGTAGCCGTCAGGCTGTCATTAATTTTAGTTCATCCATTATCATTTAAGCCACAAGTTTTGGCTTAAAAGATGATGGATGATGATTTAAGCCACAAGTTATGGCTTCTGTAAGCACGAGTTGGTGCCGTCTGCTCAACTTAATTTGGATTAATAAAAGGGTCCTGTACACCCTTTCGTTTTCTCTCTGGTATTTCTAAGACACAGTAAAAAGTCACTAGCTGTCTTTTAGAGTTCTGGCCTAATTGTATGCTTCCTAAGAAGACCAGATCTTATAAATTTATTGTGACATTGCAGCCGGACGAATTTTGTATTATGTACCATATCTGCAAGAATTAGCAGGCTGTCGATTAGTTAGGACTTTCAAGGACTCTTTCTTTGGATGCGTGAAAATTATCCACTTTCTGGACAGCAGTGATGCATGTCTTGTACTACTATAGGACCTAAAGGCTTAGGAATGTGGATGAAAAAGCAGTATTCGAATATTTAAAAAACAATTATTTTAAAACTGAAACAAGTTTAACATTAGAGACACATTCGGAAAGCAGTTAAGGTCTATGATTTTTTTTAACTTGTCTGAATCGATTTTTTCTCACTTAATGGTCTTGTATGTATTATTTTTTGAAACAAAAATGTTGTTCTTCGCTTTTAAATTTCATATGAAAAATGGTAATTTTAGAAAGTAAGATCACATGTGATGTGCTGTTTGTAGTCTTACAGAATTCTGAAGAGAAACGTTAATTGTTTACTGTGGTTTGAAAAGTCTTGAAACTCTCAGCCATGTTTATAGGAATTCTGGCACACTTAGTCGCATATTCATATCGCTTTTCGTGCACTGTGCTTTGCACACAATACAGTCACGGCATATTACTCCCTTATCAACATTATGAATCTTACAAAATGTATATCTGCGGAGGGGGGATTTCATAATGACTTGTTATGTATGAATGAAACCCGTAGCATTTACACCATTCAATAAATCCAAAATGCGATACTTTACATATTCTCCTGTATCTTTACGGTGCCTTTAATTGATAATAAATGCCCACAGTGTTTTAAGCATTCTGTTTATTTGTTTAATCGGTTATAGCAAAGTATGCAATGGCTCTTTGCCGAAGGAGGGACCACCCCTCAAAATTGAGTATCACATTACGCAATGGAATAACCACTAATAATTATTACTGGCCTTATCTACTGAGCATGGTGAGCCCTAGATAACCTAGTAAGTAGGTATCCATTGCAGTAAATTTTAAACTGACACTCGGCTCATATGTGTCGCGTCAGAACATGAAAATTATTCTTTGTGTGCATTATTAGGTATGCACATATTTTGAACATTTGCGGTGCATGTCATGTTTTTAAGGGGAGGGGAAGGATGTTGTATATGAGAATAGTAAAACTAAAATTCATTTAACTGTGATGTATAATAAAACAAATCTTATATTTATTTTGAGGAGAAGGGTAAGATTGTTTCATAAATTGGAATTATTTTTTATTTCTTTACTGGCTAAAAATTTCATGTTTTGTAGAATCCAGCTAAAAAGTAGTTTCCACATTAGAAGTATTTCAGTCTGAAAATCCGGATTTTTAAACTGCCACAGTAATATTTAAAAAATGTGTATGAATTTTTTCTGGTTACAAAATCTCCCGTGTATGAAAAATTCAAAAAATGTGTATGAAATTTTTCTGGTCACAAAAACTTCTCTTCCCAAGAACTCTAAAATTGTGATAAAGAAAATACATACTTATAATTAGTAAAGTTTTAAAGATATGTACAAGAGTTTAATTTTAAAAGCTTTATTTCATTTGAAGTTGAAAAATCTCGTAAAAGTTTCAGTCCATTTTCTGTCGAGGTATCGATATATGCGACGGCTCAATGTGTATGACAATCTTTTCAGAAGATTCATGCGGTTTTTAGTTGATTTAATAATATAGTCTATATTAGGAAATCTTAAACGAATTCTCCTTTTGGAGAGGGGACTTTAGTAGTTTAAAAGGAGGGAGGATGCAGTCAGCTTTTTTTTTTTTTATTCATCTTTTAAGTGCTTAGTTTATGGATATAAAAAACTACTTTTATTCAAGTTTTGGTATTTATCAACATTTTCTGCTGTTTAATTTACAGAACACGTTGAAAAGTTATCTAAATCTAGATAAATATATCTATTTATATTTCGAGTTTTTGAAAGCAGGGGGGAATGATTTTCTAGCAGTTGTGAAAGGGGTGCTTGGAGCAAAAAAGACTGAGAACAGCTGATCTATGTAGTTCTTAGTTACAGTTAATAAGTGAATAAAATAAGTAAATGCATATATTTGCTTGTTTATATTTTTATCTGCATACATTTGGTGCACTTCCTTGAATTGTAAAATTAATATGAATTGTGTTAAGGCTCATGCTGCAATGAATTGCTCCATCTATCAAAATTGAAAACATTAAGTTGCTTAGTAAATTTATTAAAGGTCTCTAAAATATGCATTTCTCTTCTTTTGATGCTCTTGGCATGTTTTGAGGCTTTAACTAATCTATTGCTTTTATCAGACTTTCCTTCTAAATAAATCGTCTTGCTTACTGTAGTCCTTGAAATGCTTTTTTAATTGAGCTATATTGGATTTTTATTTTTAGAGCGTTTTTCCGCTTCATATCGCTGTGTGGTTAAAGAGGAAAATTTGTGGGTAAATTTGCAAACACACGTTTTAAATTTCTCCTTTAATGTTTCGCCCTCTTATTTCCGTTAAACGTGTGTAATTGTTATGAAGGCTTTTAATTTATGTTATATATTTATTTCCATATAACTGAAGTACACTGAGCTGCCTTTTTTTTTTAATAGCTAACTTAATCTTTGACAGCTTTACATGGTCGCCGTTAAGATGCTAGCAACTTTATGTAGAATTAGAGCACTTTGCAGAACAGTCCCTGTATTGTTGCGCAGGTTCAAGCATGTTCATGAATGGCTTTTAATTTTTTACTTAATGAATTAATCAAAAATATAAATTAAAACCTATTTAGGGAACTCTGTAACGCCTTAAACCATTTGTGGCGTTTGGCCGCCTAAGATTCATCTCTAAAAGTGCTGCATCTTTATACCCAGATGCTGTAGTTGAGGTTCTTCTCTTGATGTAAAATGTTTTTTCGTAAGGGTGCCAGAGGCTTTATCTTGCACACCTTTTTATGGCATCCATTTGAATCATAATTTGGCATCACAGTCAGTGGTAAGCACCCTCGTAGCAAAGAAATCGAAATTGCCGTAAAATTTCTACCCGGTATTTTGACTGCTTATCTCTAAAAACATGTTAGTTAGTAGTTTCAAATATTCCTGTTAAATTGGATTCTTTCTCTTCACACCCGCAGTACTAAGGAATAGTTTGTGTTCTTAGGAAAAGGAAGTGGCCATTTGCCAGAAAATGCAGTTGCCTCCTGCACGTTTTAATTTTATTCCAGCTTTGAAATTATCTTGATATCACGACTTCTGAGGATCAGAATTATGTATTTGCACTGAGCCATTAAATTTCCAACCTTTTATTACGTTTTGCACGTTTCCTATATATGACAGCTGGAATTATTTCCTATTTTTCTTCTTGCGCATATAGCATAGCGATTGTCTTTGATATCGGAAAAAGAAGGAAGTAATTTATGGGGCGATTTCTTACTTCACTGCGTGATTTGTTTGGTGTAGTTTTTTGAGAAGTCTGAAACTTGCCATTCTTTGAACTATGTGTTATGATACAACCGGCATTTCCTTTGTTCTGAAATGTACGAGTGTATGAGTGTTTTGGGTAGAGTTGTAAAGAATGTGTGCTAAATTAATTCCAGTATCTTTTAAGAGATTGTAAATTACATATTTCTAAATGTATGAAGATTCGAAAAGTGTGAAAGGTATAATTCTTGAAATGAAAACTTGTCGTATTTTTGTGACTTCAGTTTTCTGTTATGGAGTGCTTAATCAATCTTGTATATTGATATTGAGTTGATGTATTTAAAGATGTGAACAGTAAGTTTGGGGCATGCCATTGTTCTCCCAGAAACCTTCGGTGTAGAACGGTATTTGTTGGTATATTCGCACGCGATCCATGACACCCTGCTCCTGAAGTTTTGGTATTAATCACGTTTGCAACGTGTGTTATCCGAATATGAAAGCAGTGTTGCCAGTACCACAATAGCTGAGACTACAAGCATAGCACAAATTTACACTGTTTTTCTCTGATACACAAACCTAGGAATATGGGAACTTCCCAAACACCTTGAAGATACGTATACTGTGCTTCCTAAATCGTTCGAAGCATCTAGCTTTAGATCACCGTAACCGTAATGACGGTTTTCTGTTATAAGTCTTTATGTAAAAACTTAGCCTTCTCCTGAATAATCTGAAAACTCAACTGTATTCGCTTCTGCATTAGATCCTCGATCCAGTGGGACAACAGTTTCTTCATCTTTGAAATCGGGCACAGCCTTTCATATTGGTTATATTTGGGCAGTACAACCGTTACCGCATATTTCATGCTTCCATGCGAACTTTATCTTTCAGGTCTATTTATACCCCCCACTGCTGTAATTTCTTACATGTTTTTCATAGATATGAATTTTCAAGATTTCTTCGGTCGTTGTTGCAGCCCTTTGTTTTTAGATTTATTACCAACTCATTCGGTTTTGTGTTACGAATCAATTTTGAAGATAAATAAACAGCGAACTCTAACGATGAGGAATAAGTAACTAAATTTATAATGAAATTTGGCCTGCTCCATCGCGTGCGTTCGGGAGGAAAGTGGTAGCACGTTTGGCGAGCAATATGAAGAGCCAGTGTTGGAATCTCAGCGAGGTCAGTTTTCATGTTCCTTGCTCTGAAAAGAAGTCTCCCTGATTTAAAAGAATATGTAATTGTTTATTGTGGAAATAAACTACTGTGTGTGATAAAAGTATCTTGTTATGAAATGTGGGGAAAAAATATTTCAAATCAAGGTCTAGACTGTCGAGATAGTCTAAATTGTAAAAACTTATGACTGAGGAGATGTGAAAGAGGTTTTCAGTGAGAAACGCTCGTGGCGAAATTAAGCATACCCTTGCCACATTGCATTATCATTAAAGGAACTGAGCAGTGATATACATTATGACTGTGATGGTAAAAAGGAAGTACGGTTATCGATCCATTACGCATGTGCGTCTGTAGACACGGTTTTCAATGAATAAAAATTCTGAACCTATATTTTCCTCCAGCGTTTCTTTTTATAGTCATGTGTATTTTGAGTGATCACGAAATTGGGTTATAAGTATTAGGTAAGCGCTTGAAATAAAAGTAAAATTTTCGAAGAGTTACTGAACATATCTGATTGATTATATATATATTAAACTTTGAGGATATTTTTAATATTACTCGTAGATAGTATATGAGAAACTGCTAAAGATGTCTGGATACCCGGAAAATAAATATTTTAAGAGATTGTCAACATCTGTAAATTTGGTTTGAATGTCTTAATAATGTCTTATTATCGCTCTTTGTAATTACTAAATTTGAGCTAAGTGGTAAGCTGAATATGTAATAAAACTAAACGGGCAGAGTTGCTTAAAAACATGCTTGGAAATTTAATTCGAATTTTCGACGTTTTTGTCGCCGTCGTTAGAACGAATTCTCGAGAGTCTGCTCGTTGTTCAGTCTGTTGATGATCATAGAAATATTCGTAGTAACTAAGTATTAAACTAAGGTTACCAAAAAAAAAATTAGTAAATATTAACTGAAAAAACTTATTAGGTTTTTGAGTTTCTATTAGAAAAATCTATGAAATTTAGAAAGTAGGCATTTCCAATTATTACAGCTTCTAATACAACGCTTTTAAGAGTAAATTCTGTGTCTTTTTTCGTGATATCTTTATTTACGAAAAGGCAACGGACTTTTTTAGCGGCATTGTTGTTTCTGGCATTTAAAAAAAAATATGTGAAAGGAAATTTAAAGAATCAATTTTTTTTTAAGTCCACTTTACATTTAAAATTTTTGATTGTTGAGTGGTGCTGTAAATTTGTATAAAATTCATATTTTCTATAGGCAGACTTGCCCGAAAAGGTGTACTTTGTTAATTAATTTATGCTGTTACCTTTTAGTTTATAATATCATCAAACGAAATCAGCATTCATAAATTCCAAACTACCTGCCTATCGTATCATACTCCTCTTCCATCACCTCCTCTTAAAAGTGAAAAAAAGTATATTGTTCATTATTGAAGATTAAAATTGGAACTACAGTTTGTCACACACACACACACACACTATATATATGCACCCAGAAGGAAATGAACTACTATCACGAAACCTAACATGTATGTAGTGTGTGAGGAATAAAGAAATGATTACAAATTCAGAACAAAAGATGGCTTTATTAAGAAGTTATGGCATGAAAAAAGTTACAAATTACTAAGTAGTATAGCCACCTCTGGCAGCTATACAAGCCCAAACACGGCGTGGCATCGAATGAAGTAGGTCACCTATGACCCTCCCCCCGCGGAAGATCGTACCGTAATCTTTGCATCTGGGCTGTTAATTCACCAGTATTCCGGGACGGCTAAAAGCAACTTGCCTTCCAAGCATGTTCCAATTTGCTCTAGTAGCGAGAGGTCTGGCAGGCTACGGGAGTACGTCATATCCTTGAAGACATTGTTGGGAGAGTCGTGCAGTATGTGAACGAGCGTTGTCTTGCTGATAAATGGCATCAGGGTGATTTAATAGCATAGGCTGTACCACCACCTTTAAAATGTCCACGTAACTGCGAACCGTCATAGTGCCTTGAAGAACGACAATAGGTGATTTGTGTGTCCCAATGAATTGCTCTCCACACTGTCACACCTTGTGTAATCGCTGTATGCCGCTCGATAATAAATGCCGGATCGGGCCACTGGCCTGGCCGCCTTCATATGCGTGTATGTTGGTCATTAGCATTGAGACTTAATCGGGATTCATCGCTGAAGATCACACGCCTCCAGTGGTCACACTTCAGCTTGCCCGAGCTCGGCAAAAATCCAGTTGACACTGCCTATGATGTGGGGTAAGAGTCTTAATGGACGTTGGCAGCTTATGCTAGCGTCGGCCAGTCGTCTCCGCATGGTTTCCCTTGATACCAACGGTTGCCTGGAAGGTGGTAAATAGCGTTGAATCGATGCTAGGGGCGTTTTTGGTGCGGAAATGTGTTCCTCATCTGTGTTCCTTGAGCCCCCGCAACGGTAGACTATCCCATACGTGATCTAATGTCGCCAACACAGAGCAACTACCATATCACTGCGACCGAGGTGGCGGCCGATATGCCTGTTTCGACCATTCTAACCACCTTGGTTTCGACCAATCTGCTTCTCCGAAAGCCTACTGTACGCCCCTTCTCAAAGTCCGACAACTGTTCTTACTGCCGCCGGTTATGTCTCGGAGCATCTCTAGTCACAATACCGTTCATCCAACTCGACAGATTCGTTTGCACGAGCAATCATGCTGTTAAAAATCTCCCAGCTGCCCACTCATATGCGCATAGTGCGCTTACCTTTGTCTCATTGGCGTCGAAATTTAAATCTTTTACATATCTCAGACTACATTCCTGCCAAATTTCCTGATTGTGGATAGATATTTTCTGAGTGCATATATATATATATATATATATATATATATATATATATATATAATATTTGTGGCAGAATGTATTATTAAAATAACTATTTCTTTCGGATTGCGTAGGCCATTTAAGTTGCTGCTGTGTAATCTGGATCCTTAGACTTAATTTCGCAAGGTATTATTCGATTCAAGAGTTTAGTAGACTGCTCACTTTCAAACCGAAAACTCATGTTCTCGAAATCAACGCTGATGAAGGACTTCTGAAAGATTGTTTTATAGTCTTAAAGGGCGGCGAAATAATCATTTCTTAAGATCTGTTTCTTAAGACGATATATTATGGCGTTTAAACATTTGCCATTTCTAAATTTGATTATTAATTAAAAAAGTAGACTTCAGACATTTCCGCTTATTTATTAATGGAAATGTTTTAGTTCGTGTCTCTTTAGGCTGCTGTAAGTACTCATTCCTATCCAGAACGTAATTCTTCGGAGACTTTAAAATATTTCTCCTCAGCATCGATTGTTGCATGTTGCGTAGTTCCATTATGGAAGTATTATCCACAGATTCGAATTTAAACTAATATTTAATAACATTTGCCGTTAAATTCTTGCAGTTTGGATTACCACTTCATGTCATTCAGGTATGCAGTCCCTGTACTCTCATTTCAGCAGCATTTAATTTTGCGTGGACGTTGTATCAGCCATTTCATTTGCGTTTATATTCCAGAAGTTCATTTCTAGGATTAATGGTGTTTAAACTTACAAGCAAAACAATATTTTCTATCTTTGCACTACACTATAGTGATATTATCTTATCACATTTCGTGTCACATATTATATCTACACGCTTACATTTTTTTATTCATCTATCTGAAATATTTATAGAATTAGTAGCAGAAAAATCGAAATGGTGTAATAAGTAGCAAGTGTGCTGTTATAAGTAAATAACTTACCTACGTTAAGCCGTTTAGTTGTAAAATATCTACATGCTACAACAACTCTCTCAGCGTTACGGCCGGAAAATTCCGTATTGAAGACTGCCTTCTATATTCATTACAAATGAAAATTTTTGCTAGCTTTTAATGTAGCTGATTTCGGTTTGGATGTATATTGGAAGAAAAGGAATCAAGGTACAAAATGAGAGATTCATTTTTTAATTAAAATCATGAAAATATCACTTATTCATGACATTTTGAGGAACTTTGAAATTTCAGGGCTAAATTCGTAACGCTTGGAGAGAGTATCGAGAAGTACTTTGCATGTGGTTTTAAAACAAGGTCATTGTGAGTTGATGCTATGTCTGCCTAAAAGCATATTTCTGTACTGATTCATTTTTGGTTATGATTGCGTTTGCTTATGATATTTACTAAAAACTCGAACTGCAGTAGGTGTTTTGAAATGAAGCAACGATATTGTGTCCAGTTTTGAATTTTATGTAGAAGATCGTGAATGTAATGAATATACTGAAAGCCTTAGGAGCCATTGACATTCCTCAACATTTCAAGCAACTCCGAGCCAGCAACTTGTTCTTAAATTATGTTACTGTAGAAGATTATAGTAGATAGATTCCTGTATACAACACTAGTGGCCGAGTTGTTAATTGCCGAATGTTGGTAATTATCAATGTCTCAAGTTTACGGCTGTCTTCATGGTTGATTTTCTAGGTTTTTGGCATGCGTAACGCAAATAGAACCCAGTTTTTCTTAGGAATTCCTTCACGAAGGCTTGTATGCTTTGCCGTATTCAAATAATCTAACCTTTTTGTAGCTATTGAGAGAAGCTTTTCACCTAACATTATTGACCGGCGGTTAAAAAATTCTGACCTCAACACATCAAAAATCACCATCTCGAATTAGGAGATTATAAGAATTCTGTTGTCATTCCTTTCTTCGCATCGATAATTCGCAATTCCATACTTAGGGTCCCCCATTGCGGATATGAACTCCTGAGGGTTTATTACAGGATTCCTTGCCAATGTGCTTTAATTTACTTTGATCAAACTAAAAGGGCCTTAAAATTTCGAGCTAAGGAATATGAGGTATATGCTAGGAAAAAAGAAACACATAAATCCTCTGTTGCCCAACACTATTGCTCAGAAAATAACATTATCCGTTTTTCTACAGCCAAAATTATTTTTAAAAAAACTTCTGTTGGCGAATTAGATTTTCTAGATGTGTTTCACATTCAAAAAAATCTTTCAGTTGTAGTAAACGATCCCAGTTCCAATTCGCCTTTACTTTCAGCTCTTAAAAGGAAATTATTTTGTAGTCGTTTTCATTTTTCTTTAACAGAGGTCGCCAATAGCCTGACTTCCTTCCTCTTATTCTTGTCGCCTTATCTTATCATTGGCTTCTCTGTCATCATTTGCACATCTACAGCTGAGGAAGTAGGTTCTACATTTAAACCTTCGAAACTAGTCCTGCAAGTTTACGAACATTACGCTGATTCTTGTTGCTTTACCCTAACCTCCCTTGCACTGTAATTTATTCGAAGATCGAAATGTTCCTTACTACGTCAAGTTAGGAATAACTCAACCATCAGAAGGGATTAGTTGATTGATTGATTATGGCATGTATACGAGAGCTGTCTCTTCAAGGAATACTTTCTTTGAAGATATTACAGGTCAATTAGTTCATGTTGACGTTAGATATTTGGAAAACCCATGCAGCCAATCATTTCGACGGGAGACGAACCTGGGAGCGACTGGTTGTCAGAAGGAAGGTGAGGGATATCGATAGGCCTCTTTTGAGAGTAAGAACAATTATTTTTCTTTGCAGTCGACCATTTGCAGAAAATAACCTGATTACATAATGAGAATTGTCGGAAAAGTTGCTGTTAGCTCTGTTAATTGCTGAATTTGATAAATCCTAAAATACACTACTTGAACAGTACGGAAAATACAAAGTTCTTGCGAAAGGAAGAAAATAATTTTGCGGCTGATACTGCTGATAAATGGTATAGTATTACTGAAGATGGAAGATATAAGGTATTTATTCCCTCCTTTCGGCATTGGAATTCCACTTGTAATTCGAAGCACGCTCGACGCGTGTGCGTTAGGACCAGAATTCGAATCCCGGCTAAGGCATTGTGGATTTCTTCAGTTTTCTAGCGTCGAAAAATTCTAAAAGATTACAGTGGCTGCCGAAGTGAAAAGATGGTGGACGATAAGTCTTCATTGCTAGGATTTGGCGATTGGGTCCTCTCATCCCAGTCGCCCTTTAAGAGGGAGAGTATACTATAAGGTATTTTTCTTGGGAAGTCGGAGTTCGAATCCCAGCGAGGGCATTGTACATTTTCACACTTCAGCATCGGTATAACCTAATGATTGTACAAAGCTATTCAAACAGAAGTAAACTTCCTGGTATAAAACACCAGAATATCATAAAATTAAAAATTACCTGATGGGTACGATTCATAATTTTTTTCACGGACGATAGTGTTAATGAAGAAAGTCATAGGAAAAAATGACATATTGTTTGAAATTCTAATTGAAATCGTTTATCGCATTTTTTTTTTTTTTTTTTTTTTTTTTTTTTTAATGTGAGAAGGTGGTATTTAAAAAATGATTGGAATTGCTAAACAATCTTTGGAACTGGCTATAGTTTCATGATGCGATCACGTAACTCACTCTTAAAGAAATTTTAGGGCCGGTATATGTTATGAATTCTGAAATCTAAGTGAGGCATCCAGTAAATGAATTGGATTTTAACTGTACATTTTTAATTCCGAAGTTATGTGAGGATGAATGAACCTAAAAATTAATGGTACTTACTTGTGGGGGGGGGGTAGTATTTTTTTCATGTTAAACTACGCATTGGGTTTCTCCCTCCCCGATAATTGAAATCATTGAATTAATATTGAATGATAATTGTAATCGTTCTGTGGAATGAATCGATGATATGTAATGAATCGTAAATTTAGAGCATTTTGTAGGTTCAAATATAATCAGGGTAGAGTGAATTGTAAATTTTATTATTTAAGAAATAGGGTATAAGGTATTTCTCCCACCTTCTTGGCATGCCTTCGTAGTGTAGTGGTCAGCACGCTCGACGCGTATTCAAGAGGTCCGTGGTTCGAGTCCAGGCGAGGGCATTGCTCGTTTTTCATCTCTCATGCTTCGAAATAACCTAATGTCTCTACAAGGAAAGAAAAAAGTTAGCGTTGATTGGGGTAGCTGTGAGGGAAATATTACTACTTTTAAACCGAGAAATTTATTTCTTCTTTGTCAAAAAGAGTTACAGGGAGAAAATTTATACATTATGTTAAACTAGAATTATTTAATTAGAGTTTTGAAATTTTTGATGTACGAGAAGTTCGCTGATTGCTTAACTTCAATTAAGAGCGAGTTCATGCATCGCTTTATAGCTATCTGAAGATCAGCGGCAATTAAGTTTACTGTTGTTAAAAGCGTTCATCTCATTTGGTATATTCGAAAATTAAAAAAAAAAAAAAAAGCAGGAAATTACGAAGACCTTTCAAGAGCTCCGTAAACCGTGCATGTTTCATCAAAATTTTAATATTACGTTAAGAGTAGCTGTTTAAAAATGTTTCTGTATGTGAAAAAACAACCATAAATATGAGGACGGATCGATTTATGCGATCTGGGAAGGAGGAGAATCTGGATTCAATCGATATGGGTAAATGAAGATCTAGCGTGGGCGCTCTTGCTTTTATATGGGAAATGTGATCTTATATGGGAGTGTGTAGTAAAATAGTATTAAATAGGAAGCATAAAAATCGTGTTCTGTAATAAAGTTCAGACAAGCAAAGTTTCCACGGAAACTTGAATACCAGTTTTTATTTGAAGTGCGTAAAAAAGGTGCGTTTTGGTTATACTTATATAAAATTGGGATGGGTAAGCAGACAGCCTTAGCGTGCTTTATTTTTATTGGAAATTCATAATTCATTAAATCAGCTAATAAAAGAAAATAAAAAGAGTTCCGTTCCTATTACATCTAGGAATGAATGGAAGACTCAACTTTTCGGAAAAACATGCAAAAACAAAGCCCGTTCTTTTGCGTATCTTCGAGACACGATAATCTTCGATAAAGACACGTTTTCGATAGTAACTTTCTTTCTCCATTCCTATTACACCAAGTGAAAAAACAATACAACATACAAGCTTAATGCTAATCGTTAGTTCTTGTAAGTAGAATGTTGAAAGAAGTAAACAAAGCAACAGAGGGCTGAAACTTGAGCTTTCTGAATCAGTTCACTGGCGTACAAATACGGGTACCGTTTACCCAAACAATACAGATTATAGAATCGAGTTAAGGTCCAGAGTAACGTTGCTAAATTGTAGACTATATTTAGGGAATATGAGGAAAAAGATTGCAAAATGAACTAAAGATTGGTGAATACTGTTAATTGAAGCTTAGTGAAAAAAGATTTGCGCCTGTGGGGACTTGTTAAATATGCGTTCTGATAGCGTTGTAAATGCTGACATATTCTTGTTGTTGGTTGTAGCACATTGTTTTAAATTCTGTATTACAAGACTGAGGAAGATAATAATGTTAACCATCTAAATTACGTTTGTTTTCGGTTAATGTTCTTTAATGAAGAACATTTTTAAATATTGCATACACGAAGGTTTAATAATGTTCGTCTTTGTATGTAACACACCGAAAGTAGATTTTGACGATTTGAGATGAGATAAAATTCTGTCAGAAGTGTCATTTGCCATCTGATTTCAGAAGTGTTGAAATTTGCATTCTTTGTTGAGCATTAACTTACTTTACTATCATGATAGTACAATTAAAATTACATAAACCGCGCTGGTCTTAAAGTGTGAGAAATGCCCATTGAAAAATTTACCGGGGTTTGGGCTAGAAATTTTTACCTTATCTGCTGCATAATAATGTTCATCTGCGCAGTGACCAAGTTGCACCTTCGAGCGACAGAGCGATTAAAAGTAGAACCATAAAAACTTAGAGATGACTTAGTTTCTAGCCGACGTCTTCATTTTTAAGCCAGGTCAGTTCTATCTACGAGTAATATCTATCTCGTAATATTCAGGCGAATTGTGTGTGCCATAGACGCAGTCAGCTAATTAGGGTAAAAGGGATTCTCTCTCTCCTCCCCCTCTCTCCTCTCGTTACGTGAAAACATGGACAATTTTTCCCTATCTGCGGGAAAATTGTGAGCAAGACCTTGGGCGGCTTACCTCTGCGACTCAAATTTTCCGACATAACTGTTTTTAGTTTTTATTCTATATTTTTATGTTTTATTAACCTAGAATCTTTTCTCTCATTATTTAATCCAGAATTTTATTTCAGTTACTTATTATATTACTCATGAATGTATTTTAGTTTTGTTTGTATTATTACTGTACTTTATTTCAGTTTTTATCATGCTTATGTATGTTCTCAGCACCATACTTATCAGGACCTATTCTTCATGAATTTATCATTTCCCGCACTGTCTTGTCTCCCATGGTCTGATTGTCTGGTTATCCAAGCTAGTGACGCATGGTCACCTAGACTTCAGTTCCTCCTTTACTACCAATTCGCTACCTGCAACTGCCAGGTGCCATCATAGCAAACTATCAGGAGCCAGTAAAGTTACATTTACTCGTGACGTACCGGCAATATATGCATGGATTGGATTAGTTTGAGCGTTATTTAGCATTGATTGTATTGCAATTTATTATTACGTTTTAGTTAACAGCAAAGGCGAGTTTTCTGCTGCAAAGTTTGCATGTAATTAAGGTACTGTACGTATATATTATATGTACTACATTATTGTTAAAATTTTTTTTTACTCAAAACTTTGTGTGCAGTGAAGTTTTTGATGAATTTTATGAATTAATTTGTTTTGTTAACTTTACTGAGTCTCAAAACGTATATACAACTTTAAAGTTGGATTTATTCTTTTTTAATTCACTCATTCGCATTGCGTTCACTTATTCGACTCCTTAGAGAAACGGGAGGCTTAGTTAAGCCTTATTAGTAAGACTAGATCTGAAATCTACCTGAAAGTGTTCTTAGTAAGCCATCGATGAACATAGACGGCCTTAATGATCAACTCTTGGTTTCTATAAGTGCTCATGGTATTCATACCTAGAAACTTTCTCAGCAATCAAATCAGTTTGAAAGTCGTAGGGAAAACATATACAAATACGGGTACCGTTTTCCCAAACAATACAGATTATAGAATCGAGTTAAGGTCCAGAGTAACGTTGAAGTAAGTTGAAAGTCGTAGGGAAAAAAGTTAAATAATGAAACGTATTATCTTAAGTTAAAGGAGAAATAATATTTGGCTTGAGCTAATTTCTCATTTTTCCAATTTTTTTTAGCTGAACTCCTTTCCAATTTCTTTTTAACCCAGAAGGGCTATTAATTTCGTTTTGGCATTTTGCGTCGAAAGCTTTAAAAGTCTAAATCACTTTTCAAATTGTTATCACCAAATATTATCGCCCTGTATTATATTTAAAGAAATTAAATAGTGAAGAATCTGCATAAATGTATGTATGTGTTCTCGCACGGTGATAAAACAACGGTACCTAGAGCCATCAAATTTTGAATAACGTACTTCTCCACCCGAATGTGGAAGCTCGAATTTGGAATTTGCTTTATTATCTATCTCTTATTTTGTAAAGCATTCATGAGATTTCCATTAAGAAACTCAACGATTTCAGAGCGAGCAATGGCAACACTGTACGGGGGCGGATTATCTCCAGCGGGGGGGGGGCGAGACTGTGTATCTTAAATTCTAAAGATATGCTATTTTTAAATTATTTTTGGATATTGCTTTTGAATTGAATATTATGGTTGAAGAATTTTATAGAAGATCGTAAAATTTAATAAATTAAGGTAACACACAAAACGTTAAAAAAGCGCCCCTTTGTTTGTGATATAAAATCTGAAAGCCTTCACTTTTTTTTACTTATTTATTTAATTTTATTCTTAAAGTTTTTACTTTTTGGGGGGGGATTCTTCCTCCGCTCTCATAAAAGCGCTAAATTTACCATTAATGCGATAGTGAAGGTTATTTGATAATGTATAAGATCAGTCATCATTAAATATTGATTTGATGGTTTGATTAGAGAAAATTAAAATTTTTAATCACGCGTAAAATGCCATATATGTAGATAATTATTTGCGTAAGATGATACATGTACACTTTAATCTGAAAAGCTCTTGGTATTGCTTAATTAGCTACTAGATACCTTTATTCCTATCGAAGAACTCCCTTGATAGATTAAAATTTCCATTGAAACCCTACATGTCTTCATTTCCAGACAGTAAAAGTACATTAAATATACTTTAATTCTTAATTTTTTTTTAAAAAATGTACCCTATATATTTTTTTAATTTTCATTATCATTAAAAGCCTTTTATATCAAATATCATAGAGACAAGGAGGAGCATTAATTGATGTAGCTTCATTTTCCTACTCGAGAAAGTAGAGTCGAATTACTTGCCAAACGGCAGTGCATTTTTACTAGCTTCTTAGCTGCTGAAATGAAATTGATGGGGGCGAATGGTAAAGAAAAGACTAATGGATGTCTTCAGCTCCACCTTCTCATGCAGTCACTATAGCAACGCTTTGATGCGTCATCTGTGACGTCATCCTGAGAACTGTCTTTCCGTCGGTTCCGTTTGCCCCTCTTCCTTTTTTCTTCATTGTTTTACCATGTGGTGAAACAGCATAAGGAAACAAAGATCTTTTCCTTCGATTATCAACTCTTTATGTCTTAAAACAGGTATTAAAAAAGTACGAGTATGTTATCCTTGTAAATGGATTTCGGAAAGAAAGTAGTAAATAATTTTTAAGTGAAAGTTATTTTGTTATGAAACATCGTTAGTAATGAATGAGTTTTTAGGTGGGTGTAAGATTGATTTGCGAGTCGGTTGTAAGGTACAATATGGAAGTTTAGCTGTCAGTGTTTAAATAATAGCAAACACGTAAATTGTGCTGAAAAGCTCAATTTCAGGTGTTTTGAGTGTTTTAACTATGCTTTTCATCGTAAATTTTTCAACTATTTATGATTTTTAAATGTTCGGTATCCCAACTGCAGTTTAGATGAAATGTTACAAAAGGAATGGACGATACTGTCATAGAAATTTAATTGTAATTTTGGCTATGTATCAGATTCACAACCTATCAAAAATCTAGTTATAACATCACACATTGGGCAGAAACCTTAAAATCTTTTGGAAATGCTGCCTCCTGCTATTAAGCTGTAGAAGAGCGGTACGATTACCGCTTTTCTATAGCTTAATACGGTAGGCTTACCAGTTTTTGTAATCGTACTTGAGTTCTGCTTAGATAAGAAAAAAAAAAAAAAAAAAATGGTCTATGCATGTACTGTACGTTCCCCACTTTTAACTTCTATTTTGAAGTTCTTTTGCCATCGGAGATTTAATTTTGTTACTTAAGTGTGGAACATAAACAAAAAATGCACAATTTTTTCGTATCTATTAGTCTGAGTAGACCGAGCCCGAATAGACCTGATGGATTTTTGCAAACGTTACGGTAGCGTTGTATCTCAGTTTGAAACAAAACTTGATGGTGTTCAAAAATATTATTCATTTTCATGAAATTCGGGAAGGGGGGAGAGCTACTACCAACGAAAAAAGCAATAATGCAATTCATGTGAAAGTCTGTGAAGTTGGCCAATTCAAATAAAAGTGTATGAGAGGTCAATCTGTGAAGGACATCCATTCTCACCCACCGTGTAGATAGCTCCGTATAGAGTTGTTATTTCTTATAGATTTTTTCGGAAATCAATCCATTTACATCAGGTCACTCGCCAAAAACAAATTATTAAATTCAAAATCGCATCACCTAAATATAAAAAACACTTCAAAATAACAACACTGAAATTCAAGTCTTTACAATACCAAAAAATCTGATGTGTACACCACATGACTTCCTTGTACGGAATATTAAATTATACGCATTTTTTCTTGCATTTCATTTAAACTTATTGGATTGAATTAAATCTACTTCGTCGAAAGCGCATAAACCACAATAGAATAAATGCACTCTTTAAAATGCACTATATTTGTTTACCATACCGACATTCTGGCGCTAGGTTCACTTAACAGCGTTATATTTCGTTTATATTAGAACTCAGAATGCACAAAATTTATACCATTTGAAGAATTATCTAATCGTTGCCGCATGTTGTATTCAAATACTATAATAAATCTAAAACGATGTATAAAAGAAATTAAGCAAACAAAACAAAAAAGAAAGTTTTTTCCAGGCGATTTTCATTATTTCTCATTCAATTAATTCAGTTCTCACTTTCCGCCAAGGCCAAAATACATAAAAACTGAAATAAAAATTACGAAGTAAATCTTAAACACTTATTTTCTAGAATAAATTCCAGAATGGATTAAACATGATTTAATTCGCAATTGTAAAAGAAGGCCTTATCTTTGTTGTTGCGAAGCTTAGTCTCTCTAGATTGGCAACAAATCTACTATTCTGCTGTTTCAAATGTAAACAAATATGGCCGCCATGTTATTTAAAAATTAGGCTTAATTGCACATTGCTTGCAAATTTACTAAAGGCATAAAAACCTTAACCAGAAGCTAAGAACAACATAATTCAGTAATTTTTAGAGCAAAAAATACACAACTTACAAACATTTAAGAGTAAAGAAATTGAGATCGCCGAGCTAGTTAACAGAGTGGATGTATATGTACATATATATATATATATATACGTTTGGTGCCGCCGATTGCAACCAAAGTACGAGGTGCATATCTACATGTTATAGTAGTCCTATATACAAAATTTCAACGTTATGAAGCTACTCGTTTTTGAGTTATGCGAGATACGTACGTACGTACAGACGCCACGAAAAATTCTCTTTAGAATTCATTTAACGCCGTTTTATAATTTTTTTGGAGGAGAAGAGTCTTTTATTCTGTCCTTGCGTAAGATGTCATGCAAAATCATCGTTAAATTCTATTCGATAGCTGTCAAAATGGATATTTTCGTTGAAATATGCTGCCTGAAAATTTTCGCGATTACTTCCTTTTTACTTCGTACGAGGAAGTAAAAATGAAGACATAAAAATTTCTCAATTAAAATCTTAAAAATCCTCAGTTATTAGAGGGGAAGCAACCGTGTGCTCAGGACATAAGATCCCTGTCCATCCATTACAGCAGGAGAACATCACCACTATGTTTTAACTTAGGGTCAAATTCCTGACAGACGAGCAAGTGCTGCTTATTCATAATGTCTATTTTACAAATAGGGCATTAGTCAAATGCCTATTCTGCTGAGATGTTCGGCTAAGCAGTCGCGCCTTCTACTCAGTCTGAAATTCAGTTACAGCTTCTCTACGTGGTCTGCGACTGAACTCATTCCAGTCATTCCTGATATTTTCCCAGAGTTTATCCTTCGATTTAATTGATAGTTCTGTATTGTAAGCTGACATAAGATTCTCTCGAAGGGATTCTTTTAAGGGATCCAAAGGAATGGAAACTCTGTTCAGTAAATAACTCTTTGCCAAGAGATCTGCTTTTAAATTTCCTTTAGTATCTACGTGGGATGGTATCAGCTGAAATTCTATAGATTTACCGTTCCTATTTAGTTGCCTGTTATGTCATTTTATTTTTGAAATAAGAGGAGCTCTGTGTAGAGTTTCTTTATTTTATTTACAGACCTCGTATGTTTTGCATAGTTCCTAATTTTTGATACAAAGGCATTTGCTTGTGAATTTGAATCACAAAACTCTGATTATATATATATGTATTTTTTAAATCTATGAGGGGATTTACTGCAGTATATTATATTTTGGCTTTGTGATTATGACTGTTCCTTAATATCCGTGTAAATGAATTTATTTGGTTTATTTTTTTATGAGTGAAATAAGAATAGATTAAAAAGTAGAGCAATCATTTGACTCAGTGCTAAACGCTGAGTTCAGACAATACCCTCCCTCCAAAAAAAGGGACTGATTCCATGTGAGATCTTGAAAGTCTGATTATTAGTTTGTACGATAAATTTAAAAGATTTCGAGTGGATGCAATTTTACTGTTTTCGGCTCAACTGCAGAAATATTATTTCACTATTACTGCTGAATTATTATTGCACTAGACCTTGCTGATTAAGCATTTAGGTTCAAACTCTATAATTCGTAGTTGATGCTTTTTAATCCCTAAATATTAGACCTTGAGTCTAGATTCAGCTATCATTAATACCGTTGAGATTTGGATAACCTCTGAAATATCGTCAAATCTAAAACGCAGTATTTCCTATTGTAGTCTTATATTTCACCTTATATTTTTAATATCCTTATTTTCGTGATATTAGTGTTAGAGATTATTTTTCGCATCGAAAACCGACATTAGATGTAACAATCTAAGCAAATATATGGCTGCGATTCCTGGAAACTTAACTTCAGTCAGTATAACTACTTGACGTCTTAAACAATGAAAATTTCAAAGCTGGAATTCCAGGGTTTATGCAGTGTGAGTTTCTGAAGATAATCATTTCTCGAGTCCTAGATATAAAACGCAAAAGATACACACAAAAATTTTATACACGCTCATAAACATAAAGAGTTTTTAATAAAAAGAAGAGAGTTGGAGGAGTTTGAATAAGATGTGTAAATGTATCCTAGAAGTTAGGAAAATAATTTTAACCGGTAATAATTGAGAAGAGTTTAACTTTTTTGAGAAGAGTTTTTAAGAAAACTTGATTTTGCATGTTTGATTCTGAATACAATTTATCTGGCAGGTTCCTGGAAATGACGACGTATCTGTGTCCGTATTATCAGTAGGGACAGTCAGAAAAAATGAAACTATGAAAATGAGGAATGCTTTTATATGTTTTGACTTCCCCCCCCCCCCCCGCCTCGAACTACTGTATAGTAGTAGCTAGTTGTATTACTCACACTTGATGACTAGTGCAAGGGTTCTCAACCGGTGGTACGCAAGAGAAAAATAGGTGGTACCCAAAGAAGCAAGATATTTTTAATTATAAAATTCAAAAATTAAAACCCAAACATCCTGAACTGAGTTTTTTCTCTAACACTCGTAAATTTATGCGATCTGAGCTTCGTTCAAGCGTGGTGATGGTAGTAGTACTTTGTAGTGGTGGTACTAAAGGTTTTCAGTTTTTGTTTAGATAGTACGCGTTAGTCAAAAGGTTGAGAACCGCTGGACTAGTGGATTATGGCAAACCAGGCGAGGGCTATCTAAGGGAAGGGATGCCTTCGCTGAAAACTGTTACCACATGTGGCAAGCCTCTAGCCACATTACACATGCAACAAACCTCGAAAACGCTCCTGCAGCCAGCCTTTTCGCCAGGATTTGAACGGGTGGAACTACCAGTGTTCGTTGAAATTATTTCCCTACCGCTGGTGAGCCCAAATTCTTCCAAACGTGCATGTTAAATTTTTAAAATATTAAATCTATCTTGTTACTATGTAGAACTAAGTATAGATATAGTTACAAGTGGGATGGGAGGGAAAATTGCGCATTGATTTTTCGATTTGTAAAGAATAGGAAGGGGGGAGCAAAAAATACATCCAGAAATACGGTAGATTGTAACTTGTAATGTATTTGTAGCTTGTTAAATAAAAGTTTTTGTGGTATTTTGTAAATACATTTAACCCACACATATTTGAAGACTAAATGTTTCTGTCATTTTATGATAAAAGAGGTGCAGTCATTAAGGCTGTTTTATTTGATGATTGCTTCCTGTATCTCCTTCTTATCGAAGGCTATTAATGTATTAACGCTTAGATGGCAAAAAGAGAAGCATTGATTTATCCGTTTTCTGTGCCAAACGCTTCCGTAATTACTGAATTTTACGATTCTGCGCTTGTTAGCGGGTTTGAAATTCCCAGTCTTCAAGCATGCTTTATTTTCCTAGTGATCTTGCCTGTGCTAAATTTAGATTCGTTTATCCTCGTTTTCATTATCGAAACACTGCCTTTCTTACAATCAATAACCAGTATGGATTGTATGAAATTGCTTGCGTTTGCTTATTATCATACATTTGTGGTTTGGGCGTAACTGATTGGTAATAATTGCTAAAATTGGAAAAATGCATTTTTCCCATGCTTTATCATTTTAGTTGTTAGGACATATATTCTCTTTGCAGTGTGCTACATTTATATTCTCTTTGCAGTGTGCTACATTTTTTAGTATGGTTTGCCATTTTGTTTTTCATCGTGGGGTTTCAAAAAGAAAAAGGACACTGCTTTGTGCTTCTTTCAAAGAATCAGAGTGTTTTGTGTTGATTTCATTAAAACTATTTAAAAGTAAAATTTCATTTTAATTCTTTTAAATTATTGTTTGTCAATAAATTTTAAAAATAAAGAAAACATTGTTCTAAGTTAAATATATGGTATGTCATTTATGTTGAGTTCTTGTATTCTTAACTCAGTGTAGTATGTGTGCTTGCAGATATACATTGTTTGAAGCGAAATTCAATTTGTCATACATTGTATCTCTGGATTCTGGTCCTTCAGTTCATTTATTAGATTAGCTGAACCACTTACTTTTTATTTTGTAAATTTTCATCCAGAAAAATGCTTCGAATGTAAAACTGAGGTATTTTAGTACGTTTAAAATATTTTGTTAAAATCTTTGTTTTTATGTAATGAGAAACATCCTTGGCTGGATTTCAGAAAGCTGCATGCGATTCTGTATGTGGCTAAGACACAGTCGATCAGAAGTTTAGTTGAAGTTAGCTGCAACCATTAGCAAGCAGCAACATATTCATTGATTGGTCTTTCCTGTCGATACCTATACCAGACTAGAATTGTAGAATAGTTATTCAAGTATAACGAACTCTAAATAAAATGTAGTGTAGCGTAAGATGTTTTAACGCAAGGTTTGCAAGCACGTTATGTATACGAAATATAAATACGAGATAATTTTAAGGTAATATTTGTAGCATTTGTTATCTTAAGAGTTGGGAATTCCCCCCCCCCCTTCAAAAAAAGTAATAAGATTTTCGGATTTCGTTCAAGCGAAATTCGAATTCTATGTGTGTAAAACTAATTTTGTCTTTTCTGCCTTTTAAATCATGTTTTCTTTTGTGCTGAGTAAACAAAAAAGGAGAGTTCAAAGAGATAACCGTACATCAACAAACAATTGAAACAACCGCATCCATTGTTTAACCGAATTTGTGAGGAATAAAGTACTTTGGGAACTTTGTTTTGTTTAAAATTATTTTTTTCATCCCTTTTCTGCTATTTTATCTTAAAATATCCCATTGTTTCTTAGTATTTCATATACGTGATTTTTCAATCTCTATCCTCTTTATTTATGATTTAGGTGCTTTCTTCAACATTTCACATTCGTTTAGGAAACTTGACGCGTATTTCGTAATCTTCCTTTTTCTTTGGACTAACGTTTTCCTAATGTAGTGTATTCTGTGGTTTGTAAATGATGTAATGGATGGATGTATATTCTTTTTCAGTCATAGTGATTGCATGTCTTAAATTTTATACGTACAATACATGTTATGGAGTTAATATTGAATGAATGTATATTCTTATTTAGTCATAGCGATTCCAGTCTTAAATTTTATACATAGAGTACATGTTACGGAGTTAATGTTAAATGCGCTTTGAGTACTTTTGCAAATGGGAAAGAAAGATTGATGTTTTCCATTGTGTCTTAACTGCATCTTACTTAAGCGAAAGAAAAAGCAGTAATATTTTTGGAATAATCATAGATACACATAAATATGGGCATGTGCTTTAATGCTATTGAATGTAAAATTAACTTTCTTGAAATAATTGGGCTTTGGGAATTTGCAGTAATATATGACGGCAGTATTTTCTGAGTCATCATATTTAGCTTGCAATGAAATCGATGTTTGCATTCTTTTATGTCGTTACATACGCATATTAAACAACGATTGCACAAGTTGTCTTAACTTATCTAACAGAACCACAGCAGTCAAATGGGAAATATCCTCTTGGATGCTAAGTATGTAGTATCAGACAGTAGCTGGGAAAAAAAAAAAAAAAAACTTCATGGGGCCTGTATCAGAAAAAATACGAGGCTGCAGTTCAGATCTACGCAGCGACCTTTTCTCCTGAGCATCTGTCGAGGCTACAGAACATACCCTACCAGTGCGCTAAACGTCCCAGCTGGCATTCCCCTTTCTACATCACGTTGAACAACTTGAAAATACCATAGTCCGCACACTTAGACTGCGCACTAATATATCTCTGTTGGACAGATAATTCATCAGCACTGTCTATGTGCGTTACAGACCAACAGTGCCCTGCCACCCAGCAGAACTCGATTTTGATGTGAAAATACAGGCTCCATCAACTTTCGAGCCATGGTATGTATTGACGGATGAAAGGGGACCAAGGTACAGGCTGTGGCTTCTGTGTGAGACGAGGCACTAATAATATTTACGTGGGCAATGAAAAACTGAATTATGCCGAGCTGAGCTTGCAACACTTAGAGCAGCAGTTCACTTATAGCATTCTAGTTGGTCATGAACTAACCATATTTCTGACTTAGCTTTAAGTCTTAATCTGCCATTATTACTAGCGGTGTTTGCTTTTTCATGAACGAAAACTCAAACATTCTTCATCTGTAATATCACAATTATTTTTTAGAATTTAATTTAATGTTTTATTTATCTATTATTTATGTCAAACCGCGAATTCTAAGAATTTTGGTGTAGAGGCATTTTAGTCCATCTTTTGAGTACATTGTGTATAGCATGCCAAAATGAAAAACTATTTACATCTTACTTTAATAAACATTTACGTAGATGGACTAGTTAATAATAAGTTTTTTTAATACCATTCGTGACCATCTATGAGAAGAATTTTTTTTTAAATCTACTATTATTTTTGTTTTTGAACGGAGAAAAAGGCGTTTCCTTCTTTGCTAAAGGTAGAGTTGAAGAAAGTTATTTGGTTATCAGAATATCTCTGTTGTAAGGATTTAAAGTGACATTTAGAGTGAGAAAGTCTTATTCAACAGGTGATTTCTATTGTCTATTCTAATAAGCACACGTTTTGCTGATTCCATATGGTGCCTTGTTGGCATGATGGTAGAGGAGCCAGCTGCCGTCGCCATGAGCCCGGATTCGAACCTCGAAGGCACGGTCGTCTTTATCACATGAGGGCATCTAGCCGAAAGGTTTCTCCAGAATACACCTTGGACATGAATTCCATTTCATAATGTCTTCCTGTAAATGTCTTACCATAAACATCTAGACCAGAATTCCCAGCGGGATCGATATTGATCCTCTAGGAGTCGATGAAATTTTAAAGGGGTCAATCATGATTAAGTGGGCTACTGATAATCAAGATTTCATTGGTTGCAAAAAAATGTATTAAAGAAATTGGTAAGTAATTGTTCATTGACATGAATGTAATCTTATAACTTCAAGAGTCTTATTCAAAACACACAGGTTCGCTAAGTTTTGGAATTTAAATTTATTTGAGAGAAATATCCCAAAATGAAAGTTGTTACCGAACCAACATTTTTGACTTACCTAGTGGAAGCAGGCTTTAGCCAAGTCAGTAATTTACTACGGAAAGCAAGAAAACGGTTGAATATTTCGAACAATGGTATTTTAAGAATTAAGCTGAGCTGTTTTATGCCAATATTAAAAATTTGCATCAATGCATCAAGCGCAGGCATGACTTTTATTATAATCGAACTTTTGCGCAATTAGAAGCTGTGTTTAGGTTTCTGAAAACTTGTTTATATTTGTAAAATAAAAAAAAATAATGCAAAAATTAAGAAAACATAAATTTAATAAAGCAGTTTTGTTCGAAACTTTTGGTGACATTCTTATTTCAGTTCAGGGGTTCTCAACCAGGGGGAAGTAATTTCGTAGTTTCAAGGGGGATTGCGCTCTATTTAGCTGCTAAGTGTTTAGTTTTAGTTTATGATAATAAAAAAAAACTACTTTTATTCAAGCTTTGATATTTATCAATATTTTCTATACTTTTTTTGTTTAATTTATAAAATCACATTAAAAAGTAGTCTAAGTAAACGTGTATTGGTATTTTTCGAGTTTGGGAAAGGAGGAGGGGAATGATCTTCTAATGATGGTGAAAATTGTGCATGCGGGAAAATAGATTGAGAACCACTGGTTTATTGTTTGTATTTCATTAATTTCTGTGCAATTATTTGTATTGTGATTATATTTGAATATTATATAGAAAAATGTTAAGTAGTCGACGAGGGAAACCGTTCTTTTAAAAGGGTTAGATGCAAAGAAAAGTTTGGGAATCCCTAGTTTAAACAGTATTCCATATCAGTTCACTTGTAAATTTATAATTTAAACTGATTGTTTTGCACCACAGGTATTTGTAATGTTGCGTTTTTCTCTTTTGACACTAGTTGTTATGTTATTTTCTTCCTTCACGTTCGTACGGGGTTTGTGTGGATTTGGAGTGAATAACGACGACACTTGATGAAGTATCGAAACACACTTTATTTACCAATAGTAATCAGGACAGCTCCAAAACATTTTTACAGTCGTCGAAGATCTACTATACACTGGCTGGAACAATCACCGACACAGCCTTCTGGCTATCAGGCTATCACGGTGAAGACAGCTTCACTGAAAAGCACCAGAGTACAGCTCCCGACTCTGCTTGGTCGTTCTCGGAATTCCAAGTACTCTCGAGACTCTCCAGGCTACAACTCGTGATGCACTCGACGACACACGGAGTACAGCTCTCGACTCTTCGGTTCAGTCGTTTCCGGAGCTTAACACACTCTCTCAACAATGCACTAACCGCGATATACTAGGAGACTCTTCGATGCACTCGGCGACCAATTCGACGCTGGACTTTGAGACACTCGCTCAATGACTGTCTATCAGCTCGCAAGACGAGGCAAACATTGGCCGGTTGTCAACTGGATCAACTTCGCACGGACTGACTAACTCGAGACTAACTATCTCGCACTCTAGACGAGGCACTCTCTACTCGCCCTCTCGACAAGGCACATATACAAACTGTCTGCGGACCAGCAGGGTTTATATAGCTTTCGGCTTGTGTTCGAGAACATTCTGGGTTAAACCGGTAAGAATTCGTTCCATAAGGTTCTCCATCCGTCCATGGTATATTACCAATTTTGTCGCCAAATGGGCGATTTCTCGCCAAATGTGGCAACTCTGCCATTCCCTTGCCATTTTATGGTAACCCTAAAACTGCTTTGCGGGGAAGCCTCTTACCGCGCCTGTACATTTCGTAACAATATGTTTAAAGGAGAAACAATTTGCTTAGCTGCCAACAGTCCCGGTTTTTCGTTACGACACTCGGTTTTCCGATAGATCATGGAATTTTACAATTTTTTTTTAAACCTTTACTTAAAAAGTGTTTCTACAAGCAATGAAATTTATCGAAGAACTGAAACGTAAATTGTGCAGATTTCATTGCCTCAGCCCGTAGTTGCTTTCAGCATAATTTTTGTTATTTGTTTTGATCTGAAATTATCTTAATGTACTGTGGTACCAATGTTTAATCGGTTAGTATTTACATTGAATTTTGTTTTATATTAATGTATGGTATATTACTAAGTTCATCCGTACGTACATTAATTATTAATTTTATTTTCGTCACATTTAAAAGCATTTCATAATAAAATTTTTCCATTCCTACTCTGGATATTCCCAGTATAAACGTGTAAGGAAATTACAAAATGAAAGTAACTAAATAATATAAAATATGGAATATCTGGTTAAATAGTAATATATTTTATGTCAGAATCATTATAAATAATTCAGTAACATTCATTTTATAAAGCATGACTTAATTACATCAATATTAATAGTTAATTAATATAATGAATTAAGAGATATAAATGGTATATTATATATGAAATAAATAATGAATTGAAGTCATTTTATAAAATGAATTAAAGTTAGTTTGATGTACAGATTACCGCGCAGTGGGAGAGCCTCTTGGAAAGCCCTAGTTTTTCATATTTCTTAATTCGTAATTTTTGTTTGTAATGATGTTGAATTCTAATATGAAGTTTATTTTAAAATTTTTGAAAACATACAGTTTTGAGGAAATATGCATCACCGAATTTTTGGAAATCAGGCATATCTATCTTAGCCAGCCATTCGCATTTTTTAGAAACTTTAGTCACACCTGCTGCTTTTCTGAAGGAATTTTTAGCAATTACTTGCACCTACGACAAGGCTAGAAAGTTATTTGGACAAAAAATTGGTGCCAGAAGGGAAAAGAGGCCGGTGTTAATTCTTCTGACGCTGTATTAACGTATAAATAACTCTCCATTGATTTTGTGGTTGCGTAGGATTTATAATCGCCATTTTTAGGGATGGGATGAGGGCAGTAATAAAACGTTTGCCAGAAAAGAATTTCTTAGCTTTCAGTTTATGGTATTTTTGAAACAATCTTTTAATTATGAACAGCTGTTACAAATTTCCTGATGTATTTGTAATTCAAATATCTTTTAGCTTTTGGAGGTCAAAATTATCAAGCTTATGAAGTAACAAAATGTTGTAGCACTTCTGAACTGGAGAATACATTTTTGTCATTTCAGGATTATAAAAATTATGATCTAAAGCTAGGAATTATTCAGCATTTTTGGTAAAATTATGTATTTAGCATTTTTGGCTTTAAAAATTATATCGATTTTTAAACTCTCGCCATAGATTGTTGTAAATTATGCGAATATTTGGGCGTTTTGTACATTTTTAATTTGTTGTGTATTCCTTTCCAGAGTTTTTATTTGTTTATTTTGTACATATTGTAACATGATTTTTATGTGTGCTTAATTTTTGTTTTGTTTATATATTTTGAAGTTTATCAGGACAAATATATGTACATTAATTATTAATTTTATTTTCTTGATAAATAAAAGCTTTAATTGAATATTAAAATGTTTGACAAATGGATGGGACACTAGCAATTCACCGTTGGTAGTAGAGGTGTAGCCCCACTGCACTAACTGTTAAATTTTGCCCCCCCCCCCCCACTTTAAAGGAAAGCACCCCGGGGGTTGCTCCGAGGGTCTGCCACCCCTGTTCCCATACCATGGAGGTAGGAAGTAAGTCCTACCACCAAATCACATTAGACGTCCCATACCACCAAATCACATTAAACGGCTCTCGGCTCGTCGTGTATTTTGCGCGGAAGAAGGAATAAAAGAAGATGCGGTTGACGCCATGTAGGTAGGAAGTAAGATCTTTCTTATCTCCATGGTTGACGCAGTCAGAAGAGATCCCTATTTATCCCTGAGTCCTTTCGAACTTTTGATAGCCTAAGGTAACGTGGCGCTTTTGTTTACGTCCAGTGCAAGTTACTCTGGCTGCTACTTTGGAAATGAAAGAAGACATATGCGTGAAATAGATGAATAATTATTTTATGTTTGTTAACTTTTAACTGAAAATTTTAAGAGCAGAATGGAAGAATATTGAACAAAAAATAAATCCACAAGTGAAACGTAAGGGAAAGAAAATTATATTACTAATGCAAACTGACTTTTATTACAAGAATCGTTTACCAAATTTAAGTAGTTTTTTAAGATAATAAAGAAAAAAATGGAAGAACTGCATTTAGGTAATTGATGAACTTTTGTAATTGTTCTTGAAGCACACTAAATTAATGAAAATAGCTATTAACCTGCAACTTGTATTAGCAATAGAAGAAAGTTATAGTATTTATATTTTATACATTTAAGAACAATGTATTGAAATTTAAGAAGCAATATAGGATGTTGCAGATACTGCGTAATGTTTTTCGTTTAAATAACTACCAGTATTAAAGTGATATTTGAAGTCACGAAATTCATATATATTTTTTCGAAAAATTTTGAACATCTGAAATGTAATACGATGTTTCCAATGAAGAAAGATAAATAAACTTATTACATAAAATATCTCATTCTCAAACTTACAGAATGCTGTGCTCTTTTAGCAGGAAATTTATAGCGAAGGAAACATAACCCTTTATTTCAGGAATAAAGCGCGTCTTTTAAGTAGAAGTAAACTTAATGTAAAATTAATGGACTACACCAGAAAATAATAAAAGGCATTTGCTTCGTAAGTAAAGCATGCTATCTACAATAGCCTATGGAAAGAGCACTATATTCGCATTATTTATGAAAATTGCTTTAAATGATTAAATATTTAAAATTGACGAGAATTTTACTAATTTGAAATCAGAAACATTACAAATATCCATGCCTTTCCTTTTCGTGTGTGTGTGTATTTAATTATGGCAAAGCTCACTAGGGCTATCTGCCTAAGGGGGAGGGATGCCTTCGTGGAGGACTTTCTAAGGGAAACGGGCTCGTATACACGTTACACATGGGGAAAACCACGAAAACACCCATGCAGCCAGCCCGTTCGCGGGATTCGAACCTCGGACCGAACTACCAGTGTTCAGCGACGTTACCGCTCGGCCGCTGGTGGGCCCTTTTCTTTTCGAACCCGCAGATTTACATTATAAATAGTTCAATAAATAAACTGTGCATCATAAAATAAATTTTAAGTGAATTTGGCTTTGTTTTGAAATGGCGCAAAAACCTCTGAAAACCCCCGTTGTTGCACAAAAAGGTTTCGGTTTTTCACGTTTCAAGTTTGGCAGCTATAATGGGGATTTTTAATAGTTAAATTTAGTTTTAAAAATTTGCTGTATATAGATTAATAAATAATGAACCAAATGAATGATTTTTTTCTTAGCAAGCTTAAGCAAAATAGATGTTACTAGCCGATACTCCCAAGACACGATTTTTTGGCCCCCCCCTTTTATTTATTTATTTAATTTTATTTTTATTTATTTATTTATTTATTTATGTGTGTGTGTGTGTCTGTGTAACTGGATTGTTAAAAAACAATTAAATGAAACCTCGGGAAGGTGGGTATCCTTCTAGATTGTATCGTGTATTAGCCATCTAGTGTTTAATGCATTGGCATGTTAGAACAATTCCCATTCACGCCTTTCACATTTTACCGACCATTTCGTACGGATGATGTATTGTGCATGTCACTGCTGTGTTCAAATGAGGATGTGTTCATTAGCTTTCATATTGCTGAATAATTTATGCGCATCCTATGTAGCATTAGAATTCTACTTAAGATTTTTAATTTTTCATGGCAGATGCAAAATATCCACATCTTTGCTTTTTGTTCTTGCAATTCATATCTTGACATGTCACTACATACATGGTTATGAAATCAGCTTTTAGGAATTATGAAATAATTGGGTTTTAATTACTTTTCGTAGAACTTGCTTGATAAAATCTGAGAGGTAATATTATTATGCATGTATAAATGAATGACATTTGATGACGAACGGGTGACGTTCCAAGGAAATTAGACTATATTGGGAGTCGTATTTTAGAAATTTTCAATAATTTAAAAAATAGTGCCCAATGTTTTATTGTAATTTTCTCGAAACCTGATTTATTTAAATTTTTTGTAATTGTAATCCATTGCTGTATTTTAGTATAGAATATTTTAGTTCTCTTAAGTTTGGTTCTAAAACGCTTGAAAATTGTGTTTAAAAAAATTACTTCTTAATTTAAATAGAACTAGAAAAAGCAGCAGGCCTGAAAATTGACAAGGAATCGGTTGATGAATTAGTATTTTGCTCAAGTTATTGCATGCTTCTTCTCAACTTGCCATTTAGGCATGTTCTTAGAATTTTTTTTGTTCTTACAGTAAGTTCCGTCTAAAATTTCATTCTGGTGAACATTCTCCTTCATTAAATAACGAATTCATACGAGGCGATAACAATACCTAATGTAGCCGGACATGGGCATTTTTTTTTCTTCAGAAATGTGTTTTTTAGAATATGCCTATTGTATTTAAATTTACAGTCGAACTTTTTAAAATCGTCACTACACTTCTCGTATTAAGTTTTTCTAAATCTCTTAGAATCTCAACTTTTTCTCTGTTATTATTTTTGTATATAGAAGAAATATTGTTTCTGAAATGTATTATTATAACAGCTTTTAACAAAATAAAGAAACATTGCCAGGACCTGAATTCCCTTATTCTTGTCCCGATTTAGGTTCATCAGGGGCGACGGAACAAGATCGCTGAATGCAGGTTGTTCGGTTCAGGTTCAGATCCCGTTTAATAAGTTGGCTGCGTGAGATTTTCTCCTTTTTATAGTGTCCTTTTTTTCACCTCTGTTAACGAAATTACGAGGCAGTTTTCATTAGTGCCCTTCGGTTTGATTAATTAACCAACCTATCTCTTCCCAGTACTTTGGCTGCGGATTTGTATCTTAAAGGATTAAATCGCTTGTAGTTTTTCAGAATGTTGTCTCTTATTGGAAACTGTTAATGTTGCCTTTCAAACCTTTTCCCCTCCCTGTTTTAATTGAAATTTTATGAATTAGGCTAATATAGAAGTTGGCTTGGAGTTGTTAATGTTAAGGCTTTAGTGATTTCTTCATTCTCTTTACTTTGTTTACTAATTTTGTAAGGAAAAATTAATTTGCATAGGAAGTTTTAACGCCTTTTCTAATTTTTGAACAGATTTCTCCTCCTCAGTTGAAATAATAATAATAATAATAAAATAGTAGTATAGACGTTAACCTCCTCCCTTTAAGAAAAGAGATAATTAAGATTTATTTCGAAAGCAACGCGAAAATGTGCAGCACTGTAATTTTCGGAAATCTTTAAAATAATTCATACAGTTTCAAGTCGAGGTTTGACTGGATGATTTTAAAGAACGAAGCTGGTGCCTGAATCAAGAGTGACAGCAGTTTCGAATATGCAACAAGCATTTATGGTGTGTAAAAGTTACTGTCTTCTTGTAAATTAAGGGTACTTCGTGATTGCATATGTATTCCAGTCCCAAATGTGGGGAAACTTAATTGTGCTAGACCTTAAGGAATTGTTTATTGAATTTTTCCTGGGTTTCTTCAAGTGTCCACCTACTACCTGAGATCAAGTACTGATTTTTACTTTAATATGTTACGCAAATATTCAAGTTCGTTGTGTGTCATTAGGTATCCATGTAGGCTTTACGAGATATTGCGATAACATTTCTCAATCATCTACTTAGTTTTCTATTTTTTCTATTTTGTTTTTACTGTTGATTAGAATTTTTGCGTTTTCTTTGCTCCACAGCCTACAGATATTGTATTAGTTCGCTATGTGCATAGTAATGTGCAGCTTGTTATTTTCCTTACAGCTTCTCTGGAATCGTAATTTTCGCAGGACTTTGGGAGTGAATCCCACTTTCACTTTTAATCGCACTCGAAGATAGATCTGTCGAAATATCTGAAAGAAGTTTTGACAGTTCCTGGGATTAGTCTTTCTTTTTCTTTCTCCCCCCTTCTTTTTTGACGCAGTGTTTTGTTTTCATGCTATTGTGTGTAATTCACAGATTGATGATAGTGCAGCCCAGCTGGAAGCAATTTGCGTATTACAGTAGTGACAGCGGGACGTCAGTCATCTCCGATTATACGTAGTTTTCCTTTTCGACGCTTTGCATTTTCAGTGTTTTCTTCTGCGATTGCACTGCGTTGTCGGTGTAAAATGATTTTGTATATTATGCTTAAATCTTTTTCAAATTTTAGAAGTCCAGATCTCTGCCCCCGTCCAGCCTGCTATAGATAATATTGCGGATTTATTTTGGTTAGTGACTGTGTATAGAATAAATCTACCTCATTATCACGTGTGCCTCTTTATGTATTATATTCTGTGTATCCCGCTTTAATAATTTTTAATATGCAAATAGTTTTCATTATATACTTCTAAGAACTTGCGTGAATATATTTACAAAATATTTTAAATATTTAATTATACAGTAATGAAGTTGATTATAAATTATTTGAGGAATGATGTTAATTCGATTGTATATATATTCTTCATTAAATAGTGTTTCATTAAACTTCGTATAATCTTTACATTAAACCCTGTTTTCCCCTTTACGGCATGGTTATTCTTATTAAAACTGAATTAAAAATTTTGTTTGTAAGAATAACCTGTGACGTTTTTCGCCCTCCTTTTTTGTGGAAACGATTAGTGAGCAGAGAGCCTCTTTTTTTAGCATTCCTGATAATAAACCCTCTTATCACAACTGCGAAGCTAGGCATAGAATGGAAACCGTGTTCCAGTCTATGTAAACCCATCCGTCCCTTTAATTTAATTTAGGAGAAAAGTGTGCATTTGTCTTTTTTATACGATTTATTTAATCTAACACGTCTTAGACAGCACATTTTAAAATCCATAAATGAATTTAAATATTTCTATTCAAGAAAGTTTCTTAGAATTTACAATTGTAATATTGTCATTTATCTCCACATTTTTAAAATTTATTAGTTACGTATTTTGTGCATTCGTACCCGTAAATGAAAATCTACTGCAACGTATTATGTAGTTATTTAACAAGATTTCTGCTTTATTGTATAAAACCGACGAAATGTTTTTTGTTTATCGAAATATGCCATTAATATGCTAATTATTAAATCTAAGCATGTAATAAAAATATTAACCTGAATAAAAAATAAGTTAATGATCAAGAGAAAAGCAATAAAATTTATTTAAATACTTTAGAATATTTATAAAAATATTGTCCAAAATCTTTTCTGTTCGAAATAAATTTATAGCAGTGTTTAATAGGAAATACAATACCCTTCTCTTTTCTTATTTTCCATTTCTTCTCTCCTACCCCCTTTAAATCTTCAGAAGTTAGCTCTGCTCTGATCTGTTACTTGGCGTGTACCTGCTAAGAAATATTTAGGTATTTCAATTTTATAATTAAATGGTGAACTGAACAATACTAATACAAGCGAAGATGTTTTTACCTAATTAGTTTGGAACTAAAATTTGTTCTAACTTATTAATTTGATTAGGGTTTTAATATTTGAATCTAAAATCCTATTTTTGCCACTTTTCTTTGCTCTCTGTTCCCCCCTCATGTTTCCTCTGAGGGGAAGGAACGTGTAGTATCGTACGTCTACTGTCTAGTATCATATTTATTTCAAAAATAAACATTCTTTTCAAATAAAAGAATAAGCATATTATATTTACAAGTGGATAACGTAAGAATTTGATATTATGAATGAAATGCAAAGTAGTTAAAAATTAATCATCTTAACCTTTTGCAAACTATGTAATAACAAACCGAGACGATTACCTTCATTCTATTTACTTAGAAATATTATTTTGATTGCTTCAGTGGAAAGCCTGTTCTCATGAATTTATTAAGGTGGCTGAATTATGATCCTGTTAACTGAAGGAATTTTATTAAGCGATTTGCATTCTCTAGGCAATATAAATGCACTGCTTTGTTGCAACCGAGAGATTCGGTGCACATGTCAAAAAATAAATCGAGAAACAGCAAAGGATCTGAATTTTTAATGAAGCAGCACATAATTTTTGTATCTCTGGTCGACGTGATAAAAATGTAGCATTTAATAAATGATCTTATACGAAGAAGGAGGGATGAATTTCAGTGAGCAACAGAAATGCTATGCGCTGAAGCAGAAAATTATCTGCGGCATATTTTAGACCCATGCTGACCTGACGTTAATTGCGTTAAACAAAAAGCCAGTTTCCATGCATATTAACTGACATAAAATAAAATGTACTAAAATTTGTCATTTTCTGGAATTTTTCATATGATGACTGTGATGATTTAATTTTTTTTAAATTTATTTATTTCTTCAAAATTGGATTAGCAAATTATCATGTACTACTATGACTGGAATTGTACTCGTTCTTGATTAGGTATACCTTCCTTTATTGCGTTTTATAGATGTTGCTCTCTTCCCTTTCTTTCTTTCTTTTTGTTTGTTCTTTCTTTTTCTTGCCCTCCCTCCGAATTCGAACAATCTTTCATGTTTGTTTATTATTTCATTTATTTATTTATTTATTTATTATTTTGTCTGCGTCCTTCCTCTCTATATGAGGCATTCTGAAAATTCTTATTATGTTTCGAGCTGTTTATTAGGCCAAATAGTAATCATCGGAAAGTATCAATGGCTAATTTTGTGTTCATTATTCATAGTCTTAAAAAATGTTATTTAATTTTGTGTTTCTAAAATTATCCGTATTATAAGTTTTTTAACTTTTAATTTTTCAGGATATTTCCAAGCATTTAACCGCCCTTTTTAAAAATAATTCTGTAAATAACATATTTTTTATATATCTTGAAACCTTTACGAATTTTTCATAATCTTTATGGAAACTGCCCTTGTTTTATGACTTTAGCCCAAAATTAATTTTCTTACGCAACTTTGGAATTTTTGGTAAAGGCGTTAAATGCTGTGCCGGTTTGGCGATTTTTCGCCAAATTTGTATTTTAAGCACATAACATTTGGCATTCATCCAGGTTATCGTTTATTCGTCGTCTTTATCGAAACCGAGTTCTTTCCCATTGGGCACATGAATTCATTTGTTTGGTAACTTATCAATGATTTGGCGGTTTTAAGATTATTATATATGCAAAATTTTGATTATGTGCTTTGCATGTTTCAAGTTGTTTGTTTTTAACAAATTATTACAATACCATTGAAAATTCTCTCCTTTATTTTTTTAAATAGCATTGAAATGAAACATTATTTCTCTCTGTGATATAAAACTATTTTTTACCTTTTATTAATTAATTAGTTTATTTTTTGAATACCTTAATTTTGAAATTAAAACAATAAATATCATAAAGCACAGTTTCCAAATTATTTCTTAGGAAAAAATATGCTTCTGTAATTATGTTAAAAGTTAATTTCATTAATCTACTTTTCATTTTTAATAATTTCTTTAATAAAAAGGAAACTTAAAAAAAGTTGTAATTATCTGGGAATATTCAGATATATCAGCTGTCTCTGTTAAATTCACCTAACGCTTTTATTCGTAAATACCCCCCCCCCAAATAATAGTAATAATAAAAAAATTATATATATATATATATATAAACTTATTTTTTCCTTAAGTAGTTGGCAGATGTAATATATTAATTACTAGCTCTGACAGTGCATCAAAACCTTTTTACTAATTCAGTAATGAAATGTAATAATTCCTTTCAAATGATCTTGTGAAAAGAAAGAGCCGCATGTCTATCATTCAAAATCTGGTCCGAAACATTATCTTCAAGGAAAAGGCAAATGGAATGCTAATACTGGCCAAAAACTAGTCTTCATGTACTGAACATTTAATCCAAGTATGAGTGCGAAGCTCTTAAAAGGAAATCAGAAATATATGTAATATAAGAAAGGCATACTAACTAAACTTAATATGACCTGTGAGGTCAAGCATTTTGCGCAGTGAATTGCAAAATTTAAAATTAGAAAGTAACTTCTTCAAACTATAGCCCACGAGCTAAAGTGATACTTCGGTTCCTTTGCAAAAAAGTATAAACACAAAGTAAAGATCCAATTCTAATGTAAAAACATAATATGTATGAAATACTAATTAAGGAAAAATAGCAAAAGATGAAAGCTTAACTTGATCCAAATTTAAAAGTTAATATGTATGTAGAATAAAGTGTAAGCTATCTCAAAACATATTAGAAAAAAAACTACAAAAACATCATATTAAAAAACAATAAGTACTACAAGCAGTGGTAAATGGAATAATTAGCCTAATTCGAATATCATTATGGCCTTTTCAAGGAAAATTCATCGTGAAATTCGAACTCTGCTAAGTTCCAGAACGCGTTTCGTCAAACAGGACACTGAGACTGATAGCCAACAAATTTTTTATTAAAAAAGTCCAAATATTAATTGTATCCAGGTCTCAATTTCCTTGTTTCATTCCCCGACGCGTCAGCTGTTAACAAGTATAAGAGAAATACTTAATTTGTGCAGGAAAAAAGCCTGGGAAGGCAAATTTACAGCATTAAAATAAATAGCGAAATTGCTATATATATGTATATAGAAGGGACTTTATAATTAACTGCATATAACTTCAAATAGCTAATATATTTACGGTTCCTTTCCATTCATTTCTGCGGTTTTGCTAGCGTTTCAGATTTGATGTTTGTTAACTCAAGTGGCCTGTTGCAACATTGTTGTAAAATTCTTCACAAAATTATCCGTAAAAAATTTCTTTACAAAGTCATTCCTTGAAAGCTGCCAACTTTCGCGTTCTTTCCAGTAATATATTTTTAATTCTTAAAATTTCAAGAGAAATTTTCAAGGAAATAATCTCGTCATTCAAGTTTTGCGTAGTTTTGTAATTACACACCAGTCACGTGCATTAGATCTTGAATTTAACGCAAGTTCTTGGAGATTTAAGTCCATTTTAATGTGCCGTCATTTGTACGCCAAAGTCACATACATGCAAAACTGTTCTTTCCAGATAAACGTCGTTAAATAATTATTCGGATGCGTTTGATTTAGTGAAAAATTAAATTTTGACTTCGACATAGCAATTCTCATGTATTCATCATTCATAGAATAGTGATGACCAAATGGGGGCCCTCAGCTAGATAAACAAATTTATTATTATTATTTCCCAAATTGGTGAATATTTTCATTCATCTAATCATCTCAGTACTTTCGTACGTTGTGATTAATTTTGCATTAATCTTGAAATAACGGATGTTTATTACTCTTAAGTATATTCTAAGCATAACGTAGCGAGCTGCCTGCGTAATCAAAACATGGCGTAAATTTGCCTGCTTTTCTCATAAAATATGCATATCATTCTTGTAATGTGAAGCACTGGAAATAACTCCAAGAAGAAGAAGTATAATGCCGTGATTATGGCATGACACCGACAGTATTTAACATTTTATTGAAGTCACACTCATAGAACTATTCGATACATTCGGAAAAACTAGTCTTTCCCAGGCAGGCTTTGGATAATTTTGTTGCAGTTTAAGAATTTTATGCAGTCTAGATGAGGGAAATTTCATATGATCAGATTTGGATTTATAATGATTATTTTTATCACGTTAAAAGGCATTTCATTTAATTTTAGCCTTGTGTGTAGGAATTCCGCATTTTTTTATTCGAGTCGTTCATTAACCTCTGTGCACCGGTTTTCGCATCTATATTTATAGAAAGAAAAAGGCGTTTGCTGTCAGGCGTAATTTTTGTTAAGAAGGTTATGACCTTGAAACGCTGTGTTCTTTTTAACTGTTTGAGTTGAAAAGTTGGTCTTCAGAAAGTTTAGGTGCGTTTATTTGAAACCGTCAGGCTACCATTCAGCGATGCACCCAGGCTTTAATTAATCTTTTTTTTTTTTTTTTTAGTCCAAAGGGATTTGAATCCCGAAGGACTATTAGTTTCGTTTTGGCATTTTGCGTCGGACGGATAAATGTCGGTTCACTTTTCAAACTGTTGCCATAAAATGTTAGAGTCCTGCATTATATTTGAAGAAATTAAATAATGAAAATCTGCGTAAATGTATGTATATTTCTCACATTGTCATAAAATAACGGTACATAGAGTCATCGAATTTTGAATAACGTAATCCTCCAACGAATATGAGCATGCGGAAGACCAAATTTGAAATTTGTTTTATGATCGATTTCCTATTTTTTAAAACTTTGACGAATTTTTGATTAACAAAATCAAGGATTTCAAAGCGAGCAATGGCAACGTTGTGCAGAAAAAACATTTTTATCTCCAGCGCGTGAGTCTCTGTATCGGAAATTCTAAAGATATGCTCGTTTTAAAACTATTTTGCGATATTGCTGTTGCACTGGATCTTATGGTTTAAGTGCGAGGAACATGATATTTAATAAAGAAAGGTAACACACAAAATGTTAAAAAACGCCCCTTTGGACGTAATTTAAAATCTGAAACATTTCAGATTTTTTTTTTTTGAATATTTTATGCAACAGGAACTATTAGATTTTTTTTTTTTTTTTTTTTTTAAATCCACTGTGCCGGTGAGTAAGTGCCAGTGCTGAACTTCTTATCAGTAGTTGCTTGCATACAGACATCAGAAGCAAAAATAGAAATCGTGGAGCGACCAATTCATTCTCTGCGTTCCCTAAATAGCGAGTACTTTGGAGGTAGGAGCACAAAAGTCTCAGTTTTGGCTCCTGACCCACAACTCCATCGTTCCTGACCCCATTGTAAAAAGAATAGTGTAGTATCGTTGATCCCTTTAATTCTAATTTGTTTGTATGGGAAAGAGGTATAAGTGTATTTGAAAACGGTGTACTTTAATCTAACCCCGTGCTACATCTGTTTCACATTCGCCTTCTCAAGTTTTCCTCTCGCAGTCCTGCAGTAGATATTTGAACATCTTTCCTTTTGTTGCATGTTGGAGGGATTTCCTTATTCATTTAGGTATGCATTTGCGTTTATTATACATAGATTTGTGTGAAATTGATTGCTGAAAATTTATATATTGCATGCGATGTTTAATCCCTGGTGATAATTAATTATGTTGCAGCAGGTGTCTAGTACATGCGTGGAAGGTTGGTAAATCACGTTGTAAAGTATGAGAAACCGTAAATCACGTTATAAAGTTGGAGGAATATTAGTTTACGTTTTGTTTTCTGATTTGGAGGTATGAGCGTTTCCCCCCCGGCTATTATCTAATTATTTATGTTAAGAAAGAATAGAGCAAAAGTATAACCGTTATGAAAAAGTTGATGTTTATTCTTGGATAAATTTCTTTGGTTCATGGATACTTCTGTCGCGGCAGAATTTTGTCCATAACTACAAAGTTATACAAAGTTCTAAAACTACTATTATCACTGAAATGTTAGAAATTAAATGTTGTAATTTGAAACAGATTATTCTGTATAATACATTATCAAAATCTAGAAAGGTGGACAATTTTATTTATTAGTCCAAAGGGGCTTTGTCCCTGAGGGACTATTGTTTTCGTTTTGCGATTTTGTGTTGAATCACTCTATGTCCGTTTCATTTTTCAGAGTGTTTCCACTAAATATTGTCGCCTTGTATTATATTTGAAGAAATTAAGTAATGAAGAATCTGCATAAATGTATGTATGTTTCTCGCATTGTGATAAAACAACGGGTACATAGGACCATAAAATTTTGAATGACGTAATCCTTCTGGGAATATGGTCATCTGGAAGCCCAAATTTTAAATTTTTAATTTTTTTTATTATCGATTTCATATTTTGTAAACCTTTAACGAATTTTTTATTAACAAACTCAAGGATTTCAAAGCGAGCAATGGGAACGTTGTACAGAAAAAACATTTTTATTTCCAGCGCGTGAGACTGTGTATCGGAAATTCTAAAGGTATGCTCAATTTAAAATTATTTTGCGATATTGCTTTTGAACTGAATTTTATGGTGTAAGTGCGAAGGATATGATATTTAATAAATAAAGGTAACTCACGCAATGTTAAAAAAACGCCCCTTTGGACGTAATTTAAAATCTGAAACCTAGATTTTTTATTGTCTTGTTTTGCTTATTTATTCATCTTCCAGATCTAATAATCTTTTTCAAAATACTTTTCCAAAAGAACGCTTTAGTATATTGAGAGAAATATTAAACCAATGTTACATTTCTGCGACCAACTTTCTCCAGTACAGAAGTTGACAATGAGATCAAAAATCGATCAAGAATTTTATCAAAATCTTTTTTAAAAATTTATTTTACATTAGTGATCTAGTTTGTTTTAAATTAATATCGACGTTTATTTTCAAGTACTTGTAATAAAATTAATACCATAGCTGTAGCAACGGTAAATTCAGAGAGTTGTTTTGTTCCAGAATTATTACAAAACGTTTGCTAGAGCTCTACAGATTGTTAGTTTTATTGATTAGTTATCCACCTTCTCCCATTGGTAACTGATTAATAAATAACCAGCGTTTAACTCGAGCTCTGTGTGGACTGTTTACTAGCATCAAGCATGAAGTCTCTCTCCTCTGTGATTGCGTAGTTTTAGTATTGCTGGGTAAAAGTTGACGAATTTATCACTTGTGTTCAAATAGCAGTGAACGGTAGCAAGTTCAATCACATGTTAAGCTGTATTAAGAGTCTTTTGAGTATTAAAATAGCGAAATTCTTTTAAACGAGTATTTTCCCCAAATCTGATGCATTTTATTTTTGTTTAAAAAGGGAAAATGTTTAGCATATTTTGTCTTTAGATACAAGTATTTTGCATTTATCTTTATAAAATTTATATTTTATTTTCATTTTCCGCATTTGCAAGCTTTGAAGAGACTTAGTGTAAACAGGCGCATGTTTCTTCATCGATGAAATATTCAATAAATATGTGCATCAAAGATCATTTATGTAAATTTTATCATCGTATTAACAGCGCTGAAGAGTTTAAATCAAACGCAATATTTTTACGATAACTGTGCATTGTTTTAACAAGTATAAATTTTAAAAAAATTACACATTTTTGGCATGTTGAATTTATTGTAAAACTGAACATTTATAAGAGACCATTAGGTTGTTTGAAGCAATAAGCGGTAAAAATGCGCAATTCCCTGTCCAGGACTCGGAACTCCGGACCTTCCGATTGCTAGCCGGACGTGTTCTTCAATTACCTCACGAAAGTATGCGGTAAGTTGAGGGAGGAAAACTTACACATTGACAATGAATGGAATTCATTGTTGATATTCAGATTAAATGTTTTTAATTAAAATATTGCTCTTTATTAAACATTATTTAGGTATGAAGGCGCATTTTCTGGAACATAGGACCATTTCTTGGTATGCAGTTGTGTGTAATAAGCAGAAAATGAAAGTCCCCCCCTTCATCTACTCTTATGTATTGCTCTAAATATTGAATTATATTTATCCCAGAATTTCTTAAGAATTCCAGAAATATTAAGTTTGAAAAGAAGGTTAATAATTCTCTTGATCAAGACCTAGTTTTCGGACTTTTTCTGAAGCTTCTTTCCTTTTTGTTTAGTGAACATCAAGATCTTTGATGTACATTGACGTCCTCTGATGCAGTAAGAATTTATTGATTTAGAAAATGGATTATTTTGAGAGCAGTTATTTTTCGTCGCAAGTTGCTGTGAAATCTAGTCTGAGTTATGAGCTATTCTTCCTAGGTGATATAAACTTCTTTGACACATTTTTGAACTATGGCATAATGTATAAAAAGATTTGTAAATATGGCTAAACTTATAAAGTAACTAAATAATTTCCTGATGAAAATAAGATATTTCACTTTGATGGAATTTCCATTCTTTAAAACCGCTTGAATTTATTCTTCTGGAATATTTGTATTTGGGTTTGAAAGAAATTTTTGAATCAGTCTGAAACGTAGTTTTACGAAAGAAAAGTGTTTAAAGAACCATCTATCCTCCAAACTCAGTTGAATTCAAATAATAGTATTTTCCCCGTCAGTTACAGGTTAGTTAGACCAAAAATATTAACTATTACTTTAAAAAAAAAAAAAAAAAATAAGATTTGCTCTAATTCGGAAGATCATGTACAACTTCCAGTATTGAATTTATCTGTAATGGATTTTCATAATTTATACCCTACAGTTGCTGTAGTATCAAATTGTTATACTCTTTACTTTAAATTTATTTGGATTTTCTGCTAATTAAAAAATCAGGAAGAAAGAAACATTATGAAATTTAATAGAAACTGGAAGTATCCTCAGACAACTTTTTACAATAAATAATGAGTTGTGTTATTATTTTCTTATCAAATTATTTAAAAAATCTTTTCCGTGATAGGGATTGAAATAAGCGAATTATTATATCAAGTACCATTTTTTTATTAGCAGGTAAGCGGGTAGTCTGGGAGTCGAAAAATATCTCTGAAATATGCGTAGGAAACTTGATTTTCAGCTGTGCGGGTTGAAATTATTTAACTTTGTAGATAATTGGTAATTTTTGCATCATTTACTTATTTGTGAAATATTTTTGCGCGCATATTAGTGTCATAAATTACTACATGCACTAGTTCCTTAAAATCGGAAAACTCCAAAGTGGTTTTAAAATTCTCGTTCCTACCTTTTTAGGATTGCTCGTAGTGGAGTATTCTGATTTCATTGTTTTCGTGGTATAAATATCTATCTTGTTTCTGTTGTTCTTATTCGTTATGAAGAAAACTTCCAGCGAATGGGCGGGCTGAATTTTTTTCCCGCGATATTCCCCATGTGTATTGGGAATACGAATCAGTTTTTATTAGGGAGTCCTCCACGAAAACATCTCTTCCCTTAACCAAATGACCTTCTCATAATTAGCCATATTCGTTTAAAAGAATTTTGAAAGCTCAGAGACTTTGGAGGAAGGGACAGCCTTTCGATCAGTAAACAGATCAACAACTCTTGAACAGCACATCACGTGAAATGCTTCAAATGAGCAATCGGTAAAATGATTCAGGTTCTGTGAACCTCTTTCATTTTTCTATCCTGCTTGTTGAAGCAGCAACACGGGATTCGTCATAAAGAGAAGTATCGGATATCCCAAAACGAAAGTTGTTCTTCCTGTGATCAATGTATCGCGCATTATAGATTTCAAAATGCATTTTGAAACTAGTCGAGTTTTGATTTTCTCAAGATACAGCATTATTCCGGATTAGAAAATATTCTTTTATTCGATGATTTAGCGCGGACCTGTTTCATATACGGCGGTTTTTGTTCGCTAAACCAATTATTTCTAACTTTCATAGTCCGAGAAACTGCCAAAAAGATAAAACAAAGATTAAAACATTCTGAAATGAATTTTAAACACACTGTTCATTTTCATGAATGAAATTAGAATTATTGAAATATAATAAATGAAGTGTTTAAGCTGGTATTTAATTTATACTCTTGTTTGCTTTTAAAAAATATTCTCCTTTAATTGTATAAAAGGGGGGTGTGAGTAATGAAGAAATTTAAATATATATATATATATATGTAGACCGATTTAGAAATATAGAGGCATCTGATCTTCTGGAAGCAAAAGGCTCTTGGAAGAAAAGATTTGTGGCAGTTTCTCCTGAAATGTATGGAATTTTTTTATTAGACTAATGTCGATTTTTTCCCCCAAATTTTAAAATAAATTCTGCGGTAAAAGATACTATTAACTTGCCCGTTTTTTTACCGTTTTATTCACTATTTGTAGCGAGTAAAAGTTGCTGCTGTAAGCAGTTGGTCTTCAGAAAGTGATTGCTTCGTAGTGCTAAACACCCATGTCTTCGCTTTCGGTATCGAGCTGAAAGCCTGGAGCGTTACAGCTGTCTGTGAGTGGGAGGAAAAAAGACAAAAATCTTTTCTTTGCTTTTTTAGTCTTCCGCTTGAAGCTGATAGACAGAACCATTTTATTTGTGGAATATCTTATAGAGCTAATTTGATTCAACAAATGGAAATTTTATTCTGCCCAAAAGCAGTTTTGCTAATTTGATACATTTTATCGCCTCCTCGCTAAATAAGTCATGTGATTATTTGATATGCGCTAACAGTATCTGTTAGAAAAACCCTTTACTTTGTGCTTTCTAAGCTAACAGTGGCTCAAAGGGAAAATTCCTTTGAGTCAATTTGAAGATGCCCATGTTAAAGGATGTGTAATATGATTTCTTTCCATGTGAGATGACTTGTGATATGGAAATCTGGAGCTTGAGTATGGGACATCTGGAATAAATTATGTTGAAGGACTGCATGCATGCATATTCGTAATCCTTTAAATGTATTATTACGCATAGAATTTTCTCGTTCAGTTTCCAGAACAGCTAGGTGATGAGAACAATGAACGCAAATAATATTTATATTTTTTAGCGGTACATTTGGTACTTCTGAATATGTAAACCCAAAATTTTCTGACAAGCAAATACGAGTGCTGTAAATTCTTCTTCAGAACGCTGGATATCGAGGACAAACGTTATCATTTAGCAAAAGTTGTACTAAAATACCAAGCTGAAGTAATTTTTCAATCGTGGAACATAAATGTTAGCCCATTTCTCTTAAAGATTTCTTCATAAAGGTATTCCTTTCTTAAGTTAGTAGTACTCGTGTGCTTTACCATTAAGGCCAAAAAGCTGTGAGTAACTCCAGAGTCTTACACCAACTGTTGTTACCCGTGTGAAAGGGGCTGTTTATAACTTACTTGCGCAGATGGAAGAAATTCACATTGGAAAAAGGAACACGCCAAAGTGAAATTTAAAACTGGGCAAAATAATCATATCTCTTCTTCAGAAGCAGAGGCATTTTTTTGCTCTTGAAGAAGAGGAACCTGTATCTGATCGTACTCGAAAATCGATAGTTTTATTCAGAATCTACGCCACAAACTAAGGTTTCATTTTTGCCTAATTTTAAAGAAATTGCAAAATTTTCTCATAACCTCGCTTTTTTCGGATCCTGGGATGTCAAAATTGTTCTCCGGTTTTGACGCCATATTTGACATATTTTGAAATGCGATATCTTCACACGACTCGGTATTCACAACTTGTTGGTGCTTCATATAGTTAGTTCTCCAAACTGAATGTAGTAAAACGATTGACTGTAGATAAGCAAAATTGTACTTAAATTTACAAAATCGATATTAGTGCATGAAAACACAAAATGCCAAGTCAAGAGAAAAAAAGTTACTGTTTTACAGTAAATGTTTATTAACATAAGTTAAAATAATAACTACATTTATTATTTTAATTTAAATCATAACATTTGTGAGCTCTAATGAGTACCATGCTATTGAATAATATCGGGTAAGTTTAAAAAAAAAAAGGGAAAATTTTTTATTAAATATCAAAAGCGTTTAAGAAAATCTTAATTAAAAATTAATTTAAATGGAAAGTTTTTATTAATTTTTTAAAAATTCATTAATTTAAAAATAATACCTAATTAGTACAGTTTTAAATGAATAATCAGATTTTTCTAATGATTAAAACTGAAGATGGTTGGAAAATAAGCTGTGTGGGATGGGGATCAGCTGAAAAAATTCTTTATTCACAGCATTTTATTCTTGTTTTAATTCAGATGTTAGCGATCATTGAGCAGCTATGTTTAATAAACCGAGCCAACATGCGAACTTTAAAGTTCTAATTTCTCTCTCAGATTTCTGTGCATTAAATCAAATTTTGGAGGCATTCTTTCATTGCCAGCAGGTCTTGCATCATATCATTAGGCAGTTTCGGTTATTCTGTTCATTGCTAAATATTGTTCAATTTGAGTAACATTTTAATTTTTGTTCCTGTCCCAATCCTTTAATGCAGCTTTGGATTTCTACCACATCAGTGCAGTTACTTGTTAGCTTTTTCATCAAGTAATGGGCCGTTGTAGGATGATGGTGCATGTGTAAACATGAATAGCCTATTTAATTAATAAATCACTGTTTACTTTTCTCTTAAAAATTCGAAAACTTCTACTTTTTCACCAAAAAACTGCAATGTAAATTACAATAATTTGAACTTGCAAAATTTAGATTATAACCACGGATTTTTTAAAAAATCAATTTATTAAAGAGATGTTTTAATCAGAAATTTTAATATCGTCGAGCTCCTGTTATATACTAAAGACTAAATCAGACAGTTTTCCCCGTGTTGAAATTGCAAATTGAATTACATTGTTCCGATGCGGAAGAAATTGCATGAAATGTGTTACTGTATTTTGGAAACATTGTTTCGCTTTATCGCTTGAACTTTTAAGGTGGTTGTTCGGTAAAATTTCTTATCATTTCCATTTGGTTCGTTTTCTGACAATTTCGCAGAATATGGTTCTTGTCTTTCGTAATGTTCGCTCAGAGAATGGATGAAGTTTGCTATCTATTTCTACGCCACTGTATCATGGCGCATCTCATTTCTCTAAAATTGAGTTATATCCACTCGATTTCGGGATATCCCCATTTCGGAATCACTACAACTGTTGCAATCTTCTGTAAGCGTTCGCCCAATTGAGTTGCATTGAAATTGATTTTAGATTTGCTGCATTCTTTTGCGAGTGTCCTGTGAGCATCTGCGGGCTGTTTTCGACTGCATTTTTGATAATTTTGTGCTAGAGGTAGAAAAAGAATGCTGTTATGAACTGAAGCGTGAAATTTTTATTTTTAAGTTTCACATAAGCTTGAAAAAGATGTCTGATCTGTGGCAATCATTCTTAAGCTGTTGCTGTATGTTATAAAATAAATAAAGTATAAAAAATTATTTTTAATTTAGGCTTAACCGAAAGAATTTGCTCAGTGATAAATATATATAGCATTTTTCAGATAAAAAATATTTCGACTGCTATAAATTAAGACGAAAATTGCTCTGTAGTAAATAGCCTTAAATATTATTAAATATATATGGTATCATTTTAAATTTACTTAGTTCGAAGTCAAGTTATTCGAATACTTGCGCAATGGCTGCAAAGTAAGATAATAATAATTTATTTACTAAAACATTGATTATATTATCTCCTAATATTAATTTTAGTAGAAGTATCTAAAAAGAGTGAACCCATAGGTAGCAAGTTTAATTCCAAAAATTATTTTAAAGTAACTTGAATGTAAATTGTTAAAAATGTTTTACGGGGACTTGAATTAAATCATGAATAACAAAATTTCAATTGGAAAAAGAAATTAAATTAAAAGCTAGTAATCATTGCCATTGATCGGAAGTTAGTTGACTTTTCAAGGGGAACAAATCAACTCCCGTTCAATGAACAATAATAATTAAATAAATAAATACGAAGGTGTTTCGTCCTTTACTCAAGTAATAAGGTGATGCCAAACTGGCAAATTAAGTTAGGCCAAATATTTCCGTGAAGTGAAGGGATCCAGTACCGGTTACGTGGTCAGAGCGGACAGTGGCTACAGCGGACACGTGAGGGTAACTGGGTGGGTTAGAGCGGGCATTTTTGCACCTATTGTATTGTTTACCTAATTAGTCACATGTCACCTATTATGTACTTTCGAGCTTTGCACCTGCTGTAGAGATAAGCCGATATTTTAAGAGTAAAGATTTTTCAGTGGATGTTTTATCCTTATGAAATGTGTATGTCATTTTATAGCCTCGAAAAAGTCTGTGATGAAACCCATAGCCATTTCAACAAAATTACTCTCTACAAATAAAGGAAAAGGATATTTAGTTGTAGATGATTAGCCACGCCGTTTACACCGAAAATATAAATTAGGAATGAGCTGGGTATGTAAGACAGATCGTTGTAAAGCAGGGATGTCAAACTCATAGGTACACTTGGGCCAAACAAACAAGGTTTAACTTTAGGCGGGCCGGGGGGGGGAAATCAATATTCATAGAAACGTAGATTTATTTCGAATAATACAATAATAAACTTATATATATATTTATATAGAAAAGAACAAGAAAAATTTAATGTTTACGTCCTGATACTTGACATCTCTTCTCTGCTATTATCTTTCCTATTTCGGAAGAAATTTTGTTTGCAGTGATAACTTTCAATGCTGACCCAAGGTGAGCATCATTAATACGGTTTCTAATAGGAGACTTATTACCTTTCATGACCGAAAATAACTGCTCGCACCGATAAGTGCTACCAAACATGGAAATAATTTCATATGCGAATTTTCGAGTATTTTCAAACCCGGCTGGTAAATATTTGTAAATTTCAGGCACGCCCACTTCAATGAATTTTGCTTTCAAATTTGAGTTGCATTGAATCTCGATCACTTCCATTTGCATATGGTTGGGTACTGAATACTTATGGAGAAAATCGAAGAATTAATAGTATTATTAATAGTACATTAATAGTATTATTACATATCAAGCAGATTATTTTATCTTTTATTTCACAGCAAAAATATTCTAATTGCCATTTTACTTGGAATATTCTATGTTCGTCAGCGATTTTTAATCGTTTAATTTTAATTTAATTAATTTTACTACCACTTGGTTTTGATATAGACATACTGAATACAAAGTGCTGGAATAAACACGGTTAACGTTAAAAAGCTAACAAAAATTTATTCTTTCCACAAGAGATAAATCAAAATGCTGAAATATTTCTTCAAAAATATTCTTACAATATCACAAAATGTCAAACGTTTAACAAAAATCAATTCAAAACAGAGAAACTAATTCTATCTCACAGCGAAATCGCTACAAATCAATCACAGCATTAAGTAAACAAACAGTTCGCTAGAACTACAGCTACTACTGAGATGAGTTGTTTGTTCTCGGCTTTTATAAGCTTTATAATTAATTTCTCGAATATACTGGAAACATCTATAAATATCTGGATTTTAACTATGAAATCCGTAACAATATGAATTAAGTAATAATTAATAATAAAGCAAAGTGCATGCACATGCATGCACCAATATATCGTACAAAACTATGATTGGAAAACTGAGACTATGAGTTCGGCCACATTCGGCTATCGGGGGATGCGTACAAGTTCTGAGTGCACGTGTCCCCCAAAAGCCGAAAGTAGCTGAACGCAAGCTACTCACACGCATTTGTAATTTAAGTAGTGTGTGTGTCAGCTCGCTGTGAGTAATCTAACAACACTGAATAAATTATCGTTAATTGCTTAGCAGTAAACATTTCATTTTTTTCTTCGTCGATATGTTATTTTATTATTATATATTATTATTTGCCGATATATTGGCCGGGCCGCAAAAATATTTGTTGTGGGCCGCATGTTTGACATCCTTGTTGTAAAGGAAATGTAAAGACAAATTTTCAGAACGAAGTACTGAAGAAAACTGAACATTCCTGCGTGCCCAACGTTACTGAGATGGAAGTTAAAAGGAAGTTAGAGACTTTCAGAAAAAGAGTACGAGAAGAAACGTCAGTTCCCGTTCCCAAGATATTTCAAGAACTTTCAAAATTATATCAGAAAGGTTATGATTTCGTCACTAAAACACCGACATACTACAGTGCCAAGAGTAATTCCAGTGCCTTGTAATTCGATAATCGAATGCGAAAACAGAAAACTTCGGTAAAAAAAAAAAAAAGTTATCCCACTTGAAAGAGATTTGCAACTTAAATTACTGTTTAAATTATATTATGGATTTTTAAAAATATTTATTTACTTATTTATCTGCACCCTTTGTCTGTTCTTGGGGAAAAAATGTGTCCGCTCTAACCACGATGAGTTTCGTAGTGTCCGCTCTGACCACGAAATCGTTTGTGTCCGCTCTGACCACGTCCGCTGCAGCCACACCACCCCAGTACCAATGCAGAGCTCCAAAGAACTCTTTCTGATTAAGCATTTTCGCTAATACAATTTTGAGTGAAAATCAATTTATGCAGTAAAATTGATAAATTACTCGAGTAATTGTCCCCCGACACCCTCGTTTTTATGCATTTTAATTCAAATCTATTTGCAAAAAATTAAACATTGGAAATTGGAATTATGAAATATAACTCAAAGTAATTGAAATAAACATTAGAAAGTTAAGAGTTCGATCGCGCCTTTAACCGGGCCAGCCGCATAGTTGTTTTTTGTGGTTTTCTTCATGTGTAACGTGAATACGAGCCAATTACTTTAGTACATCCTCCCCGAAATCATCCCTTTCCTTAAGCAGATAGTCCTTATGTACTTTGCCATGTTCCAATAACCTAACTTGTGATGTTGTAGATCATTTTAAGCCTTCCGAAGTATGAGACGTCGAAGCTTATCCCTAAATATTTTAAGAATTTTTCACAGCTAACGACTTATTATTATAAGTTATTAGAGCTACATTTATGGAAATACTTTAAAAGTAACTTGGAAATTATATAGACTGATAGCATAAGGAAACAGGTAAGTCCAAGATACATAACTATCGACTGCGGCATAAAAATAATTTCAAAAAACATTTGCTCGAAAATTCTGCTTACAGAGTCGATGCAATAAAGAATAATGCAATCGAATGCATTTTTCTTACGTATACTTTAAATATGGGAAAGGAACAGATACTTATCTCAAAATTTAACATAGAATAGCACAGAAACACATTAATATGTCATAAACGGTTACTAATGCAAAAAAGGTATCAACTCAAGTATTCAGAACTCTTTGAGTTGTGTTCTGCATGCTAGAGAAGATTTTTTTTAAAAGTTAAATTTGGAAATCGATGATACTGAACATTAGTTGTTTCCTAATTTAAGAAAACTCTGTAACTTGCTTTAGTTATCATCTGCATAGCTTTTCATTTACAGCGCATGTTAGAATAATGAAATTGTATTTTAAAAAGTTAAATTTAATAAAGTATTTCTTCCTTCACAATTTGTTTCAGAATTAATATACGGTACCTGAATGCTGCAGATCTGGGACTGTCACTTTTCCTGATTAACGAACCGGAACACCTGTCTTTTGCTGTTCAACAAGTATATTAGTGAGGAAATAAAACATGCTTTATATTCCAAATTATCTTCAATAAAATATCAAAGAATATGATAATATTATGCATTATTACTATAGACATTCAAATGATTCGCATAATTTTTATTTTCTTGCCTCAATCAGCGCGAAGGGATATCCTAAGGATATGGGGAATAACTTACGATTTTGAGGACTATTCATGCAATATACCTACTTCTAATCTGCTGGAAGTAATATGCATGAAGAATTCTGTGGCTCGGAAAATCAGCACGTCTGGCAACCCAATGTAGATCCAGAGATTTTCCGAATTTTTTAGTCAGTGTTTTGTTTGATTATCTGTAAACTGTCAAAAGGGCGGATTAACCGGAGCTTGTCCAGAAAAAGTTAAGCATATTTATTTCGGAACCATGAGAAAATTACAATCACAAACATCAGAATGTACGGAAAGTTCAGGAGGAAAAAAAAATTGTGATATAAAAGCAGCGATAATAAATATGTTATAGTATTTGGGAGTTGGTTTTTTTCGCAACAGTGCGTAATTTAACTGTACGTAAATATGAATATATAAGCATTGTACGAAAAAAATTCTAACTGATGTTCTTTATGTAAGAGGCTGAAAAATGTCGCTGTTTGAACTCGGTGGTATTGTTCAGCTTCTGCAAATATTGTAATTTAATGCCATTAATAATTCAGTTCATTTTTATTTATGTTTATTGTTTCGGTATTCACAGGGGGTTATTTTGTATTGATTTAGTTCATATAACCAAATGAACATATTCTCCAAATTAAAAAAGTAAATTTTTACTACTATTTTTCTGTTAATGTGTTAGTTTTCTTTCCTATGCTTTTTAACTCCTTTCGGATCAATCATTATTTTGAGTCAAAAGTAAATGTTTCAGGCAGCACTCCCGAAAATTTAGAGTTTATTGTATCTAATGTTTAATTGGTGGTACGAATTCAATTTGGCTTCGCAGTTATTTTATTCTCAATTTCCTATCTTTTCACCCAGTTTATGATAACTTTTATCTCTAAATGTGAGCATATTTTTTTTTTTTTGTAACCCACTAGATCTTAATTAGAATAAAAACATGAATTTAGGTACCCATAATTTAGCGGTGTTTCCCTTCTAAAGTCATTTCAATTGCCCTTTTTTAATGATTTTGTTACAGTTTCAGAAATTAGAGTGATGTCAGAGTTTTTACTTCCGTGTTTAAAATGTGAAATTACTGGAAAGCATTATCTGAGTTAGTTTCTTTTCTTTTTCTCCAAAGGACTTTATTCCTGTATGAAAATCTATAGGAAGACTTTAGTAGGATGTGTATTTTGTTAGGATAATAATATGGATTCTCATCTCATAGAGCATGAGGAAGAGGAGCATGTCTCTCTTGTTTTTAAATTTTCTTTGGAAACTTTGAAAAAAATACGTTGCCATAGGAGAGTGTTATTAAAAAATAAGATATATTAAATTTGCGTAGAAGTGTTTCTTATACTCTGATCTATGAAATTTTTAATCGCCGCTCATACCTTGCAATTTCTACTAAATTTTTTCTGCCATGTCTTTTAATAGCATGATTCTGATACATATCCTTATGTAAATTTGTCACAAATTCATGATTTTTTTTAAAACGAATTTGGTCTTTTACATTATGGTACTTGATGCAACAGTCAACAAAGGAGTACAAATCTAGCATTATGAGACGAACTTAGAACTTCTTCATTATTACCTGCAGCATTCCTGAGAACGAGAAACTTCAGTTTGCTTGAACTATTACGGTAAGCACGGCAACCTGAAAGGTTTTATTCCGTATAGGACTAGTTATGCAGTTATTTGTGTGTTTTTAACTTTCACCTTAATTATTTAATTTACTATTCTTAAAATTAATGAACCTATTTTTCCATGCTTTAAATTAAGATGTTTTTTTATTTTATTTTATTTATTTTTTTACAACCTCTGATGTTCTTTACTTGCGTTCAAAGATTCAGCTTTTTAACGCCGTAATAAAGTCTGTAAATGCACATGTATCAGTTTTATAAAATTCTTCCATTTTGTATTCGATTCTAATGTCTTTTCTGGTACGCAATAAAAATTTCTTCCGCCAACTGTTGTCAGTTTAATCTCAGCTAGAAGAATATATATTCTTGCCAATTTGTTCATGTAAATATTCCATCTCACATGTCGCTTTTGTAAAAGGAAATTATTAATTATATTTTTAGTAACTCATTTCATCACCAGCAAACAAGAAAAGCTTTGTTTCTGTTGGATGTGATTGCGGATTGTTGGAAGTTCTGTCCCGCTTTTGTTTACTTAATATAAAGTGCTTTGGTTCCGTAAATGATACCGCATGCTCGCAATCCGAGGATCAATGAAGCGTTTGTTGGAAATTCATTATTCAAGCATTTGTTCTTTGAAAGTTTAAGAACAGCTTTCGCGTATGGGCAAATGCTCCTGTTTTCTTTTCATGCTAGTAGTCGTTTAATTTTCCCCTGAAGTCTTAAAACATCCTAAAAGGGGGATGACAGAATTTTTCATCATTTGTTTGTTTAAAATTAATAGTCCTAATACATATGGAAGTTACTTACGGATATTGTTTTTAAAAGAATTAACACGGTAACTGCTTTAGATTAATAAAACGATATTTCTGGTATTGAGTATTTAAACATCTGCTGTATCTTTTAAAAATAGATTCAGTTTTATTTTATGATGTTAAGGTTAAATTAGCTCATCATGCTGTAGTCGATTAGCTTGGACTTGCTAAGCTGTCTTGGAAGCTGTTAAAACTGCCTTTATATACAGCTAGTATTTTAAATTTTTGCTACACGTTGTGATTTTGTAAGAGAAATGTTAGTTAATCGAAGCCGATATTATCGAGCCATAAAAATAGCTATTATATTTTAGTAGGTAGATTGCTATATTCTAGATAGTAGATGGTCTTGCGAGGACGACGGAGCAACTTATGTCATCAAAAGAGTTTCCATCGTAATACACAGCATTTGACTAAACTACTGCATTGTAGAACTGGTGGGCTTAAGACGGTGGAAATTTGTACATCCTCCTACTGGAAGGACGTCCTCCTACAATTCTCTTTCAAAAGTAGAAATACATGTTCTGTATTTTGTGAATGTGAATACTTAAAGCAGAAGAAGTCTTTAGGAGAATCGGAGAAGGGAGCAAGGAAGGCTCCGAAACAGACTGCTTGTTCTTATGCTTATCTTTATAGGTGTATAACATTGTATATCGTTTGCAGTCAGAATGTTTAATGACTGTATTGATTTAGAACCCAGTGTGCCCAGTTTTTTTTTTTTTTTTTTTTTTTATTTTATTTTATTTTCCCCATGATATTGTGCAGCGACGATCACTAGATTATATTTTTATTCCTCCGCCAGCATATTAGAAATAAATTTATTCAATGTTTTTAACTGTATCTTGTTGTATGGAAATGATTACATATTGTTCCGTTTGTTTATTGAGATTTAAAGGACCATTTCCTGCATATCAAATGAAGTATGGTCTCTATTAGCCATATTAAAATTTCATTTTCGATGATAGTTGCTTGCCAAAAAAATTGATTGAACTTCGCATCTTATTCGCGTTAACTTTGCAAAACAAAGTATCACTTAGCTTGACAGTGTTTCGTTATACATACTTTGATTGGCTTTGGCTGCTTTCGTTAACTATCTTGCTTAAATTCAATAAGCTACTGTAAATATTTTTTTTTTCCAGTTTTTCATGCATATACACCTATACAAGGTGCGCTAGGTAAGCGAGTAATTTCAAAAGTTCAATAGCTCATTTTCTGTTTACGAGGGGCTATGGAGATTTTGGGTTATTGTTTGACATTAAATACTGTTGGGAAATTTGCATTGTCCCCTTGCGACTACGCAGGGCTGAAAATGTGTAAAGTTCAACGCTATATAATCCTGCGGTAAAAGCCAGTGCGAGAGGATTTTCTGTCCTTCCGAAGTCCTGTTATTGACGTGGCCAGTAGCCGTGATTCTCTTCAGCGTGGTGCGATGATCTAATGTATGGAATCATGCCATGGAAAGGAGCCGTGGAAGATTCTAATGGAAATAGGAGTTTAGCCGTATGTTCCAGACAACATTTATATGAAGTATCGTATGGAATTGTTGCTGCCAAGTACTTGCTGCCATACTAATCAAGTTAATCACCTGTTATCCAACTCCCATTTCCTCACATGTCATAGGTTGATATATCCTGTTCATCTGCTGTGTTAAACTCAAGGAAAGCACCCATTAAAAGTTTATGTTTAACTTACAACACATATACTCTTTTGGTAAGGAACCAAGTTTCACGGTATGCCAAAACTCTCAACGTCATCCCAAATTAAAATTCAACAAATGCTATTTGTTAAACATAAGTAGTGGTCCGCTGTACGCGTACTTTCTGCGTAAAATCATTTTATAAGATTGGTGACTATGCGACTTCAGTAAATATTGGAATGCTGAAAAGCCATTGCATAATCCGACGATGTGATATGCACTTTCGTGATCTGGCATTATCGGCCCATATTTTTTCCAAGACTATAGAAGAAATGTCACCACCGTTAATTCGAACCGCTACACATACAGGTGGCTTAAACATGTTTGATACAACAGCTCCCTAGGTTTCCGGAAATTATTTTTTTCCCAGCCAGACGTGGCCAGAAGTCATACTGCTCGTGTAATCTATCTATGCCTGCTTTACGAGAACGAATATTTAAATATGGCGACTCGTGTCCTGCAAGATCCGCAGAGTTGTCCGCACGCGACATCCTTCTTTGGGGATTTCTGAAGAGCAACGTGTACATTGATAAACTGTACCGGAATTAAAACGAATAGCAGACAAAAAATTGCACGAATTCAACCTGTCCTGCTTCGTCGAGTGATAAAAAATTTTGGTCAAGATTCGAAGAATGTTTGCCCAGTAATGGCTCTCATTTGAGCGGCGTATATGTAATTCTATTTCATAATTTTCCTCTTGGCTACAATTGGCTTCGAAAAGTTAAATTGTAACCCTGTAGGCAACAGGGGGAAGAAATTTTGATTCGCGCAGTTTGACTATAGCAGGGTCGGGGGGATTTTTATTCGCGCAGTTGGAGTACACCCTCAGTTTTCATTTCTCTACCTCATTTGAATTAGAGTAATTAATTATATATTTGTCGGAAGGTCTCTTATCTTTGCTTTTTGTATGATAACGTTTCAAATTTCGTAAATGCTGCTGGGACTTTTCTGTTATCTGCATTTCAGCTTCTCTCAATGCCATTGCGACACTGTGGTGCAATCCCTGCTGTTAATTTTAATATTGTTCAGTGTTTTCCAGTTAATAATATCCTGGAATCTAGCTAAGTGGAATAAGTAGCGATATTGAGGAAATTCAGTTAGAATTTTTTCCTTAACGTGTAAACAAAACTTGTATAAAGGAAAGAATTGTTTTAAAGAATTTTCAATCGAATATTTTTACATTCATAACGGCAATAGTCATAGTTTACCTTAATCAGAATTGGGTAAACTACATAGAAAGAAAATTATGGAGGCGTTTTCCAAGTTAAAGATTATTAGCATTTTACTCAACGATAAAAATTTCATTAATCTTTTTAAAGGATAACTATTACGAAATTTGACTTAATTTACGAAATTGGAATTCGCATCTGAGGGACCGTATTTTATCATTTTCTGTATTTAATTTTTGTTAAGATGTAATGCAATAAAAGTGACCTCGCCAAAAAAGTGTGCATAGGTAGAAAATAAAATTTGAAATACCTTTGTAGATGCATCAGGTATATTTTTTGTTGACGTCACTTCAAAATTCATTCTGAATCTCTTAGAAAAGTCCGCAGTGAAAGTGTCTCTATCCTGAGCAAAAAACTTTCTCAAGTTTTGCCATTTTCGACTAAGTAAGCAAATAAACAATTCAAAATTAATTAAAGTAGCTGACAAATCTTGTTGTAGAAAAAGATAAAAAGATCTTGTTAAAAGATACTACTTGAATTAGGTTTTCATGCTGTGGAATTTTGATATATATTTATATGTTAAATTGATTTGGGAGACAGTGCTGCCGTCATTTTTTGATAATAAATAAATAACTAAATAAGCCTTATTGCTTCTAGGTAATTCATATCATTTTAAATAATATTGTTTTTAGGAAACGTTTTATTTTAAAAATTGCTCCACAAGCATATAAGGTATTTCTCCCGCCTTCCCTGGCGTGCCATCGTGGTGTAGTGGTCTGCATGCTGGGTGCATATTCCAGAGGTCCGTGGTACGATTCCAGGCGAGGGCATTGCTCATTTTCTACTTCTCATGCTTCCAAAAAGTACCTAATGTCTTTACAGTGGCGCCCGAACTAAAAAAAATTGGTGGATGATGATTCTTCCCCCCCCCCCCAGGATTTGGTGATTGGGTCCTCTAAAAAAAGTTGCCCTTTAAAAGGGGGAGTATATAGGGTATTTCTTCCGCCTTCTTAGCATGCCATCGTGGTGTAGTAGTCTGCATTCCAGAGGTCCGTAGTTCGATTCCCCGGCGAGGGCATTGCTCATTTTTCACTTCTCCTCCTTCCAAAAAATACCTAATGTCTCTACAAGCAAATCAGACTAATTATTCAGAAACCTTTTGCTGTTTTACCTTGTGTTTTAAATGGAAATTTAAAAAATAAAGGAAAAAAAAAAAAAAAACAAGAACTTAATTGCGGATATCGCAGTTGGCTTATGTACGAAAGCATATGCCAAAGCTGTATCATACTCAGAAATGCTTTTAATTAATAGTGTTGGTTTTATATATTTTTGTTGAATGCGGTATTCATGTTTTCTCAGAATAAACATATTTTCTTTGTATCACCTCGAATAGGTGTTCTTATTTTCAGTTAGATTAAATGTTATACCGTGTAAATAAAGATGAATCATTTAACAAAATTTTATGTAGACTCCATTCCTTTTAACTTTGCCAGAAACAATAAAGTAGCTTATCTAGCTAAATAACTGCTATATGCTAATGAGGTTTATGTATATTTTTAAACCACTATTCATTTACGATTGTGTTAAAAGCAGCATTATGTAAGAACAACGTTTCTTTTTAAGTTGATGTCATTTCTCACATTATACATATACAGATTTTCTTCTTAATATATTGGGTCATATAAAAATTCTCCGCCGTTTTTTGGTACATTTTTTAACAAAAATTTTCTTTATTGAAAATCAGTTTTAATCAGGTACATATTTACCATTATTATCTATGACCTTTTGCTATTTTTCGGGTAGCTTCATAATTCCATCGGTGTAGAACTTCTGTAGTTTATCGTCGAAAAACTTGGCCAAGTCATTTTCATCGGCGCTTCGGTCGGCCAATTTTTTTTACCATGAAGAGTGTTTTTCAGAGACCGAAACAAATGGTAGTCAGACGGTGCACGATCCGGGCTATAAGCTGGATGCATAAAACTTGCCAACTAAGTTTCGTCAATTTGCTCCGAGTCATCAAAGATGTGTGTGTCCGCGCATTGTCATGATATAACTCAACTCCCATTCTGTTGGCCAATTCTAATCGCTCTTTCTGGATTGCTTCGTTCAAACGGTCGGGTCGTGCACAGTATAGTACCGAATTGATGGTTTTGCTAGGTCGCAGCAGCTCATGATGGACAATTCCGAATTCTTTGACATCGAAATTCCTGGATCGGAATCGAGCAAACCACTCCTGGGTCCTTCGTTCACTCACAGCATTCTCACCGTACACTTCACAAATTTTTCGGCATGTTTTTGCAGCGGTTTTACCTTTTTTTAAAGTAAAAAAGCATCACGTAGCGTATTCACAAACAGTGGAAGCTGAATATCACCATGTTCGTTTGAGACAATAGGGCGAGTGTTGCCGGATATATAGACATCAACACCATGTAGTGGCAAAAAACCGCACTTTTTATATGACCCAATATTAGTGTCTTGTAATATTTTCTTAAATTATAAAGTATTCTTCGGCAAGAACATCATTTGTATGTACTGGTATTAAAAAAGGGATATGTTACATTCCTCTGGAGTGGGAGGACTTTTTCTTTGTTATCCAGAAATATGCTTATGTTATTTTACATTTCAAAAAGAAATATGAAAACAAACACCTGAGCTTGCAAAATTGGAATCCTTTTTGAAAGAAGTTTTAAATCTGTTAATAGTAATTATTATTATTAATCGTTGGGAACTGTAGGTATTGCTTTTATTTAAGAAGAAAAGCAAAATATCTGTAGTTTTTATATATGTATAATTTTCCCCTTTTATTTTCAATAATAGAGTTTTCTTTGAGGTGACGACTATAATCTAAAAGTTTCATATATCTTTTTATCAAAATATTTCCTTTTCTGTGGGACAAAATGTTAAACGACATTTTTAGGGCATGAAAGTTTTTTTTTTTTTTTTTTCCCTTTTTAAACAAATATTCAAATCTGGATTTAGAACAGGACTTTATTCATTGTGTCAATGTAAGTACTTTGAATTGCCATGGTGGATTTGCACATAGTAAGCTTGTTACGTTATGGCTTGGAAAAAATGAGACCCATATTTATATTAAACTGCTTTAAAGTCGATTTTTAAGCGTTTTATATTGTTTAGAAAACCATAAAATACGAAAAAGAAGAGAGAGCCCGAACTGGCCAAATCATTTAGAAAGAAAACCAGTAACCTTTCCATTGTGATATGGCCTATTTATAATAAATCCTCGCGAAATGCGTATACGAATTGTCTTAATTATCTCCAATTAATTTGTCCTACGTGTGAATTTCAATTATACACGAAACTCTGCTGAGCGTCGGCCGCTTTGTGATAGTTTAATGACTGGTTTGAAAATTAATTCATTAAAGAGGTCAAACCTTGCTTAGAGCAGCAAAACCTGAGCTTTTAAAGTTCTCCTAATTCTCGATAATGCTCCAGGGCAGGCTGCTAAAGCCCTCGCAGCAGTGCATTAGTAGGTAGAGGTTTTATTCCTTTCACCGAATATCACTTTCTTAATCCAACCAATTGTTCAAGAAATCTGAAAAACATTCAAAGCCTATTATGTCAAGCAGAAATGACGTATTTCCAAATAAACCCTTTGACGGAAGGCAAGCACGACACACCTAGAAGCAATTCGGTATAAGACACTGCATAGCAATGATTAACATTGCATGGGAACAAGTGAATTCATCAACAATGAATGCTTGCTGGCTTGCTCGGTCTAAAAGTTGTCAACAATTTTAAAGGGTTTCTGTGTTTCCATCGACTGAAGAAGCCACGGAAATCGTACGGAATTGCAAAAGCAATAGGTGACGAAGGATTTACAGGTAATGGAAAAAGGAAACAACAAAGAATTAGTGAATTCGAGAATGGCTATTGAAGAATTAGATAATCTTTCAACCCTAGCAGACGGGGAAAGCAGCGATAGTGAAGAATAAAAAGCCTTTTATGTACAAGTATAACCAAAATTACCATAAACAAAAGACTCACTTGGTCTTTTTAAATATTTTTAATTAACAAAACACAATTAAGATAAAACATTACAGATATAAATATCTTCTTACGAAACCATGCAATGTCCAAAATAACTTTCGGGTGAAGATAAAACCGCTACTTTATGCAATTTCCGAAATAATCTTAGGGTGAGGACTTCGCTGGTGGGAGTAGTATCTAAAACCTGGAAAAGAATATGAGTCGATGTCCTGAAGTCGTAAATTAAACATGGTTTTTTCCTCAACTGGATAAATCATTCGAACCGCACGTTGGGTAGCCAACTATAACCAAAGCTACCATAAACAAAGACTCACTTAGTCTTTTTAAATAGTTTTATTTAACAAAACACAATTAAGATAAAACAGTACAATTAAGGGCGTTATAATTACACATTTAAGTTACAAAGTAAATGTCGGGGAAACAGCATGCTTAGTTTATGACTCCCGTCCATCGACTGAAGGGAAATCTTTTTTTTTGGCTGGTGTTTATTCCGGCGGCCGCTAGGTGGAGCCGTGGTTAAAGGAACACAAGGGGTTAAAGGAACTGTTAAAAAATGCCCAGGAACTGTCTGATTTTGTAATGGAGATTGACCCAGATGGCGAGAAAAGAGTATACTTTATGAGAGGTATTAAAAAACTTTGTACTCCGTGTCGCGAAACGTTATATGAGTTGCGTCATACATAGTGCCAAGCAAAAATCACTAGCTATTTATTAAAAAAAAATAATTGTATCACGTATCTACTTATTAAACAGTACTAGAAATCTTTATATCTTTATAATAGTAATATTAGTTCCATTTCCTCTTTTAAATTGCAATAATGTTTAAGTTTGTATAAAGTATGCATACTTTCTTAATTGAACCATACCTAACCCATTTTTTCCTTAGATAGTAACTTTGCCATACCCGCAATGTGTTGATGTTGTAACTTCCACGTTTATAGAGGGTTTGCTGTATTCTGCCTTTCAGCGTCATTTCCGGATATTATTAATTATGGGATTACCATTTTCGTATGTTTATTTATTTATTTATTTATTTCCGCCGTCAATCCATATTTTAAATAGACCAACTGTTTCAAACAGTTTTCTGTTTTAAATTTTTAAGGTCTTAACGGCTGGATTATTACACGTCCGTTTTATTTCAGACGAAAAACTGTTTCAGACGATTTTTCTGCCTGCTTTACCACTGAAAGAAAGACGCACGATATTTTCTTTTGATACGACCTCACCGTCACAAGTTCAAAAATTTTTGGAAAATCAACTCTTTAGAACAATTTTCTGCTTTGTCACACGTTTATCAAACGGCTAGTCACCGCGAAACGTTTTGCGGTAATCATGTAAAGAGGAAGGGGGATTCGATGTTGATAGCTGATTGGTTGTTAAAAACGAAACTGGAATTTTTTTGCAAAAGAAAGGAAAGTATTGTGCGTCTTTCTTTCAATGGTTTAAAAAAAAAAAAAAAAAAAGCAGGTAGAAAAATTGTTTGAAACAGTTGTTCGTCTGAAATAAATGGATGTGTGATACCATCGTTGCAGGAAAGACTTGCGATTTTTTCCTCCCTTTCTCGAAATGAGTTGTGTTATGAGTCATCGCCCGATCAACATCGAACTTTAAGGGTTTTTCTTTGTTGGTAGTCGCTATGTTTATAGCGGATATCCAATTTCTCCTTTACGTGGTAACTCCAAAGTGATCTGTGGTGGTTAGCAGTTGTGTATCATGTGACAAGCAAACATATCCTAAAGAAAACTGTATCAAGCTGAAATAGACTTTTATATACCAACCTCATGTCACCAAAGAAAAATAGCTAAAATATTTTTAACATTGTGACTATCATGTTTCTCGCGACTGATTAAAAAAAAAATTGCTTTTTATCGAATGAATTATTATAGGAGGGAGCTGATTTCAACACTTTCTTTCTGTTGTATCTTTGATAATACAAAAGGTTATCTTTGCTCCGTACGTGAATTTATCTTGTGAAGTTATCGTCTTAACATCCATGTTTCCATTTGATAAGGTATGTTTTGGATTTCAATTTTTTATACTAATTGATAGGTATTTATATCACACCTGGTATTTTCGCAATAAAGCTGAAACTGAAATATATTGAGTTTACTATGATTGAGTCACCATTGCTTCCACTCGGGATAAGCTACACTCCATTAGATATTAGGAATGCTTCATCCTCTACCCACATGGCTATGCTTAAGCGTGAATGGATGAGAGAATGCATATATGCGTAGTTACGTAATGATGACGTCATCGGAATCGATCGAATTTTCTTGCTTACCTTTCCTTCCTCCACCGTCGGTGTTGATCCGGCATTTTGGACCACCAGTCAAGTCGCGCTCCCTGTGATGTTCTTTACTGAAGGAAAATAATGCAAAATTATTAATTGTTATGTCAAAAAAGTAGTTATACTTCCAAGATATAGTAATAGTAGTAATAAAAGAAATGTTTTTTATTTTCAATTTTTTATTCATTCAACAATTAATAATTGCTTTATCTCTCTTCAGAAATAAGGAAACTGAAACGGAGGAAAATTCGTTTTATTTTGAAGCTTGTGACAATCTATAAATTTGTCTTTTTATTACGGATATTTTTTCCTTATTCGTATAAATTAGATATATCGTATGCAACTAAAATTAACAGGGATATTTTTCATGTACTGTGTTATGTATCATTCATTCTGTAATCTGTGGCCAACTGGAAGATCCAAAGGATTTGTCGTTTTAAAAATAAAGCTTTGAAGAGTCATATACTAATATAATTGATTTCATTAGTATTTGAAGTGTGTTTTTTTACCGATTATCAACTTTTCCGAGTATCTGCTGAAAAAGCCAGAGAATTCTATGCAATGTTGCTATCGCATAAAACAATATCACCCTTCCCCACACACACACATAGTTATGATATTCAGTATTTTGAAAATTTTTTCACGTGGGATGGCATTTTTACTTTAAAAGCAAACGACAAGTTAAAATTAATAACTGGTTAAGCTGTCAGAAATATGCTACATTCCCAACGGCTGTATATGGTTTTCAAAAGTTTTCTTTATAAGAATAGGAAAAATATACAAATTTTAAAATTCCAGTTATAGTATTAGATAACGCGCACAATATGAAAGTTAGCAACTCATGTAATATAGACAAAAACGTCAGTTGAAAAAAGAAAATTGCATGAGGAATGAAAGCATTCTTACCTTACGCGCTGTTTTCATTACAGTGGTAAACACATTCAGTTGTAGAGTCGTTAGATTTGTAGAAGCAGGATACGTGAAATATAAGCAATGCCCGCAAGATTCGACTCTGAACTTTCCGATTGCTAGCCGAACGTGTTCACGTAGGTACATATTAAGGAGGGAGAAATACTTTATGTTCTCCCCCATTTAAAGGGCGACTGGGCAGGAGAGGACTTAATCCCAGATACGGGTGTGACGGATTATCGTCCATCATCTTTTATTTCGTTGCCACTTATGAGTCATTTAGAATTCTTTGAAGAAAACCGAAAAAATCTGCAGTGCTTTCACGAGATTTGAACTCTGGACCTCCCGGTTGTTAGCTGAATATGGTTTAAGTTGTACCTCGAAGGCACTGGGTAAAGGAGAAGAAATACCTTACACAGCGTTTGGAAGATCCGTGGTTCGATTTCCGGAGAGGGCGCAGTTAATTTTTTACATTTGTCACTCGAAAAGTATAGTAGTCTGTTCAAGTAAGATACGCATTCTTAAATCAGTGATCTTTCAGAATATAGTTTTACCTAAAAATTTTATCATTTTAGAAATTCGAATAGTTTATATATGAAGGAGAGGCTTGATGTTTTCAGTTAAAATCTTTTGATCATTAAACGCATTTGTTATTCATCAGAAAAAGTCTTTCTACTGACAGTGGTGATCCCGGCGAACGAAAAATCAATTGGATTAGTTTTTTGAAGTTTTAACTTTCGCTCCCGATTTTAATCAGAAATTTAACACATGGACAGCGAATTTAAAATACATACTGATGGGTCTAAGTGGGACGTATGGTAACCAATGCTTACAACTTTCTGATTTTGGAGGTGTTCGAATATTTAATGAAAGATGAAGAGGAATCGAATTTGAATTATGAAATTAAATAATAGAGATATTAGAAAAAGATTATATAAAAAAGATATTCGATTTGGTATTTGACGAAATTCGACCTTACGTTGGCTTTAGTGAATTCTCTGCATTTGGAAATTGCACTGAATTTTCTGCATTGAAGGAGAACTGTCTGCATTTGGAAAAAAAATAACACATCCTGTTTCTTCACGGTGGAAAAATTTTTTCTTGTATTTGTTGGATGTAGTCAAAGTAGACTAAGCAAAATTGATGAATGATAAAAGGAATAATAATCTCGCTTTAATTAATCTAACGAAGCTTAAAATAGGAAGTGAAACATTTTTTGAAAAAGGGGAATGGAAATACAATCATTACATGCAATTAATAGGTTATAATGAGTATAGAAGGCATTAAGAAATCTCGTTCACGAACTGAAGAAATAGTTGATAATTTTAACAGAACTGAAATTAAAAGAGTGATTAAGAGGCCAGTACAGGTATTCATTTCTTAATTAAATTATAAAAAGCAATTCCTGATATGAATTCAGTGGTATATTAATTTGTTAACTGAAGAAACTTTTTTTCCTTTAAATTTCGCTAGAGAATACATAGTTCAGGCAACACCATATATGAAGAGGTTTCTTATATCTGAATGCAATTTTAATTTTTCCTAATGGGAAGTTTTGAAAACAGCGCCAATTTTAATGCCTGCTTTGCTGACTGAGCTGCATAATTGAATAAGCCAAAATTGATTAACAGCTAATTGCCCCCCCACACACACACACCTTTTACGAAATTCTGTGTTTTTTTATTGTTAATTCATCAAGAAATTAGTGCTGTTTTTCGTATTATTTAGTTGAAAAAAACATGTTAAGATTTCATTAGTGACATTTCCGTGTATTATTATGCTTTGTTCTGATTTTAGCGCAGTTCCTTTGTTGAAACCTTGCGAATTTGGCTTTAGTAGGAAGTTGTATTATGAGCCATGAAGGTTGAATCTATTACCTTCTTGATGAAACTTTATCATTAAATGTGCAAAGTAGATGCATATCATGGACGTCAGAGTGTGAAATATAATGTAAATGCACAATAAATTCGTGCTGTTAGATGGTAACTTAATTTGTGTGTCTTGTTATTTATGTTCAAATTGAATTTTGAGTAACACTTGAATTTTAATAACTTTTTACTATATTCGAATGATTGTTAATATTGAAATCAGCAGACAGATATTTCCTTAAAATTTGGTGATAAATAACGAATCAAGTTTTAGCTTTAAAAATTACTTACGGATTCTCAAATTTAAACCGACCGTAATTTTAGATAACTAGTAGTGTTAAGCGACTTCGACCTCTAGACCATTGGTTATGTCAATCGTAGTTTAAGAATCGATGCGTTAAAATGTCACTTTGTTTTTACATTTTATATTAATTTATAAGTTATTGATAATAATTTGATGACAGGTTTTCAGTTATTAACATTTCGGAGGGCTGTTATTTTTTCCAGTTTGCAATAAATTCCTACCCGTTGAAAAAAAAGACCAGAAGCATCTTGAGTTTCGATAATCGATTTTCATCCACTTTTGCAGTTTTCCCCTCCCTTATTATGTGTTCTTAAATGTGCAGAATTATGTACAATTACTTGTGTACTGCATACCTTTTGATCCAATTTATTATATTCCAGTTGATGGCAATAGGGGGACTGCCGTTTTATCAAAATCGCTTCCTGAATATTTCACCAAGTGTACAATATTTTGTAACAAAAGAAAATAATATGTACTGAACAACAGGCCTTCTATGCAAATGTAACTAATTTCCGCAGAAATGACGTTCAATTCCGTACGGCACGAACTAAGACGGATGTCGTCTTCGCTGTGTATAGTCTGCATTGTGGAATAAAGTCACCAGTGCTAATATGTTTGTGCTTTACTTAGGCTAATGATTATTTATCAGTTAACTTAATACAAGTGTACGTGAAAAGATACTTTTCCTGGTTTGATTTAGTGGCAGAACTGCACTTTTCTTACAGTTCTCAGTCTGATACTTTAATTCAGTTCAATATATATATACATATATATATATATATATACAATCATTGTAAGATATGTAATTGTGTTTATCATTTCATCTCAGTATCTTATCTGTACTTTGTAATTTAATCAATAATGGGCATATCGATTATCAAAACGTATACTGTTTATACATAATATGCAGTGTGTAGATGAATATATAGTATAAATAGGCTTACCATAATATTTTTTTGCTCAGACTAGGACAGTTTTGAGAAAATACGCCTATCAGAAATAAATTTCCTCGATAATCTGAATCTTTGAAAGCTGATGTTTACATTTTATTTCGAAGTTATCCGCAGTATCCAGTATGTATTTTTATTCTTTTGAAATTCTTTCAACCAGAAATCTTCACACTTGCTTGTGTTTGATAAATTTCCGTTGAAAATACTCATAAGAAATCGACGATGTTTGAATATTTTATAAAGGAAATTGGACGGCAAAACAATTTCAACTTGTATGCATATCGCCGGAGCTATTACACGAAAGCATAATTTTGCCGGCTGAATGATGTGTTACTTTTTTCTTTTCTGACACCAGTTGTTACGTTATTTTCTTCCTTGACGTTCGTACGGGGTTCGTATGGATTTGGAATGAACAACGACGACACTTGATGAAGTAACAAAACACACTTTATTTAGCCAATATTAATCAGGACAGCTCCAAAGTCACTTTTTACAGTCGTCGAAGATCTACTATAAACACGCTGGAAAAATCAGCGACACAGTCTTCACACTGTGAGGCAATAACTGTGAAGACAGCTTCACTGCAAAGTACCAGAGTACAGCTCCCAACTCTGCTCGGTCGTTCTCGGAACTCCACGTACTCTCGAGACTCTCCACGCTATAACTCGCGATGCACTCGACAACACACAGAGCACAGCTCCCGGCTCTTCCGTTCAGTCGTTCTCGGAACTCAACTCTTTCTCGACGATGCACTAACTGCGAAACACTAAGAGATTCTTCGATGCACTCGACGACCCACTGGGCACTCGCTGCCCGGCTGTTAACTCGATCGACTCCGCACGGACTGACTAACTCTCGTACTCCTCGAGGCACACTCACTGACTGCGGACCAGCAGGGTTTATATAGTTTTCGGCTTGTGTTCGAGAACATTCTGGGCTAAACCGGTAAGAATTCGTTCCAGAAGGTTCTCCAACCGTCCATGGTATATCGCCAATTTTGTCGCCGAATTGGTGATTTCTCACCAAATGTGGCAACCCTGCTTTCCCTTGCCATTTTATGGCAACCCTAAAACTGCTTTGTGGGGGAAGCTATCTCACCGCGCCTGTAGATTTCGTAACAGATGGAATGAGCCTTATGGAATTTCGGGCGTAATTATCTCGCTAAAGAGAAATCGGAGGCAGGGTTGAAGGGAAAGGACGATAAGGCCGAAGATCAGAGAAACAATCTGAGAGGTTTAAAAATCTAGAAATCTGTCTGGACTGCTTGGGTCGGAAAGCAGGCAATAAGTGTAATAATCATTATTTACGTGTGGTAATGTACAAGTGGCGACAATTCACAGTTATAGGAAGAGAAAGTGTATAATACTACACAGTGTAAACACAATAGTAGAAAAATAAAAATTACTTAAAAATCATGAAAATGCACGTATAATGCAGTGAACCTATTTACACTATGTACAACTCGTGTGAAAAAGTGATCAAGTAGCAGAGTTTTCGCTGTCAGTGATGCAGGCAGCCAGGGACTTGATGTATTTATCATCATGCAAAATTTTATATTTGAAGACCTTCGAATAATTTACGTAACCACAAGTAATAAATAGCTTTATGAAAGAAGCGTTCAGTTGTTTTTTGAAGAAAAGTTTTGATATCCTTGTGGAGAAAAGCATTTCAAACCAAGAAATGAGCGTCAGTAATAATTAATTCTAAGGAATTTATTTTGTACAATTTGTAATTGATAAATTTGGCGATCCTTGGCGCCGTGTTCCATGCTGGGGCTGCATAACAAAGAATAAGCCCAATACAGGCATTGTAAATGTGCCTACTTTGTTCTAAGACTCAGTTTTGAGTATTTGCCAATAACCGGTAGAAATATGTTGATAATACTGATAGCTTTACTCCGAACACGTTTTATGTGATCACTTCATGTAAGGTGGTGGTTAATAATAATTCTCAAATGTTTTGCTTTATCAACAATAGGTACAATCTCGTTAAATAAAATAAAATTTCGATAATCATTCTGCCTCTGTTTGGTGTTACGAAAGAATGAGTAATTGCAATTTGCTGGCGTTATTTTCACTCTCCAAGTTTTACACCATTGTCCTATGGAGATTGTATAACTTTGTAGGAACGCAAAACATTTCTTGTCATTTTGTTTTAAGCGCGGCAAAAGTCACGTGACACAACATTAAAAAAACGGATGCCCATTGCTCCGTTTTAGCAGCCCCTCCGTCGGTAGCAATACAATGTACTGTTACGAATGATACGCTGGGTGACATCAGAGCCGGCCAGTGAACGAAAATTTGCTCGTGGCGCCATGTCTTTGAAAATAACAACAGCCTTACGCAAACATCATTCCTTCATGAAATGAAGCCAGCAGACGAAAAGGTATTACGACGCGCCTTAAGCGAGCGACGTGCCCGTTTTCATCGGCTGAAATTCTAATCAACTAGTTTGGCGAGCTCCATGCAAAAACTGCAATAAAATTGAATATGGGCGTTAATATAGTTTTAAGCATCAGAAATTTAGTTTCTGAATACGGCAAACATCTTATTCTTTATTATAGTATTTTTTTAGTGAGAAATTAATCCAAACCAGAAAATTAAAAATTTAAAAAATACCTGCAAACTGTTGTGTTTCATCCCTTTTACTTAAGTCCTGTAATATTGATGTGAAAATATATATCTGCAGCATCATTTAAAAATTCAGTGTTTTCTTATTATAATCTTCATATTCTCTGTTTTTATTTTGTTAGCATTAAGCATTATTATCACATACATTTTAAATGGAATTAACAGTATCATTGTTATGTATTTTGCATCAGTGCTTCCAGTTTTAATTATATGAATTTATTTTATATTAAAATTATAATAAAATTAATTACTTTATTGAGATATTAGGAAATTTTTTATTTATTTCATTCTATCTGCTTACTATAATTTATGAAAATTTCTGCATTTAAGACAGTGAAAATGGATTTATTTGATTATTGCTGATAAGTAGTTAGATATTATTATTTGCAATTTCTTTATTACTTACTTTTTTGTTTTTTCAAATTTTATTTGGATCAATGATCTGGATATCATTGGCTTTCAAAATATGAACTATTCCATTATTACCTTATATTTTAATTGAAAAATTTGAGAGAAGATAAGGGGATTTAAGTGATATGAAGTGTAAATTGAAAGGAAAAGAGGGAACAAATATTTATTTAGCGGGGGGGGGGATGCATTACTTGCTTTCTTTTTCATTCAGGAAAGAGCCAATTTGTTAACAGATTCTTGACATGTCATTTAAAGTGTAGCCTGGGTATAATTTTCTGTAATTTAGAACTGAATCTTTATTTATGTATGTATGCATATATACTTGCTACTTGGTTTGATTTTCATATGTATTAATTTTTCAAATGGCACATCCATAGGTATTTTACTGTATTTTCTGCCTTTACTAGTTTCCAATGCTGAGTGTTTTACTGTGTTTTTTTCCTTTCTCATGTAGCATATTTCTCACCCTTCAATGTTTCTTAAAACGTGTTGAACTTTTTGGAGCCACAGCTCCTGGTAACTTTTAAGCGAACTTACAATTTCTAATTTACTTATTTTGCAGCATATTGCGCAAAATGTTATCTAGACCAAATTGGTCATACAGTATTGTACTAACTCCCTTGCTTGTTATATGTATATATATATATATATATATATATATATATTTCTTTTGTAATTGATTATCTTTTTTTTTTTTTTTTTTTTTTTTTTCTTTCTTTCTTTTAGATGTTCCCCCTTCAGAGCAAGAGGAATTGTTTATTCGAAAACTTTTGCAATGTGCTATGGTGTTTGATTTTATGGACCCAGTATCAGATTTAAAGGGTAAAGAAATTAAACGGGCGACATTAAATGAGTTGGTAGATTATATTACAGCTGGTAAAGGTGTATTAACAGAGCCTGCATATCCAGAAATAATTCGAATGGTAAGCATAGGTTTTTAAAATTATTTTTAGTAATATGAATTTTTTTCACTCTTAGTATCAGAGAATTTAGCAATATGAAAATTATTAAAACATTTGTGTTTAGTTTATGTAAACCCTGGCTGTTGTAAAAAATAGGACATTATATGTTCAGTTCCTACATAAGAAAAAAATTTCAAATTATAGAATTTTGATCAGCTCCAAACAGAAATCCCGTTAAAAAGGTACAAAGACTCATTTAGAATGAGGCAAGCACTGTGATTTCATAAGTTTTCATTTATGTAAACAACTACCATTGATGCATTTCATTTTGTACATTAATGGATCATGTTTTTAAATCACAGCTTTTGAATTGCATGATTTATAGCTTAATGATTTAAAATTAGGCAAAACAGTGACCTTATTTTGGCCAAATAAAGTTGCTGTTTTGCCAGATTTTTTTAGCTTTTACATAGGTGTGTTTCTGTTCCCATTTGAGCTGAATGATTGTTTCATGGTTTTATGTTTCTGCTCATATATATATATATATATATATATATATATATATTTAATATTCGATTTATAAGTCTGCAGCATATGTTATGAATTGCAGCCATTAAATTCTGTAAACACAATCACATCTGTATATCTGGGTTTTTAATGTGTCTGTTGAATTTTCTCCATCACAGAATACAAAATTAACTAAAAACTGCATAGGTAAGTAGTAATAAATTTATTCATAACTGCTACTTAAATTTTTCTGCTAATAATGGCAACTAAATTATTTATATAACTTGCATTAAGACAAGAATTATGTGATCATCGAATTTCAAAAGTAAACACCCCAGAATATTTATTTTCAGCAGAAAACTTCATCTAATACTTTTTATGTTGTCAGTCAACTACTAAATGATGTATCTCTACTGTACTGCATCATTCTTTAATCTGTTTCCTTTTGGATTGAGGAGAATAGAAAGGCTAGAATAATGAAATCTTAGTATTTAACTTAAAATGATTCTGCAGTAAACAACGTTCTATTTGTTTGTTGAATTTTTGAACTGCAATTTTTAAGCTTACGGCTCCCCCCCCCCCTTGATTATTTTACTCACAATACAATTGGCATCATTTTCCCATAAATTTGATAGTTTACCTTTTATTCATTTTATTAAGTTTTACATATTTTTACGAATAAATAACAACTTAATGTGTGTATCTTAAATATTGTAATTGCAGTAAATTGTGAATTTGAACAAGTTCACTTAATTTTCTGCAATAGTTGTTTGAGTATTTAAAATTTCTGCATTTACAATGTAAACTACATTCTCAGTTATATTTATTTATATATGTATTTATGTGAAAATACAGAACAAGGATTTTGCATGACAGATAACTTCAGTACTGTAGTTAAATGAATAGCAGGGAGTTTGACTCATTTTCATTCATAATGAATTTTGTAGTTAAATGTTTACTCTTTATTGTAGCAATGGAAGTCATATTTCAGTAAGCGCTAATGCTAACTACAGCAATACACTGAAATCAGTGCACCCACAATAGTTATCTTACAGGCTTGTGCATAGATTACTTGTTAAGGTGAGCATCCTTTTGATTCTTCATTTTTTCACTATTTGCTTGATGCCACAAAGAAAAAATTACAAACTGTAAGTTACAAATTGCTTTCTGGTTGTAGACACAGATCCCATAAATATATTTACACATTAAAAAAATATAAATATAAGAATATGTGACCTCAACTCATCATTCATTGAAATTCTAAACATAAAACAACATACTGACTTAAGTAGAGTGTTAGAAACTTTGCTTAGGCAGGGAAAAATCACAAAAAGCTTTGAAAATGGGTATAAAATTCAATTAATTTCAAAGACTGTGATGTGCCTTTATTTTCAATAAAATCAGATATCTTTACTTTAATGTTATTAAATGTAGTGCATATTAATTCTTAAGTTTCAGATTTCTAGCTGAACTAAATAAAGATGTTTTAAATCTATCACAGATTGTTCCATCAGATAAGGCTGTGACATATTAATTTCCAGGAATGAAGAGAGTAAAAATCGGGAAATACTAAAGTATGAAAGCAATAATTGGATCTCGTGTTAATCAGTAGGGAAACTGAAAGAAATCAAGATATATTTTTAAATTTGAATCACCACCATCAGACTATGCACAATAGATGATTCACACAACTTAGAATGTTACGTATGATATTTATGTATAAATAGTTGAAAAATAATATAATTTTTTTTTAATTTTGTTTTTGTAAATCTTTGCAGGCTGCATTTTAACTTAATTAATATAATGTATTTTAATGTGAAGGTGGGGAAGTTAATAAAATAACATTTGCAGAAGTGAAGTCTCTCTACAAAGCATGTAAGGAGTTTCAAAATTATATCCCATTTTAGAAACAAAGATTTGTTTCATTAATAATAATTTTGTTATCCAGAAATGTTTATTTATGTATATATGTATGTATGTATGTATAAGATAAAAATTATGCAAATCAACTTTATGATTTAATTCAAGAATAGCCTCTAAATTCATTGTAAATTTAATTTAAGAATAGTCACTTAATTCCTGATGTTTAATTTGGATATTTCCTCTTTATTCTTAAAAGAAAAATGAGGGGAGAACTTATGTAACATTTTTGGTCTGCATCATTTCCAGATCAATCTATCTTGCATAATGCTGATGATGTAGCTAATTGAAAACTTGAACTCAAAATTTTCCAAGCTAAAAACTTTCTAACCTAAACCAAAACCTTCCTGTTGGCGAGCTTTTCTGCTGGATAATTGCGCAGCTTCACTTCATCCTCTGGGCTACTTGGGTGCAATTTCGCTGTGCGCTCTTCCTATCACAATAAAATAAAAAATGTAAATGTTTTTAATAGGTGTGATCAGAGTGCCAAATAAATTGTGGCCACTAGCATCAGTTGGAATAAAAATGAATATTTAATATTGCTCTACTGCCAAGTTTTCAATTCATTATGGATTAGCATTCTATGCTGTCAAAATTATTCCTTTTTAATACGGATCTACAATCTAAGCTGTCAAGTATCTATGCCATTGTTGTTTTTGCATTTCTACATCTCTGTGTTCCTACATCAGTACTTCTAAAATGTATTTTTATTACATGCATATTTATGTATAGGTCTCATATAACACACACACATATATATATGACAAATGTGTCGAGTTCAACACATTTATTCCTGTATATTCTCGATACATATCTGTAGTCATACAGGACATGCATTCTTGATTTTTAATGTTATTAATTAAAATGAGAAATGCATCGTTGATGCATTGGGTTCAAGAAAAAGCAGATGTTCCTAAAAGTGTGTTTTCTATGAACTAATAGAGATTCCTCCACATCAGTTTCAAATACTTGCTGGTTAAGGATCACACTCTGGCCAAATGACTATACATTGATGTAGGTCAGGGTCACACTTTCAGTCCTTGAGTGGTTAGGGAGGATAGCATTTTTCTACCTAATCTCAACAATAAGTGATGTCCCAAGAGATACTTGTCAGTAGTGGAATGTTGTACATACTGGTTTTCTTTTGTTGCATAGCAGCAGGGAAATGAGAAAAAATTAAATTCCGAGGAACATAAGTGAATTAAGGTATCAAATTGTGCTTTTTCTCTGTAATTTGATCCAGCTTGCCCTCCCTTAAAACTAATATTCTTAACAACTAACTTATGAAAGTTTGAATTTTGGATTTAAAACCGGAAGTATCATTACCAGTAGTGAAAAATATGTTGTTGAGAATGAAAAGATTTTGAATCACAGTGTACTGAAAACTCTGGATTTGCAGTTACAGGATTTGAACAATAGAACTTTGTAACAAGAATTTATATCTGTATATAAAATAAAGGGAAAGTATTAGCACCAAAAATGTTTATGGCTTCCAGTTTGGATTGTTTGACGAGGAACCAGGATAAGGGGAAGTTTAGGGAGATATCCAGATTCTTTCGTCAGGAAGAATTACACCTACTAACAAGTAAGGGAGTGTATCCCTATGACTGCATGGATTTATGGGGGGAAATGCAAAAAGCCTCAGCTACCATGCAAAAAGGCCTTTTACTCCAAACTTGCTGAAGAAAATTATAAGCATGCACAGAAGGTCTGGGACCATTTTGGAATAAAGAACAAAGGCAAATACTTAAACCTTTACGTAAAGGAAGATGTGCTTCTATTAGCAGATGCCTCTGAAATAAAAAGGTAGAGAAGAAAGGGTGGAAAAAGAAACAGCTTAAGCAACTTACGTTGAAAAAAGTGTTTAATAAAACTATTTCGTATTGACAATTTTTATTTTTCAGTTTGCTAAATTTAAACTAATGATCTAGAATTCGGATTGGCAAAAGTTCCAATTAATTCATATTTCGCATTTTATACACTGTTTGTTACCGGTATAAAATATGGGCCAACCGTAAGTGTATATATTGCCAGTTTCTTTGCCACTTCATCTTGTTGCTTAGCAAAGGGTCAAAGCACAGCAAATACATTTAGAATGCAAGATTGAATGTTACTTATTAAAATTGCCGAAACAGTCAAAAGTCGTTAATTCGTAACACCCATAATCCGGACCTCAAAGCTACAAACTGTCTGTATATGCATCGCGTTGCAGAAATGCATATGCGCATAAGACCTTTACGGCTGCGCATATGTGTGTGCGCAAGCACATAGTACGTTTACGCATGCGCGTGTAATGTATAACGGATGGTATAAGCTAAAATTATCTAATTATCTATTTCAGTTAATGTTGCAGATTGCGTTGTTCCTTAATCTTCGAATTGGATCCGGCTTATTATTTTTTGCAGACTGTTAGAGCAATTTTATAAAAGTAAGCTTGAACTTCCGATTATGTCAAATAGAATTTTCGATGCTGGAGCTCCCAAAGGATCTACAAAGCAAAAGTATGTTTCGATGTCCATCAAACAAAAAGTGGAATTGCTGCAAAAAAAGGATAAAGGCATGAAGAAAGTGACAAAAAGGTTAGTGAAAACGAAAAAATTTCGATTGACAAGTTAGTAGGTATTCTCGACACAGCAATTACAGGACTTGAACAGTGGAACTTTGTAACTGAACAAGAAATTATGTCTGTATTTATAGAATTAAAGAGAAAGTATTAGCACATAAAACAAAGCAACTTAAACAATTTACATTGAAAGAAATGTTTAATAAAGTAAACAAATAAATATTAAGCTCTCTCTCTCTCTCTCTCTTTTTTTTTTTTTTTTTTTTTTTTTTTTTTTTTTGTAAATTTTGATACCCTTTAAATCATAATTGTTCTTTATTTCATAAATTACAGTTTTATATTTTTAATTTTATAATTTCTGCATGCTATCTTACCAGATTTAAACTGATGATCTATAATCCAGAAAAATCGATAATCCGGAATCGCCGAACTCCCAACGAGTCCGGATTAACGACATTTGACTGTTAATAATTAAACATTGAATTACTAGTTAAAATAATTATTTATAAATATTCTTATTCAGGGACATCATTGTCGACAAAGAAGCATATTTGTAGCCTATAAAATTTTAGAAAGACAAGTAGCTTTGTGTTATCAGAGGATTCTTATCTGTTACGATTGATGTTTTTAGTTCACAGTTAAAAATATTTTACATTTTTGATTGAGCATCCTTGTGAACATTTGCACAAGAAAAGTAATTATTTTTCTTCTGGAGGTTTATAAGTTTGGGTCCCTTCCCTGCAAATGATACAATTCTGTTGAGGCAATACTGTTAAATTTTGATTTTAGAGTTAAAACTTCCTGTTGTTCAGTAAGCACCATTTACAGCTTTCTAGAGGTTCATCTAAACTGATTTTTTTTCTTTCTTTTTTATTATTACTTAGTTGCAGTGCATTTATTATGAAAGCAAATGCAATTAATGTATTCTACCTCTGAGGAAATTATGAAACTCTCTCTAACCTTCTCTGTGGTAGGTTACTCCTGGAAGGTACTTTAAAATCAAAATTTTAACAACATCACTGCATCATATTTTTATCATTTGCATGGCAAAAATTACCTGTTTTATTCAAAATGATTTACAGTTTTACTGCTGGGAAAATATGTACTTTTATATTGTGGCATCTGAGAAAGCAGGTAATCCTTTTAACACCCATTCTAGATTTCTTTCTTGTTTTCTTGAAGTTTTTTCTTTCTTGAACATAAACATCTCTTTTGAAATTTTTCAAGCACATGTTCTAGAGTATGCAAGTGGGATTCTAAATTCCCTGGAATGAAATATAATAATAAAATATAATGTTGGATATTTTCCTCTATAAGATAATATATGGTAGACTGTACTGTTTGAGTTCTATATTTCTGGCTAGAATACACTTTTTAAATAAATTTATCCGAATTTTCAGTCTATTCCAGGTAAAAGGGCTTCATTCTATTCCGAGTTGATTTTTATTTCATTCTATTCCGAGTTGATTTTTATAATTTTCCACGTGTCTAATGTGAATAAGAGCCAATTCCTCCATGAAGTACCTCTCCTTTTTTTGTGTGTGTCTTTTTTTTTTACTAACATTTTTGTAAGTCGTTTAATACTTCACGTGGTGCACGAGGAAATATATTTTTTGTGCAATTAAAAAAAAACCCTCTCCTTAAACAAATAGCTCCCATGTGTTTTATGACAACCTAACTTATCTCTTATTACACCGTTCATGTTTTCAAAGAGAATATTGCCAATAACATGTTCTTGATTTATATCATTCTACATTAGTTCTTTGTTTATTGAAGTAACTGAAGAGACATTTCTTACATTCAAAAAATTTTACTGCCTTATTGTGCTATAAAAAAAATCTTTAAAAAAAATGTTTCAAAATTATGTAAAATTACTATTTAATTATAAAACATATTATTTTTCATTTCTCTTGTCTAAATATGTCATATTTATTTGTCTTTTAAAAATGCGTATTGAATTTGTTTTATATTCTGCAGATTGCTTGCAATTTATTTCGCACATTGCCACCTAGTGAAAATCCAGATTTTGATCCTGAAGAAGATGATCCTACTCTTGAAGCCTCATGGCCGCACTTGCAGGTAGCTGCTTTGTTTTATTTAAAATCTTCAGATTTTTTCCAATCTGATTTAAAAATTAATCAAATTTTTGTTTGTTTCTTGGAAGCATGTGAAATATTTTCTTAAAAATTTGTTTATTTTTTTGAGAAGAATTTCAGTTGAAATTTTTACTGTATTAAATTTTCATCTGAATTAATATTTTAGGAATTGAAAAGTTTTAATAAAGCTTTTTGTATTAACTTCTCAATTTATTTTATAATTTTTTGGTTAAACTGAAATCTGCGTGTTTGCACTTTAGCTGGTCTACGAGTTTTTCCTGAGGTTCTTGGAAAGTCCAGACTTCCAGCCAGTAATTGGTAAAAAAGTTATTGACCAGAAATTTGTTCTTCAAGTAAGATTTTTCTTTATCAAAGACCTCATTATCAAATTACAGTCCTGTTATCATGTACAAATTTACATTTTTGTAGTGACTTTATGTAGTATTCTCAAAGTTGTCATCATTTGTACTTTGGTTTTGATGTTATAAATGTTTAAATTATAAATAGTGTATGTAGTAATAACAATAAATTATAATTTGGGAAATAGCAATCATTTAATTTTTATTCATGTTTATTTTCATTAATTTCATTCTTATTGGTTAATAAAAATAAAATTTGCCTTCAAAATATTACATTATAAGTTTACTCATACTCAAAATAATGACAGTATTGCTAAATAAAGTTTTGTACTGTATATATATGGCAGATGTACAAAAATCAAAAGAAAATTATACAGACTAAAAATTTTAATTAAAAATAAATAATAATAATAAAAATTAGCGGTTTTTTCAAGATTAACTTCAATAACATAAAAATAAGTAGGAATTGTGGCATTCCAAACTAAAAATGAAGCTTGTTTCTGTTCATATTCTACAAAAATCAGTAACACTTATGACACAGGCTTGACTGTAAGTGATTTATGTTAAATTTTTTTATTTAAGTTGCATTTATTGTTACGAAAAAAAATTGTATTATATCCTAGAACAAATAGTTTTGCATTTGGAGGGATCTTATTTAAAACAACAGTAACAGCTATATATAAAATAGTAATTTTTTTGGTTATGCATTTTTGAAGATATGCAGAAGCTTACATCCTTAAAACAGCTTTTCCTCTCTTTATTAAAATTTTAAGAGGTGATAATATTGTAAGCTGTTTTGATAACTCTAATTAATTACCTGCTAAGCAATTATTGTCTTAAATCAACATTCCATGCAGAAACAATTGATAATTATCAGCTAGTATGTACTTTTATATTATGAAACAGAGAACAGATGAAACTTTTCATAATCTACCAAAAATAAGCTCATTTCCCTGGGGAACTGGTATTCAAACATTGGGAGCCATTTATCTACTTTGTGCAGCTATAGCTAAATAAATAAATAAAAAAAAAAACATTCATTTATGTGATAATATTTCATTTGCATCTAATTTTGTCAGTTTTATGGAGAAAACAATTTTATTCCCCCTTTCTTTCTAGCTTTTGGAATTATTTGACAGTGAAGATCCTAGGGAGAGAGAATTCTTGAAAACGGTATTACACAGGATATACGGGAAATTCTTGGGTTTGAGGGCTTTCATTAGAAAACAGATAAATAATATATTTCTTAGGTAATTTCTCTTTGTTTCTTTTTAATGTATTTTCAGTATGCATAATAATCATTTAAATAATGTTGAGTTATTGAAGATTGTTATATTTCATATTGTCTCTTCAATTATTTTTTGATGTATTTAATCAATTAAATTTTATCAAAACTTTTTTTATATAAAATTAAAGAAAACCATTATTGTTAACTTTTAATTGTGTTTCTATATATTATGTACATTTAATTGCTTATTACAATTCCTTGTGTAAGATTTTTTGCATAATGCTAAGAGTGATTAAAAAAGTTATACTTCCTTAGTGCATAATAATTAAGTTTTCTTAATGTATATTTATTGCCAATCAATTTTAAAATTTCTTAAATTTAATATGTATTTTAGAAAACAAATGCTTATTTAGTTTTTGAAGTTTTTGAATACTTATTTAGTATTTTAGAAAACAAATCATGTACGTAGAAACCATCAAGATTCTAAATCCAGTATTTAATGCTTAAAAATTGAATACAGTAGATTTCCTTTGGATTGGTCGTGTTTTAACTGGCTATATTTTTGTCAAGACTTTTTGTCATAAATTTCAGTAGCAGTTCTAGAAAAAACATACCATATGCTGCACTCATAGACATCACAGTACTGTGCGTAGAAAGAATTTAAACAACAGCAGTGCTTATGGTAATTTTGAAATATTTTATGTAGTTGTTGCAGCAAATGTACTGAACTTCTGATAAATTATATATTAAATAGTAAAGCAGTTTGCCTACCTTTGATTTTGATTTTACATTTATGGAAAACTTGTACAATTCTGCTTCAAAATAGGAATTAAAAAAATTAATAAATATTCTTATACAACATTAGAGATGCATTTTTCATTTGTAAGTTTTGCTGTTTCGATAATGGCCATTTAATTGGGAGTCTAATTTCCATACAATTTCATGTTTCTGTGTGTATATGTAAATAAAAATCATACATTTGTATGTAACATGTATTTACTTAATGCTCATGTAATGCAAATGTGATATTAATGGTGGTTCGTGGGGTATTTAAAAAATGGAGGTTCACAAAGCAGATTTTGAAAATAAAATATGCAGATACAACATGACTTACAAGTTGAAATACATTTGCATTTTTGCAAGTTAAAGGAAAATAATTCAACTAAAAGAAAACAAGTTCTCATAGGTAAAAAAAAAAAAAAAAAATTGATTGTAATGTTTTATCTCTTACGATGGAATGTAATAAGACCGTAATACTGCTCGCAATATATCTTTAATATTGATTACAAAATAGTGAAGTACAATTTTTGTAAATTAAATCAATTCGTTGTCATCATCATCATCATCAACTCTCTCTCTCTTTTTTTTTTAAAGACAAGTCAATAACATTTCCATTAAATTTAGATGATATTTTTAATCGTTCTTCCCCCCCCCCCCAATTGAGATCATGGCTAGAGAGCTTTGTTTGTCCTCGTTCATAGTTGTCTTAAAGATGTTTTAAGAAACTTTTTCTTGCAGTACTAGAATTTTGGAGTTTTGAAGAAAGAAATAGCAGAAAGGCAAGAAAGAAAACAAAATCTCTCTTTAACTTGCTTCTTGATAATATCACTTGTATATTTATCTATTACAGTTCTACTTTTTTTTACCATATTTTATGGACTATAAGATGCAACTTAATTTGTAAGGTTTTTTTTTTTTTTTTTTTTTTTTTTTTTTTTTTTTTTTTAAAGTAACATTTTAACCGTTTTTTATTATTCAATTGCAAAGGAAAAAAAAAAAAAATAGTTTATAAAACTAAACTGACCTTTAAAATCCTTGAAAATTGTCATCTGACCTTTCCTTCTTTCTTCTTCCTTGTTATGATCGTTGTCCTCTTCATAAATAAGATGGTCTTGACTGTCATCGGTAATCATAAGATGGTCTTGAGTGTAACCTAAGCCACACTTCTTGAAAGATTTAACAATAATATCTTCTCTGACTTTAGACCATAACTGTTTTATCCACTGACACACTTGTTTGATTGTAGGTTGTTTTAAAGTTTCCTTTGGCGTGAATTCATGTTGGTTTTCATCTATCATCCATTTGTTCCATTCCTCTCTCATATACACTTTAAATGGTTTATTTATCAAGACATCAAGAGGTTGCAATTGTGAAGTAAGTCCTCCCGGAATAACAGCAAGTTCTGTATTTCCCAGTCTCAATTTCTCTTTTACAGAATTTTTCAAATGATTACTAAACTGATCTAGCACAAAAAGAGAACTCTTCAGTAAGCAGATTTCCTTCTCTCCCTTACTCTGTTAATCCATAATTTCAAACCAGCCTCAGCCATCCAACCCTTGTCATGTACATGAACAATAACACTTGGCACTATTTCAGAAGGTTTCAGCATTGCTTTGCTCTTGAAAATGATCATTGGACTGTGTTTAGTATCGTCGGCACAGCATGAACGGACAACAGTGTGGTGCATTTTTTCATGGCCACTTGTTTTTATAGTTACAGTTTTAGTACCTTTCATGACAACAGTTCTGTTACTCGGCAGATCAAAGGTTAGATTAATTTGTCCATATTTGCTATTTGGCCTAGTTCCACACTGCCTTTCTTTCGATGTTGAACAATGAAGCAATGTAAAGATAATATTTTCTCTTCATACTCGAATTTCCTGAGGTGTTTTGGTTTTGGTTCACATGCTAAGTCCATGAACCTTCATAAACCTGTAACACCAACAAACTCCTCCCTTAAAATCTGTTAAGTTCCACTCTAGTGTTAGCTTACGAGTGCGTATTTGAATCAATTTTATATTAATTCCAATGCCATTAATGATGGTGTTCTTGAATCCATTTCAATACATCATCATCTAGTTTTGGCCATTTTGCATTCAGTCATCTATTTAGTCTTCCTAATTTTTTTTAAGTTCTTCTTTACTATCCCGCAAATCGCGACTAGTTTTTTTTCTGTTGGTGGAGGGCTGAAATGCCACTCAGCTGCTCTGTTTCCGCGGCTAGTTTTTTTCTGTTGGTGGAGGGCTGAAATGCCACTCAGCTGCTCTGTTTCCATGTTCTTCTGCATATGCTATTACTTTCAATTTATAACTCGCATCATATGAATACCTTTCATTTATTTTTTTTTTTTTATTTTTATTTTATTTTATTTATTTATTTATTTTTCATTACAAAACTAGCTACTAACAAAAAATATTGTACTGTTACTGATAACACAAATTACTTTCAGTTTAAGTTCATTGGCACACCACAGAGTGCAATCTTGCATCATAGGCTAGACAATGTTCTGGGTTTGTGATAGTGGGAGGGCAACAGTGTTGTGATTTGCTGTCAGTTGAATCCATTGTTGCCAAATACAGATGGGTTTCTCGTGGCATCTAATATATGGCCATTTTAAGACTGGCTAGAATTTTAAATCAAACATTGGACACTTTTATATTAATTTTGAGTGTAAGACACACCTGAATTTTGGAGGCAAGTTTTTGAAGAGAAAAGTGCACCTTATAGTCTATAAAATATGGCATACGAATATTTCCTCTCTTTATTTTTCCTTGAAGTATCGTAGGATTCTGGCATCTCCTTTGTCACTGGAAATTGTTAACTTGGTTTCTAACGGCTACTACATCAGTTAATATATTTTGAAGTTGGTTTTATAACACAGCATAATATTGTGAAACACTGGAAGCTAAAACACAAATTCTTAATTTTTTAACATAAGGCTAATTATGCTTAATTTATTGCCGTAGCTTGTGTAGATATTGACTCTATTTTTTCCATGCATTTAATCATCTGTTCTCTATATTCATATACTGTATCGATGGTTCAACTAGGAGTAAAATTCCATCTAGTAGCTGAACCATGAGGTATCCTTTTCCTAACAATTTCATCTAGAATAGTCATTCTCTGTGGAGAGTTTGTAGAGACATTAGGTATTTTTTGGAAGCAGGCAAGATGAAAAATGAGCAATTGCCTTTGCCAGGAATCAAACCACGGGCCTCTGGAATATCAGCCCAGCATGCAAAACCACTACACCACAAAGGCATGCTAGGAAGGCGGGAGAAATATCTTATATACTCCCCCTTTTAAAGGGCGACTGAGGTTTTTAGGGGACACAATTGCCAAGTGCTGGGTGTTGAGAATCATCGTTCACCATTCTTTTTTTTGTTCGGGCACCACTGTAGACACATTAGGTATTCTTTGGAAGCAGGCAAGATGAAAAATAAGCAATCGCTTTCGCCGGGAATCGAACCACGGACCTCTGGATTACCGGCCCAGCGTGCAGAGCCATTACACCACGAAGGCAAGCTAGGAAGGCGAGAGAAATACCTTATAAGTTATTGAAAAAGTCTGTAATGCCACTTAGGTTTAAAAAAATACTCAGAACTTGCTGATTCTGACTGATTGTTTGCTTAACAATCAAAACTGATGTCATAGTAGATGATCATAGTAATCAAACTGATGTGCCATAGTAGTGCAAAAATTGTGCTTTCTTCTTGGTACACTGAAAAGTTTGAACACCAGTGTGATGACTGCTCATCGTGCTTGCTCCATCATAGTTCTGTGATATTAATTTCTCTGGTTTGTGTACTACTTGATTGGCTACTTTAGATTTTGCATTTTGCCCGGGCATCGTTTTCATAAATTCCCAGAATCTCTCAACCAGTTATTTGTTACTTAAATCCTATCAAAAAAAGTACAACCAATTGTGAACTGAATAACACATCAGTAATTTCATCTGCTATTACTGAAAGAAAATTTGCTTTTGAGATCTTATTTTTTATGTGGTTCTGACAAATAGTGAGCATGCAGTCTAGTGAATTATTTTTAATTTCTTTTCATGTTCTTGTAAAAACATTGGCATTAGTGAGATGGTCTTTAAGAGATGAATCAAATTCTTCTGAGAAGTTAGTAAGATCTCTGGAAAACTCCTGGATTAAATGAACCCTTATGTTCATCTTGTCTTTGAAGTGCAAGCTCAAATGTTCTGCAAAACAGTGTGCAATCAACAATTTTTGTTTGAATATTAAGATTTTTGGCAACCTTATCATTATGTCTTTTAACATTTAAAGGAAATTGTTGGGTTGTTGGCAAGTATCCTCCTTTCCTAGCTAATTAAATTCTAAAATAGAGTTTAAATGTGATTTATGAGTATTCATTCTTTTTATTTTTGTCATTTAGATGTGATAAATCAGGAACAATGTAATCGTCATTCTGTTTTGTAAACAGCAGGGCATGGAAAGCAAAGTAGGCCATTAGTTGATTTGTATCCACACATCCATAAACATTTCTCATATAAATAGGATTTGAATTTCCCTTTAAATGCTGTAGTCTTACATTTCGTCACCTAGATAAGGTTTAACAGAGATATTGATCTGTGTAATTTCATTTCAGTTTTTCCTTCCAAAAACAATGTTGAAATATGTATTTACTTAATTCCAAAATACTGATTTTACTAAGTGCAATTCTGACTGTTTACACTAGTTCATAAGAAATATATATTGAAAAATAACAATGAAAAAATAAGAAAATGGAAAAACGATTTGACGAACCAAAGGAGAATTTAGATGAGATAGCTGCAACCAAAATACGCTCCTGAAGACTGAAGATGTACAAATTGAATGGTATCAGCAGTGCCTTCCCCTTCTGCGTCTGCATCGTTTCTTATAAACTGGTTTTCGAGAGCATTTCTTCAATTGAACGTGCGATTAAGGAATAACCAAGTGCTCTATGCAATAGGAACCTAGATACATATTAGTATATTTAAAAAGGCGAGAGGAGAGACTCATCCTAAAAACTGACAAAAATCTGGAAATGTATTTAATTTGTTAATAAATTTATTTATTTGGTATTTTGGGGGACAGTAGTTCACATGCTCATGTGCACAAATAGAGGAGCCACTGCTGTATGATGTTCTATAAAATCGTGTTTTAAAAAATGTTTTGAAATTTTTAGCTACCATTAAGCTTAATCAAAATCAATTTTGCAGAAAATTTGTAAAAATAAATTTTTTAAATTTAATTATCTATTATATTTTTAAAATTTTCGAGCATCAAGCCACCTTAGAAATACATCAATGTTTCCAACATGTGTTGTTTTAACGGTGCTTTTTTTGACATCTGCTATTTTTCCCCTTAGTTCTTAATTCAGGGTTGCCACGCTACCGGGAGAACCGGGAAAAGTCAGGGAATTCGAAAATTGACCAAAAAATTCAGGGAAAAGTCAGGGAATTTAAGTATTTTTGTCAAAATCTGGAAAAGTCAGGGAAGTTCATACAATGATCCCGCCAAAAAAAGCGATTTTTGCGCCGACGTCGGAAAAGATAACTTTTTTGACGAATTGCGTATCACGTGAGTGTCATTCGGGCAGCTGGCATAGAGCCAATTTTCGCAGCTCCAATTTGATTGTCTTTTAGAAAGGCAAAGCAAGTTTCCCGCAACTTTTGGTTTCCAGTATTCTCGAGAATAGCATGTGCAGTGCATGAACTAAAGAAAGTACCTGTTCTCGTATAAAACAAAATTATACGAGAACAAAATGGGTTTAATCTTAGTATACGGTACCATGGAGGTTAGAATCAAAGAATATGTATTGTAAAGAAGGAAAACCTCTCTGCAACAGACGTGGCTCCGTTCCATCATAGAGGGAAACAGCTGTGCATGCGTGATATATCTGCTGCCAAAGCTCGAAACCGGTGTCGAAGTTCGAAGGTCACGTTATCAAGAGTTCATTAAATGAATATCCTTTAAAATTTCTTTAACCACTTGCGCTAAAAAGACGTGCCACGCACGTCGAGATGTTTTTGCCTCAAACTGCGAGCGACGCGAACACCACGTCGATAAGCATTTATCGCAAAAATGAAAATAACATGGTGCACACGTCGCCTAACAACGAGATTGTTTATTTCTCGAGTTACAGCTCTGGATTGCACTCGCAGATGCGGAGCGGCGTAAATGAGACACTTTACCGCTTGCTATATTGTAGCGCACGGCACCGCAACCGTGAAGTTTAGTCTTAGCGCAAGTGGTTAAACTCTAAAGGAAAAGGAAATATTTTTTGGCGCAAGTAAATTAATTCATGGGTTAGGAATTTTCAGGGGGGGGGGGAAACTACCAACATCCATTTTTAAAATTATTGCGAAAAATGTAAGAAGAAACGTCCTTTGATAAAACCTTTCTTCTTGGATTTTTCGCAATAATTTAAAAACGGATTTTCGTAGCTTTCTTTTTGTCAAAGAACGTTTCTTCTTAACACGTTTCTCAATTTCCGGTACACATCGCGGAGAGGGAAATTCTGGCCGCCAGGTTCCGTCGCCACATCCCTTGGCATATTTTCCCTCCGCATTCTAGCGGCGTAATAGCATTTTACTTGTAACCTTTTCTTCTTTACATAGACCAAAGAATTAGAGATTCTTTGCATAGACGTTCTTTGGTTAGAATAATCTCCATGTATGGTACAATGGGATTTGGCGACATGATGATGCGCAGTAAACGGGTCATTTTGGTCTTGGCGACAATTTTCAAAATCGTAAAATAAAAAAATAGTAATCTGTCATCTAGGCTAACCATGTAATATAACTATATTCGCTAAAATATCGTTGATTATTCTAATTCAATTTTTAAGTAATTATCTTTATTTTTATGTTATTCGTATAATTTAATGATGCTTCTTCCCTCTAAATTTATTTATTATTAGTAAATAATATTTCCAAATTTCAGGAAATTTTCTCTGGCATAATCTTGAAATTAATTCTAGCAGTATGATGACATACCATCACGAAATTTAATGCACATATTTTTTCCTTATGTATGCTGCGAAATAAATATAAAATACCTCAGTTTATTAAAATAGATTTCTTTCTTTCGTTTAGCTGCAGAATGTCTGCAAAAAAACCTTATTTTATTCCAGATTGGGAAGATTCTAATCTCAAGCTTCAGTGGAGAAAACAACAACTATTATATTTGTGTTTTCAAGTGTTAAGGTGTCTTTTAAAAACATACCTCACACAAATTAAATTTACCTAAAATCTAACCTAACTATTTAGCATTGCATTGTGATTTATAAGGACCGGACTAACCTCATCTTGAACTGGTGATGATCATGAGTAATAATTAAATAAAACATACATTTGTTATCCAATTTATATATCTTAAATTTTATTAAGTTTCTTAAGTGGAAAAGTAAACAAAATTATCAAACAAAGTATACCAAGAATAATTAAGAATAAATGTCCTCTGGGATTTATTGAATAATTAAGTGAATTTGCTACACAATACAAGTAATACCATAATTAATTTACCTCTTAGCGTAGCCAAAGTACATTACGCGAATAGACTGGAATTTTCTTGAAACACACCTGGAAAAACCTGGAAAAGTCAGGGAATTTCATTCTCCTGTTTGAGTGGCAACCCTGTTAATTTTATTATATGAAAAAAATTACTTTGAAAAGGGGAGCAGGATTTGAAACACATATTTGAAGCACTGCATATTCAAGTTATATACAAGAGTACTACTATATGTAATGCGTATATGTAAAGTACATCTCAAAATGGTAACAGCCATTCTTGTAATCTTGAGACATACTTGACATCATAATGTCTCAATAATAAACTTGAATATGGTATTAAGTTGAGCATTCTACTGAAATAAGTATGAAATCAAGGTAAATTTTGGAAGTTTTTACAGTATCTCATAAAAATATTTTGATTAAATTTTGTGCAATTTAAACATTATATTTTTATTTATTTATTTACTAACCTTTCATTTATTATTATTTTATTTTATCTTTTATCTTATTTGAGATTTGCTTTTTATGTTGGTACAATTAAACTTTCTTATTTGTAAAACAGTTTATTGGGTGAAAACGCATATAAAGCATTTCTTAGTATTCAATATAAATGCTGCTAACATCTAAATCTTTGGAACTGAATTACTTCATTGTCAATTTTAGTAAAATGTTTTTCAGCATAATAAATATTGCCATTTATTAGTAGAGGGTTATTTATTATACTTTCTATATATATTCAACATTTTTAGCTTTAAACAATTCTGTTAACGAAACCTCTTGATAATTATTTTTAAGTCAGTGCCAGATAAATATAATCTTTTAAATGTGTAATTTGTATTGTTTTTTAAATGTGTTAAATTATTATAACAAACAGATAACTTAATTAGCTACAGAAACTAAGATAATAAATGAAAAATACAAACTTTCTGAAATATTCTGAGATGTCTAATTTAGAATTCGAAAAGGTATTAAAGTTAGTTTGCTCCTTTGCTCAGTTTCTCCATCATTAAATGAACATAACTGATATTTCATGACATAATGTTGTCCACTCTTAAAAATGTGACTTGTAGTTTTATTATAATAATGATTATTTTTTATGTATATAAATGTAGTCTCTGAGCATCAGTGTGAAATCTCTAAAACTTTATCACTTCTCGAGGGCTAGAAACCTGTATTATATTTGCCTTCCTAGTAATTGGATATAGCCACTAAGTTTTGAACATTGTATCTCGTGGCATGTTTACTTTTTGTACAAAATTTTACCTTCATTGAATTCTATTGTTTGACTTCTTTATGCCTCTTTATTTTTGTGGTATTCTTTTTCTGCTTTGTCAGCATCCTTTTGCATACCTTGTTTTAACTGATTCAATTTATTCCTTACATTTCCCCCATGTTGTGTTTTCCATCTTCATCATTTGTGTCTTTGTTATCAGTGTTCATACTTTCTTTTGCCTTTGTCATCATCATTTGTTATCTTTATTGGCACCATAAAAAGATTATTTTCATCTTTCTTTGTCATTTTTTGCTTAATGGCTCAGATTCGTATTCCCTGTCATTTCTTTAAATGCTTTTATAGAAGTATTATACCAGCAGAAAGCTTTTTAGCATCTGAATTTTTCATTAATGATAAATTAACCAGTCTTTAGATTTAATTTTTGTACACTGTCATCATGCTTATATCTCTCTTCTTCTTTCTTTATTTATTTTTTTAATATCTAGTTTGCTATCAACATTATATAAAATTCATTACCATTTATTGCTGTTAATTTTTTTCTCATGGTTTCTTTAAAAAAATTCAAGTTTCTCATTCTAGGAAAGTTGCTGAGTGCAACTATGATCATCTGTCAATTTAATGAAATGTCAAATGATGCCTATTGACTTGCGTATTAATTCAAGTTGATAATAAACCATTATATATATATTCAGTTGCCCTAATCCATTTATGTCTATTTTTTTGACAAATACAGGCACCACAAATTTGTTTATAACATTTTTGAACTGATATACCTTTGAGTATCAAATATAGCTTATAACTTTACAGTACCTTTTTTGCTGAAGCTCTTTTAAGTACTGAATCCTGTGTGTTGTGTAGCTAAATGCAATAGATTATAGTCTTTTAAATATGTGAATTTATTAGCCTTGGCCTGTAACAAGCTGTGGAGCTTATGAAGAAGAAGAAGAACTGAAAGTGAACAATAATGATCTTTAAGAATTCACCTATTTAATTCACCTATGCAATCTTGACAAATTTAGAGATGTTTAATTGTGTGAGTTGCCTCCTGTCATAGTAATGTGAATGAATTCCCTGGAAACAAAAAATTTAGGAATAGAATGTGATCAGTTTTTGGCTCATAGAAGCTGTCATCCGAACAGGATGGTTCATGGATTAATGTTTTATATATATATATATATAACAGGAAGATATAAATATGAGAACAGCCCATCATATGACTATAGCAATGAATGAAATTGTACTAAAACTGTACATTGGGAATAATTTCATATGATAAGTTTTAAAAAAGTGCTTACAGAGTAGGCACAATCTTGTTTACAAAGAAACTGCTGCCAATCTTTCTATGGCATATGATAGAATTTAGTACACATTGAAACACAAGATTTCATCAATAATGCTACTATACTTATTTCCAGAAAATAAATTGGAAACGTATGTTAGACTGATTTTCATCATAGTTTTTGTGTTTTTTTAAATTCCTTTAAACCTAATTGCCTATTAAGAAAATACATGGGAAGAAGGAAATGTATAACCATCTAAACAATGGCAAACGAAGGTACATAATGGTTTGTTGTTTCCAAATTTGAATGGTATTTGGCCAAAACTTTCAAGATACTGAGTTGAAAGGGACTACAAGTTACCATTGAAGGATAAAATATCAAATATTCTTATGTATTACCTTGTATTATTGTTGTTTACCTCTATATTTCATTCAGATCAGATCCACAAATGCATTTGTTCCTATTATAAGTATGCTAAATTAGCTGCTAAACAGTTTCTGTTCTTGTTTAAGAAAACCATAAAACTATTTGTGTTACCGCAGTTCAGCTTTTTGGGAAGGCTGTTCAAGGATAAAATAATAGTGCTTGCTTAATTCATAGAACAGGTTTATATACTTGAACTATCTGGGCTATAAATATTTTTCATGTGTATGGCAAAAATACAGATTTTGAATTATAAGATAGTGTAAATTACATAAGTAAATCTGATATGTAATTCTTGAATAGAATTAACTGTGTCTGAATCAAAGAATAAATCCATTTTATCTGAACTAATAATCTTCTGTTTCTTTGAAAGTAAGTATTTATTAAATTTATATTCTAACTGAAAAACGATCTGCTTCTTATTTAAAATATGCATGAGGATGTAAGTTATGGATATGCTATTTCGTTACCAAATTTTTCTGTTTTCTAAAATTTAAATTTAAAGCAGAAAATATTGCATTTTTTATGTAGCATGTACTTTAATGGTATGTATATTATAATTTTTTTTTCTTTCTGCACACACATGGAGTATATTGTTTTATTAGAAACTAAATTATATTTTGTCAAATATCTTATATATTTTTCTTTTCCAAAGGTTTATATATGAAACAGAGCATTTTAATGGCATTGGTGAGCTCCTAGAAATATTGGGCAGGTATATAAAAATTTCCAAATATATTATCATTAAATATTTTATTTTTAATGCAAGAGTCATTCTCAACTCCAGCAGATGATAAATTTATATTAATATACAACAGATATATTGTGTCTAAAAGTTGATGCATTTGACTTTTATAAAATTAATTCCTGTACGAAAAGGTAAAGAAATCAAATAAATGAATCAAACTGTTATTATTTATTTAAACTGTTATATTTTTATTACTTTATCAAACTGTTATATTTTTGAATCAAACTGTTATATTTCAGTATCATCAATGGTTTTGCATTGCCATTAAAAGCCGAACACAAACAGTTTCTGGTCAAAGTCCTCATTCCACTTCATACCCCAAAGTCTCTAGGGCTTTACCATGCACAGGTATAAATTATGTTTAATAAATAAATATTGTTAATAAATTTTTTAATTTGAGATTTTTATTTCAAAACAGATTTTGAAAGCCAGTGTTCTTTTTGACTTTGGGGACATATTACTTTGGTGTATATTTTAATTATGGCTGTTTAATATAAAACATGTAACTTTTATGAAAAGTTACATATATGAGTTAAGACATAAAAAAGTGAATGTTGTGGCTAATTTTAATTACAGTTATATGATGCTATCTTTTTCTCTAACCCATTACTTACTGGTGTAGAAATATTTGGAAAAAATACAGTGTAACTTATTATCATATATTTTTTTGCACCTTATTAAGGTTTTATAAAAATTTCATCCATTTAAAATCTTGATTGCTTCATTTGTGCAGTTTTAGAAAAAATCACTTAATAATTTATTTATTTATTTTTTAAAGCAAGTGCAAAGATTTATAAGAAAAAAAAAATGGTTGAAAACAAATTTGTTTGATTATCCCAAATTCTATAATGTAATATAACGTCTTATCGTCAGCATCAGAAAATATCAGATACACACATATGTAATGTCTAATGAACAGATATATAGATCCAGCATATATTTTCATATATAAATCTTTATATATGCAGAATTGGGCCATTACTGATGTAATTGATTGCTATAACCAGAGTTTTGTTTATCTATTAAATTTATTGTATTCTGAAAGTAAATAATGCATGAATTAGTATGGAACACTGATTCTAAAGAGTTACAATATTAAAATTAATTATATAATTCTCTCTTAATTCGTATTTATATAATATGTACACAATTCATGAACAACCTTAATAACTGTCACTAATCTCATTCCCAGTGATGGCGAACCTATGGCACGGGTGCCACAGTCGGTATGCAGAGCCTCATCAGCCGGCATGCAACTAAAATATCACTTCATTAATCAATAACTGCAATAAAATGATACTGTGTAATTTAAATTTATCACATAATGCCACTGGCATAGGGCCTAAGCCTAAATATAAGATTTTCATATATTGCCATAGAAATGATACACGTATTTATTGACCCAATTTCTGATGTTTCAATTGTTTGGGCCAATCATATTACTTGTTACATGGCAAAGAATATGCCAAAGTTGAAGCGGCTAATGTTTGCTAAACAAATTCCAATTTATTGCAAACCGCCGGTGAGTTTTAATACTTTCATTGTTAGATTCTAGTTTTCAGATCTAAGCATTTTGAGGTAATTTATGAATAATTCTAATTTAATATGCAGCCATTGGTCACATGGCCCCAAAAATGTTCGACACCAATGCCTTAGGCACTCTTGAGTTCTTTGCCATATTGAAATAAATTTAAAGAAAAACTTTTTGGACATTTATTCTCTTTAGTTTTCAGAATTGCCAGTGTCGAGATCAAAGTGAACAACTTTGTGGCCATCACCTTTCTATTCTCTGTCATAATAACAAACAAGTTTAAAATGTTAAAAAGAAAATGCTGAGCGAACAATACAAATCTAATATTATACCAATACAGCACAAAATTTGACAACAAATGTCTCTTTCGCCAGTCTGAGCGATAAATGATTTCTCTTTGGCATGTAAGTCTGTTTAGCAAGTGAATATGGTAACCTTGCTGCACAGATTTCCAAAATCTGTGCAGCAATGGAAATCTGAGAAATGTTTCGTTGGATTCACTGTCATGTTTAGATATAGCACCACAATATGAGGCTTGTTAGAGGATTTCTCTTGATGAAAAATTCTGTGATAACTAAAATAATTGCAAGATTTTTCTATTTCATGATTTAAATCCATGTATTCTGTGATAAAATCTTTAAATCTTTAATAATTTTGGTTTTCACATTTGAATCCCTTTCTGGACGATTATACATTTTTCTCAGAAAAGTCTTTTCTCCTAATTCTATGCTTTCTGTACAGGTAATTGTATTACATATCCCCCTCCATTTTTCTTAGCAATGAGTATACTTGAAATATTCTTCATGATACTTTTGTTTTTCATTTCAAACATGCATGGTCTTTTCAATGCATCTGTTTTGGCTAATTGTAGACTGTATTCACCAAGTTTGTGTACCATTTGGCCTAAAATTTTGTATTTCTTGAGAAAATCTTGATACAAGAACAATAATTTTGGTCCTTCAAATGCTCCATAACAAATTTGATCTCTTTGATGCGGTTTCTTTAGAATTTTCTAGAAGTAAATGTCCTTTATTCTTTATAGGCATCTGAACAGCATACCTTTCATTCTCATCTCTAGAATGTGTTCTTAAGAAATGATTCTCGCATATAATTCTTCCTGAACCATAACAGATTTAACATGTATCTTTTTAATTTCCCCAAAATTGCTTATGCTACGATTAAAATTTTCAGTTCTTGGATTAACCTACAATACACCAAGTCTTCTTATTTTGAACTGATATCAATTTTTCCACTGATAATATTAAAGCCTAATATTGAATTTTGAAGTATAAAAGGGGAGTGTTTTGGTGTAATTTTTTGCATTTTCATAAATCAAAAAAAGATTTCATTACCTGTTCACAGATCAGTCTTCCGTAGTATGTAAAATTGAGGATCAGCAGGTTGTGCAAAATTAAAATTTTCTTAGGTTCAAATATCCAATTTCTGGGTTGGTGTAATATTAGTTATTTTAGGCGCTATTAAAAATTCTAAGTTGTTTTTATAATATTCTTCGTATTACTTTAGGATAGTGGCATAAGTTTTTGCTTCATATGGAAAGCTGTATCATTCAAACAGAAAACTGAAATATTAAATTTCTCATGATTTAAACGAAGCTGGTTAAACATTCCACAGGTGATAAAGCTACACATTAAAGCAGTATGAGTGAGTGTTGTGCAAGGACAAAGTTTGCCATCTCTAGCCCTAATGTTAATTGCAGCTGCTACCAGTAGAAGGATTTTGAAATTCTTTCATGCATATGAGGCTGTTAGGGGAGGACATCTGAGAAGCTACTTCTGGTCAAGGGTGATCTGCGGCAGTGGGAATCCTTCTGAATTTCTTTATACGTTTTAATGACAGGTTTTTTTCTACTGAGGAAAGTGCAGTAAGCTGTGATGACATGAATTGCATAAACTGCGCAAATTATCTTATTTACGTTTTGTCACTTTATACGATGGATGGCTTAAGGGAATTAATATAAAGATCAAATTTTGGGGTCTCAAAATGCTTATTCACTGTTTAATTTTTAAATTCATCACACTTATAAATTTGTTGCATCGATTTACATAATTTACAGTTTCTTCACTGACATGCTTAGTCCGAAATTCATTTTGAATAATCTAGAAATCCCTTTGCTGTGATACTTGGAGTGAAAGGCTTGGAATTTGAATTGGTAATTTTATTTGTGTTTTCGAGCACCTGACATCTTTTCTCCGAAACAGCAATGAAATCTGTCCAGTTAGAAGACTGAGTAGTGTTTGAACTCATTTAAAATAATTTATGAGTTTCTTTATTTAATTTATTTAGAATAAATTTTATTAGTATTGAGATCCAAAAATGTGTGCCTTTCAGTCCTGCAATGCTTAAGAGCTCCAATATTTTAAGAAATATTATCCACTAACTTTCTGAGATTGACCACGGTATCAGCCGTTAATATGTCTGTCAACAGTTAATTGTTTAATTTCGAAGTGATTATCTGATGCTTTATATCAGCGTTTCCCAACCTTTTTTGGCCAAGGCACACTTGTCGCGGGGAAAAAAATCACGAGGCACACCACCATTAGAAAATGTTAAAAAATTAACTCTGTGCCTATATTGACTATAATAAAGTAATTCTCTTGAATAGGAATCAAATAAGCACAAAGAAAGTATTTTATAATTACTTTATTATGAAATGTTAAGTAAACAGAATAGTGAAAAATTATAAAATACTTTCAGTGCGAAACCTGGGCCTGTTTGGCTGAACACAAAGCTGATATTCTGGCTGGAATCGAAGAAAGACACACACGTAGCTCTTCGTCAACAGTTCTCAGTCTCTCTCTGTATTTGGTTTTCATAGCAATCATGCTTGAAAAGCTAATCTCACACAGATATGTAGTGGAAAAAGGGAGCAATGTCAAAATAGCTTTGTTTGCCAGAAGGGGGAACTCCTTGGCAGTATCCAACCAAAAACTGTCCAAAGGTAGATCAGCAAATCTTAGCTTGCAACCACGATTTTGTCTCAGTTCAATTAGTTCCTCCTGCTCCTGTAAAGTCATTTCCTTTCCAACAACTGATGCTGAGCTGTAAGGGTCCCTAACCCAGTCAAGGCATTCAGTGGAGACTGAAGAGAAATAAAATGACAACTTCTCCTCAAGAGTTTTTAAATGCTTAACTATTATCTCACACAGTGCAGCAGTGTAAACACCTTGCCATTGCATGGTGAGTGTGAACATTTCAAGATTGCCACTTTCCACGTGTTGATGCCAGAGTTGCACCTTTGAACGGAATCCATTTATTTTATCTGTACTTGTAAGCAGGTTTTCATTTCGGCCTTGCATTCGGGTGTTCAATTCATTCAGATGATGAAATATATCTGCCAGGTATGCCAGCCTTGCACACCACTCATCACTTGCAAGCTGCTTTGCGTAATCTGACCCCTCATTTGTCAGAAACACTTTAAGTTCCTCCCGCAGCTCATACACACGAACTAAGACCTTGCCACGCGACAACCACCGGACCTCCGTATGAAACAGCAAGGTTTTATGCTTTGCTCCCATCTCCTCACACAAAGCTGCAAATATGCGACTTTTCATGGGTCGTGACTTTACAATGTTTACCATGCACACAACATCATCCAACACATGAACTAAGGCTGATGGTAAAGTCTTGGCTACGAGGGCCTCGCGGTGTAAAAAACAATGCGTAATAATCACATCTGGATTTCTTTCCTTCACTCTGCTTACAAAGCCTTTGGTGCGCCCGACCATGGCTGCAGCTCCATCGGTGCAGACACTTGTGCAGTTTTCCCACTTAAGTCCTCTTTGTTCAAGGTATTCTGATGTGACCCAAAAAATGTCTTCTCCTGTTGTTTTTTCTGGCAATACCTTGCAAAAAAAGAAGTTTTCTCTAATTGCATCACCATCAACAAAATGCACATTAGCTAAGAGTTGAGCATGTCCACTGATATCAGTAGACTCGTCAAGTTGCAATGCAAATTTCTCACTGATACGGATCTTTTCCAAAACCACACTTTCGATGTCTGCAGACATGTCATTAATACGTCTGGAAATTGTGTTGTTTGAGAGAGGGACTTTGGCTATTTCCTTTGCTGCTTCAGGTCGAGCATCTCCTCTACAATAGCTTTGCAGGCAGGAAGTATTAATGTCTCTGCCACAGTGTGCGACTTTTTTGTCTTGGCTATAAGTTCAGCAACTTGATAGCTAGCTTTAAGAGCTATTTCATTTACCTTTGTTGTTTTTCTCATAAAAGTTGCCTGTTTCTCCATGTTGTCACGCAGGAGAACAAAATAGTCCACATTCTTGTTTTGAAGCAAAGGGTGTTTCGTTTGGAGATGGCGTTTAAGTTTGCTTGGGACCATAGCACTGTTAGCTAGCTTTTCACCGCACACCACGCACAGTGGAGTTGGTTTGTGTTCATCTCCAGTGAAAGTAAATCCAACTGAAATATAGCTTTCGCTATATTGCCTTGCGCCAGAGAATTTAACCATCTTTGCTTTCTTTTGACCCCCACTCATACTCGGGCTCTCATCTGGCTCCAGATTTTGTTCAGAGTCCAGTTCTTTCCTTTTCAAAAACTTGTCCATCACTGCAGTATCAGTGTCTCTCCTCACAGCAGCCGTTGTCTCTCTGACACTGTGTGAGGCATCTGCCTGCATCTCATGGGGGCGGGGACATGGCGGACACTTGTCAAGATTGGCAGGGGGAGGAGTTATAGCACTGCACAGCGCCGTGACCACCTATGACACTGGCGGGGGGAGTGACGGGAGGAGTTATAGCGGGCGAACAGCACCGTGACACCCAGACCCGGTGGCACACCACAATGCTTCAGACGGCACAATGGTGTGCCGCGGAACAGCGGTTGGGAACCGCTGCTTTATATAATGTGAAAGGGTCTGTTTTCTGTTTCAGTCTGTTTTGCTCCACCTCATTACAATGATTTCAAATAACCTCCAATAAGTGAGAATTGTTAGAAATTATGCTATTAAATTGAAAAAAAAATTAATTTAAAATTATTCCAAACTTTATATTGGCCGGATAATGTTGTCTAAGGTATATCCAGTAATTTAATTCTATTCCCAGTATCCTCAATAGTTGAATAATTCTGATTTTTGATTACCACTTGCTGTCTTACAGAAGTTCTTAAAAGTCTCTGCATTCATGCTTTCAAAAGAATTATTCTTTCTTTATACCAGTCTGTTCTATAAATTTCATCATCCAAATCATGAATTTGAATAATTTTTTCTATTTTGCTATCTACTATATATCCTGCTCTTTAACCCATAACTCAGCAAGTAGTTCTTCAATAATGTTGCTGCTTGGATTTGAATTTTCAATTTCTATGAGTTTATCTAATACCTTTGAAGTAATAGTTCTCAAAGATGCTCTTTTTTTCCTTAGCACTGGCTAGTCAAACTAAACAAATTTTCAGATGGTTTGAAATTTAATGTCATATAATACTGTCGTTCAAAGGCCCATATTTAGAGTACTGAAGCCATAAATTTAGGACAACGCACTTTATTTACACGAATAATGAATAAAAAGAGCACACAGCAAATCGTATTGACCATCACACAGCACCACAGCATATCACCATCTCCATACGCTCGAATGATGAATGTGTCGGGAGAAAACACAGTTGCGCCAGCATCATTAATATGCATGCTCATAAGAAAAAAGGTTTGCTCACCTCTACCCAACACCCCCCTGCGAGCAACATTTTTTCAATACAAAAATGAAATACAAACAATACATAACACATTACATTAAGAAATTAAGGAAATTATTTTCAATGTATACATTAATTTTTCTTCACTGACATGCTTAGTAAGAAAATCTGCAATCATATTATCAGTTTGTAAATATTCCAACTTTAATGACATTGTCCTTAATTAAGTCCTTCATAAAATGGAAACGTAAGCTCATGTGTCTGGATTTCGTCGAAGATCTGGCACAGTTGATTCACTGGATAGCTGCTTGACTGTCTGTATTCAAAGCCACTGCACCATTCAAAAATTGTTTGCATTTTAATTCTGATAATAAACTTATAATCCAAATAATGTCCTTACAAATTTCAGAAATAGAAAATAATTCTGCTTCACAAGTAGACAGACTAACACTTTGTGTACAACATTTCCAAGAAATCGATGAATCATAGTAAAATAGTACCATCAGAAACTGACTTACAATTTTCTGCATTTCCACAGCTAGCATTTAAAACTCCAAAATCATTGCTATAGAAAAGTTTTTTTTTTTTTTATTTTGTGTACCTTTTAAATACCTTAATACCCTTTTAGCCAAAAGATAATGCCTTTTTTCTGGTACATGATTAAATTGTGACAAATACGAGGGCTATCCAGAAAGTAGATTACGTTTTGGAATAAAAAAATAAACAAAGTATAGGAAACAAATTTTATTATATACAGATGAAAGCCACACTCAAATACTACTTTTCTACATAGTCACCATACAAATTAAGGCATTTATCGTAGCGATGTACGAGCTTGGAAATTCCTTTGTCGAAAAATTCGGCCGCCTGCGCCTTCAACCACTTCGTTACCTCTTCTTGCCTTCCATCTTGCACAAAACTTGTGGTAACCAAGCTTTTCGCTGATGATTTCGTGCAACAAACTTCGCGAAATTTGTGGAAAACTCAAAGAAAGTTCCGTTATTGTGAAATTTCGATTTTCACGGACTTTAGCATCGACTTTTTCGAGAAGTTCGGCGGTCACTATGCTGGGTCTCCCACTTCGATCTTCGTCGTGAACATTGGTTCGGCCATTTTGAAATCTTATGACCCACTGACGCACTCCACCTTCAGTGATAATGTTGTCCCCATACACTTCACGAAGCTGCCGATAGATTTCTATCGGTTTACAGTTTTTTGCAGTCAGAAACCTTATTACTGAGCGCACCTCACAGCTCGCGGGATTTTCAATTAACGCAGACATTTCAAACCGTCACAGTATCTGAACAGAGCACAGCACGAACCTCTCACTAGCACGGCTAGATGCAGACTGAGCTGCGCAACGCTCTGACCCCAAGATGGCCGCGCTAGCCCCGCCCCTAGCGGACACAGACGGAAACGTAATCTACTTCCTGGATGGCCCTCGTAAGTTGTTGCAAATGATATAGCAGAATGCATTCTGTTCACTAAATATAAAAGTTCTCTAATTAATTCCTGATACAAAGTTGTGTCAATCTTTTCATTCGTACACGAAAAACCTTTATCTGCCCCCTTAACGATTGTCATTTTTACTGCTTTACAATTTTCTAAATTGTGTTTAGTCAATAAGGATTCAAGAGATATTCTGTTTAAGACAAACATATACCATTTTCAAGTTTTTCTATTTGCATTCCTAAAAATTTTGAATTAGTATTTTCATGTAACTCAAATACATTTTTAATTTTAGAAATAGTATTTTCAAGCATTTCTTTATTATAACAGAATACAGCTAAATCATCAACATACAAACACAATATAAAAATGTTTTTGGTATCATTGTAAATGAATATACAATTATCAGATGCTAATTGCCCCAGTCCAAGTTTTTCTAATTCAGTTTTTATTTTCATGTACCAATTTCTACCTGATTGAGGCAACCCATAAATACTTTTCCTTCTCCAATTTTCATAACCAGGAGGAGGAGTCTTATATACATCCTTGTTCAAGTCACTGTACAAGTATTCTCTTTTTACATCATAAAATTAAACAGTCAAATTTAATTTAGCTGAAAGTGCAAGCAATAATTTAAAACATTCAATGTTTACTACTGTTGAATATGATTCGGTATAATCCTTATTTTTTATTTGATTAAACCCAGCTACTAATTGTGCTTTATATTTTACTTCCCCAGAGTATCCTTTCAAAGTATACACCTACTTACTTTTTATTAATTTTGTCTTTTCAGGCCTCTACTATTTCCCACACTTTGTGTTTATGTAATGAATCTAATTCATTTTCCATTGCTGATTTGCAGTCATTCCAATTAGCACTATTTTTTGCTTCTGAAAAATCATTGGAAAATTACTGATTATATTTGAGGATAGTTGTTTTAATTTGAGCCAATAGTTGTTTTGATTTGAGCCTCTTCGATGGATCCCTCTTAATGGTATTTTATTTCCATATTTATTACTTTTTTCATAGCTATCCAGATGTTTGGGGTGATTTTGAAATTTGATGAGTCGTCATATTCACTTGCTTGAGTATTTTCGGTAACAACCAATTCGAGATGTGGTTTTCAACTTTTGTTTTTTGATCTACTTCGTTTTCCTTCCATGAAATTCCTTTTAATTCTTCAATATCCCAAGTTTCTATGGTTTTCTTTTTCTCCATATAATTAGTATCTTTTAATGATTCGTTAAAATTAACTGATCGTTCTTCAATTATTTTATTATTTGCTATATCATAAATACGATATCCTTTTCTTTCTCTAGCATATCCTAACATTATCCCTCTTTTCCTGGTATATCAAATTTGTTTCGCGTTACTTTCGGAATGTGAAAGTATGCCGTACATCAAACGTTTTTAGATAGTTTACCAGTTTAAATTCTTACCAGTCCAAATTTCTAAAGGAATTTTTTCTTTTCCTTTCCAGGATGTTAAATTTGATACTTGAGTACTAAAATTAATTGCTTCTGCCCAGAATTTTACCACTCTCATGTAGTAATGTCCTAGCCCTTACCAAAAGAACTCTGTTTGCCCATTCAGCTTTCCCATTACTCTCACTGTTATATGGAATTTTTTGTTCATGAAAAATACGTGAATTAGCAAGATAATTATCTAATTGTTCATTTACAAATTCTAAACCATTGTCAGTTCTCAAACATTTAATTCTTTTACCAGTTAATTTTTCATACTTAGCTTTAAATTTAGAAAATGAATCAAGTACTTTGTTTCTGCTTTTAAGAAAATAAGTAAAATTCATTCCAGCAAAATCATCCACTAATATCATAAAATATTTAGACCCACCAATTCATTCAGTTTGAACAGGGCCACATAAATCCGAATGAATTAATTCTAAAATTTCTGAACTCTGATTAATGTCAATACTTGGATGACTTTTTCTAGTTATTTTACATATGTCACAAGTTTCACACTTAAAATCACTTACATCATTAATATCAATGTATTCTTTCATTTTAAGCATATATTTTGTATTTAAATGGCACAGTCTACTATGCGAATATTCATAGTTATTACCAGTACAATCATTAGCAATGCAACATTCAGAATTATAATATGATTCTAAGTTAACTTCAAGCCTACTGTTATTCTTATATGCTTTAAAAAGTAATTGATTTCACCTACTAAAAACTAATACAGAATTATTCCTTGATTCAATCTTACATCCTTTATCCATTATTGTAGTGAGTGACAATAAATTATTTCATAAATCAGGAATATAACTAACATTACTAATAGTTAAATTAACAGAACTAGAATTCTTTGTATTTATAGTTTTTGCTTTAACAGTAATAATACCCTCTGAAAATATTTTTGAATGTTTACCTGCCTGATAAATCTCCCTCACCTCTGATATAATATTCTCAAACCGAAAGAAGTCATTTGCCGTGTGTCCATTTGCACCACTATACTGCAACCAAATTTTGTAACATTCATCATTTTTTCCACACGTAAGTTGAAGAGTGAAGTCACTTTCTCTTTCATCAGAACGAGATGAAACGTTCACACTTGTAGGTTGCAATTTCTTTCTTTGTTACCTTTGGATAACTCACTTTTTGGATTCTTGTTTCTGTAGTAGCAATCTTTCGTGATGTGACCAGGCCGTTGGCAAATGTAACAAAGTCTTGGATTATAGTTTTTATTTCTCCTTGGTACGAATGCCTCAGCATTGGTTACATCAGGTCATTTCCCGTTCGTTAAATTATGTGTAGATTCTTCCTCACGGACTATTTCGAGTACTTCATCAATTGTTTTTTCACACTGAGTTTTTACAATTTCCCTAATTCGAGAGAATTTTCCATGAAGTCCACGGACTGTGTAAAACACCAATTCCCGAGGAGATACTTCTAGTCCTAGCGATTGGCACTTAGTTGCTATTCCTCTCGCTCTTGCAATATAATCATTAGCCGACTCATGCAACTTTATTTCTTAAGTTTTTTAACTCATTATCGGCATCCATTTTTCAATCTTCTGTTTGCCCCGTAAATGTTGATTTTATTTTCTCCCAAAGAATTTTTGCATTCTCTTCTGTGGAGAACTGAAGCGCCTGTTGATCCAATAGTGGAAGTTTTATATATGCTATGGCATCAGCGTTTTTCTCATTCCACAATCTTTCATCTTTCTCATCTAAGTTTTCTGGTTTTACAGTTGAAATTACTGAGTCAAGTCTTTACAATGAAGCAACTTTAATAAGGCAACTTTTATTTTTCAATGCCCAAATAAAATAGTTCTCCCCAGTTAATTCGGGAACGTTCCACTTCTCCATTTCTGGCTTTCACTAAAAAGTTTTTATTTCTACTTGGTATTACATCTAAATCTCCTTGATATAACCACGGACCTGCTACCATTTGTTCAGAGGCCTATATTTAGAGTAATGAAGCCATCGATTTACGACAACACACTTTATTTACATTAATTTTAATAATGAATAAAAAGAGCACACAGCAAATCATATTGACCCATCAGACAGCACATCACCATCTCTGTACACTCAAATGGCAGATGTGTCGGGAAAAACACAGCTGCGCCAGCATCATTAATATGCATGTGCATAAGAAAAAAAGTTCGCCCGCCTTTACCCAACAAATACAAAATAAATTCAATGACTAGGAACTCAATGCTTAAATTATACAGTTCCTAGTTGAGATGAAGGAATTGGAGTTCACCTACCCATTTTCCTCAGAGTAACGACAAGCTGATGACTATATAACCATATATAATGAGACAAAGAATTCACAACAAAATAAAAGTTCTAAATGAAATCTCCCTGAGTCCATTCCAAGCTGCGGCTCAACTTACCAAAACCTTTTTTGGCTGTTTGTGGACTGTATTATAGGATGAGGCAGTAATGTCTTTTCTTAATTTCATTTTTAAGTACAATACAATAATACATACAATAGATCAGTTGCAACCAAAGTTCTTGACAGTTGACACCAATACGACTTGGTGCCAACGATTAACAAAGTAACACTTTTTTCCCACTTAGTTGATGGCGTTTGAAGTGCAAGGTCTCAAGTATGGTGCAGTTGCAATTAAAGGTAGCAACACCATCAAACTTGCCCAAATCTCTGCACAATTTCATCAAGTCTGTCTTAAATTTTTACAACCAAGCCACTATTTATTTCTGGATTACTCTTGCATGAACCTGACAGTGTATCCAAATGTTTTGACAGTGTATATTTTGGGAATATTAATTATGATTTTCTAACTGTAATTTTCTTATTTTTAAAATCTCTTTGAGTGTTTGCCGTCTAGTAATTTGTCTGTTTTATTAGGAATCTTTAGTTGCGGTTAGGCTAATTGAATTTCAGTATTAATATTTAATGGATGTCTAACTTCTTGAAAGGGTAACATTGGTAATTTTAAAAATAACCAAGTAATTATTTGGTCTTACATATGTTAAATATTTATTTGAAATATGTATTTCTAATTAGTAATTAATATTTATAATCTTCTCATTTATTCCAATTACTGAGGCATAAATTATTTCTTTCTTCAGGTTTAACAAATTAATAGCGTTTTCAGTAATAAAACATGTCATGCTTCCATTTCCTTCAGAATTACAAGTATGTGCTATTGCAATGGCTAATAAAATATTTTTTATCTTTGTCAGAAAGCAACTTGATTGATTTTTAGTATCTTCTGCATTCATGTTTATAATTTCTTTACTGGATGTTCCATTTTTTTTCTGGGGGGGACAAGTCTTAATTATTGAGGATTTATGTCAGGAGGGATTAATGAATGATATTTTCCACACATTTCTCACATTTGGAATTATATTTTGTAATCAGATGTTTTTTACTGAGACAATTTAAATATAACTTATGTTGTTTAACTATTTCATATCTCTGATCAGGATTTAATTTCATGAAAGAATCGTATGTATGCAGTGAATGCTTAGTACTTTTACATAGAACATGGTTTCGAACACTGTCAGTTTAAACCATCAAAGATTTCAAATTAGAAAATTTTTTTAATGTATATTTCAACTTTATTTTAAATTACGTCCAAAGGGGCTTTTTTTTTATGTTTTGTGTGTTGCCTTCATTTATTAAATGTCATGTTCTTTGCACTTAAACCATAAAATTCAGTTCAACAGCAATTTTGCAAAGTAATTTTGAGCATATCTTTAGAATTTCTGATACACAGTTCCGCATGCTCGAGATAAAAAGGTCCTCCCCAAGAGTGTTGCCACTGCTCTCTTTTAAATCGTTGAGTTTGTTAACCAAAAATTCATTAAAGTTTTATGCAAAATATGAAATTAATAATAGAACAAATTCCAAATTTCAAATTTGGGCTTTCAGATGCTCATATTTGCAGTTGGATTACATCATTCAAAATTGGATGGCTCTAGGTACCATTGTTTTATCACAACATGAGAAACATGCATACCTTTATGCAGATTCTTCATTATTTAATTTCTTTAACCTGCAGGAAAGCACATGGGGTGTATGATACTCCACCCCTACATAAAAGTGGAATATTCCTAACTTATGAAACTGAAATTCTGTGCTGCATTCAGTAGCTCAGTTACTAGTTGTGGTTGACTTTCACCTTTGTGTTTCAGAAAAAGATTTATTGGTATTTTACTGGAACTGGGCTATGACACACAACATGTGCCTGTTGTGTGTTTTTCTGACTGAATATTTAGTTCAGAAATTTATTTCTAAAGTGTAACAGTAAATATTTCTACTCACTAGTGATTTGAAAAGTACTTGACATTAAATTCTTAAAATTTTCTAACCGCATTATGGTAAAAAGAATGACTCCCTATGAGTTAGAGATGCAACACCTGTGAGATTCATCAGAAATATTTGAAGGCCATGAAGATTGCATTTTGCAAACTGGAGATGAAACTAGGAATATTTTCTACACTGTTTTGGTTTCGAAAAAGATGAAACACTAATTCCTGATGTTCTTAAAAAAGGAAAAACTGTTCTTATGCTTTTAACATTATATAACGATCATACTATAGATGATACTATTGGAGAAAATAAAATGTCAGGAATTATATGTTTTTATAATATGACTAAAGGAGCAGTGGATATGGGGGATGAAATGTCAGCCAATTATTCAATTGCCAGAATAACAAAGAGCTGGCCAATGGTAATTTTCTTTTCTGCACTGAATGTTGCTGTAATAAATGCTTGAATTATATTACATTCAACTGCTAATCCACCAACCAGAAACAGAAGTCTGTTTTTGAAGGACTTAGTGTTACAATTAATGAAAAAAAGTATTGAACAAAGATCAGAGATTAATACTTTACCAAGAAATTGATGTACTGCATGCAAAATAAATGCAGAAGTTTCGACGAAGAATTAAAATGAATACATGAAATTCGAAACTAAGTATGAAAGATGTGATAAATGCCCTCGTGCCAAGGACAGAAGAACGTGAATGAATACAATGTTTAAAATGTGAGAACATTCTGTGCCAATAACACATGAATGTATTTTGTTTAAAGTGTAAAGAAATAAAATAAGCATTCTGTATTAGAGATGCAATGAAACTTAGAGGCATGATGTTTATTTTTTTTATTATTTTCATTTATCTTAATTTTAACTCTTAAGATTATTTTGGAAATTAATTTTTTGAAACCCAATTATTATTCATGTATTTATAATACACGAGAACAAGAAAAACAGCTTTAAAACTAAATAAAACTATTTTTATCATATTTTAAATATTGGGGTATGTGATACCCCACGCGACCACTCTAGTAACTTTTCTTGGTGCGACTTCCACCCGGTTAAATATGATACAGGGCTCTAATATTTGATGGCAACAATTTGAAAAGTGATACGTCGTTTATAGTGATTTGACCCAAAATGCCAAAACAAAAAGAATAGTCCTTCAGGGACAAATCCCCTTTGGACTAAAAACTGTTAAAGTTATTTGATAACTGACATCTTTTCTCCAAATATACAATTAATTCATTAACATTCTTAGTTCAGATTGTTTATACATTTCAGAATCTAACTTTTGAAGTAAAGGTCTTAAGTTTTTAATAATATTTATTACATTTTTATCTCCTTTGATGATTCAAAAGTTAAATTACTAAAATCAATTATTGAATTTGTATATGTCTCAATCAGGATTCTTTAATTTTCATATCTGTCTCAAAGAGCTTTAAACAGATAATTGAAAGTATCAGCCATAGTTTCAAGATTTAATGCCTAATGTCCCACACTTAAAATCTTCTTGGAGATCATTAGTTTGTATTAGTGCGAACAGGTAGCTCCTTCTAATGCTTTGAAATGGAATCTATTCCAGAATTATATTAGTAACATCAATGCTGATGATTAGGTTTTATTTATTTAAATCTATTATGTTTAAAACCTGATGCATTATATCTTATGATATGATAGTTTTTCAAGCATGTTTTGTTTAATTTCCGGAACTCTAATAACATATTATTCATTATAACATGAGCATGAGTCTTAACCTTTTTCTCATTCTAACTATAGCTGGCCTACTGCGTGGTCCAGTTCCTCGAAAAAGATGCCACATTAACTGAGCAGGTAATAATACTTTTTTCCCACGTAATTATCATGAATGTGTTATTCAGTACTGTAATGATTAGCATTCTCTTTTGATTAAAATTATGTACTAAAATTTAGTTCCATTAAATATACTATTCTAGCCTCAAAATAAATTACACTGTAGGTGAATAGTCATTTTCTGTGAACTAAACTGATGTTTTGGCATTTACACATTCATTTTTTTATAATTTCATGAGAATTAGTTTATAAAATGCTTGTGATTATAAGTTATTATGGTTCAGTAAAAGATAAAACTAGAGGTGACAAGAATCTTAAAATTTCTTGCATGAAAATCTTAGAAGATTTTCAGATCCCTCAGTTCCTTCATGTCAATGCTCCGCAACTAGTGTGCCGCGGCACACTGGTGTGCCATGAGTAGGATATAAGTGTGCCGCAATCAAATACATGTATTTGACATTTTGCAGTTTTTTATCATGCATTTAATACACAATGAAACTTTTTTTCCCTTAATAATGTATATTTTAAATGTTTTTATATATTTCACTGTTGTGTGGTTGTGTGTGTGATTGTAAGTGTGTCAGCATATGAATTTTTTCGGCATTTCCTTGATAACTCGGAACTCAAAAATATATAACTTTTTTTTAAGCTCAGGTATCACATTGATAATTATTGTGATTGCATATAAATAAATATGTTATGGTTTTATAATTGTATATTTTTCAAATTAAAAACAAAAATTTATTGTAAATTTTGTGTATAAATCAATACATTAGCTTTTGGTGTGCCACAAAATTCCAGAAAGATTTTTTGTGCGTCGCAGGTGAGAAAAGGTTGCGGAGCACTGCTTCATGTAAGAACAACGAAAGAAGAATAAAGAGAGAAAAAACTTAAATGTCTTTATTAAAGCAAAATTTGAAATATCTGTTTAGTTAAAAAGCAAATTTAAGAACTATTTTAAAAAATACAACTACATTTGTTAAGAAGATGCAAATGAAATTTAGGAACTGAAGTATGTAGTTAAAAATCTTTTATCTTAAGGATCATTTTCTCAATAAAAATTTAACAAAAGAGAAAAGAGTGATAGTTCAAAAAAAATTTTATCTCTCTTAATCAGAATAAAGGTAGAGAGGAAGCAGGATTATTTCAGAAATTAACACAAATAAGTGTTGTATATGAAATACTAAATTTTTTCAGAAAATTAGGAATGTTGCATTTAGGTCACTGCAAGATTATACTGGTAATCCAACTGCACTGAAATTGCAACAGTTAAATTTATCAATGAAACTAATCTTTCCAAAGTTTCAAGATAAAACATTATCAGTTTTTCAAGTTAAGATTTAAAATATTCGAATGCTGAAAAATTCTTAAAGATTCATGTTTTTGAATTTTGAATTTTTTCCAACACCTGTGGGATTTGAAGATTCAAATGTTTCATCCCTAGAAAAAACTTTAAAAAAGCCTGAAAGTAAAGAACGCCAAAGAACTTGTAGGTAAGCAGTCTGACAAAAGATGTATCTATCTATAGTCAGAGTCGTAGCTAGGGTTTTCAGCGCCCAGGGACAACTGAAGATTTCGCGCCCCCTACTGCTTGCCAAGGATGGAAAACATTTAACTCTACAATGTCGTAACATCAGTTTGGCGCCCCTTGGATTCTGCGATCGGGGACAGATGCCCCCCTCTAGCTACGCCCCTGTCTATAGTAACATAGTAGGTGTAGAAAAGGAAAAGCTCAGCTTTCCTTTTTACTTGTCATTTCTGTTTGTCTGAGTTTAATATTTTTGTGTGTGTTATGTGGGGTAAAAGTGCATTTTAAATATGTCCTTAAATTTCAGGTTATACGAGGTTTACTGAAGATTTGGCCCAAAACCTGTAGTCAGAAAGAAGTAAGGTTTTATTTTATAAAAGTTTAAAATGTTTCATTGTCTATTTAAAATACATGGTAACTATGTACATATGTATATTCAGTCTATAATTTAAAGATTTTGCCAGTGCATCTGTGTGCAACTCTAGTATTGAACTGGAAAATATGTAATAATTCTGTCTGTCATCTCTGGTAAAAAGTTTATTCAAAACTACATAGGAGGAAACATTTTTACTGTTAATTAAAGTTTTTGGGTATTTGAATTTTGAAGAACTCTGTTAGCATTTTATTACTGGTAGAGCTTAAATTGTGCCGGAGCCCAGCTCTGATTACTTCTCAGTTTCTTGGGTAAATTTTAATTCTGGTCAAAGAACACTGGAGTCCTAAATAAAGGGGCTCCAGCACTTCATTTATGCAAGTGAAATGCAGTTTAAGTGGACAAATTTTAACAAACATTTTGATGGAGTTTAAGACTTTTCAGGAAACAAAAGTCATCATTCACATGGTAAAGGCTTATTCTCCAGGTAGTGCAATGCATTTATGAGCATGGATAAAATGTATTGTTCTCCAAAGTAATAGAAGGGATTACCTGAATCGTGCGCATCCAGCACTAGTGCCCTTTCCCTTCAGAATTGAACTATGTAATGAAATACAGTCAAAAGTCGTTAATTCGGACACCCATAATTCAGAATGATCTATAATCCGGACCTCAAAACTAAAAACTTTCTGCGCATGCGCCGCGTTGACACATGCGCATAGGCGTTTACGCGTGCGCGTAAGACCTTTTACGACTGCGCATATGAGTGTGCGCAAGTGCAGAATACTCTTTTGCTTGCGCGTTTTATGTATAATGGACGTATAAGCTAAATAATTATCTATTTCAGTTAATGTTGATGATTGCGTTGTTCCTTAATTTTCGAATTGGATCCGGCTTATTATTTTTTGCAGACTGTAAGAGCAATTTTATAAAAGTAAGTTTAAACTTTCGATTATATCAAATAGAATTTCCGATATATATTTGTTAATATGTAAAGGATCTAAAGCGAAAGTATGTTTTGAAATTCGAAATCTGTTTATCAATTTCACGCTGCTCGGCGGGGGGGAAAGCCGCCGCGTGCGCGTAATGAATTGGAAGTTGATCTGTCAGCACAATCCTTATCTTCAGGGCAGATGTTTTTATTTTATTTGGCTTATAATTCCTTACCAAATTAGTATTTCATCTCGATGTGCTCCGTCTTTGATATAATTTAAAACAAGTTCCTCGTCATTTACGGTTTCATACTTTTAATTTTAGAATTTCTGCATGCCATCTTACGAGATTTAAACTGATGATCTATAATCCGGAAAAATCGATAATCCGGAATCGCCGAAGTCCCGACGAGTCCGGATTAACGACTTTTGACTGTACTGGGAACAAAAAGTGTCACTAGTGCAGACCTTACATTTGTTCTCATGTTGTTATTGGATCAGATTAAGGGGGATTTTTTACCCATTCACATTTTGCTTAACAGCTGGAATTGTGTCGACAGGGCATCGCAGTCGGAAAATGGTGGACTCATCTCTTTGTTTTTGGAGCTGTTCTTCTGCATTAAATTTCTTTCCATTATTCTCATATTGTTTCTAGCATTCTCTCTAATTTCATTAGTGATGCTTAACTCATTTTACTTTTTTCCCATTGGTATGCTGGAAAAAGAATGGTTTGTTTCATTCATCTCATGAAAAGTATGTTATACAGTATATTCAGGGCTTTAATTCAGCAGGAGACTGTCTGAGTTATTTTCTAGTGTTTGAATGAAATTGTAATTTCAGCTGGGGGCCCAAACAAGACGAGGTGCAATATTTTATTGCTTTTATTTTCCTTTGTATCATGATATTAATAATTTATTAAATTTTTATTTATATCTTTATACTTAATTGAATTTAATTTTATTCATTAGTTGTTTTATTATTTTATTTTTTTATTTTTTCCCTTCTCTTTGATGTCCTTCCATAGGGCTCCGGCACTTCCTATTTTAGAAATTAAACCCTGGTTGCTGGAAGTATCATTATTTCTATTTCATCTCAAAAGATAGTTAGTACTGTACAAATGTGACACAAAATGTCATTATGCACAGTAAGATCATAGGATGAATTGAGGCTAGTAATAATCAAATACAGTACAAAGTCTTTAATCCGAACGTCCATAATCCGGACCACAAAGCTACAAACATTCTGTGCGTGCATAGCTTTTACAAATGCGCGTAATACATTTATGCATGCACGTTTAATGTATAATGGACGGTATAAGCTAGGCTAAAATTATCAAACAAAAAGTGGAATTGCTGCAAAAAATGGATAAAGGCATGAAGAAAGTGACAGAGAGGTTAGTGAAAACGAAAAAATTTCGATTGAAAAGTTAGACGGTGTTCTCGGCACAGCAATTACAGGACTTGAACAGCGGAACTTTATAACTGAACAAGAAATTATGTCTGTTTATAGAATTAAAGAGAAAGTATTAGCACATAAAACGAAGCAACTTACATTGAAAGAAATGTTTAATAAAGTAAAATAAATATTAAGCTCTCTCTCTCTCTCTCTCTTTTTTTTTTTTTTTTTTTTTTTTTGTAAATTTTGATACCCTTTCGATCATAATTGCTCTTTATTTCAGAAATTACGGTTTCATATTTTTAATTTTAAAATTTCTGCATGCCGTTTTACCAGATTTTAATTGATGATCTATAATCCAGAAAAAACCCTAATCTGGAATCAACAAAGTCCCGACGAGTTTGGATTAAAGATTTTGTACTGTATAAGGATTCCAGGAATTCAGTGTATACTGATAAATATGATATGTAAATTTTGGTGGTAATTTTGGTAATTAAAGGCTTAAAACCAAATATTTCATTAATGAAATTTTTTAGAAGTTTATATTAGTTTTGCATAATGTTAAGAAGCAATTTCCTGTTTCCTTGTTAGTATTTTAACAACTTTCTCCATTATTTTTGTTATGCCAGAAATTGCTTGTACTTTTCAGTATTAAAAAGCGGAGAAGAATGAATTAGAATCAAGGCACTGAATTCAATTTATTGAAACAAACATATATATGATATCTTAAAATGAACTTGGTTAGTTTTGATTAAATTACTTCTATATGGTAGGAAAGATCCAGTAATCACCTTGTTGCTTGTAAATGTTTAACAAAATGAATGGGTTGAATTTTAATGGAATTCGTGTCCTTATTACTTGTCAAAGTCTAACTGTAACTATTATTGGTTTCAAATCAGAATTTATTTAGAAGTACTTATTTAACAACTTATATAAGTTAATAAATCAGGACTGTTCTTGTTAGAGAAAATCCTATAACAATTTATATGAATTTGTTTGGCAGTCTGGTATTAAAACTATTACTGCAGGCTGTTTTATCTGTGCATAATTAGAAACAGTCACCTAGTTTTGGTGTATAAGTTATGTTAACAATTATCTTTAGTTTGAAACAGATTTTAAATGGTGGTGTGACTGCCTTGGAGTCACACTTGTTGGAATAATCCAGCCTCTTTATGATGCATGAAGGCAGTGAAAAATATAAATTATCATTCAACACTTTTCCATAATGAAGACCTATGTAAATGTACTAAAAGACATATGTCAGTGAAAAGATAGAAAGTAAATTAATGCGATAATAATGCATCATGACCAAAGTTTCAAATTCCATTTTAAAAATAAGACATTTTAATTTATTTTGCATTACCAATTGTATGTAATAAATCTTGTTAATTGCCAGGTTGATGGTAGTGTTTTTAAGCTAGAAATTTAATTTTATGTGTTTCTTACAGGTAATGTTTTTGGGAGAAATTGAAGAAATATTAGATGTGATAGAACTTTCTCAGTTTGTAAAGATTCAAGAACCTTTATTTAAACAGATATCTCGTTGTGTTTCCAGTCCGCATTTTCAGGTAAAAGGTTCACTTCTTTGGATATTTCAACTTTTTATGTAATTTTTTAAGCATATTTTGTGGTCTTAAAATTAATCATAAAAAGTGCCATAAATTTTCAAACATGCATGTAGCTTCTGCATATTTAATTTAAAATAATTATTGAATTTTTTTTAATCCATAAATCCATGTCTGTTTAAGACTTTTTGTCTTTGCACTATCTTTTCATCCAAAACATTTAAAATATACTGCTGGGAGAAATGTAGCTAATGTCAATCAATAACTTTTAATTCAGAACTCTTAATAAAATGTTCTGTAGTCCTGATGTCACTCTTGCAAAGTGAAGGGTGGTGTGGTGTATTTAATTATGGCAAAGCACACTAGGGCTATCTGCCTAAGGGGAGGGATGCCTTTCGTGGAGGACTTTCTAAGGGAAACTGGCTCGTATACACGCAAAGTGAAGGCACCAAGTCATTTAGCAGAAGTTGACAATCGATCCTTATCCTAAATGTTACTAAAGATAATCATGGCTCGTCAGTAATTGAAAGCATTTTGCAACAACCCTTTCAAGCTAATCAAGAGGGATCCTCAGTCCTATGCTCTTCTAAGACATTCCACTTTTATTTCCTGGTAGTGATATTCTGATAATGGAGGTGCCGTAGTAATTTGAATTTATACAGAATGAGTGAAGTTGTTGGATTAGGCTTATGATTTAACACTTAAATATTTTTATGAAATAAATGCTGCAGAAAAATTAGAGAATGCCTAGTTTTTAAATCCAAGCTATTTCATTTCATTTTTTTTTAAATTGCAAACATTAAAATGCTGACAAACTTAGATAGATCTATTAAAGATAATTCACAGATATAATTTAGTTCACTTGTGTCTGACTATAGAAGCAGCATTAAAAATATTTTTAACACTGGTATCACTAAGGAAATTGCTATTGCTAAGGAAGTTGAGTTCCTATTGCTAAGGAAAGCTTTGATAACGATCTGATGGAATTTAAAGCTATGGGATGAAATAAACACATGTGTGTCTTTTTGTGTTTGTTAATTAAACGTAACAGTAGGAGGAGATATTACACATCTTGGGAAATAACAGTTTTTACAAATAGAAGTAATCTCTGCAGATATAGAACATGTGGATACTACCAAGTTTTAAATCATTCTTTGCTGCTCTTAAATCCATTCACTGGCAACTGTAAGAGTGCTATTTGGCAAACTAGGTTTACTTGCTAGTTACATGATTACAGATTATTGATTACCTTACCTAAATGACCAAGTAGAGTTATTGCCATAGTAAATGTATACATTGTTGTTTGGCGCACAGGAGGAGTCTAAATTATACACTTGGCATATTGAAATGGATTATTTATAACGTAGTTAGTTATAAGATCATGTATTTCTCTAAATTATAACTAAATGTTAAGAACACAAAATCTTTTGTTTCAGTCTATTCACTTAAGAAATGTTATAAACGAACTGTTTAAATTCTTGTTTGGTGTTTTGTGTAAGACTAATGGAAAATAATGTATCATACTTGAGGAGTTTTGCATGAATGCACAAAAAGGGCGAGTATGATTTATCAGGTTTCAAGTTATATTTTAGTTGCCACAAGGAGCAAAAATATTATTTCAAATGACAACTATGAATATAGTCATGTGAGTTTATTCCCTACTGAAAGTAATCTGGTATATCTGTATTTAAATGATGAAATAAAAATTAAAAGCATAAAAGTGCAGGTAGGATTTTGGCAGTGTGAGTGAATGCACTTACTGAGCTTTGGCAACAAATGTATTAACAAGAAAATGAACAACAGCAGCTAGGAGATGATATCTGAACTCCCTTTCAAAACATCCTTTTCCAGTCAGGAAGACCACACGTAAAATTTGACTGAACACCTTGGCTCTTTTTTGTGATAAAAGAAACTTATTCATTGTAAACACATACTGTAATGATAGAGTAATCGTAGAAAATAAACAAGTGTGTGCTGCGTTTATATACAGAGTGTACTTACATAAATTTTCGACTAAGTGATAATTGCTGCATCCATAGTATTGACTACATATTTTTTCATAAGAGGAAAGTAAATAAACACCCCTATGAACAAGTTCAATTTAATTATACTTGTAATTTATGAAAGGTAACTGTCTGAATCATAATACTGTAAATTTATGTATTTAGAAAATTGGCACATTTAATGATTTGTGGTTTTGAAATTAAAAACATTAAACATTTCCTTCTTGATAAATAACAAATTATATTGAAGCAGTATAAATAGTAATATAATTATTTTTTAAAAAGTTTATATTAATTTTCAAGCACTTATAATTTAATTTTCATTCTTTTCCTTTTCTTTCCTCTCCTTCTTTTATTTATTTATTTTTAATGAAACAAAGTCATCAATATTTTTTTCAAAATGGTACAATTTCACATAGGAAGAGGAGGACTTGTTTGGTGTAGTAATAATTCTGATTTAGCATGAGCTTTATTTTCAAAAATTCCTCAGTAGTTTGATATCCACTGGAGAATACCATTTTCAAAAAACTAACAGTTAACTTGATTCTTTTTTAAATAATTTTTATGATGTATGTGCATTTAGAAAGCTGGATATATCAGTTTTTTTAATTCACTTATGTAACCAGTCCTATAATATAAACTGTTGGACTAACTGTAGCAATGAGGGTGCTCTCTGGTGAGTAGCCAGAGAAATACTTCAGCGAAAGCCAAGCAATGAACCTTATAGGTTGTATCAGACTCTTGCTCTGTAATTTTTGTAAAGTTAAATGTAATGTCCATGTGTAACTTAAATCTGTTAATAAATTATTTTTACAGTATAAAGGACTCTTCTAGGACCCCATCCAGAACTTCAACTATATATAATGGCGTTGTTCTTACGGTCTAGGAACATTTTAAAGAAAAAAAATGTCCGGAAGTTACTGCTGGGTTTTTGGTCACCCTAGTTAAAATGTTCTTGGACAAATCCCGGGCAATTGCAGTATTGTTGAAATGTTTATTACCATATTAAGGAAGGGTATCTCATTGAGGCAATTTCTAGTCACATCAAGTCTATTTCTTAAATCTAAAATCATTTAAAAGAACTATACAGGTGTTGTGTTGCTCAAAATTTTAGTGATATGATGTTATCTGTTTCATAGGTTGTCCCTTTAATGATGTAATGCCCAGCAGAGCAACAATGTTTTGCTTATTAAGTATTCATTACAAAGGTTGTCTGAAAAATATGACTATGCTTTCTAATGTTAATTACAGATAAGCAAACAAATATTTTCACTTAATGTTTATATGTTCCATAAAGAAAATATAATTTTTTTCCAATGTTAATCAATTAGTCGCACCCTACACATCAAGTCTATATGAGATTTCTAACCAGGTTCTATGAAACATTGGAAGATCAACACTGCTGTAATTTGACTTTTCATTTCATCAGTGTCACGAATTGGAAATTAGTAACAGTGTTTGTAAACAGTGTTTTTCATGTATCCCCATAAGAAAAAGTCCAGAGGTGTTATGTCTGGAGATCTAGGTGGCCACAGTATTGAGCCTCTTCTTCCCATCCATTGCCCTTAGAACTTTTCATCTAAAACTTTTTGCACTTCCAAACTCCAGTGTGGTAGTGCCCCAACCTGCTAGAAAATGATATTGGCTTCCAAGTCCTTTTCTTGAGGAAATGCAAAAATTTCAGGTATATCAAGGTAATTGTCAAAGCACAGCTTTGCGGAAAAGAAAAAGGGTCATATAATTCGATCGTGCAGTAAACCACACCGCAAATTCACTTTAAGGCTGTCTGCTGCTTCCTCCATTACAACATGAGGATTTTCTAATCCTCATATTTGAGTATTTCGTCAGTTAACAATACTCGTTTCATGAAATATTGACTTATCTAAAAACATTACATGTTGTAAAGTTCCATCATCCTCCATTTTTTGTAACATTTCATCTTCAAATTCTTGATGTTGAGGCTCATCATCAGTCTTTAACTCATGCAAACAATTGAAAGTTCATACATTTATATGTTATAGCCTTATGCACTACATTGTATGCAGTTGATTTCGGTATTTGTAATTGCTGGCCAGTTTCACAAATCGATTTCCTAGGAGTACAACGAAAGCATTCTTTAATTTGTGTAACATCATCACAACTTCTGCTAGGGCAGCCAGATTTTGGTTTTGACAATACACTATCTGTTGTCAAAACTTTCATGCCACTTATAAGTTGTGGATCTTGAAGATTGAATTCGATTGTGTGAAGTACGGAATTTACGCTGTACCGTGTATCAGATTTAAATTCAATAAACCATGCTACAACATGTGATTGTTCTTGCGTTGAAGGCATTTTGAAATGAGAATGTTGCAAAATGGGGACGTAGTGCCATATAGTTTACATTTCATTAAAAAAAAATCTTTTATCTTTTCCTTAAAGAATATAAAAAAAAAAAATAAGTGAAAATATTTGTTTATTTTTAATTCATTTTTGAAAGTGCAGCCATACTTTTCGGATGTTCTTTAACCCGCGGGAAAACGCGTGGGGTGTATCATACCCCAACCCTACATAAAAGTGGAATATTCCTAACTTGTGAAACTGAAATTCTGTGCTGCTTTCAGTAGCTGAGTTTCTAATTGTGGTTAACTTTTAGACCTGCTTTTTCTTTGCCTGTGTGTTTCAGAAAAAGATTTATCAGTATTTTGTTGGAACTGGGGTATGACACTCCCACGTGCCTGTCCGCTTAAGTGTTTTTCTGACTGAATATTTAATTCAGAAATTTATTCCTAGAGTGTAGCAGTAAATATTTCTACTCGCAAGTGATTTTAAAGTACTTGACATTAAATTTAAAAAATTTCTAACTGCATTAAGGTAAAAAGAATGACTCCCTATGAATTGGAAATGCAACGCCTGTGAGATTTATTGGAAATATTTGAAAGCGATGAAGATTGCATTTCAGAAACTGAAGATGAAATTGGGAATTAATTCCTGTTGTTCCTAAAAAAGGAAAAACTGTTCTTATGCTTTTTACATTATATAACGATCATACTATAGATGATACTATTGGAGAAAATTAAACGTCAGGAATTGTATGTTTTTATAATATGACTAAAAGAGCAGTGGATATGGGGGATGAAATGTCTGCTTATTATTCAATTGCCAGAATAACAAGGAGGTGGCCAATGGTAATTTTCTTTCCTGCACTGAATTTTGCTGTAATAAATGCTTGAATTATATTGCATTCAACTGCTAATCCACCAACCAAAAACAGAAGTCTGTTTTTGAAGGACTTAACATTGCAATTAATTAAAAACGTATTGAACAAAGATCAGAGATTAATACTTTACCAAGAAACTGCCGTACTGCATGCAAAACAAAAGCAGAAGTTTCGATGAAGTATTAAAACCAATACATGAAATTCGAAACTAAGTATGAAAGATGTGATAAATGCCCTCGTGCCAAGGACAGAAGAACGTGAATGAATACAATGTTTATTCAAAATTCAGCCTTGGATTGGTATTGGTTTTGTAGACATTTCTGTAAAATCATTGCCAATCAAAGATTGAATATATCAAATTAACTTCTTTTTCACTGAGTTGAAGAATATCTAAAGATTAGCTTTAAATAGTTTAGTAATATAATATAATTGAAATAATATATGCAATGTGAATGCTGCAGGGAAGTTTTATCTGCCTTGAAGGGACCATTCTTTAATTGAAAATTAGTAACTTAAAGGTCTGTTGTCAGTTAGTTTTAATTTGTTAATACATTTTTCTTCATATTTTTATCTCTTACGTATGTATGTATTTGTTTAATAATTTTAATTGACTTTAACTAATTCACAAATTTTTAATATGTAGGTTGCTGAAAGAGCTCTATATTTTTGGAACAATGAATATATTCTGAGCCTGATAGAAGAAAATAATCAAGTCATTATGCCTATAATGTTCCCTGCCCTATATCGTATATCTAAAGAACACTGGAACCAAACTATAGTTGCTTTGGTTTATAATGTCCTTAAAACCTTTATGGAGATGAACTCCAAGTTATTTGACGAGCTCACAGCATCTTACAAATCAGAGAGGCAAAAGTAAGGATTTTATACAAAATATTTATTTTTTGCATTTAATTTTCATGATATATATGCTGCATATATTTCTGAACATAGAAGAATAAAATAATTTCCTTTTTTGTAACAGCATCTGAATTTAATAATTTATGAAATGGAAATTGATCTTAATGTTGAGATTGGGGGTGGCGGACCTGTAATTCTAATTTGAAGGATTTGGTATGTTCCAAAAGAATTATTTTCAAGTACCTCATAAATTATGAAGTTAAACTACCATCTTTAATCTGAAGAATGTGCATACTTTTAACCTGTTTTATGCTGATAGCCATAGTACCTTACCTTCTTTCAAAGAAACTGGCTACTCAAGGAGGCAAATGAAAATATATTCTGATTTTTCATGAAACATGAATTAATCTAAATTACTGACAAATGATAAGAAAATCAACTTACTTATCAAGAGTTTTTTTTTTTTTTTTTTTTTTTTTTTTTTTTTAAGGGGGGGGGCTTAAAAATTAGATTTCAAGAATCCAAAGTTAAGTCTGGTCAAAGCTAGATGTTTTTAGTTTTATCTTGGAATGAAAATGAATGATGAATAAAGATTAAGGAGATATTAAAATTAGCAGTAATAGTATTTTAACATCTATATTTAATGAAGAAATTTAGTTCTTTAACTGCTGAGCTACCAAAGATTACAAATCCATCATTTAAAACTGTCAATTGTCATTTAACTCTGCAGCTAAATTTCTTGAATGTATAACAATAAAAGTGGGTGTTACATCTATGTATTTTACATCTTAAATCACATTTAACATTGCATAGCACCATCTATACATAAAATTCTGTACTTAATACTTTACTGGCTAATGCTTGTGGTATATTATGTTGTAGTAATTCAAAAAACTTGGGAATTCATCATCATTTTGGCACAGAGTTATACATGCATTTATGTTGCTTATCATTGCTCCTGCTCTCTGTTGTTATTGACACTAATTTAAAAAGGGCTAGCTTCAAATTAGTAAAGACATTTTTAAAAGAATTAACTATGTCTACACATCTAGTTCTTTCTTTCAAAGATATACCTAAAACTTCTTCTTTAAATGAATAATCTTTAGAAACCAAATAAATAAAAATAAGGAATTTTTGCTGTGCCACATATAGCTATTGATTCATCAACTGAAGTCAAGAACAAACTCTACTCTCTCATTTTCTCAATTCACCACATAATAATATATCAAGACAATTGTAGATCTTTAATTTCAACAATAATTTGTCTTGTTCTTATAATCATTTAAAACTGAATCTGGCATTTGCAAGAAAGTTTCTTATATAAATTTCATGCCAGTAAGTAGTTTAGACTTTTAACTAACTCATGGGATTACTTTAAATGGTATAATAATCATTTCACATGGTTTTAACATCAGTTTTTTTTTTTAATTGTTCAGCTCTTAGTTAATCTTCAAGATCTCTAATTTTATTTTTTCTCATGCCATTTTTTTTGTAGATAATATGTTTGATATTTGTAAAGTTTAAAAATTACTCTCTATGTTACCCATTTTAGTAATGTTTATCAAGGTGTTGCTTATTAAGTAGCAATATTTAAAATTCATCATTGTAGACAAGTAATCTGGTTCTCATTCTTCATGAATATGATAAATTTTTTACTTTTTTGTTTTATTCCTCATTTAAATGGGTGCTAAAATGGAGAGGGAAAAATGCATTTTAATATAAAACACAGAAAAAAGGTACTTACATTTATGCATAACAGAAAATTTGGGTGCCCGCCAGTAGTTGTCGAGTGGTAAAATCGCTGAACACTGGTAGCTCAACCTGGATTTGATTCCAGGCAAACGAGCTAGCTGCATTTGTCTTCATGATTTTTCCCATGTATAATGTGGAAACAAACCAGTTTCCCTTAGAAAGACCTCCATGTAGGCATCCCTTCCCTTATACAGATAGCCCTAGTGTGCTGTATCTTAAATAAACCAAGCCTAAGAAAATTTGGGACTTTTCCTAGACATGCTAATATATTTTTACTGTTGTGATGAGTATGCTGTACAAATAATGCAGGAATACTGACTTATTTACTGTTACACCGGGGATTAAAAGAGTACACACTGAGGAACCTGCTAAATGGCATGCTCGCCAGCAAGTGTATGACAAGAGACATAAGCTACCATTCTGTTATCCTGTCAACAACATGTGTAAAAAGCCAATAGTCAGTCTTAAGAATGATAGTAAAGGACCACAGCTGTTTGTTTCTATGTCATGACTAATTTGATTTCTCTTATTAGCTGTGATTGACCAATAATTTTTTTTCTCTCTCATGTAAATCATGATCAACATGTTAGCCATTATTGGTCTAGAGAAGAGGCCATCAGATAGAACATTAAGTATTTATTTAAAATATTTAATACTGTTTATGTGGTTTTTATAATTCTATACTGTTTATATGGTTTTTATAATTCTATACCATTAAAATTTGAACGTCATTCTAGGCATTAGTAGATTTCACTGTAGCACCGCTTTGTCAAATACTACAGTACAAAGTCTGAAATCCAGATGTCCATTATCCAGAATGATCTAAAATCCGGACCTCAAAACCACCAGCAACGTTTTCCCGTAGGCTTTATGCATGCGCATTTGATTATCCCTTCCTTACATAATAAAACATCTGGAGAGTCTCGATTCTTAATTTCACTTCGACCCTACATAAAATACCTTGTTATTGAAGAAACAATTATTTTAGCATAAATTTGTACGATCAGTAATTTGACTCTGTTGCTGCGTATCTGCTTGGCATTCATCTCAAACCCAAACATTCCACATAGCTGCATCATTGATTTGACGCCAACCTGGCGAATCATTATTTATTATACTTTCCTTTCATCACAGCATGTTTATCAAAACATGACAACTTGAATGTAGCGATGCCCAAAAAAAACTTTTTTTTATGTTAGTAATTGAATAATAAAGGAGTATGGTAACCTTTTATGTTGACATTACGCTTGGCGATGATTACAGATTTAAGTTAAATGCACTAAAAAATGTTGACGAGGAAAAATTTACCAAACATTTCTTTCCATATGCTAAACATAGATTTTGTTGATGATACTCATAGACCCAAAGATTACATTTAGGGGTATTTGAGTTAAGAATAATTGATTTATTTATTCACATAAACCCAGAACTAGCTCCAGGGCTCGTATGGCCACACCGGCAAAGAATGGCACCAGGTCGTAACATTTAGGACCCGCAGAGACTGCATCTGGTGGTAAGATATCTAGCGCTGGCTCTCAATAAGGCTTAAGTATGTGGGAATTTATTTATTCAGAACTTTGATAAGCCAAGAATGTGCAAGAAATAGACATAAGTATAATAAATAATTAATACAATTCAGGCTTAATTGTCTCAGTGCTCGATAGAAGCGAGATAAAATTTAAATTTAATAGAACAACTTTTCATTAGTCGGCAAGCTCATGATGCATAGTCAAATATGTATAGTGAAGGATAGCTAAATTTGATAATGATAGCCACTAATTTTTTAAAGATTTTTGAATATCGCAAAACAAAAGTGAAATTTCTCAATTACTGGATTTTTTAAAGAAATGTGGAGAAGCGGTAATAAATAAAGATGATATAAAAGTTTTTCATTGTGATGGCAATGCTTATCAATCATCAATCAATTAATGAATGGCGAAATCTGTAGTATGGATATAGATCCAGAAAATACTGCTACCAATAGTGAAGAAATTGACAGAGAAGTTACTGAAAATGAGAAAATTTCGATTGAGTAGTTGGAATTCTCGAAACAGCAGTTACAGGACTTCAGCAGTGTTACTGAACAAGAGATTATATCTGTATACAGAATTAAAAAGAAAGTATTGGCACAAAAAACGAAGCAACTTTAACAGCTTACAGTGAAAGAAATGTTTAATTAGGTAAACAAATAAATATTAAGCATTTTTTTTTGGTAAATTTTGATACCCTTTAGATCATAAATACTTCATTATTTCATAAATCACGATGTTATATTTTTAATTTTATAATTTCTACCTGCCATTTTACCAGATTTAAACTGATGATCTGATATCTGGAAAAATCCCAAATCCGGAATCGCCGAAGTCCCGACGAGCCCGGATTTCAAACTTTGTGCTGTATATGTTTCTGTTCCAAAAAGTATTAATTTTTAATTATCTCCAGGTAACAGTCAGAGAACTTTTTTGGTTGATCATGCATAAATAATCGACATGCAAATAAGGAGTGAATTAAATTCCTAATTAGTGTTACAGTTTTACTGTAATACTTGTTGTCAAATAAAATTTGTTAATCAGTTTATCGTAATCTTTGAATTTGAAATTATGTTACGCAGGGGAGGGGACTAATACATCATATATGTGCTGTGCATTGCCAACACCTTCTTAAACAGAAGCCCAACTACAAGATCGCGACATCACAAACTGGCATCTGACAATCGCCATTGGTCACTTACTACTTACCTTTAAAATATATATGTTATTAAAGCTTTACTAACAAGATGGTGTTTTCTAGTGATGTAGATACATATTTTTTTTTCTTTTTTTTTTTACTTTATCTATATGTAAATATATATATATATATATAAGAGAGAGAGAGAGATGAAAATATGTATTTTCAATTCATTCGCGGATATAATATTTTCCTCTGCTGTGAATTTACCAAGTATTTTAATAACATTCTCAAAATATTCTTATTCTTATTACATTCAAATTGTAGATTTTTTCATACAAATTAACATTAAATAAAATTTTTTCAGTAAAATTTTGTGCTCTGACTGGCATCTGTGTCTATGCAATTAAACTTTTATGCCATGAACAAAAATGAAGTTTCTCAAAATAAAATTTAAAGTAATCTATGCAATTAAATTTTTATGCCATGAACAAAAATGAAATTTCTCAAAATAAAATTTAAAGTACTCTATGCAATTAAATTTTTATGCCATGAACAAAAATGAAGTTTCTCAAAATAAAATTTTAAGTAATCTTTTTTCATCATTAAAAGTTTGAATTTTTCTTTTCTTTCCACCTTGTTTGGACAATGAGTACAGTAATTCTTAAGGAAGATGTTTGTGGCTACATGCGCAAGAAGTTTAAGAAGTCTGTTGGACGAGTGTTCATTTTCACATGTCTCAAATCGCAAATACTTTTCATCGCTACATAATCTCTCTGTAGTAAGCTGGGTTGCTATAACCCTATGATTTCTACATTTAAAAAAAAAATAGATTCATTTTCAAAAGATATGAGCTTGGATATAATAATGTAGTTATAAATAATGATAGTGATAACTTCATCACGTGGATACTTCAACCCTCTACAGTCTAAATTTTTTATCAGCTCACATGCTCCTTTATAATGAAATTCATTTGATAATAATAAATGATCTTTACAATAAGCACAATTTAATTTTTTCATCACAAAATGCACACAATAACCAGCTATATATGTCAGTGGACTAAGACTATCTTTAATATTTATAATGTCTTGTTTGTTTACAACAAGTTTGAATCCAGTTATTTCTGTTTCCTCTACATCACCATCGATCTCTTGCTCACATTCAATCTTACTTATGGTAATTTCACCATGAATGGCAGACTTTAAAGTCAAAGGAAGAAGAGATCGAACCCATAATTTTTTCTCTGCTTCATATACTTGTGTAATAGATACATTATACTGAGAACCACATAACTGTCTGTATTAACCAAATCGATCTTCTAAACTATCTGTTTGCAATTTTCCTGTTAGAACATATTTTTGGTTTAGTTCTTCTATGCAGTATCTCGAAATTTCTATAATAGCATACATAGTGTGCTTTAATGCAAGATGAGTTTTTTTCGTATAACAACCGGTATCCGTTCCACTGATTTCCCATTTTTCTAACCAATCCAAGAAAATATTTAAAAATTTAATTCTTTGGTCATCTACCAAATGTGTAATCAGTTCCTGAAAAACATCAAGTTTATGTTCACCCTGATACATAGATTTTACATTAACTATCTGCCACCATGTGCTTATAATTCGAATGTATTCAGCAGTTTGTTTCCAGTCTTTAATGTCATATATAGGACCAGCAATACGAAAACCTTCAGCTACTTTTAAATTAAACAACTGAAGAGCTAGTTTAACATTTTGTCTTTCTAGATTGTTCAGATACAATGACTTAGTAGTCAGACTTGGAGCATATTTCACAATACTGCTGTATTCAATTTCATGAAGTTTCTTTAAGCACAATAAAGATGCTGGTTTTAAAATTTCTGTAGATTTCGTTCCTGGTGTTTCAGGAAAATCTGTGAAATACATGCATTGCCCTATATTCTTTTGATTCAGCCAGTTATTGCGAACATATTTAAGTACATGAACACTGTCAATTATATAAAACATTGGTCGAATAGGATCAATTGGATGTTGGTATACAATACTAATATTTGGAGGATTAGCAAAATATGAAAGAGCTCGTCTGTTTACAGCATTATTATCTGTAGCAACACATATTACACGAAAACCTAAATTTTCCAAACCTTTTATTATTTTCAAAATATATCCATGCAAAAATTGCACTGATAATGATTTTACTGGAACAATACTTATAACATCTTTATATGAAGATCTAATATTCTGCAGCATAAAAACACAAGCAGAATTAGCAGCTTTTTCACAATTATATGCCATTCCTATTATATTTCCACTTTTGAAATCTAAGAATGGCTTGATGTGAATTTCGTCAACCATTAAAGTGACATATTTATCGTTTTCATTTAAAAAGTGGATTTTTTCCTTAGCATAATTCAGGAAAATTTCAGGAATTTGCTCCACTTTAGGATCAACATTATATTCAGAATACAATCTTTTCAATGTAGAAGGATGTGGCAAAGTAACATATGCACTATTTCTTAAAAATTTATAGCAATGTGGAGAGATTGAAAACATCAAACTTGATAATATTAATAGATCAGAATTATACCTATTGTTATTTTTATGCAAAAGGAGTAATGGCAGCTGCTCAAATATAAACTGAGCTACTTTCTTTTTATGTTCAGGAGCATTTTTTTCTAATTCACGAAGAAGGCCTTGAGTTAATAATAAATTAATCATACGTGTTTTAATGGAACTTCCCTTTTCTTCCCCGTTTTTTATCGTAGTATTCAGAAACCCACTGAAAATCTTTCTCATGAAAATGTAATTCACAGACCTAAATCCATGCAAATGTAAACATAGGCCTAATTACTAATTTTAAAGTAATAAAAGTAGGATTTCTAGTAATGCAATTTATATTTTAACAAAACAGGCAAGCATATGTGTGTTTGTCTCCCACTCGGGAGGAAAGGGGGAGAAAAGAATTTCTAGTGACATAAGTTTTAATAATATTTGAATTTTCATGCATTAACAATTTAAATTATTTATTATTTTACGCGAAACTGTGCACTTTATATTACAGTTTAAAAAACCATAAGCATTTTATTGCCTTCACAGTTTCTTTAGAAAAATTTTTAATACCAAAATATATTAAATAGTAAGTTAAATAATTTCATTTTCTGCCATATACGTATGAAGTTGAAAGTTCCAAGTTATAAAATTTATCAAAAAGTAAAAAATTAGGGATTTTAAAAAGTAAGTGAATATTTAGCATACAATTCGATACATAATTATACTTATTGATACGTTATTACACAATATTATACATAATGTATACTATAGAAATGAAATTCCTTAATGTTAACGTATCGATTCTTTTAAATACAGAAGCAATTACCTTAATAAATTTAAATTTCAAGTTAGGCTTAACTTACCCGAGAATACTTCGAAATGGTAAAATTTTCTCGTGGTATCGATTTAAACCATCTATGTAATGCATCCTTGTTACTTAGGAAATCTATATACTGACACTTTAGGACCGTCAGTATAATTTCCTCGACATAACAGCACACAGCACTTTAAAGGCATAATGGAAATCGAAAAAAATATCAGTATTAAATTAAGAAGACTTGGTTAAGCCCTCTCATGACCAAGGACGAAATTACCCTAACTTGCTAAATGCCATCTAGATGGCCTTGGTTTAGGGGCGATCTTTCGCACCCGACTGAGAAGGCCAACAGTTTGTGACATCACTAAACTACGAGCCTTCAGTAGGGAGGCTTGTATTTAGGTGTTGGCATTGCACACAGTTCTTTGTTTAACCCTTTCTTTCAGAAGTATATGCCACATAATTTTTCCTCATTGATTTTTAAGAGGTAAATTTAGTAAATAAAGGACTGTATATATGGTATTTTAAAATCTGTTGTGAACAAATAGGAATTAAAAAATCCAAACCAGAGACTTGTTCGTAATGAGCTTGAAATAATTTTTAAAATTTTTGTTCATGTGATAGTGCTTAACCCCTTAACTGCCGCGGGTGTATATATACGCCTTGCTCAGCCGATACATTAACTGCCCCAGGAGTATATATAAGCCCTTCCAAACTACTATCATTTGCTTTGCGCTGCTACCTGTAAATTTATTTGCAAAGCTTTGGAATGCAATACCACAATGACCTTGACAAAGTATGCAAAGGAGGATACTATTTCAGAGAAGTATGGGGAGAAATTGGAGAGAGCGGTGCATCTAAAGCTGTGAAAGTAATGACTGCGTGGTATTGACTGGTGTTTGAGTTTTTTTTTAATTCTGTGTCCTCCGTTTTTGTTTACTTTTTGTAGTAGGTTCTAGGAATAAAGAAAGATATAATGGATGTTTCAAACCCATTTATCTTTTTTGATGAACTGCTCGTGCTTCATATTGTCACTGAAACTAACCGTTTTGTAGACAAGTATATGAACCAACACCTTGCAAACGAAAAATCAAGAACAAAATCAAGGCATTCAACCAGTTCAGAAGAAATATATGCTTTTTTAGGCATACTGATTTTACAAGGTAGAGCACTGAAACCTGATATTACACTTTACTGGTCTAAAAATGAATTGATCAAAACTCCGTTTTAGGGATCTTTTTTTATTATAAAAACATCATTTTTATTATACTTACCTCTTTTTATTATACTTTTACTTAAAACATAAAATTTTCTGCATTCATTTTTTTCTTTTGTGAAAGTAAAACTTGCGTTTATTTTCCCCCTAATACATCGCATAAGTACGCACGCCTGTGTGAAAAACCGCGCCACTGGGAAATGAATCTTGTACATTTTCTACCGCTGTTAAGGGATTAAAAGAAGATGACTTATTCAATAATTTTTACTAGGATTGGAACCTGTTATCCTTGAATTAAAGCCATACTAGTATTCTACATTATTAACCCTTTCGAGCCAACTATCATGCATACGTGTCATCAAGAAATGCGCTACTTCCTGGCATGCCAGAGCGTTCTTTTCTCGTTTACCTCCAGCCACCACACATTTGTGCCAGTTTCCTGAAACGTTTTAAAGACCACTAGATGGTGTCCTGTGTCCATTACTTTTAAACTGAATATAGAATTTTAAACTGAATTTGAAGGGTCTGCCTTTTTGGATCCTGACTTTCAATTTGACCTCATTCTGCATTACTTTAGTGTCAGCTGTTGTAGGGGAGGAAATGTAAACAAACAGAGCTTGTCTCTTTGACAGGACACCTGACTACGTGATATGAAAATTCGTGTTTCTGATATCCCTTCAAATCCTTTTTATTTTTTCATTTATTGATTTATTTATTATTATTTCTTTTGCTACAATGTAGGGTTTTTTAGTGTTACTTTTTGGAGTTTTGTTTTACTTTCCATTGATTTTATAAATGTTTCACATACTTCCCTCTTTAGAATAGAAGAGAAACACGCCAATGTGATAATCAAAATCACAATAACAACCTTATATTTAGCATAAGTATATTAAAACACTCAATCGATTTCGAGGGCAGCTAAAGGTGTCTCCTCATCAAGAGAATGAAATTCCTAGGAATAAAAAAAGAAGAAGAAAAATAAAGTATTGGCAAAGGAGTCTCAGAAACACGTGGTCTTTATCAGCACTGCATGTGGTCGTAACCAGATTTTGAATCAGAGTTACACTGGCCGTCTACTTTTACTGAGCCAGGCTATCTGATCAAACATATGATACTGCCCTTTTTATTTCAGAAAGCCTTGATTTCAGTTTATTATGGGGAGCGAGTGTTATTTATCAGACGAATGATATGCTCGCATTGTAAATGAGCCAATTAGTGACATGAATTAGAGTAACGATTCATTTTCTAAAGAGTTAGAGAATGATATTTGTAGTGGTTCTCATATGGACATTCTGTCAGAGACAGATCTCACTGAGTGTCTGCCTTCCATTTCACATGAAAGATTTTGGTATTTCTTCTTATAAACAGACTTTCTTGTATATTTTTATTAATTTAGAAGTTTATTAATGTACTATTTTATCAATTAAAATTTCAAAATAATTTCAATAGTCCTTGTAGAAATTAGTTTGTAAAGTAAGCACTTTTTTTTTAAATATATTTTCATGTAAAGAAAGAAAAAAGATTATTAAATGCTAATTTTAACATATATGATAGCTTAAGTAATAATCTAAAATAGCAAAAATTATGACATTAGAATGTAAATTTTTTTTTATTTTTTAAAATTTTTTATGTTAAGCTTAACGGGCGCAAAATCCCTGTTCTGTGAGACGATTTCTTTCAACTCCATTTGTTCTGAGGAAACGTCTTAAACAAAGCCCTCTGCTGTCTTGAAAGTGTTAAGTTGGCTGCTTGTAATACGCTTGTCTTTGATAGATTGTTTTTTGTGTGGGGGAGAGGGGTTATTTGAATTGAGTAAATTATTTCATGCACACATTAAATGAAGTGCTGGACAGAAAATAAATATGATTTATGTTTCATTTATTGTGAATTAAAAATTTTCTGGAAGACATTTTTATTTAAAATCGATGAAAAATTGTTAAGTAAACTGTATAATTAAATTATTTTATTTCTATAATCTTTTTATGAAAGACTGGAAAATGTTGTTATTTACATTGGTTTGGTTAATTGTATTTATATTATTAAAAAAAATCTTTTTTGAATAATCATTTTTGATATATGTTTTCTTTCTGTCTTTTCTTTTTCTGTTAAAAATTAGAGAGAAAAAGAAGGAGAAGGAACGTGATGAGTTATGGAAAAAACTGTCCCAGTTGGAGTTGAATCACAAGGCCAAGCTCAACTCAGCTACTCATCACTCCCCATAGTGGCTCCTCAGACACCTTTCTTTTTGTAGAGTCGGGCCCAACACCCGCACCATTAACTGACAGTTGTGTAAATGTGGTCATGTTGTGACCCAGGCAGAAAAAATATAAGTATAAAAAACATGGCCGAACTCGAGGAACAAATTCTCTTCCTTTGGTGTGGGAGACATTTCATTTCATAAAATACTCCCACATGTGAAGGCAGACAGAAAGATAACTTCCTATAAATGTTCAAGTTATAATTCTTCTTGCTGAATGCTTGAAGTTGCTTGGACCTGTATACCATGCTGTTGGAAATTTTTTTTTAATCTATATATACTGCTTGGAAGTGAATTTACTGTTATTAATTGACCAGTGGAAAGGAGGAAAAAAAAAATCTTTTGAAAAGACAAATTTTGTAAAATTTGAGGTGTTTAGGTCTAATAATGATTTTTTTTTTTTTTTTTTTTTTTTTTTTTAATTTTTAAAACAGTTAAGTGGTGCATGAAACAAAAAATGAGCAGCTATGTGATGGAAGAATGGTTGTTTGGTGAGCCTGTTTGGAACTGTATGACTATTCTGACTTTTAAGTTGGTAAATCTTGCAGCTAATTTATACATTGTATTAGAGTATTCTTAATTTAGGTTATCTGAGAATAACAAGAGCTAAAATATTTTATGGTCATCTATGAATTTTTTTTTTTTTTTTTTTTAGAAAATTTTGAAACTTACTGCATGAAAAGGGGTAGTGAACATCGGCAAGTCTTTATTCTTACAGAAGTATATAACGAGCAGCACTAATGGGTGCTTTTGTAGTTGTACTTCTAGTTGGCAAATCTTATATCCCCCACATCAAAACAAGTAACTGTGAGTTAAAAGTATCTTCTTTTTCATCCTGCTCATAAACTACCTCATTTTCAGCTAGTAAAGTTGTGCTTCTTTCACCAAATACTGTATATTAAATCAATGAGATGAAAATGCCTTAGAATACCTAATGAACTTATAAACTTATGTATGTAAGTTGCAGTTCTTTTCAAATTCCTTTATTTTAAAATGATATCTACTTAATTGTAGGTTTTATTAAAAATAATTTTTGATAAATTTAATATAAATAATAATTTGATAATTTATTAAATTTAATATGTGATTATTAATCATAAATTAGCTTTAACATCAGGCCAATCAGTGTATCTATAGTATAACTTCTAAGCAAATTTTGTTGATTTTTTTTTAAGAATCTATTCAGGTATTTGTAAACAGACCTAATACTTCATTTTTCTTGGAATACCATGAAGCTTTACACATCTTATCTTCAAAGCACTTGCATTGTAACATCGTAGCAAAATGTCATGTTTTGGTATGCAGCAAAGAGGCTGATAAAATATTATCAGAATACTGTATTGAACAACATTTTGTGGCAGCCAATAATGATGACAGCTAGGACAAAAATTTTAGTGTGATTTTTAAATGCTTCATGCATCAGATTTCCTTTTTTGAAATATTTTGACAAAGATAGATAGTGATATATTTAAATATAAGTTAAATATGCCAGAGAATCGGTGAAATTAGGGACATTAATTTTCTTGTGTTTTGATTTCATTTGTTAATTTTTTAAAGAGAAAGAGATAATAGTTTGTTGCTCTTTGAGGTAGTTTATCTTGGCAACAAGCACTTAGTCTTAGGTATTGACTTTCATGCCATGATCAATTTAAAGGTTGCTTTTGAAACTCATCTGAAGTTTTTTTTTTTTCCTTGTGTATAATTTTAAGAGCCAGGCTCGCTAATGTAAAGACGGTGTTTCGTCAAATTATGCTCCCTCCATTGCTAAGTCACATAGAGTTGTGTACTGCATGTTGTGGCCATGTCATGTAAATAAAGAATGGAAAACCAGTTTTTATTATTATTATTATTGATTGCATGGGTCTTTGTTTTCTCCATGTAGTGCTATTCAAGTGTTGTACAGATTTTACTTTTCTAGTACAACTTTCATCTTTACTTTAAGAAACTGAGCCACATGTTGTGCAGACAGAACAAGATAACATCCTTTTTGTTTGTTTTTCACCCTTTAGATTCATTGAGAAGGAAGGTATTAGTTATTAAAAGATAAAAGAAAATGATTAACAAAGCTGTAACCATAGATCTCAGAAGCATTTGATGTTTTGTTGTGTACTTTTTTTTTTTTTTTTTTTTTTTAATTTTGTAGTATTATTTTAATTGTTTTGTGCAATTTGATGTTAAATGACAATGTTTTCCTGATAGTAAATTATATGGAAATTTATTTATTTTTAGCACTCTTGTTATTCAGTAACTCCAGTTTTGTGGAGACTAAGAGAAAATTATTCATTAAACATATATAGTACATAATTGTGTTTATGCAAGCAATAATATTATTTAAATGAAAAGTTGTCTGTAGGAATTATTTTATTATTTCATATACCGGTGTAATATATGAACTCTTGAAAAAAAAAAAAGTATTAATACAAGCCGCTAAACTGCTAATTTTCCAGAACTCTTATACAGAAATTGATGTCACTATGATTTGTATGATATTGTGAAGAGGAATAAATTTACTCATAGTAAAAATAAAATATAAATTCCTTGAATAAATGATTTACTTGATATATCTAAGATATAAGAATTAAAATATTGATTATATAACACTGCTTAACTAAGTCATTTAATGATCATATATATGCAATTCATTAAAATGTTTTGTTTTTAATTAACTTCTGGGGTTTTATATATTATATTTTATCTGGAAATAATTCATGTGTTTGTTTTTAAGAAAATATAGTTTAAGGGACTAATTATGTACTACGTTACCAGTTTCTGAGAAACTTGCTTCTTGAAGTAGCCATTTCATCTTGTTTTACTTATTAGTATGTGTAACATAAATGCAACTTGATTTTCAACAGGAATAATCTCAATGAAAGCATCTCTACCTATCCAGGTCGCTTCAAAAAAACTTTGTTATTATAGATTGACTACCTATATTTGTAAGTATCTTACTTCATGACAAATTTTCAGATTTTTGAGTAAACTATTGCCAAAGAAGGTCTTGTAATTAGTAGTAAGTTCAGTTCTCTGTGATGCTGTTGTTATTTTGAACTCACCAAAATAAGTGTATGCAGTGCAAAGAAGTCCAAAATCCAGAATGATCTAAAAATCCAAACTTCCAGCAATTTTTGTGTGTGTGTGCGCGCTTAATATTTTTCACAATAAAACATGGAGTCCTAATTCTTAATTTCACTTTGCAATTGCACTAAATAAATTACCTCCATATTGAAGAAACAATTATTTATTAGCATAAATATGTATGAGCAATAATTGGGCTCCAAAGCCCTGTTTTTTCTTGGCATAAACCAAACATCAAAACATAAAATTCTACATCAAAATGTTGTTGGTTTTACGGGGTTCGTATGGTCCTTAAAAGTCCTTAAGTTTTTTGGAATCAATTTTTGGTCCTTAAAAGTTTTTAATTTCGGTCAAAATCGGCAGAAGGTCCTTAATTTTAATGATCTGAAATTTCTGTCTGTTTTTTCCATTGTCATTTTGAGTGTGAATTAGCATTTTGGAGGAATATTTTTCTCAATTAGCTGACAAATATTGTAATCTTTTGAATGGGTAAATGCGTTTATGGATTATAAATTGTTCCTATTTCTAATATAAATATTGGGATAGAGTTTCTGAGCAAGAAGTGCAACACAAGCATTTCGAAATGATTTCATTTTTTATAGTGAAGAGCTCTTAACTTTTCGCTTTTGGAGATATGAATTTTTTTGTTAAATTGCTCTAAATTTAGCAACATTTTTGCGATTTTAAGATAAGTTTCTATAGAAAATTTTTAATTCCAAGATCTGGAAATTTTTCGACGATTTTTTAGAACATTGATAAATTTCATTAAAATAATGGTAATATATTGTAATTACATTAAGAAATAACATTGGAATAAGGCATTTTTTTTATTTTTTGCTGTTGTATTATAAAGTTCCATTTTGGCCACTTATACAATATTTTAAATCTGAAAAATAAGCAAGGTCACTAGACACAAGCATAAAATATCAGAAATGCTTCTTATCTTATCATATGGACAGGCATTATAGAAAAGAATTGTTTATTAATAAAGAAATTGAAAACTGACAATTTAAACTATTCCTCTAATATGTCTTAATGCATCATAGGCACTAGGCATTTTCCCACCTGATACAATCTCTGTGGATTCTAAAATCTGCTGCCTGGTGCCTTTCTAAATTCTGCTTCCAATGCCTGTTCTAAATTCTAAAATTTTTACATTTCTCGATTTTTGTTGCTCGATGTGTTATTAAATTCTAAAAATTCTGTCACAATAGCTTTGTAAAAAAAAGACGCATAAATGTTTTGTTGAGTGTTGTTGCTACAAAACATAAATATTTTGTAGCTTTTAATGTATAATTATCCTAATATCGTTTAAGATTCAATGCCATAAATTACATGTATTTTAAACTGTGAAATTTTATTCGATTGTGATTTAATAACCTTACCGTATATATTTCATATTTCTTCTGAATAATCATATTACTAAAGAAATAAAATTAGCAGCTTTCTCTATACATTCTAAATGCATTTAGTGTTTTTAGAATAACAGAAATCTTTAATAAAATCCAAAAATTCTAAAATGGAAAGGAAATGTGGAAGAAAGAAACTGAATGCATTAAGAGAAAGGGAAATTATTCTTCAAAGATATGTACAGATATTATTATGTAGATTACCCAGTTGTTTACAATTTCAGCCTTTATTATAATTTTCCATTTCTATTTTCTCACCAGAATGCAAATCAGTTTTTAAACTGAGGTTTAAACTGTTGTTGCTACGAAACATAAATATTTTGTAGCTCTTAATGTATAATTATCCTAATATCGTTTAAGATTCAATGCCATAAATTACATGCATTTTAAACTGTGAAATTTTATTCGATTGTGATTTAATAGGGTCTTTTTTAACAAATATTGTTAAAAAATAAATAAAATTTAATAGTGCCCATGTAAATCCATAATGACTGAGGTTATCTAATACGTAATTTAATTACTTATAACCAGGGCTGTGGAGTCGGTAGAGAAAATGACCAACTCAGACTCCCGGAATTTTAACTCCGACTCCTTCATATATATGTGAACATATACACATGGGCACAGCTTATTTTTTTATTATAAAAGAAGTAATAGATGCTACAGAAAAAAAAAAATTGATGCTTAGCAAATTTTTTATATTAATTAGCATTTATTATGAAATGGAAAAACTGGCATTAGTAATTTCTAAGAATCAGTAAAACTTAAACTATATTATCTGAGTTACAACCCCTGGAACTCTACAAGAAACTATGACACTAACTGCGTCAGACAGAGCCCAGATAACTTTCTAAACTTGCAAACTGGGCTTACGTCAGGTCTTTTAGGTTTGTTCTGATCAGCAGATCTCTCTTTAGGCAAGCAGGAGCGGTGACAATAGCCAATCTTTTGTTTTGAATTATGCTGATTGTGATTTTACTTTATGCTGCTTGACATAAGATCTACTTACTAAACCCCTAAACTGAGCAAGTATGTGACAAAATAAGACATTAACAAAAATCAACGTAAAGCTAACTGTTAGAAAATCTAAATAAAATGTCACTTTTCTTCTTTCAAATATATCCAATTATTATGAGTGTAAAATATTTAATGCTACTTGATAAATTTTTATTAATAATTATGTTAATTATGTTTAATAATAATGCATCCGACTTATGAATCTGTTTTATTTTTAGAATGGTATTACAAAAGTGAAGTTCAGCATAGATAATATTTTTAATTGAATTTATTCAGTTCCCAATTGCTTATAGGTCCTTAATTTTTTCATTAATGGTCCTTAAAAGTACTTAATTTTCGTGTGCAGAAATGTGTACGAACCCTGTTTTATCTCCGTTGAGTAACTTATATCCCTGACACCAATCTGATGAATCATTAATTAATTATTTATTTATTTTATTTATTATTATTATTTTTTTCTTTCATCATCGCATGACTCGCAACACCTGGCAGCTTAAATGACTTGTGTAACTATATATATATATATATATACAGTACAAAGTCCGAAATACGGATTCGTTGGGACTTCAGCGATTCCGGATTTGGGATTTTTCCAGATATTAGATCATCAATTTAAATCTGGTAAGATGGCATGCAGAAATTATACAATTAAAAATATGAAATCGTAATTTATGAAATAAAGAACAGTTATGATCTAAAGGATATTACAAAAAAAGCTTAATATGTATTTGCTTACTTTCTTAAACATTTCCTTCAATGTAGGTTGTTTGTTTAAGTTGCTTCCACATAAAATTTTAAATGTTTCTTTTTCTTTTTTCTTATGTAATATAACAGTTGACCTTCCAATGCCATACCTCCTCGCATAATTTTGAGACGGATATGCCTTTATCCATTTTTTTGCAGAAATTTTACTTTTGTTTAATAGACATCGAAACATGGTTTCGCTTTGTAGATCCTTTGGCAGCTCCAAAATTGGAAACTCTTTTCAACTCGATCGAAAATTTAAGCTTAGCTTTTATTAAACTGCCGTAATAATAACAGTCTGCAAAAAATAATAAGCTGGATCAAATTAGAAGATTAGGGAGCAGCATTGTCTACTTCATTAACTGAAATGCCTTAGAATCAATAAAGATAATTTTAGCCTAGCTTAATAGCGTCCGTTATATGTTATTGGCTGTGTATCACAATATTGGCGAAAGCCATGTTGTTTTGCTAAATTTTTTCTTGCTCCTATTGCATACTGAATTAAGCCTGAATTGTATTAGTTTAGTTATTTACTATACTTACGTTTATTTCTTGCACATGTTTGAAACTAATATGAGTCCTGAATAAATAAACTGTCACATATACTTAAGGCTTTATCTCGGGTCGGCAGTAGATACCGCCTGGTGCAATCTGTATGGGTCATAATTTTTTTTTTAAGGTCTAATTTTCTCCGTGCCTAAACTTTGGATCCCAGTGCTTTCCCTAAACCATAAAAAACGTCTCATCCCGTAATTTTGCCACTCAGTGCTTACCCAAATTCCAAAAATTTTGTCTTCCCTAAATTCTGCCGTCCAGTGCCGATATATTCTGCCGCCGCTTCTGGGTTTATGGTGAATGACATATCAGTTATGGAACTACTCTGATATGCGCCCTCAAGTCACCGAATTTCTCGCCAAATATTTTTGGCGAGAAACTTTACGCTGCCATATTACTATCTAAATTTTTTGTCTACATTTTGAACTTTTAGCCTAAAATGTCTCCAAAAACGCGGTTTTCGCACATGCAAAAACTACGTTTTGAACACACAATTTAGCTAAAAATCCGAAACAAAAACAAAAAATTTAGATAACGAAAACGTAAAGTTTCTAACCAAAAATATTTGACAAAAATCCATGTACACAGCGACATGTTTTAACTTAAATCTACGAATTGCACAATGTAGGCAACGAACGAATCTACAAACTACGCACACCTCACTTTAATAAATTAACGTAACAACAATAAATTTCAAAGAATATCATGTACACAGCATCCTGTTTAAACTTAAAAAAAATTCTACGAATTGCACTATTTAGGCAAGGAAGGAATCTACGATCTACGTACTCCTCGCTTTAATAAAATAACATAACAACAACAAGTTTCAAATAATACCATGTACTGTTTTAACTTTAAAAAACATCTACGAATTGTACAGTCTAGACACTAAACAACAAAATAAACTAAAATAAATTTCAAACAATTTGAAAAAAACAACAATAACGAAGAACCAATGAACATAACATTCTACAAAATAAGAACAAGAATAAAATAAAATGCACTTACCATGAATTAATGCGTTTTCGAATAGCAGAAATATAAATTTCATACTGCCTTTAACATGCCGCCATGTAACCACTATCGTATTTACATAACAGCCAGACACACTATCCAGAAAATTTATACTATGGTTCACAAATAAATAAAATCACAAATCCCTACTTCTATCATGCACTGCCATTAAAAATAATCTCCCAGACCCTCTTTCCACACTTCCAAATACCCACTACCCCTCAACAGTATAGCCACAATCATATTTCCTTTCGCCGAACTTCAATTCAACAACTACCATTTTATCTTTCCCTCCGATCTTCTCCAACACAGAGGCGAACCAACGAGCTCCAGCGAAAGATTTTTCAACGTCAACAGGGTTGCCATAGAACACACAATCGCGCCAAAAACCAGCGCAGAACATATATCGCCACATTTGGTGAAATTAGGGCGTATATTAGAGTTGTACCTCAGTTATTCTTAATTAAAATAGCACTAAATGTAATCATTTGGCCTATGAGTTTCATTAAAAAATATCTGTTTTTAGCGTATGAAAAGAAATTTTTGTTGAATTTTTCCTTGTCAACATTTCTTAGAGCATTTAAAAATCTATAACCATCACTAAGCATAATGTTAGCATAAAAGGTTTCCATATTCTTGTTTTTCAATAACTAATATAAAAAAGTTTAGACATCACTGCATGAGTTATTACTGAAGCTGTCATGTATTGATAAATATGCAATGATGAAAGCAAAATATAATAAATAATGACTCGCCAGGTCGGCATCAGGAATATAAAATAGGTGAATGTTTTGGTTTGAGCTGTACGCCAAGCAGATACTCAGCTACAGAACCAAATTATTAATTCGCAAATTTATGCTTACATGATTGTTTTTTCGTAATGAGGTATTTTATTTAGAGCCTAAGTGAAATTAAGAATCGGAATTTTTAAGTGAAAGTCTCCACATGTTTAATTATAGAAGGAAAAATCAAATGCATGTGCAATGATGCATTTAAAAAAGAATTGTTTGTGGCTTTGAGGTCCAGATTTTAGATCATTCCGGATAATGTACGTCCAGATATCGGACTTTGTACTGTATATACAATTGGATTTCCAAAAACCATGGTAACCTTTTATGTTAACATTATGCTTACTGATGATTACAGAGTTCAGCTAACTGCGCATTGAAATGTTGAGTGTATTGATGACTAAAATTTAACAGTATATACTTCAGCTAACCTTTCAGCAAAATGTTATGTTGATGAGAAGAAATTTAACATAAATTTCTTTCCATGTGCCCCAAAAAAATTTGTAAATGACACTCATATGTCAAAAAGTTACACTTAATGCTATTTGAAGTGAAAATAGCTTACTTGTCATTCAGATAAACCCCGGACTGGTATGGCTATAGCGGGTGGCAGAATTTAAAAAACGTTTTTAAAACACATAGAAGAGCACCAAGCAACTTAGAATTTAAGGAAGGCACTGAGATATAACATTTTTTAATTTAGAAAAGCTATTGGCAACAGAATTTAAAACACGCAGTGACTGCACTGGGTGGCAGTAGTGCAGGGCCCTGGATTAGCATTAGGTATATGTGGGAATTTATTTATTAGGGTCTCAGGTAAGCCTTAAGCATGTGCCTTCCTTATAGACATAAGTATAATAAATAGCATAACTACGAGTATTTTAATTCAGGTTTAACTTTATCTGTGTGTGATAGAAGGTAGACAAAATTTAGCAGAATGATATGTTCTTAGTCACCTATCTCATGATGCATTTCCAATAGTGTATAATATATGGTAGTTAAGCTTTATGCTCATCACCTCAAGTTTGAAAGTTTCAGTGCAAGCAAAAAGTAAAATTTTCTAGTTAATGGAATTTTGTGATATATCACCAATAATGTATGGCGGATCGCCCCATATTTGAAAGTTTTCATATATCACAAACAAAAAGTGGAATTTTCCAGTTAATGGAGTTTGTGAAGAAATGAGGAAAAGGATAAATAAATGAAGATAGTATGACAGAAGATTTTCATTGTGATGGGAATGCCTTAATTGTCAATCATTTAACAGATGCCAAAATCTGTAATATGGTTCTAAATTCAGAAAGTGACAAAGAGGCTGTTGGAAGCGAGTAAATTTTGATTGACGGTTTAGTGGGAATTTTTGACATGGAAATTACAGGACATAAAGATTGAAACTTTATAATTGAACAAGAAATTATGTCTATCTATAGAATGAAAAAAAAAAAAAGTATTAGCACAAAAAAAGCAACTTAAACAACTTACAGGAAAAGACATGTTTAATAAAGTTTTTTTTTTTTTTTTTTGTGTGTGTGTGTGTGTGTAAATTTTGGTTTCCTTAAGGTAATGCTTCATTGTTTTGTAAACCACTATTCATATTTTTAATTTCATAATTTCTACATGTTATCTAACTATATTTAAATCGATGATCCATACTTGAGATTTTGCAGTATGAAAAAAAAAGTATTAGCACAAAAATAGCAACTTAAACAACTTACAGGAAAAGATACTGCAAAATCTCAAGTATGGAATCGTCAAAATCCTGATGAGTCTGGATCTTGGACTTTGTACTGTATCCTAGGTAATCATAAAATAATATCAGATGTTCAAAGCCATGTAGTAAGTAATGTATTGGATAAAATATAATGAAATTTTGTGGATTACACTGTGAAATATGTCGTTCCAGTTTCTTAGATATAAAAAGAAATTGCCTTCATGTAAAGTTTTGGCATTATGAAAGTGTAGTATGAGTGAATAATTGTGAAATGAGGTACCATGCACCAAATTTTAACAATACAAGGCAATATTTATTGTTCAGTACAAATAAAATTCAATGTGAACATCATTACAGTGTTCCATGAAATGAATGTGTTGGATGGTGTTTTCCGCAGTGGCTTTGATTTTTTTAACTCGTAATGTTATTCAGTTGATTTGTGATATTAAGAACAAAGCTTAAGCTACACTTTTAAGAATTCCTGCACAGCATTAAGTCATAAAGATTAAAGCTAAACAATCTTCATGGCCATGTCATGGGAAATGCATAGCTGATGATTCTGATAGCAAAGAAATGTTGATGCAAATTTATTATTTATTTTTCTACCTGAAACTGATGCAGGATGTTGCACCATCACTGATGAAGATTGAAGAATCAAGAATACTCTGATTGGTTGTAGTACTATAAATTTCTGGGGCATGTTGGCAAACCTTCTCTCATTGATAGAACAGGTCATCATGCACTTAGCAAATCTCTTCCTAAAAATGAGTACTGAGGGTGAAGAATGCCATAAGGATGTACTACACTGTGATTTATGGCAAGTGGGGAGAGTTCTGCAGACATATGTGAGGATTAGTTGCAGGCCAAATGTAGCAGATAGTATGCATTAATATTATCATTCAAATGCAAGTTTGCTTCATCATTGCATGTAATCTATCACGTAATAGATGCATGAAGTTGAAGATGTGTGACACAACTATAATACACACTAGCAATATCAAAGAAAACTTGATTTGGATGGTCACAGAATAGGTGCATTTTGTAAACAGGACATATTTTATAGGAGAAAAGTTTTAATAACTGACACAGAATTTGGATTAAGTGTGGAATATTTATATTTGAGATATTGTTTGTGCATTGCTGAAATCTTTGCATTCATTTCTTATGATGCAGAACAATAGTTTCAACTTCTTTAATTTGCTGCCGACTGATCACTTTGCATCACTGGCATGGTTAATTTATAGAATTCCAGTAGTTTCAACCTGTTAAATCAAAATTTCCCCAGTTGGCAAATTTTGGTACTATTTATTTGAGCAAATTTAAACTCCATTTTCCACCATTATACATTCACAAAATTTTGTTATGTTTCATCCAGGAAATTACTATCTCGGCTGTGAACAACACCTCATGTTATTTTGTTGTCACCTGGTGTATATACAATTCCGTAAAATGGCTATGAAAAAGTAGCATACTAACTTAGGAAAACTTTTTCGAAACATATAGAGATACAAAATGAAGTCAAATGAGAAGGCTTTATTCAATTAAACACAAAATTATATTTGTCCAAAGATGTACTTCCAGAAAAGGTACACAAGCATCATTACAAGCTAGTTTCTGGCTGCTAGCAATACAGCAGTATTATATTCATGGTAGAAAAATAAGTAACAAAGAAAAAACATGGAATAAAACAAAAACTGTTTAAGGGGTATGCATGGAATTAATCCAAGAGGTTGGTGGGGCATTACTAGACCACACAGAGAGTAATAAAACAGACATAAAAAAAAAAAAAAAAAAAAAAAAAAACATGTATTATGACCATCTCATCATGAAAGATCAAATGGTACGGAAGAATGTGCAATGGGAACATCACGCTAATAACAAATATGCTTTAGCTGAAATGCATGCTTCAACGACGAAGCAAGCTGGCAATAGTGTTGATCACTTGTTGTGGCAGTAGTGCCCATTCCTGCAGTGGCATATATTGGAGCTTGTGGTGGTGGTGGGTAAGTGCTAGTACACAGCGACCTGCTATCGACCGTTCAGACATGCTGTATGGAATTCAGGTTCAGTGATCTAGCAGGCCAAAGCAGATGTGGAATGAATTTCATTATCCAGATAACTGCGCACCACCCAAGCTGTATGCGGGTGGGCATTATCGCCCATAAATTTTGCATTGGTACCTATTGCAGCGATAAAAGGATGCACGAGAGGGTGTAAAATTTCATTGTGATATTCGATGGTTGTGACAGAACTACCAGGAATCGTGTAGAGGTTGTAGTGTCCATTTATTGCTGTCCCAACCAATAAAAGCAAGCCTCTTTTTCTGCAATGTCTTTTTTTTATGATGTTTGGCACCCAATAATGTGTCCCTTGCTCTCACCATATCATTGCACTTTGGGAATCATTCTAGATGTTAAACCGAGATTCATCTGTAAAGAGTACATGACCTCAATGCTCTGGTGTCCAAATGCGATGTTCACAGGCACATTTCAGCCATGCTTTGGCATACGATGGAGACAAAGGAATAGTATTTGTTGTTTATTTCTTCAGCCCAAGTATTATTTGACTATCTTCGACATTAGTGTAGAAAAGAAAATATGCCAGTTTAAAATAACATCATGTGTTACTGCATTTTTATTGAAATAAATATCATTTTCATCTAGTTTAACATCATTCTTACATTTTATAATTAGAACCTTTCAAAAGTAGGCGAAGTAGCATTATTAGTCTGGCCTAGATTTTCAGTAAAATTAATATTAATTTTAAGAATTATCCAGTATAGGTTTCTCTTCAAAAAAAAAAAAAAAAAAAAAAACTATTTCAGTGAATGGGAGGAATGCAAAGATTTTACATTGAATGCAGTAGGCGGAGCAAAATTTAAAACAAATGTAGCATGATATGTTGAGGACTGTAGTAATAAAGCGTTGCAAAATAAGATATTTGAGTTTTGAAAGCACAAGGAAAAACTAGATTAGAATTAATATCATTAAATAAAGGAGATAAAATTTTGTAAATATGAAAAGCTGCAAGGAGATCCAGTTCTTCAGCTCAAGAAACTTTATACATAATTTTTGTAGACCTGAATTCAGAATTGTGATTAAGTTTCCAACCATGATTAGCTGTTGAAGATTTGTTTATTTCAGCATTTCAGACAAGATTTATATTCCTTGATGCAAAATTTTAGTATTTTTTTAGTTTGACCAATGTATATCAAAACCACACCAATAAGATTTGCTATAAATTCCCCAAGAATTAAAGTCAGAGGTGGAATCTTTAAGAATGAAACAGGGAAGCTATAGATGATGTATAGACTTTCCTAAAAACGTTGTTTGAGAGGCACATATAGCACAAATAAGGATCCACTGTTATACATTAAGCTATCATTGACTCAGCCTAAGCTCCAGTGGATAGAATCTCACTTTTCTCTTTCAGTGCTATCAACCTCATAAGAATACTGGTGAAATGAATTGTCCCCATTCTACAAAGAATGAATATCCCAAGAATTCTAGTCATGAATATCCCAAGTTTTATCTGAAACCAAATTCAGCAAAATAAAACAAATTACAACACCAACAAGTCTTTATGGAGACTATCACTATTAATAGCACTGAACCTGAACAAGCTTTCAGCTCAATGAACAATATTTGTATAGCAACAAAATCTATTATTTGTACAATATTTCAGGTTTTATGACCAGTCTCTCACTGCATGAATTAGATTGGATTTTTCTTAAATAGTAAAATGTTCATAACTTTTTAGATTTTATATGAATCTAGATTTCAAGAATCTGAGCAAATTAAAAATTAATAGTATTTTTCCCTTTTTCGATTATTACAAAATGTGGGGCAGAAATATGATTTGGTTATTATTTTATTTGTTATATCATGGATATACTGAAATTCTAGGATTGTAATTAAGGGTTATTTATGAGAATAGCCAAAGCAACAAAATTACATATTAGAAAATATTAATTATATTTTGAAATTACACCATTATAGAACAAAGGTGTAAAAAAATTTTTTTTTCAGTGTAATTCTCTTGGCGAATTTCTTCATAGGATATCAGTACCCCAGCAATACATAGGTAGTAGATTACAATTTATACTGCTTAAAATGCTGATATTTGCAATATCTGTTATGCATGTAGTTTCATAGTGAATGAAGTGTTTTTAGAATACATTCAGCAATAAGTTTTAGGGGGCTGACATGAGCACTTTGCATGCCCTTTGTTCTTTTTGTTTGCTTATTTATTTATCCCAAGAAAAACACTTCTTGTCTTTCGTAATCATACTTTGATGTATGGTAGTCTTCCTTCCTGAGAACATCATCTGGTTTCCTTGACATTTGTTCAAATAAAAGTAGTGTTTTTTTTTTTTTTTTTTTTTTTTTTTTAAATAATGGAAAAAGCTGCAATGTTTTATAATAGCTGATGAATCAACAATATGATCAAAATTATTTTATTTGTTTAGCTACAGATTAAGCTTTTAGCACCATGGAAATTTTTAGGCATCTTTTGGAGCTAGAAAGAGCTATTACTAAATATATGGATATTTTTATAATTGATGCTTTAAATTCATATAGATTTTCTGAAAACTGTTTGAGTAATCATTTAATTGTAACTAATTCAATATGAGAAAGAATTTTTGAAGCTGCAGTCAAACTTCTACAAATATTTCCTAACATTCTACTTTGACTTTTCATAGCTATTCATTTATAATTAGCATTAGACAGTTTGATGAAAGACATTAATGAAATTAGTAATTCTGAAATATTAACTTGTTATTATATGCTGTTTTTTTTTCCTAATCCCCCCAAAATCAATGAGAATGAGTGAAGATCTAGGTGTCAAAATATTAAAAATCATCTGTGGATTTGGAACACAACAGGCAGCATGTAGCTTGCAAATAGCTCTTTTTTGATGTGAAGATACTACCAAGATTTATGGCAGTGTTTTGCATCGAACAGTAAGTTTTTTTTTTTTTTTTTTTTTTAACTAACTTTAAATTTGGAATTTTTAAAAAGACCTGCCTTGATTGATACTACGGGAATTATAATATCTATTGCAAGTTTTACAAATTCGTGATATAAGCATTATAAAAGCTAATTTCTTAACCATAAGAAAAATAATATTAGTAATTTAAAAAATATTATGAATAAAAATTAGTTGTATATTAAACCCAATGGAATTTGAAGGATTAACAATTGAAATCAAGAATTAAATTCTACATCCCCCCCCCAAAAAAAATAGTAAACTCTCTGGCAGTGTTTTTGAAATTATAAAAATTAAAAGTAATTATAAAAAGGAAAATGTTGGAAGAATTAACGGTGGTTTTGAATGTATTAACTGAGGCAGCTTTAACTGGAAATCTACATAAAAAATTAATAGTGTTGAAATAACTACTTCTTAAGTTTCTGGTATGACAGCTGATGTATGTGCAGGAATGAGACAGGAGAAGGGTTAAAAAAACCTTTTATTAAAACTGTTTAAAATTCACAATGTGTCGACTTGACACTAACAAGCTATGCTTCACTCGGGTGGTAACTCAACTAACAAGAACTAAACTAAAAATTCAAAGATATCAACAAGCAGTAGAGTTTTTCTACAAGGCTCGGATAATCCTGTTACCTAAAACCATGTCGACATACTGTTACGGCACTTTAGCCAGCAGTATTTAAATCTTTTTTCATCAAGGTAGAGTATTTGCATTCCTTCATGCATGCTACCAAATTGAAATATTCTGGCATTGACAATTAGGGGAATGAAGGCTTATAGGAAAGTGTAAACTTAACTGGTTAGCCAAAATAAATATAAATCCCTACAGTGTAAAGAAAGCAGAGTCTTTAAGGAGTCTATCACTATTTAAGCACTGAAGCAACAATGAACAATATTTCTACAGCAGTGAGAGCTCTGGTTGTGCAACGTATTGCAGATTTGGTGACAATATCTTTAAAAGGAAAATATTTAACAGAATTTTGAAGGCCTAGACTTTTAAAAATGTTTCTGGAAAATCATTGCTTAGCTAACTAACCTTTTTGAAGATCATTGATGTGAAAGAAGAGGAAAAGAGTGTGTCGTAACTTCTGACGGAAAGTGTGTTGCAAAATTAAATTTGCTCATTATATTATGATTTTTTTTCTGGTGGGGGGAATAGATGGGTTTATGTACAGCTTTTGTATTTTTTGTTTTTGTAAAAAGTAAAGCATTTCATTATAATTTAATGTTTTGTATTTATAAAGTGTAAGCCTTTTGTAAAAATTTTCATAACTCACTACTGTGTGCAGCTAACAAAAAACACCCAGTGATAGTAAGTTGACTACTGGAACTGTTCTTCAGACTGTTTGTATAGCATATGTCTGAGAGTCTTCTATATGTAATCTGAAAAACAGTTGCTTTTCTATGCAGATTTTTTTTATTATCTATTCTGTAATCTATCAGAAGTAATAACTCTTCAGAGTTTGGTGCAGTATGCATAGTGTTTGCTTTTGTTACATCAGTATAAATATTAAAAGACTTTTACAACAAAGTCAGGTCAGTGGTTATCTTAGGCGGCGCTCAGTATAATTATTAAGCTGATCTACAAACACTAGCTTACTTATAAACGGGGGTACTTATTTATTTCAAATGGCGCACACATGTTGTTGATTCATGAAAGAGAAATATGTGGGAGGGGTAGATTCTATCTGTAAAAGCACACCTGAAAATTATATTTAATAAATTTTTTAAACTAGAATTTTATTGTAGTGAATCATTCTATATGCATTCTAATTTAAACTTTTTTTATAACTAGTGCTATATATATCAGCAAATCTTCAGTTTCTCTCCTTTTAAAGAAGTCATGCCTCTGTGTAGAGAATCATCTTAATTTTTCACTTTTTTTTAAAATTAATTTAAATGTCACTGTTTTAGAATCTATAATTTTGCTGATTAAAAAAGAGATAAGCTAGATTTGAAAGTTTTGTGATGCCTGAGGTTTTCCTCTAGAATCAGTGCCTGGGTAAATTTGAAATTTTAATTTTGTAATCAATGCCCTATCATATCAGTTTGAAGGTTCTAATTTTATTCTAGTATTAGTTCTTTTTTATTAAAAATGTTTTTACATTCAGAGTAGGTGTACGTTGGTTTTCAATACAGTTAATCTTGAAAGTTTTGATGAACTGAGAATGTTAACTTAGAAGCAGGGTCCAGAGAATTTTAGAAAAAAATATGTGTATTTATGTTAGAACAAAAGTAATAATATACATTTAAATGATGCAGTTTTAAAAAGAATAATCTTCCTGAAATAAGATGATAGAACATTTCTTAAAACATGCTGACATATACCTTAATGTGCATAAAGAATTTGTCATTTTAATAAGGATATACATACAGTGCAACTTCAGTATCCATTCTACATTCTTGGACATGTACCAAACAAACTTTTCCAATAACAAATAAAGGGAAAATAATTAATCCATTCTTATACAAAAATCCTGTTTGATACTGTATTTAAATGAAGAATTGGATATAATACTTTACATATAGTGGCTCGAAGTTGTTTTCGGACACTTGTGCTTCCCAGCTTTTTCATATTTTTTTAAAAACCTGCTTGGTTTCAAAAAAGTTATTCAAAACATTTTTGGTTAAAAAAAATAACTGTAATGTCCTGAACTTCTAAATGTCCTGAAAATGAATTCACCTGAGTATTCGGACACTTTGAACAAGAAGTTTATATTTAATAAAAAAATGAAAATAATGGGACATTTAATATTTTGTTGGATATTCTTGAGCTCAAATTACACTTTTGATGTATTTGGCATGGATTCAAGTAATGTTTTACATGTAAGAATGTTCTATTTTGTACTATTCTTCTGTTAGAATTGCATAACTCATTCCATATGTGTTCAATAAGATTTAAGACTGGACACAATGGTGGAACTTTGGCAATTTCGAGATTGCTGTATAATAACCTCAAGGAAGCATTTAATGTTATATGTTTAGGATCGTTATGCTGATAGAACCTGAATGTTCTTCCCCATGCTTTCAGTTTTTCATTAAGAACCTTTATATATTTATACTCATCAATATAATTTTCTATAAAATGTAAAATTGTTTTAATATGATAAATCCTTACTTACCATGGATATTTTTTTAACACTAGGCGTATTTTTCTTGTTGACGAAGAATTTTCTTCTTGATGATAATCCTCTGTATCCACATGCTTCAGTAATTCTTCTAACAGTTTATAGGTTAGCTTTAAGTGTAAATTATTCTTCTAAGTTGATTGTAAATATCTGGTCTTGGTTTGATCATTCATAGAATAAATCTTCGATTCCTTCATATAAGCTTGAAATGTGATCCAGACTCCATTGCAATTTCAACAGTTCCACACAGTTTCCATCGTTTCATAACACATGAAAATAGTTGAATGCTTTACAGCTAGCATTATTTTATATTTCAAATACTTTTTACAATCTTTAAAATGATGAATAGTTAAATTTCTAACAGAAATTATACTTCATTTGTAGCTTCCTAGCATGTTCATTTAGGTGTAGAATTGCTAAATAATTTCCAAATGCAGACAGTAATAATTCTTTTGATGTATTTTTATTTAAAAAAAAAATTATAAAAAGAAATTTCATCCATCAAAACATCTCAATAAATGTTTCACATGTCTGAATTGATTCACGTGAGTTGCCTACTAATGTGTTTTGAATAAATTATTTTTAATTTTAACGTAAAGAAGAAAAAAAAATGCATTAGGAAAAAAAATTAGAATCTATGTTTCAATAGTTATAACAAGATCTAAGCAAAAAAATATAAAAAAACTACAAGTGTTCGAAAACAAATGTGAGCAACTGTAAATGCTTTTCTGTTATCCAGATCAAAAATAAGTTTTCCACATGCTCTAACATCTCGAATCTTTAATTGGTAGTTAATTTCATCCCCTTCACAACACTAGTTGATTTAATAGTGTCTTTGTTTTCCACAATTGTATACATCATTGTCCTTGCCGTGCAGTGTGTAATAGCCCAAGTCCCAGATATGCATGTCATCTACATACTTTTCAACAGTCTTTCTCTCTTTTTTTTTTTTTTTTTTTTTTTTTATGATTTTAATAATTTTTTTTTCATTGCTTGATTACTTTCATTAACTTTCCTAAAACTCATTGTTAATGAATTTACAAAAAAATTACATGAAAAACACAAAATCACTTGAAAATTCAGAGTAATAGGGTTGGTTCTTTATTGAATATTAGCAATAGGTGTACTGATGCTCATGGGCAGTTGTAGCATTGTCTTGAAAGAAGCAAAATGTAATGTGTGCACTTGTGACTCGACAAACTTGAGTCATATTCCAAACAAAAATTTTTGCATCCAAACAGAAGACACACAAAATTAGATGTATATCAAGGTACCTCTATATTTCATAACTAGTTATTATGATAGTGTGAAATATGCATCTGTTTTTTGCTTCATTAAAAAGTTGTCAGAGTAAAGGAAAAGATTTTCCTATATAAGTGATCGATTTCACCTGAAGTTATTAAATGTTTTCAATGTGAATAATTCTCTTTTAGCTTATGCATAATTAAGAAATTATTGTGTATGGTTACAATGGTAGAAGATGTTAATGAAATGGAGGAAGTAATGTGGATGTTGTTCAGATGGGGGGGGGACATTCTCTGTGTATCTTAGACACATGTGAAATTTGTAACTTTTTTCTGTTTAGTTTAAAGCAATTAACACAAAAAATTGGTGACTCACCATTTCAAAATCTGAAATGAAAGTCCCCCTCCCAATTAGTCTTCCTATCAAGTTCCAAAAATCTTTTTCCATTTTGTATTGAATTTGTAAGAATTGTAGCCTTATTTTGAAAGGAAAGGAATATTAATTTTTTATGTCTCTTTTAATTTAGTTTTATTTTAAAAAGTTGTGCCTCATTAATAGAAAATTGGTTCCAGATTTTGAATAGATTTGTAATTTAAAATTAAGCTATCTTAATAATTGGAAATTAAAATATACTGTATGTCTTGAGATATTTTGGGGAAGAGATGTGTAATTTAACTTTGCTTTTATTCATAGTGGAATTATTTAGTTTTATAAATCTATTTTATACCCTTAATAACATAATCATGCTTACATATGCTCTCTGATCTAATTTTCTATAATTTCTAATTTTTGTAGCTTCTCCTTTTGTATTAAAAAAAAAAACTAATTTTGGAAATATGCTATTAATAATTAATACATTCCTTTTAATTTATATTTTATAACACAAAGTAAGTATATTGTCTTTTATAGTCATAAACCATATTCTGAAAATACTGTGTCATACAATTAAATTATTTAAAAAAATACGAGTTAATGTACTGGAAATCTGTTAATTTCAAAAGTGAAAAATTTTGTGAATATTTTTAAAAATCTATATAGTATTTTCTGTCATATGTAATATATGATAAATTTCTAAAAGAACCATCTAGCTGTTTTATTTTTGTAAAAATTAACACTTTAATATATTGTAAAACTATTCACACAGCTGGAGTTTTTCATTATGAAATTCTTTAACCTTGCAAGCATATAAACCGTAATTTTAGCATTTTTGAAACATAGTAGCTAAAATCACATAGTTATATATTAAAGTTTTAGTAATTTTTAAATATTTTTTTAATTCAGGTTATCTAAATTAAAAGCTGGTGATCGCGGGATGAGGTCTTAGAACCTTAGAGTTTTCAGAGTTGCATATGGATCTGACATTTTGTTTATGGTCAATAATGCTTGTCCACATTGAAGTAACCTCGTATTGACAAATTATTTAAAAGTAAAGACATTGAGCAAATACCATGGCCAGCAATATTTTCTGATTTTAATATTATAAGGAATGAAACTGGCATGGGAAAGCTGAGCTGCATGGAAACATTCTCCTGGTAGAGATGTAAATGCCCTGAAGACTGCGTAGCTGGAGTTGTGAAACTAAGTTTGTCAATTTGTGGTTAACAGTGTTATTGACAGCATAAAAACATGTGATACATGCGTACAAGTCGAGGGAAATCACATTTCATATAACATTCAGAAGCTGCCATCAGAATGTTTTCTGAATTATTCTCCCCCTCCACTCCCCATGATTTCTCCTTGTTATTACCATTTTTATTATTTCATGCTACAGTTCTGTATGTGTTATCCCCCCCAAATTCTCCTTGTAATATATCATTTTTATTGCTTCATGCTACAGTTTTATCTCGTATGCAGGGAGCTCTTGAATTTTTTCCCTTTTGTATTTATGCTATGTATATGACGTTATGTGTCATTCCACACAAATTTATAAAATTATAATTCTCAGTTTCTAAGAAATCCATGATTCATGCATGTAAAGATCATTTTGGACATTAGTACATTACATTTTCTTCAAAAAATAGTGTGCTTTCTATATATTTCCATGTAAAAAATCATATCCGTTAAAAAAAAAAAAAAAAAAAAAGTTATTGATTCTTCAAAAAATTTAATACAAATTAAAGAACTCTTTGGTTCTTTCTTAGCATAAATTAGCAGCTGAATTGTCAAACATGGATGCTTATATTGAGAGACATCAAGAAAAGTATATAGCTAATGCCAAATAAGCCACATTGTGATTTTTTTTTTTTTTTTTCCAATGGAATTACTTCATCCAACGTGGATAAAAAAATCCACTATTAGAAAGATTCAGAGAATTTAATTTAAGGATGTCCATATAAGGTAGTAACAGTTTTAAGTAGTTTCCATAGTTATTTTTTTTAAATATTAATAGAAATTTAAGAAATATCTTTACTGTATATGTAATTGGAGTTTTTTGTGTGTTAAGAAATTATAATTTATGGTTATAAAAGATCCTTAACTCAATTGTCTAAATAGCAGTTAAAGATTTATATTGCTTGAAAAGTAATAGAGCATTATTTGATCAGAACAAAATATTTAAAGTAAATTAAAAAGTGTTGTTTTATTGTTAATAACTGTGTTGTCATATTATATTTATTCTTGCGATATTGCGGGCAGGTAAAAGAAAAGTACCGAAAATACATCGCTTATTCTATTCAACAGTTCGGTTAAAATGATCGAGCTTATAGAATATTTTTTTAACTAATGTAAAGCAATCAAATAAGGTCAAAATGGATTATAAAAATTACCAAGTGGAGTTAAGTCACCAAATAGATTAGTTTTGATTTCAGTCGACCATTTAAAAATTTGGTTTACGTAAAATTTGAACAACTTTATCGATTGTGAGCAATCAGACATAAGTTTTTCTTTTTCTTGAGAAAAAAAAATAAAACCACAGATTTTTTTCCTTTACTGTTGGGAAATCCCCCTGAAGTCCCACTACAGCTTTTTTTTTTTTTTTTCCTTAATTTAAAATTTTGTTATGTTCTCTTCCAGTTAGGAATGCTTTCCGACTGTTAAGATTAAGGGCGCAGCAAATGTCAAATAATTTCCAAAAACGTTGTGCACAATTTATAAATGAAAAGTTTATTACAAACTTTTGCAATTTCCAAATTATTAATTTCAAAATATCTATTTATTTGTTTTTTGATATTTTCATATTAAATTAGGTAAATCGTATTGTTTTGAAAGAAATTTTGTCTCGTTTAATGTTATCAGTATAGCCGAGGACAAGTGTGATCATATTGAGCGGTACCAGCTACAGTAGTTTAGAACTGCTGATGTAGCGTCATAATTTGTGAACACTTTTGGCTCAATAGATGGCGCAACAGCTGATGCTTCTCTCTTGAAGTTGGAAACGTTCTTACATAGATGGTTTGCTAACAATTTTGAGTTCACAGTAGTTTATATTGCTCATCTTGGACTTTATAGTCATGAGAAAAGAGCTGCTAAAGTCTGCAAATAAATATATTTGGATTGTAATGAATTTTTACAAAGCATTTAGCATTTTGGGATTTTCCAGAATTTCAAAATGGTACTTTCCAAGCCCGGAATTGCACAATAATAAAAGAATAAATGCATGTGAATTTTAATTTGCATGCCTTTCTCGGTTTATGAATGTTTTCCGTTTATACACTCTTTTGCAAAAAAATCGAAGCTCCAAGAAGGACTTTTGCGATCGTGACGAAATTTGGTATGCAAAAACATCTTGATCAAACATTAAAATGATCAAAGTTTCAAGGCAAATGAACAGAAATTGCGATCATAGCACGCATTTCTAGTGCGCAATTCGCAAAGTATAAAACCAGTAACAGAGGAGAAAAATTTATCTTTTTTTGTTGCTGCCATTGTAATTCCATAAAGATGCCATTACGACGATATCGAAGACCTTACAGACAACTAAACAACTTCGAACGTGGTCGCATTGTAGGGTTGCGTGGTCACAGGACTAGCTCATAGAGCGTTTCCCCCTGAAACATGCAGTGAGGAGTGATGACGTAGCAATGATGCCACCGAGCGCGGAGATGCAATTGACAACATAGAAATTAGCGTTTTAAATTTGAAGAACCAGCGTTTAAAATGAGCTGTGTGTGAAAGATAGCTATAATTTGGAAGAGACAATGTTACTGCAGTATGCATTTTACACTGAACATTACAAAATTTAATAGTACTTACTCAATTTTAAAATAATAGATAAAGTGCGCTACTCTTAGCATAAAGTTCCTGTTTTTATTTGCAGGGATTTTTTTTTTTTTCTTTAAATGCCTGTTTGTTTCTAATCATTTCTTTATCTGCATGTTAACTAAGAGAACTGTACTACTGCTTCTAAGATAACTATAATAACAGCTATTTAAAATTAATCAAAAAACAACCTTAAATTGGCATAGTTTTAAACATGTATGGTTATATATGGCAAAATTTCTGCTAATCTAAGTTTGAGTTTCAGCCTAATTGTAAATTTTACATTGGCATATTTTTATCCCGATTCAATATAATAACATATATTTTTTTTAATAATTTTGTAACTTAGGCTTACATCAATATTTCATTTAAATAAATACATGTAAGATTCTTATCTTAATTTAGACAAAACAACTTTACTCACAGTACCTAAAATAATTATTTAATTTTTCAAAAGTGGGGGTTAGGGGGCAGGTCTTCTTATGCCAATTACTTTAATATCATACTTTATATATATTTTATCTAGAATGCTAAGCTAACACAAAATCGAATCAATAATAACAGAGGATATAATAAAAATAACTGTAACAATAACTTAACAGAATTAGTTCTCATTTGAAATATGCTTTACGCTATTAACTTCTAAAATGCCATCTAGAAATATTTCAAATCAAAACATAGTATTATATATGCTTACTTGTACAGTCGCAATGCAACTACAAGTTGTTGAAACATTATTTATAGGCTGCCACATTCGAAGCAATCCATATTTTTGCCTTTTGGGTTGCTTTTCTTTGGGAAAAAACATATGCATTTCTATTTAAGAAACGTATTCTAATAAAAGTTCTCACTCTGCAAAATAAACGAATTGCTTCTGTGTTAACTTCAGGATAATATTTCTCCAGTTTATTAATTAAAGAGCCAATTACATGCTTTCCTTTATAGTAAGTTGTACCATGAACTGCACAGAATATGTTTTCGAACTCATAAACTGTATTCATCCGTGAATGAGAAGGTGTAGTCAAACCTCCTAAGGACAATAATTTAATCCATTCTGAATTAAATATTGGTTCATCAGCATTATTTTTAGATATTGTTCCCAATGATGGGTCTTTGTCTCGCACACGATAGGCAATATAACCTGCAACATATGTTAATGCTTCTTTTTCGGCTGTCGAAAATTGTCTGTCGGAATTCAATTCTAATTCCCATGCCATAGGAGAAGGTTCCTCTATGAAATCCAAATCCAAATCATGAATAGTATTTAATGGAAAAGCATCTTCCTCCTCAGTTTTCAAAGCCTTTTCAATTATTATGTATGTTAAATATGAATCAATATTTCTGCTTTCTTTTAGTCATGCATACTTTTGAAGATAAATTTGGCAGCTTATTAGCGAGTATTAATTGCTTTAAGCGGCGTATAACTTCACTAGGTGATGGATGGTCATTAAACCTACCAAGCCCTCGAATCTGACTAAAGAGACTTTCAAGTGCATCCTGAGTTAATCTAGAGGTTAAAATATATTTAGCATCATACGATGATTTCAAATCCTGGTGTAGGCCAAAAAGAGAATTTATTGAAATTATTATTCCTTTTTGGAAAGGCAGTAAGTTGGCTTTTCCCTGAACTCTTAATCCACCAATGACTTTCTTCATTAATTCCAAAACTTGAATTTGTTTTTCATGATGTTCATTTAATCCAAATGCTGCTTTAAGTATTTTATCTGAAGGAGGGTATGTTTTTTCGTACTATTCATAATATCGAAAAAATTATCGATTAACTCAAAGAAGTCTGATGCTTTTTTATCTCCTGTGAGGTGGAGTATACCTTTTGCTGTAGTTCTTGAAAATAATGTTTTCGCTGGAGTGACTTTTTGTCTCTCGTTTCCCTTGACCATTAAATAATTTGGTTTTAGTTTGTGACACAATTTAATTTCTCCTGAATCTTTATTTAAAACCTCTTTAATAATATCAACATTTAAAACAGCTCCATCTTCTAAAACAAATCCTTTATCTAAAAAGTGGTTTCTCAGTAATTTGAGGCAGTGCGCTAAATCTGCAAAAACCCATATTTTTTTCGTTTGGAATACTGGATTTGGAAACTGAGAACTATTAATTGAAATCTGTAACTCTTTCCACAAAGTAGTAGATCCTCCTAAATCAGACACTATTGCTTTCACTTCTACTCCAGATGATTGAATATGTCTTATGAGTGAAAAAAGAAGTTCTTTCTTCATTGGAGTGTTAAAATCAAAAAATATTGGTTGTTTCCACTGCGAAATGAGACCTCTGATTAAAACAAACTGCACTTTTTGAAAAGGACCGAGAATTTGGTCCAGTTTAGAGTCATAGCAGAGTTTAGAATCTATGTGCATTTCGTCGAAACTGAGAACGCATATTTTTTCTACCGAATTCAAATATTGGCATCTTTCCTTCATTACAGCAAGAACATCACTCTGAATTCCTGGACTACATGAAAATTTAGCGCACCATCTCTTTAATGTGCTAGTGCTAGGTAAAGGAATTCCCATTTTTTCTTTCCAAAAATCGTAGCTTTTAGATGACAGAGCTCTTATGACAATGCAACGTGAAATATCTTCACTAGTCCATCTGATTTTTTCCTTCTTTTCTAGCAATGCATTAATCTGCGTCTTTGTAAAAATATGCTTTAGACGTTTTTCCAAATTCTCCGATCTGTTCTGTTTTTTCCTAAATTTCGCTGTTTGGTATTTTAATTTCTGAATTTCCGTTACAAATTTCTTTCTAGATGTCGTCCACCTTCTTTGTCGCTGAGCAAACATTCTAAAATTTTTTTTTTCTCTATTTTCCAATATTTTATTACAATTTTCTAAGGATATTATTTTGTTCTTCAAATTATCAATACATTCTTGTTTATCTTTACACTTAGGGCACTCAGGGATATTGTCACATAGGGCATTGTCACTTGTGAGTTTTATTTCAAAATCATTCACATTTGATTTGTTATTGTCAGCTTCAATTTCGTTCTCGGCCTCAAAATAAATTTTCTTTGGGCTTAATTCGTGTAGTCTTTCAAAAGCACTCTGCATTAGTTTTCTTTTCAAATGTCTCCGATTTCTTGGTGTTATTTCGTTTACTGCACACGATAAATTTACTTTCGGCACAGCATTACATTTCAACAGTTTCTTTTGCGGCAATCCAAGCAAGCGATTTCTCATGTCATCTTCATAATCACTGCACAGAAAATGTTCGCTGCAAATTCTTGCGTTTTTCACATTAATAGAATCTTGTCTTCGACATTTATGTATCCATTCCTTCGTCAAAAGCAAATTATCCTTTGGGAAAGAATGAAATACAATATCTCTTTCTTTCGTATTTCTATAAGTGTTACGGCACGTTGCTACAGCACAAGAAGCCATATTACATAAAGGATACTTTAAATATAGAATTTTAAAGGAAAACTGACTAAAACTATATATATATATATATACACACACAAATTATTTTAAATATTTGCATTATTAGAAAACAAATATGTATGATTAACGTTAATTTGGGATATGCGATCTCCAGAAAATCGTCTCGCAAATGAATGAAACTACAGTTTTAAAGGCGCGAAATCAGAGCAGGTGCAACAGAGACACGTCAGATTACTTCTGGTTCCCCCCCCCTCCATGAGGCTCGCGTCGGCGAGGAGTCGAACAAAGGAATGACCTAGCCCTTCTATTTATCCCTGGCGTGGTCATACCGAGGCCGCCACCTGCAACGTATAGACACTGCTGTGCAAAGATGTTGGCAGTTGCCGACAAAAAAGGCCAAGGAGCACAAATGCGAGGCAAGATAGGATGATTGTTCGCCAGGCCCGAACCGCCCCAACGGTATCATTGTCGACTATTCAACGCACTACAGACACGTCTATACCTCCCTTGGTACCGTCCACCACCTCACAACATTTGTCTGAATTGGGGTTACGTCCACGGATGCCTTTAAGACGTTTGCCTTTGATCCCACAACATCGGCGGAGTCGTCCGGAGTGGTGTCACAGCCGATCATCATGGCTGCCATCAGACTGGCATCGTACAGTGTTCAGCGATGAATCCCGCTTCACTTTTGAAGCAGATGACCACCGTGTTCGTGTCTGGAGAGGACGGGGCCAGCGGTCCCAATCAGCCTTTGTTTTACAAATGTTATCAGTATTTTACTTTGCATACGACCATAACCCCTGGTGTGATGGTGTGGGGTGCTAAGCATGACAGCAGGTCATCTTTAGTCATGCTCTGTACATCTTTAACAGCTCAACGATATTTTGATACCATCCTGCGGCCGGTTGCATTACCTTTCAGAGCACATCATCCTGGGGCCATCTTCGAACAAGATAATGCCAAGCCACATAGCTCTCGCATATCTCTGAACTGTCTCCGTGCGTTTGATACTGTTCCTTGGCCAGCAAGGTCACCAGAGCTTTCTCCAATCGAGCATGTCTGGTACATGGTAGGCCGCCAGATTTGGGCACCACAAAATATTGCAGATCTGGAGCAACAACTGATGAATGCCTGGCGGGAATGTTTCGCAGGATGACATTCGGAACCTTTACCACTCCTTGCCTCGACGAATTCAAGCATGCATTGCCGCTAGGGGCGGTTCGACCAACTACTAATTTGAACACTCAGTGAGTGATTGTGAGCCGTAAACAGGTACTAGGATTTTTAAATCATTTTATTATCTGTGTATGAGCTATACACGTATTAAGTTTCATCTAAATGAACCACTTCCTTCATGGTGCTTCGATTTTTTGCAAAAGACTGTATTTCATTTGTTAGGTCTTGTTAGGAACGTGCCGGAGTCCTATGGAAAACATTTAGGAAAGAGGAACAAGAGTAAACAAATAGACTATTAAAATTATTAATAATTAAAAAATTAAATAGGTAATTATTACCAAATTAATTTTTAAAAATTTAATTAATATCTTAATTATTATTTAATATCAACTATTATTAATTATTGATCAATTATTGTTTAATTAATAGTTATTTAAATTATTAAAATTAACTAAAATGTAAAGAGATAAATTTAAGTTAAATAAGAGATTTTTAGTAGAATTTTATGGCTAAAAGTAAAATTTCTTCTGAAATTGTTCAGTTACATAAAATAAGCGCCGGAGCTATTTCATTTAGGGCTTCGGTGCGCTTCGGCTAGAATTATGATTTATCCCCAAAACTAAAAAGTACCGGAACTGAGCTCCGGCGCAATTTAAGCTGTGGTATTTATTCACACTTTTACAATTCATGAATTTGATCGTATTGGCAGAAAGAAATATGTGCTTTTCGTTAATACGAACTAGCTTAATGAGACTAAAATTAGCAAGGAAGAAATTTATGGTTTGAAACATGCTGGTCAAAATTCAGCAAAGGTCTGAATATCATCTTTTTGTAGTAAGATTGCTCCATACTGCAGGCTCGCATTGTTAGTTTCACATAATAATCAGTACAGTAGTTGTACATTAAATCCAGAGTACAGATAAGGTACAGTGAAAAGCATGATCATAACCCTAATATTGTATTTTACAATAATTACTTGTAATGAATTGAATAAAATTTATCAGATTGAGAATTGTAAAGATCTGCAGTTTGCGTACCCAGCGCAAATTAATGCAGTAATATATTTTAATAGATACAAGTAACTAATAAGCAGTTACTGTCTCTAAGTAGAATGTGAATAATATAGTCACTAGATTTAGCGCAACATTGAGAAAGTTATGTTTATAAAATAGTGAAATGTTCATCATTTAGAATATTAATTATAATATAAACTGAATCAATGCACATAGAATTACAAACCACTCAGCTCATTCAAAAAGACAACGTTAATTAAGATAACTGCAAAATCCACTTAAATTGAAAGTATATGTCTAAACAATTTACCGTTGCAGAGCTGTTTGGGCGAATTTATGAAGTTTTTGATTGTCAGAAGCAAACTTGCTGACAAATTTTGGCTTCATTCTGAAATTTAGAAGTTTGTAATTTTTTCTGTATTACCTGTAAATATTAGCAACTAATATTAATTAGTCCAAAATGTTACATATGCGTGCGTGTGTGTGGAGGGGGGTGATTACGATAAGTGAATGTGGTAGAAAAGGCACCATTACTTTTCAGTCATGGCCAGATGGGGGAAGATGTAGCTCATTCATCTTCCCCCATCTGGACAGCAACAGCTTGAAGCTGTTGCGTCGATGATTGAAAGTTAGCGAAGGCATAACTAGCTTGACGATTGAACACATTTTATTTCTGAATATAAACAACTATTTAGAAGCATATTTTGTAGAAATCATTCAACACTATGAGTGCAGTCTGCACCACATAATTATATTTAAAACGCAATTACATTTTTAGAACAACAGATGAAAACTGAAGAGCAGCGAACAGATGCTAGCTAGGCAAAGAGTCATGCGTAGGAGGTATTGTTACTAAGCGCTATGAGCCTGTAAGCTCGGAATGCTTTACTTGAATCCTGAACACCGATTGGAGAAGACTTTACAGCAATGCGGATCACTGCAGGAAAACAACGACGTCGATGGTGTCTCTGTACTTAAATTAAAATTAGGCATTAAAAGGACTATTTTCAATTTAGTAACTTTGTTAATAATTTTCCTTCATATTTTTAAATCTTACGTATATAAATAGGTATACTGATTATCAAAATTAAAGGATAATAAGACAAATAAAGCAAACTGTTACTTAATGAAAAGTTATTAATAGAAATTTGCACAAAAGCATTAGATAACATAAATTACAATGTTTGGCAGTGGATTATTCGCAAAATATCGAAATTAAAACCAAATTTGTGGAAACTGGAAAATAATGGAAAAATAAGTCACATCTTGTGGCAAAATGTTTTCTTTAATATGGTATATGGTCACCTCGGATAGATAGTATGCGTACCTCATACCTTGATTTCACAAACTTTACCAAAGTGTTGATGAGGTCGTGCGGAACTGCATGCCACTCTTCTAAAAGTGCACGTGAGTTCGTGAGCACGTGCTGGAGAGTTCGGGGAGAAATTCGGTGCCGAAAGGCATGCCAGACATGCTGAATAGGGTGGCCAATCCATTCAAGTGATTTCTTCTGTTTGCAAGTATCCTGACACCGGATATGCTCGATGAGGCCGAGCATTGTCGTCCATTAGAAAAAATCTCTGGACCAACAGCACCCCTAAACAGTCTAATTTGGGATTTCAGTACCTCGTCCCCATATCTTCGAGCGGTTACAGAACCTCCTTGAAAGGCATGAGGTTCGGTGCAGCCATTTGTCATGATTCCTTCCCAAATCATTAAACCGCGGTTGCGGAAACGGGATATTTCACGGACAAAGGAAGGCAAGTTTCGTGTACGCGAGAGAACGTTGTACGATCCGTCACAGCCATGCGGATGAGGTGTATGTCATCATGTGCCATTGAGCTATTCCGCGCCCCACTGCCAGGATTTCTCCTATTTGGTTCTCTGTCTATTTCTTTCAAACACGTATCACTGGTATGGCATTACGTTGCGTGCGGACTGCGATAAATCCACCTTCTCACATACCGACGATACGGTCTCGTTCGAACTCCGCTAGTTGTTGGTAGGCACCCTCCGCTGTTGACAAGGCATATTGGCCAGTAATCCGTCACCGCAAACAGAGGACGATAAACAGGTTTCATGATACTTTGATGCTGTTGTTATTATTCATGCATGCAGCGGGGAATTGCTTCCTATCCCTGCTCCTTCCAGATTTCTGAGTGAATTCCGAATAGGGCCTGACATCTGAGAAAGTCCGTAAATAGTATTCTCGATATGAGATATGGGCTGATGTCAAAACTCGTGATGAAATTCCTTAAGAAAAAGTCATGAAAGTGTGTATTATTTATCTTAAATTTCGAGAGTTAATTTTAAAACGCATATTTTCCGTAAAGTACGATTTAGTACATTGTAGTTCTCAGCCTCGTCGCAGTTTATTGCATTAACACGTTTCTAAGAATGGATGTTATTTATCCTCCGGGGAAATATCTTCAGGGCAATCTTCCTTCTTGAGGGAAGTGATATTCGTCATTGCCAGTTAGTTATGCTGCATAAACGTAAGAAACGTACAAAAAAAAAACAAAAAAAAAAATTTTTTTTGCTGAGGGGCATACATTACGAGAAAAGTTTATGGCATATCTAGGGAGAATTGAAAGTGATAGCTCTGCTTCTTAGACTATAATTTATATACGCAGAATATTGTTGCTTGTGTCTGAGTGAGAAGGCAGAGATGAAACGAACCATCATATTACAAAACTCTGGCCTAAGCGTAAGACATTAACTCCAATGATTAACTATGTAATTTCTGAATCTTTAGCTATATCTTCAAAAAGTGTACTTACTATTCCTTTTTATCAAACGAAATATAATCTAATACTTTACAATAAAAAAAACTATCCCAATTTTTAAACTGAAAATTAAAGAAATTTTTTGTTGTTTTTCAAGTGAGTGAGCAATTCTAAGCTTGGCGATGCATTGAATAAGACAGAAGTTATGAAGGGGCATGAAAGTGATTTAAATGTGTGGTATGAGCAATGAAAAGGCAAAAAAATTTAAAATTAACGTTCTGTAATATTTTAAAATATTGGTCATGTAACTTACGATTAATTTTATTTCCTTCAAACATAATTTTCATTTAAAAAAGTTTAGAATCATGAAGATTTCCCATCTGGATATACCTTCTCCGTACATTTTCTCCTCTTGATGCACCTTTGTTTTTGTGAGGTATTTTGGGGACAGAGAATGATTTTCGAGTGCTTTCGTACGGAAAGTATAGGAGTAAATACATTAGATTGGTGTCAACTATATGGAGAAGTGTAGAAGATTGTCTAAAGAAGAGGAGCAGTTGTGTAGTAATGTTTCTTGAGGATTTGACTTCAGTCCTATACAACGACTTGACGTTTCAGTTAATGAATCTGAAGGGTGACGTGAGAGATTATTTTATTTTATACTTAATTATTTTTTAGAGGAAACCTAAACTTGATATCTAGAAGAAAATTCCGAAAGTCATGTTTTCATTTATTTACTAAGACACGTGTGAATAGATCATGGAAAATAATTTCACCCCAAAATGTGACAGATTTTAATAAAAGCGGTTTCGGTTTTTCCAGTGTCGTCACTGGCTCTGAATGTGATTTATGCTAGAAATAACGACCTATATGAATCTGCGACCTAACTGAAGTCATCAGTTAGGGGCAGTAAACCATCAAACTATAAAAATTAAGAAATCAATCATGTTTTGTTTCAGTATAAGGACTTTTCTTCTATTCTTGTAGGTACCAACAATAGGCCATTAACTCGGTTTTGTTATTTTTATTTATAGTATACTCAAAAATGGATTACTTGAAATTTTAAGATTGCTATCAACACGAGTTTTAAATTTTAAATATATATATATATATATATATATATTTTTCTTTTCAAACCAGATTTAACTCCATTGATCAAGGTACACTGAAGTGACAAAAGTCATGGGATAGCAACATGCAAATATACAGATGGCAGTAGTATCGTGTAGAAAATGTATAAATGCGAAGTGCTTTGGCAGGGCTTTCATTTGTGTTCAAGTTATTCATGTGAAGAGGCTTTGACGTGATTATGGCCGCACGACGAGAATTAACAGACTTTGAACGCGGAATGGTAGTTGGAGCTAGACGCATGGGTCAATTCATTTCGGATATCGTTAGGGAATTCAACATTCCGAGATCCACAGTGTCAAGAGTGTGCCGAGAGTATCTAATTTCAGGCATAACATCCCACCATGGACAGCGCAGTGGCCGACCACCTGAACTTAACGACCGAGACCAGCGACGTCTGCGTACAGTTGTCAATGTTCACAGACAAGCAACACTGCGTCAAATAACCGCAGAAATCAATGTGGGACGTACGACGGACTTGTCCGATAGGACAATGCGGCGAAATTTGTCTTCCTTGGGCTGTGCCAACAGAAGACCGACTCGAGTGCCTTTACTGACAGCACGACATCGCCTGCAGCGACTTTCGTGGGCTCGTGAGCATATCGGTTGGTCCCTAAACGAATGGAAAACCTTGGCTTGGTCAGATGAGTCACGATTTCAGTTGGTAAGAGCTGATGGTAGGATTCGAGTGTGGCGCAGACCCCATGAAGCCATGGACCCAAGTTGTCAACAAGGCACTGTTCAAGCTGGTGGTGGTTCCATAATGGTCTAGGCTTAGGCTGTTTTTACATGGCATGGACTCGGTCCTCTGGTGCAACGGAACCGATCATTGACTGGAAATGGATACCTTCAGCTACTTGGAGATCACTTACAGCCATTCAGGGACTTCACGTACTCAAACAACGATGGGATTTTTATGGATAACAATGCGCCATGTCACCAGGCCACAATTGTTCGCGATTGGTTAGAAGAACATTCTGGACAATTACAGCGAATGATCTGGCCACCTAGATCGCCCGACATGAATCCCATCGAACATTTATGGGGCATCATCGAAAGGTCAGTTCGTGCTCAAAACCCTGCACCGTCAACACTTTCACAATTATGGACGTCTATAGAGGCAGCATGGCTCAATATCCCTGCAGGGGACTTTCAACGACTTGTTGAGTCCATGCCACGTCGAGTTGCTGCACTTCGCCAGGCAAAAGGAGGACCGACAAAATATTAGGATGTATCCCATGACTTTTGCCACTTCAGTGTATATTGTGAGAGAAAATACCGGTATAGACTTACCGTCGAAAAATTTACGTATTTTTCAAAAAGTACTCGTAAAAATACTGTAAGGATAATGAAAAATTAAATTCCTAAAATGATAATGGACTATTTTAAGATTCTTAGTGATGGATATATCAACGGCAAATAACGAAGAAAATCAATTAAAACTTTGTTCTAAGAAATATTATGCTATTATAAATCCATGGTATTCTTCGTTAAAGAAATTAGACTGGTTTCCGGAAGAAATATTAAATAAAAAAAATTTCTTAAATGATATCAGTGCAAAAAAGCTGTGTTTAAAATAGGAATTGAAATTTGTTCTTCATTACCCCTGCTTATGGCTTCATTAACAGTATTAAATTTTGATCTTTCAATGTGCAGTATTAAATATTTATGAAGCATTAGCACTCTCTTTTGAGTTGAATAATAACTGCATAAAAAGCTGTTTATAAGGACACATAGACACATACTCTTTTTTGCTGTGGGGGGTACCTTGTAGAGAAGTATCAAATGAAGCACTTTCTACCAGTAATTTGCGTCGCGCACGAAAATGTTTTTCTATAATTTAATTATTTTCTCTTCTTGTCACTAAATATGTAGAAATGTTCTGGCGGAATATCCGATATTTAGCGTACTGTGTGGAAAACAGTATCTTTTGAATGATATTCATGCAATGGAGCGTGCCGAAGAATTTTGTCCCATTTCTGTTGCAGATTTGGGGAAGTAGCGTATTCAAAAGTAAAAGATACTAAAAGCCTTTCGTGATCGGAATCGGTATGTAAAATGATAGATGAATATGTTGACTATCGCAGGTCGTGAAAATCGCGAATGTCGAAGCACTGAACTTGGACTGTAGAATTCATGTGGAAGAGATGGAATTTTTAAAAGCGGAAGGAAAATGCTGAATTACAGAGAACTTCAGTAAACGTAGCTGTTAATAGAGTAATGTAGCTGATTAAGCCTTTCGAAGCGTTAGTCTTGGAGAAGATGAACAATTTTAAATTCTGTTTTAAGTTATTTCTAGGCTAACGAAAAATATTTGAAGGCAAATCGAATGTACTGAAATTCTTAATTTTAACTCTACTGCAGTTTGATCATTTGAATAAGGAAATGCTTTATTATGTGGAATCGGATTGTTCCATAATGTAGTTAAATTGATATGAAAAACCTTGCGATGTAAGTTAATGTTCCCCATTCTGTGAGGAATGGCGCCTATCTATCGCTGCAAAATGCTACTTATCTTAGTTTTGCATAAAATTTGTATGCTTTAATACCATATGGCAGATACCGATGTATATTATTCCCTTATTATGAATCAAATAAATTTCGGGAGGGGAGGATGATTTTGAAGTTTCGTTTGTTCTGAATATATTTAAAAACAACAATTTAAAAAATAAGGTGCGGGGAAAAAAAAGAGCGAATTTAATTTTTTATGACAGCAACTCTGATCGTGCGCTGTCTAAGACTGCTGTGCCCCAGTTATGTCAGATAAATGCATTTCTATTATAATTTCGCTTCCCTTTACATGTAAAGGCGAATTTGAATATAGTGAACGCTCTCTTGCGGACCAGCTCTAACAGACTAACCATTATTTCTGAGAACGTAAACAAACATTGGTAATGCATTTATTCCTTTTAAGACGACAAACTCCACAGAAAACCACCAATGTTTTAATAAAAGTTAAATTAAGAAAGCTCAATTTAACTTTTATTAAAACATTGGTTTAATTTCTATATTTATAAATAGTAACCAAACAGGTTTTTTTTTTATTAGTCCAAAGGGGCTTTGTCCCTGAACGACTATTGTTTTCGTTTTGCGATTTTGCGTCGAATCACTATAAACTGTTTATCACTTTTCAAATTGTTGCCACCAAATGTTAGAGTACTTCATTATATTTGAAGAAATTAAATAATGAAGAATCTGCATATATGTATGTTTCTCGCATTGTGACTAAACAACGGTACCTAAACATCATGCTATTTAATAAATAAAGGTAACACACAAAACGTTAAAAATACGCCTCTTTGGAAGTAATTTAAAATCTGAAAATTTCCTTTTTTTTTACTTTTTCTTAATCCACTATTAAACACATTCACTCACTTATTATTATTATTTGGTCTTTTTAGCTTTTATGATTATCTTTTATTAAAATCTGAAAGCTTCCTTTCCCCCCCCCCCCCTCTATAGAATGACAAAACAGATTCCCCCCCCCCCTCCATAGAATGACAAAACAGATTTTTTTTTTTTTTTTTTCATTTTTTCATAGCCTTCATTTTAAATTTTTAAAGTGAAGATGAGTTTCCCCAATTTAAGAAAATCGAAGCTGAAAATTAGTTACTACGATTTTTATGCTAAAGAAAATGATGTTGCAGCATAAGAAAAGTCGTAATTCCTGTAATTAACAGATTAGTTATCGGAATTTTTTCAATTTTTTAAATAAAACTGAAAATATTCAACTTTGACATAAGGAGAATGATTTCTGTGTGTCTCACTTTTTTACTCTAATAAAACATTTGTTTTTAACCCTTTTGAAGAAAGGAAAACGAATGCATGTTCTCTTCAAATGTAAATGTACCTCTTCTCAAAATTTTCTTTACTGGAGCACGTTTTAAAAGACATATTTCAAATAGTGGGCATAGCATTTCATAATTTACATTTTAATCGTAATTTTGTTTTAGAAATGTCGTTAAGATGGTTCTTAAAGAATTGTTGTTTCAATGTAGAACCAGATAACTGATATATACCTCCTATATATATATTATATACCTCCGAACAGAATTTACATCACTTTGTGTAGATTTTGAAAATGCAATTGCATAATATTTATTGTCTGAAACTAATTCTTAATTGCCGAGTTAAATTTAATTGACAATATTCTTTTCTTAAAAGGGATAATCCTAATAATAACAATTGCAGTTTGAGGTTTCAGATTGCAGCTTAATATAATAATTTACGATTAAAAAGATCAAAGTATTTTTAAATGTTTAAAAAATGTAAAATAGCATAAAATGTTTAAAAAATTATTCTTTACCAGTTTTATAACGTAAGTAACTGGTGCAAAATCAATGAAAGATGTTAATAATATATAATTTATGAAGTTATAAACATTGATTACAACAAAACGACAAATATCCATAACTTTTATCATTTGTATGTTATAAATTGAGTTTATTTTACTTTATATCATTTAAGTATTTTATTAAAAAGTAAAATAAAGATTTAAAGTACTAAGAATTACGTTTATTGCATTTAAAAGCGTAGCTTTTAATCACTAACAGGACTTGCATTAGAGAAATAAACTAAAGGCCTCATGCTTTTTAATTTAAAATTAGGCGAAAAAAAGAAACCTTAATTTGGCGTAGATAGATTTTCAGTAAAACTGTATCGATTTTATGGGTTATAAGACGTAAATCTTTTTTTCTTCAGAAGGGAAAAAAACTGCTCTTGTAGAAGAAATACCTTCACTTTGATCGCCCTCGAAATCAATAGTTTTATTTTTTGCTCCTGAAGAACAGGGATCTTTGTTCAATCACCTTCAAATCGACAGAATTTTATTCAAAATATACGCAAGTTTTTTTTTTTTATTTTTTATTTGACTTCATTGATTTGCCGAATAGCAACACCATGCGAATCTGCTGTGCGCAAGGGAATATGAAAAATAAAATAAACATTTATTTTGCGAGGTAGCAATACTTTTCCAGATGATATTTCTAGGTTATTTCATTCTTCTCATTTATCAGTTTCACCAGAACAGAATTTGCCTATTAGAACTGAAAACAATGGTTCATTGAAGGGCATAAATGTGATAAAAGAGAAAAAAGCGGTTAGTAGCATTACTGTGCATTTAAAAATTTTATTTTGTAGTTGGAAATTTTGACTCAGATTTTTGTATGTAATTGCATTTTTCTTTCCCTGATTTGCAAGTCTTCCGTCCCACCCACATATCTTTAGGTTGTTCATTGAATTTTGCATTTTATACTGCTTTTATCATGATAACAAAAGTAAACAGCAAATTTAATTTATTTTAATTCATTCTTCATTTAGTTCATTTATTCATTAGTCTTCATTTAGTTCATCTGAAGCTAAATTTCGCATTTTTTACGCTATCGTATTTTATTTAACTAGCAACCCATTTTAAGAGTGATTTGACATCAAATGAAAGCCGACGTCATATGAGGTAGTATTCCCATTCCAGAAAGCAAAATGACTTTCTAAAAGCAGATCCGATGTAGGAAACGTTTTGATGATATGCCAACTTTTTCTTTTCGCTGACGATCTTCGTTGTCAGTACTTTTAGTATGTATTTTCAGAGTACGTAAGCGAATGGCTTAGGCATGGAATCTAAAGAAAATTTTCCCCTTCCTGTGTGCTTTGAAACTTACCATTATAAAGCCGTTGGCAAGTCAACATGTTATAAAAATTGCAACATGTGTTGCGTAGGCGAAAAGAAAAAGTAAACTAATCAAATAGTAGGGGCTTATGTTTTTTTTATCTTGAAATCCTTTTATTTCTGTCGTCGATGCAAACAGAGAATGTGTTAAATTTTAGTTTCCTCGGTGAGTTTATGTATGACTCGATTAGACTGGATAGATTTCTTCTGAAACTTTTAGTTTCTTTAGTCAAAGTCAATACTATGAGCATAATATTTTAGTTTGTATTATTTTGTTTTGTACTTTTGTGATGCGTGTAAAATATTTTTCGAGAAACCTAATTATGCATCCATTAATTTAATTTTCGTTTTATTTATTTTTCTCTTTTTTTTCTCCCCTTCTGCTTAGTTACGTAAAAGTGTTTAGAGCATTGTCATAAAAAAAAAACTGATTTTGCTTCTCGCCAAAATGCAGAATCTAGAAAAGCGGGACTTTTTGCTGATTTGTAATTGAATGGCCATACACTTCTTTTGATCCCCCTTCACTACCACAGAAACTCGAAAAGATCATAGAAACTATCAAAAGGGGCAAAGTCCCAGGCTTGAACAAACTTCGTCGAAGAGTTTGAGAATTGCAAACGAAGATCAACTAAACATATCTCTTTAATGCATCCTTTCAAAAAGGCTATTTTTCAGATGCCTGGAAGAATGCCGAGCTTGTTCTTTTCCAGAAAGAGGGCAAATACAGCAAGCATTCGAACGCGTATAGACCTCTATGTTTCCTCTCCGCCTGGGGAAAAGCCTTAGACAAACAAACCAGACATTCTCATTTTCCACCTGGAGAAAAACCACCTCATGAACAAAACGCAATAATACAGAAATTCACTCAGCACAGTTCAGACTTAGCGATCACGCCTTGGTTTTCCAGGCTTAATGAAGGTAGATCTCTGGGCTGGCAACACCAGTTTTCTATCCATCAGCTTCTGCACGGCTTCTGAGTGTCCTATAGGCTCTGAACAAGAACGGCATGCAAGTCTTTGACATCTTCTCATTAAAGGATGTGCTTATTACCCTGTATTCTTCCAGACAAGGGTATCTATGCTGGGTACGTAGTCATCAAGGTACCAAAGGTAACGAAAGGGCCTAATCTTAAGCTAAACAAACCACGAGTCACTTTTCCTTTGACTCAGAAATCCCACTCTTTATAGTCGCTGCTAAATACAAGATCTTCTGCGCCTTCCATTTCCATCTGGCAAGCTCGCTGGAACGACTCAGAAAACATCGGTCGACACACCTACTCCATCTTTCCCGTGGTCTCTACCAAGAGGTTCAAAATAGACTTCTATCTAAAACAAGCTTTCACAAATCACGGAAGATTTCCCGCGTACCTCAGCAGATTCTGTCATCAAAACGTCAAATGCGGCTGCGATGCCTCAGCTTCTTCAGCAGACGTCTCATATTACATCCACGACTGTTCACTCACTTCTCCCATCACAGCTTCTCTTCCTTAGTTCCAGGGATACATAGCCTCAAAGACCTTCTTCAGGATTACTACGGGCTGCGGGGCGTCAGAACCATCATAGAATATGCCTATTCTAAGAGAAACATAATCATAGCAGATAACCAGGTCTAAGCACCTGACGAAATGTAAAGGCAGCAAGCCTCTATTCTTATATCTCTAAACTAACTAACCCTTTTTGCTAATTTCATACTAACATAGCCAAAACAGTGTAAGGTTGAGCACCCAACAATACTAATACACTAACCTTAAATCTGTTAAAAAGCTAAACAACCAAAAAAAAGGTTGCTGGTGTAACGATCGGGGTAACATGATTGACCTGTAGTGCCCATTGAGAGGTGAAGCAGACGGAATAATAATAAATAAATAAATACACTTCTTTAAAACATTTATTGATAATGGTCGAAACAATCTGTCATTCAGCCGTCTCATCACCGAGAACCTTACCCAGGGTGTGGTACACCTGACAAAAAATAAGGAAAAGGGTATATACCTTCAAACTTCCCATAAGAACCGAACCCATACCCTTCATTTCAAGCTAGGGGTCAGCTTCCGCTAGCAACTATAGCGTTCCTTGCGCCACGTAACAAAACTGACACTAGATAATTTTTCTCCCAAGAAAAGTGCGTTTGCCATATTTATTGATACAACAAAAAACACAACCGGAACAAAATCAGTAATAAAGAAGTTAGTTATTTTAATGTATATGTTGTTGAAAAAAACTGAAAGGTTCCTTATTTGTATTCCTCGGGAACTGTTAGGAAACCTCCTCACTTGTATTTTCTATGTTAAGAGTATATGTAAAGATATTAAAAAAAACAGTACAATAAATACAGTCAACGATTTTTTTATAGAAATTTATATCCGAAAGTGATTTTTGATTGGGTATCTAATTCTAGATGTACGTGTTCCAAATTCTCATTACGTCACTTCGAAAATACAAATCCTGTATGAGGTGCATATATCGATTAATTATATCCTTGTTTCGCAAAATTAGTATACAGCAGTTATACAGACGGATATTACAGAATGCCCATAGTCGCTGTCTGTGCTTAGACGCCGCGCAATACTGCTAATTTCGCGAATTCGATGGTCAAGGCGCTACTTGGATGTTATCGTGTTAGGCATTATTGACTGAATACCCTCATTGTTAAGCATAGAAATCGTCTCACCAGCAGATTTCTAATCACAAAATTTTAAACACTGCGGTGTGTGTATGTAGTAATATGGAACTTTGGCTTCTGATGCCGTTAATTGTATTTCTCAAGCAACATGCTATCGCATAGGCGTACTTAACTTATCATGATCATCGTGTCTAATATCCATATTCCCTTTTGTGACACATTTCACACATTTATTGTCTTCTCGTACCTTGGTTATCTGTCCCAGGTGGCTTTTCAACAAGTATCTGCATTACTGCAGCGAAATTCGTTACCTTGTAACCAGTTTCCTTGTAACAACAACATGCATTCCATAAAGGATTGCCCAAGTATGCGTACATTCTGTGTACCATGAGAATTCTTCTTACCCATAGTCCAGTTCCTAATGTTGCCGTAGTGAGGACATTTAATGAGGAAGTGCAGATGTATTTCTTATATTTTTTTTTTCATTCCTTATATTATTATTGCATTCAGAGCAACTTAATTACGCTTATTTAATTCTTTTTCTTATATTTTATAACTTTTTCATCTTTTCGCTTAGATTCCAATAATTTTTTTAAAATCATTATTAAGCCTAAAAGAGGTCATTTTGAAAGTAGAAATGTTTATTTACAATGTTCGTAATAAGTAATTTTTTCATATAATATTTTTTTCACTAAACCAATGATTCAAACAAAATTAGACCCATCATCGACCGAGTGGTAAAATCGATGGACATTCGTAATTTGGCCCAGTTCAGATCCCGGCATACAGGATGGCTGCAGGAGAAGTTTCATGGTTCCTTTATTATTTCCATTCATGGCTCCTAATATGGTCGAAACAGACCTCAGCAAAGTACTCAAGGGTGAAGTGTTGTTGTTATGTAAATAATCCAATCCAGTCCAAACAAAATTAAAACTGGTTACCTTAACGAGACGGAAGAAAATATTAAGCTAAAGTAACTAGATCTGATTTTGGGAAAGTTCGTAGGGATATCTGCAGTGGACAAGGACGTAATGTCCCATTTGAGGCTTTTCTTATTCAGGCTTGGCAACGAGAATCATGCCATTTCAGGCCTTTTTTCCCGCCTTCTGCAGGTGTTCTGAATGAGAACACCGAAAATCATTCCATTTCGGCCTTTCTGTTTTACTCTTTCATTAGAGTTGGTGGGAAAACATTCGAAAGGGAAAAGCAAGCATTCAAAGAAACAGGCTGGGCTAAATTAAAACACAGGAAAGGAAATACCTTTTGTTTGAATACTCCACGTTAACTCTGCTGCGCAGATGGTCGTAAAAAATTCATTTCTCTGTATATAGTTTAACTCTCTGTGATCAAAGCCACAGTTTTAAAAGTCAAATAATAAACCTATTTTATTAAAATTTGTTATAATAATACCACTCACGATTTTCATGATTCTTTAGAACATTATATTTTTAATGCATATTTAATGCTAGCCAAATCCTCAAAAGTTTTTATTTTTATCTTTGAATGTGGCTCTTATTTTTTGCATTTTGTTCCAAGAAACTAATAATACTGTATTGTAATCAAATTTTAAAAACATCTTATTTTCTGTATTGGGTATAACTACCAATATTATTAATATTTTATTTAAGCAGTGTCTAAAAGGAGATGTACATACTTCACCGTCACGTGATTTTTCTTTCGCGCTCTCAGAATTTGGGTTAATCCTGAATGAAAAACCTGAAATGTAAACCTACCCGATTAAGAGAGGCTGAAATGGCACGATTAAAAGAAAAGTCAACTGCGAAAGCCTGATATGGGACATAACCCGGAAAGGATCCCTTCGTAGACTGTTTTACAAGGCCAATTGACCAGTATTTATATTCAAACTGTAGTTATAGATATTCCAGTCATCTCAAAAAACTGTTTACAAAGCTTGTAGATGAGGAACCAATAAAATGTCTAAAGAACAAAAACTGCCTGATTGGCTTGGATTATTTGATTATGATAGAACACATAAAGCTATCTTGTATGGGAAACTATCTCGTATTCCTGATACACCTTTAAGACACCCAAGTAACCATTCCGTTTCGCTGTGAGGAGTTCGAAATATAAGTGTTGGGCAGTCTTATTTTATTCGGCTACTAGTGACTTCCATTGGAAGGAGGGGAACTAACAAAATTTATTAAACTTCAAAAGAACAAAGTAATAATCGAAACAAATGCAACTAAAAGTAAGATAAGCAACTGAGAAAACACGCGGAGCTGGAACAAAATCAAGAAGCTGAACTCTCTTATTCCAGCCGCCTTCACCAAGAGCAAAATAAAAATAAAATTTCCATCGAAATCAACCCTGCTCAAAATGTAGGAGCCTTGTTTCAATAGCAGCCGCTGTCATTCAGTCTGATTAGCGAGCACAATTTTTATTTCTAGAGAGACGGTAGTTTATACTTTAATCATGATTCTGACCGTCTTTATGGACGATAATTAGGCTTCCACTGTAGATCCTGCCACCATTTCTTAGTAACAAATTAAATGATAGATAATGCATTCTACATTTAAATAAGTTTATGTTATTTAAGTCTAGAATATCTTGCATTAAGTTTTTATTCAAGCTTGCAAATTTAATTCTAAACTCTTCGAGAACAATTTAATTAATCTACAGCAACGTAGATTAGTTATGAAGTAGTGAAACTAAACATAAATTACAAGAATTCGCTTTCCAGAATTAGTTCTATAAGTTTAAAATAGAATTTTAAAAAATATAAACTTTGTGTTATTAATAGAAAATTCGGTACTTTTCCGTTTCGCCGGCGCAAATCTCGCCAAGCAGACTTTATTGGCGACAACATACAGTATACACATAAAAAATATTTAAAAAATTTTAGTTCTAAGAATTTTTTATTTTGGAGGCATAAGCATTTTAATATCGCTTAAAATTTTATAAAAAGCCAATAAATAAAGACAATAAATTTGTAAAAAGACATTAATTTAAGAATTTACTATGCTTTCATGGTTCAACATCCTGATTCGTCGGTTCATATCACGTGACCCCAAGCGATCTCCTCTCACACAAACTATTCTACAAAAATCTAATGCTCTCAGTAATTATCTACATTAATTTCAAGTTAAATCTTAATTTGGAACACAAGTTTAAATGCAAGAAATATTTCAATGCGTACGAATAGCTTACTCAGAAATTATGTAAAACTGCAGTGCTTTACTTCGCTAATGCATTCTCATTAGAATTGATGAATTTAATCTTTGACTTTACCTTTTCTATATTTTCGGCTTCGGGTAAGCGCTGTGATTGCATCCTAATTGACATAATTACCGAAAATGGCCTTAGGCATAAAACTGAACTATCTGATAAAAATTCTATGTAATTATATGCCAGTATTGAAAGAAACAATCAATATGATAAGAAAAAGCTGCGACTTGTTTTGAAAATGAGGCCTAAAAGGTTACCAGCGAGAATATTCCGTTTGGCATCGGTTGTACCATTATTGGCGACTTTATCGCTTGCGCCGGCAAAACGGAAAAGTACCGAAAATTCTCAAAGTAAAGTAGTTATTAGTTCGAAAGTTATCTCTGATTTGGCGATCTTATGGCAAAGATATGGTACCAAATGATCATTTTCATGTTGAGCCGGAGGAGGAGACTGAATAGTTTTCGAATTTTCCTCTTCAAATTTTTATTTAATTTTTATTTTCAAAACAGGAATTATGAGGTTTCGTAAGGTGAAGTATGATTATATTTGCCATTTATGTTTTAGTTAATTTATTATAAAGCAAGCACTTTAGGAAAGGAAGCAATGAGTTGATAACAGATAACATATCTTTCATTTTGCGGTTAGAGATAAAAGGGGAAATGGATTTATCTGCAGTTTTAAGACAAAACAATAGTAAAAGATAGCACGGTTAAAATTTATAACATTTCCTTTCCGAGTGATAGTGATTTCATGTACAAATTCTCAGGCGTACTTCCTTAAGGATAGTGTAGAATATTAATTACTCTTCGTGATGCAATTAAAAAACGAAAAATTATGATACTCGGTGAACATCTTCGACTAAGTTGCAATTTTAGAGGAAACACACTCGATTGCAAAATTCGTTTACATCTTGCGGAATCTTTACTAAGCACATACTGTTTTTAACAAAAAGCGTATGATATGTTTATATATAATTTCAGATACTGTAGCTCACAATAGCATGAATATTTATCAATGATATCAAATTTAAATTAGTTCATTATCATGTAAGCGGAATGTTTGTCAACAAAAATAATTAAGTGTTTAAATATGCATCCGACGACGTTTATTTTCACCAGTCGGAAATGATACGTTTGAGTGAGGATCTGTTTTTCCTAAATGGGAGACACTAATGAACGTCTTGAGAACCGTAAATGAAATACATAAATGAAATTTCCGATCTTTTAGAGCATTAACAGCAAGTTTTAAGTTTTATAATTTTGTTCAGACATTTTCGAGCATCCAAGCTATCAAGAGGGGGGAATTTCTAAAATTAGAATAGCCCGAGCCCTATAGAAAACCACCAGGAAAGAGGAACAAAATAAATAAACAAATAATTAAAATTAAAATTCAATAAAATTTATGAATTAAATAAAATATTTAATAAAATAATACATGGTAAATAATTAAATAATGGAATAAAGCACTGGACCTTGTCTTATTCGCGGCTCCGGCTGGAATTACAGTTTCACTCAAAAATTAAGAAACAGCTCATCTGAACTCCGGCTGAATTAAAGCCCCAAATGTACATTGTCATGTATTAGTTCAAGGCATGATAGAAGCAAAGACCATTCTGTTTTCCAGCCCACCCGTGAAAAATATTAAAACTGTTAAAGCGTCACAAAGGGGTATAGAGAGAATGCTATAAACAGTAATAGAATATGCAGGAAATTTTAGCGGAGGATGTGTAAGTATGAGAACAATGAGAGAAGAGTCTAGCACTTTCTGATCATCATCCTCTGTCAACTGTCAAGCAGAGTGGTACAGGGAGGAACAAATTTTACTCGAATCCGAGAGTTAGCTGAGAACAGAATGACAATTTTCGTATCTCATAAATGGCTATATCGTTTTCGAAAAGTTTGCGGTTCTCTTTTCCGCCGAAAGACACTAGCATTGGAACGAAAAATGCTTCACTGCTATAAATTCACTGTACTTCCTAGAAAATAAGCCTTTGACATGTAGGTGGAGGGTTTTCTTTACTTAAATACCTCAATTTCCGTCCAAGGGCTTGTTTCCCAGGAAAAAAGATGGCTGATTTCTGAAGTTAGAATCGACTTTCAATTTAATTTTATTATTAAAACAAAATTTTTAGATCAAAATAAATTAACACTGAAATCGTGGTTTCGTTGCATAAAAGAAGTGCCGGAAACTTGGCTATGGTGCGTTTCTGTTAAAACTGCGATTTATTTAAAAAATTAAGAAATACCTGACTCGGGCTTCCGTGGGCTCCGCGCAATATAAGTCATCAGTACTTCTGTGCCGCCTTGTCAGTATTTTTAAGTTTAGAGTCTGGTAATTACGTATTTTCTTGCTGAATATTTTGAAGGTTGGCTAACTTGGTAGCAATTATTATTTTTACAAATAATAATTGTTACCAAACAGTACAGTGTAGCGCCAATAATGGACGAGCGCTATGTCCCGACACTTAAGATCTTCGCTCTGGTTTTATAAGTTACGGAATTAGTTTTACTGGCGCACATACGCATTCGGCAAAATGACGCAATAAAAAGAACCGCATATCATCATTTAGATGAGTATTTAAACAAATCTATGTGGCGCTGACTTTGCAAGGAAGATGGTTATTTTGTTGTTCTGTTAAATACTATTAGGGATTTGGGTCGGTTGGAATCACTAACAGAAGTTTTAATTAATTTGTATGTGAGATTGTCTCAAAGCTAATATTTGAAGCTCATGTTTTATATGCTATATTCCTAACTTGTATCTGTTTATTAATAAAATGCAACTAATAAAGAACGATTTGTAATTTGAAATTTCCGCTAGAATGTTTGGCGCAAATATGGCGGGATCTTTGTCAACATTCATGGTCGACGGGATAATACGTAAGTTCCTAAAGTTTTTATTGTTATATGCAATTTCTGAGTAAAATAGAAAATCTGCCATTACCTTGGCTGTATGGATCGATTCTCAGTTTAATGTCTCCGATAAATTAGTTAGTATCGTTATTAGAAATCTGTTGCAGATTGCTTAAGTGGATGAAACTGAATACCTGTAACAAACTGATTTAGTTTCTATAAATGCATTATTTATAGCTCTTTTTGAAAGATAAAGTAATTATGGCTTAAGAATTAATGTATCTAAATGCAGTTTTAGTTTAACATCTTTGGAGATTTTAGGTTTTCACATATCTTAACAGGGTTTAAAATCTTAACCCGACAAAGCCATTCAGAATTTCCCTAAACCAGTTAACTCAGTTCTTTAAGTCATTTAAGTAAATTTCTCGGCATTTAAAATTTTTACAGAAGTTTTGTCCTAAGAGCTTCGCATGTTTTAGCTCTCTTGAATAGGCTATTGAAAGGCCGCATTAATAAAAAGAAACCTTCACAACCAAGCAAAATAAAGCAATGGGACGACAAGGCTGAGAAAGCATTCGCCAGTGCAAAAAAGGCAATTGCTGAGGCAACTCTTCTCAGAAACCCAGTTCCTGGTGCTATCTTGAAACTTTGTACTAATGCATCGGACGTAGCGGTTGGTAGTTCATTAATGCAATTGCATAATTCAGTTTGGGAACCCATTGCGTTTCTTTCCGTTAAACTCAGCAAAAGTCAAAGGAAATGTTCAACTTCTGATCGAGAACTTTTGGCTATATTAGCAATTAGGAAATTTCGGCACATGCTTGAAGGCAGGGCCTTTACAATCTACACAGATCAAAAGCCCTAAATATATGCTTAATATAAGCAAAAGCTGTACAACTTCGTCATCTTGGTTTTATTGGCCAATTTTCCACTGACATACGATACATCAAAGGTCATAACAATATCGTTGTTGAAGCCTTACCCAGAGTAGAAATAGATGCAGTATCTGATAATCAGCAAATTGATTATAACAAGTTATCCGAAGCACAACTTCAGGACTCCGAAATTCAAAATTCTCTATCTCAATCTTCACCATTTTATAAACTAGAAAAATATTATTTTCCTTTAGAAGATGTTATTCTTTACTGCTCACGCAGCACTAGCGCGTTCAGTTCTTGGAAGGCTGACCACCTACGTCACTGACGCCAGCCAATCATTATATCCCATCCTGTTTCTCCCGGATTCGTCGGCTCCTATCTTGGTTACTTCATCAATTAAGTTCTATCTATTATACTTACATCATAGTGCTTCCCTTCGCATAATATTTCTCAGGTCAGGACCTGAAATTTTACTGCACACAATCATTTCACATACCAGTATCTTTACTGCATTATGGGCATAGATATACCTCGTCCGTTCATTCCTGAATCTTTCGCTCTAACATTTTTCAGCACATTCACTGTCTTTCTCATGCTGGTACTTCAGTCTCAACAAAAATCACTAAGTGATATCTTTGGACTAATATGATGAAATTTATTAAAACTGCTGTTCAATTTGGCCTACAGTGCCAACGTTCTAAAATTCATAGACATTCAAAAATCACCCATTGGGTACCTTTTCCTTGCCTGATGCAAGATTTGCACATATTCATAGGTCCTCATCCACCGTCTGAAGGTAACTGTTATTGCAAGACAATTATTGAACGCTTTTCCAAATTGCCAGAAGTTATAGCTACTGCCGACATGTCAGCTCAGGCTGCTTGCAAAGTGTTCTTGCATAACTGAATAACTAGATTTGGGCTGTCCGTATCAATAACAACTGATGAAGGACGAAATTTTGAATCTCACTTATTTAAGGATTCAATGAAGGTTTTGGGTAGACGTCGCATTAGAACTACTGCTTAGCATCTTCAGACCAACGGGCTGATTGAGAGATTTCATAGGCATCTTAAAAGTGCAATAGTGCAATAAGGGTGCACGCACCTTTATGAAAAATGCCGGATTGGCAAAAGGGTGCTGACGATCATTTTCAAGCAAGAAAATAATCTTCGATTTGTGCATACTCCCGTATGCCGCGACAGCACTGTGAAGATTTTTTTTTTTTTTTTCTTTTCGAACAGTGGTCAACCTGCATAAAGGTGCAACACCTCTCTGAAGTATGGGTACCGCTATGAAGGCGTCCTTTGGGATCGATGCGTATCGGATGTTTAACTGAAATTTCAATGCTTACAAGATTAAAAGTTTTAAAGAATAGGCATATTATTTCATAGGAAAATTCAACCTGTACTATTTATAATAATTATGTATGAAGGGGGTTTGTCTAAAATTTGGAGCGCCGTTCCAAAGCGGGTATTGCGAGGCCCTTGCATCAGCTATGGTGGTATGTGACGGGGGATAAAAATATTCATGGGGGATTATATACCAATTATTCCTATTTTTCAAGTTTTTCGAAATGTAAATGGAGAAAACTTGAAAGAGTTATTATATAAAGCCGAGACCTATAAAGTCTAGGATTTCATAAGCCTGAGTTATTCCGCATGCAGATTCGTAAGAACAGCCAGTAGAAGATAGTGAAGATAAATGTGTAGTTAAGCCATTAAATTAATATTAGCTAGATTTTTAATGACATCATAGATTGAAGTGGTATCAATATTTTCTTAGGAGATATTGGCAGTATTCACTGTAAACTTATATAACTGAGATTTTCCAGAAGAAAAACTAAAAATATGGGTAATTATTGTCATTTTTTAATAATTGAACTAATTTTATTATTATTTTTATTTAAATTCTGCTTACAGTAAGCTAGATAGCGTTTCCTTAAAAGTCTCTTCAGAATCTACTTTTTTTTTAAAGTTATGGGGCATTTCTCAGCTTATTTGTATTTTCCGTTTAGCAATATATTGATAATCATGGAAAGTTGGAACTTTACTCTATTCCCAACATTTCACAGGAACTGTACACACTCCTATAATCTGCAACAGAGTTACTTAAACCCTTTGATTACACGAAGTTTTTCACTTCTCCGTTTGAGAGAAGATGTAATTTTCGTAAATTTTAAGATATCTATAATTATTTATCATTCAAAATAGGCATCTTTAAAAAAAACTATGCATTTATAAAAAAAAAGTATTCCGCATTGATTAATGAAAAGACTTGATATTTTCTAACAAAAAAACCACAATAATTACATAATATTTTCTATTTACATAGAGAAATCTAGTTAAATTATAATAAATAAAAATTTAAAAAGATGTTTCTCTATTCCCGATAATTCCCAAATGCGTAGCAACCTATAACTCTAAAGAACCTAGACGACAGGTTACTTTTGCGGAAACAATCGAGAACAACTCGAACAAAGGAATTTCCCAATTCCTTCGGGAAGTTCCAGATATCGAGTTGTTCTCGATATTTGAAATTCATGGTTACATTTTCATGCATTTTTGTCACTGCAGAGATTTTTTGTTTAAAATTTTCGTTGTATGATGTCATATTTCTTTGCTTCATGAATAAATCAAACAAAACAATCTAATGGAATGTGATTCCCACAGACGATGGAACATGATAACAAATTGTTCAATTTCTTTTCTTTCCCCATTGGAAGATGAAGTTCCTTACTTCATATCTTTTTTATGATGATTTCAATATTTGACTTCTCTACTTTTCGTTCGGATCGATAAAGAATCATGATTCCAAGAAATGCGGGAAAAAAATATATGTAAATTTAATTTAGGGCATCGTGTTTTTAGCTGAAACAGTACAGACTACCTATGGAGGGTGTAAAATGTTTTGCAAATGCGAGTTTAATTATTAAGCATTTGTATTGTGTTTCATTGCATGCATAATACGCAATAAAATCTCTTGTGAATCTCGTGTCAAAAAAAGGGAAAAAAACAATTGTTTAAATGAGCACTGATATTTAATTGTATTATAATATGAATATGAGAAACGGAAGAAATTTATTTTCATTCTATTAGCAAAATCGTATTGATATTTACTACAAAAATGAGTAAAATGAATACAATCCCCCGCACGTGACGTCCCAAATAATTACAAAATAGACGGTAGAAATAATATTCCAGCAACCGTAGGTCTTGGATTTGACACCTGAAAATCAGAAAATAAAAGATACTTTAGGATACATATATAAAACATCAATTCCCTTTTCAATAATTTTACCAAACATAAATTTTTATAAAAAAACTTGCTGTATAAAATTGAAATTTTGATGGGTTTGAGCGAAGTCATACTGTCACCTGTGTTGTACTCAAGGCTGTAGCCAACGACTGGTGCAATCTTGCCACGAAGCATTTCGAGGGGCTTGTTCTGTTGTTACTGTTATATACGACACAGAAAGAAATTAAGAAAAAAAGCTGACGAATGAATAACAATGCTGCGATGGAAGATCTGGGAATAATCAGGCATTTATCCCATTGTGACTCGAATGTGAGTATGTCTGAGTGAAAATGGTATAATTGTCTTTCAGGCTTTTGTCGGATTATATTCTACACTGCATGACATGGAGTATCATCATTCTCTAACCTTATACCTTCAACAATTTACACATTTGAAAATCAAGAAAAGCGAGATTATAAATGTAAGAAAATGTTCTAGTAGATTCCATTGAAAAGATGGTAAAGACTGTATCTAACAAATTATGCATGGATGTAACCTATTATGGTAGCAATAATTTAAGTATGGATTATATGGTAATAAGCTTTAGGGAGTAATACAAATTAATTCAAAATAAATAATATAGAAAAGAAAGTTATTTATACCTGCTGTAATGAATTTATTTATCAAATGCAAATGTAATATGAAAGATTAATTTACCAAATTTTTACCGCATTTACGCCATACATTTACGACTGCTTTCCCCCATTCCTTTTTTCTCGGTCTTAATTTAGCTGCGTCATCTTCATGGTAAAATCAATAATGAGAATTTTTTGTGGTGCCCAATTTCCTTCAGTTTCTGAGAACCTTTATGTGGTGTTTCCCTAAGCACTTGCTTACTTGGCTTAGTAGTTAATCTAGCTCTGGTGCTTTTTTCACAGGACTCATTATATGTGTGCCAGTATAGTTAAATTAATTGAGTCGATCGGATCGCCTGTCCTTTGCTTAAGAAGTGGCAGTAGTAACAACTAGTCCTTCACATATCCCCAAATGAAAAAAAAATCACAAAGCGTTGCATTTTGTGTCTGGGGTACAAAAACATAGGCACATCATTCGAATCATTATAGCCAATCAAGAGTTCCAGGAGATACTGGTTGAAGTTAATCATATAAATTTCTATGCTAGTGCAATGAAGTTGAGCTTTTTTTATTTCAGCTGGAGCAACAACTGTTAGACAGCATATCGAGACAGCTGAATCCTGTAATGGCAAATTTCATGGAGAAGAAAGGTTCAGATGTTGCTAAAAGGTAGCTGGTTACATTGCAGAAAATGTTTAACTTCGAAGAACCACGTTCATGTTCAAATGAGGCATGATTAAAAATATCAGATTATCACTTTGCCACATAACTGGAAATGTATCTCCTTTAGTCAATACGAATCTGTCCGTGAGAGCATCCTCTTCTAACTGTATTTATAAATCCATACGGAACTACTCGTTTTATATTTATCTGCAGTTTTCCCCGCCTGTATCGTGTAAAATGGTAATGTTTATAATGGTTGAACTGCAGACTTTTGAATAACCGCGCAATCTGTTGTTTACAGCACATAAAGTTGTCTGCTGGCATGACTTGCTGGGGTTTCATTTGTAAGTCTCATAAATGTTTTTTACTATTTCATTGCTGACGGATGATTGTTTTGCAGTTTATACTGAAATGATCAATGCATCTGTTGAAGAAATTTTGACCGCATTGTGATGTAACGACAGTATGCTTCTTTAGCAAATTTATTCAGAAATGTATCTCAACAACGTTTATCAATGAATGAACGTCAATGTCTGTGTTGAGTGTTTTAAAAACGGTAAAAACGGCGAAATTTTCAATGCTGCCACATGGAAATCGGAAAGTCACTCTTTATTATTATATTGTAGTAATGAAATAAATTCATCACAGCAATCACAGGTATGTTTCCTATATATACCATTCATTTTCCTATATATACCATTTACTTTATAGAAATATATTTGATACACCAGCGGTCGTCAACCCTTAGAATTTCACGGACCACTGCATATACAATTTTATGTTTGGCGGACCACTAATATGAATTACAAAACAAAGGTAAATATATTTATGCAATAATAATCAGCAAACTACGCATATTTCGTTTACATTGAAAAATTACATGAAAAGTACAAAAATCTTACCTTTTTGTACAGAAAGCTACACATTTCCATATCATTGAAAAGGAACTTCACGAAAAGCAAGAATAAATTGGCAAACGCAAAGCAATATCAATAAACTGATAGTGCTATGCCGCCAGTGTTTAATTATTGTAAACATAATAACTTACTCAGCAATATCGCCATCGATTAACAGTTAGACAAAACAAAAACAGAAACTTCCAGTGATGCAATTATAAACAAGAATGCGAATGAATCATCTGCATTCTTGTTTATGATTCCATAAAAATCCATCAAGTTGCCTATTGACACGGAGAAAATGTTAACGACTACAGTACTGTCAATAATGTACGGTATAATAATGTACGACTGTGTTATTAGATTACAATAGCATATGTATGTAATTCAAAAGGAAAGAGAATTCCAGTTCGCGCTAATATTGATAACAGCAGCATACCCATGGATGCCAACTCTCACTTTCAGATGTCGCTAGATACACTTGCAAAAGTAGCTAAAAATTCGCTAAATTCAGAAGGAATTTCGCTAAAAGTAGTAGCTAAAATTAAAGTATAATCCATATTCCATAATAGGTTTAGTTACTCGTCATTGTTTAAACTGAATCTTCATAAAAATATAAATAATGTCCCAATTTTTCTGCGGACCACCAAAAAGGTTATCCCGGACCACCGGTTGGTTACTGCTGCACTTCATTCTCCCTATAAAATATTAATTATTAAATAATAATTTCGTGTTTAAATAGAAAGTTTGAATAATTACAAATCCTTTTTAAATACAAAAAACTAGGCCTTCAAATCTCTGACCTGTATATAAATCGCTTCAATAAGGCAGTATAATAGAATTGTTGTATTTTTTAATTTGGGGGATTTGATTAATCAAAGAATCATTTTTTATTTAAAAATTATATTGCTAGAAACAATGATAACAATAAAGGCTATGTTTCTTTTTTGTAATATTGGAGCTGCTTTAGGATGATCAATTCCATTAATTTATCCATTAGTTGAGTGAAACAGATTTTTGAAATGAACAAAATGGTTTCTCTTAATAGACTATCAATCTATTAAGAGATTGATATGTATGCAACGAAGCGCTTCGACGGTTCTGATAATATTTACCTTGTCTGGTCCAGGTATTAACAATGTCGGAAAACGAACAGGACTGCGCTTGCGATTTTCTGACGAATTGCTACACTTCGAAGGCATCTCTGGCGTTCCAGGCAGAAGTGGAAGAGACAATGTGTCTTCTTTGACCGTATCTTCGCTCACTGTCTGTGAAGAAAGAAGTCATAGAAAATTAGTTGAATCGCAAATCATCTCTCCTATCTCCTCCATTAATGTATTTGCACGTTTTTATGCTTAGGAACTTATAATATTCAGATATTTCGTTTCATTAATTTTCTAAAAGTCGATATGCTAATGAATCTAAATTAAAGATATATGGATTCTTCCTTTCCTTTCCCTTCTTGATTTCCCCACCCGAAAATAATAATAAGATTACAAAGATCATTTATGCAAGAAACAGCGCATAAAACAATTTTAAAAGTACTATAATTACTACATCAAATTTTTATTTCATTTTTCTACGTAAATATGTTCCTATTATGATTATATGGCTAGTTTCATTATTAAAAATTTTGTATGAGAGAAAGTGAAAATTATTTTCTCAGCGAGTTATGTTAAGCCCGCATTGAGTAAAAAACATCTTAATCTAACACACAGAAATTCTTTAAAATTAAGAATTCAAATCATGCATGGGTAAGAAAATCCCTTACTAGTCTTACAATAAAACATTCGTGTAATCTTACTTAGTAAAGCGTACGTTCTGAAGAAGAAGAAGAGGTAGTTCTACATTTCCCATTCTACTGGGCTGATTAACGAAACTGATGAAATTTAATTTGCGTTTTCATTTCTCGACTAAAGTCCCAATCACATTATGTTTCGGCTACGCGAGACTTGACTTCCGCACAATTCCAGGAAATCCACGTAGCTAGGTTACCATTTTCACTTACTACAAAGACTTGAACGCCAAACACTAAGCGATTATCGCTCAGATTGGGATCACGTGAGGCTTCAGAAGCGGAACTTTCGTCTGATTGGTTGTCTCTACCAGGGACGGAAGTCCAGCAGAGACATTTTCGGTGAGGTTTGATAAAATCCCGCGTAGCCGCAACATTGTTTCCAAAGCTAGGCGGGACTCTTTATTCTAGGAATCCTCTCGTTTAAACTAGTGCTACCAGAATCTCGTTTCTCTGAGTCCCTTCTAGCAGGGACTGTAGCCATGTGTGATAACCTCTTTAGAATATATATTAGATTTATACAGCATTGTTCTAACCTAGGTATTTTAACACAAAATCGGAATTTTTCTGAAATGACATACCGATTTTTTTCCATGTTTCGATTATACGACCCAAATTATGCCTAAATATTAAATCTTGTAAAATTTGGTGAGAAACCCGCTCAGAAATTAAAAAATTTATGTTGGCGCACTTTTTCAGTTTGCGCCAAGAATTCACTTGGCGAAATTTTAATTTATGGTAACATATTTTCCTTTCCCTTTCATTGTGCACGACTGGAAGAAAGGTGCGTCGTTCATTCTTCTGAATAATTTCCACAAAGTGTGTAAACTACATTTCGCGTTATTATCTCTTATAGCAAATATGACAAATTTCAAAATACGCCAATACATAAATTCACATATATCTTCCGAAATTTTGAATAAAGAAAGTCCAATTTTTTGCAGGTATACCAAGAAATACATCTACTTTAAAGTTATGTAAAAATGTTATAGGTTAGACAAAAAGTGTTTCGAAAAATCTATAAAAATTACTAAAACATTTTAAAAATAAATCAGAAAATATCTGCAAATTTTATTTGGACAGAGCCTAAATTTTGAAAGTAATTTTTGAAAAAACTACCCTTGCAATTTTGAAAAAACTTAAAAGTTTGGCATAATTTGACTTGTAGAATTGAAGGAAAAGTCCGGTTTTGTGTCAAAATGCCTATGTTTGAACAATGCTATGTATGAATCTGGTATATATCGTATGTCGTGCTTTCGAGACATAAAAAACACAAATTTCGTCAATCGACGAAGTAGATCTTGAGATACAGAACTGCTCCCTTCTTTTTTGTGCAGTGTGTACAGCAGCTTTTCTAATGCGACACCACCAGAGTTTATCAGGTTTACGGGTACTGGTCTTTGGGTGAACACTGGCAAGGAGTTTGGTGGAAATGAGCGCTGCCCTTGGCATTAGTGGAGCATAATAACTGCACAATATTTGCTGGATCTTTGTAAATTACTCCAAAGATTCCCTGTACATCAGGTTCCACAAACAGGGTTCATCTTCTAAGCAATGTGCTGCTAAGTATTCAAAATCTCGATAATGCGAAGAAGTTATGAATGGAAATGGAATGCAGCAGATTCGCATATCAGTCACAGAATTTAGAAGCTGGTGTATGATGCAACTTGCATTGAGCTTTTGGCTGCGGTACCTCCAGGTACGAATTTGTCCTTTATAATATTACACTTACGCCCAGACCCAGAGATGAAATTTGTCTGAAATTACGATGCGGCAAGGAATTGTTCAGTGCTCCTATTACTGTTACAATTTCAGACCCTTGTACTAAACAGTTAAAGACAGTTAGCCAACGCAAGAGCTGCTTGAAAAGCTATTGCTTTAATGACGTAGATATTATTTCATCATAGGTGTGGACACTGGTTGTTAAGGTAATGAGGAGCAATTATTATCCTCTTGGATATAATATGGCTGTACAATTTGCAACTAACCCAACGCCGTTCAATGAGTCAGTCGTTTCTTTGGTCAAAGAAATAGTCTTACCATTATGCTTCAGTTCCATGCAACATGAGCGCTATGTCTAATTAGGAATATTCATATGTTTCGTAGTCTCACAATTCTTCCTCGATTAGACTTTGTGATTAATCGATTCGCTGCCGTGTTCTTCGAAAGCGCGTATTAGGTTCTTTCTCAAGTTAAGGCCTATGCATAAACATAACTCTAATATCTTTCCAATGCGGAATCTAAGTGCGTTAGTATTACCCTGTTTTATATTACTTTCAGGTCACGTTGTTATCAAATATAATTTGCATATGTGAGTTACGTTAATTAGTTACTCTTCTGTCATTTCATGTTCATATAATATAATATCTGAGACATAGCTTATATTCTTCCAGGTGTTACATTTTTAATGGCTTATGTTTTACGTCATATTACTTTATATTGTATTTTGTGCCACATTATGTAACATATTTTAGAAATCTGATGTTATTAATCGTTTGGAATTACATTGAAAGGTTATTGAAGCTTTGCGAAATATCGGCTCATAAATTATTAATCGTCTACCGCATTTGAAATATTCGAATTCAAAACTGCACAAAGATTTCTAGGAATAATTCTATTATTGTCTTCTATTACATGTGCTTGAGATGGAAATATTGTTATTATTAAGTGAGAAAGTTCTGTTAAGTTTATTTTTAATTAGTCTTGGTTGGTTATCAATTATAGAAAACAAATCTTTAAGGAGAAAGACTTTCGCAGAGGCCCTTTAAGCGGAAACTGATTTGCATTTATACGTCCCATATGTGGAAAATTACGAAATTTCTGTTCAGTAGTAGTTTTAACAGTAGCACAAGATCGAACCCAAGACAACAGTAATACTACATTTGCTTTGTAACCTTAGCCATTCCGTTGCTAAGAATTCAATGTATAGAAATATCGTGATTTTTTTTTATATGTTTGCTTTACCACTATTATTAAAAATGTTAAATGTTTTATTTACAAAGGCTTATACCTTTAATGCTGAAAGTGCTTTAAAACACTCTTTACCATATGTAAAAAGACGTCGTTATTGGAAGCATTTGCCTATGCTCACTATTTAAATAATTTTTTTCGAACACATTATAGAGGGACACCTTAAGATTGTTAAATTTTAGCCTACATATTTTTTAATTAAAACTTTTATACTTTGTATGGAACGTTAAGTTTAACATCTCGTAAAAGTTTCCATGACATTTTAGAGAATATTCGGCATTAATCATTAGAATGAAACGTTGAGAATATTACTTGAATAACTCACGTTTTTGTTCAACACTGGAGGGCTGATTTCATCTTTGGGATTCATTTCTGGGTTGCTTGGCTTTTTATTCTCTTTTCCTTTGCGATTGGCTTCATCTTCCTTTGCCATATCCACAGAAACCCTGAAGCAAAACAAAATTCTCTAGATTACGAATTTGCAACTTCAGAATTTATGTATTTAGGATGCAGTCCGGCTCGCCTGACGAGCGAAACTCGTCTTATGACACGAAGGAACTGCGCCCATTGAAATTACAACACACACACAATTGAATTATACAACACACACACACACACACGCACAAAAAAAAAAAAAAAAAAAAAAAAGAGAGAGAGAGAGAGAAGAAAAAAAGAAAAAAACAAGACAAAAATATTAACAAAAAATACAATAGTAAAGCAAGCTATGAAACAAACAAATATCTTCTTATTAATTTTTATAGTACAAAACTTGTGCATAGGAATTGGTAGTTGAAACTTTGGCTTATTCAGATGTATCCACTTTATCTGCAATTTCCGTATTATGTAGATCTGCATTTTTCAGGTTATCAAGAATTGTAATTAGTTCTTCTTACAATCTTTGTGGTATGACGTACTTTCGATTTTTTCTAAGTTTGATGATTTTGATACCATCATTATATTGTTTATTAATGTAGTCCCTATGGTTAGTAATGTTGTCTAGACAATCATTAAAAATGCTATTAGCCACTAGATTAAAGTCGTATTCAGAACTGTTAAGTTCTGAATTAGAGTCTGATAAATAATCCTGACAAAACATAATTGCTAAAGCCTTTATAGTATTCTTACATAAATAATATAATTAAGGAGAAAATGCTTTTACAGGGAAGATATAGGTATAATAGTAATATAAATAAATAAGATAAACATTTCTTGCGTCGACTTCAGAATTTGATGCATTGAAAAACATATTTAAATAAAAGAAAAGAAAACAGCGGCATAAAGTTAATCAATTAGTTGACTTTATGGCAGGCAAGGCGATCGTCAGCTCTTCAGTCAAGTATTAGGCTGATCAAAAAGAAAGGTATTAAAACAAAAAAAAAAATTTTACAGCTTCCTTGAACGAAATATAATCTACATCCTTTCCAAGGTAGTGGACTGGAATGCTCTCATAACGTTTTAATTAAAGTGTGCCTGTTATTTTCCGTGATTCAGCCTGAAAATATGTCTTACAGGCCTTACACAGAACGAGAGTTTGCGCCATAAATCGTGCATCGAGTGAAAACATTAGTACTTCGTAGTAAAGGATCCCAAATTTTCTAAGATTAGAGAAAGCAAGAAAAACTAGTAGTACAATGGAAAAGTTTGATAATTTTTTCAATAAAGAAGATACTGTAACTAATATAATAAGAATTTCCCATTTGAAGTCAGATGGCTGAGAAAACGTTTTATTTCGATGTTTCGAGATATTGTTGCGTTTTTTTCTGATACCAGTTGTTACGTTATTTTCTTCCTTCACGTTCGTACGGGGTTTGTAGATTTGGAGTGAATAACGACGACACTTGATGAAGTATCGAAACACACTTTATTTACCAATATTAATCAAATAGCTCCAAAATCACTTTTACAGTCGTCGAACTGTTATAAACACGCTGACACGTTCAGCGACACAGCCTTCATACTGTCAGGCAATAACGGTGGAGACATCTTCACTGCAATGCACCAGAGTACAGCTCCCGACTCTGCTTGGTCGTTCTCGGAACTCGGTGTACTCTCGAGACTCTCCACGCTACAACTCGCGATGCACTCGACGATACACAAGAGTTTAGTTCTCGACTCAGCACAGTCTAAGACAAAATTCGACGATGCACTAAAAGACTCTCTCGATGCCAGTGGCGTAGCTAGGGTAGGGCAAGGGGGACACCTGTCCCCGGGCGCAGCATCCAAGGGGCGCGAAATTGATGCTACGAAATTTTTTAATGAAATGTTTTCCATTCTTGGCACACAGAAAGGGGAGCAAATTCTTCAGTTGTCCCTTGGCGGCGGAAACTCTGATTACGCCCCTGCTCGGTGCACTCGACGACCAACTCGGCGCTAGACTTCGAGACACTCGCTCAATGACTGACTATCAGCTCGCTAGATGAGGCACACACTCACTGACTGTAGACCAGCAGGGTTTATATAGCTTTCGGCTTGTGTTCGAGAACATTCTGGACTAAACCGGTAAGAATTCGTTCCACAAGGTTCTCCATCCGTCCATAGCTTATCGCCAATTTTGTCGCCAAATGTGGCAATTCTGCCTTCCCTTGCCATTTTATGGCAACCCTAAAACTGCTTTGCGGGGAAGCGATCTTACCACGCGTGTACATTTCGTGACAATATTTAAAAGTCCCGTGAGCCTGAAGAATGCGAGAAATGACGCAAAACGTTTCTCAAAACGCACTACGCAAGTACCAACTTTAAGGGTAAAAGGTTTGCATTTTACTCTGAGATCCAAAATATTTTTGTTGATTGTAGCTTAATCAATAGCAAGAAAGGTAGACGAAGACCGAGAGCTGGCTTCCGCCAATGTGACAAAGAAATGCATCTAGTTCATATCTGACTCTAACTACCTACGAGGTAACTTAGCTATGTGAATAAAATACTTGGAAATATCCTTTTCAGCATGCTGTTGCGGAAATTTATCTTCTATTCTTATACAGCTCTGAGCTACATCCCAAAAGATTTTGCCAATGGAAAGTTTAGAAATGGCTGCTTCTTCATAACAGCACACACCAAGCCACAAATATCTTGAAGACGTAACAACTTTTAGTGGAAATGAAATTCGCAGTGGGTCATTATGCCTCTTTGCAATATGTGGCATCATATAATTTTTTCTTCCTCAGGAAGCATTTCAGGGTATAAAGCTGCCATTTTGACTATGTTATGGACAGGATATTAAGACCGAATCTCAGAGTATAGCATACAGATTTCAATAAAAAGAATATTGGGTATAATTCCAAGCGTAGCTCAAGCACTGAAACTGATGCATAAATGAAGAAGACGATGACTTTGGAACAGATGGGAGACAAGAATAACTCAGGTAAGTTTGCAAAATTTTGTTGGACTTCTCAGGTTCCTTTATTTGATCATAGTAATAAAATATGAGGTTAGAGAAATTCTATTCTTTCTGGCCTGAATTTTGAAGACACTATATTTTTGGTTACCAAACGTTAATGCTTCTCAAATACCAGACACCACGAGTAAATGAAGAACTTCCTCTAAAAGAGCATAGGGTATACTGAAAAGTATTATCCCGTCAACTATGAAACTGTCGCCAAGCAGTTCGGTTTAGCGACTTAGCGCTAAAATCAGCTTTTGTTTTTATGAATAAGGATGTAAGTTAACTATTATTCCTTCATTATATTTTTCTTCCTCTTTGGGGAAAAAAATCGAGAATTATAGAATCACGTTTGTGATTGCATTCTGGTTCATTTACAGCTGGCCGAGAGAATTAACATTTCTTGAATGGAGAGAAAAGAACAGCTGGATATGGTTGACAAAACAGTAATACACTGGAACAATCACCTGCAGCAATTTGTATTCATATAGATCTAAACGGAGCTTTCGATGAAATTAGAAAGCCTAATAAAACAGTAGAAATTGACAAAAACACTTTCCCTGCTTTCAGGGCTGTCGAGAAATACGTAAGTACCAAGCAGGGTACCCACGCTTGGTGAATTTGAGCTTCATTTTAATTTCTCTTACAAATTATAGGTCTTACAAATAAAAGCAACACTAACTGGAATTGAATTAGTAGATATGTTACAGAGAATAAAAGGATGAGGTTTCGGAATGAGTAAATAACATAAATAAACAGCGAGTTTTAAAGTTTTGAGTGACCAAACAATGTTTTGAAATTTTGAGTGAAGAAGAAATTACTCGCTGAATGTATCGGAGGACCATAAAAACAGTCGATACGATGAAGCGAAAAATTCAGCCATGCTTGGAAGTCTTTTTTTTTTTTTTTTTTTTTTTTTGGGTTTTGTTTATTATTGTTATTATTATTACTGTTGTGGCAAACACAAAAAAGCTGTCTACCTAAAGATAAAGTAGCCTTCGTGGAGGACTTTTAAAGACAATTGGCTGGTATTCATGTTACGTATGGAGAAAATCCCCATCATCCTTGATGCTTTTCTTCTTGATCTTTCATTAAATAAAAACTGACGTGATAGTGCTGCTGAGAGAGTTATAGGACAACTACAAAGAAAAGTAGCAAATTGTTTCAATACTGCTATTTTGTTACTACTACTACTAATAATAATAGTTAACAAAAATTCATGTAAGATATTCAACAAAATTTTGCAATTTGGGTAAATTTTGATGGAATTTGTTTATTCCGTTTTTTTCATTAATATTTTTATTTCGAAATAAAATCATGTAGGAATTATTTGTTTAATTGAAAGAAGTACATTTTATATATAAATAAAAGTGTTTGTTAAAATATTAAGAGCAGCATTTGTACACTTACTGTTAGAATTTCAAATAAATAATTTTAGGACATTATTGTCGGAAGGGGGAGGGAATTGGCATACTTAAAAATTTCATTTCTATTAACCGTATTTTAGGTTATTCGACACAGTTACGGTGCCTGACTATCTCCAATAATCTACTGTAGTAATACAAATAACTAACCGTCAAAACGTATACGTATTTTTTATTGAATAATTCTATTTATAAACCAATCACATCGGAGCATTATTATCAACGATATCACATGAAATTAAGATTTCAGTTTATGTGGACAGCCTTTTGCATGTATTAAAATATATATATATATATATATATATATATAGTTTTTTTTAAGTACAATGCTCTCTTGATATACTGCTTGTGTCTTTCAAATATATATATATTTCTTTCCTCCTCTTTTTTAAATTAAAGAATAATATCTATAAATTTTTTGTGAGGAGTTTTCCATGTTAAAATAGTTGAGCAATCGGCAACATGGCGGCTGCTTGGCCTTACACCGATAACCGACTGTAAAAATCACGATAAAACATAGGAACCAAGAATTATTTGCAATACAAGGTTACGCTCTTGTGTGTCGTCACTGACTCATAGTCTGCTCAAAAGCAACTACTGCCTTTGTGTCTTTGTTTCTCTCTCTTGTGATGTCAGCATTGCGAATAGCTTGTTGTTGTCTGTCATTGTTTGTCTATTGGCTTTGATAGGAATATTCTTCAATTCACTGCATGCGAACTGAAATCCAGTTTGAAATTTTCGTTAGAACTACTTTTTCCGGTATATTTTTGGCATATATTCTTATGTAAGCAGTATTAAAATAAATATGAAAAATAATCTATCAGTTATAAAAGCACGTGGAAAATATTCAGAAATTTACGGATCTATCTGGCATTTGCCGGAACATTTTATGCTCCTGAAATATCATAATCTTCCAAAATTTGTGAAAATTCGTATGGCGATAAAATTAACTATCTTAAGCATGTTGCCCGTTTTATTGATGCGCACTAAATGTGGCAGATTTCAAATAGTATGTATGCACATCTGACTGCACACGTTGAAGCTATTGTAGCCTTCTGAGATGCCTTCAGTATAAGTGCGGTGAACCACCAGTGTCTAATTAATATACGCTTCGGATAAGGCAATCAGATTATCATGTCGTGCTTCCTGATTTGGAAGTCACAGAGCGTATAGCGAGTTTCCTGTCTGGCCAACGGATTCTTCTTAGATTACCATAAACTGTTGGGCAGTCAAGGTATCATCATCTTAGAGGTTTGAAACAAGGTCGCGGTCGCCATTGCTGGAACAAAATGAAAAACCTGTGCCAGGGGGAGGGAGAAAAGGACATTCAATTACAATGAAAAATATAGGAAGGGAACGCGCTTAGAATTCTTATTTTTATAAGGCTTCTTTTTTTATACCAATTTTTATCTGCAATGTAAAATCAATCGTCGATAGATTCTAAGGAAATTAAAATGCTATTAGACTGCAGTCATGCCTGCTACACTGTTCTGTATGGACTTTTTAGAGAATAGCAGTAATTCGAATACCATTATGGTTGCTTTGAAGCAAATCTAAATGTTATTAGATTGAAATCATGGTCTGAAAGTTTTTTTGATGAAAGAAAATTACATTCAGTGACGGATTTTAAGTGGGAGGTCTGTATTATCTGTACTTTTGTACGCCTCTCATCTTAAAAACATAGGATATATTTATTATTTAAAAAAATATTTAATAATTTGGCAGCCCTTTAGAAATCAAGGTTTCTCAGAATCGTGATAGCGCTATTCTTATAAATCCTGTTCTGGTTGCGTTTTAAATACACACGACTACGTTGTGTTGATGAATGACCAACATTCTGTGAAAAATCTTGAAGTAACTTTTTAAATTTACTTATTTGCCCCCCCCCCCAAAAAAAACGTATAAATTGCTACGTAAATCTTCAGATTGTAATCTAACACCTCAAAGCGTTTGCCATTAAAGTGTTAAAAAAAGTGTTTACAATTTTTTAAATATACATAAAAAACTATAGAATTAAAAAAAACTGCAATCTGATCATATACTGATTATAGTTTAAGTTGCTGATTGTAGTTCGTCTTTGAGCCATGAACTTAAGATTAGCTTAATCTCCCAAATCTTCAAAATATAAAACATAAAATCATATATTTAAAACGGGTTGAAAAAATAACAGTATCAGAATGGCAGTGGGAAAATTTGCTATACAGTTATTTCATCGTAAGAAACGTGGAAATTTAAAAATGCGCTTGTTTAATACAGAAAAGACTTAATTATTCAAGATATAGCTATGCATTTATTTCCCTGGCTAGTTTATAACAAATATTCCCTTCAAGCGGCTATACTTTTTTATTATTATTTTGCCAGGACATAAAATCTGCTTAAGGAACATCTTTGAAGTGTTTAAAATATTCAGGCGGGTGGGAATACTAAAATCCAAGATTCTATTCGACGAGATCCATGCATACTTTCCAGTTAAGTGTTTTCCAAGCAGACTAGTCGTGTCAAGTTGCTGTTCTACCTTTGAAGAAAGGGGAAAAAAAACTACATGAGGATGCACAGCGCGTCTGAAATTCATCAACGTATGAAAAGAATTATTTTATTTATTTGTTGCAAGTAAGATAGTCTCTTTCTTATCGTTTTGGATTATCAAATTATGCATTTTTGCAGTTTTCCTATTCCAAAATTTCAATGCACTGCATCAGATAAAAACCGCACGGACACACAAAACACGTAGGTACAAAGAAGAAGCAACAAGATTGACATCATATAAATTTTCGCCGAATGGTTGTCGCCAAACGACTTGCAACCTTTTCAAACGCCTCATATCGCGTTCCTTCGAGCAGAAGGACGAGCTAAGAAGTAGCATTAAACGAAAAGAAAAAGAAAAAAAAAAAAAAAAACAGCCCTTGCTTTCCTTTAACGAGGAGAAAGCATTCAGTGTCTACAGACGGTATTCGCCTTCCCGAATTACGCAATGAAAGGGGAATGGTGACGTCAGTTTTCAGAGGTTCTTCACCCCGATCTCTCGCGAAGAACGAGTGGCAGCCATTGATTCTGTCTACCTCTTCACGCATGCGCTTGTGTGCAACAATTTTTTTTCTTTGTTTATTCTTTTGTTCTTTCGGGCTCTGCCGTTTCCGTTGGATTATTACTATTTGGAAAACTATTAAGAACACGTCACGTGGTATTATAATTATAGACGCCGCAGTATTATTTGAAGTTGATAATGTTACTGTAATTCATTCAGACTGTAAACGCTGTAGAAGAAGAAAATATTTAAAAGTACGTATTATTTTAAAGGAACCTATTCTGTAGCACATTCGCTTTTGTAACAAGACGGGGGGGGGGAACTGCAGTAACAATTTCACTAACGGAGATAAATGTAGTTGAGGAGTTAAGATTATATTTTTTAATGACTATTATATATTACAAAGGGGGAAGGAAGAGAGAGACCCAATGAATATACAATATATATGAACAGAAATATCGGGAAAAAGTTTTGCTTTTTTGCTCTGAGTTTCTCTGATCGAATCCGATGTGAAAAAGAATAAAGTAAAATATATTTTCTTCTGTTATCTTTTCTATACATAAATGTCATCATATACGAAATAAAATTAAAAAGTGAAACCTATTTTCCTCTGTTATCTTTTCTGTATATAAATCGTTATGTAGAAAATAAAATTCTATCGTAATCGCTTCACCTATAATAGCGGTTCTCAACCTATGTAGCCCTATGTACTCTTTTTACCACTGCCAGACTCCATTTTCATCACTGCTTTCACCGTTCCATCCGTCTGCCTTTCTCAGACTCGAAAAATACATCTTTTTGTTAATATATCTATTGGTATAATTTATAACATCAGTAAATATATTATTGAAAAAAATTTTGCCTTTAATTTGTAATAAGTCTAATAGATAATTGTATTTCATCATTGAAATTAATAATCATTATTGAAATCATCATTCCAGCATCATTGAAACTACTAAAAGATGCTTTTACTTATGCATAAATACTTCGGATTATGAAAGTGTGTATGGCAAACTAATTTTGGATATTTTATCTGACTTTATCAACAGTAATAAATGTTTTTTGTATACGGAAGGCCCAAAAATGGACTTTTCGGGCATTTTAAAATCCTAGTTATTAAATTTTCGGAATACTAAAAAATTTGCCAATATTTCGAAATTTCAGAAATTTATACTATGACGTACTTTGACCTTTTTATTGGTAATTATTATTTTTTTTAAGGAAGAAGTGAAAGTTCTCCCATAATACGAAAAAAAGGCGGAAATGACACGATTTTTGATGTCCTCACTTCAAATACCTGTAGAGTGAAAAAAATGTCTGAAGTGGGAAAGGCTGAAATGGGATATTAACGCTTGAAGTTCCTGTGCATAGAATAGAATTTGAAAATTTATCCATTGCAAATCATGAAATGGGGAGGAACATTATCTGAAGGAATCCGTATAACTAGTTAACAAACGTAAAGGTTATTTGATGACGATAAATGATTATCTAATTTCCTGTGCTTTTTATGTTTTTCCTGAAAACATTTAGGTATCGAACATAGCGTAACAATCCTTTTTTTTTTTTTTTTTCAATTGTTCTAGAAACCGACAGAAGAGCATCATTATTTATTAGACTTTTAGGTTCAAGATGTTCCAAGTTTAAGAAAAGGGTAAGCGGAACATTCGAGATCTTTTGCTAACATGTTTCCAAGTTTAATAGAACTTTCTCCTATTTCGGAAATAGGTTTTTGTTAAATTAAACCTTAAAGTGAAAAGATCGTTGACGTGGGAATTTAATTAATTTGTCATTTAAAAAAATTAATTTTAAATGATTTATAATTATCATTTAAAAAATAAAATGATTTTTTTAAACTCAATTATATCAGTTTACAAAGAATACACAAAAATATCATTTATGGATTAAAATAATGTTAAGTAAATTACTCTAAATCAAATATGATGAAGAGCTTTTAATTTATCGTCGCTAGCGTGTTGGTTGATTGATTCAATTACTAAGACAAAGCTTGCAAGAGTTATCTGCGAAGGATGCGACAACATCGTGGTTTTAAAGAAAATTGTCTTTATTTACATTATACATAGGAGCCTTAAAGAGTGATATTGCGCAATTAATTTTATAAACAAAATTTTATATACTTTATCTTATTCAAGGCGTCGAATAGTTATTTAATATTCAATTAAATTTTTCACTGTTTAAAACACAAATAAGATGAAGAGCTTAAATAGAAAAAGAAAAAGTTTACTTTATCTAAATGTTGCTGTTCTTATTGATAGCGATTTGCTAGGACATAAAATAAAGAAAATAAATATAATGCATGAAAAGAGTTATGAGTTTTCAAGGCTTTTTTTAAACGACTTTTTTCTCAGATTTTAAGGAATGCTCATTAACTTAATAATGCACATAACGCTAATTAGTTTAACTACGTGGTACTCATTAAGACTTGAATAAATTTAAATAGATACATTTATAATAGACGGCAGTTTTATATATATATAAATCTTATGTAAGAAGACAAACTCAAATCAGTTGAATTCAGTATTTTTCAATAATAATTTAAGAATCTCCTAGTATAACAAATATAAAATGTCTCTTCGAACTATTTGTCGAAAATATGTAGAGAGATTTTTAGTTTTTTTGTTTATTTTTAGTTCTTAAAATTTTCTGTATCTGAGAAAATTGCTTATGAATCTGAGCAATTAAGTCTTTGTATGGATCTGCGTACTTGTGATCGAGTGGCTAAAACCTGTAACAGTTCGCCCCGGGTTCAATTCTCCGGATTTAATGGTTTAGTTTGGTATGGCGTATTATTATTATTATTAATTAAAGTGTTTAGTTTTGCGATGGTACTCAAAAGTGCTTTAGAATTTGGGTTTTGATTTGCAGAACCTCTAGAGAAGTTGTGTGGAGCCCCAGAGTTCTGTTTGGAAGAGCACTGACCTAAGTCGAATTAATTTATGAATAAATAATCTTTCATTGCCATACTTTCTTGGAGTCATTTCATTTTGTGGTATATCGTAATGTTATAGTACAGTAATTTTTGATTTCTGCAGTAATACCCACTTTTCAAGTATTTAAATGAAACATTTCGGGGAATGTGAAAAGAGCAGCAAATAACAAATTTATCTGACTTAACCCACTTTTACTGGGGAAAAAAGCAGGAAAGTAAGTGCTCAATAAATCTAAATACAAAACTTCATGATTTATAATTTCTACAAATGGTAGTTTAACACCAATGCTTCTAAATGAATGTTTTTTAATAAATGTCAAGTAATTTTGATCGTACAAGGATGGAATGTTTTTGATTAAACTCGCAATGAAAATTACTTTTCTCGTCAATACTTTATCTGTATGAAATCTTCATGAAAATTTAAATATCACACATTTTTAATGAGATGCCACAAAAGTAGCGTAAAATTAATTACGAAAGCTCCCAAATAATTTTGAAACCTGGTCAAAAACAAGAATGACATGCCAAATGAAAATAAGTGTAAGCGAAACCGCGGTAATTGACGTACATTTTATTTTTTAGATTAATAAAGATTAAACAAAGACTATAGAGACTAAAACTGCGACCTTCTCTAGCTTCGGTTGAAGGTAGGTTTCCCATCTCTCCTAGAATTCCGGGATTCTCCTGGAATTGAGTCGTGGAAATTAAAATCTCCCGGCTCCCGGAAGGAATTTAAAATAAATATTACTCTCTTGGAATATCAAGTTTCTCGAAAATAACGCACAATGCGCACTTACGGAATGGTTGATGGCATCGAAAATCACACGACCGCGCACAGCAGCCAAAGAACGTCTATGTCAATACACATATTCTTTGCAGCAGCGATCTAGGGTGAGCGATGAGTAAGCGCCTTACGGGATGAGGAGTGGTTTCATGCCGGCGTATCGCGCGCACGCGCCCTCATCTCCCGTCACCCTCTCATTTTCAATCCATTCTTTCATTTAGTCTGCAGTTAGCTAGCTATCCACAAACAAGTGCGTATTTTGAAATTATTTAAATGCTTTCATAATAACGTCTAGTCAAAAGAAAAACGATTCTGATTCTGCAAGTGATGCCCAGGGGCGTAGCTAGAGGGGAGCAAGGAGGGGCATTTGTCCCCTAGCGCAGAATCCAAGGGGCGCCAAACTGATGTTACGACATTTTAGAATTAAATGTTTTCCATCCTTGGCAAGCAGTAGGGGGCGCGAAATCTTCATTTGTCCCTGGGCGCTGTAAACCCTAGCTACGACTCTGCAAATGGCACAAAAAAAGACAAACTATTCGACGTCGTTTTAAGACAAGTGGTTAACTCAATTTGATTAGCTTATGAAGAGAGACAACTTTAACGGAAAATGTGAAGTATGTCGGAAAACGGCTAATATTAAGAACGAGGATGTTAGAGCTTTAACTGTACATTCCCAAAGCAAGAAACACCAGTCGTTAATATTGAATAGGGATTCATCGCAATCGGTTTCGAACTTTTTCGTGAAGAAATCTTCAGAAAAACAGGACAATATATCAGCAATTGAAATTACTTCAGTCTATCATAAGATTAAACACCATTACACTTTTAATAACTGGGATTGCACAAATTGTTATAACACTCAATTTCCAGACTCTTCTCTGGAAAAAACGATTTCTTGTGGTAGAACAAAATGTACAAGTATTTGCGAGAGTGTGCTTGCTCCTACAGCTCAAAAAATACTTTTAAATGAGATCAAGGAGGCGGAGGTTTTTTTTCAGTTGCGATTGAAAAAAAATTTTTTTTTTTTCTTCTCCCAGAAACCTTTTTTCCTCTCCCTGATTTTGACAGCCAAGAGGTGGCACCGCTAGTTGAAGGTGATGACGCTCAATCCCTGAAAGTGCTTCTGCTTATAAAATTAATTAAACTTAAGCATTCAAAAACTAAAAATTAGTAGAAAATTAATGCTACTTACAGTAGTAAATATAATTTTTAACTTAAGAACTTAACTATTAAATACCATTATTTAAATTTTAAGTTTTATAAAGTGTCATTACTAGCGCTCAAAAAGAATATACGTATTACAAATGTTATTTTGTCCAAACTATCGATCACTGCGCCTCGGCTCGGTTATTGGCGAAACGCATACATAGTCTAATTTATATTAATAGCCGCTAGATGTTACTTGTCTTCTGTTTCGCATGGTAACCGTCACATGTTTAAAATGAGCTACTCCGCAGCAGAAATCATTTTGTGTTCTCGAGATTGCGAAGTGCAATTCCGTGATGACAGGGCAAAGACGTTTCAAGTTGAGGTACCAAAGTGATCCTCCGAATTGGTGGAACATTTGCAGATGGTATCGACAATTTGTAAATACAGCATGTTTATGTAAAGGAAAGAGTGCTCTGTCTCCGACGAATATGTTGCACGAATTCAAACTGCTTTCCAACGGTAGTTCTTCAAAATCAACTAGTCGTGTCAGTCGGAAGTTACAACTGCCTACAACAACAATTTGGCGTATTTTGAGGCGTCGGTTGGTTATGAAGACCCAAATGTACAAGTTACATTTGTTACAGGCTCTGCGTCCTGATGACAAACGCAAAGGTGTGGCATTTTGTAACGAGATTATTGATGCTATTGACAATGATAATACTTTCGCACAACGCATCGGGTTCAGTGATGAAGCGACTTTTCATGTTAGTGGTCATGTAAACAAACATAATGTTCGAATTTGGGGGCTACAGATCCCACATGCAGCCATTGAACATGTACGAGATTTGCCCAAAATGAATGTGTTTTGTGCGATATCCCGGTTATCTGTTTACGGCCCATTCTTCTTTAATGGAAACACGGTTAACAGTCAGCAGTTTCTCGCTGTGTTACAAAAATGGTTGTTTCCGAGGCTGCACGAAGACAACTTCATTTTTCAACAAGACGGGGCACTCCTTCACTGGCGTCGCCAAGTGCGTGATTATCTGAATGAAACTACCGAACCGTTGGATTGGTCGTGAAGGAGCTGGCGACTTAGCATGACTTAGCCCCTCCAGGATCACCGGATGCAATTGGTCCTCCACGGTCACCCTGTGACTTCTTCCTGTGGAGTTTCATTAAAGACAACATTTACGTACCAACACTCCCACAGAACCTGGAGAAGGCCCGTTCCCACTGGGGTTTATCTGAGCTAACGGAGTCAGTTCCATGTGTCGACTAGCTCCGCTGTGCTTGCAGTTCAGATTTTTCAACTTGCCGCCCTATGGGGAAAAACTGGTTTTGGAGATGGGTCGGCTACGTCAATTGTGTTCGTTAGCTCAGATAAACCCCAGTGGGAACGCAGCTGAAGAGGTGAAGAACCGGATCCGTACCGTCATAACATCAGTGTCGACGGACATGCTTGCCCGAGTATGGGTACAAATTTGAGTATCGATGAGATATTGTTCGTGTCGCTGATGGAGGACATATTGAACATCTGTAATCTGGAGAGGTTCGTACATTATGTGTATAAAGTTTCATATTCGTATGTCATACTGTTTAATAAATATATGCATTCGAAATACGCGTATTCTTTTTGAAACACACTGTATAAAAAAGATCAGATAAAGAAAGATGAGTAACTGCATGAGGTTACCAATATTAACAACTTTTAAATGCTTGAGTTTCCTTTTTCAATAAAAATTCGTTAGTTAATTCAAAAACATGGAATATAGAGGTAAAAATATTGCTCATCGCTTCTTGCGCTCAAGTGTTTGTGAGAACATGCATTTGAAGTCTGAAAGCACATGTTTGCTATGCTATCGTCATGCGATGAATTGCAAGTGCTTTATTTTTTACCACAACGCGACTATTTAAAACTGCGATGTTTTTGCATAGCTTTATTTCCTACTATGATGTTTTCACAACGGACGGTTTTACAAACTTAGTATAAAGTTCTTTCAAAAGATCATTAAGAATTTGAATGTAATAACATGGCATTTTGGCACCACTGTGATGTTTTCTCCTTGCTTTGTTTTCTTCTGTGAAGGTAAGACGATAATTTACCCTTGCGTAGTTTTCTCTGCGACGTTTTCATCCGCTATGTTTTCTGTTTGCAAAGTTCAGAACAGGATATCACACGTGGTCTCGCTCTTATTGGTAAGAATGAGGTAAATTTTGATAAATTCGGATTAATTGCATTTATTTCGACTGCTTATTAATTAATTATCTCAAAGAACTTGAGGGAAGACATTCGTTTGTGGAAGATTTATAAAGAAAACTGGCAATTATTTAATGCTGGTCATGACGAAAATTCGAAAAAAATCATCTATTAAGCACATAAGAAGATCGGACTCTATTCAGAACGCTTTAAACAGGATAGCGCATTTGGTGAAATTACAGAAAATGCATGTGAAAAGAGATATAATAATAAATACCATTTATCATTTCATTAGAAACAACATAAGTATGAAATGAAGAAAACTTCCGAATCTTATCTGAATTATTGGTATTGGGATATGACTACCATAACAACTTCATCATGCATATCATATGTCACATTAACTAAGTGAAGAAAAGTGGAAAAAAAATCAAAACCAAAATGCCCTGAGATGAAAGGAATATACTGAGACTCTTTGTTTCAAGGCGAATGACGATGATGCAGACATGTCAACAGTCTGATTAACAGCGAACTCACTGAACAGAACATTCATTGTTTGTACAAAATAAAATAAAACCTATTTGATGTCATTTCTTTATTTTGTACTTTCCATAGCACTGTTTAGAAAATCATCGACCATGTTTGCAGGAAAACGGCCAATTTTACTTCCTTTTATAAAAGTTAAGTAACTGCTTAAAATTCGCATTTAAAAATAATGCTATAGATGTAGTAAGTGTGAAAATTCTGTGAACCATTTATTAATTAAAATTTTGTTAACCATTTCAACACAAACACAGTGTGAGTTTTTTAATAACGAAGTAATTAAATACAGAAATAATTAAACTGTTCCGGAATCATAAAATCTAGATCTCTAATCATCCGTATCATTTGTTATTCATTCTTACCTTAACTAAGCTGATTAATAGTTTATTTATGCACCTTTACTTTTTCTTGATTTAAATAACGCAGAAAGCAGCCTCATATATTTTTAAACTATGATTATGTAAATTTAGATGAAAGCGTACGCCAGGTAGCTCAGTCTATAATGTTAGCCAAATTAATAAAAGAGAAATTACGTTTATTACTATATGCTTACTTTTCCTATTCGTTTTTATTTACTTATTTATCCCTCTGTCCTCCCCTTGAGTCTTTGCTTAGCCCTAATAAATGCTGATTTTCTTCGAAATGAATTAAAAATGTCGCAGTGACGTTATTTCATTTCCAATGTTTATCGAAATTCTGTTCAGTAGAATTACGTAATGTATTTAGACAAGCAGGAACTAATTAACTAAGCAGGAACTAATGCTTAATTTTGCTGAAAAAAGTGTGTTTTGCATTTCTGTAGAATGGCATGAGACGTTAATTTTTTAAATTACACAATCTTTAAAAAAGATAAAATAAAGGAAGACAATTTCCAGCTTACGTTACAGTAAATAAATAAACAAATAAAATTATTTCATCACGAATGCATTAATAATTACTCTTTAATAACAAATTCTTAAGGATAATTTTCAACAAAAAGCAAACGACTGTGTACTACAAGGTACGCAATGCATATCATTAGAAATATTATTAACTTCGATGATATATTTTAATGTATTATACTTCACATTTATTTGGTATATTATTAATAAATAAAATGAAGAGTTAAATTGCTAAGAAATACTTTATCTGTTTACAATTCTTTTATGTGTTAAGCAGGTACAGGTAGAAGCTAGGCCAGCATATATCTGTAGTGCCATAGATTATTGAGGTATTCTTGAACCTTGCTACTGTTAAGCTTCTGCCTCAATTTTGAGGAAGAACATGCCGAGTGACGGTCCGAAGATCTCTCAACTCTTTTGCCCCACCATCAGCCTCTCAGGAGAACTCATTTGCTGAGCAAGTGTAGATTGGTGAAACTCGAAAGATAAATTGTATATCCTGCCAAATAAACACTCACAGAAATGGTTATGCGAAAGATGCGTAAAATGTCACTTAAACATCTTATGTTTCATACAGTGGCAATATTTTTCATACTTAATGAATAATTGGTTAATGGTAGTGATTCAAAAAATTGTTGAAACACAATAATTCCCAAAATTGTCATTTATAAGGTCAGGCAGTTAGCAACTGCAATGCATTTCAACACCTTTTGCAGCCTCGTGTTCCTATCTGAAAATACAGACTGGAATGGCAATTGTTCGTTAAATGGCAAAATGAAGGGAACACCAGCGAGCGCGGAAGAGGAATTTACATCTACATTCCTAGAGTCACCAAGTCCCAGTTCTACTTTGTTCAGCAACTTACTCACCAGATCAGTGGGCATGGTTCTTTTCCTTTAGGTTTGCAATCGTAGATGCAGATGCATGTGTCTGCAGGTAATGCGGCCATCCAGATGACTATGTCACTGCCTGCCCGTTCTGAGAAGTATACAATATGAAAGACTATAATGCAAGACGTCCCACATTTAACAACTGCGCAGACTACAATCACCGTACAGATGCCAATACCCCTTGCAATCACTCAGCATACAACGTAATGTGCCTAATACACGCCAAATACGTCGAACGAGTACGACTAAGCACAACATTCTGCTAACTCTTCAACTTCCTCGTCTTTCTATTCACAAGATATCAACATCTCAGTAAAACACTGGGGTTGTTCGATACGATGCATTCAAATTAATTTCCAGCTGGGATAGGCAGCGACAACACAAGCAGTAACGCATACCGTACAACAGGAAGCAGATTTTCTTCTAGGGCAAGAACCATACTGCACAGAAGGAGAAGTGGTAGCTTCTTCTTCTCATGGAGAATTAATTACACAGGCTCGAAACCTCAGCAATGAACATATCCCTCGAACTGCCATAGTTTCCTGCAACCAGTGTTATTTCCCATTAATATCACCACTGATCGAGATCAAATAACCATCCTACTAAACATTAACAACTTCACAATAATGTTCAGCTCATTCTACTCCCCTCCTAGTGATCCTATTGCAGATACTACTATAACCTTGGTTAATCTAAACTCTAAATGTCCCTCCACGCCTCACATTAAAGAAGGAGACATCAATGATCACCATAGTATCTGGATTTACCCCACCACCAACAACAAAGAATAAGACCAGGGTGTGTTGGTCCCGCAACCTACGTATTCACAATCCAACAGACGCATCGCTCACCTTCTACAACACTTTCAACATCGGTTGGCCGGACCTCAAAATCTTCAGCTGTAACGCAACCCAATTTCTTCAGAATTGGGAAGTATCTGATGCTGAAAGCTCTTCTGATTATAAGTACATTCACTTTATCATCAATAAACGCACCTCCATGACTATCCTTAGACGTTATAAGCTCCCGGGCAATAAAATAAGTCCGCTGAAAGACAGCTAACTAACCTTTTGACTGTCGAAGAGAGATGCCTGAACAGTTGTGAAGATGAAACGGATTTAAAAAATTTCACCATCCGGCTAACCAAAAAACTAAAGCATTGCTGCGACTTCAGCTTTTCCATACCTACTGCCAAAACACTGAAATGGATCTCGTGATGGACCAAAGACCTCTGTCAACAGAGGCAGAAGTGCAGAACACTGCGAAGGAGACTCGCTAATGTAATATCTGATATAGAGAAGGCTGATTTTCTGTCGGCTTATAGATAAGAGAGAGCGAATTATAAGCATAATAACAGTCAAAATCACAAGGTAAAAAACCTTCTGCACCTTTAATGGTAACCCGAATAACTACCACCTCACTGCAGAATCCTCCACAGAACTTCAACAACAAAACTTTCCGGCCAAACCAATTTTATTTTTAAATATGATATTTCAAGTCTCTATGCCGACCATGCATCTCGTACGACGACAATTATCATGAGCACCATTTTTTCAGCAGAATATAAAGCATATGATAATCCTCAGCAGACAGCCATCCTAGAGGACAGTTCTGCTCCTACCATCAATAATGATTTTCCTTTTAATGTTCAAGGAATCAACCAGGTCTTCGCCCACTTCCCAAGAAAAATACCTCTGGTACTGGCGGATTAGATTATAACAACCTTAAACTAGCCGTCAACTCGCGCTCTAATTTCTTTCTACAATATTTTAATCTTCTGTTCAAACATTAACTTTTTCTAAAGGTTTCCAAAAATGGTCAAGTAATCTTCCTTGCCAAAAGGAACAGAGACGAACAGAATCCGCAATCACTCCATCCCATCTTCCTTCTCTCAGCCTGGGAAAAATATATGAAAAAATCCTTGTACAGCAACTTAATCACCCCCTACAAGTGGACACTTTAGCCGTCAACAATTTGGATTTCGTTCTGGTCTATTTAGATTACATGTTCTGTAGGAAGTACGCCGGCACATCAACAACAAAAGCGCAGGCGCAGAAATTCAGCACAACAACAAAAATCAACAGCTACATACCGCCTTCATTTCCATTGATATCCAGCATATTCGATACTGTTTGGTGGCCAGCCATAAAGCAGGCTCTCAGTGGCTCTCTCCCTTGTCAACGTCTACCGCTACTTGAAGAAGAGATCTCTCATTGTAGCAAATAATACCGTTCTCACCATATCAAGAACGAGGGTGTTTCCAGGGCTCCTGTGCAGGAATCTATGCGATTGCACAGAGATCTAAAGCAGTTCATATCTAATAGTCATATATAATAGTATATATCAGTAGAAAGTACTTTTCATTTTCATTTTAACAATATGGCACGTCAAGTGGAGTCCTAAATAAAAAATTAAACTTTAGCAATGAGGAACACTAAGAGTTTTTTGTGGAAAAATGAAATTATGGCATATAAACATTGAAAGCGCTTTCGCTTTTTCAGAAATGTGCTTTTCCGTATTTAAATCAATATTTCGCTTAATATAACATCTACAATAAGTGAAATAAATAAATAAATAAAGTTTTTATAAAATAAGCTTTTGTTTAAAACTTATGAAATAATTAATGAACTCAGAAAAAAGTAATTAAAAGAAAAAACGAAAATCCGAAAAGATTCAGATTTTAACGTCGAATCATAGTATTTGTTAAAGTTTTTGTACTCTCATCATCGCAAATTACCTACTGCTTTTGGATTCACTCCCGCAAACGTAAATGATTTTTGTCTTTTTAGCTTTATTATTATGCAGTTATTTCTTCGCTCTTACGCCGCATACAATTCAAGAGCAAAATCACAAAATATTTAAAAACAGCATGCATTTAGTATTCCCAAGGGTTGCCATACACTTTTTTCTATTCGCTATGTTCAATCATTTAGTTTGCTACTCTGTAACCGAGAATTTAAATCTGAAAGTTAAATATCTTACGATTTACTGAACGGCAACACGCTGGTGCGTGGAGATAATACTAAGTTTTCCATTTGATGAAGTGGCAACACATAGCTTTCAAACAGCCGAATTTGTTGGTTAAAATTGAAATGTAAATACCATACATTTTGCCGAATGGTAACAGTCTGGAGCCCTGGTTACAAAATGTTTTGTTTCGAGCAGTGTTGCCAATTTTTGCTTTCTTATCGCTGAGTTTGCTAAACAAAAATTCTTTAAATTTGTACAAAGTATGAAATAAATCGAAAACCTTTTCGAAATTCATATTCGGGTTTCGAGGTGCCCATATTCGGGTGGAGGACTATGTGTATTAAAAATTTGGTGTCTCTACGTTCCGTCGTTTTTCCACAATGCGAGAAACATACATACACACACACATACTCCTCATTATTTAATTTTTTTCTTAAGTAACATATCGCGACAACATTTGGTGGCAATAATTTGAAAAGCGATTCGCGCACAAACGTGATACGAAAAAAAAAAAAAGTTGCGAAAATAATGGTACCATTGTTGTCAATAATTTATTATATATTTTAATGATAACGAGAGATTAAATAATAGTCTTGACAAAATACATCTGTAATTTTATATCCGAAATAAAAAAATGGCCTTGATAAACCTATAAAAATAATGGATTATAATTTTGACAAAACCGGGTCATTTGCAACTCGGTTATTGGATTTCGTTATTTAGGCACCCACACATTTATTATTATTGATAAGAATGTGATGAATTTTTTTAAAAAAATATTTAATGTCGTACATGTACATGATAAATTAGTTTTCTCCTTTAAAATCGTTAATTATTTTGTGGTTTTTAAACAAAACCTTAATTTATAAGAAACTTTAAAATAGGTTTTTTAAATCTTTTATTTTCTTTTTTTCAGTCTCAGTTACGCATTACCATTAAAATTATTCAATTGAAAAATCGCTCTGTTTTTCCACAATATAAGTATTTTTTCTCCTTCGCTTCCAAGAATTCTGATATATCAGATGCTCGAAAAATAGACCTGTGGTGTTGCGTGGCCCCCAACTTGCCCGCAACAGTAGTAGTGACTGCTAAGAACTGGAAATTACACAAACTCTTAAGAAGGGTTTAACTCCCGTTTAATTCCACTTTAGAAGTTACAGATGCGTTCACTTGACGCTCACAAACTACGCCGACCCGGCGGTTAAATAAAAATAGAAAAGTACAACTAAAAATAAATAACAAGATGCATAACTAACGAAGTCACTATCTACGAGGCTCTATAAACGTGACTAACTTAACCGCGTTCTAAGATACAGCTGAGATTTCAGCAATCTTTCTGAATAAGAAGTTGAAAGATTCAACTAACTGCCGGAGTAGGCACACAGGTCGAAACGCGCGGTTCTTAAATTTCTACCTAGCAACCTTCACGCTCGTGAATCAAGAAAGCACACTTATAAACTCGTTTGCCTTCTATTTAACTCAAAATTACTTCTGCTAAAAATTTGAATACTCTGCGCGTTCTACTAAAATTTACATACTCTGGCATTGGCAGTTCCAAGGGAAAGTAAAGGCTTGACAGGAAAGATAACTTAAAATAAATGTTAGTTAAAATAAATATAAACCCTACAGACCAGTTTTCGAAAATTCGCAAAATTACGTTGTACAAGTTCGCAAAATTACGTTGTTCATTACGTGTTCAAAAATTACGTTAAAAATCTCATATGATTAGTTTGGTTTATTTACTTATCACAATTCATTCGAAGGCTATCTGCTTAACAGAAGGGTTGCCTTCCCAGAGGACGTTTTCAGGGAAACTTGCTCGTATATACGCTGCTGATAGGGAAAAACATTAAAACGCCCATGCAACCAGCCGGTACTCCGGGTTTCGAACCTCGCATCCAACTACCAGTGTTCAGCAACTTCACCGCTCTGCTGTTGGCAGGCAAAACTCATACGTATTTCATTTAAAATATTTTCTCTGCTCTATCAGAGGGCACAAACAGTAAAACTCTTAGAGCTTTAATTTGTTCATTAAATGAAGATACGTGCAAGAAATAGTTTCAATATTGAATTTAAAAAAATCTAAAACTAATTTCGAAAATGCCATTTTATCACATTGTATTTTCATTCACAAACAGTGGTATGTGAGCGAAATTTGAATAAAAGCTTATAAAAAACTGAGATTTTCCGTTTTCCTTCCTGTCCTAAAAAATGCCCCCGTTAACATGAAATGTCAACTGGCGTTTTCCGTAGATAACGTAAGTTTTGTTTAAGACACCAGTTGGTGTACCCCGTTCCTGAAGTGTTATTACAGTGATTCTGGAAACATTCATTAAAATTATCAGTTGGATATATTGTAAACTAACTACAGTATTTTAATTTTTATCATTTGAGTACCTTACTAAAGTAGTAAAATACTCATCTTAACAAGAAATACATTTAATGCTTTAAATCCCTTGATTTGCTAAGTAACTACAAAGCTGATTAAACATGAAAAAAGATTTATTTATTTTGTCGAATGGCAGCCCCCTCTCTGAGAATTGATCACGAGAAAAGTCCCGCACAAGATAGATTAAAAACCTTATGCTCCGTGTAGTGGTAGTTTCCATAGCGAAAGAATCATATCATATATATACAGTAACGTACCGTCGGAAATTTTGGCAATCGTCAAAAAAATTTCGAAATTTTGAGATACATTTTTCTCAAATTTTCGAAAGTTAATAATGTTATCTGCGAAAAACGTACCTAACGCCAATAAATAAAGAAATACAAGCTAAATAAAATAAAAAAAGATAAATAAAAAAACAGTCTTGTTATTTGGAATTTTTTGTAATTTTTCGGATGTCCACGTGTTCTGGATATAGAGAATTTCAATTTATGAGCATAAATTTGTAAACAGAAATCGTTTTCTATCTCTTATTACACCACGAAGTTTCATTATTATTTTATTATTACGAATATTTTCCCATTAATTATCACAAACAATTATGAGAATGCTGTAATTTCTTTGCTTCAATGCAAACAAAAAATACATAAATAAATAAAAAATCTGAAATCTTTCAGATTTTACATTCCACCCAAAGGGGCGGTTTTTTAACGTTTTCTGTGTTACATTTATTTTTTAAATATCATGTTTTTCCCACTTAAACCATAAAATTCAGTTCGAAAACAATATCACAAAATCTTTAAAAAGAGCGTATCTTTAGAATTTGAGATATACAGTCTCGCGCGCTAAAGACAAAATTCTTTTCTTCGTACAGTGTTGCCATTGCTCGCTTTGAAATAGTTGAGTTTGTTAATAAAAAATTCGAAATCTGAAATCGATAATAAAACAAATTCCAAATTCCAAATGCTCATATCGCGTAGTATATCAAAATTTGATGGCGCCGTTGTTTTATCACATTGCAAGGTTCTTCATTATTTAATTTCTTTAAATATAACACAGGGCGATGATATTTGATGGCAACATTTTGAAAAATGATACGGAGATTTACAGTGAATCTGCGCAAAATGCCAAAGCGAAATTAATAGCCCTTCTGAGCTAACGCTCCTTTGCGCTAAAAATAAAAAATAGCAGTATCACAGCTTTTGTGTCTAGTCAGAAAGAAACATGTAAGTGCAGCACAGTATGTTTCTAAATCAATAATAGGCACACCAGCGGCCGAGTGGTAAAATTGCTGAACACTGATAGTTTCGCTCTAGGTTCGATTCCAGACAAACGGGCTGGCTGCATGGGCGTTTTCTTGTTTCTCCCTATACGTAACGTATGTAAGAGCCACTTTCTCTTAGAAAGTCCTCCACGAAGGTATCTCTACCCTTAAGCAGATAGCTCTACTATGCTTTGCCGTAATCAACTAAATAATCTAATTCAGTATAACTTCGATTATTCGAAGTTTTCAATAAATCAAAATAGACGTTTGCTTCAGAAGAAATTAGTTAACCCCTCGAAAGGATGTTGTTATCTTGAGTAATACCTCGATGGGGTGTTATTGTTTTCTTTTAGCAGATTTTGTTCGACACAAATACAGATCAGAAGCTGTTCCCAAATCAAAGTTCTAAAATTCCATTTATCTTTCATTACGGTGTTTTTGGAGCATTCATCTCATCGAACTTCAGAGTCGTAGCTTTTCAGGCAAATCTTTACTGAGGGAGTGGTGACTCAATTAGGCCATAGGTTTTACACACATATAATATATCCGTAAGGTACTAAATACTAAGGCTGTTTCTCATAAGTATAAAAGGTATTTTATTTTAAAAACTATGTTATCTTCATTTCTTATTAGGATTTTGTACAAAGTGTTGTTCAGTCTAATTTAAAAATGAAAATATTTTCTAAATAAAAAACTGAGGGAAAATAAATTCGACGCAAAGATTTTTGTCGGTCGCTAAAGAAGATTTTCGTCATGAAGGTCAATTTAGACATATTAAGTCAAGCCTGAGTAAAACTTCTCAACGCTCCAATCATGCTCAACTTTTATGTCTTTAAATTGACTGTTTCAAAAAATACAAGCTCTTCAAAAAGGAATTTTAAAAAAAAATAAGTTCTCCATATATGCGACGGAAAAAGTAAAATTTGTTAAGAGCTTAATTTTTTTTTTTTTTTTTTTTTTTTTTTTTTTAAATTTGAGCCTTTTTTTATATTTACCACAACTGCATACAGAGCGTGCATTTCATTTATTGCAGGCGCCCAACCGTAACACTGGGATAAAAACAACGAATATTATAAATTTCGCTCAGTTTCTACTTCCATTTGTATATTCTAATCTCCCAAGAAGACAATAAATGCCTATTTGTTTACTTATTTTATAGAAGAATTTTTCTGTTTAAATGCTACGGAACATTTAAAGGGCGTTGAGGAAGAAAGAAGCTCCGTATCTTCATTCAGATACTAGGCTTAACTCTTCAGGTGTTTAACTGGAGCCTGAAGGCATATAAGCAACAACAGGCTGATGGCACATCCTTGCACTATAAAACGTCCGAGTCTATCTAAATCGAAATGTAACTTAAAAGCTAGGAATATTTACTCGTGGTGATATGGGGTATGTAAGTTAAATAAATTTTATAGTTCCAAAACGGGAAACTATTGAGGATAAAAATAACTGACATATATTACTGTTGCGTCAGTAAAAATGTGAGCCACCTTTGCTAGATCTAATGGTTAGAGGTGCTGGCCGCCGTAACGTTAGGTTCAGGTTCGAATCTCCCGGTGAAAGCATGGGTATTAGTAAACGTATAACGTTTTTCCGTTGGGGCAGCAACTTGAACTGTCTTAAAGCAAAAGCCCTTTGAGAAGCTGGCATTAGGGGAAGAAAGATAGGAGACCATTGGATTTGCCTTCCAGGATGTACTCCATCAAAATTATAACAAAGCTGTCACACTCGTAGTTCTGTTATCTATAAGTTGCACAAGACCTTGCCCAACTAAAGTGTAACCCTTTGGTCTTTTAGGACATTGCAGATTGGTGGACCTGACCTAGATTAAGTATAGAGGAATTCATTCCATCAACAGCAAATAAGATGTACGCTAGTATAGTTTCGCACTCACTGCTGAAGAAGGGAAGGTACAGTTTGATTTCAAAACTATAGTACTATACCTTTTACTTACATTACAATAACTCTTGTTAATTTTTGCCCTCTATGGGAACGAGTTCTTTTGGCGGTTCCATTTATAATATTATAATCTAAATTTTATTAAAACATAAAATGGTAAGAAACGATACGAACGCTTCTCTTGTATTTTGTAAACATAAACAATGCGGATTATTGCTGTGCAACGAAACCAAACATCTGCTTTTTATTAAAATTAATCAAATATGGCAAAGCAAGCGAGTTATTGTCTAAGATGAGGGATGCTTCTATAGAAATGTTTCTGGAAGAAACTGGCTGATATTAAATTATTACATAGGGAAAAAACTGTAAAAGGCTTATCTAGTCACCCTGTTCTTCAGGTTTCGAATCTGAGTCAGATTAATGAAGGTTAACTCTCTTATCCATTCCACCAGTGATAGCCTATAGGTGAAGAAAGAACAGTACGAGAAGTTGTATTCAGTATACAGAGGGTGTTTACATATATTTTAACGATTTTGCCAAGATTTATATGTAAGCAAACCTTAGAATTTATTTTCTAATATGTTCAGTCTGGTAGCCCTTTTGTTGAGCTACCATATTACATCATGATTTCCGAGATAAAAGTCCTTTTCTTAAAACGTCAAAGTTGATTTTATTTCACTTCTCTTTTGAAAAGCCACTTATAAAGAGCTTGTTTTAAAAGTCCAAATGCACAGTAATCCATAGGAGACACATCAGAGGACTTGGGTGGGATTAGTGTAAAGGGAATACCTCCAATTCCCGTTTCATTTCTCATTTTTTTTAAAACAAATAGAGTAGTAGATTTAGAGGTATGGCTTGGAGCCTTATCCTGATGGAACTTAACGTAGTGGAGATTGTTTGGATAAAGAGATAGAATTTCTTCTTTTAAAAAAGGTGTTGAAACATATTTCTGATAGTAATCCAAATTAGTTTTGGCATTTTTTTCTACTTTCCTTATTTCAAGTTTTCCGTTGTAAGAGAATCCAGTAATAGCAATAAAACCTTTAAAAAAACTTTCATTCTTTTCTCTAAACCAACATGTTAAGTCTTTTTCTCATATTTTTCGTTAGTAAATCTATGTTTTTCTATTGCAGTCAGATAAGTACTCGTATATCCAAGCTTTATCAGTTGTGACTATCTATTTCCATTTTTCACCTGCCAAATAATTTTCATACAACAATCTGCATATAGTCTTACCCTAAGAAACATGTTTCGACGTTAGGCGCCCACCAGTGGCCGACCGTTAAAGACGCTGAACACTGGTAGTTCGGTCCAAGTTTCGAATCCTGCGAACGTGCTAGCTGCATGGGCGTTTTCGTGGTTTTCCCCATGTGTAACGTGTATACGAGCCAGTTTCCCTTAGAAAGTCCTCCACGAAGGCATCCCTCCCTTTAGGCAGATAGCTCTCGTGTGCTTTGCCGTAACTGAATAACCCAATAACTCGACGTTAGGCGATGAGCATCAGGTTTTTTTTTTTTTTTTTTTTTTTTGTTTTGATTAGCTTTAAATCAGATTTTATAATTTCGTTCACAGTTAATACATAGATATTTAAAGATTTTAAAATAGCTATTTTTAGGGCTCGATTATCCTTTAAAACATGAGATATGATTTTAGATTTAGTAAGAGCTGTAGGTACCTTTGTTGGATATGCATTTTTTGCCTTTTTCCCCAGTCAGATATGAACTTTGACGTTTTGTTCTTTTCATATTAATTATGTCACTTATTTTACGTGTAGAAATATAAAAACCACGCTTTTTGAATCTTTTTTTAATAATTGAATAAGAGTATTTCTCTTCGCACAGCGCAAAAATATAGCCTTCAATTCATTGTTTATTCCTCAGCAACATTTTAAAGACAAGAGTATTTTTAATACTGCAGACGATAACTAAATCTTATTCCAATTGAAAGCCAGTCACGTTTGTATTTTAAATTAATAAATTTAAATTCATGGAGAAAATCAAAATCGTTACAAAAATGTGTGAACCCCCTCTGTAGTATGCAGAACTCCATTCCTATTGACATATTTTATTCATAATGCAACCCAAAGTGTAGAAGTGAGAAAACGAAACAGCATATAACCAAGAATGCGTAATGTAATGTTAATGTATAAATGTTTATAAAATAATGATCCTCATGAAATATAAACATTCTTTTGTAGATTACCGTGAAATCACAGCATGGAACTAACTGTTCAGACAACAACCGTTCTATATTAATTATCTGGTTTGTATTGACAGACTTTTGAATTGCATGGATTTAAACTGCTAATTTTGTTTACACGCGGAATTTTTTTCAGTAAATGTACCGCAAAATGTTTTGGAGGCTTAGAAGTATTTGAAAAACTAACTGATAAATAACGTAGTTTACAAATATATATATATATATGCGTGTGTGTGATATTTTAGCAGTCGTGGACATGAATGACGAGGCTTGGCATCAAAGTCCGGGCATTGCTGTGGCTGTGGAATACAGCAAAAATGATGACACAGAAGGATTTAGCTTTTAATTCCACATCTTTATTCCATTTGAGCGGCAGATTGTTATTCTTTTATATTAACTTCTCCAAATTACATATCAAATAGTGTTTTAAACTGAATACGATAAAATGTAGGCTTTTGACGTCATAACTTATTCCAACAAAGGGAAGATGAGAAGCGCAGCAGCATAGATCTTACTAGAGGGAGAGAGGAGCTTCTAATGCAAAATGGCGCGAATTCTCTGTTTAAAAAAGCGGTTACGTAATAAGCTCGAATGTTCTGAAAAGTACTGGTCTAGGGAAAAGATTCTGAATTGCAGAAAATTAATTAAAGGTTGCTGGTTCGCATAGAGCAAAGCCGTCCTATTTTTTTATATTTTACACACACGCATATATATATTTATTCAACAAAAAACTTGAGATAGTCAACTCTGTCATGAATGCATGACACATAGACATTCTTTGACTATTTTATTCTTAAAATAAACTCAAATTTATTATAAAGAGTTAAAAAGTTCAGAACATATTAGCATATGTGCAGCATATTTGGCTTCTGGCGATGAATGAAATACAAGTAAACGGAAGAGAAACATTCACTACGTTTTTATATTGAAATAATTCTGAAGCATATCTTCTGCTGTTATAATCTATTGTTTTAAAAAGAAACGGCCTTGAAGTTCTTGTTCTGAAGTAACGGACTATAATACTAAGGTTTGCTTAAACATTTTGAGTATCTGTTTAAAATGCTCTCTGTTACGCTCGTCACCTGCGCTTGAAACGTCATATTTCCGTAAACTGAACCATTTCAATAAAACTACATTAATTCTCGTTTAATTTTCATGAATTTTTTTGTATGAAGTAGTATATTACTGTAAGTCTTAAATAACACAACAATTAATATCCGAAAAGCATTATATTGACATTACTCTAGAGAAGCAGAGAAAAGTTTGCGCCATTCCGAAGGGAGAGTTGAATTTCTTATTATGTACCATAAATTTTTAAGCGTTTTGTTTGTTACAGCATTTTTCATTTTTGATACCTAGTTCAGTAATAATTTCTTACAACCTGTAAGATAATATTATGTTAGTTTTTTTGTATATGACAAAGCACTCGATAATTCTCTGCAGGAATAAATACCTCTGTAAAGGACTATTTAATGGAAACTAGCTTGTATTCTCGTTACACATGGAAGAAATGAAACACGAAAACCAACCATGCAACCAATCTCGTTCATCTGGAATGGAACCGAGGTCGAAATCCAGTATTGAGTGGTGTTAATTACTCGACCACTTTTGGTGCCAGGATAATATTAATATAAGTGGTAACGGAGGCATTCATCTTAAAAACATGATCTAAGCTTAACGATACGAATGAATGCATTGCAGTATTTATATAGATGGATATTCCATTTCTTACGATGCTATTTCTCATGCATATTTTCTTTTCCCTAAACTAAACTAAACTCAACTCGGCTGCACAAACAGCCCTTAGAGAGTCATGGCCGGCAATGCCCTCATCTGCTATCTAGACCGTGGACTCCGGGGGTGCTTGTGCATCTCAGCCTGGACAAGTGGTCAGCTTGTCGCAGAACTCCCGATGTTTAGTACCCCAGCGAACTTGATGCTCAATTTGTCGACCCACTCCAGGGATGAAAGGCTGAGACAATCTTGCCCAGTCCGGGTCTGGGATCGAACCCCGGACCTGTGGTGCTGCTACGCAACGCGCTAGCCCATTACGCCCTGGGCCTCTCTTTCTTTACCTTAATTTTTATTAATTATGCAACTTGTAGTGCGTATAAACACACATTATATGCATTAATCTATATTTATGCTTCTATTTATCTGCCGGTTATTAATTATTAAGTGTTGAAAAGTAAAAAAATATACGTGGCTTTGGAGCTACAACTTTTTCTCGCGTATTTCAAAGATTTAATATGCTCTTTGTTTTAAAGGATCAGTTTGTTACATTGGTAAGCATTGTACCGTTACAATTTAAAGACAGAGGGCGGACTTTATGCCACTTGAATTGTCAGTAGCTCCTTATTTTGCTTGGGCATGATTTTCCTGCCAACATTGTAATAATTCTCTTCGGTTTTAATGAGCATATTATACATAACAGTCATTCTGTCCAAGTCTTTTAGATAAACAGATAAAAATAAATGCATTTTTGCTAGGATATATACTATATCTTTAAATAAAAATTTATAAGCATTTTTCACAAAAGAAGTTATATAATATACCTTTATATGAGTAAATTATATATGTGTAATGAATTTGTATAAACTCTTTCGAGAGCACTTTTAGCTTGTAATTCATTCATATTTGTGGAAGTATTTACATAGAATTAGATATTGAAAGAAGTCTGCCAAATACACATAATTTCGCTTTCATATCGGTATAATTTTTAATGCAAAAACTACAGTTTTCTTTTAGATATTCGAAGAAGTAGAAATGATTGAATAAAAGACGTAATCTCAACCCACTGTTTTGACAAGATTTTTTTCATTTTTAGTAGGCTGTATTCTAATACAATGCTATTATTATTGCATCAACAAGCTATAAACTTGCAAAAAAGTTCTATTAATTTTTTATCCCCAACAGCACGAAATGTTTTCGGAATAACCAGTTATCGAAGGCGTCCTTGAAGGTTATTTTGTTGATCTGCAATAAACAGCGACGAAAGCCCTTCATTTATTTAGCTGAAAACCCGATTCCCTTTTCATTGTACCATCTTTTGTCAGGTCCCGTGACGCTTCACACCGTTGCCAAGTCCTATTTTACGAATCAATACGCATAGCAACGTCAAATAAACACTTTACTCTGCCTCTTTGGTGATGACACACATGCATATAAATGCTAGTGAAATTAAATTGCTTATGCAGGATATTCAAAATTAAGGAAAATGATGATTATACAGATAAGCATACTCGGAATCCTTCACTAAGGATTCAGGAACAGCAAGTTATGAAAGGCAAACAATTCTTTCATTAAAAAAAATAATTAAAAAAGTATGCAAAGAAAGGCGGGAACAAAAAGAGGTAGGGGCCATATTTGGGGACCAGTAGGACTGAATCATAATGAGGTTTTTGGTCTTCCCCATACGAGCTTTCAGAGGAGAAACTCTTTTTTGAGGTCATTAATTTCCTAATTTACACAAGGGATTCTCTCAGCTCTGACTACGTTCAAATTAAATAGAAGAGACGATAGCATAGTTTGCATAGAAGAGTTGTTAGGCATTTAAGTGAAAAAAGATTTTTGTTTGGTCGTTCGGAACACGTCGTGTTTGCTTCCGGGTACATTATTTCAAATGGAAAGATATGTAAGTAATTCCATTTAGTTAATGTGGCACACAGGGTCGAGACCCAAGAGACAACTGGATTTTACAGGTTTCGGAAGCAGTACAAGCGTCAAAAATCATTATATGATGGGACATTCTTTTGAATACGAATTAGGAAGAAAACATACAGAGGCTGCCTTGCACATATTTTAGACGATTTTCATTGTATTTACAGAAATATTTAACCTAAAGTTTTTGCGTTTTAAATGTTCCATTTGATGACCCTTAATCTTCACTTTCTTTCCACACTATCTTCACTATCTTTTCTAAGACACTAAAAAAAAAGGAAAAAAAGGAAAGCCTGAAAAGCTTTCCAGAGTTCAAGGAGAGTTGTAGGTCGAGGTTTGGACAATTCGCTTTATAAAATTTCAAAAGCCAAACATCCGTGGATGACACCACATCAGAAGATTTAGTAGGCATATGAGTGAAGAGTATGGCTTTGACACCCGTTTCTTGTTCCATTTTTTCTAGGAAATTAACAGTGGATTCTAATACGCGGCTTCTTGTTTAGTCTTCATTCAGTTCTACTGATTGTTAGCACTGTGGGTAAACAGAAGGCATTTAATATTTGAAAAGTGGGTATAAAATATGTTACTGATAATATGTGAAGTTGATCTTAATATTTTTCTTCACTCTCTTTAATTTTTATTTGCCGTTGTATATATATATATATATATATAAGCAACAATCATAAATTCCTTTGGAAAACTTTCTTTAAATTCCTTGAACCATGTTCTCAGATTTTTTTCTGCTCTTTGATAATAATAAATGCATCTTTTTTATTGTGGTCATTTAAATATACATTATAATCATTTAATCTCATTTAAATAAAATTTATCTCTTGCAACAACATTTTTTCCATTATTTTCCGAATAATTGTTTCTCATAGAGCATTCTGTAGGGCTTTCTGCTTTCGGAGGTATGCCATTTAGAAAGACGATGCATATTATGTTTTTTCGCCGTTTTTAAGATTCAAATCAGCATTAATCATTTTCAGTGGATACTGAGCATTTTGATGATTATGCAACTGTCCTTTGACTTCGCTGATTTTCTTTAAAACATTAATTTCTTACTTTTGCAATATTCAAAACATTCTGTTTTCTCCTTGGATATGTATTTTCAACAATTTTTCTTGTTGAAGCCAAATTTTGACGTTGTTTTCCTTTCGTTTTGACAATATTATCTATCATTACATTACATACCGAAAAATCATAGCTTTCACAGCATTTTTAATAACTAGATACTAATAATTTTCTTCGGAAAGAACGCAAACTTAGCCTTCCGTTTATTGCTTCTTTAAAAACGCCAATTGCATGAAAACAGAATTGTCAATCAGCAAAAAGTAATTTACAATTTCAAAAATATAGTTACAGTTAATTTTTTTTTTCAAGCAGGCGATTTTTCTTTATAGCAAAACCGTCTAAAAATTATGCGAACAGTCTCTGTTACAGCAGGCAAAAGTGTTGGGACATTTCTTTTCCTTTATCTGGAAACATCAAAATAGAATACGGTAATGTTATCAGGATGGCGGATGGCAATTCTTTAAGGACAAGATTATAGTTGTTCTTTCACATATAGCTTTAAGGCTTCTAGCATAAGCTAATTCTGATGTGAACTACCATTTTTGATTTGGCATTCTGTACCAAAATTAAGCAGTATCTTCATCATTTATGCATCTTACATATATGCTGAGAGTGATAGATAACAGATGTTTTGTGCTTCTGTTATTAAATGGGACTAAGTTGAATGAAAAATTGCTGAGTAACGATTGTAACAAAGAATGAACTACGGGAGAGGTTGGTGAGCAATGGTATTTCTCATTTTGTAGGAAACTGGCTGAGTTTGGCCACCTTGTTTAAAAAATCTTGACTTTTTTGTATTGTGTTGCTGGGAAATTTCTTTCTATTTCAAAAATTTCCTAAGAACCTCTTGCCCAAATATCAGAAATCGCTTCATCAGAATTTTTAGCTCAAAGGGCGTTAGTCGAGAAGAGCTATTAATGTCGTTTCGGCATTTTGTGGCGCTTCACTTTTCAAATTGTTACCACCAAATATTAGAGCCCTGTATAATATTTAAAGAAATTAAATAATGAAGAATCTGCATAAATGTATGTATATTTCTCGCATTGTGACAAAACAACGGTACCTATAGCCATCAAATTCTGAATAACTTACGTCTCCACCCAAATATGGGCATCTGGAAGCCCAAATTTGGAAGTTGGAATTTGTTCTATTATCTATTTCATATTCTGTAAAGCATTTATGAGTTTTTGATTAAGAAACTCAACGATTTCAAAGCGAGCAATGGCAACACTGTATGGAAAAAAAAATTATCGCTAGCGCGCGAGACTGTGTATCGGAAATTCTAAAGATGTGCTCTTTTTAAATTATTTCGTGATATTACTGTTGAATTTAATTTCATGGTTTAAGTGCGAAAAACATGATATTAAATAGGTAAAGGCAAAACACAAAACGTTAAAAAAAATTCCTTTAGACCTAATATAAAATCTGAAAATTTTCATTTTTTTTTTTTTTTTTTTTTAATTTTAAATTTTTATTTACGTTAGCCTTTATAGTATAAGGTATTTCTCCCACCTTCTTGGATGCCTTCGTGCTGTGGTGTTCTGCACGCTGGGCGCGTGTTCCAGAGGTCCGCGGTTTGATTCCCGGCGAAGCGTTGCTCATTTTTCCTATTGCCTGCTTCCAAAAATACCTAATATCTCTACAGTGACGCCCAAACTAAAAGGTTGTTGGATGATGTTCTCCACACCCGGGATTTGGCGATTGGGTCCCCTAAAAACTCCAGTCGCTCTTTAAAGAGGGAGTATATAAGGTGTTTCTCCTACCTTCTTGGCATGCCTTCGTGGTGTGGTGGTCTGCACGCTGGGCGCGTATTTCAGATGTCCGCGGTTCGATTCCTAGCGAAGGCGTTGCTAATTTTTCATCTTGCTTGCTTCTAAAAAAATACATAATGTCTCTACAATACTTTCCTCTAAAGTTGTCAGTAGTATTCGTATAGTTTTGCTATTTACTTTGCTAAAAGCTGAGAAAATTAGAGAATTATCAGTTTCTGAAAATGGTTGACCCTTTCGCCTTCTTACCTTTTCAACGTATTCTTGCAAAGAACTTTGGAAAGTAGTGGAAGAGGAATGGAAATGAATGCCCTTGGAAATTTTGGGAAAAGCCCTTCCATGATGAAAATCACGATGAAAACTACATAGTCCAGAAAATAGGTATTAGATTGAACATTAAAAGAAATACTTTTTATATATTAAACTTTAATTAAACGACGCAGAATTCGTCCTAAATCTGTGTAAAGACCTTCAGTGTAGAAGCGCATTTGTGCTACTGATTTTGGGTAGTTTGTGTACAAAATGAGAGAGATGAATTGCGCATGATTTCATAACGGACAGGATTAAGAAATTTTAAAGACTGCTCTCTACCAACACCTTCTTAAGGCAACCTGGTGGTTGGGCTTCTGTTGATTCCACCCATTAGCGGACTTTTGCTCACCCTGACACTGGTCGTAATTTATAAGAAAATTTCCACAATTCAGTTCTTTGTCTAAATTTACTCGTATTGCTTCTAAACACAGGGAGAAAGAATAAATATAAAAGAGTCAGACAGGATAAAAAATAATAAAGCATCAAATAAACATAAAAACAATTGAAATATTTTTCAAATTACACTACCAAAATTAAATAAATAAAGTAAAAAAAAAATGTAAAAGTAAAAATAATTTTTTGAATTTTGTTGTTCTGTGGTTTCAAAATTTCAATACACAGGTCTATCTACGTATCAAGATCATATATTCTGAGGCCAATGTAGGTGAATAAAATGTGGCAGGAAGATTGATTCTATAAGCAGGAAGTTTACGAAGAAAGTTAAGTTATTCAAGCGAGAGATGAATTAAAATCCACAAATCTGGGAAAATCACTCCCAGTTTGAGAAATGCACTAAAATTCCCATTTTGTTGTAGGTGGAATGAAGGATGGAAAAGAAAAGCAATATTCAACGTTGTTTAAAGGAGTGTAAACTTCTCATCTGTCTCGTTCGGTAAACAAAGCAGAAAATGTTTTTTTCACATAAAGTGGAATTCAGGTGCGCCAAAGTAGCGTATTTACAGTTGACAGCTGTTTAATGTATTTAACAGTGCATGACAGACTGCAGTTTTTTATTTCACAGATAGATGCAAAAGGGAGAAGAAGAATTTTGGAAGTTACAAACTGCGTAAATTGTCCAAATTATACACTAGTGTTTACTCTGTAAAATATGGTATATTTTCCTTATCTCGAGAAAACTTTTCAAACTAATACGTTCAGTTCATTCAGTTTTAAGTGATAAAAAGTAAGTATAGTATCAATTATTAAATTATGTTTAACGGTTCTGAACGTTCGTATTTTAGCAGGCATCAAAACAATGATGTAAGGCTTTGTTTCAGAGAATGAGAAACTGTAACTCCCTGGCTAAATATGCCTCGTGACATATTTCTTGAGCGGGCTCTATAAAAAGTAGTTTTTGAAATTTCTAAATTTTCAGATAATATATCTTTTGTAATCCATTCGGCGAAAATATCTTACAAGTTTTGATTTTCCAATCAAGCACCTCTGATATATGTTGCAATTTTTAAACGGAACTTTTGTTGGCCCTAAGAGGCTTTAATGCGACCCGTTTAAAATAAAGCCAAAACAATTTCGAAATGTAAGTTTAGTATTAAATAAGTACTAAATTTACTTGATGAATGTACACTAATGTTGCTTTTAAGCAAAATTGCTTCCAGGAAAGCTTTATGTGCTTCGCCGTTATGTTCCTGGTTTACAATTAGTGAATAATATCATTTTTGATATTCAATGAAGTGTTCTAGTGACAGGTAGGAAGAAGAGTTAATTTGATATTAGATGAAATGCTTTTAAACACCTCAGAGTAAAACTTCTTCGAGGGAAAGTAAGCAGTTGAAAGTATTATCCTTTAAGAGAAATATTTTTGCAAACTTTGTATAAGCTAATTGTAGAGTAACGTTTTGAATAAATAAGTTTTTTTTTAAATAAGTGCCGAAGTGTTCATATGACGTGAATTTATTGGCAGACAATTTCTATTGTTTCGTCAACCATTTGACTTTGTGATTTCGAACAGCATACTTAAAATATAACACTTTTTTATTCTACGTTTTTAATTTCTGGGAGACTAATTCTTATCGAAATGCCGCACAGCCTGTATAATGGTTAGTGACCGAAACGCCGTTGCATGGACCTCCGACCTAAGGTTCTACAGCAATCAGAGTTATGTCCATGCGACGGAAAAGAATCTACCATCCACCGCCGGTGGCATTCACCGAATCAATGATAATAATATTACAATGCCAAATTGACAATGTCATCTTTACAATAATTGTTATATATTAATCCGTATGAAAAATAAATATACAATCAATCAATCATTACATTGTCATGAATAGGATCTATGCTGTGGAGTGTGGAACTTATATTCTAACCAGTCTCTAAACTAACCAGGAACTAACCAGTCTCTAAACATATGTCTACTTCAATACGTCATAACTTCATATTCTTATCAGTTACACACCTCCAGTTACCCACAGAGTAGGCCAGTCACATCAGTTCAGACTGTTGATAGTTCCATAGCCCAAAGTTTATGATGTTGTGTAGATTATTCTATGTTTATATAAACTGGATTCGGAGTTAACTTTTGATAAATTCAAAGTACACTTTCATTAAGTTCATTGTTCACATAAACACTTGTCCACTTCGATACATCATAACTTTGTGTCCTTAGCAGTTTGCACAAATCATTATGTGTGTCCATAGCAATTTGCACGCTGTGTTGCAGTTATCCACAAAGTAATCAAGAAATTGCAGTTGGGAAGCTCATAGAAATATGTACACTATTTTACTATTATCCACAGGATCAAATGTTTTGTAAATAAAACAATAACTTGGCTCCCAGATGATTAAAAAAAAAAAAAAAAAGAAGGAAAGAAAACTAATTCTTAAATTTTTTCAAAACAATTCTAAATTGTGAAAAACGACAGATTTGTTATACAATTCCAGTCTATACAAATTGACTGGTTGACTGCCGTAGCTTGGGTTCGAATCCCGCAGAAGGCATGGTTGCAACTGTCCGTCCCTTCATAGAAGGCAACAGTGGCCACCTATCAGGTGCTTCCATAATGAAATGGCTTCCATAATGAATATTAGGCTTGCTATTAGTGTGTAGATTGGAATTATTTCAAGTGCTTAGCTGAAATCCACTTGGGAAGGTCAGATTGCATTTCTTTTTAATCCTATGATTTTTCTATTTTTTAATTATAATCTTCTAATATATTGAAACTTTAATAGTAAACCTCAAATTTCAGTTTATTTTTCTTTCTATGGGCGAAAATAATTTTCATCAGCTACTGTTTTCTGAAAGTAAATAGCTTTGGAAATCAGTTTTTACGGCGCGCTTGCGAATGCAATTTAAACAAATTCAGCCCCACTACGAAAAGAGCTTTTGTCTGAGAAAGTTACACTTTCTTTAAGTCATTAAGCCCACCAGCGGCCGAGCGGTAAAGTCGCTGAACACTGGTAGTTCGGTCCGAGGTTCGATTCCCGCGACCGGGCGGGCTGCATGGGTGTTTTCTTGCTTTTCCCCATGTGTAACGTGTATACGAACCAGTTTCCCTTAGAAAGTCCTCCACGAAGGCATCCCTCCTCTTAGGCAGATAGTCCTAGTGTGCTTTGCCATAATTAAATACACCTTATGCCATAATTAAATACACCATACCACATTATTTAAATCTCAAATAGCAACAAGCTCTATCATATATTTCCTGTGTAGATCCAATCTAAAATGCATTTTCAGTAGGTATATTTTTCGAATCAAAACCAAAATTTTAGCAGCATTTTTGAAGCCTTAACCCCAGGCTAAAAGAATTTTTCGTATATGAAAAGCTGTTTAATTATGCAGTGGAAGAATTTCTGCTTAACCTTTAATTGCAAATGTGTATCAAGCAAATATTGAGTGAAAAATGCAACGGAGTTTTATCATTGCATTTCAGGTATTATTTATACTCAAGACTTCATCATGAGTCCATCATAGCCCGGCTTCAGCACTTCTCAGAAATCATCATTCCATCCGGCGTCCCAAATAATATAAGCTCCGGTGTTTTGTTATATAATTAATTTCCAGTGTTGTAAGGAAGTTTATCATTACCATAAATTTATTATCACTTATTTATTTATTTATTTAATCTCTCATTATTTATAACTGGTTCTTACATAGTTACAACACTTCTAAATTTTAGAAATTAAGCTTTGTTTATACTCCACTAAATTCATGTGCTGGAGTGTTCTTATATCAGTTATTAGCCCAGTGAAAAAGTAATTTTAATGATGAAATACGTAAAATACTACTTTTTAACAACTAGATCAACAGTGACAGATTTGGCAATTAATTTTAATGACAGTAAGAAAAAAAACTTTCAATTTCAGTTAAGCAAACTAATCCAAGTAAAAAAACGTTAACTCAATGAACAAAGAGTTTTTCAAATAATTATACTCATGCATATATATTGCATGTCATTAATAAAAGATAGATAAGTAGATTATAAATAACCGGCAGCTCTTTTAAGAAGTATCTGCTATATATTGTGTTCATTTTCACTCGCATGTACTTAAATGTTTTCATGTGGAATAACAGGCTATGGATGGAGAATGCATTTTTTTTTATAATCGACTATCGATAGTATACTATGGATAGACTACTATGGATTGTTTCGCATGGAATAACAGATATATGCATAATTATGTGAATTATTAATTATCAGTCAGGGTAGAAACGTATTTCAATTAAAATGTTGAATTCACACATTTTCCTTCGTCTTTCTTTGTCCCATTTTTTAACATCGTTCATACAATGGAAAAGAGCTTTAACAACTAAATGTATGCATAACAATACATGCGCACGAACACATCACAAAAATTATTAAAATGTATTTTTATACATATATCAAATTTAGGAACCTTCTCACCAGTGGATTTCTCTGCCCTTAACAAAAAGAGTAACAATTTGCAAACGAGTTTAAAGATCAAGTTACAGCTAGAAGATCCAAGACACTTTGTTAAACTTTCCAACTGACAGGAGAAACGATGTTTCATTGTTTTGCGAAGAATGTTCAAGAAAGACAAAAGAAGAGAAACGTCACATGAAAGTGGTATGTTCTTAAAGAAGGAGAAAAGTGCGGCTTCTGAGGCTAAATAGATGAGAAGGCAGAATTTTGATATGAATAGGGCTAGACAGGTATTATTTATGTGATCGATGGAGGATGATAAGGCGAAAAACTTTTAATAAACAAGCAGAAAATTATTGATTAGGAGACGTTTTATACGGCTTGTTGGGTTTCTATGCAGCATACTTCTTGAGGTGTAATTTCCAGAAGGGAAGTGGAGTGAAGATGGATCTTCAGCAGAAGAGAATTTTTTAACTGCTCCTCCCACATCCGAAAAAATTTATCTTCTCTCCAATTATTTTAACTCATTGCCGATGAAGAGACATCAGAAAAAATGCCCCCTCCTCTTTGCCAATTAATGTTCTTCTTTCTGTTATACATTTAAATATATGCCATAATTCTTTACTTTCTATCATGTTCCCCCAAAATTAGGCTTTTTGAATTACATTTATGTTTTAGCTAAATGCAGCATCGCCGCATTATTTTGCGATATCAAAAAAACGATACAATGCGCATACCTTCCTCCCCCCCCCATTGTGTGTGCTCAAGACTTTACAAGGAGTTATTGCATTTCCGCTCTGCTTTCGCTGTTGTAGACATAATATATACAGTGAGGTTTTATACTGTATTGCATTTGTATCATAATGCGTTATATTGGATTCAGAGTTATTAACGAAGAGATATGTATTTCTGCTGGAGGGATTATGAAAGCTGATAGTTAGTTATTATATCGTTTGTCTGTCTCGCGGGGGAGGAAGGAAATGGTACGTGATTGGTCAAAGATGTACCTGTAATTAAGTTTATGAAAAAAAATATCCCTTACAGCTAAAACTACTCTTGTGACATTTGATTTAAGTTTTCCTAACAGTCAGTTTTATGTCTCGTTTCGTCACATACTCGCTCAGTCAACGGGTTTATGCAAATTTTACTCCAAAAGTTTAAGCTAGGAGACAACCAAACGGGGTAGGCTAAAGCTAGAAGAAAATCATAACTGATATGACTCCTTGTAGACATTTGACTGTTGGTTCTGCTGCTTGCCTAGAGAGCAGTTCGTCCGAGTTGATATTAATATCTGATGTTGCCACATTGGTTAGGTGCGAAAGTCGATTCAGCCTTCCGTCCAACCACACACAAGTTGTAGCTTCCCACAGAGTTGCTATAATTGTGACCCAGACAATATATTTTTGAGTTTCAGCTATTAGCTATCAATAAAAAATTCAATAACTTGATGTTAAGTGCAAATCCTGCTAGTTGCGAGAAATAAAATTCTACATTAAATTTAATTTTAGAGTTGTACCTTGTGCTCATGGGAAGCAGTAAGAAAGTCAAAAACTTGCCAACTAAAAAGTTTACTTCTAAAGGTTATCCGTTAGGAATAAGTAGTTTAATTAAGTAGCTAGACACCTTCAGAGGTTACAATGCAAATTCCTGCTCAATGACAAACATATACTCTAATATCGTATGACGATTTTCCTATATGGCAATAACGTGGGTAGAGAAGCAGTCAAATGAATCTGTAATACTCAATCATCCATCAATCACTTTCAAATCTTAACCCAAACGGGATTTATTGAACAGCTAGGAAAGATTAATTAAGGTCCTTTTATCTCCATCAACATTAATTAATGATGTATGACAGAAGTTTTTGGAATAACATTTTGTTATTTATTTCATCTTATAAGGAGCTTTCTCCTTCATCATCGCGTGCCTTTGTAACATAGTCGGAAACTCGTCCGGTTAGTAATTGTAAGTTCCACAGTTCGGATTTCGCTGAGGTCATTGCTGCTTTTTTATGTTTCCTGCTGCAAAATAAATCTATAAGTGATTGAGTCATAACCAGACCAACAGATAAGGTAAAGCAATATTAGGTAATAGATAAATCATTTTTAGTTGTCATCCTGGAATATGATAGCCAATTGCTAAAGTTGCGGAACAGTGATAATTTATTGTGAGATCGAATTCCCACGATTCAGTGAGCTGACTACTTAGATGGTTTTATTCTTCGTGGAACTTAACTATGAGCGCTCATCCGTGAAGGCGTCTCTTTCTTAACAAACAGCTTTTCTGTGTAAATTTTCTGTGTAATTAATTAACCAAACCGAATCAGTCTTCTAAAGAAATGCTATAATATTTTCGATTTATGATATTACAGTGGTCATATGTATGTAGTATTTTAAGTGCGTAGATGCCAATGGTACTTTCAGCAGCTTTCGATATCCGTCATGGCTAATGGTTAAAGGCATGCAGACGAAGGTAACAAAACTGGATATCACCAATCTTTATTTTCGCGCATAAATCAAAAATCATTCTTTTGCGGACAAGATATTTTTTAATCATAATGAAAACACAATACTTTCCACTAACACTGTACACGGGTTTTAAAAGTACGACGTAAGCATTTTGGACAGGACAGCATAAGCGGTGCAGAGTTGTTTGCAGGGTAGAAGCTAGGAAAAGGAAGATGATGTAGTTATTTTGCAAATAGTATTTATACCAGGTAGATGCTTACTCTAAGCTGTGATTGGTTAATTTTAGTTTTAGTTACCTTTTTCAAGCAGTGGTATGTAACTGGGAAAGATCTCGAATTTAGGAGAACAGATGAATTTAAGGGGCGGGGAGAACATAAAATCTAGAGTAGTTAATTTTGAGGTCGGCAAATATTCTTAAAGCAGCTATCGTATTTTGTTATATCTTACATGTATATATAATAATAATAATAAAACTTTTAATAGTAACTTATCTTCTTTATTGTAGTAATTAAATAATGGTAAGTTTATCATATTCATTCTTGAGATTCAAAGCAAATTTGCAATGATCTTCATTTCCAACCAGGCAGGAAAACTGTAAATTTATAAATATTATTATTCTAAAATTCGATATAAGGTTCAAAGACTTCGTCTATTTTTATTTTCAGTATTCTTAGATTAAATGTGCTACGCCGATTGGATATAAACACAAAATTACGTTTCATATAAAGTTGGTTTCTACTCCTATTTTTATCACTTGAAGCAAAAGAATAATTCGTAATTCAGTGACTTCAATGAAAGAAGTAATGAAAAATTAAAACATGCATTTACAACACGATAGAACATATAATCAGCTATGCAAAATATTGCTCACCTTTTGAAAATTCTTTCTAAGAATAGCACGGAAAGCTTGTCAATTCATTTATTTTATGCAAAGATCCTTAGATGTTGAATTACGAAAGCAAATTATCTAGAGTCCACTCAATTGATTTGGTAATCGACAAAACGCTTAAATGTGCGTGGCATGCAAATCAGTCTTGATAAACACCAGACACGCAATAAAATTTCTCCCTCCTCCCCCCCAAAAAAAACAAAGTGTGTCTGCTTTCCGCCTGTTAAGTTAGGATTCATGCCATTTATGCCATTTACAAAATGGCAGATTTCGAAAACGTAAACAACAGGAAATAGATGATTTAGCATCTGAAAAAGAAGAATTTATGAACTTTCTAAAGAAAAAAACAGATTAATCTATGTAAATCACATGCGTAATTCTTATATAAAAATATGATGATACAGATACATAAATATATATCTGTCACTTAGCAGATGGGGGAAATCCATCTTCAAAGATCAAGATTGCATATTCATTACGCTTCTTAAACTGAATGCTTAGCTTTTATTAATTAAAAAAAACAGAAAAATTGCTGCACACCAAATTTGGTCATGCAATCAAGAGAGTTGAGATTCTACTTAGATTTGTCTGAAAATTTGTCTGGATCGCCTTACTTTACGTAATAGTCTGAATTTTATTGTTCCGAATGGAACACGAAATAACATTTCATACTCCAAGTTAAAATATATCCCAAACCCCGAAGTAACAGCTGTGGAAGAATGACATGGAGACTTTATTTACAAAACCGAATTGTGACGAAGCACCATTACAGGTCTTAAATCACACCAAAATAATTCTGCCGCTGCGCAAGAGGGTGAAATGTAAGTTTTTATGTTGACAAAATAGACACTACTTCTGTGATTATATAGACAATGCTTCGATAGGCTGCAAAAGATATGAAAACCGCTTAGAATCTAACAGCACAGATTCAGCAAATTGTGGAGTTACAGACCACTGGTTTGAAAGCTACTTTAGTAGGTGAGATGTCTCACTGAAACCGCTAAGCGTTAAACATCATGATTGAATGCAGTTAGTTAGGGCCTAAATTTGAATTCCAGTACTGGAACGAAGTAGTTGTGTGCATGTTATGTCCTTGACGATGGCGTTTTTCTTAAAGCTGAGATGTTTAAGTCAGGTTAGCTACTTAAAACTATGCGTGTATGTGTGCATATATATTATTATATACACTGAAGTATAATTGAATTAAGGATTCACGGCGTATGCAAGTATTGCGGTGCTGCTGTTGTATTTCTCCACGTGAGAGGAAGCTACTGTAAGATATATTATTATTATTATTATTATTATTATTTTACAAATGGCGGGCACTTGCCTATATCGGCATTGGCCACTACTTACGCCAGAAGTGACCATTTTATTGTGGAGGCACCTAATAGGTAGTCACCGTTACCTCTTATGAAGGGACAGACAATTTTGCATCCATGCCTTCTCCGGGATTCGAACTCGGGCCCTTTGGTATCGCGGGGCTGCCCAGGGCTGTGGCCTGGTAGCTAGTGGTTGACTCCCGCCGAGTTAGTAACCAATTCTGCATGGATATATCTATACCTGGGTCGGAAGCCAACTCAGCGGTTTACCTCCCCTAACCATTATACCGTCTGGGCGGCCTATATATATATTATATATAACTGGAAGGTTGCTCTTTCTATGGAATTTATAAAAGCAACGTAATAGGTAAAACTTGCTATTTAAACACCTACGATCTAAGTCAAATAATAGGAGCTCCATGCATGGGTCATTAATTTCAGAAATAGTTCAAGAACTGGAGTTCTCTCATTCTACAGCGTTAGTAGCCAAAGTACATGCGACATGCGACGGGGGGATGTGGGCACCACCCCTTTACCGTCGGTTAATTGGTGTAGCGCCACGTCCACCAATATCTAGAGTTGAACCTTGAGTCTTTCAAAAGAGCAATTACATGGCCATACAAGGGCTGTTAATATTTAGTATTACATTCTTGTTTGCTGGTTAACATATTCTATGGATAACGTGATTTACAGAGTTACATACTGATTTTGTCTCTCATTTCCGGCATACAATGCATATGCATTACCTAAATTACATTAATCTTACATTGCGTTGAATTACTTTTGTGTACAGTTACAGTTTTTAGCTGTACATTTCAATAAATATACCTACATTACTTGTAGATTGCATATAAATACAGTTTGCATGTACAGACTGAAAATAATTCAAAGAAAAATGAGACAAACTGCAAAGGATAAAGAGCCTTGAATGATCGTTATCTCGGAAGACTCGGCCATATATTACCGTGACACAAAATCTCAATTCCGATAACCATTGAATAAAGGAACCATCAGCGCACAGACTGCGTAGCTTCACTGCATAGGCTTCAAACGCCGAAGAACCTCGAGAGACAAGATAATTAATTATCGTTCTTATTCCCATCTCTAATTACTTAAACTGAACGATTAAAAATAACAAAAGCTTCCTTTTGCAGTTTAAATCCTTATTTTACTTTTGATGGCATATGTAATTGATATAAATTCACTTGCATTACAATATATTATTATAATTAAGAAGAGACATTTTTGAAGTCGTATATTATGTATTTGGGAGAGAGAGAATCGTTTGATTTACTCCACATCTTTGAACTAATTTTGTAATTAACGTTAATTAAGACAAATTCATTAATTCATTTCAGTACATTGGTTGCGCAAAACAAAATATGAAGTTCTATTTCATAACTGCATTTAGGCATACTTCGAAATATCGCATGTTCGTCGGATTCATTCGATGCTATCAAATGAATCCCTGTAATACTCGTATTTTAGTTGCACAGTTTATATAAAAGTTACTTTTATATGGCACATACTTAAAGCAACAAGTCTGTTTCTGTTTGTCATCAAGTGTATGTTTGCTAAGTCGCGTTTTTGATTTCGTTCCAGAAAATGTTTCCTTTGTTCACAACTCCGCTTATTTGACGCAAGAAGCTTAGTTTTCTATCACTCGTGATACTCGAGAAGTCTTCTTGTCATCATTCTTTTCACATTGTTACTTTGAATACAAAAGTAATCTCAGCATTGATTATATATAGCTATCTATTTGTTTACTGAAATACAGCTTTTATTTCACGTATGAAACATTTATTAATCCATTGAGTACATCATAAACAGCAGACTTTGTTCCACTTAAAATACCACGCCGAATAACGATTAATGAAGGAGTTAAACTTCCGTCCTCTTATTCTTAGGCCTTGTCTTATCCACTGACTTCTCTTTCGTCATTTGCACTTCTACAGCTGAAGAAGTTCCTATATTTAAACCTTCGAAATAAGTCCTGCAAATTTATGAATATTACTCTAATTCTTGTTTCTTTAACTCCTACAAAAAGCAGATTTTGTTGTAATTTTGTTGTATTATTTTTATTATTATTAATTTCCAAGGAGTGACAAGCCCGAAATATTAGCTACGTATTCGCCAGGATTCGAGCCATGGACTGCCGCAACTGCTAGCCGAAAGTGCTACTAGTTATACAAGAAAAGTTTACGGGAAGAAGCAGTTACTTCTATTGTCGCATCGTGATCAAATCAGTCAATCAAGATCAAATCACACTGATATTATCGTTAATTATCCGGATATGACTGTAATAGCAAAAGTAAATATCAGAGAAAAGGAAGTTCTAGGTTCAAATCCTAGTTATCTCATGTCGTTATAGTTGTATTCTAAATAGTAGCAACACTTGGAAAATTATAGGAAGCTTTCATTAAATGGTCAAGACACCTTCTGTCTCAACAAAAGTGAGAGAATGACAGGCGCATGCAAACACAAAATGATGTATTTTTAATCAGTCCAGGTCAACTGTCATGAAACTGAGGAGTAACTAGAACCTATTCATGTGACAGAAGTAGCTTAGTTGTTGGTAGATCCACCTAAATGGGAGAGATCATTGACTGAAGCACTAGAATTAGGATAATAATTACACTGTTTTTTAATTTTAGAAGTTAAGTGGGTTTAAGAGACGGGTCTTGTAAATATTGTAGCAGCTAATAGATTTTGAAAACAAAAGCTAGTTGATAGGGCTTTAGCTTTTTTATCCCTTAATGTCGAAGGAAGAAAGAATTATAGATAGCCATCAGCTCTGCATAGTTGAGGTGCCAGGGAGGTATTATGTAGGATTCTTAGAGGAAGCCTAGATTGTTGCAACGTAACGAATTGATTTGGTTACCGTGCAGTTATAAAGTTACATATATTTTTAATAATTATCTTAGCAAAACTTGTTAACAATATCCTCCGTTTAATTATAAACTATCGATAGTCAAACATCAATGAAAATTGTCCATTTCATTTGTCATTTTTTCTCGAGCGTGCATTTCCTTATTTAGAATGCACCACCTAACTCAAACTTTTTTAAATCCAGAAATTAATTTACTCTATCCATGCATACAATGGTTTTCCTTTACATAGTATTCTCTCCTCTATATATAAAGCTAGGGGGCTATGCTAGACGAGTTTTATGTATGATAGATGTAATCTGGCGACAAGACTATTTGACTCGCCCTGTGATTTATGTTATCGTCTATGTGACAGCGATAAGGTTTCCATTTGTCATCACATATTGGTATAATGATTGTCTAACACGAGATTACTTTATGTCTCAAGATGTCAAACTGGAGGTGGTCACTATACAGCAATCCGTATATATTTCACGTATAATTAGGTGAAAGATTTATTGTAATTTTGTTTTTGGTGAACGTTTGCAGCGGGAACGACAAAGCAAAATTATATTATAAAGTGTATCTTAATCGTAAAGCAAAAATCAAAACGTTATATCGTCAATTCCTTATTAAGTGCATAAAAATATGAATTTAAATGCACTTTTCCAAGACACCCCATGAATGTAGGTTAGTTCTTCTTCCAACGACGACAGATAGCTGTGGATATTCTGTCTGGTGGTACTCTTATGATAGGAAGAGACTAAGAATCCAATTAAAGAAATGTCTTCTAAGATGTAAGTGTAACTTGTCGAGAAGCTATCTGTAGAATATGTTGCTGAGATAATTAACGGATGCCTAGTACTGTACTATATTCAATGTCCCCAAAAATACTTCACAGCAAACATTTGAACTCAGCTATGGAGCCTTCAATTGGTTTACATTGTTTCAAGAGCTGCAGTTCAATCTCTTTCTAGTGTGACGAAATATCAAGACTATAAAAATTTCTGACAATTTTAGAACAAAGACCTTTATTATGAAGCTAGTTATACACAGTAAAAGTTGATACAATGTAGCAAGCTGTTAAATATAAGAACTGTAGTCGATTCTAAATTCAGATTTTTCCTCAATCCCGAAGTTAATCCTGCGACTTTCCATTCTAGTCTTAGCAACAAAAGAGGAATTTAAGGAAGACTTTGGTGCTTCAAAATGCCATTCTTTCGTTGCGCATTTGGTGCGCATACGTAATCCAACCGGAGATCATCCCAATTTTACAGTGATATTCATGAAGACATGTTAATTTCGAAGAATTTACTAATTTGTACAGTGGATAACAAATCTTTAGTCCTATATAAGTACTAGAAAGAGCATGAAATTCACTGGAAAAAATTTGCAGTTTTTTTTATGCTTTTGCTCTTGCGCTCAATGGTATGCATAGTGGTGTTGCAGCTAAAGTTGTGGCAATTATTATTACCTGAAGCCATGGTTTTTCTCACAGGAAAGCCTTGGTGGCCAAATGCATGTCATCTAACTTTGAAATTGTGCCTCTGAACAACAAAATATTATTACTTCGTGAGAACATGGTAGTGAGCACAAACTGCTTCTTTATAAGTTTGCTCACTTTCACGTGTTAGGATACTCACAAGGCTCCTTAAAATAAGTTTTAATATTTGTAAGCAATGCTAACAAAGATTTTACATTATTTCTTGCCGATGACATGTGGCTAAGTGCATTGACATAACTTTCAGATATATTTTCAAAATTAAATGAACTAACTCCCCATCAAAAGGTACACTGCGAGCCATTAAAATTGCTACACCAGGTGCAGGTACAACTATAAATCTTTTAGAACAAGACTGGCAACAAATTTCAGAGCTGCTGAGCTAGTAGTTTGCTGTAAAAGACAAATTAAAGATATACCGCAAGATAATTACAACTCTTAGTACTGATAATTCACAAGGCCTAGTGGATGATTAGTGTTATTATGAAGCAGTGGCACGTGACATGACGCTAAAAACGATAAGACTAGACGTGTTTCTGAAGTAGGAAAAATTAATTTCGATTAGGAACATAAAGGTGAGAGTGTATTACCACACGAATCTTCTAATCTTATTATCTTATTAAAGAAGAAATAATCTTCTAATCTTATTAAAGAAGAAATATAAAATCTCTTTATTATATTTAGAAAGGCTTTTAATTTTTTATATCAGTAACATATATTACGCAATTAAATTGAATTTCAGTTAATGGAAGGAATTTCTATACAATCAAATAAATCAACTTTCTCCTAAATATATCATACTATTCGAATTTTATTTTGAAGTTATTAGCCTGATTATTTATAGCCTGATCTTCCCATTTTTCTCACCAGTTACACGTTGCCTTGTTACGCTACCACATAATCATCCAGTTATTTTTGGTCACTACATTAATTATTTATGCAGTCTAGCGAATTGCCAACTCATGTACTCTCAGACTTTCATTCCCATCCCTACAGATTTCAAATACATGCGATGTAAGGTCTTCCAGATATCTTTTAGAAGGTATCAAAGTATCAACAGTGACAAAATGAGGTATTTTAAAAGTAGTAAACGCTTCTATAATACATAATTGAAACTCTTCGTTACCAAAAGGTTTCATTAAACCTTATACTATAAGTAATAAAAAATGTATCTATGTTCATATATTGCGCAACTTCGTTACACAGTTTAAATTTTTCTTTCAGCTTTTAATTCAGTTAAGAATAACCTTATAATACTTAATCCATATTTCAATATGCATATCCTTTCACGTGTCCTTGAAGGGCATAAAAGTTATGCACGCGTAGGAAGCCGGAAAATATTCTACAAATAATTCTGCACCTTTTTTTTTATGACGAATAGCTTATTAGCATCTTTGAATAACTTTTCCTTTTAAGCCATCGAATGGCACAAGTATGGGTTCCCTAGTAAGGAAAATGCCTGCGAAAGGAGGTCTTAATAATGGCAAGATGCTTTCGAATGTCAGTTTTCACTGCCTCATTTTCTTTTATTCATGTTTTATAGGCATTATTCATTAAAAATAATTATTCCACAAGGAATTATCGGTGAAAATACGAATTATTAAACCGTAACACAGATTTGTTAATTTTTCTTAAATTCGAAGCAGTAGTTTGCAGATTTTTCTCACATATTTTTGCTAAACGATGGAATTAATCGTCATGGAAATTAGAATTTTACAACATCTGATAGACTGGAAAACATTTTTCCAAATGTTCCTTTGAAATTTTTAATTTACTAAATTTAGCAAAATTTAACAATTTTTCCAAATTTAAAACAGTCACAGATGTTATACAGTCATAAACATTAAACCCAAACGGTATAGTGGTTAACGTTACTGACTGCCGTGCTGAAGGGTTCGGGTTCGAATCCCGGAGAAGGCATGGATGTTTGTAAATGCGTAGTGTCGGCGCGGCATGGCGGCACTCTAAATATACGGCGAGGCGAAAGTCCTCTCGTGTTGTTTGGTGGAAGGGAAGAGGGGTGAGCGACCCTCAGATCCGTCCCCCCCTCCATCAAAATTGGAGGCTGCACTGAGCCAAATCGCACTGTCAGCTGTTAGATGCTCAAGGCTGTTGCCAACGACAAGACGTAATCTAACCCTCTCCGCGAGGAATTTCGTGGGTTTGAGCTGACTACGTCAGACATTTTGAACGTAAGCAACAACAACATTTCTCTCCCTCTTTTTTTTTTAATTCGTTCGACGGGATCCAAAAGGCTGACGAGCACCTAACCCAGTGGACCAGATGTTCTGTCGATGAGGGGAAAAAAGTAAGGTTTATTTATGAAAATTTAGAAAAGAATAAATTTGTATAAATAACGTGCCTCGTAAAACAAGTGCGAATTGTATATGTAATAGCTTCTGCAGGAATATTTTAATAAGCTCTTAGTTAATTCGCTCATGGTATTTGTCGTATCAGTCAAAACTTTTCCATCGATTTTTAAGTAATATCCTAATAAATAAACAAGCTCAAACTTTACGCTATTTGTGCTGACAATACAATGCGGTGAAGAGATATTTTTAAAATTCTGTTTGAGATATTATAAATTTAATGTTGAAACGATTTCTCTCACATAGCTTAGTTTAATTAATAATAAATTAAAACATCAGAACTTAACTTTTTGAAGTATTGCATAGAGGAAAAGAATCTAATAAATGAAGTTTAAATGAAAATTTCAATATAATATCTGATTTTTAGGCTAAAACAGTTTACAGTTAAGTCAAATACACGAACTTACATATCGCAGGTAATATACAAAAAAAAAATTAGTTTAAAATTAGAAATAATACACTTTATTATGAGCTTGACAATAATAATAGAATTGTTAGAAGTAAAAGAGTGATTATGTTTTGCTGAAAAAAACTATTCTTCAATTGAATAATTTTATTCGCAACGTTTCGTCGATAATAAAAGGAAGAACATGTATAAATAAATAAGCAAACGGTTAAAGTTTTTATAAAATAAAATTTTAAGTACAAATCATGAAATAATTAATGAACCTGGCAAAGAGGCGAAAAATATGCAATACCCTGGCCAGGACTCGAACCTTGACCTCTCGAATACGCGCCGACTGTGTTAACCATTACACCGCGAAGGCATGCATAAAAGAGGGAAGAAGGAGAAAATAAGGAGAAAAAATTTTTATTATATAGTTTAGTGGGAACAAAAGATTTAATAATTCTCTTTGCAAAATCTTCATCTAAAATTTTAAATCATGAATAATAAACACCTGGCCGCCTAAATAACAAGATCTAATAATTGAATTGCTTTATAGAAACTATTAGCTATAATCTTTATAAATTTATCAAAGGCGCCTCCTGTTTTATTCTTGATATAAAATTTTAAACGAATTTTTTAAAGAGAATTATTAAATCTCTTATTTCTATTAAACTATCTGCTAAATTATTTTTCTCCTTTTTAGTTCGTTAATTATTCTTTGAGTTTTAGTTAGTTGAAGCTCATTTTATAAAACTTTTATTTGTTATTTATTTTTGCAAGACTCAGCCTTGCAAATTTTTTTGATCCTGATGAAGGGGGACCTGTACCTGTTAGCATTCGAAATCGATTAAGTTCTTGACTAAGTCTACGCCAAACACAAGGTTTCCGCTTTGCTAATTTTGTATTTCATTTTAGTGTGTTTCTCTTCTGTTTTGAAACTAAATTATTTTTTGAGCATGTTTGATTTATGAAAAAAATTAAAATACATATTGCGTTTTAAAAGGCAGATATAGCTGGTATACTTTGTTATCAAAGTTACCTAGATTTATAATCTTTCAATTCTGTTGTAGCTACTAACATTTTGGGTTATTCTTTCTGTACAGTTTTCTGGTTTTCTTCATGCGTAACGTAAATTAGAGCTAGTTTTCTTAGAAAGTTCACCATTTCCCCGACGAAAACATCCTTTCCTTTATGTAGACAGTTGTCATGTATTTTACTGCATTCAATCAGATAAACAAACAACGTGCTTTTTAGGATCTCTTACTCTTAAACTAAAGTTCGTATTCTATATGTGGCTTGGTCAAATTTCTACACATAAATTGACTCAAACTCTGTCGGATTCATTTGAAAAAGAACTTAAAATGCTTGGAATAATTTTGCTGCGTTTTTGAAAAACGTTTGAGTAATTATGTTGTATTTTATGGATAATAAGCTTACAAGGTATTTCTGCTGCCTTCTTAGCATGCCTTCGTGGTGTAATGGCCAGCACACTTGGTGCGTATTCCAGAGCTCCGTGATTCGAGTCCCAGCGAGGGGATTGCTCCTTTTTCATCTCTCCTGCTTTGAAAAAATACCTAATGTCTCTATAAGCTCAATAGTGAAAAGGTGTAAACCTTAATGTACTTCAAAGAACGTAAAGAAAAGAGTGAAATATGCAGAGTAGTAAAATAAAGATTAATTGTCTGTGAACTGATAATCTCCAGTATCTGATGAATAATGATTTTCTAAATTTAATTTAGGAATGAATGTTTACTGATGAAAAATGTAGCCTATTAATTTTTTTCTTGTAATTTCCACACTAACATATTCTTCAAATTTAATGGTAAATTATTGGTTAGTAGTTTGAGAACACTGAGGTCATTACCGCCTTGAGCGTATAGTGGTTAGCACTTCTGGCTCTTGTATCACTGAACTTGGGTTTGAATCCCGCAGAAGGCGTTGGTTATTTATAAGTGCATAGTGTCTTTGGAGAACCAAACACTGGTGAACCAAAAGCCTTCTCAAGAGTTTTGTTGATTATGAAAGAGGGTTGGAGATCTTCGGATTCTTCTCATGCACCCAAATTGGAATGGAACTTCCCAGAACTTAAATTGCGCCGGAGCCCGGCTCTGGTACTTTTTGGTTTCTGGGACATATTCAAATCTAGCCGGAGCGCACCGGAGTCCTGAATAAGAAAGCTCCAGCACTTCTTTTATGTAACTGAACAATTATTTGAGTAAAAATTTGATCTCGAAAATCTTATTTTTAGCAATAAAATTACGATATATTAAAAATCGCTTATTATATTTTAACTTATCTCTTTATATTTTATTTAATTTTTAATCATTTAATGAGTTTAATCTTTAATTATTCAATAAATAACAATTAATTAATTAAATAAATAATAATTAAAAATATTAATTAATAATTAATAATACTAATTAAGTAATTAATTATTAATTTGATACTCATTAACTATAGGATTTTAAAATTATTAATGATTTTAATAGTCATTTTATTTATTTATTTAACTGTTGTTCCTCTTTCCTGGTGGTCTTCCATAAGACTCCGGCACTTCTACTTTTAGAAATTAAGGCGAAAATGACGAATGAATGTTGGCCTTTTTCGACGAATGCATTAAGTTGCAGGTGTGCGGCCATTTGAAAAAATAACAGCTACAATAACTCAGTTCTACAAGGACAATAACTCAGTTCTGCCAGTTATAGTCAAGAGTATTATTCTTTTATTAATAGCTTTATGAGTGATCTTCAAATCAATACGAAGTCAGCTAGCTACTCCAAGCTGTTACCGAGTTTAACTTGTAAAACGTAAAACAAAAACAAACAAACAAAAAAAAAAAATATATATATATATATATTTAGTTTCTTTCCAAAAATAGGTATTCGAATTACCCTAAAAATGTTACGTTCAAGCGTCTTTGAAAAAGTAAAAGCATTTGATTGTGAGAAATACAACGAAGTGTAATGACACAAATTCGCCGCCCCTGCACTTTTAATGTGTAACAGGATGGCTCATGGTGAAACATTTCCCATGCACTCTCATTGCCAGAAAGCAAATGATCCATGACATGCATCAGTAACATTGTGCATTTGAATGTCGCTTAAAGCAACCAGTAAGATGACGTAATCCTTTTGAAATGCAGATGCACTGGATAACATAGGAGGAAGAAGTATTTTACATGCAATCCGTGTATAATATGGATACATTTCAAAAGCAACGAAACAATTTCGCATTGAAAACTGGAATTTTTAGAATTTTTTTGCTTATACTTGTATTTTTCTCAAGTTTTATAATTTATGCAGATGCTTTTGATGTGTGTGCTTAAGAGGACTCATACACCTTAAACACCTCATGATCTTCGAATATGTGCCTGTTGCAAAAATTGGGATGTTTTATTTATTTTAAAAGCAATTACTTCCAACTTTTTACAGCTGACAACATAATATAGCTGCTTTGGAAACTAGTAACCAGAAAGTTTGTGTTGCCACAAATATTTTTGTAATTTAATCCTCTTTGTGACAAAATATTTCGCCATGTTTCCACCTTGCGCGCATGATATTTTAAAAATGGCTAATGGTACATACTTGAAATTTGATGATGGAATTCTTTATAGGGGCACTATTTTCTAACTGAACCGACAATCTGATGAATATTTTAATATAGAAAAATAAATTTTATGAACGAAAACATTACAAATTCTTTTAATAAAATACATTTTATAAACTCAACTCAAAATAAAATAAAAATTTAACATGAAATTTTTAGAATTTTAGGTTCACAGTAGTTTCCAAATGTTATAAAAGCTATATATTAAATATGGAATTAAATTACGAAACATAATGTTTTAAACCGTGCGCGCAAGTTGGAAACATGATGAAAAATGTTGTCACAAAGAGGATTAAATTATAAAAATATTTGTGGCAACACAAACTTTCTGATGACTATTTCAGAAAGCAGCTATATTATGTAAACAGCTGTAAAAAGTTGGTAGTAATTGCTTTTAAAATAAATAAATTATCCCAATTCTTGCAACAGTCACCTATTCGAACATCTTATGGGTTTTAAGGTGTATGAGTCCCCTTAATGTTAGACGTAAAAACAAATTGCTTTCGAAAAGAAATCATTGAAAAATCATCAGTCGCTCTTAAAGAAATTTTTATTTTCAAAGAAGTGTTTGAAAAAAATTGTGAGGTAACTGTTAAAATGGTAAAATTTTATTCTTTTTTTTATAGTAATTTAAAACCTAAACGGCATTTTGAAAGATCATCAGTTGTATTTTGAAATGTAGTCAATTCTTTCACTTGAAATCAGTGACAAATCCTACTTACTTACGATTACAGTCACTGATGATGATTACTAAAATTTACGATTTACAGTCACTGATGATGAATTTGTTTGATGTGTATTTCACACGCATTTTTGATATAAATGATCGAGATAGCTGTAATTCAAGTTGACAGCATTTCCATATTTGTTTCTAAAATGTTAATCGAACAGCTGTAGTAAAGCACAGAAAACTAATATTAGTTCGTTTGTACTTTAAAATTTTGTTACAAAAATGCTCTGAACGATGGCGATCACTTTGCGAGAGGGAATAAAGAAGAATAGACTGAGGATTTAATATCTCGAAATGAGGCGGTAGTCTTGAAAATATTATTAGATATTGGTTTAAATCTACGAAAATAAATTAAGATTTTTTTTTCACTGCAAAATATTTTCCTTTTTTCTATTTTGTGAAAATTAGAACGTTCTTATCACACAACACAAAATTTAGAGTATGCGAGGTAAGCGTAATAGGGAAACAAAAAAAAAGGGGGGCTTACCCTGAAAAGAAAACGTCGGCATAAAACGGGTGAAAATGCTACCAGATGTTATATAAAATTTGAAGTCTGAAAAACTGCATGACTCGTAATATATTTAATTTTCTATATCTATTTAATTATATTGTTACGGTTTTTATATTTATTTAGCTATTTTTAGTAGAATTTGTAATTAAAATTCTTTTATATTCCCGTGCAATGCAGCACGAGACTTATTCGAAGAGAAAGCTACGCCGGAAAAATTAAAATACAGGAGCACGCGCATTTAACATTTTAATAAATAGATATCTCGTAATTGTACCCTTTTGCTATCCAGAAAAATCGAGAAAATACGAGAATATTCTCGTGCAGGATTAAAAAGCTTATAAAAGCTGGAGGAAAACATCTCTGTTCAGTTGTTTAGAAAACTGTTGTTATTTACTGTAGCGAATTCGCGATGAGATCGTATTAGCTTTCTCAGTTTCTCCGTTTTGAATTGAATTCTATATGACGTTTTAGTAGTTTAAAATATAACTACTGTGAGATATTGCGATATTGTACTAATTAATATCTCTGAGGAAATTTCAGCATTTTGTTTATATTCGCTGTGATAAGAATAAATTTTATTCACTTTTCATCGGACTTGCGTATTCAATTTATTACGAACCCGTACACACGGAACAATATTTATGAGATTTTTCAAATATTCTGAAATAACTTATGCTGTTTAATGTTACCTTTTAAACACTTAAAATACAGTTATTAATGAATATTTTCTGGTTTCTAGCTTGTAATGTTAATATTAATTTTTCTTATTAATTAATCATTCATGTTTCCTTTCTGTCCATTTTCGATTCTGTACCTCATTCTAACTGAAAAAACGCCAGATATAGTGAATAGAAGAACTAATATGAGGTTTGAGGCTATCGATTTCTTTTCCAGCTGCTGGTAAGCCAGACTTGAAGAAAGTAGTTTCGATCACGATTAACAATTTGGTTTCTTTCCTGCAACTTATATTCAGTTAAGTGTTAAGGATTTAACTTTGTATAAAGACAGCAATATAGCTTTTAAATTTCTAGGTGATTCTTAATATTATAATTTTAAGAATAGTTGTTTCTGTTTCCGTGTGTGATTTAATTACAACCTGCAGTGCGTCAATTTGTTCATGTTTAATTTTTAAACCTGAAACAGGTTTATATTAAACAAGTCGTTTTACTTAACGATTTAAATTTCTTTCGATTTAGATACACTTATTTAGCATGCATACATACACTTATTCTTTGTTTTCCTATCTTAAGAGCGAGTTTAATATTTATCACTTCCCAAGTTGTTTAACATTCCTTTATTCTAAAATTTTATAGTTGGTTCTGTGTAGAAAGGAGATTTTGGGGAATTTCAGAACTACAGCTAAAAGAAATCAGTTCAGTATTCTAGCGGTTCAGTTGAATTGATTCTTCCGATCCCATTGCTCTTTCGATTCTTTCCGTTATTCGCGCGATTCCTGCATAACGATCTTGAATCACTCCAAGGTTATTATTAGTGGGCATCGTTGTATTTCATTGTGTTATAGTTATCATGTGTGTGGTGAACTTAATTTTAAAGTGTTTCTGACATGATGCGGGGAATGTTAGAGCCTGGTGAGAGCAATGCGTTATAATAAATTGCTTAAAAAGTAAAACAGTGCTCCCGTATCTGGATCTTCCCTACCTATTGTGGTTATGGGAATTCAAGAATGATACAGGATATTCAAACGATATTCGTGAAATATGCATAAGTAAATATTATATAATATAATTGATAAATCGCACAAATTACAATGTTATTGTCATTAATAATATGTTATAATAAAGTGTTGCTTTGTAAATTAATATGCAAGGTACGTTTCCTTTGTCTTTTCATATTATGAAATGAAAGAATTTTGACGTTTCAGCTTAGGTCTCAACGGACGTGCAAGTACACAAAAGTAGCGTAGTTGTGGTTTGTAGTATCATGAGCACTTTTGCGGAGAAAGAAGGGATCACACGTTTTTTTCATAGGTCTGTATAAGCAATAAAACATTATACTAATTTGCCCATGCGTATACGTTTTCATGGTCCGGATTAAAGGTGACCTATTCATTAGCGAACTCGTTAAAAGAACAGATTCACTTTTCTGAGCGAATAGATGCTGATTTGTCAAAAAAGAGCGGCAGCTGTTTTAGAACTCACCCCGCGAGAGCTGCTATTGAAAACTCGCCTTGAAAGTTCAGTTCCTGTTTTTGGAGAGAAAAAAAATCTTTGTTTTCCTATCTTAAGAGCGAGTTTAATATTTATCACTTCCCAAGTTGTTTAACATTCCTTTATTCTAAAATTTTATAGTTGGTTCTGTGTAGAAAGGAGATTTTGGGGAATTTCAGAACTACAGCTAAAAGAAATCAGTTCAGTATTCTAGCGGTTCAGTTGAATTGATTCTTCCGATCCCATTGCTCTTTCGATTCTTTCCGTTATTCGCGCGATTCCTGCATAACGATCTTGAATCACTCCAAGGTTATTATTAGTGGGCATCGTTGTATTTCATTGTGTTATAGTTATCATGTGTCAAAGATGAGCAAATACTTTAATAACAGGCCGGAAAGGATTTGTTAAGCTCATGATGCCGGCAGTGCCTTCGCAAGATGCGATGGTGCTTGTGTGATGGTACCCATATTGTTTATCAGCATGCGATGGGATTAAGGGAAATTTTTTAACAAATTGAAATTTAAAATATCTTTTACAGTTTATTTCGTATTTTTTTACTTTAAATAAGCCATAGACAAAGAACACGAGGTCGCAACGGGTTTGTATGAAGGCCAACCAATGAATATAAAATATGCAGGTACTTTTCTACATATTCAGAGAATATTAAGAAAAAAACATATTGATTTATAACTAAGCATACATTTTTATGCATTTTTATTTTTATTGCGAGTACTGTTTTATCAAAACAGTAATTAATTAATGCATACTTAATGTGAGATTTGAAATCTTGACTGTTCGTTCGCGATTATTTCAGTCAAATTTTGGTGACGACTCACTTGCAGCAATCTAATATGGAATGTAAATTTTCATCATTAATTTGTTATCGATATTTATTTGTCGTGTGCTTCATTAACGAAAACGTTGTTCCACGTGAATATGTGGAGCCAAAAAAAAAGCTAAATACTTTTTGTTATAATCCAGAAAATTATTTTTCAATTTATCCGCGTTCAAGGAACCGTAAAATATCGTTAAGTCACTTGAATGACCATTAATTCATTTTAACAATTAATTATCTGGCTGCAAATCAATAAGTTCTAGTAAAATCTGAACTGGAACATACTGCAAATTAAAATTAAATGGCATATTTATAAATGACAATATTTTTCAATATTTTCAAAATCTTAAAATCATTTACCAGATTTAGCATGTAACTTTTCCATTGTTTTTCTACACTGAACAAAATAATAATTTCTCAAATTCTCTTGTCGTGATTCCAATGCTGGAAAGCGATTTAACTGTTTCTCTTTTAAATTTTTAACATATAAATTAAGTATTGTCATAAATGTTATGATTTTTGACTACATATTAATCAGTTCCTCGTTATTAATTTAGAAGTCAAACAACAACACTTCCTCGTTAGTTTATAATTTATTGCCTATGCCACCAATAAATATTAATTCTGCCTTGTTTCAATTGCATTGTATCTCATCTAAAGCAAAACAACAACAGTAAGAAAAATTCAATAAAAATTTAGTGAAAGTGGAAATGTTCTTTTCCTAAGCTCTCTTTTCTGAGCAATCTTTTTATCTCATCAATATTAATATTTCATTGAGGTAATTTTTGAATTAAATTTACTAGAAATGATAGAGCTATATTCTTCGGAGGATGTGTATGCTTTTTTTGGATATTTGGTGTTCTCAACATAGATTGCCGTTAGTATAGTCATGTATGTGTATACCCATGCACAGTGTAATAATAGATGCTCACTCGTATTCCTGATTTAGCTAGTTTGCGTACAAAATCGAGGAAAAAAAGAGATGAATATGTCGTAATATAGGATTTCATTACGGATTAAGCCGCATTTGGTCCGCCGGAAAGCTTTTGCCCACACTTGTCGTATATATTAATCATTTATTTCTTTAATTTTCAATATAGTTTTAATTATGTTAAACCATCGTTAAAAGAAACCGCGGAAACTGGAACAGGGTTTAAGATTCAGGGGTAAAAGCAAAGTTTTCATTTCGAAATATCTTTCTTATGGAATTATGGTGGGCAAGAAACGGAATGAGTTCCAAAGATTAGAAAGTGCTACTACAAATTGTACTGCATGTGTACCATCAAGCAGAGAATTTTATGTTTAATAGATTTGTAGCAGAATACCGGGGTCACCAGTCTTTCAATGTGGGTATTGATGGAAAAACGAAATCGAAACTAAACACCCAGAGCATTTCATAATTTAAATAAATGCTCATTTTGGTTTAAAAAGAAATAAGATATTTATTTTTATAATTTTCATACTTATTTGCAACATATTAGTTACTGTTTTGAGATAAAAATAACACAGCAAGCTTTTCAAGAAATAAGCTTATCATGGAACACTCCGAGTAAAAACGTTTTTAAGTCAATTCGTTGCTCTCACACAACGAATCTTAATAACTATGCAAAAACATTACGTCATGTTGCCAATTAAAAAATCTTAATAATTATATAAAACATTAAATTATGTTCCACTACAAGTGATTCAAGTGTCTACCTGTACACGGGTGGAAAAAAAAGACCATAAGCTTACTGTATATATGATTTAAAGTATCTGAAATACGAGAATCAAATTACTTCTTAAATTTTAAAAATGGTAATCAGATAAAAGAATTTTATCTATCAAAATCTTATGAAAGCTTTGCTTTCTTTTTCCCCCGTCCTTCCACCGATATTAAATGCAGATTTTCTAGAATTCATCAGAACTTTCAAAGATTTCAAGTCAAAACTTAAGCCTATTTCATGATTTTAAAATTATTTTTTTAATTTCAAAAAATCTTTAATTTCAAAAATATTTATCTTTAATTTCAATAATTTACCGCTTTTTGCAGTCTTTCGCAGAAATGGCTGAAGTAGAATTGGCGCAATCTTTACCAGGCCTAATCAATATATTATGAAAGGCGAATGTATTATGCCTTATGTAAAGGGCATAATGTGTAGACAAATAATTTTAGTTCTTGCTTATTTAATAGATACAAATTAATCGTCATTTAAAATGAGGTGTGACTCTGACCTTAATACAGGAATTTCTTGCAGTACAGTTTAAATTAAAAATGAGCAGACATAGCAATATCCATTTCAGTTTACCAAGATTTCGAATCAAATTGTTAATATAACCCAAATAAAACATAACGAGCTGGTGTAACGTGAAAAGTTTCTTTGGCATCATTAGCTCAATAATCATCATTTACAGGAACTATTTTCACGCACACCTAGATTATAACAACTTTCACTGTAGATGATAGATTTGACTACCGTTGCGTCAGGAAACGGTCGGAATCTGCATTCTCTGCGTAGGCGGGCAAATCGACCTCAGCTTAGTGAATCACCTTGAAAAGCATAGGAACCGAACGTATGTCGGCCAATGGTCTCAAGCATGATCTTGATCCCATTTGTCGAGACCACAAGCCGTTAATTTAAAGAAAGGTCGTTGGAGTAGTGCCAACATCTCCGTAGGCGTTTCCTCTGTTCTGTCACGGAACAGATAGGCAATCGTTGAGTTCGTCACAGCGATGAATATATATTATATTCTCAGTTCTTTTTTATGAAAGAGAATTCTGGTACATGTAGAGCCGTAAATGGAAATAAAGCAGTGAGCTTTTCCTGAGAAATGGTATAAATAATTTAAGCATTTCGTATGGAAGAACTGTGATAAGAACAAAACATTAATAAACGCGAAAGAAAAAAAAGGCTGAATCAAAGCTACAATCTTTTGAAACAGTAGTCAGAAACCTAAGCTTTGTATAGCGAAGAATCGATTTTTTAAGAGAAAAACAAAATTGTTTTTATGTCCGATAATTTCAATTTTATCTTTTCTGGAAGACTGCCTTGGATACTGAACTCAGGCAGATAAGTGTGAAAAGGAAAAGAAGAGAAAACAAGGGTTTTGTCTGTGATATAAAAAAATTAATTTATTCTACATTCTGAAGGATTATTAGTCCTTTTTTATATTAAATATATTTCATACTGTAATCGAGATCGGTATCGAGTTCATCTTGATGGAATGAGGTTCATCATGCTGGAAAAGAGATAAAAATTCATGAGAAATGGAAGCTAGCTAAGTTTTATGAGTTATTGATTGCAATGAACTGGGACAAAAATCCAAATGATAGATCCAAAGAAAATAAACCTGAGGACAATATCCGAATGTAGTTAGATAACCTTATTACGGTAAAACTTCCCTTCCGAGGGCTGTTTACTCATTAATAAACGATGCCTTGGTAGTTGTTTTTTCCTAACCGAAGTGGCTTATATTTTTATTACTCTCGAGAAAAATTGTGTAACCTAAGTATCTTTTATGTTTGGTTACTGGGATCTGATATTGAGAAGAAATATCAATCTCGACTTTAGCCAGTCAACCACTGATAGGCAGTGTTCGAAACGGATGTTCCCATTTTTCAAATACGAAGTAACAATGTCTCAATTTTTGTTAAAACTTGCATGTCTTACTTTTTACGCATGAATTCACAAGATATCGAAACCACTATAGTCTGTTGCTTCAGAACAGATATTTCAAGGTCATTTCTCCCCAGAACATGGCTCATAACTATGGTAACGACTGCTGCGGACAAAAGGTTCGGCCTTCTAATTTGCTTAAGTAATCTAATTCCCTTTTATCGGTGATGGCAACGCACGTTATAATGCTGAATGAGACAGAGTAGTTACAACCTTGAAATGCCTATTTTAAAGTAACAGAGTATAGTCATTTAACCCTTTAACTGTCAAGTTATTTTGATGATTTGAGTACACAAATTGTTAAATTTTTTTATTGGAAAAACCAAATGTAGCCGAAATAAACATCTCCCGATATATATTCGGGTATGACAATACGATGCACTCAAAAAAAAAAAACAAAAAAAAAAAAAAAATAATTACCCCGAGAAATACTCGGGCGTGACATTTTCGAACACCATATCTCGGGCATGACAGTTAAAAGGTTAAGACTTATGTAATGACTTTTAACAATGTCAGTGAAAATACGTATAGTTTGAGGAGAATTAGAAAAATATTTGGAATACCATATAATGGGAATTTAGAGTATCTGTGTATTTGAAGGCAAAGCAACTGTCTTAACGTTCTTGATTATTAAAGCAAAATATATGTACCAAACATGTTTAAAAATAGCTAATCATTCGGAAAGGTAAATCAACAAACTGATAAGTGAAAAACTAACAATGTCAGTGAAAATACGTATAGTTTGAGGAGAATTAGAAAAATATTTGGAATACCATATAATGGGAATTTAGAGTATCTGTGTATTTGAAGTCAAAGCAACTGTCTTAACGTTCTTGATTATTAAAGCAAAATATATGTACCAAACATGTTTAAAAATAGCTAATCATTCGGAAAGGTAAATCAACAAACTGATAAGTGAAAAACTAACAATGTCAGTGAAAATACGTATAGTTTGAGGAGAATTAGAAAAATATTTGGAATACCATATAATGGGAATTTAGAGTATCTGTGTATTTGAAGTCAAAGCAACTGTCTTAACGTTCTTGATTATTAAAGCAAAATATATGTACCAAACATGTTTAAAAATAGCTAATCATTCGGAAAGGTAAATCAACAAACTGATAAGTGAAAAACTAACAATGTCAGTGAAAATACGTATAGTTTGAGGAGAATTAGAAAAATATTTGGAATACCATATAATGGGAATTTAGAGTATCTGTGTATTTGAAGGCAAAGCAACTGTCTTAACGTTCTTGATTATTAAAGCAAAATATATGTACCAAACATGTTTAAAAATAGCTAATCATTCGGAAAGGTAAATCAACAAACTGATAAGTGAAAAACTAACAATGTCAGTGAAAATACGTATAGTTTGAGGAGAATTAGAAAAATATTTGGAATACCATATAATGGGAATTTAGAGTATCTGTGTATTTGAAGTCAAAGCAACTGTCTTAACGTTCTTGATTATTAAAGCAAAATATATGTACCAAACATGTTTAAAAATAGCTAATCATTCGGAAAGGTAAATCAACAAACTGATAAGTGAAAAACTAACAATGTCAGTGAAAATACGTATAGTTTGAGGAGAATTAGAAAAATATTTGGAATACCATATAATGGGAATTTAGAGTATCTGTGTATTTGAAGTCAAAGCAACTGTCTTAACGTTCTTGATTATTAAAGCAAAATATATGTACCAAACATGTTTAAAAATAGCTAATCATTCGGAAAGGTAAATCAACAAACTGATAAGTGAAAAACTAACAATGTCAGTGAAAATACGTATAGTTTGAGGAGAATTAGAAAAATATTTGGAATACCATATAATGGGAATTTAGAGTATCTGTGTATTTGAAGTCAAAGCAACTGTCTTAACGTTCTTGATTATTAAAGCAAAATATATGTACCAAACATGTTTAAAAATAGCTAATCATTCGGAAAGGTAAATCAACAAACTGATAAGTGAAAAACTAACAATGTCAGTGAAAATACGTATAGTTTGAGGAGAATTAGAAAAATATTTGGAATACCATATAATGGGAATTTAGAGTATCTGTGTATTTGAAGTCAAAGCAACTGTCTTAACGTTCTTGATTATTAAAGCAAAATATATGTACCAAACATGTTTAAAAATAGCTAATCATTCGGAAAGGTAAATCAACAAACTGATAAGTGAAAAACTAACAATGTCAGTGAAAATACGTATAGTTTGAGGAGAATTAGAAAAATATTTGGAATACCATATAATGGGAATTTAGAGTATCTGTGTATTTGAAGGCAAAGCAACTGTCTTAACGTTCTTGATTATTAAAGCAAAATATATGTACCAAACATGTTTAAAAATAGCTAATCATTCGGAAAGGTAAATCAACAAACTGATAAGTGAAAAACTAACAATGTCAGTGAAAATACGTATAGTTTGAGGAGAATTAGAAAAATATTTGGAATACCATATAATGGGAATTTAGAGTATCTGTGTATTTGAAGTCAAAGCAACTGTCTTAACGTTCTTGATTATTAAAGCAAAATATATGTACCAAACATGTTTAAAAATAGCTAATCATTCGGAAAGGTAAATCAACAAACTGATAAGTGAAAAACTAACAATGTCAGTGAAAATACGTATAGTTTGAGGAGAATTAGAAAAATATTTGGAATACCATATAATGGGAATTTAGAGTATCTGTGTATTTGAAGGCAAAGCAACTGTCTTAACGTTCTTGATTATTAAAGCAAAATATATGTACCAAACATGTTTAAAAATAGCTAATCATTCGGAAAGGTAAATCAACAAACTGATAAGTGAAAAACTAACAATGTCAGTGAAAATACGTATAGTTTGAGGAGAATTAGAAAAATATTTGGAATACCATATAATGGGAATTTAGAGTATCTGTGTATTTGAAGGCAAAGCAACTGTCTTAACGTTCTTGATTATTAAAGCAAAATATATGTACCAAACATGTTTAAAAATAGCTAATCATTCGGAAAGGTAAATCAACAAACTGATAAGTGAAAAACTAACAATGTCAGTGAAAATACGTATAGTTTGAGGAGAATTAGAAAAATATTTGGAATACCATATAATGGGAATTTAGAGTATCTGTGTATTTGAAGTCAAAGCAACTGTCTTAACGTTCTTGATTATTAAAGCAAAATATATGTACCAAACATGTTTAAAAATAGCTAATCATTCGGAAAGGTAAATCAACAAACTGATAAGTGAAAAACTAACAATGTCAGTGAAAATACGTATAGTTTGAGGAGAATTAGAAAAATATTTGGAATACCATATAATGGGAATTTAGAGTATCTGTGTATTTGAAGTCAAAGCAACTGTCTTAACGTTCTTGATTATTAAAGCAAAATATATGTACCAAACATGTTTAAAAATAGCTAATCATTCGGAAAGGTAAATCAACAAACTGATAAGTGAAAAACTAACAATGTCAGTGAAAATACGTATAGTTTGAGGAGAATTAGAAAAATATTTGGAATACCGTATAATGGGAATTTAGAGTATCTGTGTATTTGAAGTCAAAGCAACTGTCTTAACGTTCTTGATTATTAAAGCAAAATATATGTACCAAACATGTTTAAAAATAGCTAATCATTCGGAAAGGTAAATCAACAAACTGATAAGTGAAAAACTAACAATGTCAGTGAAAATACGTATAGTTTGAGGAGAATTAGAAAAATATTTGGAATACCATATAATGGGAATTTAGAGTATCTGTGTATTTGAAGTCAAAGCAACTGTCTTAACGTTCTTGATTATTAAAGCAAAATATATGTACCAAACATGTTTAAAAATAGCTAATCATTCGGAAAGGTAAATCAACAAACTGATAAGTGAAAAACTAACAATGTCAGTGAAAATACGTATAGTTTGAGGAGAATTAGAAAAATATTTGGAATACCGTATAATGGGAATTTAGAGTATCTGTGTATTTGAAGTCAAAGCAACTGTCTTAACGTTCTTGATTATTAAAGCAAAATATATGTACCAAACATGTTTAAAAATAGCTAATCATTCGGAAAGGTAAATCAACAAACTGATAAGTGAAAAACTAACAATGTCAGTGAAAATACGTATAGTTTGAGGAGAATTAGAAAAATATTTGGAATACCATATAATGGGAATTTAGAGTATCTGTGTATTTGAAGTCAAAGCAACTGTCTTAACGTTCTTGATTATTAAAGCAAAATATATGTACCAAACATGTTTAAAAATAGCTAATCATTCGGAAAGGTAAATCAACAAACTGATAAGTGAAAAACTAACAATGTCAGTGAAAATACGTATAGTTTGAGGAGAATTAGAAAAATATTTGGAATACCATATAATGGGAATTTAGAGTATCTGTGTATTTGAAGTCAAAGCAACTGTCTTAACGTTCTTGATTATTAAAGCAAAATATATGTACCAAACATGTTTAAAAATAGCTAATCATTCGGAAAGGTAAATCAACAAACTGATAAGTGAAAAACTAAAAATGTTCAGTACAAAAACAGTAATTATAAAAAAAAGATATTCAATTCATAATTTGTTGAAATTTTGGGACTAGCTTTCCCTTTCATCCACATATTTATGACAGAATTTGGTCCATATTTATTTATTTATGAAATACTTTTCCTACCGTCTAAACATTTCAGAGTTGTACATATAATACAAGATTTAAAATATGGGCTATATCTGATTGCTGAGAAGCAGTGCAATATATGTATTCATGAGACCCTTTTAAAGAATAACGCTAACTCAATTAATTTTAGCATTTAAAGTCCCATAGTATTAAATAATATATAAACAAACAATTAAATAAAATTATTTATTCAAAGTACCACGTGTTCATAAAGGTAAAAATGTTTAACTCACATTATGTATTTAGATTCAAGAAAGATACGTACAATTTAAACTACACGACAAAAAAAGAAAACGCTTTCACTTAAGGAGAAAATTTGTTTCGATAATAAGTTTTATTTCCACCAGCATATACAATAAGAAACAAATGACTTTGTTATTATCAGGATATTTTTTCACAGGAAAAAATAAATAAATAAAAATAAAAGAAAAGTCTGAAAGCTTTCAGTTTTTATATTACTCCTAAAGGGGCGTTTTTTTAACGTTTTGTGTGTTACCTTTATTTATTAAATATCATGTTCTTCGCAATTAAACCATAAAATTCCACAGCAATATCACAAAATATTTAAAAGAGCATATCTTTAAAATTTCCCATTCACATTCTCGCGCGCTGTAGATAACAATGTCCCCCCCTACAGTATTGCCATTGCTCGCTTTGAAATCTTCGAGTTTCTTAATCGAAAACTCATAAATGTTTTACAAAAATGAAATAGATAATAAAACAAATTCAAAATTCCAAATTTGGTCTTCCAGATGCCCATATTCGGGTGGAGACGTACGTTATTCGAAATTTGATAGCTCTAGGTACCTTTGTTTTATCACAATTCCAGAAACATACAACCATTTATGCAGATTCTTCATTATTTAATTTCTTTTAATATAATCCAGGGCAATATTTAGTGGCAACAATTTAAAAAGGTGATTCGCCACTTATAGTGAAGCAACGTAGAAATTCCAAAAGGAAATTAATAGCCCTTTTGGGCTAAAACTGCAAGAAAGTTATAATCGGTTTATTAACTTTTCATTAAAAATTCATTCTAGCATTTACCGTGTAGAGACATTAGGTATTTTTTGGAAGCAAGAGAGATGAAAAATTAGCAAACGCTTTTGCCGGGAATCGAACCACGGACCTCTGGAATACCGACCAGCGTGCAGACCACCACACCACGAAGGCATGCCAAGAAGGTGGGAGAAATACCTTATAACCGTTTAGACAAAAAAACCAATGCAATTTTGCCAACCAATGCAACCAATGCAAAAAAACCAATGCAATAACAATTTTTCTTGTTAATTTTGATGAAAATGAAACTTTTATGACTTCGCTTAACCTTTAATTACTGCCTAATATAAAGGAAGTCACACTTCGTGTTCCATAGAAAAGGAAAATCCTTATTTGCAATGTGTATTTAACCCAATCTATACATCTATATTATCAGAACAGTTTCGGCATAGCTTTCTGGTGAAGATAATACAAAAGAAGAAAATGCAGGTAATAATAGCAATAAAAGGGAGACGGAAAGAGGTATAGATTTTCGGGAAATATTTGCGCTAATTCCTCAAATTATGATATGCCACCGAAGTTAACGGTATCAGTGTCATATTGAACAAACGCAGTAATCCTTTATCTACGGTATTTGGAATGCGTAAAACAATTCAAATACACTCTTACTATGCATAAGTGAAACAAGTTGAAAAGAAGTAAAATCAAAAACACGCAAGATGATTTCTCCTTTTCCGTTTCGTGACCCCAAATTTCTTTCATTTCCCTCGGGCCAAGCAAGTAGAGTAACGTCATTGACCTAAATGGGATTAAGAGCATGAAATTCCGATCCATTTTTGGATAGTGCATTCCGCTGCTTGTCAAAAATAAATTAAATAATGGACTTTTTTTAGCAGTAGGAGACACTTAATTAACATTAAGAAAAATGATGTCCATAAATACTTTTAAAATTTTTGCTTAGTGCGCAAAAGTTTAAATATTACGAAAATGAATTTCATAGCATTTACTGAGCAAAGATTTTGAAACTTTTCATTTGATAATCGAAATTAAATTAGTATTAAAAATATAAGGAGTTTAAGTAAATAGCCAGTTGAGGTTTATTAAGATGAAAGTAATCTTACGCTCACTGTGACGAGAAATAACTCATAGGGATGAATGAAGATTTGAATTTCGAATTTTTATTAAGTGCATCTTGCCACTGCATATACCAATTTCATTGATTACAGCATCAGTGCTACGATACGATAATATCTTATTCTCTTGGGAGAATGATGTAGAACTTTTAATTTATAACATACCCATTAATATTGTAAGATAAGTTACTGCTTCTCTTAAGGTGTATGTCTTCTTGTATATTTGAGTTACAATATTATATCGAATTTATTCATTAGCACTTCATACTTGTTTTATTTGCAAATAAACTGGAAGAAATAAGTCTCTACATCTGCTAAATTAACGTATCTTTCAAACAGTTTAATGCGAAGAAAAATTATGATTCTAGATCATGATCCTTTCGCAAAATTCTTTTTATTTCATTTACATTTTGAAATTTTTCCACGTTCGTTTTATACAATGGTATTCATAAAGACTACAGCTTATTTAAAGTTATTAATTTTTAGTTTGGTATTATAACTGAAAACTGTCGTTCTGTTATACTGAGGTAGAATCAGCGAAATTATGTTGACACGTGGAACTCAGAAGTATGAAATAATGCCAAAGCATTCTTTTATTAAAATAACTTTGCCTGAAGATCCTACCTTAAATAACTTGAGCTCATTTTTGTTTACTTTGCTCATTTTAATTGGGAACTGTCAGTCTATTTTATTATATATTTATTTTAAGCTGACGGTATTTTCTCCTGTGTAATCACTCTGTTGTGAATAATAACTTTAATTCGCTTCATTAAGTACCCCTTTTAATATTACCCACAGCGTTCATGATATTGTTTTCACTTCCTATATTCGTGAAATGTAGGTTTAGTTTTCATTCCACATGAAATTAGGAGGGAGGAACTTCCCTGAATTCGTTTTTCTTTCCTTGAAACTGTTCCTTTCTTTCTTTTTTTTTTATCTTTTTAATTGGAAAGTTTGTGAGTTTTGTTGAGGTTTATTGCTATATTTCCGAATTCTTTCGGACTCGAGAATACTAATTCGCTACAAAAATATATATATTATCATATTTTTCTTGCAATAAATTAGTTCAAAATATTGGCTTTTCTTAAGTAATATTACATTTCAAACGTTCCGACAATTTAATAAAATGTTTCCCAGTGAAAGTGCAGCAATAAATGAGTTTCAACTTTCAAGCTTCGCCTTTATTTTAATTACTTTTTTGCAAAAGGGCTGTTTAAATTCCTTCATGGTAATTAAGAGGAATAATATAAATTAAAAATTTTGAAGTTGGAATACTTTTCGGAGCAGTAAAATAACTTCGATGTGACCATAATCCCTTTACCAATTATTTTCTCAAATTTATATTAAAATATGTATTTATGCTCAATTGATAATTGAATAGAATACACACAAGGCTTAAAGTCAAAAGTCTAAATCTTTTCTCTTCTTATATATATTTATATATAAGAATATATATAAAGCACATTAGATTTATTATTTTTTTATCTAATTTGAGTCACAATATCAAGATAATAAAAATACTACTTTTGGTAAAATAATGCACGCAGCATAATAAATACAGCATTATTACAATAATAGTATAGATACGGCATTATTTAAATAATACATTAATACATACAGCAGAATCTTTATTAACCAGGTCTATACCAACCGAAATTTCTACTAACCGAACAAGCAGTCAATTTAAAGAAATTATTGTTACAATGTAGTAGCAGAAAATGGATGCAATTAAATTCTGTAATATTCGTGAATTCTTTTACTTGTTGGCCTTTTCTTTTTAAATCACCGATGAATCATTCAACGGCTTCCTATTGTGCAACAGCTTCCTATTCATTCCTATTATTCTGTAATTTATTGTGCGTAACCATAAAAGATGTGGTTTACACGAGTTAAAGACGAAAGCAGCAGCAGTGAGACTCTAAGTGACAATTAATTCGTAAGCACATTTTAAAAGATAAAAAAGATCCGAAGGCATCTCTCAAGATGACGTTTCAGAATGAATAAATGTAGAAAACTACAAATCAAGTTTTCAAGTTTAGAGTGACGAAGAAATTATTCCTGCTGTAGATCTGGAGAACAATAAAAACTGAAATGATGCGAATGATGTTGAGGATGACAATGAAACGGAAACGGACAGTGAGAAAATTAGCTATGACAAAACCTTCGGCAAAGCCGTTGGATTTTTAGAGCAACGTCCTTACGCTGCCATGGATTTTTTGTGGATAGAAATGCGAAGGGATGATACAGTAGCTAATAGAATTATGAGGTTGCCACAGGAAAGGGTAACAGACTTTATCCAAAAACAAAATTGTCTCATAAGAAGCGTGCACGAACTTCGCAAGATTTCAAATTCGTGAATTTTGATGGATATTATTTATTCTTTTTTGTTTCATGAATATTCTTGTTCCGAAATAAAATTTTGTGTAGATTATTGAAAGAAATAAATTTTATTTACTAATTAATAAAATTATCATTAAATATTAGCTTTTATGCACTTTTTTTTAGAATTTCAAACAAAAAAATTTATGAAATCTTGTCAAAAGCAAAACTGCAATGATTTAAAATTTAGTTTTTACCTAGTTTCGATTACGTGAGATTGTTACTATCCCAGTTACTTCGGGTAATTGAGATTTTACTGAACTTAAGGACTGCATAAATTTATTTTTACGAAGCTTAAAGTACTCTAGATGAATGGGCATGATATGAATTAGTGACTTAAATACTTTACGTAAGATTTTAAGCATACCATATACTTTTATGTTATTAAATTGAAGAGCATATCGTCATACATTTACAACATGCCACTATATATATATGTATATATATATTATAGATCAGAAACTTGAAACAATTAATTAATAATTATTATTAATGACGCATAAAATTCTTGGACACTATAATTGCATAATCAAGATAGTGTTAAATTATACAAAATTAGTATCTTTTTATACTAGTAAACTTACCAATAGTAAAATATAAAATAATTTAAATACTCCAAACACTTTTAAAGCAAAACTGAAATAAAAGTTGAAAAAAGTTTTCAACAGAGCCCTATTTCTGAATTATGTGTAGATGAAATATATACTATATATTTCTACCTGTATAACAAATATGCAGCTAATGAATACTAATAGAAGACTTGTTTTTGTACCACATGAAATGTATATCGGTTGTCAAAGTGGCTCTTTTAAAATCAGTGCAAATACTGTTGTTGAGACAAAATGTAGTACGCAATATGTCCTATTGCTTGCTCTTTAACTAGCATCATTTCTTCTTTCATATATATGGTAAGGACTATAGCATCAAAAGTTTAAAAAAATACGGCTTTGAGTATGAGGTTTAATCAAAATAAGAGCACTTTAATTAGCTTATAATCATATTTTGTGATAAAAATTTGACAAATGTAAAAATTTAGCCTTGTGAAAAGTCATCCAAATTTTTCCTTAAAAGATAGAAAATGAAATAAACGTCAAAAATGGTAATGCTAATGGTTAAAAAATGCCTGGACATAAATTAAATATTAAGACTGAATAATTCTAATACTTGAATAATATAATTGTATCGTAAATTCATATTTTATCTTCAATCACTTGATTTGTTTTCTTAAATATTAGCATATATCAAACATTTTGCTATTAATAATTCTTTTAACAAAATTGAACTGGTCGTAAAGTTTGATTAGGCAAATGAAATGGGAATAATTGAAAGTTTAAGTTACGGAACTATGTGCTTCTTTAACCCCTTCGCGCCGACTGTCACGTATACGTGCCAGCAACGAACGCACTTACCTACCGGCCGACACGCAGGCGTGCCAGAGGATTGTTCCATTCTCTACCGACTGTCACGTATTTGTGCCAGTACTTTGGAACGTTTTTCAAACTATAATTTCTGCCACAAGATGGCACTGTATGTCCATATGGTTTCAGATACATGTAAATTAGACCTTCTACTCGAAATGAGAGAAGCATGACTCACATACACATGTTTTTGATTATATAAACAAACGGGGAAATAAATGTTTCCGAATGGCGTGATTTATGACGTCTCTTTAAATCGCACTTTATTCGCACGTGGTAGTTGTTTACTGTAAGTAGAGAAGTTTTATCTGCTCTAAAGCGTTGGGTATTTCGGTTTGCAGTTCAGGTTTTAGAAAATAATTAGATCTTGTTAGACGTGAATTCTTTGTTTTTACCGTTGCAATGTTGAAGCGTCGAAAATGTTTAACAGAGCATGAAATAGCAGAAATGATGCAAAATATTTCAGATATTGATTCTGAAATTCTGATATTCTGATATTGATTTTGAAAGATTAACTGAAAGACATTTTCCAAAACTTTGTTCAGAAGAGACTGATAAGAAAATGTGACGACGATGCTTCGTTTGTTCACATTCCCGGAAAAATCCTCCAAAACGGCAAATGAGTTATTACGAGTGCAAGGAATGTAACGTAGGACTGTGTGTAGATCTCTGTTTTCAAATTTTTCATACGAAAAGAGAATTTTAAGTAATATATTTAGTTTTCAGATGTATAATGTTAAAATTCATAAAATGGTGAGTAATTAAAATAAAATGTGTAAAATATGCATTTAAACAAGAAATAAGGTAATTAAAGTATATATATAAAAATATTTATAAAGCATAAGCCGTTTAAATACTCTATAGAGCATTAATAAACAATGAATTGATACTTCGGAAATTTCATGGATTTAGGCTTAGTAGCAAAAAAGCCCCCGGCCCTGGAGAGACGCTCCACTGCCGGCCTCAGCGATAAGCGAGCGTTTTCGCTACCCGGCTCGAAGGGGTTAATTTTATAATGAAACATAAAAAACCATAAATGCGAGTATATCTAAACTTTGGTTTTATGAAATTTAGATCAATCATTGTTAATTAATAACCAGGACGAACTCCAAAAATATTTAATTATGATAATCTAATGATTTAGTAATTTTAGTTCTAATTCTGATGCAGTTGTAAACTACAGATTTACTGTTTGGGTAATTTTGAAACTATAAAGAAAAACCTAAGAGTTTACGTTAATAACAGTTTTTTAGTCAATATAGACTACTGTTTTAAAAAGCAAAAATTAATGCTGGCAAAAAGATGATAATAATAAATAAAAATAATTAATTCCAATAAACTAATAGCATGTAATGACTGCTTTTATCTCTTCAGTAAACTTGTAACGGTATCACAGTTATTACAAAAAGAAATGATAATAATAATAATAATTTAGGAAACATTTTTCAAAACTTAATTTTATTTCACTGATTTTTTAAATATTCTAGAAAACTAAATGTGAAAAATCAACGAATTTTTATTAATAAATGTATTTTACTTAATTTTCTTATTATATTTAAATACGTTCTGATTACTTATAAATTTCCAGAGAGGAATTTTCCCTTAATATTGACTTTTTTTGGTGTTAGTAATATTTATACCTATTTTTTCCTTGCATAGAATGGATATGTACTTCACCAAAAAAAAAAATTAAATCTTTGTTTTTCAATTATTTAAATTTCCGTTTATTTAATTTAAATTGTTGATTTTTTTTTCTTTTATGTATAAGATTTCGTGGAAAAACAGCTGAATGTATTTTACGAAGAAAATTTATTATATATTTCAGTTTTTGGAAGTGTTAAGTATTCCCAATTCTGCAGGAAAAAGAGAATTATGAACGAAATTCCTTAATGAACTTTATTTTGTTGAAACCTCTTTGTGCGATTAAGGTGACATAATTCAATGTTATTGTAACGATAATACCTTGATACTTCCGAAAATGTATGTATACAAAACAAGAATAATATATATGTATACGAATATGTTATGTATACCATAGACTATTTTATGCCCTATTTTATGCCACACATTTCTAAAGAAAATATATTTCACTTATTTCAAGATATTTTCTAAAATACGATTGGTTATTAATGATTTTTTCAGCTATAAATATTTATAATAAATTAAATTTAGGTGAATTTGGGGTGGAATTACATTATCTGTAACAGTTAATTAACCGAGTTTAATGTGTACATTTAAATTTTGGAAAACCAATTTCTCTTCCTTATTAGATGAACTCCGATGATTCGAAAATATTGCTCAGTCGAAGTTTCCCCGAGGTGAAATGTATTTCAAATTAGAGATAATTTTTTTCGATAAGTTTAATTTTATTAACTTCTGTATTCCTTGAATGGAAATATTCGATAATTGTAAATTTTAAGAATAAAATTTCGAAAGATGCTGAAACAGGTTTCTTTACATTTTTTTTCTCGATTAGTGTGGTATCTCGATTTCTTGATCAGTCCTTCCAAAATTATTAAATCAAGTTTAGCACCAGCATTTTTAATAAGGACGTAAGGACGTTAAATGAAAGGAAATCCATACTTTCGTGGTTTTATTAAATCATTAAGCCATCTCCTTAAGCATCTGCACTCTTGCCCTTCGGAGCATTTTAAAATGTACTTTTTGAAAATTATTTTATAAATGCAAACCATGTTCTTAAATAATTCGGATATATGAGATCCTCATTAGATTTTTCGACATTCTGTAATTTTATTTTACATTTTGGATTATTTAACGCATTCTCTTAAGAAATCTGAAAGTAATCTGCTCTGGGTTTTATCATATTGTTTTCGTTGTATTGCTCACTGTTATTGAAGAAAAGTTTATGCTAAGAAAACAAAGGAAACATTTCATTAATTTTCATAAATGCTTACAGATGAACGCATGGCATCTACAATAGGACCACGTGATACTGAACCATTTTTACAGCATTTTCTAAATGCAAATACGATCTTAAAAAGTAAATTGCTTTATTCTCAGTAATTCTTATGCAACAAAATCCTTTTATCATTTTTGTGCGTAGTAATTTCTAGCTTGTTTTGTTAATATAGTATATAGATATCTTAGGGATATATGATTTTTTAAGCAGAATTTGTTAGTTGCTTCATCAGCTCGAATTCTTGAAGAGTGATTTTTTTTATGCTTTCTTCAGTTTCGACTTATTGTGATCTATTGCATAGCTCTGTATTTAAATCTTCAAGAAAAGTTTGAGTATCATCAGCAAAAAATAAAAACGCTACTATAAAATTAATTAAAGTAAAAGTAATGTATAATATTCTTTTTTACAGATTTTTCAGTTTCATGCGTTTCATAAAATATAATTAACACCGATTTTTAAATTAACTGAAATTATTTTATTTTTAGAATTATTTGCACTCAGATTTAGAGTATACCTTTTTTAGTACAGTAACACTTGATTTCACGGCTCCACATTTGTCTTACTTTATTAAAGTTTTTGAGAAGTTTCTTACGTATATGAAGCTAAATATCTCCACAATAAAAAATAATTAACTGGCAATCTATTTAAATAAAAAGAAGAATAAGTTACCTAAAGAGAAAGTGCATGCATTGAATAAAAAATTAACAAATTAATAAGAACTAAAATTTAAATGATTAGATCAAAAATAATTTTTCCCATACTCACATTAAGTCAGTAACATCACCAACAGCTTTTCAACTTGGTAGCAGCTGCAACTGTGAGATTATTTCGACAAAAAAGTCTGACAGTTTCGGTTCTTCAAACTAACGATTCTAACTAACTCGCATTCGCAAAACAATTCGCTGGAGTTTTATGCAAGGCATACATAAAAAAAGGCAAATTCTGACGTTTCCATGGCTACCAGCCCTTGATTCACGAAACTTCATGACATGATCGTCGAATACAGGGGAGAAGTGTGTGTAGGTGGGGTGCATCGCTTGACACGCCCTTGGAAGTTGATTATGGCAATTACCAAACTTCGAATCAATGGAAATATACGCTAACAAAATGGTACACCGGACTAAGTCTCTTTTATACAAGAGAGTCTCTTGAGGCCTTGGTCTCCAGATAATAAAATGGTAGATTTGTCGCTTATAAAGTAGGGTGTTATATAGAATTAGGAGTAATATTTTTTTCTGCTTTACAAGATGAGACAATAAAATCTTTGCTGAAATGACAGCGAATGTAGAAATAGGTTTCTAGAGCTCTCTGATCATTCTGAATAATTTTAATAGTGGAGAAAAATAGGATATGGAACTCTTAAAGTTATTAAAAATTAATCGTTGAGTGGAATAAAATGCTAATAAGTCAAAAACTAATCAAATTTAAGATTGTTTTAATAGAATAACATAAAGTAGCAAACACTGTGCATTTCCTTACAATTTTTCTAAACACTCATATGTTTTACAAATGTATGCGAGATTTTACTTAATTTTGTAAGGAATTAAAGGCACGGTTTAATTAGCAGCATACCCTTGTGCTCTACTGAAGACATAGTTTCGATTCCAAGTAAGGGTACAACAATTTTTTTATTTTTAGAAATTCTGAATGTGACCCGAACCCAAAAAAGGTGGTGGACAATAATTATTCATGAACTTAAATAGGGCGGCAGCGGATCTCATCCCCCTCAGACTGTTTAAGACTTCGTTTCTAAAATCTTGAAATGTCTACAAGGGATCCGGAACTAAAACAAGGATTGATAATAATCCTTTATGAACTTAGTCAATTTCGGATACCTTTTCCTTTCCGCAGTCATTTAGGTGGTGTTAAGGAGAATGTAAGGAATCAGGAAGTTTCTTTTTGTGTGCTATTGTGAAGTAATGCTCAGTATAAGAAATATTTTTACTGAAATATTAGGTTCGATTCTCAGAAAGAGACTAAGAATGTTTTCAAGAATTCACTGCTCCAAAAATTCTTATGCCCCTGTAAGATCGAGCTAAAAACGATGTAGAAAGTACTAGTCATTAGCTTGGATTAGTTGACTGGGTGCTGCTTCCTTCCAATAGTCGCCCTTATGTTCTGATGGGGAAAACGTAAAGAATTAAAACACATTGTTCCTGTATGGTGTAGTGGCCAATATAACACTGCGGCTTAACTGAAAATTTGTTTCCCATTCTGGAGTAGACACAGTGAATTTTTCATGCATTCCAAACATGCGTTGTTAAGATGGATTAACATTACTCGTAAAGTATACTTTCCAGCAAGCATGGCAAGTTCTCAGAAAAGTTCAGTTAAGGAAGGAACTCATATAACGCACTCCTTTGCTAATTTCTATATAACGCAGTCCTTTGCTAATTTCTATATAACGCACTCCTTTGCTAATTTCTAAAGACCTTAAAACATGCCGTTCTTCTTTTTTAAATGAAAAAAATGTAGCCAAATTTGATGCATATCTCATTTAATATTTTAAGAATGTAAACACCTTCAGCGTATTACTTCTTTGTTTGCTCTTACTATTATCGCTTCAAGATTAATATTTTTGCAGTAAACGTTCACGTTAAGCTGTAAATAATTAAATAAAATAAGTTTTATTCGCTAAAATTAGCTGATTTAAATCATAATTAACTAAATTTTACTTAAAGAAATAAAAAATAATTTTCTACTCTCTTTCTCTCTCCTCTTCTCTACACACCAATCTTTTTAGAGTTTGATTTTTGGAAATATATTTTTGTATAAGTTGATAAATGTTTATACACATTATTAGATTTAAAATATATTTATGAAAGGTTATAAAAGTAATTTTCTGAGAAAGAAAGGACATAAGTGCCGAAAAACTTGAAACCGAGAAAGCCGTTAAAATTAATAATAATTAAAGAAACTTGCTTTATTATACAAACTCCTTAAAACTCTTGAAACACTATATATAGTTTGAAAATTTAGATAAGGCCAAAAGTTCCGTCCATGGAAAAAACAGCGAATCTATAATTTTATCTATTTTTTTTCGTAAGATAATTTGATTTTCTTCTTTTAACTGTTTTAACTGCAACAGGCGTTTAAAAATAGTTCTGTTGTTAAGCCTTTGAAAACTAAAAATTTGCCTGATCACGTTTTATGTTTTTGCGTAATATTAATAAATAACATTTCCATAATGTTCGAATAATTCCTTATTCACTTGCCTGTTTCTCATAAGAAAAAAATAGTACCGATGTTTTTTAAGTCTTAGTTTTTTAAGTCTTTTTTAAGTCTTAGTTTAACGCGTGAACCAATCTCCTTTCTCAGTTCTATGATAAAAACATAATGTAAACTTTAATGCTAGAAAGTGAAAGTTCCATCATTTGAATTATAAGAGTAAAAAATACTGAGATTACAAACATCTATAATTTATTCGTATTTTCATATCCTATTACATTAAGGATGTTAAGCTACCATAGCATTAATAATCCACAGTGCATTCCATATTTTCATTTCTGTGATACTAAACCATTCCAAGAATTTTTATTTTTAAAATTACAGCTTATCAATGTACCAAACTGGGAGAATAAAGTAATATATGTAATTTTTCTTTACATTTTTATGTCATTTCCTGTGTTCAAATGCTCTCAGTACACTACTTATCAATGTAAAACATGAGCAATTTAAGAAGAGTGTGTCTCTTCAAAATTTGTTTAAAGGTCAGTAATAAAGTATGCTGACCTTTAAACAAATCTTGAAGTAATTACGAAAGTTATATAATGCAGTTAACTTACAATTTTTACCCTAAAGGGGGTTAGCCCAGAAAGGCTATTAATTTCGTTTTGGCATTTTGCGTCGATTCACTATAAACGGCGAATCACCCTTCAAATTGTTGTCACCAAATATTATCGCCCTACATTAAAGAAATTAAATAATGAAGAACTGGCATAAATGTATATATGTTTCTCGCATTGGCGATAAAACTACGGTACCTAGAGCCATCAAAATTTGAATAACGTAATCTTCTATCTTCTATAAAATATGGGCACGTGGAAGCCCTAATTTGAATTTGAAATTTGTTTTATTATCGATTTCATATTTTGTAAAACTTTAACTAATTTTTGATTAACAAACTCAGTGATTTCAAACCAAGCAATGGCAACATTATACGAAAAAAAAATATTTTTATCTCCAGCGTGCGAAACTGTGTATCGGAAATTCTAAAAATATGCTAATTTTAAATTTATTCTGCGATATTGTTGTTGAATTTTTTATGGTTTGCGTACAAAGAACTTGATAAAGGTAACACATAAAATGTTAAAAAAACGTCGCTTTGGGCGTAATATAAACCTGAAAACTTTAAAAAAATTTTATTATTATTTACATCAATTTTGCTGTTGATGTTAAATCACCGATTTCAAATCAGTTTTTATTTTCTTCTTCATTTATATCACATAATAAACATATATAATGAACTTTCAGATTTATATATAGATAACTCTCTCTCTCTATATATATATATACAGTTCAATGTACTTATTTTTTAAATTTAGACAAAATTTCATAATTTTTCTCATAATTCATACATAAGAACAGTGTAAGAAAACTGTTTCAATATAATACTTGTTTTCTTAAAAATATCTATTGAAGAAGACTCATATAAATACGTCATAAGGTCTTATTTTTTTAAAACAAAAGTGGAAAATCGAAGACCAACTCTAAAAGATAAAAGAAGAACGAGAACACAATTTCCCTGTTGCCACAAGTTTCAAAAGGAATTATAAATCCAATCAAAATCAAGTGAATTAATTTTTTCCTACTCTTGTTAACAGTTATCTAGAACAAGAGAGAGAATTTAATTCTCAAAAGTTAGTAAATAATTTTTCCAACGCCATATAATATGCATCTCAGCTAGATAATAACCATTTGCGTCTATAAATATGCAATATCAGTTTTTATTTTTTCAGATAATAACAAAACCAAAGTATATTTTAAAACCGCTACAGGAGCGGAATTAATTCGTCTACAAAAATAAATTAGACAAAACTTCAGAAAAATTATATTGTTCTTTAAAATAAAATAAAATAAAATGAAAATCTGAAAGCCAGGCTTTTTTTAACGTGTTCTGTGTTACCTATAGTTATTAAATGTCATGTTCTTCGCTTAAACCATAAAACTCGATTCAAAAGCAATATCGCAAAATAATTTTAAAAATGTGCATATCTTTAGAATTTCCGGTGCACAGTCTCGCGTGCTGGAGATAATTTTTTTTCCGGTACAGTATTACCATAATTCGCTTTGAAATCGTAGAGTTTCTTAATCAAAAATTCGTTAAAGTGTTACAAAATAGGAAATCTATAATAAAACAAATTCCAAATTCCAAATTTGGGTTTCCAGATGCCCCTATCCGAAGGAGGATTACGTTATTCAAAATTTGACGGTTCTAGATACCGTTGTTTTATCACAATGTGAGAAACATACATACATTTATGTAGATTCTTCATTATTTAATTTCTTTAAATGGCTGTAACATTTGGTGGCAGCAGTTTGAAAAGTGAATCAACGCAAAATGCCAAAACGAAATTAATAGCCCTTCTGAACTAACGTTCCTTTGGGCTAATGAAATGCAGAATAACAGCAGAAGGAAATTCTGTTTGCATGTTCCTTCTACTGTTTCACCTTCTAAAAAAGCAGCTTATGGCTTCAATTGTATGAAAATTAGCCCTATAACTAACTTTTCCTAAAACAGCTGTTGAAAAGAAAAAGTAAATAAAACTTAGAACAGTTAAGATTAAGTTTCTTCTGATAAAAAGCAATTTCTGAATCTCAGTCAAAGCGCTTCCGATGAAACTGATAAATTAGCTAACTGGCTTTAGGCTTACGAACTGAAAAAAATCGATGCAAAACTTTTCTCTTTTTCCACTTTTTTGTGTTGAATTTCTTTTCACATTTAAAATTTATCCACTATATATGCAAAGATGAATTATGTTGTTATTTTATTTTTGTTAGCCCAAAAAGGCTATTAGTCTCGAAGCACGAAATGTGTGTTTAATCCTTAAATGTCGTTAATTGGAAATACAGTGTTTCACTTTTCATTCGAATCGGTTGCCATATGAAAAAATATAAGTTATTTAACTTCAAAATTTAATCTGTCTGTTATTGATTAAAAACTAAGTTATTTAAAAGCAAAAGATGCACTTCTTAAAAATAATAAGAAACTAAGATGGGTGATGTAATTGCGAAATTGAAACTGTGTAGAAACATTAATATTAATTGTAGTTTGTAAAAACATAATTACAAATTCTTGCTTATCACGTATGGTTTCCACTAATAGCGGGAACTTAATTGTGGCTATGGGTGACATGATGAGATAGTGACCTTCCTCTTGTGTAGCAAATCAATATGCAAATTTTAATGGAGGTCAGAAAAAAACTGTAGATTTCTGTGAATTGCACGTACACAAACAAACAAACGGATACCATTCTTTATACATATATATATATATATACTGTGATATATATATATATATATATATATATATATATATATATATACATCAGTAAAGACATAAAATAAGAAATTTAGAACTAATTTTTCTCAAAGACCAAAAATGGAAATTCATAAAAAATAAATTCAAATAAATGCAATAAAGATTTTTTAAAAAAATGTTAAAAACCAAAGCTTTTCAAACAAGCAATACCCCAATTCAAAAAATTAAAGAAGTTTAAAGAAAAACGAGAAAAAAAAATAGAAGAGGAATTCACTCAACTTCAATATCACTTCGTCAGGAGGAGGAACACTGAAATCAATTGAAATCTCTCTTCCACAAAAACTTGTTTTTAAAAAATTATTTTGTAATTATACTCTCTATATATAGATATATAGTAATACAAATATATATATAGTAATCTAATTTATTTATTTGTAGCAATAATTTATAGTATATCTAATTTATTTATTTATAAAAAATCTTGATTTATTTAAGGTCAAAATAAAACAAAACTTTGAATTTAACCTCTTTTATATTCATAAAATTGCCATATCTTAGAAAAATGGAAATTTTCCTAAGGCAAGCTTTTAAGACATCTTGCTAATTTTTAACAGATAAGGCTAATTTGAGAAAGTGTCCGTTATTTGATTCACTCAAAGATATTGGTTGAATTAAAACCGGTCATTATTTTCAGTTTACTACTATGGAACTTGTTGCTATAGAAATGAATTTAACTTTTTTATGATGTTGCGTGCATTATTTTTAACCTAAATAATTTATGGAAAAATTTGCCCTTTAGTCGATAAAAGTGTTTTGGGTGCGGTTAACATGAGTATACGAAAATATCCATATTTTCCGTATGGATATAAACAAGCACGTAAAATGTCTATGAACTATTTCCGTTTGGAGCCACATATGCATGCACTTCCATAAGCCAATGTGTTACCTCGACGTACTTAACGAGGAATTTTTAAAGATAAGGATATGGTTATGGATTTTCAAACTTTTCTGAGCCACTGTTTCTTTTTCCACTACGTCTTAATATGACTATCGGTTTCAAAAAGATTAGAAATCAGATACAATAAATCTTTTCATACATGCATATTTTCACTGACGGATTCTCAAATGTGCTGAAAAATTGTCTGAAATTTTTAAAAAAATTTGGGAGAGAGAAAGAAGTTGATCAGAAATACTTATTAAAGAAGATAAAAATTATTATTAAAACATTTTTTCAACAATTCTAAGATATTTCATATTAAAGTATGTAGTCAGTAGAACGGTTACTTCTTACTTCTTCATTATATCTTTGAATATTGGCTTTAGTTTGAAAACTATAATCCTGTCTCTTTGACTTTTGGGTTTAATACCTGTCACTACTGAAATCTTGCCGACATAAATAATGTCGAAAAGGGAATCAAAGCTGTTAAGGGTCTGTTAATGATGTAGGAATACTCCTTCTTTAGTAATGTTGGAAACCATGGCAGAGAATACAACAGAGATTTTAAGATTTTAGCCGATAAGTTTTCAGTAAGTTGTTCTTGTTCTGTTGTTGGGAATACTGATTGACGCTCTAATTGTATTACTTAGTCTCTTCTGAAACTGTTTGTCAATGTGAATGGCAAAATGCGAAAAATTGTTAAGAAACATGAATTTATTAAATTTAACGTCCTGCAGTTTGAAATTTTCTCAAAGAAAGGAAATCATTATTTAAATCTCACTTAAACTTCCCTTGTTTTCCTTCTTACATAAGACTACCATTCTTCTTTAAGTTGGAATTTTCCTGGGTAAATATGAAGTGCATCTTATTGTTCGGAAGTGATGCATTTAATGAAATGGTTTTTTGGCGCCCGAACTAAAAGGGTGTTGGATGATGATTATCCTCACCCAGGATTTGGCGATTGGGTCCTCTAAAAAAAACTAGTCGCCCTTTAAAAGGGGGAGTGTATAAGGTATTACTCCCGCCTTCTTAGCGAGCCTTTGTGGTGTAGTGTCTGCATGCTCAGCACGTAATTGAGAGGTCCGCGGTTCGATTTCCGGCACAGGCATTGCTAATTTTTCATTATGCCTGCTTCCAAAAAATACCTAATGTCTCTAGAAGTAGACAATCACCGAATCAATCGCCAAAAGCTTATTAACCGATAGCTAGAGCTTATTAACCGATAGCTGAGTGAAAGTAGATCTTTCCGAGCTTTCAAGCATGATATGAGGAGAAGATATCGCAGAACTGCCCCATTAGATTGTATTAGGCGGACATGTTCGTTGGCCACCACAGTCAACATATTTGATATGTGTGAGTTTATTCTTCTGACGGTACATGAAGAGCACGATCTGCGAAAGTTCCACTGAGTTCGATCAAGGTTACTACTCTACAACGACGCCACATGCTCAAAGACAGCCACTCATTTGTGCCTTCGTTTTTATCACTTCTGTCACAACAGAATCAACGTCAAGTAAACAATGTCAGCGTTGGAAAGAGCCAAACTTTATTTACCTACAGACCTTGAGTCCGATGAAGACCAAGTGGTCAAATTGTCATTTTCTACTAAAAACGTGCATGAAATGCCTACGATCTTTGCTAATGTATGCCAGACCATGCACGGGCACTGTGAATTTTCTGTTACTGTTGGTAGTGCACTTTTGAGCATCTGGGTGTAAAAATTTGAATCATTAAAATGATTCTTTTGACTTTGCCTGCGCTTCTTACTTAAATATCGTTTATACTTTCTTTACCTGTCAACACTTACAAGTGTCAATTTTGCACACGCATTCCATTGCAAAATCTGCTTATTTAAACACTTTCTATCAACCTTTACTTTTTTGCCAGATAATGTTAAATAAACCTGGATAGACCCTCTTCTTCAAAACTTCAAGACTGTTCTAGTAATAACACTTCTGTTTTTTACTCGTATAATAATTTTGATTTTGATGGAAAGAGATATGTATTAGAGTTTTTAAAATGTGTTTTCGGACAACAGGTCTAAAGTTGAATATTATCTAAAGTTGAATATTAAAGTGATGTTGCACGTTGCCCATCAGTAGCCATACAAGACCACTAATTTAGCGCGGGATAGAAAAAGGCCTGCAAACAGACTGCCTCTAGAGGTGTTTTTCCTTCTGTGTGCGTGCATACGAGTCAGTTTCTCATAGAAAAATTCACGAAAGTATCCTGCTTTAGCAGCCAGTTTTTGGCGTCCTTTATTGCATTCGCTTAAACAAACGAGGTGAAACTCCCATACTTCTCTAACACTTATTAATTAACCTACTATATTTTTTTCTGTTTTCAATAAGATGTCTTACAACTACAAGACATTCATTTGGACTGTATGATTAGATTTAAGTTTATAATTTTCTAGTTAAATTTGTAATCTTTGACAGCTACAACGCTTATGAACTGTGTAGCGAATTTTCTCTGAGTTTACATGAAAAAGACAAGTTCAAAGAAGTGTTAAATTACCCTTTTATTCAACACAGTAATGATTAATAGATGGCCCCTCTTGGTCTTACAGGAAGCCACCACTTGGGCTTTAACTAAGGACGTAAAATAAGAAACTAATCTAGTATTAACTAAAGTAAAACTACCCGAAGCTCCACAGAAGCAACTAACAGAGTTGGCCTTTATTTTAAGCTCACCGGCGAATACTAGCTGTCACGTTACAATACAGTCGAACGAAGTAAGATTAGGCTTAAAGCAACGACGTGGCTAGATAGCAGAACACGCTCTAATTTCTAAGCTCTTCTACTGAAGTAACCGAGGCTTCCACTTAAATACTGGTTCTACCTCATTTACGTAAAACGCGATCCTGAAAACTCATTCTGGTAATGAGAAAGGTATGTTTGAAAATAAAAAAATATTATTAGGAAATTAAAATAAACCCCTACAAGACTACAAATAAAACAAAGAATAGCCCACACAAGGCTATTCTTTGTTTGATTGCTGTATCTTTGTCATATGCGTATAAAATCATTTATGTTGCTGTGTCTAGGTTGATTTATACATTCAAAGATGTGCCATTCTGATTCGCTTTGAAAAATGCAGATTTTTGCATATATTTCGTATCCGTGTGACCGCATATCCCTTTTGCTTATCTTAAACAAATATTTAAGTTTATAAAACATATTCAAGGCATTTAAAGTTCAACACTGCTTTTCACATGTAAAACAAAATTCTTAAAATCCGCGCGTAGATATTATTCAGACCAATAATTATAACCCGTCAAATAGAAGTTTTGCACGTATGCATAATGAAATTAAAATATAAATTAGTAAAATAAGAAAAATAATACAATAAAACTTATTTCTTCTATTAATACAATGCACTTTCGTGCATTTTCTGTAATGCTTCTCCCCCTTTCTGTTAAAATATTTAGTAGTTTGTGAGGTTGTTGTACTAAGAACAAGGGTTAACGATTTATAAGTTGCATTCAAAAGTGAGAAATAAATGTAATAAATATTTAGAAAGATAAAGACTAACGTTTCGTGACCTATGTGATTTCGAAAAATTCTAACGCAAATTAGTATGCTAGTTTTGGTTTACAGCGCAGCGTAGGGGAGGAAGTGATAACATTATAATTATTGTTAAGAAAAGGTTATACGATATATCGATATATATATATATATATAATTAAAGAAAAGAGAACAAACTAAAAAAGACCTTGATCAAGAACTTTGCGCATTGAGCTGCAAAATTTAGAAAATAAGTTAAAAAAAAATTCTTAATGCTTACGCTAAAAAGTAGCTTATATACTGTTATTCCAGTGACAATTTTAGCATAAATAAAATAAAGTGCTATGAAAAGTGTAAACATTAAATAAACAATATTAACACTAGAATATTTACAAATAAAATTCAAAACTAAATGTTATATACTCTTGTGCAAAATTAAGAGAATTTGCAAATTATGTCTATTTTTAACGAAGAGTATTCAACCCAAAGGCTCTAATTGTGCAGCCGAAGAATTATGCAAATATTCAGAGTCGAACACATAAGCGTAAGCTTCCAGGTAAAGTAAGTAGCCACGAACGTATGGATGACGGAATTAGGTGGCAAACAGTCAGTAGATTGGATGCAAGCCATCACACGCGCAGGTGGCTACAGTGCTCAATGTAACACTTACGTGTTGTCTGTAATTTATGGAAGCAGTTTCAAGACGCTGTATCCATAGCGAGCAGTCAGTCCTGAACAAGGTCGACCAAAATAGCGCGATGGTAGAAGACTGCTACAGCTTCACAGCTCTCGCGTGAGCTGTATGCTGCCACTAGAACCCGAGTTTCAGTGCCTACAGTTGCCCGAAGACTTCATAAGATAGGGCTGTATGCTAGAAGACCCGCTGTTTGCGTCACGCTCATTGCAGTACATAAGAAAGCGCGTTTAGCATGGCACTGACCGTATGCGCCTTGGACTAGACTACAGTAGAAAACCGTGCTTCTCGCAGATGAATCGAGATTCAGCTTGGGCACTGATTCTTAATTATATCTGGAGAGAGCTCGGAATACGATACCATCCTTCCCTCATCAGGGAAAAGAATCATTATTGTGGTGGAGGTGTAATGGTTTGGGAAGACATTCTGTTGAATGGCCGCGCACCCCTGCATGTGTTTGTCAAAGGCATGTGTTTGTCTGCTATGAGATACAGAGAGAAGATCTTAGAGTCCTATGTTCGACTATTCAGTTTTTCAGTTAGTCCTGAGTTCCTGTTAATGGATGACAACGTTCGTCCACATAGGATTTAGCTCGACGATTATTTGGAAAGTGAGGATATTTGTTGTATGGTATGGCCAGCCAGACCTTCTGAACGTTATCCTATAGAGCATATTTGGGACGCTCACGCCATCACGCTGTGCGATCTGTCTGGCTGTGAAAGGAGATAATAGAGCAGACTCATTTTCAATTCGATATCATAGCTTGAATTTCGGATATCCCTGCACTATGAACTTCATTGATAATCATACGTACTTAAAATGACTTTTGAATGGTACATCTCTTTCTCAGGTATAAATGTATATTTATACCAAATTTCATTAACATCTGTCTCTTAAAGTTTTCAGAAATATTACATAATGTGAATGTTCTCTTAATTTTTCACACGTATATATATATATAAATTACTTTTATCAATCATAATTTAACATAAGGGAAGAAAGTCTCCATGAACGGGTAGTAGGAATAGTAATGGTGATGTAAATAATTGCTATATAGGTAAGATCGGACTTGCTTATCTGATCTGACACCACTTGGCTTTGTATTGGGAAAGGAGGTGGAATAGAAGGTGCATGTACATAAACTATCAACATTTCGGAAGCCACAAACTGCAGCTGCGACCAATATTCAACAAATTCTGCAGCCTTTGAGGCTAGACTTCCATACTCACAGGCGTATGCAAGCATACTTATACCCTTTACAGGAATCAATGCGACAATGCGGAGATAACGTATGCAAAGATATTCAGACCAGCGTATATAAAACGAATGAGTTATACTGTTCCGTATTTTTCTTTGCGTATTTTCATATATTCCTTATTTTAGAGTTGTACTGCCAATACTTACACGCTTAAAGCAAATTCTGGCAAAACAATAGCCAGCGTTATTTAACAGTAGATTTTGAATTTTTTGGATAATAATACATAACATGGGATACGTTACAAAAATTAAGATAGTATGAAGTGAAAACTGATTTTAAACTGCTGTAAATTGAACTTTTTACCATCAGATTACTCACTCTCTTTTTCGAGATTCTCGAAACCACATTAATGGATTATTGAATTCGGAGTATGACATACGAAGAGGGCTCAATTCGTTTTCCTGGGTAAAAAGCAAAAGCCTCTATCGCCAGCGTACTGAAAACTTTTAAATTAATATAGGAATAAATTGTACACAATAACAATACATGTATCTCAGAGTTTTCTTTTATATCTTGAGTTGTTTTAAAACTTACATAAAAATCTTTATCACATGGAATGATCCGTACTTTGCATAAAAAAACAATGAACTTGAAAAATATTAAGTTATAGAAATTAGCTATTATTTTTGAACGACATATTTCTTTAACAATACAAAATGCATATTTCACCTATAATCCATTTTTTCTGCCTGTTTCGTCAGATTTGAAAGCTATATTTTAGATTTCATTTTATGTACCAATGTACATCCAAGCTATGCTTTTTAGCTTTTGAAGATATTGGCAAGCAATACATAACACTTATTTTCCGGTTTTTTTCGGTTACACCTTTGTAAGCAATTCCCCCCTCCCCCCAAAAAAATGGTAAAATATGGATTCAAATTTCAATAAATTTCAGTTTAAGACAGATCTCGGATTCTTGATCTATTCAAATAAATTGGACAAATTTACAGCCTTAACAACACTAACACTGGTACAATGGTTTGATGTTGTCTTGCCTGAAGAGGAAGCAGAGTTTTATTAATATACTCTCAAAAAGGAACTATTGCGTGGTTTAAGGTGATCTTGGAGGCCAGTTGTGAAACATCAAATCGTCGAATCCAAGTGATTGATCCAACACCAATAGCGCAATTCATTAAAACATGACTTTCCATATAAATATTTTAGTTGCATTTTAGAAGTTGAATATTTTTTTTAAGTGTACCAAACTGTGGGGTGTGTCATGGTTATAGTAGGATTTTAAATAGGTACTAATTTATAATTGCATGAATTCGACCCTAGTAGCCGAGTAGTTAAGACCACTGAATGCTGGCAGTTAGACTAGTGTTTGATCCTAAATGAAGAGGCTGGCTGGTTGATGCATGGTTGATTTTAGTGTTTTTCCTCATACTAACGTGAATACATCCTCTACGATATCCCTTATGCAGATGACCCTTACGCAGTGTGCTTTCCCATGTTCAAATAGATGGAAGAGGAACCTAAGAAGAAATCCAGATTAAAACACCTAATAGGTCAGTTGTTCTAATCTGGATTTCTTCTTAGGTCCCTCTTCCATCATATTATTCGATGGTGTATTCACAGGAACAACAGAGAACAAGGACTCTGTTTCCTGGCGATCTCCACTAAACCGCCTTACACAGATTAAAGCCACCAGAGGCTCTCGATGGGGCCGCTAACCAATCGGTGAAGCCGGCGAGCCACCGCAATCCAAGTCGACGGGGCGAGCAGAAACTCACATTCCACGACCCCATCAAGAGGGGAAGAGGAAAACTTAAGTCGAAGATCATACGTCGTCACACGGCACGGGTCACCACTCCGCCGAGAAACAATGTCATTTGTACATCCAGGCGTCTCCCGGACAGAGCCTCGAGGAAGGATATGAACAACCCAATATTGAGGCTCCAGACGCCCGCTGGCAACCTCAAGCGATCCACCAGGCTCGCTAAACTCACCGACTCCACCAACGAGGGTGTTTCTCCCCCGGACAACCAAATTTATCAAACCATACAGCTCCACCCAGCCAGAGGCACGGACACAACAATACCAGTATGGTCCCTGCCAAGCCCGAACAACCATCGAAATAACGAGGGCTCTACTCCTGTGAAGTCAACTTATATACCCCCGTGGCCAAGAGAAACAGCATTCCATAGGTAAACAAAACATTTCTGTACTTACGGCTTTTCAATGTTAATAGAGAATAAGTGCCTGTGATATTCGCTGATGTAGTTAGAATAAAATCGTCAAGGATGACGAACATGTTTTCTCTATGACCTGTCAGCCTTCCATGTGGAAATCTCCATTACCTCTAGCAGGGGAAATTATTCTGAATGGACTGATAGAAATTAAAAATTAACACACGAGAGATTTTCATTTGGAAACAATTCGTTCATAGAAATTTATTTTTATATAATGATAAGGTAAAAAAGGGGCACTTGCACATGTTAAACGGAGAATCACGTAATTATTTTACGTAAGGAGTCTAAAAATTGAGTAACTCTTGCTAAATAATAGTAATGACATCGAAGAGCTAAAATCAAGAGATAGAAGAGCTTAAACAATGACGGGGCTTAATACGAGTGAAAACTTGAAGATACTTTTACAAGTAATTTTCTTATTGTATTTGATATAATTATTTACTACAATCACTCGAAATCCTGGAAGAATTATAAATCTCCTTGCATATATAATTGTTCACTTACTTGTCCACTCGTAAATTTTGGTAAGGATGAAGGCAGAATGTTTAAAAGTGCTGTGGTTAGATTCAAAATATCCTCTAGATTGAGTGTTAACAAAAGTTTTCCACTAGTATTTGGAACAATTGCATTAATGTTCGCGGTACTAAATGACAGTGGGCAAAACTTTGAGTTAAGTTTTTAAAGCTACCACGTTTATATAATTTACTGTTTTAAATATATACTTAAGTTTTCAAACACATGTATTTTCCAAAAAATTATTGATTTAATTTTAGCTCAAAGTAGCTTTCAAAATTTAATGTTTGATATCAGTCTGATTATAAGGTATTTCTCCCGCCTTCTTAGCATGCCTTCGTGGTGTAGTGGTCAGCACGCTCGACGCGTATTCTAGAGGTCCGTGGTTAGAGTCCCGGCGAGGGCACTGCATTTTTTCAAATCTTCTGCTTCCAAAAATTCCTAATGACTCTACAGTGGCGCCGGAATTAAAAGGTTGGTGGATGATGCTTTTCCACCACCAGGATTTGGCGATTGGATTCCCTAATCCCCAGTCGCCCTTTAACAGGGGAAGTATGTAAGGTATTTCTTCCACCTTCTTAGCATACCTTCATGGTGTGGTGGTCCGCACGCTCGACGCGTATTCCGTGGTTCGAGTTCCGGCGAGGGCATTGCTCATTTTTCATCTCTCCTGCTTACAAAATATCCTAATGTCTCTAGATGGTAATGCTTATCAAATACTTAGGTATTTATCTACTAAGTATCATCTCTAAGATCTTTACCTTCGGCGGATGAGATTCAAATAAGTTATGTTTGCTCTTAGTAATAGCCTAATAATCTTCCATGTGAGTCTATTTTTACTTAGTTGTTAATGTTATCGTGCTTAGTCTTTTTCCTTTCATCTAACTGATTTCTTTTCTTCTCACATTCGTACAAAGTTAAAATGAATTCTCGTGTTCCTTTGTTTGGTTAAAAATCTTTTTTAAAGTCCTAATAAATGTCTGTTTGTCTATAAAATAAAAGAAAAACTAACAAATAAAATTACTGTTTACTCAATCGAAGATCTTCTCCTTTATTTATATTTCTAGTGTCAGAAATTTTCATAATATATGACTGTTTTGCACATAAAGCCTTCATTAATAAATATTTTTAGCGTTACATGTTTTCTAGAAATTTCTGAAAGCTTAGTTTGCTTGTTACCACTGTTTGCGATTTAAACTTATCTATGATAATACCACTTTATTTGTTGGTAATACTTTCAGTGACAAACCGCAGATATTGAAATCACTTACAATACAAAATATTATACATTATTATAATACCATATTTGTGTAACATTCGGAGAAGCTTAATCGATAAGCTGCGCACAAGAAGGGTTTACTGACATTAAAGTACGCATTAATAAAGTATCCTGCATATCCTGCTTGAGCTCAAGTTAGGAATTCGTGGGAAGACAATAAACGGAGCCTTTGGGTGCTACGTTCTACCGCGTTTTGGTCCATATCTTAATTGGTACGCATTTTATATCTTATAAACCGTTTTCAAGTTAACTTATAAACCGTTTCTAATTTTCAAGAGCTTGTTTGGGAATGATAAATTGTGAATATTGAATCAATGAAATTAAGGCGTTATTTTGCATGATACCGCATTATACGAACGCCTACAGAAAAGCAAATTTTTAGCTTAATTCAGAAGGTCAAATGAGACATCCAAAAACAGAAACTGCAAGCTGGAGAAGAATATTTTTTCTGGAGAAATTGTTCTTTCAAAGACATTGATTTATTTGCTGTGTTTCATTGAAAGAATATATTTTATTGGGTCATATAAAAAGTCTCCACGCATTTTTGAACAAAAATTTTCTTTATTGAAAATCAATTTTAATCAAGTACATATTGACGATTATTATCTGTTATCTTTTTGCCAGCTTTTCGGATAGCTTCATAATTCCATCGATGTAGAACTTTTGTGGTTTATCGTCGAAAAGCTTGAGCGAGTAATTTTCAGCGGCTCTTTGGTCGGCCAATTTTTTACCATCAAGAGAGTTTTGCAGAGACCGAAGAAAATAGTAGTCAGACGGTGCAAGGTTCGAGCTATATGGTGGATGCATCAAAGCTTTTCAACCAAGTTCCGTTAATTTGTTCCAAGTCATCAAAGATGTGTGTGACCTTCGTTGTCATGATGGAACGCCCTTTCTTTTTTTTTTTGGCCAATTCGGGTCGCTCTTTCTGTATTGCTCCTTTCAAACGGTCGAGTTGTGTACACTACAGGTCCGAATTGATGGTTTCGCCAGGTTGCACTAGGTTGCAATTTATGTGGCACCCAAACATTGAGCTTCTTTTTGTAACCTGCTCTTTTCAAATGATTCCAAACTGTTATGTGGTTGATGTTTGGTGCCTCTGCTATTTCCTGTACAGCTTACGTGCCGGTCTTGCTCCACCAGTTGCAAAATTGTCTCGACTTTTTCAGTGACTTGCCGACCAGAGCGACATGTATCTTGATATCGAAATTTCCGGAACGGAATCGAGCAAACCACTCCTCGGTCCTTTGTTCACTCACAGAATTCTCCCCTTTCACTTTACAAATTTTTCAGCATGTTTTTTTAACCTTTTTACCTTTTTTATAATAAAAAAGCATCACTTAACGTATTTCGTTAGATATTTCACTCATTTTCAAATCATGATAACTTTTTACAAAAGCAACGAATTAGAAAACTGTTTCCACAAACAATGGAAGCTGAATGTCACCTTTTAAGCACATGTTCGTTTGAGACAATCGGGTGAGTGTTGCCTTATATATAGGCATCAAAACCATCTAGTGGCAAAAAAACGCGGAGACTTTTTATATAGCCCAATATATAAAACGCTTTCTTTGTGTCCCCTTAAATTAAAATAAAAGTGCAGCGCGCAAAACATCGAAGAAGAAGTATTAAGTTATTTTGTTACAGGCATAAGATAAATGACAAATCAGAAGACTCTTTCGGCTCGGTTCACATCAGGTAGGTATTCATTAGCTTTCCGTATTTAATCGACTTCCTTAGGCAGATAGCTCTCGAGGGCTATCTGCCTAATGAAGTATAGTTAAGAGTATTTGCGTTAATATTCTGAATTAATGGACAGATACCTTCGTGGAAGGCCTAAACTAGAATGTATTAATGTTACATATGGGTAAACTTTGAAAATTACATGCGGCCAACCCGTTTGTCGAAAGTCGGCAATTCATAGGAATTCAAATTTTGTTTTTCAGAGATAAACGTATTGTATGTTGTTGATGTGAAGTCTTGAAATAAAATAAAGAAATGGAAACCACTGAATAAGGAACACAAAATACTGTTATCACACAAAAGTCAAAATCTGATAGATACTTTCGTAATTCTAAAAATAGAAATATGTTGTTTTCGAACATATGCTAGATAATTACGCATTGCGCTTAGAGATATCCAGAGTATAAACGTAAATAACAAGAGAGATAAAAATCTTATAGCTTTATATGGACTGCGTGAAAACTTTTGATAATAATCTCTCCAATCAGATTACACTGATTGCACTCTTTGAACTTATATGGAGAAAATAGCTCTAAAAGTTACATTTCTTCTTTTAATCCCTATATTTTATAATCATTCAAAGGAAATAAAAATTAAATATTTTTTTTCGCGATGATATCACTTGACATTTCCCTAACACGCTTAACTTCATGGTCATATTCAAGTCATTAATACAGTTTTATGATACTTTCTGCGCTTCGAAGGAAGTATTTTCGCAAGACCTTTGAAAAAGTAATAGTGCGTATTACTTTTACACAATAGAAATATAGTTTTACACGGTCGAATTATCCGGAACTAATATTAAATGGATCAATCGTTCTTTTTAGGCAAAGTAAATTTCGTTTTAATTACTCTTCCCTTTTCTTTTTTCAGCTCAAAGGAGCGTTAGCCCAGAATGGCTAATAGTTTCAGAACGGGATTTTGCTTTGAATCACTGTAAAAGTCTGATTAACTTTTTAAACTGTTGCCATTAAATATTAGCGCCCTGTATTATATTTAAAGAAATTAAATGATGAAGAATTTGCATGAATGTAGCATTCTTTGTGAAAAAACAACGGTATTTATAGCCGTCAAATTTTAAACAACGTAGTCCTCCACTCGAGTTTGGATACCTGGAAGCCCGAAATAAGAGTTTCGAATTTGTTTTATTGTGTATTTATTTTTTTGTGAAACTTTAACGAATTTTTGATTTTGAAACTCAATGATTGTAAAGCAAGCAATGGCAACACTGTACGGAAAAAGCATTTTTATCTCCAGCGCACGAGAGTATGTATCGGAAATTCTAACGATATGTAGTTTTTAATTAGTTTTATTTAGCCCAAAGGAACATTACCCTAAATGCTCTCGAAACGTGTATGTGTATGTAAGTGAAAAAAGCGCCCCTTTGGGCGTAATGTAAAATCTGAAAGCGTTCAGAATTTTTATTTATTTATTTATTTTTATTTTCAGCCCAAACCAGACTTTTATTAAATTAGCTTTAAATGCGACACCCAGTTCTTATCATCCAGTCCTTATAACGAAAAGTTTCATACTCCTTATGAAAAAATAAAATTATTAAAAATTTGACTCCCCTACAACAAAAACTGACCGAGATATTTACTTTCAAAATTTGCAATTTACGATATCATTTTTAACTTGCCTTCAGGAACTGGTTAATTAAGTTAGAATAATTCAAGGAAATAAATTTAAAATGCTGCAAAAAATATATACAATTAAGTAGATGCACAAAGAAGTAATAAGTGCCCACATTAGATTTTTTTCAGTTGCTAACAGAATTAATTTTATACTGTTTTGAAATGCATTAAATATTATAATTTTCTGCGAATTTATCATTTGTTCATCTTTTAAAGCATCTGTCAAGCTATTCATCCATTCTTCTGTCAAACAGTAAGAGAGAAAACATAGGATACAAGGTATTATAAAAAATAAGAGAGCAAATATAGGATGCAAGGTATAAAAAGTTAGAGAGAAAATATAGGATAAAGAGAAAGAAAGAAAATATAGGGTAAAAGTATGAAGAGAGAAGATATAAGATAAAAGGTATTATAAAGATAAGAAGAAAAATAAATATTATGCAATTTTTCAGCTTATTTCCATTCAGTAAACCAATGAGTCAGTCATCTGGCTCAAGTGTAATACATGTTTCCAAAATTAATTACAGGAGGATCATTAAGTAATTACAAATAATTATCTCGATTTCTTTTAGTTAATTCGTTTTAATTTTCATGAAATTATGTCCCGCACTTAAAAAAAGAAATTAGAGGGACTCGATTAAATATGTTTATAATTTGTTTTAAATTAAATTATTAGTTTTCTTTGAAATAAATTACTTAAAAAAAACATTTCTACAGCTTGTGAGTAAATGTATAAGTTGTTATACAATAATTATAACCTGAAATAAAGATAATTAATCATTTCGAAAAAATATTCTGGATTAGGATCGACAAAAATGTGTTTGTGTGAGCAGAGAAGAGTCTTTTATGGAAGACTTCTCTCGGGAAGGCTTTTTCATATTTATATTATGCATGAAGAGAAAATGGAAACATTCCCGCAATCATTACTAATCGAATCCTGAACTAAACTATTAATAATCATATATTTTATTTGTTCGATGGCCCAGTTTTGCGAGGTTAGCGTTTCAATCAAATCATATAACTATATAACTGAATTTAGCTATAACTGAATTTAGTTACTGTGTAAAAATATGGTATTATTTTAAGACGCATATTCTCACATCCACAATATTTATATAAGGGGCGAAAACAGTTACTTTTCAAGATGATTGTTTCGTCTTAACGAATAATATCAGGATATTATTTACATTAAGATAGTAGAACTAATCTGTTTGAAGTAATTAAAGCTTTCCGAAAAGTAATGTGACATAAGTTGAAAACAGAGGATATGTAGAAGCAGACAAATAGACAAATAATACTTTGTACAGATAGACAGACAAGCAGACAGATAATAGAATTCAACCGAATTTTCTGCTGAGATAAAAGACTAACGCACGGAAAGTATGATAAATTGTAAAGCAAATCCGTTTCGTTTGTGCTTTGAAATTTTATCGTCTCACAGAAACCGATAACAAATATCCAAGATTAATGCAAAATATTCTTGAATTTTAGAGATGGGTTACTGCTTTTCGTATTTAACTAAGTTTGCTTTTACAATAAAAACAATCGGAATAAATGCTTTAAAGTTTGACTTACGTCATACCAATTTTATTAATAACTGTCCTTTCCTATGGAAATAAATAAAGGGAAAATTCTGAGCTCTAAATTACCTTATATCAAGCTTAAAATCATCCAGTAATTGTTTATTAACTTCTTCCGTGACGTGTTCGGTTGACACGTTCGGTCGTTATTCCTTAAAGACCAACATTGAAAATTCCATTTGGGCGGCTTGAGTTCCCAGAAAATGGCGCATATTTTTCAGCTGGCATGGGTCCCTGAGGACCAATGTTATGCAGTTTATGAACTTAGCTATTCATATCATATAAAAAGCTTTCTTACATTTTTAATGTAATTTATTGAAACATTGTAAACATACATGGGTTCGGCTTCTCATGTATTATAAAATGTCACGACTTTTCTAGTCCCCCCCCCCGTTGTTTTTTGATGAACGTTTTCGTTATAAATTTTTACAGTAGTGTTTTCTAATTATGCGTGTTCACCCCCCTTCCAAGTATGTGAATAAATCTGGAATAATCTGAGTAAGAATTGTTTCACCCGCGAGCTGTGTTATTGAAGCAATCAAATTTTTACAGAATGTCGTGATAGATATTTAATTTCTAACTACTTCTTGAACCATAAAACACAAGTATTTCACAATAGTTCGAATGCTGATTATCGACACCTCTTTAACATCTTTCATAAAAAACTGCTGTAAGAATTCTTTTGGGCTGAACAACAATAACAGTTTTTCCTGTGTTGTACTCTCATTATTCGTGTAATACATTGTAGTGGGACTATGTTCTGGTTTTATTCAATACATCCAAATATTCATTTTTGCGAGTTAAACGTGAGACATGTGAATACTGGTTCCGGGCTGAAATAATACAGTAAAACTCTGTAAATACAATTTCATTTGCACAGTGATGATGTCTGGTAATGCCAAATACCGAAAGAGAATGAAAACGCTTACTAGTTAACTTTTGCATAAATCACAGAAGAAGATCCCTGAAAGAAGTATATACTTCGTACTGCATTCATAAGAAAACTGCACAGTTAACAATTTTCTCTTCGTTGAAATAGAAGTGGGAATTGTGAAGGTATGAAAAATCTAATAATAAGTGGCGTTAAATATCTCATAGAACATATCAAACGGGCAAATATAATGACGATATTTAAAAAGTAGGAAGTTTACTGACTTGTAGAGTCAAAATCGCAAACACTTAATGCGATGATAGATAAAATTTTCGACACACCATTTTTTTTTCAAGGTGATGTACCTAATCATAATTTTTTCATACTTTCATTTGTTTCAAAGGGACTGACTTCTTTATCATAACGCCGGTCACCTTTATGCCATAGCTTCGCTATGCAATCCAGATTTTCGTTATGCTTTTTAATCAGAATAAAAACAAAACCGTATTTGAGTAGCGGTACAAAAATGTAAGGATATGTTTACAGCAGTATTTTGTAATTATTATTTTATTATTATTTTATCATTTTAGATTTAAAATTTTAGTGAATTTTACGAACTTCTAAAGGAGTATTAAAAATCTATCAATTAAATCATATATTTATTTAAAATGTTTTACATTTTATACAGATTCAGTTTAATTGACAATGTAGAAGAAAAAGAAGTGGAAAGGAAAATACTGTTTTTTATTTTGATATCATTTGCTTTAATGAATGACGGTGTTTAAATGAAAGTGAACATGTGAAATACGACATATTTAAAAACTGCAAAGTCTTCTAAATGAAAATGATATTAAAAGAGAAAGTGTGAAGAAAACTAGGAAATTAGAAACTAGAAAACCATTCTAGAAAAACGCTGGGTCAGGTCATCCACACTAAAAATTCATTTAAAGATGGGAATTTCTTATTCTTCGAGCAAAGGGGGAATCTCAGTTTGAAAAACAGGCATTCTTTCAAAACCTCGATTTTCTTTTTTTGAAGTCATTTTTCTAAAGCATTCCTGCTTTACTGGACTGCAGAGCATGAAGAAGCCTCGCACGTTGGAGGGAATATTCAAGTTATATTTTTGGAGAGTAAATTAAACACACACCTGATAGCATTAAGACGTAGCTTTAATAAAATCATACGCACTGAATGTTTGAACTGCCTTGTGAAATGGAACACAAGAAAAATTTAAAAGTAGTACTATTGTTAAATAATGGAATAGCTTTCAGAGTAGGCTGATATGCCTTGTAATACACTCTATAACACAAAAGCAACTCTTCAAGAAGGAGTTAGCCGAATGGAAGGAAAATCGGTACATGCATTGAAAACAAAACGCGAACAGTAACATAAGGATTGAAAGTTTTACTCAGAAAATACTGTTACAAGAGCAAAAACAAAAATCAATAATACTGTGACCTTGATGCAAGCTGTTATCCGGCTGGGTGTTAACTCGTAGAGTTGGTGGATGTCCTCTTGCGAGATTGCTTGCTATACATATTTCAAGTGACGAGGTTTATCTGCGCGATCCATGTATCAGTTGGAGACGCTTGCTGATAATATCCCAAACATGCTATACTGAGAAAAGATCTAGCGATCTCGCCGGCAAGGATGTGCTGGAGAAGCCCGAACGTGAGCATTTACCTGATGAAATGTAAGCCCTGCAAGCATTAACCTGTTGAAATGTCCTTGAGAGGAAGAGCAACACTTCGAGGCTAGAAACCATGGAGGTAGGAAGTAAGATGGAGTAGCCCTAAACAAGTTTCTCCCGTACCCTGCTCTGAAGCACCGGCGATCCCTACGTGGTGACCAAAACATTGGGTCATATACCATTGAGTTCAATGGGATTTGACGCGTTCGGATGTAAATATTTTGTAATTACGTCGTAAATATACATATAAATGTATATATTTTCTTTTTCTACAACACTTCAGAGTCCTAAGTATATGAAAACAACATATTTTTAAACATTTCATTCTGAACGGAATTAAATGCTATACTTTTCACAGGACAGTTTTCTCAGACTGGTTTAATTTGACTGAAATATTTTCACAAGTTTTCGTTAATTACATTAGAAAAAAAAATTAAGGTAATTCGATTTTATTCGGTTAAGGTACAAAAATTAAGATCAAAGTTTATTGTATTATTAATATTAAAATTATGCATTATTTCTTTTCTATTTATAGAGCTTCTTCCTAAAATACTTTCTTAAATATGACATGATTTTTTGGCTCCTGAGGCATCTTTTAAATCGAAAAATGTAAGTCAATTTATAATTAATGCTCTATTCGGTTCATTTTAAATTAGAGAATTATTAGGAATTAGCGAAATACTTTAAATAGTACTTGACTTTCTATGAACATTTCTGAAAGGGAATAAAATAAGTTTTTTTTTTTTAAGTATTATTTAAAACTTGTAACTGAGTTATTATAAAATGTAAGGGGAATAATTCTTTTAATTATACTTATCAGATTTTTTTACCCTTCATTTCAACAATACATAATCCAAAACTCTTTATTATGGTCTTGAGTGCGAATCTCATAGCATTTGCTTTACAATACCTTTTAACAGATTGCTTTCCAATACGAACAATTCTTGCTTAAATAGTTTTATAACGTATTTGTCAACAGGATTTCAATATTTATGTTTACAATTCAATATTAAGGTTATTATATATTTAGATAACATTTATAATCATTATAAATTAGATACATTTAATAATTAGATTTCTTCACAGTACTTTCACAGTTGTTTATAAGTGAATAAATTCTTCATTTCAAATACATTTATAAATAATTTAATGAATATTTATGTATTTTGTCAAAAGCAGATACATGCTTTTTGCAATAATATGCAACAATAATATATGAATGTGAAAAAAAAAATTTGTTTTATTTAAAACATTTTGGCGTTTGGAAAATAAAATATAAGTAGCGAATACTCTATCAAGGGTATCGAAAGACGTATACAATTTTAAATGTACCGTAAGGTATTTTTCATTCTTTAAGCATAACATTTTTCTTAAAATCTATATTTTTGTAGTTCAACAGCTTAGAATTTTATAAAACAAATTCATAATCAAAATCACTGTTGTTAGTTATCGAAAAATAACCAAGATGTGATTTTTGCGTAAATGTCACTAAACTATACAAATTGCTATTATCCGTTACACTATGAATGTTTCTTTCATGCGAAAGTGTCCCTTTTTCGATTTGTATGGAACTGTCGTGTGTCGAAATACTATCAGAACCCCGTCAAGCGAGCTTTTGAATGTAAACAAAGAACACCCCATCAACAGCTTAGAATTCATGAATAGTTCAACAGCTTAGAATTTTATAAAACAAATTCATAATCAAAATCGCTGTTGTTAGTTATCGAAAAATAACCAAGATGTGATTTTTGCGTAAATGTCACTAAACTATACAAACTGCTATTATCCGTTACACTATGAATGTTTCTTTCATGCGAAAGTGTCCCTTTTTCGATTTGTATGAAACTGTCGTGTGTCGAAATACTATCAGAACTCCGTCAAGCGAGCTTCTGAATGTAAACAAAGAACACCCCATCTGGTGACCCAAGCTTCAAAGCAGTGCTTCACTTCTAGTGCCGGCTGGCCCCTCCTTCCTTTCCTACCTCCATGCTAGAAACCCGTCGACGTATCGCCGTGCTGTAAGGGTGTCACGCATGACAACTACAGGGACCCAGATATTAAATGGAATTGCTTCCATAATTCTCGGTTGTCTGACTATGTGGCGAAAGAAAGACAATCAAGTGAGTACCAAACCGCTGTTCTGGACGTCTCCAGACACATCTTCGCTGGTCATCGGGGCTCATCTCAAAGCGGAACACATCGCTGAAAGCAGTTCTGCTTCAATATGTGTAATCCTAGTTCGAATACGTCTGGTACCATTGCAAATGTGCCTGGCAGCGTGAAGGCGGTGAGGGGCAATCAGTGCCCTGTGATCTCAATCCTATTTCGCTAAGTCGCCTGTCAATTGTCATTGCAATTAATGGTGCACCGGTTACACATCAGACGCATAAGGGGTATAAGGAGGCATAAGGGGCTGCGAGCGCCGATTGGGTAATCCAGTAGCGTCTCCGCCCTGCGGGGCTTACGCTTCACGCACGCGCAATACATATTTTTTCAACACGGCAACCTTCGTCGATTGGCAATGTAGACTTCAGGCACGCATTATCAATTGCTGTCCTTTTTTCCATATACAAAAATAAATGTTTAGAAGTTTTCATAGTCCTAAAGTATTCATAAATATTCAGTACTGTTTGCATTAAGAATTACTGATTTGCTATTCAGATAAAACCAGAAATGCGGAATTTATTTACTCGGGACTTAAAAGCAAAGAATCTCTACTCCTTACAGATTCTTTGCTTAAAAGCTTATGCGGAAACAGACGTTGTTCTTTCTTTAAAATAGACGTTGGTCTTTATTGACGTGTTGATGTTAATACTGTAGATACCGTGTTGATGTTAATACTGATGAATTAACACTGTAGGTTTCTGTAACGGTTAATAATCAATTTACTTAACCTTATTTCATATTTATTTCCTAATGCACTTTTGTTTGATATTCCGTCCTATATTTACTGTTATAAAATTTCTTTTTAAATTTATTTGAATTCATATTTTCCACAAAGGCATCTCTCATCCAAATAATTGAGTGCTTTGCCATAATCAATTAATTTAAATTCATTTTACAATTTTTAATGCAGTTTTTGTATTTATCTATTATTTTCTTATATATTATATATCTTATATATATATATATATTATATTATGGACATCTTTCTATATTATGTGTCTATATTCTCTTGTTGTTGATTACATTATCTTATCTATTTGTAATCCAAAAGACATACACTTTATTCGTAATCGATCCTCTAATGACTAGGCTTACCATATTTTTTTTTTACTCAAACCGGAAGAATTTTGGGAAAATACTCACAAACAAAATAAAACCTGAAAAGCAACTATTAAGAAGAAATGAAAATAAAGAAAGATTGAAAAGGCTAAATAAAGAAATTATTAACAAAAAACAACAAGGAGTTAAATTAATTTTTAGTAACTCAATAGTAAATCAATTCATTAGTATGTAGCATTAGTGTTTAAACTTGTGTTTTCATCACTAGTGTTAACTTTGTTTAAAAATTTTTTGTTACTTTTAACAGCATCGAAAAATTCACTGCAATTTAGTTGACTATTAATTTTGCAGCTTAGTAAAGCTTTTAATGTCGATTCAGCCAGTTTACATCTTTCTTCAAACCCTTTTTTTATGATGCTTATAATCGACAATATTCTTTTGATTGCTGCCAGTGTGGCTCGCATGCTTGAAAATGTATTCTATCATTTAAATGGCACTGTGCTATGAAATGTGTTTTTCTTTGAAATGACTGAAATTTTGTATCGATTTCTTTTCACAATTTTTTTTCTAAATTTCATAATTAGCTGACCAAACCTTTTGAAATCATTAATTCATCAAAAACTTGATCCATATTTATTGTATAATTTGTGACAGTTTAATTAATTTTTCATTTGAAGCTTCAATTTCAGACCATTTTAATTTCCTGTTGTCTATTCAGGTAAAAGATGCCACCTCACCAAAACTGTTTTCCCAAAGCTCAGTATAAGAAAAACATCAATCGAAAAGGTTGTAAATTCTTGTAGGGTTGTATTGATATTAATAGGTCTATTATTTTCTAATATGAAACTTATTTTTTCAGAGGCGTTCATTTTTACCATGTTCTGTGCGTTTATGTGCACGAAACAGGTTTTGTTTTGAAAAAAAAAAATTCCTCACAATCATCACGTGTAAATTTGCGAGCAGTTCTTAATGTAGAAGCTAATTCCTCTAATTTCGAAGGATGGCACTTAATAATATGCGTCCATAGATTTCGTCGGAATGAATAGGACTTCTAACATTCCAAACAAAAAAAAAATTTCTTCCGTAATAATCACACTAAATATAAGACACAAGTAAACTGGTAAGTGAGGGTTAACTTCGTAGCGTGACAATATTTAGCGGAACAACATGTGTTTAATCGCCAGTCTTATGATACGTTGCCAATAGTGTATAGTAGATGCCAGCCTATTACGCTAGCGAAGCATATCACTGCGCATGCGTGAAGCGTAAGCCCCGCATAACGAAGAAGCTACTCTCTCTCCTCTCGTTCTGTCTTCGCTCTCGTACCGCTGCTACCTTTTTGATTCTCTGTATGGTCGTCGTCGAATGCTAGCGTCGTCGAATGGTAGCATCGTTCTTACAAAGTTCAAGTCTACGACCATCTTGATACTTTTAGCCTTATTGCACATCTTCTTCTCAAATGATGACATCAGCTCATACTGTTCGAAAACCCGTCTACGAGACACTAGTACAGTCTCCGTTGGCAACAATATTCGTATGGAAGTTATGCCTTGACATTGGAAGATCCTCTGTTTTATAAAGCATCCGGATGTTTTGCTGCAATGCGCTCAATCAAGTTAATCAGTTACTGGTCGCCAAAAGTTAGTTGCGTATTCTGTCATAAGGTATGGCATGCACAATTTCACTCCATTCGAAGAACACTTTCTTGGTGCGTCGCTTTTTATGTTACATATAATGTATAGAAACGCAGCCTTTTCTTTTCCCTTCAATATGAAACTAGATGATATTATAAGCATCTCTTAATGTAGCTAACTCTCTATGTTCACTGTATGTATGTTGATACTATCATAGCATTCTTTTTTGTAGCCGTTGAAATGTAAAAATTTTTTAAGAAAACAAAATTTGAAAGGAATACTTCATTTTCTATAAATTAATAGAGTTCCTGCGACTCTTATTAAGAAGTCATCTCCACTAATAGCAAATTACTCAAATATGTACTGGCTAGATATATATCTCAAAAATCATGGTATGAAATTTACCAACATTGACAAAAGCAGTTTTTTGAATCATTAGTACTTTTTAAAGATTTGCCAAGAAATTGGAGAAGAAAATGAAAAATACAACGGTGGGCTAGCTTTCAAATGGACAAGTGTTAAAGAACCACTTCAAATTAAGTACAAGAATTTTACTTTCTTTTGAAATTTTAAAAAAAATGTAGAATTAGACTTTTCAGGAAATCTTTTGAAATCAAATGTGAAACAACTGAGCATTGATCTCGAGTCTTTCAGTAGCTAGCTAGATGAACTATATGACAATAACAGATGGGAAAAATGCCTTTTATTCTTTGCAAATTGACTTTCAGAAAATTTTGTCTATGAGTTGATTTACTGGGCAGTTATTTTTCACCCTTCGAGCTAGACATAGCTTTCCATTCAAAATCATAATATCACCATTACAGATGTGAAGCTTTCTTGGCTAAGTTGCTAGAATGCAAGAAAATAAGAAATGCCAACATTCTTTCTAACTTTCCAGCGCATAAGAAAGCCCTTTACCGAGATATAATTTAAAGAAAAGAATTTCTGCGATTTGTTTGAACACAGATATCTGAAAATACTTGAGAAAATTAGAGTTCTTTCAAACATCATTTCTTGATAATATCAAAATTAATAGCATGAATTTGCATCTTCTTCTTTCTAGCACAAACTGCGTTGATGATGTTTAATGAAAAATTAACTTATCGATCTTAAAAAAATTTGTTATAGCTGAAACTTAATTCAAATTACCCCAGAGAGTTCTAACATTCCTTAACAGAAGCTTATATTTGCATTGTAAAACAAGCTATGAAAGATTTAATTAGTATTTAAGATAATTAATAACAGTTTTTTCACTAGCATATCTTTAAAAAGTAAAATTTTAAGCTTAAATTTACCGTATTTTAAATAAAATGCATCGTTATTTTATGCTTATTAAAGAAGAATATAAATTTCTATAAGCACTTTTTGAGTTTCATTTTGATAAGTTAATTTCAATATTACTTGTTTGCTTTAAACTGTTATATTTTAAAATATAATGCTCTATTTTATAACATATTTCTAATATTATATTTTTAAATATAATTTTCTATTTTATCTGTATAATGTATTTTCAATGTTTTTTTTATTTATATATATGTCTGTATAATTAAAATATATTCATCATATTTAAGTTTATCATAGCTAAAGTTTTGGCTAATATTTAATGTGTTTATTTAATTTATGATGTGTTTCCGTCCATTGTTCTACTATCACAGAAAAAAAAAACCATCATTAGTAAAATTTTTAAAGAAGAATCAGTATTTATTTACATTTAGATTTAGCGTAGTGATACAGTTCAAATGTAATTTTAGAATTTTTAATTTACGGATTGAGATACATTATGTATTTAAATTTTTAGTATTTTCAGTACTGAAGATTGAAAATGAACTCCGTAACACTGATAACAAAAAATTTCAGAATTCTAAAAATAATGAACCTATTAAATACATGAATTATATAAATGTTTAATAATATTTTTGGAAGCATCGAATTTATTTCAAATCAACAAATCTTGTATACAAGTGAATAAATACTTCGTATTTTAGTTTAAAATCTGGTACAAAAGCACAGTACTTTTATATCATGTCTATATCTTTGATGTGTTTCTTTTTTTCTTTGTGGAGAATGTTATAAATAAAGATTTTTACATGAGAAAAGTGATAGCACATGCTTTTCATAAAGCAATTTTTCTTTATTTTTGCATTACATTAATAAAAGAGAAAATATTTCGCAGCTGGAAACAATCTTCGTTAGATTAAATTAAACGAAAGAAAGATGAAATCATTGCTATTCTTTTAATTTACATCAAGTCCAAATGCAGTTTCTACGAAGCAAAAAGAATTACTTTTCGTGTGAAAAGTCGATTAAGAATGAAATCATGTTCTCGGGAAGCATATTTCATTGCCGGTAGAAAAATCGTTTGTTTCTAGGTGGGATAATTACATTTTAACCATGGGTATAATGTCAGAAAAGAAATGTTAAGACAAAGGTTTTCTTCTATTAATGTCCTTTCCAAACTCAGTGTAAGGAGAGGAGAAGAATTAGAAACTTAATTTTTAAGCTTTGCGTAATTAATAGAATGCAGAAAATGAGCTGTTAATTTTGCCAAATAAGTTGATTACTTATAGCGTTTTAAAATTATAACTATATAAAGTTCTTTAGTGATTCTTGCAATGAAAAAAAAACTGTGGTCACAGCATAAATCCAAAAATGACAAACATTTGGGATAATTATCCATCCTCATATAGAAATCTGGAATTGCTTTGTCTGTTTTTCTATTATCTGTAGGCAAAATACATACTATATACCATAATCGTTGAGAGGGCTTTTTATTTTTTGTTTATATTTCATTTCAGCAAATGTTAATGAATAAAAAATATATCATTCTGAAAAAAAAGTGCAAAGCATATGTTTTGTTTTTGTTTTTTTACAAAGGCAATTAAAGTGTACACTTGTTGGAAGACCTACTCTTATTGGATTACATGAAGTAACTTTCTATTGTAACGAAAGTATTTCTTTCACGAAAAAAGGTGAAATGCCTCAACATTTATTTTTTCTATTTTTAGAAAAAAAAGTTTTTTATTGCAGTTGATCAGTGAATGATTTATGGAATTAACAAATCATACTAGCCTAATTATTATATTGCCTATATAACACCTGTTTCTTTAATCAAATGAATGGAATATGTGTTAATTATTAGATTACATCATTTTAACCCTTAATTATTAAATACTTAAGAAGTTAACCCCGAATGCAGGTTTACATGAAAATATTTCGTACAAAAAATTATGGATGTAAATATTAATTTTATTATTTTATCAGGTGCTGCATCATTATGCATCACTTTCATACTTTAATGGAGTTAAATTATATAAAATCAAAGAAAAGCGCATTTTTGCGTTTATTTTTATTTATTTTATTTCAGTAGTTATTACATGGCTAGTACGTATAAAAAAGTGAGAAAAATTGAACTTCGAATTTGATATGAATGGTTTTTCTGGGACTAAAATTAGCAACAAAAAATAAATAAATAAATGAATAAATAAATAAATCTGATTTGTACACCACATGACTTACTTGTACGGAATATTAAATCATACGCAGTTTTTCTTGAATTTCATTTAAACTGATTGGATTGAATTAAATCTACTTCGTCGACAGCGCATAAACCACAATAGAATAAATGCACTCTTTAAAATTCACTATATTTGTTTACTATAACGCGAGAAGTGTTTAAAAGACTACAGCAGGCTCCAATTAAAATCTCGTCAACAGAAGCCTACCGAAATACTTCAGGAGCTCGCCACGGATGTTGAAAGGCTGTCCCATCTTGCCTTTTTGGAATGCCCGACAGAAACAAGGGAAATCCTGTCTTTGCAATACTTTATCGATGGCATCCGGGATCCTGAAATACAGAAAGCTATACGAATGGCGGATGTGAAGGATTTGAAAAGCGCTTTAGTGTACGCCATGAAGTTCGAGGCAGCCCCGCAAGCAACTAGTAGAGCCAGCAAGCAACTAGTACTGCTAGATAATGAGCACCCACTTAGAGCTGTGCGAGTCCATGAGCCAGTGGATCAACTGATGGCTCGTTTAGATGATTTAGCCAGACAAGTCGACGCTTTGATACGGAGTAGGAGCGAGAAGAAAGTGGCTCTAAGGTGTTGGAGATGTGGTAGTGAAGGTCACCTAAGGCGGAATTGCAGAACACCCCAGGGTACGGAATATAAAGCAGATGATTTTACCAGACAAGTCAGGGGCTTGAGACAGAACAGAAGTGAAAAGAAACTAGTTCTAAAGTGCTGGAACTGCAGAGTTGAAAGCCACATACGAAGAAATTGCAGAACACCACGAGGTACGGAAAATAAGACCATTTCCCAGCAACGAAGCAGTAAACAAATTAGTGACCAAATCGAGGAACGGAGGTTGCCAGATAATGAAAAACCTTGTTTTAAAGCGCTTAAAATTTATACAGTGAGTGGCAACAGTAACGGACTGTCCATTAATGGGAATATCGATGGTGTTCCTTGCAATATGATCATTGACACAGGAGCTAATGTTACCATCATTAGGAAAGATTTAGCTGAACAGTTTAAAGATAAACTTATTTGGATGCCATCCTGTGTTACCCTTCAGACTGCGTCTGGTGATAAGATCGACATAACTGGGAACTTAAACGTAAGCATCACGTTTGGAAGTGCCGCCTACCATCACACGGCTTATGTGGCGGATATCACAGATCCATGCATACTCGGATTGGACTTTTTAAGGAAATACAATTTTTCCTTAGACTTGAAAAACAACAAACTGCTTTCAGCATCTGGCGGCATGACTATACATCCTCAAAAGGGATCCTCACCTGGAAATGTCGACGCTTTGTCCGAAAGATCCAGCTCGGGAAGCTGCCGAAATCATACTAGGGTTGAAAAGAAACCCAAGACTACCAGCTATTATTCAGCCCAGATGCTGTTTGGTCGAGACCTTCGTCTGCCTTGGGACCGCCTGTTTGATCGCCATACGGATGCGCCTTCATCGCCTGAGGAACACATCCAAGATATCCAGGCCCGTTTTGAAGTGATGCACCGTTCCGCACGAAAGCGAGTGAACTTGGCGACGGAGAAAGTGAAGACCAGATACAACACGAGAGCTGGACATAGATCCAACAAAGAAGACAAGGTGTGGTTGTGGAATCCGAATCGACGGAAAGGACTCTGTCCGAAATTACAGTCACCTTGGGATGGCCCGTACACAGTCCTAAACAGGCTGAATGACGTCGTGGTTCGGATTCGTAAGTCTTCGAACTCTAAACCTAAAGTCGTTCATTACGACAGGTTAGCTCATTACTATGGCCATAGTACGTAATGTAAATAATTGTAAATAGTATAAGACCATGGTCCTTTTTGTTTTTAAATGTGTATTTGATTTGATTTGTATTTAGTATTTGATAGCATTTGATTTGTTTTATTTATTGCATTTATTGTTCATGTTGTTTATTATTGTAATGTAATGCTTATTAATGCATTTATGCCACAGTCGTAAGTTTAGCTTCCTGACCAGGGATTGTACTGCCCGGGACGTGCAATCCTTGGGAAGGGGGCAGTATTACGAATTTGGTATTTAAAAAGCTAATGTTAGTTCAATTATAAATTAAATGGTTTTATTTCTCGCGCAGTGCAGCGCGTGACGAATATTAAAAGAAGAAAGCTAAACCGGAAAATTAAAAATACAAGAGCACGTGCATTTAACATTAAATAAATAAATATGTCTTTTTGATTTCGAGAAAGTACCAGAAAATTCTCACACGCGATTTAAAAATCTTATAAAAGGAGGAAAACCTCTCAGTTCGTAGTAGTAGTTGCTTAGTTTGTTGTTTAGAAAACTGCTCTTGTTGATTATCGTGAATTCGCGGATTAGCTTTCTTTAGCTGTTTTGGAATTAAGGTCTATTGAATGTTTGAGTAGTTAAAAAATAACTACTGTGAGATATTGTAATAGTGCACGATAATTTGAGGAAATTTAAGCATATTTCTTGTGATAATAATAAATTTTTGTTCATTTTTCATCGGACTTGTGCATTCATTTCGTAACGAACCCGTACGCACGCAACAATATGTTGATCAGGTACTTGTTCTCTCATTTTATTTCATTACGAGAAGCCTACGAAAAACATATAGCAGTGCTTTGTGAAAAATATATCTTTAAACTGTAAGTATCTAGGAGACTCATTTTGCTACGGCAAAATGAGGCACCTACGGCAGATTTATTAATCTAACAGCAAAAAGTACATAGTGAAAGCAACTCACCGGACTTGCGATGCGTATAACACCTGTTTCGGGCTACGGTTCGAAATCTTGCATTTTGAAGTACACTTTTTTTGCAAAAAAATCGAAGCACCAAGAAGGATTTTTGCAATCGTGATGAAATTTGGTATGCAAAAAATCTTGATCGAACATGCAAATGATGAAAGTTTCAAGGCAAATGAACAGGAATTGCGATTATAGCGCGCATTTCTAGTGCGCAATTCGCAAAGTTTAAAACTAGTAACAGAGGCGGAAAATTATATCTTTTTTTGTTGCTGCCATTGTAATTCCATAAAGAAGAAACTAAAGATGCCATTACGACGATATCGAAGACCTTACAGACAACTAAACGACTTTGAAAGTTGTCACATTGTAGGGTTGCGTGAAGCTGGGTGGTCATACCGAACAATAGTTCGCCACCTGCAGCGTATAGACATTGCTGTGCATAGATGTTGGCTGCAAGGATTGCTGCAAGGAAATTGCCGACAAAATGAAGGCTCTGGATGGCCAAGGAGCACAAATGCGAGGCAAGATAGGATGATTGTTCGCCAGGCCCGAACCGGCCCAACGGTATCATTGTCGAGTATTCAACGAAATACAGGCACGTCTATACCTCCCATGGTACCGTCCACAATCTCACAGCACTTGTCTGAGGCGGAGTTACGCTTACAGAGGCCTTTAAGACGTTTGCCTTTGACCCCACAGTCATCTGGAGTGGTGTCGCAGCCGATCATCATGGCTGCCGTCAGACTGGCATCGTATAGTGTTCAGCGATGAATTCCGCTTCACTCTTGAAGCAAATGACTACCGTGTTCGTGTCTAAAGGGGACGGGCCAGCGATCCCAGTCAGCCTTTGTTTCACAAAGGCATGCAGCCATAACCCCTGGTGGGATGATGTGGGGCGCTAGTTCTTATGACAGAAGGTCATCTTTAGACATCCTCCGAACAGCTTTAACAGCTCAACGATAGGTTGATACCATCGTTGGTAGGTTGATACATCCTACGGCCGGTTACATTACCCTTCATGGCACGTCATTCTGGGGCCATTTTACAACAAGATAATGCCAGGCCACATACCGTTCTCATATCTCTGGACTGTCTCTGTGAGGTTGATACTCTTCCTTGACCAGCAAGTTCACCAGACTTTTCACCAATCGAGCATGTCTGGGGCATGGTAGGCCGCCATTCGGGCACCACAGAATATCGCAAATTCGGAGCGACAACCGATGGATGCCTGGCAGAATGTGTCGCACGATGACATTAAGAACTTCTACCACTCCTTGCCTCGATGAATTCAAGCATGTATTGCCACCAGGGGCGGTTCGACCAACTACTAATTTTTACACTCAATGCGTGATTAGGAGCCGCGAATAGGTACTATGACCTTGATTTTTTAATCATTTTATTATTTGTGTACGAGCTATAAACATATTCAATTTCATCAAAAACAACCACTTCCTTCATGGTGCTTCAGTTTTTTGCAAAAGAGTTTATAATGAATAGATCTTGGAGGGCAAAAGAGACTTTTAGATTGCTTGTGTTCTTGAATTAAAGATGTTTCACAAAATTTCCTGTGTACTTCTGTCTTTAACGCAGCAGAGACAGCAAGGCTTTGTACCAGAAGCCACAGTGGACTGTGTAGGACCCTGGATTTCCAGTATACCGCAGTGGACTGAGTTGATGCAGCAGTTCATTGTAGAAAGCCTCTTATATTTAACTGGGAGTCTTTATTGCATCCGAAGAACAAGTTGGTGTTATTTTTATACAAGAAATTGGACTTAGTAAAGCAGTTTATCAAAGCCAGGTTCATCTTCGGTAGCCTAACGATATCGCAGCAAAGGCCTATGTATTATGCCTTTGTGCCGCATGGCTGAACTGATCTATTGTTTCTTTGCTTTTCACAGAAAATAAATTTTTATTTTTAATGTAGATTCTAAGATTATGCAAAATTTTAAAAAAATCAGTAAACTTTTTTTTTTTTTTTTTTCAGAATGATAAAGCAGCATTTCAGTAATCAAGAATACATTTTAATGTTCTCTGCTATCATGCAAGAAATTTCTTGTTTTCTGTGGATGCCAAAGTAATTTTTTAAAATACAATATTTTAAACATCAAATTATTGTTTATCCAAGTGTTTTTCTAATTATTTGAAAGATAAAGTAGACCGAACTGAGCTGTAGTTATAAACTCACAAATGTAGTTTTTCTCGCTCTTCCATTTCGCGTTGCAATTTTTTAATGTGAGTTTGAAGTTATAGTACACAGACCATGGACTTTTTTAATCGAGCGTAAATAACGGCAATCATACACTGCAGAGACCATTACACTAACATCAGACGAAACAAATTCTACTTAAACCGACATCGGTTTTCTTGTATTTTGTTTCCTGCGAACAGGTAAAATCCTCATCATAATCAGAAGTACAACTTCCCGTTTCCTTGCGTCATTCTGTCTCTTCCGCTTTCCCTAGTCTTAAAAAGGAGAATTACTAGTGACTGGTTTCTTTTCTTTCTTTCTTCTTATGACCTTCACCCACAGACATATATGACATTTATCAAATGTAATAGCAGTAGCTTCGTGATGCCATTGATAGTTATCATGGAAAAATGCAGACACAATTTAAATGACAGGATTGATAATCTGATCGGTATTTTCTATTCATCAACGAAATTGATCTTAATAACAATGGTGTATGAGTAAAACAGCTATCTCTTTAGAAAAAATATTATTTTTCTCTATTTTCTTCTGGAGTTTATTTTTTTGTTTATTGAAACCTGGAACAGAAATAACAACGAATAATAAAAAAAGGCAAAAAATCTGAAAGGTTTCAGATTTTAAATACGTCCAAAGGGGCGGTTTTTTTTTTTTTTTTTTTTTTTTAACTTTTTGTGTGTTACCTTTATTTATTAAATATCATGTTCTTCGCACTCAAACCATAAAAGTCAGTCAACAGCAATATCGCAAATTAATTTTTAAATGAGCATATCTTTAGAATTTCCGATACAGATCCTCGCGCGCGGAGATAAAATTTTTTTTTTCTCTACAACGTTGCCATTGCTCGCTGTGAACTCCTTTAGTTTGTTAATCAAAAATTCGTTAAAGTTTACAAATAGGAAATCGATAATAAAACAAATTTCAAATTCAAATTAGGGCTTCCAGATGCCCATATTCTATAGAAGATTATGTTATTCAAATTTTGATGGCTCTAGGTACCGTTGTTTTATCGTCAATGAGACAAACATACATACATTTATCCAGATTCTTCATTATTTAAATATAAGACATGACGATAATAGTATATGGCAGCAACGATTTGAAAAGTGATGCAGCCTTTTAAAGTTTTCAAGGCAAAATTTCAAAACGAAATTAATAATCCTTCAGGGCAAAATTGCCTCTTTAGACTAATTAATGGTGGCTTGCTTGTTGAAATTTCTTTAATAGCTGTCCACTTTTCCTATCAACTTGAGTTCAGAAAATCTCGTACTGTATTTACTCGTAGAAGTTTTGTTTTATTCTTTTTATAATGAATCTAAACTCGAATAATAGTGATAATCTTATGATAAAACATTATTCTAGAAATCAACGAAATTTTAAAAGTCGTAGACAAAAGAAAAACAACTGTCAAAAGAGGAGGTCTAATATTTTTCTTTTTTAAAAGAGATTTCTTAAAAATAAGAATAGAACATAATATTGACGAAAAAAAATTCCCCAAATTTATCCTGAATAAAGTCTCTGAAGATTATTTATGAAAAGAATCTGATAAATTCAGCATCAGATGAACCACTCGCATTCCATTTGAAATAGAAAACAAAGGGAAATATTGCTAATAATAAAGCTCTTTAATTCTTAACTAATTTATTTTATAAATTTGTTCAAAAATATACAAGCAATTTTCAAATCAACAAAAATTAAAAATCCTTGAACTGAAGTAAATTTTGCTTTTTCAAAATGGACATAAACATTTTTAAGTTTATACAAACGTAATTAAAATGATTTGCTCACATTTTTTTACTATTTCCAAAAGCAGCGTTACTATTTCCAAAATATTATGATAAACTGCTGGCTATCCAAAATACAACAACATGAAGGAAGAATCCAAACAGCATGAAACTTTCATCGGTATACAGTGAAAGAATATGCAAACCCGCACATAATGGGCTACTGCAGCGCTCCTTGCAATCCGTGTAAAAAGGGAGAAAGGATGCCATTTTGAATACTGTAAATTGTTCTCTTTTGTTCCTCAGTATGCCTCGTAGAAAAACACTAGCATCATTCGAATATGTTTCTAAATTCAACCGTGGTAGAATCGTTGCATACAGAAACTACGGATTATCCTTCCGGGAAATCGGCCATTGTATCGGACGTAGCCAAGCAATAGCCAAGCAAATATGGAATCGATAGACGCAGGAGGGAATAACTGAGGGACAGAAGCAACTTCTCGTGGCATCACTTCATGGGAAGACAGACATATTGTGCTCAACGCACTGATGAATCACACTGCCGCATCCGCAGCCATATGACAACGAATGTAGTGTGTAACACAGCAGTCTGTAGCACATGAACAATTCGGCGTCGAATACAGTACAATGGACCGTCCGCTAGGCGTCCATTGCTTCACTTACCGTTAACTTTAAGCCATAGGTCTTTGCGTTTACAACAGCGCACTGAACGAAGAAAATGGACATCCGTATGGCATAACTTTGTGTTTTCGGACGAATCACAGTTTTGCCTGCAATACCATGATGGTCGGATTAGAGTTGCAGTCACCGTGGAGAAAGGCTGCTCGTCTGTTGTGTCATGCATAACATATCTAGTCAACGATTGGAGAAGACCTAGCCCAGCATGCCGCACGCGCGGTATACCATGAACTTTGGCTACTGTGGAGGCATCATAGGTTGCAATTCCTCAATAACACATCTGAAGCCTCTTTCACTCAGCTCCTTGATGTGTAATTTGAAATGAAATTTGAAGAAACATTGGGTAGAATGTTCTAGCTGTTATTCATGATAGATACTGATGAAAGATTTCATTTCCCATTGTAACTGGAGGTGAAGCATTGCTTTGTTGGCCCAGAAACGTGACAAGAGAGCATAATGTGGAAATCCAGAGTATCGTCACTACTTCACAAGTTCAGAACTATGTGGAGTAGATTGAGCACCGTTTTTGGAAGGTGAAATGAGCGACTGATTATTGATCATAAGTTGCATAATGCCGCGATAGCACGCGTGTTTGTTACAATAACTTGTTGAGTGAATTTTGACAAGCCCACAAAAGTTAAATGTCATAACTCACTCAGCAAACAAGTGTTGCTTTGGCATGACAGCGCTACAATACATAAGCCTCAAATTTCCAAACTGCTATTCAGCAATGCGGATTTTGATTTTTCCTATGCACAATATTCACTTGAGCTGGACCCTAAAAGACTTTTTTTATTTCGAAACCTGAAGCACATGAACTGATCTAAAGCATCGCAATACGAACATGTGCATGGTTTCCAATAACGCGACAATAATGACTTGAAAGATAACAATCAGAAATAGTTTAGAAACTGTCACTTTTTTTTCTCTTAAGTGAAATTATATAGTAAAGAAGAACTAAGTAGAAAACTGAGAAATTAATTTTAGGTACTTATCTTGTACAACTGTGTTTTAGTTTAAGTTGTTGAAACCCCCTGTAACTTGTATATGGAACAGGATACATCAGAGGGTACTATAATGATGGTCTTATGTGAATGGTTTGGCAACGGTATTGTGATCACGGTCCTCCCTTTCTCTACAAATGTTATTTTTCTCAAGTGTTTCTCTTCTGTGTCAGAAATGTAAGACGAAAATTGTGTGATCTGCTTAAAATAACAGAATATCGTATAATCTTTTCTTGAAAACTACAATTTATAGACAACTAACTAAACAAATATTGTCTTTGTCGCGTATTCATGTTTTATACATTGTATTTAAAAGGACTTCTGTTGCACGAAATATAAAAGTGATCAAGGAACTCAATTTTACTAGGAAACTCGACCATAGATGGTTGTATTGTGATTCAAAGAATAATTGAACTCTGCATCTCTCTAAGTTTTTTTGTAAAGAACTCCTTATTAAGGCGTAAAATATTTATAATAATTACTTATTGAAACTTTTTGTTTTCAGATTTTGAAATTTATAAATGAGATAATAGAGCCTTGAAGAATGCCTGCTCCGGCTCCTTAATGGGCTCTCTAGCGGACAAGCGATAAAGTCGCTAAACATGGGTAGCCCTGGCGAACGGGCTGGCTGCATGACGTTTTTGTTGTTTCCTCGATGTGTAATATAGATACGAGCCAGTTTCCCTTAGAAAGTCTTCCACAAAAGCATCCTTCCCATAGGCTGACAACCCTCGAGTTGATTTTCCTAAATTGATAACGGCTTAATAGTGACGCAAAGGTAGTCATGTAAGGCTTTTTATCTCCCTGCTGGAACATCTTTTTAAATTGCATTATCAACAGTGATCTTCTAGAAAGAAAACATTTTAGGACTATTGAAAAATATTAGTGATTTTAAATATCCAGTGTGTTGAAGAAATTAATTAAAATTTTCCTAATTTATACAAACAATTAAGGTACGTCCAAGGGAAACTAATTTATGTAATACCATAAAGTGCATGATACAAGATTAGACTATATGTACCATGTAAAAACATTTATAATTTTCAGAGTAAAGTTCTAATTATTCGAATTTCAAACAGCTTAACTTCCAATTATTTTTATCTCTACTTTCTAGGCAAGAGAAATAAGGCTTTTTTTAAATTCATTTTTATTTCTTTAACATTTTTATTAATTTAAATAACATAAGTTCAGTATGATAAATTTCGTACATATTCTTAAAAAACTTGTTCTTAATTTATATGAATGTAACCTTGCACGTAGACTGGTTTGCAATTTTTGACAAATATGATGCTTATCACTGAGGGAAAATCAAATAATAGGTTAAACATCAATGAAGTTAACGAGAAAATAATCTCGAAAACAAATTTAACTATTTTTTCCTCAATTTTGTGAGCAGAATATCGTTGCAATGAAATTACGTTTAAAGATTTTAATTTTTAAAGCATAGTACCTTGTTAAAAAAAAACACCACAGCGTGAAGACAGATACTAAAACTCAAACTTAATTACTTATACTAATATGACAGTGGGAACATCAAGGAAGAAGTCTGATTTAAATTTTGGAAAATTGAAAGATATAATTTAAAAATCCTTTACTTTAAACGGCTGTATAATTTGAATGTTTCAGGAAACTCCGACAAATAGCTTAGATTTCTTCTCTCTAATTTTCTTGTTTACTGAAGCAAAACTACGATCAACTAGCTATTAACTGGATAGCACAGCAATAATATATTAGCTACACATGAAACACTGTTTGGAGTTTCAGTTTTCGTAACATTTTTATCGTTAAAAATTTCCTGTCACTGTTTTTCAATCATTGAATTTACTGAAGTAGTTCTGTTATAAACTTTAAGTTTGAAGTTATGAGACTTTGAAATAGGAAAAAATGTGATAATATAGACCCTGGAGTAAATAAAATTTCTGTTGGACGCTGATAATGTCTAGCCTATCGGAAAAAAAAATGTACGTAAATTTCTCTAAATATTTTAATTTATTTTATTACATTGTTATTTTTATCTATTTTTGTAATAATGAGAATTGTTTTATTTATTTATTTATTTCATTTAGGATATTAGTTTTCGAGTATATCTCTGCGTAACTGAGTTTATGGTTATGTATTTTGTATACAAGTATTCATTTCTTATATAGTATGTATCCTCCTTAACAGGAGAAAGGAGGCAGAAATACTCCATATGGGCCGTGGTGATAGTTTTTGTCCTTAGGTTGTTGCGAAGTTGGCAAAATTTAGCAGGTTTTTAGTAGCTTGGGGATTTTTCGGAACTTTCGGGTAAACATATTTTCGAAGCTCTAGGAGCGATTATTTGCAAAGCTTCCAGCATCATACCTGTATATACATTCGTTATTACATAGAATGGGTATCAAGAAACCAAACGTTTCAAAATATTAAAACTTTGACATGCAAACGTATAAGGAAAATAAAACGGCGTTATATGCAGTTATAATGAACTCCTTTCTTTTGACGAATACCTGAAAGTGCTTGATTTCAAAAATGGAAGAGCAAAATTATCTTTTCATTGATTCATCCCTCACAATCGTCCATTGTCTTAAAGTCAACACATAAGCCTTTCCATGTTAGTTCTAATGCAAATTTTCGGACACATAATTTCTAATGATATGCTATAAATATGATGGATCACTTTGCTGTGCAACTTGGGAACAAATTAGTTTTACACTAATTCAGTATTATTAAAAAATGGACTTCATCGAAATCCAGAAATGTTTATTGGAAAGAAAGAATATACAGAATATGTTAAATGCAATGCGATATAGGGGAAGAGGAAGGAGACCTTATAGGGATGCGTTATGGGAGGTTTAAGATTTTATTTATGTGGTACCATGGTTTAATATAAAATACTGAAGAATAATGCAAGGAGGATAAAAACACATTGACAGAGTTAAGAACAGGATGAAGATTGTGCAGTTAACTTTTAAAAATAAGGTGTTAAATGGTCTATCAAAAATAAAAAAAACCATTCTGTGTATTCATTGGCTAATTAGCCTGAAGCTATTTTTAACAGTAACGCACAAGTTGAATCGTTTTCTGTGGAACTAAAAAAATTACTAAATGGTCGGCTAAATTCATACATAATTCAATTGAATCTTTTTATTTATTTATTTATTTGTGTGTGTGTGTGTGTGTCAGTATCACCTTACTGCTCTTAATAAGATTTTTCTTTCTTGTTTAAGATGCTTTTAAATCTTGTTAAGAAAATTCCTTAACAGGTTAATGAGACCAGTGCACATGTCGAATTTCAATTTAACAATATTGAAACTAATTTCTTCTGCAAAAGAACGAAATATATGATTTATTTTACTTATAAAATCACATGAGGCTAATAAATTGATTTTCGGTATTACTATTTTTCCAGTCGAGTTACTAACTTCATTTATCGTTTTTATGGTAGTAGTTTTATTATGGCTCAAATTTCCATGATTAAGTTTTGGGATTTTAGAAGATTTTCGCAAGATTTCGCTATTACCAAAATTTTGAGCTATTACGAAAATAAAATTGGGATAAATGCTTTTTTCTACATTTTTTAACTTTTATTGAAATTGCTGGATTATTTTTATAGTCAAAGGATTTTAATATTTATTCTAGCAAATTAATTAGTAATATAATAATGTATCGTTAGAATTAATACCAAAAATTTATTATGAAATATTCTTCCTCTAAAATCCAAGACAGAATTTGAGATCGTAAGGTTTTAATCTGAATTGCTGAATGAGTTCTATCCACTTGTGGAAAAAAGGAAGCAATGTTTTCGAAAATTTAAAGCGCTGTGTAAATCAATTGTAAATTCCTTCAAAGTATGTGGCATGTTTGATTTCGATCAGTTTGTATCCTTGGACCTTCTAGACAACAATGAATATTTTATTTTATTTTGTTTCTACCCGCAGTCTTTTTTTCGAAGATGAAGACGAATATAAATTTCGGTCATATAAAATGAGTGTAAAAGAGTTTTATACCAAGGAAAGTATGCTAGACTTTTAAAAGTTGAACTAGAGGAATACAAAATAAGGTTCTGTCGCATAAAGTCGCCATCTTTTGCTATCAGTACTCGCTACCGGTGCCGATAGGAAATTTCTCGAAACTGGGAAAAGTGTTACACAACAACACACATTGCATTGAAACAGAAAATGTTTGTATGTACAATATGATTGCTCAAAACGTCCTTTACTTTATAAGGTATTTTTCCTGCCTTCTTAGCATCCTTCGTGGTGTAGTGGTTAGCACGCTCGATGCGTATTCGAGAGGACCGTGGTTCGAGTCCCGGCCAGGGCATTGCTCATTTTTCATCTCTCTTGCATCAAAATATCCTAATGTCTCTACAGTGGCGCCCAAATTAAAAGGTAGTGAATGCTGATTCTTCACCACCTGATTTACACCCAAGAGATATACCCATCCTTTCCTAGTGCAAATCGCCACCCTCAGGACAACAAAGAGAGATTTTTTTCTGACGGTTCAAAAATTTCAGGACGAGTAGGGGCAGCGTTCACGGTCTTTTCGAACAATGAAGAAATTTATCAAGCACAATTCCGTCTAAGCAATCATGCTTCAGTCTTCCAAGCCGAGTCCCTAGCACTCAAAGAAGCAGCACTATGGTTAGGTAGTGAACCAGCAGCTCACACTTCATTCTTCACAGATAGCATGAGCGTTCTGAATGCGCTGAATTCCTTTCCTCCAAAACATCCGCACACGACAGCACTTAGAGAGATCTTCTTGACGTTAGGCTCTTCCATACCTTTAAAGATCAACTGGATAAACGCATATACCGGGCAGAAAGGCAACGAACGAGCGGGTGAACATCCGCTCTCAGCTCATCGCTGACTGCAGCTCTCAAACCAGAAATTGACAAGGAAGTTCCGCTTTCCTCAGAAGTTGCAAAAAGGCTCCCCAAGACAGCATATCAAGAGACACGGTCATCACGATGGCAGGAAGAAGAGACAGGAAGATTTACTTACAACATCTTCCCAATACCTTCTCTCAAGAGGCTCAAATGCAACCGACTCTTCCTTCAAGCCTGTACCAACCACGGGAAATTCCCAGCGTATTACAGACGATTCCTCAGACGGGACGTCAACTGTTCTTGCGGTTTTCGCGGGGAAGACACGGACGCACTTCATTACCTGCTCTCCTGCCCTCTGACAAAGCACCTTCGACAGCAGTTCTTTCCTTCCGACTACATCGCATATCCTGTGAATAGACTGTTCACGGACTATTACTGCAACAAGGGCATCTTAGAGATAATGAAGCAAGTGAATGAAAATAATTATATCCAAGAAACTACAGATTAATGGTGGTGTATGGTGGTGTATTGGTACAGATTAATGTAAAACGTAGAAAGGCGGCCTAACCGTCAGATTGCTAGGATGCTAGGTAGAGACATTAGGATATTTTGATGATTGCTAGGACCGACTAGGATGACTTCCTAACCCTGTAGTGCCATTAACTTAGTTTGGCGGAACAGGTTAAGTAAAGTGACCATATCTCTCCTGCTTCGAAAAATCCTAATGTCTCTGCAACTTAAACGGAAATCTTGATCTACAGTAGCGATAATGATATTGTCAGAATTTGACAATTTTATAGCTATAGGTACTAACTTAGTAAACTTGTGAGGTTATTAGATAAACACCGTTTACCTGCATTAGTATTTCACCCACTGAACATTTTAAAAGAGGAAATTAATGAACATGAAAGTATTAGCGTGAGGCCTTGACAACGAAATTTTAGCAAAATTTTTATTGGAAACCAAACTTTTCGCGAATGTCCTTCGACTGGCCCTGAAATTTTACTTTTTCCCTTCACAATATTATTTTAAACCTTAATTATTATCTTTTTAAAATGCTCATAGCCAACAAATTCAAAGCTTTCGCATTTTGCTGATGAAACCTAACTTGGTATGCCTCAGCTTGAAGTTAGCACATTACCCATAAATCCATCGTTATGAAAATAGGCCATTACTTTGAAGCTGGAGTCTCCTGAGACGTAGAAACCCTCACTGAGAATTTTTTTTCCCGTGCAGTTGGCAAACTAAAAAATTCCGGAAATGATATGAAATCATGTGGCAGAACTATAAACAAAATACACTTTTCTCCTCGTTCGAAAAAAAAAAGGCTAAGTTTATTATACAACCTTTTTTCCAATGAGTTTCCTTTTCGCAATAATTACCCATAAATTTTCAATTAAATATAATTACCCTATTTGAGCTGCGTGCACTGTTTATATCTTACTTGTTATGAAAATGGAAACTCTTCATTCCTAATTTCAACTTAGCACTTAACAATCAAACGTTGAATCATTTAATTTACTCTTTGTTAAGCTGAGACGCCAGGTGACTTACCCACTTTTCTGTTCCTTTTGTTTTGGATAAGAATGGATCATTAAGTCTCATAGGCATTAGCTTAGGTACGTATTTGTAACCGCGATTGTGTTTTCTTTTATTCTCACTTAAGTAAAAAATATACTTAGGAGGTTGTAACTGCAGTAGAATTCGGGTTAATGGAAGCAATGAGGACAGAATGTTACTTCAAAAATAGAAAATTCAGGTAAAATGCAATTCATTAGCTATTTCTTATGAAATAAATAATTGTGGATTTATATAAAACAATTTGCTAAAATCGACATTTTAAGCTCTCTTTCCTTCGTAGAAAATTACAGTCGGTTCCGGTTAATTGGACCACATCGGGAAGCGATCGTTTTTGTCCTAATAACCGGCTGGTCCGATTACACGAACATGTCCTATGTTGTAAGACGGGACGTGCTATATGTAGCAAACAGTAAATGTACATGTAAATCATGTACTAAAATGTAATTATGACCTTTATTGTGCGGTACACACGTATGGGGAGCATACATGTACGAACAAGAAATACAGTCAAACTTTTTTCATCGAAAAAATTAATTTAGAAACAAATTCTAAGAAACAATCTCCACGATACTCAACATGCGAAGCACAATAAAAACAATTTCTTACCAAGTTCCAGTCAAAACTTGAAGAACTTATCCAATGGGATCTGACTCGCTCTCTTGACGGATTGCACGTAAACGAAATCGCCACAAACATCTAACCCAGCAATGATACTGCCTTCATTTCCCTCCTGCATGAAATACCGACGCAAAGTTTCAATGCATTCGCATCCTGTGTTCTCACTTACACCAACTTATTAGCGGCATCATCATCATCACTTTCTTGGTCTTCCGATGCTGTCGTGCGTTTTGCTGCAACTCCAGCAACGAGTGCAGCGTCGTAATCTTCATTTTCATCGTAGCATTGAAGCTCGTTGTCAAAGGATAAAAATTCTTCGCAATTTTATACCTGTTGAAATTTCACATGTAAATCATCATTTTCACTTTCAATGAACATGTCCACATCCATCTCCAAAACCAAGTGCTTAAAGCCACAGTGAGAAAAACAGTTCTGAGTTGTGTCACTGTTCACTTTTCGCCAGCTGTCGGCCACAAATGCCACTGCTTGTAAGATGTTGACCTTTGCACTGACTTCGTTGGCTTTTGACGATGAGGTCAGCAAACATTCCTCAATTGCTTCAAGGATGTAATTAACCAACCTTGCACGATAAAGGGTCTTCAAATTTTTTATGATGCCCATGTCCATTGGCTGGACCAAAGCTGTGGTCTTGGGCGGTAGAAATTCCAGTTGGACGTTCATCAAGCAATCTAAATGAGGATGTGCTGCACAACTGTCAAGAAGAAGAAGCACTTTTCTCGACTGCCGTTGGAGCTCTCTGTCCCAATCTTTCAGCCATTCTTTAAAAAGTTCAGAGGTCATCCACGCATTTCTGTTCTTACGATACACAACTGGTAAACTCTCCATCCTAAGTCCTTTAAAGCAGCGAGGCGTAGTGCTTTTCCTCTAACCACCAGCTTCCTCTTATCCGTTCTTGACATTTTTGAGCAGCACAAAACAGTTACGATCCATCGCTTTTTTGAAGCCAGAGAGTGCAACATATTTGTAACTTGACGACCGTCCGGTGTAGCAGGATAATACAGCCCAGTCTCATTGTCGATGTCATCTGCTGAAAAATTTCAAGAAACTCGGGCAGTTTTGTTGATTTCTCTTCTTCAGCATTTGCACTATCAGCACTTTCTTTCTCGCCATGTGCTTTCTTGAATTTTATGTCATGTCTAGATTTCCATCGAGACAACCAACCGTCCGTAGCTTTAAATTCATCGTGGCACAGCTTTTTAGCGAGTTCTTTTGCTTTGCATTTTACATCGGGCCGCTTACTCGCACAGATCGTCCAGTAACAATGGCAAACCATTCATTAAGGGCCTTATCGACATCTGGGTCCTTGCCTTCGAAAAACTCCTTGCCTCCGTTTTTTGGAAGTTTCTCCTCGTTCTTCACATTGTGCCCATTCTTCTCGCAGCTCATTCTCTTGTTTTATCCAGCGCAATGCCAATCCGGCTATTTCCACCAACCAACGCTGACTAGTGTTTCGTCGTTGTTGCTTGATCTTGTCCAGGAAATCAATTTTTTCAGCTAACGTCAAGTCCGGTCGTGGCATTTTGGCAGGGGAGACAAGACACGCGCACAGTTCACTGACTAAAGTGGTCTGAAGAAACCTTGGTGTTTCGGGTTCAAGATGTTGAGGTCAAGAGGGAGATAAAATGTTAGCCATTCAAAGTTTTGGCACTAAAATCATCCCAAAAAGGTGATGAAATGATAGTTTTCTCCTGTAAACTTTAATCATGATTGACAGGCGGGAATTTTTTTCAGGTGGAGCCGGACACTCTATTATTCATTTCCTCGAAACTCGGAGGCGCAGGTCAAAATGGTGCGTGGTTCACCTCCCGCCGGTTTTGCTTTTATCATGCACTTTAAGAAATTCCTGACCTTTGATAAAGCATTTTCCTCGGAACCGCAACTACAGATCCTCCCATATGTCGCAGACCACCTGTACATCCGCTGTACGCGGCCGACTTGTGGTTTCTGTTTCTTATTCGCTCTCACGTTTTTTGGTCCGATTAAGCGGAATTTTGGTTCAAATAAGCGAATAATATTAGGCTTATGTACATAGGATTTGTTTCGGTTCTTTAGAATTTGGTCCGAAAAAGCGGCTGGTCCGATTATCCGGTGGTCCAATTAATCGGATTCGACTGTATATGTTTTATGAGCACCAAGGCGGGGGGGGGGCTTCAATCACATTTATTTTTGTGGTACATTTCTCAGTGCACACCTAGTTCCAAAAATGGTTTAAAGAATACTCAAATATGTTTTAAATTCATTAAGGAATGAAATTAGTTTTATAAAGCATCTGATTGTTACGAAGTTTCTTAAAAGTTTTCTTCTTAAAAGTTATTATTATCATTTGGGAAGATAGTGGGGATTTTTTTATTTCTTTTGCTGCTATGATTTTCCCTTGCCATAACATCCCAAATGTCAGTAGATCATACCTTTTTTCTGTCCAGTGGGTCGAATTACTGTTTCAACAGAATTTTCTTAATTTATAGCAAACATTTTACAATATTCATGGCAAAGCTTCTATAAAATGTTAAAATTATGTTATATATAGTAGTGTACTTATATATTAACACAACTTCTTTCGCTCTATTTGAAGATTTTTATGGTAGAAGAAAAAGAATGACGACTTGTAATTGCCAAAAAAATATTTATTGTGTACAAATTTCACATTTTAGTAAGGCATTTATGCTGAAAATCAGTCAATAAGCCTGTTTTCTGAGCAAGTTTCTCTTTCTTTTTTTTTCTTACAAAAATTTCATGGCGATTGCTTTCAGAATAGACGCAAAGCATTTGTTTTATTCGGGGATTTTGGGCTAAGGAAAACAACTGCATTCTTTACAAGAGTTCTCTCACAGTTTATTCTTATTCATTCAAATTACGCAAGCGTATCTTTTAAAACTGAGTTTTAGACAAACAAAAAAATATGAAAGGTTTCAGATTTTAAATTACGTCCAAAGGAGAGTTTTTTTATCATTTTGTCTGCTACCTTTATTTATTAAACATGACGTTCTTCGCATTGAAACCATAAAATTCAATTCAAGAGCAATATCGCAAAATAGTTTCAAGTTGAGCCTATCTTTAGAATTCCCGATACGCGGTCTCACGCGCTGGAGATAAAATATTTTTTTTCTGCACAACGTTGCCATTGCTCGCTTTGAAATCCTTCAGTTTGTTAATAAAAAATTCGTTAAAGATTTACAAAATATGAAATCGATAATAAAACAAATTCCAAATTTCAAATTTGGGCTTCCAAATGCCTATATTCGCAGGAGGATTACGTTATTTGAAATTTGATGACTCCATACCGTTGTTTTATCACAATACGAGAAACATGCATACATTCATGTAGCTTCTTCATAATTTAATTTCTTACATGTACTTTAAATATAATACAGGGCGACAATATTTGGTGGCAACCATTTGAAAAGTGAAGCAACACTTGTAATGAATCAACGCAAAATGCCAAAAAGGAATTAATGGTCCTTCTGGGCAAATTGCCCTTTTGGACCAAAGAGGCCTAATGATTTGTCTTTGAAGAAATGGAAATTTTTATCCGACAGAAAGAAGTCGTATGAAAAGTGCAACATAGCTTCTCAAAATTGCAGAATTGTTTAGGGCTAGTTTCTAGAATTTGGCGCATTCTTGACTATTTCTACCAAGATGGTTGCCCTAGTACTAAAGGGCTTATTACACTTACAAGTTTGCCTAGTGTAATAACTCAGAACCCCTACTTTAATAGCGACTCTACAATCTTCTTACTGCTGCATTTGTCATATTAAAGAGTTTTTAAAAAATAGATTATGCAAATTTAGGAATAAAATTGTTCTTGGCATAAACTGAATACCTTAAGCCAAGATTTCAATTACTGAAAAACCTTCTGATGATGACACAAACACCAGACCACATCCGCGAGTTTGCATTTCGTGGTATCAAAATATGTGATGTTCCAACTGTCCTTGGGTACATTCTAACATTAAATTGCATGTAACGTTTCTAACCGCAGAGCAATTCAAGTCCTGATTCATGAAATGCATTTATTTGGAATTTACTTTACCTATATTAACTATATTGATATCTATTATTCACTATTGTCCGATAGAAAGGACGTAGAGTGTGAATAATGTAATATATAATAATTTATATACTTTTAAATGCTTAAAACATACATTTTTGTTCCTATTAAGAATACCTATTAAGAACTGTTGCCATTATTTTCGATAATAATAAAATTTGGAATCCAAATATGGAGAAACGACAGATAAAAATAATAAAGGGATAGATGTAAAAGAAATCTCACCAATTTTAACTTCAGTGATGATGGTATTTAGTCATAGTTTAGTCTACCCTAGCTAGGTTTTCGTGCTCTTTCCATACATATACTTCCTTCAGAAAATGCTTCGTGAGGGATCTTTCTCTTAAAACAGGGCTTCTTAGACTTTTTTCAGTAGCGACCACTTTTTATCATTGAGATTTTTTCGTGACCCCTGGACCCTGTATGTATGTATGTTCCTCATACTGTGAAAAAAAGACGGTTCTTCAGACCATCAAATTCTGAACAACATAGTCCTCCACCCGAACACGCGCACTTAGAAGACCGAATTTTGAATTGCGAATTTTATATTTGATATTTTATAAAACTGTTATTAATTTCTGATTAACAAACTCAACGATTTGATAGCGCCATATGCTGCTATGCTTTTAAAATTTTTGAAATTTTGTTATTGAATTGTATATGGCGTAAGTACAAAGAAAATGGTGAACAATAATAAAGCTAGCAGTAGTGAATGCACCAGCAGACTGGTAGACTGAGAGTTCAGTGAGAGCCTTAAAATACCTTAAAAAACCCTTTGGTGAGACCATTAAAATCTGAACCCTTTCAGAATTTTCTTTTTCTAATGTATTTGCTGAACAAGTTATCTCCGATATTCTAATCTTTTCAAAATGGTTTTCTTGTATCCTTAGATAAAAAACACAATACAGTCATTCGTTTTAACGTTTCTGTACTTTGTATAGCCATGAATAAAAGCTTATCATAAATGAAGATAATAAAAAAGGCGGTTTCATGTAACAGAATTCTTTATTCTCGTGATTTATCTAAAAGTGGCCATTTTTTCCAATGAAAGATAAGTACTTACTCATATCATTTACTGTGCTAGATTCGCATAAGTTTTCAAATGGTTATTGATGGAACACAAGAAAAAAAGAGGTGTGCCCGACATATCTTTTCCTATTATTCCTATCCAGAACATTAATTTATCTTTGATAAACCCTCAAACTTTAAAATGTAGATCTTTAGAGATCATCAGCTACAAATTGGCTAAATAAGCTGTAGTTTATTGCCCTAGTAAATTCTTAGGCAATCAAACAAAGACAAGAAAACTGTCCAATTAAAGCAATTAAGAATAAGTCTCTTCTTCTTTCTTTCTTTCTTCACCCCTCGGCATGCATCGGACATGATCTCTTAGTCGTTTCACGCAGTAAACTACATTTATAGGTTGCCTTCTGAAGATAAATTTATTGTGCAAAATTCTACGAATGTCAAGGAAAAGGAAATATTATGATTTTGACTTAGATTTGGATCAGCTTCTTCAAAATTTTTTGCTCGCACTTTTCCTTTCATCTTTGTCGCGCTGGGCTGCAACATCAGTATAATAGTAAATGGTCGCTTCGTAACCTACATATCTAAGGCTTACCATTCTTTTAAGAAATTAATAGTTAATAACAAGATAATTAATTCAAGGCTTTTATGCCTTTAATTAATATGCATGCAATAGATGCAGAATTATCAACAATTTAAAAATGTGAGTTTCACTAAGCCAAACGTAGCGGTTATTTGTTTACATTTGAAACTCTTAGTAGAATAGTGAATGAAATCAATTGGTGCACCAACTTAAGTGTCTTTTTGCCCAGTGGTACCGAGAGTTTACCAAACTTTGAGTTTTGTACACCGAAAAATAATTTTGTCTTCCTGGCCGCTGGCCTAATTGCTTATTTTTGCGTGAAACTCCAATTTTTATTTTAAAAAAATCTTTTTAACTGTTTTTAACTGTATTATGTATTTTAGGATTTTCTGTATTTTACAATTTTTAGTGAAAATATTTTAAGTTTTTATGCATTTCTGCCTTGCCGCGAAGTGAGAACTGAATTGATTAAATAAGAAACATATTTCTGATGAAATTCGAGAAAATAAGTTCAAATGAAGTGCAACAAAAAATGCATATAATTTAACAGTCCGTGCATGGAAGTCATGGTGTGTCCAGATCAAATTTTTTTAATAAATAAAGATTTATTTTTAAGTTATTCAATAACTTTATTAATTAAGGTGAAGAAAAGAATACAAATGAAATTAAACATTCTCTTTCGCTATATTTACGGTTATGTAAAATTTGTTCGTGGTTAGAAGTTTCGCGATACAATGGTTTATACCAGACGGAACCAGAGACACAAGGTCAAACAAAGAATGAAACATTTAATCTATGGAAATGTATCTGGAAAGTTAAATATAAAAATTTATTTATGTGTAATGTTCCATATTTTTCAGAGTCTTGAGAATCGATTTGTCTCTGGCAACGTTCCTAAACATACTCTCTGAACTTCGAAATTCTGAACTTAAGCATATATTTTTGTTAGCTCTCCAGTTATATGTTATTTCTGTTCTCCTCCTTGACATCTGAAAGTTACAAAGTAGCTTTTGACCCAAATAATCCTTATATGCACTTACACGTTTACTGATTTCTTCTGGTGGTAAAACTGCACGTATGAATTATGAAGAAGTTTAAAGAAGAAAAATATAGTTCCTTTACATAAGGAAATGTTTGATTTCATTGATTCATTTTTCTTAAAGAACGAGAATCTAATAAAATTTGCATTCGTTACTAGAAAAGATAAATTCTACAAGGAATGTCATTAAAACATCTCATTAAAAATATAAGACATGATGTTCATACCAAACACCCTTTTGAAAAGGCATTGTTAACGAACTTTGTAAGTTTAAACTTTATAAGCAATTAACTATAACTTGTTTAATCTTATTGTTCCAAGGACGACTTCTAGTCTTCGTTTGCCGTATGTTTAGAAGATATAACTAAAATTTAACAAAACTTTTTCACCGCTACATGTTAGCTTTAGAAACATAAATTCTCAAATATATGTAATACAAAAAATAGATTTAATATTTTAATAGTTCGACTTTCAGTTTAAGCAGAATCTTTCAGTTTAAATCTAAGCAAAAATAAGCGGATCACCGAAGAGATGAATGGCTCTGGAAAATAATGTTGTAAATGTATATACGTATTTAATTCACTTTGATTTCATTGTTATTTTTATGCATTGTTGTAATGTTGTGAATTGTTTTATTAAGTTATTTTTGTATTTGTTGCTTTTTCTATAACAATTAGGGCAGCTTATATTTGTGAAACTAATTTAGTGACTACGTGTTTTGTTTATAACTATTCATTTCTTATATAAAACTAGCCGCTATGCGGCCAGCCTTCGTCTGGCTTTTAAATGTACTGGAAAAATGCCTAAAGGGAACACCAAACAGTAAATTTAAAAACTGCACAGAATTTTACTCTGCATAACAACTTTATATAAAAAAACCACCCTTCAAAAGCCTATGACATATAAAAAAAATTACAATAAAATAAGCAATACCCCTTAATAGAAATATTAATTATCTTAATGAATAAATTAAACAACTTCCCGTTGCCTTCCGTCGACAAACGTCCAATTTCCAAGAAAAACATTAAATTAAAAAACTACACAGAATTATAGCCCTCATTTTTCCGAGTTACAACAGTGCTGATATCAGCAACAGTCATATATCAGCAACAACGGCTGCGTGCCATTGTTGCTGATATAATGAGAGAGAATTATCAATTTGATGCGATTTCATCAAAAACATAAAATAAAAAAAACTCATTCGAATTTTGAAAAATCGCTTCGAGGTGCATTTTGGATCTTGTCTAAATTGCACCTATGGACCACGTTTTGTAGCCCTGGGTCTATTAGCTTACGCGCAGCACGAACAAAAGACCCATACACGCGCAGAGACAGACTCTTCCTTTTATATATATAGATTGTAGATATTATGATTCTAAATACAAGAACGTTTAAATTGTGAAAATAACTCGAATAGAGAACGAGATGTTAAGAAAAGTGTTCCTGACAGGTCTTGACGACTCTCTGGAAGTTTCTGCAAAACGGATTTTCGAAAATTTAGAAGCGAATTTTCCCGAAACTTCCAGAACCTGTGTAGCTTAATGTAAACATGACTTTGACAGACAGCTGAGCAGCCAGCCAACTTAGTGAGCTGAATTTCTGTTTTTCTGAGAAGAATTAATCTTAAAGCGATATTAGATTTTTCCATTGCACCGTTTTGCTGTAATTTGCGTTAATTTTGACTAGAGCATGTGCTTGTATGGCAGTAGAGTGCCATCAGTCAATTAGAGGGACTAGATTAATCTCCTAGCAGTTTAGATAACAACATTTTTTGAGTAAAGTTTTACCTAACATTCAAAAGCATGAAAAGAACATTATTTTATGTCTTTTGAAGCTGCGCACCTTTCGAGTATATCGAGTTTTCGCATGAATTGTTGAAGCACGGATTGTGTTTGAGTGTTTATGAATTTTAGCTAGATTTTACGATTTTGAAGCTAGATTTCACCTGTTACCAGAGCCGCCTTAGACATGCTGTTAATTATAGATAGTAGGTAGTGAGAAATTTCGATTTTCTTTTGACAAGTGAAATTAAATTTTGAACTTGGGTTGTATTTTATTTCGTGTCCATAAAAGTGTTTTTGTAATACATGGAATAATTCGAAATAAAATGTATTGTTGCAGTAATTTTCACTGTAAACTGTGAAGAAAGAAGCGATAAGAAGAACAAGTCACCACACGAATGTTCCTGAATGCCTGTCTACTATATCTTAAGAAATATTATGTTTCCAATAAAAATAAGAAGTAATCATAAAATGTAGATCTACACCATGCATTCTCATCTGTGCAAAAATGAAACATTATACACAAAATGAGAGGTAGTCTGTTTCGCTGACCTTGTGTTCTTTAGAAACGAATAATTTTTTAATTATTTATTTATTTTTAAGGCATTTATCAAAACAAATTTACTTATTTTTATGGTACTATTACTTCGCTTTCTCGTCTTCAATTTATTTTCACAATTTTATCACAGCATATTATGCATATATTACACAAATATCATTAATCATCATATTCAAAATACAATAAACACTGTCATGGAAACGATCTCTATAAGATGACTACTTTTGAAAATAGCCAGCATTTTTAAGAACATAAGTAAATACTAGTGCTATCTAAGCTTCTTTGAGTAAAATCGTGGCACACCTGTGTTTAGATATCCTGTTAAACTGAACAACGAAATATAATTAACACGTTGAGCGCGAGGCCGAGCCCTGGGGACCGGCAGTGAACTTTCCGTGTGGCCAGCATCGGTTCCTAAGCACCAAATTTTGGAATTTGCTTATTATTTTTTTATTTTAATAATAATGCTAGATTATTTTTACATATAAATAATTGCTATGGTTTTTTCCGTTAGCAATTTTGTAGAAAAGTTCTCTGGTAAATAATTCTATTCCAAAATTTTATCTAGAAATTTGAATTACGCTATGTTTTTCTGGATTTCTGGAATAAGAGAAACAATTCCTTTCCTAAAGTTATATGAAACCTCTCTTTGTTTCCCATTTCTGCCAACAAACAATTTCTATCCAGAAAGAACCTTTTTTTTTTTTTTTTTTTTTTTCAAAAAATATCCTAATTGATGAAGAAAATTTTTATATGTTCTTTATAACACAGGAAAAAATTATACAAATGAATAGTGATCTTTGTCTGAAATAAGGATATTAAATGTACTTCCAGAAAGTCATTGGTTTGTAAATGTAATCACAGTTTTAAAAAGGTAAGGATATTGATTGCATTTCCAGAAATGTATTGGTCCATGAACGTACTTTCAATTAAAAGTTCTTTTTGTTTATATATAATGCTTATAGAGTTACATAAATCCAAAGCTACCAACGTTTCGCGGATTTTCGCTTTTGCAAAGTTCTCTTATTGAAAGTAAAATATGTATGATTAAGACTTTAGGATAACGAAGCCTATTTCCAGTTTTAGCTAATTCCCAATATTATGCAACTGTGATTATAGACACTTCCTCGTACATTATGTCCGTGAAAATACCAGGTAACTCCTTCAAAGAATAAAACCGCTCATGAATGAAATTACAGATGAATGCAGCAGTTGTACAAATTTATAATGCAACAAATGACAATAATTTTTGGCATGTTCAAGCAATTATCATACAGACAAATAAAAGCATACTCAGATTCTTCATAAAGTATACATAATTCTAGTTATACGAGAAGCACGAATTTTAATTGTGAAGAATTATTAAGCATGCTGCTTAAAATAGGAAATACAACTATTCAACCGAAAACAAGATACATCCATGATATGTGGGCTTAACAAGAGCTCATTACGTGTGCCATTCTTTTTAATGTTTAGTTATAAAAGAACATGCTCATCTGTTTCAACAGACAAATAAAAATAGCAAGATTTTAATGTTATGATTTATATTAAACTTATCGAGTGGCCCAAGGTAAACCAACCCCGAGGCAAGTAAAGTGTCTCATGTCCGATTCTTTTTATCTTGAGCCACCTTAATACAATGGGTTCATTTTGAAACAAATACAAAACAAAATCATTATCTGAATCTTATCGTTCTATTATGTGGTTTTACTGTTCAGTTCTGTGTATTGTTAGAATTGTTGGTACTTACGGAAAATCCCAGCGAACACAAGAGACGGCGCGAATCGCGCTAAAACCAAAAACTCATTTACTAAATACAAGAAAAAACATTATAGTCTTTATTTTTCTTTCAAATTTATTATATTATCATTTATTTATATTTAATTTTACATTAAAAATTTCCATTATTTTTTATTAAGGAGATATACTGTAAAAGCAACTATTTTCGTGAGAAAATATAAGTCTCACGAAATACTTTTTTTTCGCCTCTAAACTTATCCATTTTTTGCGAAAAAAAATCGCGTAGTTTGGCGTCTTTTCTTTAATAGGCAAAAATGGTCGACGGGATTTTCCGTAAGTACCGAATTATTTTAGGGGAATATTAGAGATTTTCTCTCAATAAAACAACGATAAGAATGGAATAATAAAATCAAATATTTGAAATATAATTTTCAAACAATGATTTTGTTTAGTACCTCTTTTAGAATGAATGCACTGTATAACCTTACACAACTGTACAATAAACACAAAACACAATACATACAATTAGATTAAATGAAATTCTGCTAGAAACGTTTAAATGTATGTTATAGTTCAAGGACTTCTTTGCGTAATTTTTACCTTTCACAAAAATTTCAGATGTTAAGGTAGGGATACCGAAAATAAGCATTACATATGTAAAGATTGTTCCTAAGGTTGTTAATAGTAAACATCTGTTAACTGGAACTATTTTCCATATAGTTAGCAAAATTTCCTTTTCCATACTTGTGCAGAATTTATGCTGTGCAGCAGAAAAGCTGTAACTATTCTGCAGAAAATTTTGCGCCGCAGAACAGACTTCAAGTAACGTTTCATATGCCGAACACCCAGACACAGTTATAATGCAGAAAGCTATGAAGCTGGTTGCAAAATGCACCAAATACAGAACTTGTTCTTTAGTTTGATCTCTACCATTTGAGAGCAGAACGCCTGATATTACCATGAACAACATGGCACCGTTGTACAGCACTACCAGAAAAGTGTTTAAAGATAGCTCATTATCTATCTTCTCAGCCAAGTCCATCAATGATTTATAATATCTCTTGCACGTCTCATTCAAGAAATGTCTTTCTCTTATTGAAATTGCTACGCTCCGAATTTCTATTCTCAGTATATAGCAAACTATGCCATATAATACTGCAAACGTGTCTATTGGCAAGTATGAAAAAAGGTGCATTGTCGCCGTATAAAACAGTTTCACCTTTACAATTTCTGCGCCTTCGATTGGTAAGTTCAGAAATCTTCCAATTGTAACATCGAAATTTTTGAAACCACTGTATGAGCAATAAATAGCTGTTATTCTCATTAAGATAATTATAATAGCCCAAATACATATGTCATACTTAACTTTGTAGGTTATAATACAAAAATGTTTTTGAAAAATTTATAAAAAAATATTTAAAAATAAAGCATAAAAAATGTGTGAATCATATTAAGCCTAAATTTCGAATTCTGAAGAAGAAAATAAGTAAGTTTAATAAAAAAGAGGTATTAATAAATATATATCAAATTCAATTAATAATAAGGAGCTAAAATTTTGAGAGCTAATTTTTTAAAAACTACTGGTGCGATTTTCACAAAACTTGGCAGTTTGGCATAATTTGAGTGGTAGAATAGAAATATGGAAAACCATTGGCATGCCATTTCAAAAAAAGTCCTATTTTGTTTCAAAATGCCTATGTTAGAATGATGATATATATAAATCTAATATATATCCTAACACGCGCTTTCGAGACATAAAAAACGCAAGTTGAATTTCGTCAATCGGCCCAGTAGAACGGGAAATATAGAACTGTCCCATTATTTTTGCGCAGTGTACACTTCGTGTGATGAATGCATATTTTTCTTGAAATTCTAATTAAAAAAAAAAAGGCAATATATGTTTTGTCAAGTTTACTGAACATACCAAAAGTATAGGAAGGCAAATTATCTGTTTACGTGACCTCCTGCGACGATTTTCATTCACGTCAAACGTCAAGCCTGTCAATAAACACAAATACTCGCAGAATAAAATAGAAAATCTTAAGGGGACTCATACACCTTAAACCCCTCATGATTTTCGAATATGTGACTGTTACAAGAATTGGGATATTTTATTTATTTTAAAAGCAATTACTTCCAACTTTTTACAGCTGACTACATAATATAGCTGCTTTAGAAACTAGTAACCAGAAAATTTGTGTTGCCACAAATATTTTTGTAATTTAATCTTCTTTGTGACAAAATATTTCGCCATGTTTCCACCTTGCGCGCATGATATTTTAAAAATGGCTAATGGTACATACTTGAAATTTGATGGAATTCTTTATATGGGCACTATTTTCGAACCGAACCAACAATCTGATAAATATTTTAATATTGAAAAATTTTATGGACGAAAACATTAAAAATTTTGTTAATAAAATACATTTTATAAATTGAACTCAAAATAAAATAAAAATTGAACATGAAATTTTTAGAATTTTAGGTTCACAGTAGTTTCCAAATGTTATAAAAGCTATATATTAAATATGGAATTAAATTATGAAACAGAATGTTTTAAACTGTGCGCGCAAGTTGGAAACATGGCGAAAAATGTTGTCACAAAGCGGATTAAATTATAAAAATATTTGTGGCAACACAAATTTTCTGATTACTACTTCAGAAAGCAGCTATATTATGTAAACAGCTGTAAAAAGTTGGTAGTAATTGCTTTTAAAATAAATAAGTTATCCCAATTCTTGCAACTATTCGAACATCTTATAGGTTTTAAGGTGTATGAGTCCCCTTAAATAAGAAATCTCATATATAACTCATGCAAACAAAGCAAAAATAAAAAATAACTGCTGCAATCTTGTAAATCACTTATTAGCGGTGTTAAAAAGCTTAAAATGAATTAATGACTGTAATACAATAGTAACTGTAATACAATTAAATGACTGTAATGCAATGGGTGTTTTAAAATTAATGGACCAAATTTTAAATGGTCATAAAATGGATGAAAACAAATCTTTTATATAGTACATTAGTCGTACTTTTAAACAGTTAGAACCCGTGAGATGCATTCCAACTCCCCACATACGCCGTCTCTGCAAAGTAAAAACAGATTATGATGTCCTTCTTCTCTTTATTCGCATACTGTAAAGAACTTCTCCTTCCTTAGCGTATATCTTTGTGGTATAAATGAAAGCACGTCCGATTAGCAATCAAGAGGTCTAGAGTTCCAATCCTCTTAAAGGCACTGCTGATGTTTCATATTTTTTGTTCCGAAATATAATAAACTTAATGATTTTGCACGTGGCGCTTGAATTAAAACGTAGTGGGTGATAGTTCGGTATAGCAAAGTCCAGATAGTGACTAGATAGTCCAGATAGTGGATCTGGCGACTGTCACACAGCATTTGTCTTAAAAAACATTTACGTGCTCCCAGACTTACTTCAAAAAAACTCTTCAAGTGCCAATGATCTCACAGAAATATAAATCATCTCTTCCATTTTATATAACCATTTCCTTAAACAACTGAGCGTTTAATGTTACAGAGGACATCCTAGAACACATTTTCTAACAGGACATGGACCGTACAAAGCATACCTGCATGGGCCTTCGTCTTCCGACCACAGACACCTACGACTATAGGAAAGTGGGTAGCACAGACCATTGTAACTTTGAATGTTGCTTGACGGCGACGTTCCATCTAAAAAGCCAGCACCCGTGTTTCGCGCAGCGTGAAGGAGAAGTACTGAAAATAAGAATGTTGCTTTATTGAAACTACATGTTATCAAGTACATACTGCGCAGCAGAAACGCAGTAATCTGGAACAGGTTTCATCGCAGTCATTCCCTAAGTAGCTAAATTTCAGTTTTTGTCATGTAGTAATTCTGGTCTCACAGATTTTTGGATTATTAATTCATGGCAAAGCACACAAAGGCTATCTGCCTAAAGGGAGGGCTTTCTAAGGGAAACTGGCTCGTATACACGTTACACACGAGGAAAACCACGAAAACGCCCATGCAGCCAGCCCGTTCGCGGGATTCGAACCTCGGACCGAACTACCAGTGTTCAGCGTCTTTACCGCTCGGCCGCTGGTGGGCTCTGGTCTCATAGATTTTATAACTGTCAACTCTTTGACAGGAAATTGGTCGACAAAATATTGTTTATATTGTCTATATTGTTTTAAAAAATATTGAAGAAGAAAATTTTTGTGTGTTCTTTTATAATATAGAAAAACATCATACAAATGAATTATGACCTTCGTCTGAAATTAAGGATATTAAATGTATTTCCGGAAAGTCATTGGTTTGTAAATGGAATCACAATTAAAAAAAATAAGGATAATGATTGCATTTTCAAAAATGTATTGGTCCATGAACGTGCTTTCAAAAAAGTTTTAAAAAGTTTTAAAAGTTTTAAAAAGTAAAAAAGTTTTAAAAGTTGTTTTTGTTTAGCTATAATGCTTATAGTTACATAAACTCATGTATAATGCTTATAGAGTTACATAAATCCAAGGCTACCAATGTTTCGCGGATTTTCGCTTTTTGCGAAGTTCCCTTATTCAAAGTAAATATCTATGATTAAGATTTTCGGATACGATGCCTATTTTCAGCTTTAGCTAATTCCCAAAATTTCGCAACACTTCCTCGTACATTATATCCGTCAAAATACTAGGCAACTCCTTCAAAGAATGAAACCGCTGATGAATGAAAATCACTTTTGAATGAAATTATCGATGAACGCAGTAGTTGTATAGATTAATAATAGAACAAATGACAATAATTTTCGGCATGTTCAAGCAATTATCATACAGACAAATAAAAGCATATTCAAATTCTTCATAAATTATACAAAATTCTAGTTATACGAGAAGCATTAATTTAATTATGAAGAATTTTTAAGTTTTGTTTCTTAAATACGAAATACAACTAATCAACGGAAAACAAGATACAACATCCGTGATATTTGGGCTCAGAAAGAGCTCATACGTGTATAATTCATATAACGTTCAGTTATAAAATGTATGCTCATCAATACAAATAGCAATACACCCTTATCGGGTGGTCCAAGATAAACCGAACCCGAAGCAAGTGAAATCCTTCATGTCCGGTTCGGTTTATCTTGGACTATGGACTACCCTAATACAGTGCCTTCATTTTAAAACAGATACAAAACAAAATCATTATCTGAATCTCGTAGTTCTATTATGTGGCTTTACTGTTTAGTTCTGTGTATTGCCAGAATTGTTTTATGGGAATATTAGAGACTTTCTCGCCCTAAAACAGCAATAACAATGGATAGAATTGAATAATAAAATCAAACATTAGAAAAATAAGACTCAAACAATGATTTTGCTTCCTACCTCTTTTAGAATAAATGCAGTATATAATCGTACATAATTTCACAATAAACACAATAATATATACAATTAGTTGAAATCAAAATGTGCTATGAACCTTTAAATGTATGTTATAATTCAAGGACTTCTTTCCGTAATTTTTAACTTTCACAAAAATTTAAGATTTTAAGGTAGATATACTCGAAATAAGCATTACATACGTAAATATTGTTCCTATGGTTGTTAATATAAAACTTCTGTCAATTGGAACTATTTTCCATACAGTTAGAAAAATTTCTTTGTCCATACTTGTGCAGAATTTATGCTGTGCATTAGAAAATTTGAAACTATTCTGAAGAAAATTTTGCGCAGCAGAACAGACTTCAAGTGATGTTTCATATACCGAACACCCAGACACAGTTATAATGAAGAAAGCTATGAAGCTGGTTGAAAAGTTCACCAAATACATAGCTTGTTCTTCCGGTTGATCTTTACCATTTGACAGCAAAACACTTGATATTACTAAAAACATCATGGCAGCGTTGTACATGACTACCAGAAAAGTGTTTAAAGATAGCTCATTATCTATCTTCTCAGCCAAATCCATCAAATATTTATAATATCTTTTGCACATCTTATTCAAAAAATGTCCATCTTGCATTGAAATTGCCACGTTTCGAATCTCTACTCTCAATTTATAGCAAACTATGCCATATAATACTGCAAACGTGTCTATTGGCAAATATGTAAAAAAATGCATTGTCACCATATTAAACAGTTTTACCTTTGTAATTTCTGTACCTTCGATTGGTAATTTCAAAAATCTTCCAAATATAACATTGAAATATCTGAAACCACGATATGAGCAATAAATTGCTATTATTCTCATTAAGATGATTAAAGTAGCCCAGATACATATGCCATATTTAACTTTACAGTTCAATTTTGAATTTAATTTCAATACTGTTTTCATAAGTTTCTGAAAGCGATTTATTCTCAAGTGTAAAACTAGTTTATGGATGAGTGTCACACTAATCCAAAACGCAATAAAGTACTCCCCAAAATTCTCTTCCGAAGTTTGGTATAAATACCATTGCAAAAATGATATGAAGTACACTAATTAATAGTGAGTTTAGTAGTAGTAGACATTTGAAAATATAAATCATTTTTCGAGTACTAAAGTGTGCATTTGTTATTCCACTAACACCAAATAGTAGGAATACGACGCTGTATGCCAGTTTGAGTTTCATGATGTAGTAACTCGTTCTGTTTGATAGTCAACAGCTGTAAAGAGTTTATCCGTACATATTCTTAGAAATGTTACTTAAAATGCTTTTAAAGCTTCATCTGCTATATTTAACTGAGAGCATTCACAAATTTGTTTTGGCAAGAAAATTTTAATTTCTGAACATCGTAAAGCTTTGAATAGATAAGGTAGATAATATTGATAGATTTGAATAGGTAAGATGATAAAATATTTTCGCAAATTATTTTCAGATTCACATTAATAAAAGAGAAGCAATTACAGACAACTCATAACTAATCACAGAAAGGGAAAGATTAGTCAGCGTTATATTTCAATATGTTATGAACCATAACATCCTACCACTAGTACTATGAATAATGTTTCTGATAATGTCCTCACCTTATAAAAGCAAAATTCTAATAACCATGCTTGATTTGAAATGGTATCTGTCGCTTGCACAACGTAGCTCAGAAACCTAGTAATTGCTTTGTTTTCCAAATTTCCAATAAGAGGAAAGTACCTCTTTTAGATTCATTAATTGTTACAATATTTTGCTTTTTATCTCAATTAGATTCTAGTTTTTATTCCTTTTCCATGCATAAATAGATATTTTCACAATAGTTGCTGATGATGGAGGTCTTCTGCAACTATTGTAGAAACTTGTTTACGCATAAACTATTTGAAGTCGTACCTGTCACCTGAAGCATGGCAGCAAGATGCTTTGTTTAAAATGGTCATTTGATAAGTTTCAAACAAAGCTTGTCAAATGTTTTGTTTGAAGATAAAAAGGTATGAATCGATTTATTGGTTTCAAAGCATATATTTTATAGGTTATCTAGTACCTAATTTCATGCCGTTTTATTAATATCGTTTTTGTTTCATCTACAAGGTTTTCTATTCGCTTGATTCTTTGATATTCCATTAGAATTAATTATTCAAACTACAACTTATACCCAAACAAAATATTTCAGAAACTCGGCATTAATCCATGTGGTTAAATTTCTAACTTTTCTTTGAATATGCTTTAAGAACATAAGCTAAGTATGAAGAAAAGCAGACTTCAATTTGAGTTCCTTATAAATCTATTTTTCTCTTTATTTTAAACCAATATTTAGTTACATGCTCTTTAAAAATAATAGCAAATAAAAATTCTAATAACCATGCTTAATTTGAAATGGTATCTGTCGCTTGAACAACGTCGCCAAGATACCTAGTAATTACTTTGTTTTACAAAATTTTAATAAGAGGAAAGTACCTCTTTTAGATTCATTATTTGTTACAATATTTTGCTTTTTATCTCACTAGATTCATCTTTTTTTATGAAAACGAAACACCTTTTCATGATTTCTCAAAAGTAATAATTAATAACGCATCTCAAAAGTCGTAAAGTATCTCAAATAGTATTTCAAAAGTCGTATAGTATCTCAAAAGTAATTCTACCAAATGCAAAAGCATTCGAAAGAAATTGTGAGCATTTTCACTTCATGTCAAGGGAGATTAATATAGAATTTTATGTAAAAAGAGAATATTAAATTTATGCTTTATGCAAATTGGGGAAAATATATAGAAATAGTAATATAGAAGATTTCGCACAACGATAGGCCTAACAGAAAGCCTGCCCGTCATTTTATAACATAACAGAAACAGAAAGCCTGCCATAACATAACGGGCATGGCGCCACAAAATGACGTCATGTTAAAGACGGCTTTGTCGAAAAATACGTGCTGTAATAAATTTCAGTCTCTAATAACAAGCGCATTTTAACTCATAGATAAACCTAAGAGGTGATGCTGTGAAAATAGCTCTGAGAAATACGTATTACGTAAGAAGTTAAAATAATGTAATCCATACTATTGGTAGGGAATACGTGAAAGCAGACAAAAAAATTCGAACTTTAATGCACATTTTCCAGATCTGCAAAAATACGGAAGCAGTTGTGGGCATTGAATTATTATACATATTTTATCTTATACAGAATTCTAGGTACATTAATAAAACATTACGCATATGAAATTGCATTTTAAGACTACAAAATTATTTGCATAACAACCAATAGTTAAAGATATATTAAATATGGAAAACGTGCAAATTTTTCATAGATGGTAACAGGGATGCACTTCTTCAGCTTACAGCTCTTTGTTAATCGCTTTTTAACTATGCAAACAAACTATAGGTAGACGGCTGCAAGAATATAAAAGCTCTAAAACTGTCTTGCCAACCAATATTGTGTTGCCAATTCCCAATCCTATTGCCAATTCACGCAGAGATGATTGTCTGTTATGCTTCTATAAACTCGAACACAGCTCTGAGTTATTCAATTATACAACAGGAATGGTACCTGATCATGTTCTTTGGTAAGTCGAGATACGATATTAAAAGTGACTTGCGGTGTAGTTTATCTGAAGAGATAGTGAGATCCATCTAGCCACGTTTTATGGCTACCACTCTTTTAGCCATACCCTCTACCACGCGCCACTGTCATTCATCTAGACACCCACTTCGTATACTGGTTAGTAATGCTGACTGCCGCACAGATAGATCCGGATTCATATCCCAGAGAAGGCATGGATGTCTGTAAGCTTAAGGGGTCTATGCGGCAAGTTGGTACTTAAATTACAGGGCGAGCCAAATGTCTCCTTGAGAGGTCGGTGGTAGGGAAAAGAAGGGTGGGAGTGCCTTGGATCGCTTCCCATCTTCGGAGCGTTCTTTGGGGAGGAAGCTTAATAGTTAACTAGTTTCAACAATACCCCCAATCACTTGTGATACATTACTTAACTGATGGTCTAGCTTCAAACAGCACCCGTCTAATGCAACAGGAAATGACCACATTGCTGTAGCAGGTGACAGTATCCTTTTAGACAATCGTTCAGTGCTAGCGGAGAGAACACTCGTTGGAGAGAAGGTGACAGCACAGATCTATAGGTAGGAGATAATATTAACATATTCAAAGCGTTTTTTATGTGGCGTGAGGTCCTATTTCTTTTTCATGAATGACAATGGTATGGCAGAAAGAAATTTGATAGTGCTATACTTACTTATAAACCGATCGCTTGTATGCACAACTTAGTTCGGTCTTTAAAGCTAAAGCATCTAGAACATGCTACAACAAATGTTATAAAAACGCCAATAGAGCATTCTAGACACTATTTATAGGTTGGCATTTGCGACAACATCGTTCCATTACTGCAAGGGAGAGAATACTTCATATACACTCTCTTTCTTCGCACGTAGCCAGTATAAACAATCTAAGCACCGAAATTTTTGGAGCCCCTAATCGCAGTTAATTATTTTACTCCGCTAATGAATTGCTGACCACTGCTACTTCAAACACTTGTATATTTTGCAGTCAGCAGCACATGAGCCATTTGTATAAGAATTTGAACTCTCTCTCGCAAAAAAAAAAAAAAAAAAAAAGCTTTTTCGAGAGAAAAGATGTTTATTATGTTGTATTATGAATTGCTGTATAAAGACCTGCAAAGGGGCAAACTGCTCCTTTTGCAATGGTAAACACGCCCGCGCAATATGCTTTAAATTAGAAAAATCTAATGAAAAAGTGGTACTTCATCGAATTATACATGAGCAAATACTACTATTTCAAACATATACACTATTTCAAATTATATATGAGCAAAAACTTCAAATTACTAGTTTTTTTCTTTACCGTTGTTATTGTTAAAATTAAAAATTAAAACGTTTGTTCTAAAGATTTGAAGTCGTGTTTAAATTGCTTATTCGGACATACTTTTTACATAATGGTTCATCGTTTTGGGAAATTGTATGAACCACCTGGTGTAAAATTGATATCTATTTTCGTAAATCTTTGAAACACTCGAAGGTGGGGTAAATAATAATATTAAATTAGAGAATTTGTTGATAATAGTTTGTTTGAGATTCGAAGAATTTATTAAAATTGCATTATGTAGTATGTTTACGGTTTCGTTCGGCAGTATAGAATTGTTTTGTTGTAGCACTGTTATTATTAATGGGTAAAGAGTTAGATACACTTAAAAGCATCTGTTGTTCAGTGGTAGATTGCTCGCCTGCCACCCGGGCTGCCTGGGTTCGTTTTCCTAGCGATGTACCAATATATAAAAAATGTATTCGAATAAGCAATTTAAACACAACTTCAAATGTTTAGAACAACCATTTTCATTTTCATTTTAACAATAACAACGGTAAAGGAAAAATTGGTAACCATGGTAACACTTTGCGACTGCGCAGATAGTCTCACAGACGATGTGCTAATGCATCGCAGAACAAATACAAAAATTTTAAACAAAGTGAGACCATTATCGAGTTAGGATTTTCTAACGCTGATTTTTTTATTATAGATTGTGACTAAATCAAGAAGAATGCCTTAACATCTACAAGTAGCATATGGAAATGAAGCTCCATCTCGTGTCTTTGGATTCAGATGGCTTACATAATTTCGGAAGTCTAAATTCTTTTCTGTGGGAAGAACATACAGGAAGACCTATGTAAACTTTATTTCTAGGAAATACGTCGGTCATAACAAAAATATTAATCTATGTAGCTACCATATAACGCAGAAGGAACTTAACATTAGATCCGCAGCTCTACAGAAATTAGTTTGTTGTTGGGCTCCCCATAATTTAACAGAACATCAAAACGATCAATTCAGTAAATAAACAGAAGCAATACAGAAACCCTAAAATATATCAGAATCAGTAAAGAAACTCTAAAAATACTCAATGAAAGTAAATACTGCATTATTTTTAAAATCATAATTGGTGATGCAACGTACGCACTTTTTTTTTTTTTTTTTTTTTTTTTAACTTTCCAACACATTAAGAAAGCAGAATCTTCAAAATAGACTCTAAATCAACAACGATGATAAAAGAGCGAGCTATGGAAGAAGTTATTTTTGCGGTTTTCTTTAGAAGTACAGAACTGGCTAAAGTTGCAAAGTTAAAGGAATAGAATACAGTTAGAAATAATTGGTACATCACTAAGTATCTTCCAGAAATTCTTCAAGTAGTGAATATTGAGAGAATTCGATGCATCTTCACCTTCAACAAACCAACAATTGAATTTATTGAACAAAAATACATCAAAGTTACAGAATATACACACTGTGCTGTTCTTACTATGTGGGATTTTAAGCTGTTTTTAATTTAAAATAAATTTATATGGCTGTCGTTTTCATTCCGATGATGAGATGTTGAAACTATAAAAGCATCCTTTTGATCGATTCCAAGAATGTATTGAAGCATTTAACCTATAACGCATTTCTCCGGCCTTCTTGGTATGACTTCGTGGTGTGGTGGTCTGCACTCTCAGCGCGTAATTGAGAGGTCCGTGGTTCAATTCCCGGTGAAGGCGTTGCATATTTTTCATCTTACCTGCTTCCAAAATATGCCTAATGTCTCTACAGTGGCGCCCGAACTAAAAGGGCGTTGGATGATGATTCTCCTCACCCAGGATTTGGCGATTGGGTCCCCTAAAAAACCCAGTCGCCCTTTAAAAGAGGAAGTACGTAAGGTATTTCTCCCGCCTTCTTGGAATGCCTTCGTGGTGTGATGGACTGCACGCTCAGCGCGTAATTGAAAGGTCCGTGGTTCGATTCCTGGCGAAGGCGTTGCATTTTTTTCATCTTATCTGCTTCCAAAAAATACCTACAAACCTTTAGAAAAATAGCTTATAAAAGTTCATTGACGTTGTAAGGAACTATTCTTTGAACATTTCTAAGTTATGCAAATTTAAGAAGCAATGTTTTAGAGTATTAGCCGATGATGTAAGATAACATTTAAATTATTTAAATTTCTGTCGCATAATTTTTATTTAAACATCGGTGGTTGTTAGAAGCCCAACGATAGATTTGAGAGAATCGCCAAAAGTCGGGATATGTGTTAGAGACTCCTAACACATAGTTTGAAAATTCCTTTTGCCGTCTATCTGATTTTGTAAAGAACGAAGTTCTGTGATGATTAGCTTGATCTTCAAGCATATGTGTGCAGGGGAAAAATTATGAAAAGGAGCATCCACATTAATTTTAAAAAATCTGCAAATCGAATTTTGAGAAAATCGCTTTGAATTATTCTGTTTCCATTCAAAATGATTCAAAATCACCTGATAAAAATTATAAAAATAACCAAGGGAATCGAAATAAGCAGATATTTGTAATGTATAGAGCGAGTAGAAATGACACGTTGAGGTGCTACAGGAGCTGTTGAGAGCTGGATAAAAGCGCTCGGCTGGCTTGAATTATTATTCCCATTCGAATTTCGAACGGTATACATTGCTCTACGAATGTGAAGCTCATCAACATGCATTTAATCCACGAAAATTGCGAACGGAAACGGTGCATCTGCTCAAAGTAGGCACTCGGGAATCATTTTATCTAATTCTTTTAAGTAGCTGTTCCAGTTTAGCCTAGTCTCAGAAATAAAATGCATGTCAGATGAGTGCCTCATATCTGTAGTAATGCATACTGCTGGAGGAATGATAATTTACACCAAGAGACACACTTTCACCAACCTTTCAGTAGCGCCCTGTATCATCTCAAAGCGTTAATTACAAAGTTATTTTTGGTATGTTTTCAGAGTACAGCAAAATGTCCGCAGCAATGACTTTTTAAAATATTGTTATTTCATCAAAAATAGTATGGAATGTATTATGTCTTCAGATCTGATACCTGTATTTTGTATACTTTACTCTATACAATGTATGCAGAAAAATCTGATACTTTGCCTTTGTATAGTCTAGATTCTGGAGAGTAGCGTAGATAGTTGCCGGATCCACCCGATTAGTCTATGCAAGCCGCTCAGGTGTCCCGACCTCTTCTCACCTGTCACCTAACACCTCACCAAGCCATTTCTGAATACACATTCCATTACCAAATCTTCTTAGTTTAGTCCCCTTCTACCTGTCTACATGTATAGTTTGTTTACCGTAAAATTTTCAAGAATTTCGCTTTCTCCGCATCTAATATCAAGATGAAAAATATTTCGAAGGTAATTTCTATAAGCCGAAGAATGTCAATTTTTTATGCAATTGCCTTTTCAATACGTCTTGAACGGAGAATTAAACTAAAAAAAATACTTGAATCCATTTACTTAAAATTACCCTTGTAAATTAGACTAAATACAAAGAAGTAATTTCAAGATATTTTTCAAAATATTGCCAAAATTAGAGAAACTAAGAATATTCCTTTTGACCAAAACGCATAAAAACGTTGTGGTGGCTGAAAATTTCGATTTCTAAAATACTCTGTGTTAAACACTTTGACTTACACTAAGAAATTTCACGAACTGACTATGAATACGATGGGAGATTCAGGAAAGATTCTTTAATGAACTGTAATTCTCTCTGTCACAAGTGAATTATAATACATTATACGGCCGGGCGAAGGCAAAAAATTTAATTCTTGGCTTTTAATTGATATTCTGACTGCCTGATCGAAGATCGGAAACATTTGAAAAGTAGCCAAATTTTCGATAGTTTCCTAAATGCTGCAAAATTTTAATAGCAGAATCTCTAGATCCTTAAAACAAAACTCACTTTGTAGGGGAAAAAAGTGATGTAATATTAGACAAAATTTTAAAATCAAGTTGATCTCCAATCTTAGGATGTATTCCATGGGATAATAAGTTAGAATTTTTTTCTTATAAGTGTTAGTCGTTTACAAATTCCATTCTAAGAGTAAAGTTGAAGTAACATTACGATTAAAGAGTAAAGTTGAAGTAACATTACGATTAAAGAGTAAAGTTGAAGTAACATTACGACTAAAGAGTAAAGTTGAAGTAACATTACGATTTAATATTTGTTTATTATAGTAACAAAACAAATGTTTTTAAATGTTAACTTTATTTACATAAACTTGTAAAAATAGTTTAAAAGATTTCAAAAGTATTTCGGAATATATTTCAGGAAAAATGATTAAATTTCTAATTCAATAATCGCTTCCTTCATAAAAGTAAATCTAAATTTCCTTCTAAAAACTTTTTATTTTTAATGTTTTCGAAATATTTAAATCTTTTTAAGCCATTCTTATAAATAATCATACATATAAGTAAATGGCCGTAAACAGTAATAATAATAATAATAATAGCATTTTAAATGTACCGTTAATTGGTTTATAAGCTTTGATTTCCAAAATTCTTTTTTAAAAAAATGAAAGGAAATAAACGTGCATTGGAACATCATTTCATTTAATGCAGAAACTTAAAATTTACTACGGATGTAATTGACCATGTTATGAGGTTATTGGCTTCCCCGTCCCGTGAACTAAATCACACTACGGGTCTACTACCCCTTTGGGCACTTCGTGGAGGTTCAACCTCCACTATTACCCTTCCAGGGTAGCAGCACACCACCTGGATATGACACCAGGCAGCACTGATCATCAATTGCTGCTGCCAGTCGCATGGGCGAGCCCGTCGCAGTGGGCCGTTACCCAACAAACCATAGCCGGAGGGACTAGCCCTCCGGCTACGGTTCCACACCGCTCAGGACATGCCAGACCCCCGAGGCCGGCCAATAAGTGACCTTTCCCAGTGCCTTCAGAACCACCAAGTTCATAAATTTTATACCCCATGGCCGAGACTGCTTAGGTACAGATCTTAGCCAGTAGCTTCGCAGACTTCTCTACTTCGACCCCGGGGGGACCATACTATGAGATTATTTTCTCTCTTATTTCTTCCTTATGCCTTCGTACTGTAAGGGTAGCACATTCAGAGCGTATTCGAGGGTTCAGGTTCGAGTCCCGCCGAGGGCATTGATCATTTTTCATGCCTCCTGCATCAAAATAACCTAATGGTTCTACAGTGGCGTCCGAACTAAAAAGGTGGTGGATGATGATTCTTCACCACCAGGGTTTGGTGACCACCAGAGTCGCCTCGTCCCCAGTCGCCTTTTAAAAGGGAGAATATATAAGGTACTTTTTTCCTCCTTTTTGCATGCTTTCGTGGTGTAACGGTAACACACTCGGCGAATATTCGAGAGGTCCAGGTTCGAGTCTCGGTGAGGGCATTACTCATTTTTCATGTCTCCTGCTTTAAAATAACCTAATGACTCTAGTGTAAGAGCTTTTTAATGAAATTCATATAAGATTTAATTAATTAACTGATAATTATTATTTGCCCATCTTCTGCTTTTCGTTAGCTCTCACCAGAATGCAAATTAGATACGTGTATATATGAAGTGAGTTTTTGAAAGTTAGTGAGACAGAGCTTTGACAGCAAACGTGGACCGTTGTGTTATTTCCTGGCCTAGCTTTGTGATTTACTTTAGACCGGCGTTAGCCTTTTTGCTAGCCGAGTTGCTCGCGCAGTTGGTTTAGAATTCAGCCAACGCTTATTAATCGTTTGCATTTGTGAATCTTCAGCATCAGAATGTACTTTGAATACAAAGTATATTCCAGCTACTTTGAATTTGGATTAACATTTAATGTTAATTGAATTCCGGAAGCTGCGGAGATAATTCCTCAAAGCACTAGTTGTGCATCTGTCAATTTCAGATTTCACAATAAAAAGATATATTTAGAACTTATTATGCGTCCAGAGTTGCTTTAAATTACTTGGCGATAATTCGCCTGACAGTCTCAGATGGAAACCAAATTAAGGTAAATAGGTGAATGGTACTCTGCATACATAAATCAATGGGGGGGGGGAGGCATATCTCCTTTTCACTTTTATATTAATCATATTATTTATTTATTTCGAAAAACAGTGAGTGTTTTGTAGTTTTATAAATAGCAGTGATTTCTAGTTTTATCAATATTCGTAAAATTCGTTAAACGTTCTTTTTCCACTTCTCCTTTCCCACCAAATAATTTTTAAAACTTCTATTAATAGATTAATATGTTTATTGAGTCGGAAAAAATATTTATAAAAATCCCTATTAACTTTTATCACTTTCGATGAAAAATTAATGAAACAAAAGAAAAGATGATGAGCGTGATGTATATAATATTATGAATAAACAATATGCATAACATTACTGTCAGTGAATCAGGCCTTAACGTATACTAAACGAAGAGTATGAACTGCGTTTGATAAGCAGTGTGAAAATTTCTGTAAATAAAAATTGTAGTTAACAACAGCAAGAAAATTTAATGCGAAATAGGGGAAAGCAGCTTTCCAAGCTCTCTCAACAAAATACATACACTAACTCAAGAAAAAATGGTACGAGTATAAAATAATTTTTAAAAATGTTCGTAGAACAAGGAAAGTAAATCGATGTTTCTGCGGCTAATTTAACAGCATTACTAATAAAATGGTTCAATATTGCGCGTGTAAACGATATTGTCAGTGAATTGGACCTTAACACCTACATTTTAGCAGATTTCCTTTCGTTTTCCAAACAGCTTTTTTCCCTTCGATAGCTGTCAGTTCGACAAGTCGGTTACCAAAAGATTTACGGATATGCAATAGGCCGCTTTACCGCACACCATTTCACCGAAGTCATATAAATAATGCTATCGAAGCTTCTGTTGTTTTTTCGACAATATGGAGCACACGTGTTTGATAATTTAATTTGAATTACTTCCAGTTCCATGTGAAACTAATAACACGGAAACAGATTTTACTGAACACGTAACGTTTTTTCAGAATGTTTTCTTTCTCCGTTCCTCTGTAGTTCAACAAAAGAACTATTTAACGCAAATAAAATCATAATTTTTTTCCCACTTCGCACTCTCCGCACTTCACTTTTTTTTAGCACTGCTAAATTTTCTAGAAACTGTGTCTGTTTCAAGAAGCAGTTTTGTATTCACAACATTGCCGTTTATTCTGAGTCAAACGCGAACCTGTGTTTTCAAATATCTTCGAATAAATATCAACGGTAGAGCAAACTGGGTGCTGCATTTGTTGGCCGTAAATTTCATGCACTAGTAATAACAACAGGAGTTTTACCAAGCCCGTTCCAATTTTTATGGAGAATCTTCTCGTTCCTCCAGTTTGTCAAGTGGGTTTTTGTCTCGAAAAAATTTAATTTGCCGATACAATGTAGATGATACTTCTCCACATAAAACTACAGTATGCAAAATCCTTTTTATTCAGTGTGAAATGCTGACAACCATACTTATCAGACAGCATTCATATATTAGCTTTAGATTAATATTTCGCATCGTTGTGCTACTGTATGGAAGAAATTTCACTTTTGCGTAAGATCAAACAAACTAGATCTATCTAAAATGTATCCGACCTTGAATTTTCCTTCCCAAAGTAATGATGTTAGGGGCGGTGCCAGTGTCCACAGTGGAAGGTGACAGCTTAATGTGCATTTTTGAATTTTTTTTCCGCTTTCGAATGTGCCAGTCGGTGCTTGCTTTCCACCAACTGAGGTGCTGTTTTGCGTATTCGTTGGATTTTTGATTTTTTTCAAGATGACTGAACGAGTTGAGCAAAGATACTTCATCAGATTTTGTCAAAGGGTTGGTGATTCTCAAAGCGAAGCCCGGTCAATGAGATGCACAAATGAAGCAGCCGTTCCACCGATTAAAAAATGGCTGACAGGTTGGAAAATTTCGTACAGGAAGATCATTATTTGACCTTTTAAGAAATTGCCAGAGACGTTAGATGAAGTATAAAGATTTCGCTCATGCCATTTTGAGAGCTAATTTGAACATTCATAGAGTAACTGCTAAATTTGTGCCCAAGTTGCTGTTGGCGCAACAGAAGGAACTCTGTCTTAAGGTTGCACAGGACTTGCTGAACACTACCAGCATTAATCCTCAGTTTCTGAACACCATGATAACTGGAGATAAGTCATAGGCGTAAAAGTACGACACCGAAACAAAAGTGCAGTCCTCGTAGTAGAGGCATTTTGGGTCCCCAAGGCCGAAAAAAGAGTGACAGGTACAGAGCAAACTCAAGATGATGCTAACTGTGCTGTTTGATAGCCGTGGAAATATGCATCAAGAATACGCACCGGGAGAACGGAAGAGAGCTATCAGCAAGCTCTCCGCCGTCTCCGAGAAGCATTTCGGTGCAAACGACCAGACCTCTGGACGGCGAAAAACTGATAATTGCATCAAGCCAATGCTCTAGCACATTCATCGCATTTGATCCAGACCTTCTTGGCGAAATATGGGATCCTAGTCGTTCACCAAACTTCCTTTCTCCAGGCATGGCTCCTGACGGCCCACCAGGGGCCAAGCGGCTTCCCTTAGAAAGTCCTCCATGAAGGCATCCCTCCTCTTAGGCAGATAGCCCTCGTGTGCTTTGCTGTAAATAAATACACCAAAACATACACCACCAGGCATGGCTCCTTGCGACTTTTGTTTGCTTCCGAAATTCAAGACAAAACAGAAAGGATCTCGTTTTGAAAGAGCTTATGCAGAATGCGACAGCACAGATGAACACCATTCGAAAAGAAGCCTGCCAGAAGTGTTTTAGTTAGTGAAAGGCTTGGGGAACTAAATATGTGGAGACGCAGGGAGGCCTACTTTAAAGAGGCTTAGGATCCCAATCTTGTCACATAAGTAATGTATTTTTCCTAGCAAAAGGTCGTATGATTTTTCAGACAGCCCTCGTATTCTTACGTAAGTATGGGGTCGTAATGAACTGAATGTGCACAGGACCGTTGATAGATTGATAAAATGTTACAACCCCCCCCCATATAAAAAACAACATTTGGCAGTTCTAGAACTTTCCACAAACCTACTCCTACAGCTGTTCTCAGCATAACAGAACACAAACAGTAGTTACCACTTCAAACTGCTAAGAACGTTAAATACAACGCATTGCAAAGATCATGTAAAGAGCGAAGCTCGCACGGAGATCTCTCAATATTCCGAAGTCAAATCTAAAGTAAAAACTGAGAGCCCTAGGATCCAAGTGTTCTTGTTTTAGGAGTGCCTGGAGTTTAGCAACCTCTGCCTCCACATAATAAAAATAAACAGTAAGCAGAGTTGAGAAAGAATGCATAAGAGACTTAAAGAAAATTAAATTAATATAGTTTAATTTTCCTTAACTCTTAAACATTCTTTGTCAACTCTTTAAGTCAAATGATTTGAGAATGTTTAACATGATTCATGTAGACTCATTAAGTCAACATGATTTGAGAACGTTTAAGGAGAAAAAAGTAATTTTTTAAAAGTATTAAAAGATGGAGAAAAACTAACAGCCATCAGAATAATTCGATCTTGGGCTCCAACCTCTAGTTTGACACGCTAACCACTGAGCTAGGGAAAGAACAAGCACGCTTGCATTTTATGTTTTGTATATTTTTTACTATCTAAATGAAAAATTTTTAAAACATAAAAACAACACAGGTGAACCGCAAAAATCTTTCAGCTTATTGTTGAGCAAAAGACTCTACTAGATGCTAGACGAGAGATCTAGTACCTAGAAGTTCAGCTGGAGAAGCATACACTGATAATAGAGAAAGAGCATTGCATAATACATGAGAACTTTGACGAAATTTTTATACATTGATCAATGTATGAATTAAAGCATTGACATTAAATCTGAAAACATAAATTCACATCACAGAAGACAGTATTTCGTTATAATTAATTCTGTGATGTGAATATATTTCATTACATTCGCATCGCAGAAATCCGTATTCAGTGGCCCTAGGAATTTTAAGGCCACATTTTCGTTTCTTGCGAATGCTCTGTAATTATCATACAAATATAATTAAATAAAAAAAAGAAAATCTAATCAGATTTCAGATTTTAAATTACGTCCAAAGAGGCATTTTTTTATCATTTTGTCTGTTACCTTTATTTATTAAATATCACGTTCTTCGCACTTAAACCATAAAATTCAGTTTAAGAGCAATATCGCAAAATAGTTTTGAGCATATCTTTAGAATTTCCGATACAGAGTCTCGCACGCTGGAGAGAAAAATGTTTTTTCTGTACAACGTTGCCATTCGCTTGCTTTGAAATCCTTGAGTTTGTTAATCAAAAATTCGTTAAAGTTTTACAAAATATGAAATCGATAATAAAACAAATTTCAAATTTCAAATTTGGGATTCCACATGCCCATATTAGCAGGAGGATTACGTCATTCAAAATTCGATGCCTCTATGTACCGTTGTTTTATCACAATGCCGGAAATATACATACATTTATGCAGATTTTTCATTATTTAATTTCTTCCAATATAATGCAGGACTCTAACATTTGGTGGCAAAAGTTTGAAAGTCATTTATAGTGATTCAACGCGAATTCGCAAAATGAAAACAATAGTCCTTCAGGGACAAAGCCCCTTTGAACTAATAATAAAATAGTTGAATAGTAAAATACAAGTATTTTATAAATGATTTCAAGCTGCTCTGGAATTATACACGCATGCAAAAAAAAAAAAATGCAAATTTTCAGACGAGTGTGCGTACATTTCAAAATTGCGAATAATTGTAAAGGTAATGTTGCTATGTAGAGATTCTGGTTTTAGTGATATTTCTAAATGTTATTCATTCCTTGACGGGAATGCCAAGAATACAGGAACTGAACGGTAAAATACAGGCGCCAGTAAATGTTAAGCAATTAGATTATGAATAAAGGATCCTTTCGCTTCTATGTCTGTTGCTGAGAGAGAAAATGCTTTCTATTCCCCTGAGAAGACAACCGGCCACAGTGGGGGGGGGGGCGATTAGGGAACGAACATGGAGATAAGAAAGGACTCTTAACTTCCTATGGGAACGAATGTGGGCTTGAAACTAGACTTCTTTCAGGTGAATTGTCTGAAAGCTTTGAAGGGAAGGTTAAAATTTATTTCGTTATAGGAAGTTAACGGATGCGGCAGCTTTGAAAAAAGAAAAAAAAAAAAAAAAAAGGATTGACTTGGCGCATGGGGCCATTATTTGTTTGTATGGTTTTCTTAGACCGTATAAGAAGAAATATTATAGACAAACTTCTACTAGGCTAATTATTTTTTTTGAGAGACATTTTGTCGGTACTTGAAAATAGCCGAAAACCTCCCCTGGCGAATGAGTTGGGAAAAACAACAGGAAACAACAGGATTAAGTAAAATTATCCGTATTGTAATCTACCGCGCATCATTTCTTTTCCTTTTCATAATTTTGTGTACATATTTCTACGTATTTTATTTTAAATGTTTATTTTCTTAATTTTATCGTGATTTGTAATATTGCATCCTTTTGTGGGATTTTCAAATTCTAAAATCAATTATAAAGATTTAAACTTTTGAAAGTTTATAAAACAAACTCTTCACCTTTTTTTAAAACAAAACTTATGTAAAAAATATTAGTTAGGCAACTTTCTATAAATTTTTTAAACTAGCCACCTTTCTCTTAGCTTCAATTTAACTCTTGCATGATGTCTGCCGTTACTGTCAAAACTTTGCTATCCACTTTTAAGCTGTTCCCTGATATGTCCACACATTTATTGTGGGTGACAACACAATGTCGTATAGCGAGTTTTTCAAAATTTGATTTAGATTTTTGTAATTTTAATGCTGAAAAGATTTTTCGCACATTTCGTCCTTTAACTAATAAATTAAATTTTTCAGAATTTTACTGTTTGCGTCATTGAATAGAACCAAAAATAAATTTTAATGGAAATACGCATGAGATTTTAACCTAATTTCTGATTTTTTTACAGAATTACTGGACATTTTTAGACCATTTAAGTTTTTGGGAGTAAAGAAAAATTATTCACTGGTCAAAAAATTATTTTTCAATTATATAAAATAAGCTTTTATTTTAAAATCATAAAATTATTAATGAACTAAAAGAAGAAAAATAATTTATAATGTAGCTTACTGGGAACAAGAGATTAAATAATTCTTTTCGTGAAATTCCTTTACAATTCTATCACGAATGATAAAAGCGTGATTGCTTAAATAACGAATCTCATTGCATTGCCGAACAATCTAATTATATTGTCAAAGGCTCTTTTTTTTCGTTAAACTAAACCAAAAATTATTTTCTTCTTATACTTCAAGAATAATTTTATCAGTTGACTGCTTAAATAACGAATCGAATAATTGCATTATCGAATAATCGAACTGCATTGTCAAAAGCATAAGCTTAACATTAAACTAAACGAAAAATTATTTTTCTCCTTCTACTTCAGCAGTACTTTTATTAGTTTTAAGTAAAAGCTTATCGTGAAAAAGCTGTTTTCCATTTTAATTCCTAATCATTTCAATATAAGATTAGTGCAAAAATACTTTTACAGTGTAAAAAATATAATCGTCACTAAGCCAACAGAAAAGGTAAGATGCAAGCAGAAAAATCAAAATAAGGAGGAATAATATCTCGAGCGGTTTACAACAAAGTTTCATGTAGCTTTGATGTTCTTAAAAAGCAGTTACCGTTCGCTAATCGTGATCCGTGACGCATCATTCCATGTATACTCAATGATAAAGTTCAAAGGAAAACCATAGAAGGAATCGCAAAAAGGCTTGTCAAGTTAAACCTTATCAAGTAGGGAAACGTAGCTTTATATGGTATTCAGAGATAAAGCTGCAGATTGTTATAGAGCTTTATCGCAGTAGACGTGTCTTCAGTAATTATCAGTGACAATCGCGTGTCGTGATTTTTCCCATACACCGAATGCTCATCAAATTACATTCAGTCGTACTTGTATCTACCATCAATGTCTCTTGAAAAGACTGATTTCCCTTCTAGTCTCCGGAGACTTCTTTGTACGCTGATACTGAAATACTGTCATGACAAGAAAGAAAGCCAAACGCTGGAGTGCTAAATAGTTCTCTGCCGAACGGCATTTTGGATGACTTGCATGACTAATACGTAAAAGGCTTATTAGGATAAGACAGGAAATACCAGCATAGCATAAATTGTTGCACTGCTGATAAATGTAATCCTTTGCAGACCACTCTCATCAATGTGTAACATAAGGAACAGAGATATTTATCCCTACTTCTCTCTCCTACAATACTGATAAGCTGAAGTGTTCAAGAAATTACACACTATGGAATGAAAACGCAGCTTTTTTCATCTGGTCTAGAACTGGGTCTCGTAGTTTAGATCTTATGATAAAAACCAAACAACAGCACTAACTTGGAAAAGTGATAAAAAAGAACGACTCGTATATCCGAAATCAATATATTTACTGCATTGTGCTTATATACATAACTGGAAAAAAGAACTCAAGAAGTTTCAGTGTACTTTTATATGCGCTTCATTTTTAGCTCGTGCTAAGCCTAGCGGATACTTATTCCACATGTTCGAAACCATCACTGGCGGGACCCATCCTATAGCCACTGATACATTCTTTCCTTCACAGACTCTCACAGAAAAAAAAATCTCAGGGGCCAGGTCTATGAAACGTAGCGTGGGTCTTTCCCCACGCCACGTTTCATGGAGAACAAAACTTTCCGAACTATGCAATAAGTACATTGATTTCAAGTATATATTTTTTTTTTCAATGGCGGGCACTTGCCTATAACGACGTACGCCACTACTAAGGCCAGAAGTGGTGACCATTTTATTGTGGAGGCACTTAATAGGCGGCCACCGTTACGTCCTATGAAGGGACAGACAATTTTACATCCATGCCTTCTCTAGGATTCGAACCCGGGTCCTTTGGTATTGCAGTCAGGCTCCCCTAACCATTATGTATCGTTCTTTTTCATCACTTTTTCCTGGACGCTCTGTTGCAGAATATCGGAAGATTATTAAAAGTTTGAAGACTTGCTTGGGATACAAAGTCGCTTTCAAGTTGCTTTGCAAAGTTTTATTTAGTTAATATTTTTATTTTATTTATTAACTCGTTAGTATTTCTTTTTTTTTGGGGGGGAGGGAAGGTGGAAACATTTTAAAATTAATTTTTTAACCGCTTTCAACGATCTTAAGTAAAACGTATGCACACTTATTTAGGTTAAGTTAGATAAAAAGTATGCACACTTATCTAAGGTGTCAATGCAATATTCACACAGCTCTTTTCAAAATTTTACACAGATACACTATATATATAATTAGTGTTGAATTTTTCTCACATACGCTTGCATAGTGATCGAATTAATCATCTTAGAAAGTCGATCGTTATATTGTCACATAAATCGAAGACTAATCTTCCACGTAAAGTTGTTTGAAGTCTCTAATATAATTTACAAAAATTTAGCAGTTTTAGTATTACTGAAAGACTCTCATGGATGTAAAATTTTTTTCAGAAATCAATTTTCCAACGGTCAACGGTTTTTGAATAACATTGGCTGCAGAGAAACAGAATAAAAATTCATAAAAATTTCACTGTCCATCATTGCTAGGAATTCTTTGAGCAACAATGATGAACAATACATTTTTTATGGTTTAATTTTTCTCGTATATCGTCTCATGTTTTTCTATATAAAACTTTAATGTTCTCGTATTAGGATCAGTGTGTGTTAAATGTACAAGCAAGGAATGCTACATATGTTCCAGAAGTTCATCCCTGGAATCGGGTTTTTAGAAACTGAACTGTGAAAAGGAAAAAATTATACTAATATAAAAAACGCTCCGCCCAAATAGTCTAGTGATTAGGGAAACATGACTGCGATACCAAAGTGCTCGGGTTTGAATGGGCATAGATGGGGAGAAGGCATGGATGTAAAATTGTCTGCCCCTTCATAATAGGTAGCAATGGCTGCCTATTAGGTGACTCCACAATAAAATAGCCACTGCTTCTGCCCTTAGGAATGGCCAATGCCGTTATACGTAAGTGACCAGCATTGGAAAAAAAAAGAATATGTAACAAAAAAAGCAATTTTGTAACTAAATAAAGAAGGGAATGAAATAATTATTGTGTTGTCTGTCGCAAAATTTCTGAAGAGGTTAGATCCTAATCAGGAATTATCTCGGAGAAGCAAGCAGACTTTGAATGCACGCAAAATGTGAATAATTTGTAGGGGGTTAGAATGAAGAGATCTAAAACACTGTTGCCGACAAATTGAGGATGTTTTGCGATACACAGTAATACTGAAGTTACTTTCACTGCATGTGATATGAACGTCGAGGAGAAGAATGATAGCTTGAGTTCAGAAATGAACTGCAAATTCCTGGTTGCTGTTCTTGGTTGAGAAAACTTTAATAAAATCTTCTTTATCGCCATCAAATAGAGAACGTCATCAACATAGCCGTACTTAACTGAGAAATTCAATATTTTAAACAATTATCATTTATAATAATGATCGTAAATATCAGCAAGGATATACTCTGAGAGGTATCTCCGCATTTAAACCTCCATTCCATTACTTTAGAAAACAAAACGTATCTATTAAAACAAAGCTGAGTAAGTGAAATTAACTAATCAATTTCGATAAACACGAAAAATGAAATTCCCGAAATCTATGATTTCTATATAGGGGAAAGTTTTTCTATCGATGGGCCACTTTTACAAAAGGATCCTTAAAATCGTCAAATTTGGCAATATTACACATATCTAGGAACAGACATTACTACAAATATCTACGAATAGACGTTATAATTATGAAATTCCAGTAAATATTAAAAAAATAAAATTAAGTGCCACTGGCCCCAATGAAAGAAACCGATAGCCTTCATTGAGCCGAGGAGTTTCTGTTGATGAGACAGCAGCTATTTGCTTATTTGCTTTTTAATACAGTATCATCTTAATAAAAATGAATAAAATGTTTAAAACTATTTTGAGCATGATACGTAAATATAAAATGTTGGTTAGAAATCAATACAGACCACTAAAAATACGTTGAAACGTATTGATAGCTTTGCATTATTCACAAAGAATCAGGAATTGGATTTTAGTTTAGTCTTTATAGTCAAAACATAGGTCTACTAAATAACGTTGAATTTCGTTTATTAGAAACAATTTAATGAAAATGAGAATTTTAGGATAATTTATAGTTAGGCTAGTATAAAAAGAACAATAACCATAACTTGAAAACTTTCAAATAGCGTAAAATAATTATTAAGCCTACTATTAATAGTAGATCTTACACAAATTACTGCATCAATTATTCGCTCTTGATGAGTTCAGTTGCATTTTTCGCAATAATACATTTTGATCCGATTTCTGACACCAGCACACTTCTCATGAACCAACATTATGCACAATAGACATTAAATGATGTCTTCCTTGAAGTCATCACAACAGATAACAGAGAACCATGAATCCTCGTTGGAATGGATAGGCCTGTTTACTGAAGGCAATGAAAGTTTAGCTTATGCTGTCTTCTCCGATCCAAAAGTTTGGAGTCGTCTTTTCACAGCGGTGCGTCTTCTCCCTTTTTTTTAAGCCTCTTCCAGTATCTGCTTGTTATCAGTATTGTTTTTTCAGCTTTGTTGGAGCTTTTTCCAACTGATAATTTAGATAGAATCGAAAAGATTTCACTCAAAGATACTTTAACTTTTGACAACAACGTTGATGCACCAGTGACACTCCACTAGTAGAAGCAGTTAGGCTTGTGTCAGAAACTTCTACAATAGAGACATTATTTTTCTCAAACTGCACTGCTGCAACAAAGTTAGAGTCTTGAACTATATCTCTGTTCACTGGGCAAACTCCTGTTTTAGCAAAACCAATCATTGCAGTCCCTACTATTGCTGCGTGTCCACACGCATTCCAAACAATCTTCTTATATGGAACTGAGTGACAACTTCTAATTTTCCTTCTCTCCAAGTTCTCTCTCCATCGGAAATTGTTTCTTAATCTATTTATTGTACAGATACAATTTTGAAACTACAAATAGGCATAAATTACGCAAGAAGTAATGAAAATCATTACTACAATTTCAATAAAATATTCATTTCACACCCGAATTGAGGATACTCTGGTTTAGATTAAAATTAGATTAATAGCTCTTAATTATTTCTATAACAAAGAAAATGAGATCATTATCTAATTATATATTTAATTACTCCTGATAGCTTTTTATTAAATCAGATACAGCATCATTTCATTATTCAACTTGCAAAAGTTACAAAATATTACCTTCGATATGTTTTCCATTGCTGAGCCACTAACCCATTCATAGCAACGCTGGCTGGCTCATTGAAGGCGCCTTGCAGTCGGTATGTAATACGTTCGTGATTTCAGTTATAACTAAGTAAACAACTATTATTAATGTAGCCAAAAATAATGCTGATTTTAACACAGTTTTAAATGTTATCAGTAACAACTAAAACACTGTTAACATCTCAATGATATCTATACTTTCTTTGCATTGATGAATTAGAAGAAAAGTACAAAAATCTTACTTTTTTGTAAATCAATCTTGTTTGAGTGTACAACTTTGGCGGTTTTCAAGTTTTATGTAGCGTACTAAACAGCCAACAGGTAATTGAAAATTGGGAGCAGGATCCGAACACTAAAGGCTGAGTCAACTTTGCCCAGCCCGAGGATCGAACCCAGGACTTCTGGTGTAGCTGCGCGACCGCTAGCCACTTCACCACCGGGCAGTCGAGTCAACAGGTAACGCCTACTGTCCAAAAAGAATAACTAGAAAATAATGGAGGTGGCTCAACGAAGGAGCCGGCCCGTCGATAACAACCTTAACCTATATTTCGGCGCACCTTCCATTGAAACATTGATCAACAATAATTAAACTTTAGCAGAAATATTTTTTTAATTTATTAACAAACTTTGGTGAATTTTTTTAATTGTATTAAGTGTTCTTGATCAGCAAAGAAAACAATTCTGGGAATTAAATGCTTAACTAACAGAGAAGATCGTCATCACCATAAGAAAGGCTACGGCGATAGGCTGCAGCTCATAGCTTCGAAGCAATCTGGAGAAATGGAATATTGTTTCGAAATTTTCGAAAGGGCATATATAACTTACCAGGATTTATAGAGGATGTAATAAATGTCTTTTGTAACTGAGTTGGAAGGAGTTATGAAGATTAATCTCATCTTTTGTTTTTGAGGGTTCCTAAAATCAAGATTCTTTAGGGATTAGATCATATGGACCTCCATTTAAGAATTCAGCGACGCCTTCAGTCTAAGTATTTTTGTCCATGACAACTACCTGACCAACTTTATTGATCTTGTAAATAATAATATCTGGATCATATTGAATATCATATAAAGGGAGCTTTTTCTTTTTAATTTAGATTAAGATTTAATGAGAGAATCTACGAAGATGTAATCGAAATCTTGATTTGTTAAAGGTGACGGAAGTCTAATCCCGTTTTATCAAGAGTTAAATTTTTAAACTAGTAAAAATATTAGAAATCAGTGATGTTTTATATTAATCTGTATATCGGAAATCCATCATGTAGACGAAGCTTTCCTGTATATTGGCTTCTTTATAAAACTTGGTGCATTTTGATGCCAGTGCAAACGCCACATCCTGGTATTACCAAAAAAAAAAAAAAAGTTATATTGATTTTATGTCTTAGCGGTTGTTTTGTTCTTCGATTTAAAAAAATAGATGAGTTTTAATTTTACTGGGGATTCGTGCAATCAAGCAGAATTACGTGATGATTATTGGTTAAAAGCAAGTACTGCCATCGATGAATATTCAGTGTTCTCCTCCCTCAAAACCGTTAAATATTAAAGGAATTTAGATAATTTTGCTCAATTAAATTTATTTTTACCCGCTTATATGCAAAGTTTTCACAAGTTATAAAATAAACTTTGTTTAACTTTCTGATTACACATATTCTTATGAAAAAAGGAGCAGTGCTTATATCTTCGAAGACCTCATTTAATTTCTCTGCTGTGATAATATTGTCACTTCTGAGGAAATCCTCTTTGTTTCCGGATTTCCTGCCAAGCGTCTACTTTGTCCTTTTGTTCTAGTATTAAGCACAACCCAAAATAGAAAAGGCATTTTTCAAGCGGCCAGTGAGCAAGATATGATCGCAAAATGGATAAAACTGCTGATTATTCAATATTATTACCTCTACCATGTTAGCATGTAGTTTGGAAATACTCTAATTTTATTCTTAACGCTTAACGCCTAAATTTCTTCTATTGTTTAAAAAGAAGGTTCTAAGGAAAACGATTCATATTCATGTTTTGCATGGGGAAACCTATCAAGCATTCTTTTGTTGGGTTTCGAACTCAGATAAAAAAAAAACCCGGTATTAGAGAATCTTATACAATCAGTATTCTATGGGTTGACAAATATTTGTTTTTTCAAACTCATATGAAGAGCAAAAACTACATGTTATTACCACATGCCATGTGGTAATAACATGCCATGTAACCTGTGCACATGACATGGTAATAACAGCACCCCCTATTTTGAAATTGGGAATTACAAATTTGAAACTGTTGACAAATTTAAATATTTAGGATCAGAAGTTAATACTCTCAATGATTTAATGCTGAGATCCATAGTAGAGTCACAGATGCTAACCGATGTTTCTTCAGTCTCAAAAAATACTTGAAGCTTAACTTCACTAGCAGAAAAACGAAGATTTTAATTTACGAAAAGCTTAATCAGACCCATTCTTACATACTCTGCTGAGACCTGGGCAATGACAGAAAAAGTTAAAAGTATCATTTCTGTCTTTAAAAGAAAATTTTGAGAAGTATTTTTGGTGGCATAAAATGTAACAATATATGCAGAAGAAGAACTAACTCTGAACTCTATAAATCCTTTAAAGAAATAGATATAGTAAAATATATAAGGATTCAGAGAATTAAATGGTCACAACACCTGTGCAAAATGGATGAAAATCGAGTAACTAAAAAGATCTTCTCTGTCACACCATTCGGCACCCGAAAAAGATGGAGACCTAAACTTAGGTGGCTCAATTGTTTGGAAACAGACTTAAGAATTTTATAAATAACAAATTGGATGTCCATGGCCAGGTATAGAAGAACTTGGAATTCGATTCTGAGAAAGACAAGGGCCCATCCTGGGCTGTCTGGCCATTGAAGAAGAAGATGATGAAGAGCCTTAACCCCGTTTATAAACCTTCAGTTTACTGTAAAGTCAAATTTAAGTTTTCTTTTAAAATTCAACCTACAACCCTTTTTTTAATTCCTACGATGTTCTGTTTTTATGTGATATAGCATTTACATTACTGTAATGATCTATGATATATTTTAATAGATGTAATGGAAGTATACCAGTTGAGCAAAATTCAACCTTAGAAGGTGTTCATTTTAAGGAAACACTGTATTTATTTGTATACTTTCCTCCTCAGCATTTTAGGCCGTGGTTCTGATATTATTTTAATTTTTTTAAACTTCCACGTTATTTTCCTTTAAGGTGTTAGGAAAGCAAGCTTCCCTAAGTTTTAAAACGGATTTGTCCATGTTGTGATTGTTTTCCAACTGATGTGGTCGTAGAATTTGGGTGCAAGGGTTCTGACTGATGAAGTAAGAAAATGGGAACGTCTGATGCTCCTCTTGGTTTTGTAGATCGTTTCACGTGGGAAGACAAACTTAACGGTGACGAAAATGATGACAGAGATGACGAGGACTACGATCTGCAAGGTGTGCCACACAACATAGACAACAGTCAATAATTTGAGGCTAGAAAATAGTACTGAACAACAATAAGTGTGGATTAGATTCAACATACAGGCATTAAAAATGAAGATATCTTATTAGATATTGGTGACTATAGTACTGCTATGTAATCTTATTGGAATTTACGTTTCCTTTAATTAAATACCAATGGGACAGCTAACAGTAATTTATCTATGAATACTTTTCATTTTTTATGTTCTTAGTATTGTAGATACATTAGGTTGTGTCGAAGCAGGAGAGATGAAAATGAGCAATGCCCTCGTCGGGTCTCAAACCGCGGACCCCTCGAATACGCGCTGAGTGTGCTGACCATTACACCACGAAGGCATGCCAAGAAGGCGGGAGAAATGCCTTATATAATTCCCATTGTAGAGAGCAACTGGGGATGAGGGAACCCAGTCGCTAAATCCTGGTGGTGGAGAATCATCATTCACCACCTTTTAGTTCAGGCGCCACTGTAGAAACATTAGGATGTTTCAAAACAGGAGAGATGATGGAAAATGAGCAATGCCCTAGCCGGGACTCAAACCACGGACCTCTCGAACACGCGCCGAGTGTCCTGAATGCATGCTAAGAAGACGGGAAAAATACTTTTACTATAACCGTGTACTTCGGAAATTAAATTATTCGAATGATATTTCCGCTCTCGATTTTCGTACAGCAAAACGAATAAAATAACCTAATCCTTCGGAAATCAAATATTTCTCATAATTTTCCCCTTTGGATTTTCGTTCAATAATATTAGTAAAATAATGCGCGCGTTACGTTATTTTACTAATAATACGCGAAAAGTGCTCCTTCAAAAATTCTAACTTTGACGATTTACCGATCAACACATCCTAAAGAAATTTAGGTATAAGCAATATATCACAACCGCAAAATTTTCTGTTACTAAATACTATTATGTGAATCCACTCCTTCACGGCTATCAATCATCATGGGAAACGGAATCGATCCACTGGTAGAAGCTCTAATTTGTTTCAAAGACCATCATTTTCTCAGGTCGTTATCTCCTTTCTAGATAGACTTTCAAACATCTTCACAATATTTAAAGCTAAATTTCCTAATCTAAGACTTCATAAAGTATTTATCGTTACATTATCGAATTCTGCTTCATAATTTCATATCGATTGTATAATTTCTGATTCATTGTCATAGTTCTCCGTTGCTAAAGTATGCTTAAATAATGGTGAGTTTCACTAGTTTTAATAGCATCCGCCAACAGATTACTAGAGTGAGTATTTTTTTATCAGAAGTTTTAGCAAGTTTCTTAGTTTTAAGAACTGAGAACAGTGTACTCTTCCATCGCACGATAACTGACGCGCTTCTTTTTAGTCTACAACGCGTTCATAGCTACATGTTTACATTCAAAATTTTGACTTTTTTCTTTCATATGAAAACATTTTCCAGCATTTATTTTCTCTAATACAGTTTCTACTTTTCCTGCTGAAATTTTTGCTATCAATAATGCTTTTTTTAATTTTGAATTTACTATCTGTCATCTGTTTTTAATTATTACTTCCAGTGCCCAATATACAATTGTTTTTACTTATCTCATATTGGTTTGCACAACCCATTCCTTTGATAAATCATGTCGGGAAATGAGTTTATTTCACTTTCATCATAAACGTGCCAGTTTCGATAATATGATTATATATATGCTTGTTTTGTCTACAGTAGCCAAGCTACAGCTCAGTTCCCCACAGTCGAGCCTACTTTTTTGACTGTATATTGCAACTGTTTAATAAACGCAACCTCAAACCGATTTTATATACACGTACCCCATGTAGATGACATGATCATAAACTTTCAATCTTTATTCTTAGATTCAAACTCAAGGTTATCGCGTCTGTCTAACTATAATTTAATTAACAGAACTAGCTAGCTATTAATGCATTGAAACTATTGTCGACACTTAATATGCAGTATTCTCTGAAAGCCTCAGACAGTCATTGGTTGAGCGAAAAAGAATTACAGAACACTTAACTACGTAGCTTTTCTCAAGTGTAATGCGGATACAAATCAGTTTGTACTGTAAAGTTCTCCTCGGAGGTTTACTTGTAAGGTTCATTTTAATTTATAACCCGTTATTTTATATTGATTCCCTTGCCTATCAAGCCTTGTTTCATTTTCTTGCCAGAATGCAAATTCTTAGCGCGCGTGATATTCAAATCAGGTAGAAAAAAGGAAGTGTTTAAAGGAAGGTTTTGGAGGGTGAAAGCAGAGCGTGCTCTGTCTGCTTGAAGGCTACGTTGCTAATTTTGATTTTCTAGCGCAGAGTTTCTTAAACTGCGGGTTGCGACCCCCGTGAGGGTCGCGATACCTACAGCAAGGTCTCGTCAAAAAATTTTAGATATTTTGATATTTCTTTAACTTATTATATTATAATAATTTTACAATTCCCAAATATTTTAAACTATATATCTGAAAATAGATAAACACTGATAGCCTTCGTATTGTTATTTTTCGTTTACGCAATTAACAAAGTGAACTTAATCTAACCCTAAAGTTTCAGTTTATGAGACATTTTTGGCCCTTTTCTTTAAGAAAAAAAAAAAAAAAAAAGGTATCTTAAAAATTAACCACACACTATTTTTTTACGTGTGTGTGTGTAATGTATGTATAATACTTTTTCTAGCTTCAACTGATCCTAATTTGAAATTCCACTTCATCTTTGTAAGAAAATAAGAGACATAAAGACCTGTTTTCTTGAATATAGAGGAAACAATTTTCAAGATTAATACATTAAGATACAAAACAAGCCACGGTCCTAAAACTAACTGCGATAATATCATATACTTCCAATGCTTATAAAATGTTTTTAACGTGAAAAATGATCTTATATAGGATCATCTAAAAAGAAAGCCCAGCTCATGCAAGTCTTGTTCTAGAACTGCTGAAAATACTGAAATAATTCAAATGCTCGATTGTGACAAAACAATGTGTATGTGGTGAAACTTTGATGTAAATATATTAAAATAAAATCGATCGTTGTATGAGTCAACAAAAGTAGGCGAATTTAGTTCTGGTTAGTTGTTGCAGTTTGATAAAATGCCTTTGTTTCATCCAGCACTGTAGAAAAGTTTTAGGGCGTGCTATTTTAACTCGATAAATTTATTCTGCAATAATAAACGAAGAGCATTGTATATAATGATGTGTTACGTCCAAAATCTACCGTAAAGAAATACAACTGTAATTTTGTGGGGATCGAATACGTTCCAAGTTTGCTGAAGACTTGAATAAATCTTTAAAGGTTTTCGTGGTCATCTGGTTGCTGTAGGAAAAAAATACCAAAACCTATAAAGAACTGCGGCAATTCTCTGTGCTTTTTCTCGAGATAGCATGTCTAGCTATCAATAAAAAATCCATGGTTTGAATCACAGAAAGGAATAGTTGATACTTTGTGGCCTACTCCGAAAAATATCCTAACGTTTAAACCAAATTCAAAATCTTAATTCTAATATTTTGATTTCATTTATAAATATGTTTACGACGTTTTTTCGATGATACGATATTTCCTACGAAAATTAGTCTACCGATGCCAGATGCAAAATCAGTTTGTTATTTTTACTCAGTTAAAGTTTGTCCAAGATGTCTTTCTTCGGTAAAAAAAATATACAAGCTCGAAATACATGCATACAAATTTAAAGGTTAGAAAAAAATATCATTTAAAAATTCGACAAGTTTATAAAGATTATAAAAAATTTTCAGAATCTCTTTCTCAATATTTTTCTGCAGGACAATAAGTAATAAATAGCCTTAAACCATGCGTTTCTAAATGCAAAATCTGTTATGTCTTCCAGGAATCTTCCTTTCTTTTCTGCAATTTTGGATCAAAACTCCTCTTTCGCTACACATTCAAGAGAGAAGCATTAAATATTATTGCATGCGTACACGTTCGTAATGGATTGAATGCACTCACGGCTAATGATAGCTTCATAAAATTAATTTTCACAAAACAAACTCATAAAATTTATTTTCTCAAAATTAGTTCTAGAACTTTCCACAAAGGTACTCGTACAGGTCTTCTCAGTATGACAGAGCACAATCACTAGTTACCACTTCAACCACTAAGAAAGTTAAACACAATGCCAATACAAAACGCATCTAAAGAGCAAAGCTCGCTGGAAGATCTCTCAGTATTCATTCCAAAGTAAACTCTGAAATAAAAACTTCAGAACTGATACTCTCTGAGGTCTTATATACTAGTTTTCTCGCAGCCGCCAAGAAATTCCCGGTAACTTGGATTTCTCAAGATTGTTAGAGGTCATACATAGTTACAATTAAACAGGGCCGGATATGGTTACAGTTACATATACGGATCAGACCAATTACTCTTATACAGGCATCGAACCCAAATGTCGCCAAATGCTCGCCAAGATTGGCGACTTTTGGAGATTTTTCGACTAATTTGGCAACAAATAATAGGTTTCAAAACCATCGCCAGCTGGGTCCTATCTCGCAAATTTAGCGAGAGAGCCATTTACCTCAATATTAAGTGGACTTGCCCCTGTTACCTTATTTTTCTAGCTTAGCTTCTTCAATTGTTCAGGCATTTCATGTTAGATTATACATGAGATACTACAATTTCACATATAATTTCAGTAAAATTGTTGACATATATACAAGATTCGTAACAATATGCACACTATTGTAAGAGACTATCCTTTCTCGATTAATGGGCTCCTCCATTTCTATTAAACTTTGCTTCCTAATACTTTGCTCAAAGAATTTTACATTTAATCAAATGTTTCTGGAAAGCTTTTGCCATTATTCAATTATTTATTGCAAAGGTGTTCCTGCCTGAGAAAAGAAATATCTGCATTGAGGATTTCCAAAAAAGTTCGACTCGTTATGTTGTAAGTGTTATTTATATTCTTACGAAATGCAGGCCGAAAACTATCTAAAGCCTGCTGGTACGCTAAGGAGTGTCTGTTTCGTAGTCTATCGAATCGATCGCGAGTCTATTAAGTGTCTCGTAATCTATCGTGTTGATCGTCAGTCTAGTGTCGAGTTTTTCGTCGAGTAAATCGCGAGTTGGTGCATCCAGAGTGTGCATCGTTGAGGCTATCGAGTGTACGGTTGAGTGCATCGTGTTGTAGCGTGGAGAGTCTCAAGAGTATGTTAAGTTCTGAGAACGACCGAATCGAGTCGAGAGCTGTGCTCTAGTGCTTTGCCGTGAAGCTGTCTTCAGCGTTATAGCCTGAAAGCCTGAAGGCTGTTTTGCTGATTCTTTCAGCGTGTTTGTCGTAATTTTTCGATGACTTTAAACGCATTTTTGGAGCTGTTCTGAGTAATACTTGGCTAATAAATTGTGTTTTCATTCTTCATCAAGTGTTGTTCTCAATCACTCCAAATCCACGAAGACGTTCAGAAACGCAACAGTATTGCACATAGGAAATACTGAGAAATATCTATCTATACAGCCATCACATTCAACCGCCTAAGAATCTGAACTTGATGAAAACTATCAGTGTTTCATTGTTTTAACTACTCGATAACTAATTAATTCTTTTGGAAAGCATTTCGAATTCAAGAAATTCATTACTCCTATTTCTATACCTTCCTCTTTACTTCCACAAACATAGATGATTCAAAACGTTCTGAAATTGAGTGACAAAGTGGTGCTAAATTAAATTATCTTATTTCTCCTTTTAATTCTAAACTTCAAAAAACGTCAAATTAAATTTCCTATTGACCCAAACATAAGATGAATTATTTCCCTTCAAAATGCTTTATAAAAATGTTGTTACGAAATTTTTGTAACGATCAAGAAAAAGTGTCAGCAGTTAAAGATTAGAGACGCGCTGAAAATGTCCATCAGCTGAGAAGTTTCTTGGGGCGTTGCACCTACCCTCCGAGATTCGTGAAGGACATTTCTTTCGTCGTCAGACCCCTTTACAAACTAACAGAGAGTAAACAAATGTTCTTGTGGACAAAAGGGTGCGATGACGCATTTAACAAACTGAAAGAAGCTTTAACATCTACGACAATCCTGACGTATTCTCAGCTAGACAAACCACTTATTCTCGACACGGATGCGAGCAATGGGAGTGCGTGTCATACCGAAGCAAGTGCCTATCTAAACCGAGGAGGAATTACTGTGTCCGCAGGAAAGAGTTGCTCGCAATAGTTAAAGCCGTAGAATATTTCATCATTATCTCTACGGCAGAAAATTTTTACTCCGCACGGATCATGCTTCATTGACCTATCTTTTAAATTTCAAGATTCCTATAGTCCAAATAGCCAGGTGGATACAGAGACTCCAGGAATAGAACATCACTATCCTTCATCGGAAGGGATCATCACATGGAAACGCCGACGCCCTGGGTAGAAGACCCTGCGAAGAAAGCAGCCGATATTATTCCAGGGCCGAAGCAAAATACGAGCTGCTTGATCCGGTCATACTTCAAGTTACGAATTCAATTTCGTCAAACAGAAACAGGGCATGACGAAGAAGTCAGGAAAGACCAGCTGGAAGATTGCCACAGTAAACTTATGAGTGAATTAATGGAGTCTTCAAATAACGAAACCTGCAGGACATCTCGACCTATAGTTCTAAGACAAAACAATATTGGGCCCGGTGGAGACTCACTCCATATTTGAAGCGGTCTCTTGTATCGGAAATTCGAATAGGGTGATGGAAAGGTCCGATGGCAGCTGAAACTTCCAAGATCCCGGATCCAGGTCATCCTTAAAGCGTTGCATAGTAGGATAACTATAGGATTTGGGCTGCCCTGCTCCGGGAACTTAATCCCACTACAGGTCTACTCTCCCTTTGGGCACGTCGTGGAGGTTCAACCTCCACTATTACCCTCCAGAAGAGCAGCGCACCACCTGGGGACAGGCCCCAGGCAGCACCGGTCGTCTAATGCTCCTACCAGTCGCTTGGGCGAGCCCGTCGCAGCGGGACATTACCCAGCGACCCCGGGGGGAGACCCCCGGGTTACTAGTACCACGCCGCGCTAGGACGTGCCAGACTCCGAGGCCAATAAGTGACCTTTCCCAGAGCCTTCAGAACCACCAAGTTCATAAATTTTATACCCCCGTGGCCGAGACTGCCTAGGTACAGATCCTAGCCAGTAGCTTCGCGGAGTTCTCTACGTCGACCCCCGGGGGGGCGTTGCATAGTAGTCCAATATGAAGCCACATCGGAATAATGAAGAAGAGAGCGCTTCTACTGCAGTAACGCAAGGGAAGACGTGCAAAAATGGTGCCAAACTTGCAATGCCTGTGCGGGTCGGAAAGGACCGAAGAAACGCAGCCGAGGGAGGCTGAAGCGATACAATGCAGATGCGCTTTTTGAATGTATCGTCTTTGACATTCTTAGACCTTTGCACGAAGTTATGATGGCAACAAATGCATCTTCGTTGGCATTGATTACTACACCAAGTGCCCTGAAAAGTATTCTATTCCTAATCAAGAGGCTATCAGGGTAGCATAGGTAATGATGCAGTCCTGTATTTCCAGGTTCGGAGTGCTCTTCAGTTACATTCCGATCAAAGAAGAAATTTTACATAGGCTGTAATTAAAGAACTCTACCAGCTACTGGGCATCGACAAAACCCAAACGACATCTTTGCATTCCGAGTCGGATGGCATAGCAGGCAGGTTTAATCGTACTACCCTTAATAACCTCTCCTGGTGGTTTCTAGAAACCAAGAGCGCTGGGATTAGAAATTACCACTGTTCTTATTGCCCAATCGCAGTGCTGCCCACGAGACTACCAGATATTCCTCATCTCAGATGCTCTTCGGTCACGGTCTTCGTCTGCCTTGTAATCTCTTGTTCATTTGCCCTTCGGATGCGCCTTCATTGCCAGAGAAGTGCATCCAAGATATCCAGGCCCGGTTTGAAGTGATGCACAATTTTGCACGCGAGCGAGTCAGCTTCACGATGGAGAAAGTCAAGACACGACACGAGAGCTTCACGACATCGATTTAACGAAGGTGACAAGGTATGGTTATGGAATTCGATTCGACGGAAAGGAGTTTCTACTAAACTACTCACCTTGGGACATTGGGACGTCCCTTTCACAGTCCTAAACAGGCTGAACGACATCATAGCTCGGATCCATAAGTCATCAAATTCTAAGTCAGATAGTTCGTTACAATAGGCTAGCCCTTTACTATGGCCATACTGCGTTGTCCCCATAGTGTATATAATGCAAATACTCTATACTAAGACAAATGTTCTGTTTGTATATACATTTGTTAATTTTCGCACTCATAGTATTTCTTGATTTGGTGTTTGATTTGTTATTTATTGAAATTATTCTTTTATTATTTTTATTGTCGCACTGATTTTCCTTAGTTGTTAGCATCGCTTATAAAGTGACGCAGTCACTAAAGTCAGATACCAAGGCGATGCCCTACGCTGTGTGTAGCAGATGAAAAATGTTTTAGGCATATCTTTTCTTGTGATAGTATAGTCCAATGAAGAGTTGGCAGCAGAGGCGTAGCTAGAGGGGGGGGCAAGGAGGGCATCTGTCCCCGGGCGCAGAATCCAAGGGGCGCCAAACTGATGTTACGACATTTTAGAATTAAATGTTTTACATCCTTGGCAAGCAGTAGGGGGCGCGAAATCTTCAGTTGTCCCTGGGCGCTGAAAACCCTAGCTACGACTCTGGGTGGCAGAAATTTCGTTAAATGAAGAAGTAGAGAAATATCGCAGTCTTGTAAGTGAAAGCAATTATAGGCATGTAGCGTCGAATACTGAAGTATGCATAATGTAGTTAAAGGCATATCTTGAAATTAATTGCGATACACGATAAGATTGATTTTGCAGAGCTCGAGAAGCATAGTCACTGGGCTGACGTCTGTCCCTGCATTGAGAGAACGTTCAAACTGCCACTAAGTCCAAGAGGTCATGTGGTCTAGAGATAAAGCTATTGGGGGAAAGAAGAGAGAGTACAATGTAGTCAGACTATCAGCAGGGCATTTGGGGGGTAGGGCCATACATAATTTAGAGATTGGTTGAGCCGAAACGGGGGGGGAGAGGCTAAGAAGTCATAAACAACCAATGTTATGCTAACAAAACTTTTTTACTTTAACTAAGTGCAAAAACAACTAATTTAGATTCTCTTTCAATATCTGTTTCAAAGAAAAATTCAGGGATTTTTGTACAAAGTTTTCAATCAGTCGTCGGATATAAAATTTACTGGGATCTGATGTTTTCGTTTATGGTAGTTTCACAGTTTTCAAATAACTTTTTTATAACAATATGCGACCTTTAATTTACATGTCCTATCATAATAATGAACGCAGATACTTGAAAGTCATCTTCGATTTCAAAATTCATTTATTTTGCATAAGATATGCTGAGGCCGCTTACTGTCGTTGTAAAATATGTGTAGATTATATATAGAGTCTAAATAGTACAATAATGAAATATTTAGTGTTAAGAATTTGGAAATGCTTAGTTTTGGAGTCATACATCAATTTTATTTTTTATCATCATTTTAGTTATATGAAATTCCGGTTCAGAAGTTTGGTGAAAAGAAATTTGAATGGTCGCCATACTCAGTACAGTATAATTTAATATGAGGTTATAAGGTATTTCTCCTCCTTCTTAGCATGCCTTCGTGGTGTAATGGTCAGCACGCTCGGCGCATATTCGAGAGGTCCGAGGTTCGAGACCCGGCGAGGGCACTGCACATTTTTCATATCTCCTGCTCCAAATAACCTAATGTCTGTACACGGTAATAAATTACCAGTTACCACTTCTAATCAAAATTATTTCAATATTTGTGATTTTATAAAAGAAATGAATATCATTTATGTGTTCGTTTTTTCTTGATAAGTTCTTGATGAGTTCTTATATAAGTGGCTGGCTACAGAATATCTTTACTGCCATTATTCCCTTCCTTTCTTTCTTTTTTTCCTATATTCCTCTGCGTTCTAACTTTGAATTTGTTCTGCTGTAGTTACATATCGTATTTTTAAAAGCTATGCCAATTTCCACAAAAAATCTTATTGTTGAAACATATATCAAAGTCCGGAATAATGTCCATGTTGTCTAACTTGAAAATAAGTGTTAACTTTGCTTACTTTAAAAGCTTAGCTAAGTTTTACCATCAAACAATTCTTTTCTGGCAGTTTTACAAATTGCAACATTTTGTTTGAACACGATTTCAAAAGTTAACGGGAAAAAAAATGTAGAAAGATGCGTAGAAGTGCGTCACAATGCTTTTGTTGGTTGACTGCACATTTCAGTGCGCGGCTCAGTCACGTGTTCTTTTCAGTGAGAAGAAGGGCTTTGACTTCTTTTGCATATCGCCACTAAGTTACTCCTGTGGCTTTTCGCATCACAATTCTCAACGAACAGAATAAAGCCAGATCACAGAAATATAAATTAATCTATGACTCATGCAGAATATCTGGAAGAGATAGGGGGAAAAGCTGCAAATTCTGGCGTCATCTTCTTCATCTCCTCTTCTTTGGAAGAGGAAGAAAAACTATTCTGGTAACGCTCAAAATAACTGAGATTTAGTTGAATCCTAGCCTTAGAAAGAAAAGCTGAGGGTGTGCTAGAAATAGTACAGCACCTGCCTTCAGTCGTAACGTTTTACGCAAAGCGAGTCCCCTGGTTCGCGGTTATGTGGGCCTAGACACCCACAGTCTTAGACGATTGCCTTGATGCATTCTGGCATTTCAGTTATCTTTCCTGTAGTTGGATTGAGAATGCTGGCACGCGGCCAATTAGATGTTGTTCCAAACCTTTAAAAATCTGCAGCAACTCTCTGCATATTCATGAGCGATAATAACTAGCTGCACATGAAATGTAAACACTATGCATTTAGAACACTGAAAGGTACGAACAATCGACTCATTTGATACCAAGTGTTTTCTAAATTTAAGGATTTTAAATACTGCTTATCAAGGGAAGGTGAATTGCAAGATGGCAGCATACATATTAAAAGCTAATTCCATGAGATATCTTTTATCGTGGCCATTTTCTAATTTGAAACTATTTGAAATTAAAATATACGTTCGAAAAGCTAATTAACGAAGCAGTACAGGCAATTTTTGAAATAATTTTCCTTGAAGGAAATAAATCCTATTTAAGTAATTTACAGAATTTAGAAAAGGAAAATATATTCCGTTAAGTGCTAATTTTATTTTTATAAATGATAATTAAGGTCAAAAACGTTACTCCTTACTAAAACAAAGTGCTTGAAAATGCAAAAGTATAGAAACCACTTTCTGCTTTTAAGTTGTGTAGCATACATTGCTACTACATTTAAAACTTAAAAGCATTTAAATTAACTTCAAGATAAGTACACTAAAAATAGACAAAAATAAGATCACATGTTGCAGTAATAAAAATTAAATTTTTCTTTTTTGTCTCTGTGGTAAATATTCGTGAAGAATAAGACAAATAATAAAATATTAACTATTCCTGTAAATAATTTCATACCTTTCTTCAAAATAGAGGAAAAACAATCAACTAGAAATTTAAATATAAATAAATCTGAACAAGATGTATAAAAAGCTACGAAAATGATCAACAGGAGTACAACTGTGTATGTTTATTCAAAGTATCAGTGCAATCGGACTCATGTTATTTTTTTATGATACACTTTTCTAGAACACTGAGAGTATCAGAAAAATATTGGATTTATCTATCTCTTTTCCTTGCGTTATGTTAACATTCATTTATCAAGCTTATCTTTGGAAGGCAAAATTTTAATACTAGTATTATCAAAAGATAATTTTTTGCCTTTAATTTCTACCCTAACGCACGGCTGAACAGCTTACTACTACGATCAGCTTTATGAATAATCAAAGTGGGGTTGAAAAAAAGGACTTGTCATTGTACAAAGGTTTAGCTTCTGGGTCGCTGCCCAAAGAACATTTTTGGTCGACTCTAACCAAGTTTTCACCGAGAATCCTTCAAGATAATGAATTCCAGATTTCTAACCCCTTTCTCTACCGTCAACATCTTGAGAGAACTTTCGGACTGACACATTTGAATTGTCACGTTACGCAAAGGTATTATATAGCCAGAGATAAATTCTCTTTTAAGTCCTGTTATTTAGCAGCAATTCTTTACGCTTTTTTTCCAGTATTTGAACTCTATCATACAGATAAGGCGGCAGGTGTCCAGTAATCATCAAACCATTCGGAACGGCTGTTATTTTTGGAATATTCCCTTTTATATCTTTTTTAAGCTTTTTAAAGAAGTGTGAAGAATGATCCCGAGAAAGAATATTTTGATTGCAAAAGTTTTCAATACAGAATCATTAAATTTGCAATAAATGTAGAAACATTTAGCAGAAAAAGATCTAATTTTGCAAATTAAGTTAACAAAGTTTGTGACTCGAGCGAAAAGAATTTGATCTTGCTTAAAGACTAAAATTTTGTAATAAATTAAAAAAAACCGTTCATATTTCTGTGTATCCAAGGTTATGACATCTAAGTAGCTCGAATAATAAATGAGTATAATGTTTCAGAACTCTATTACCCACGTATATAATACCATCAATAAAACTATAAAGAATTTAACAAATTTAAATCGCTAACTAAGCTTTCAGGAAATGTAACAGTGTAATCATATTTATAGCATAGTGGTCTCTTTACTCTAATTTTATTCGATGAAGCTCATTTTATTCTTATGCATCTTATTTTTATGTTTGTAGATGCAGCGCGACAGAAATTTTGAACGAGTTCAAGAAATAAGTTGTTCTTCATGTAACTCGAGAGGAAACATCCGACTTATTCGAAGGTCATCAACTTCATTAATAACGAATCCGTTACAAGAGAAAAGAAATTCGTACAAATAGTTGGCAAGTAGTAGGCAATTTGGATCAGTAGTTAATAGTAGCAGCCCACTCCCTTTTAAGGAAAACTGAACTGTTTCTTTGACGAGTTTAACAACAATAATAAATTATTAAATTAAATACAACAGCAGTACTGTTGTATTTATGGCTAGAATGGCTGTACTGGTTAATTTCATTTTCATTTATCATAAATGCCAGCTGCTACGCACACTTCCAGCGTTTTATATTGTTTGCTTGGGTGGCTAGGTATCGTGATTCTTCTACAACAAGATGCACTTTTTTAATGTAAATTGTTACTATTTTTCCTGCGCATGAGAAAGAATGTATGAATTGGCTCGAAACTGCCACATAAAATAAAAATGGAAATAAATAATAGATTGAAAAAATCTATAGCATTGCTACATAATTTGATAACAAAGTTCAACATTCAAAATAATTCTTTAATACTTGCTGAATAATTTTCTAGATTTTAAATTTATGATGTAGTGCCCAAATAAATTCATTGGTGAAGAATTTATGTATCAGTTACATTTGGTAGTTTCAAAAACAACACTATAGTTTTCTCTTAGTTTACTGTACTACTCTCCAAGGCCAGAAATCATTCGATGTATGATATCACTAATTCATAGTCTCTTCCAAACCAACTACTATGTACTCCCTTTGTGTTTTCGTTTCGCTTATTTCTGGAAGTCAAGTGACGTCATTGAACTCAAGCGTTGAGAAGAGCGTAACCTTGTTTGTCGATTGACCTTGTTTTTCTCCTTTTTATTTTATGCAGATGGTACTAAAATAGATGGAGGGAAAAGTAGGATTCGAGTTATAATCGCTTTCGATTTTCAAAGGGTTCATTTCCCACGTGATTATAATTAAAACGGTTCGCTTAAAAATTCGAATATTTAATCATAATCAGTTATTCTGCACGTGGGAATAAATAGGCAAGGACAGTTAACAACTACTGGATGTCCTTGCCCCTGAAAATAGGCAAGGACATCCAGTAGTTGTTAACTGTCTGGAATTCGTAGGATCCGTTTACTAATAAGATGAGTATTGTTTTTCTTTTAGTTCCTTCTCTTCTAATAAAATTGTTCTACGCATTTTGTCATTACACTCCGTAGGTTTACTGATGTTTTTAATACGAACTGTACAGTTGTACTATTCGTACACAACGTGTTATGTGAGATGGAACAAAAGAAAAAATTCCAACGCACATGAACCATTTTAACATTGCTGTATATAACTAATTATGCTGAAATACCAAAAACGTCATTAATATTTAGTACGTCTGATAATGATTTGTGCTTTGCTGCTGTTCCTATGTGACAAACAGCGAGCCTCCTGGCGCTGATTGGTGCAGATGGTAACGTGAGTTTAACATTCTGTCATAAAATGGCTCATTTAATCCCGTTATGTGAGAAGCAGTGAATCACAATATGAAGTGGGGTACAGAAACCAAGTGTTTAAAGGGTGCGATAGAAAATAATACACGTGGTAAAAAAATGGACTGCATGGTTTCTTTCGAAAGAGAGGCAATCAGCAACACAAATTTGTAGGATGATAGTGGTTGTATGTGAGGAGAAAGTTTCTGTGTGAAGCTCAGTAAGATGGATTAGGAACTTCAGCATGGGAAATGAAAATGTAATGAAAGGAATGAGTAATAATAGATAGATCACTAGCGAATCGTACACCAGGCGATCCGCCTAACCGAGATGGTGGTTAGTGACTCTGACTGCCGTACCGTAGAGCCTGAGTTCGAATCCCGGAGATGGCATGGATGTTTGTAAATGTATAGTATCTGTACGGCATGGTGACACTGTAACATGCAGCAAGCCAAAAGTCCTCTCGAGAGGTTCTTAGTAGCGAAAGAGGGGCATGTGTTCAGAATTCCCAATGCAGTTGGCATATATTTTTATACTTTTTTCAGTCTTTCCTCAGTTCATCATATCAATATTCAGTAACACGGCTAAGAAATTCTTTTTTGCCTTTTTATTATTAACTTTTTATGTGTTAACTAATTGATAGTTAATAGATTTAATTTGATCTGTTAATTAATTAATTTAATTTGCTAAGTATCATGATACTTACGCAACATAAAATTCAATTCAATACCAAAATCATAAACTGTTTTAAAACAGCATTTTTTTAGAATTTCCGACATCATGTTAGAGATTGCCGTACGTACTTTTATATTCTCTATATTATTTTTTAAAAAACTGATTTAAAAAATAATTACGAGGGGCTGATTACCATACAAAATAAAAGTTATGTAATTTTTCAATGAGTCCAGATGGTGTAACTTTAAATGCATTGAATATATTTAATTAGATAACTCATGTGCTTATTTAAATCAATTTTTAATACGTGTTTATTTAAATCAATCACATTAAAACGAAGAAAAAAGTGTTCTTAAGAATTAATTTATTGCTTTTAAATCGCTTAGTTTATTATTCAGTAACTTTCTAGATTAAATTTGAAAGTATCTTGGGTTTTACCGAACGGCAACATATTGGGTATGGAAGATAAAGTATTTTATTTTTGGCAGCGAAAACACATTGCTTTCATAAAGCCGAGTTTGTTAGTTAAAACTTGAAAGAATGACAAGGTCTTTTCCGAATGACAAGGTCTCAAAAATTAATTAAAATTATATAAAACATGAAATAAATAATAAAAGTTTGAAATTCAGAATTTAGGCTTCCAGGGTCACATGTTCGGACTGCATTATTCAAAATTTGATGGCTCTAGGTACAGTCGTTGTTTCATAGTGTGAGGAACATACAGATATGCAAATCCTTCATTATTTAATTTGTTTAAAAATAATACAGGGCGATAATTTTGGTGACAACAATTTGAAACGTTATACTCCGTTTATAGTGAACCAACGTCAAAACCAATTTCGAGACTAGTAGCCCCCTTTTGGGCTAAAAATAAAAATTAATAAATAAAAATTTTTAAAAATCTGAAAGTGTTCAGATTTTAACGATCGCTCAGAAGTATTTATTAAGGTTTTTTTTTTTTTGTACGCTCTCACTGAGCTCGAAGTCTACCAGTCTACTTCTGTACTCACTCCTGCTAGCTGTATTAAGCACCGTTTAATTCGTACTTACGACGCATACAATTCGATAGCAAAACTGCAAAAATTTTAAAAGAAGCAGAGCAACATATTTTTAGAATTCTCGGTGCAGTGTTTAAGTGTTAAGCTAAGTTTTTCTTTTTTTTTCTTTTTTTTTTTTTTTTTTTTTTTTTTTTTTCAGTCTTTTCTCAGTTTATTATATCATATCAATGTTCAGTTTTTTTGGTAAGATGGCTTGCAAAACTTCGTCTTTTGTCTTTTTATTATTAAAATTTTTGTGTTAATTATTAAATATCACATTCTTCGTACTTGCGCTACATAAAATTCAGTTCAACAGCAAAATAACAAAATATTTAAAAATAGCATACTTTTAGAATTTCCGACAAACAGTTTCACCTGCTGGAGATAAAAGCATTTTATTTCGCACAGTATTGCTACTGCTGGCTTTCAGATCGTTGAATTTGTTAATGAAAAATTCATTGACGTTTTGCAAAATATGAAATATAACATTCGAAATTCAAAATTCGAGCTTCCAGGTGTACATATTCGGGTGGAGGGCAAAGTTATTCAAAATTTAATGGCTCTAGTGCTGCCGTTTTTTCACAGATCAAGCAGATTCTTTATTATTTAGTTTCTTTCAAGAACTGACAAGACTATAGTATTTGATAGCAACAATTTGAAAAGTGATTCGTTTATGGTTGACGACGCAAAATCCCGTTTGGAAACTTATAGGCGTTTTGGGCTAACACCCTTTTGGACTAATAAATAAAGAAATAAATAAAATTTCAGCAATGTGTCAGAATTTGTACAATAAACTAAATTAAAAAGTAAAAGGCATATTAGAAACTGCTGTTGTTAATTCTGACCCAGTTCAATGAATTCATTTTATTTCAGTGAATGAAGCTACCAAAATCACTGATGGACAAAGCTATCAAAATGGCTTTTTTGAAAGGATTACTATTATATTCACGTCTAAACCTTTAGACATCAGTTCACACTCTGAGATACATACCAGAATTTATGCATCAGCAGTCTTTAATGCAATAAATAGATAAAGCAAACTGATAAAAACCTGAAAATCTGTGCTTTAAACTGCAAGGAATGAATGATTTTTTTTAATAAAAAAAAAAAGTATTGGATTGCAAAGCAAAATTTCGTCTAAGTGATGTCAGTTAATTTTTATTATTATTATCATTATTGCTTATCGCATTTAGAGTGAAAGAAGTGAATAGTGTAAAAAGTTGTAAATATTTTGTCTAACTTGAAATTCTGAGAAGCATAACGGAAGTGAAACATTGCACCGAGGATAAAAAAAATAAAACAATGATTCTCTGTCCGTTAAAATTAGCGTGCAACTAAACTAGTACTAATCTAAAAAGTAAGTTGAAAGCAAATCGCTGTTATAAATACAGCATGTAAAGCAAAACTAACAAATTAGAATATGGATAGTGATAACAACAAAAAAATGACGAAGAAAAAGAAAGAAATCCGTGGTTTAGGTAGCTCAGTGGTCGAATAATGAGGTAATGATTTAAATAGCCTATTGATATACAGATTAAAGAAGTTTCGCAATAGATCTTGGATGCAGCAAATTCTTCACATTAGATCGACTACTAAATAAGAATTGTGCCTAATGTAGGCCAACTTTCATTGACATTTTATACAGAGCCTAACCCACCCAGATTTACATTAGCAAGCAAAATGTAAGGGCACTGTGCCAGCTAGGACAAGGAGAAGTTAAAAAGGAAATATAAGCGCCTTCAAAAGCTTAAAAGTACTTTTGCTTAGTGAGAAAGACAAAAAAGTGCATTTTCCTACTGAAACAAAATTTTTATGAGCATCTACGATAGGCTTGTTCAAAAGTTTAAATTCTAACAAAACATAATGGCAGGGCAGGACTTAATTTCTAAAATTATAAGTGCTGTAGCCTTATGGAAAGCTGTTAGGAAATGTGAACACAAATAAATAAATATATATATATATATATATATATATAAAAATTAAATCTGAAAGGCTTCATATTTTAAATTACGTCCAAAGAGGCGTTTTTTTAACATTTTGTGTGTTACCTTTATTTCTTGAATACCATGGTCTTCGCACTTAAACCATAAAATTATGTTCAAGAGCAATATCGCAAAATAATTTTAAATTGAGCATATCTTTAGAATTTGCGATACACAGTCTCGCGCCCTAGAGATAAAAATTTATTTTCTGTACAACGTTGCCATTACTCACTTTGAAATCTTTGAGTTTGTTAATCAAAAATTCTTTAGACTTTCACAAAATATGAAATCGATAATAAAACAAATTCCATATTTAAAATTAGGGCTTCCAGATGCCCATATTCGCAGTAGGATTACATCATTTAAAGTTTGATGGCTAGGTATTGTTTAATCACAATGCGAGAAACTGAAGAAATAAATGAGCCTAAATAGATTGTAATATCAATGAACATTTTTAATGACAGAAATTAAACATAGTTGCGTACAGCAGAGCAAAAAGGCGAAGAAGTAAGAATGGTATACATATACATACATACGTAATAAACAGTTACGTCATCATTCATCACCGCGCGGATAAACGCGAACGGCGCATGCGTCAGGAGAAGCTCTCTTAAGCTAAACGTCGTATTATAATTTATGATACAACAATCCCCCTTTCGACGTTTGGCGGCTGAAAAGAAATAAACATTAATCATTTACAGTTATTCCAATTAATCATTTACAGTTATTCCAATTAATTTACAGCACTTAGAATGTTTCGAAGCAGTCAATGTTTTTGTCAGTACATCTGCAGGCATTTTCTCTGTTGGCACATATTTAACGTCTATTTCATTTCTTTCATAAATTTCACGAATGAAATGATGTCTAATATCTATGTGTTTAGTGCGTGAGTGATAAACAGCATTTTTCATAAGCTTCTGTGCACCTTGATTATCACAATATATAATGGTTGGATAATCAGCAGTAAAATTTAATTCTTTAAGAAAACGACGTAAATAAACTGCTTCTTTGGCACTTTCTGAAAGACTGATGTACTCTGCTTCAGTACTTGATAATGCAACAGTTTGTTGCTTTCGTGATTCCCATGTTATCGGATTTCCAGCTAGCTTGAATAGGTAACCTGTATACGATTTTCTAGTATTAATGTCAGACGCCCAGTCGGCATCGGTATATCCAATAAGTGCTTTTCCAGTCTTTCGAAATTTTAAACAATAATTTTTAGTTCCTTTTAAGTATCGAAGAACGCGCTTTGCAGCCAACCAGTGTAATTTTCCAGGATTGTTATTAAATTGGCTCAGGTGACTGACGGCATATGTAATATCTGGCTTTGCATAGCCTTATGCCATTCTTCAGCATATCTTCCATTTAATGCTTCTTCTAATGTCGGATTTGTATCTTCTTCAGCAATTTGTGCTTCTTCCTTTTCTATGTTTATATTGTGGTACTCCTTTTTTGGTCTTCCTGGCTTCCCAGTCTTGACATTCTTCGGACGACCTGGCCCCCTTTTAATCTGCATTTCAGGTATTGCTTCGGAATCAGAATCTTCATTATCAGATGATTCAGCAGATGCTTCTGCCATATTTGAGGGGTCTTCTGTTATTTCATCAGCCGATATTTGATTTACATTCAGAGGTTCTTCCTTCTTTTTATCAGGAATATTTTCGAGAAATAAAACTTCTAAATCTTTATCATAATTAATACAGTTTTCAAATTCATCAATGAATCTAACATCTCGGCTTATAACGATTTTTCTGGAATTTTTATTCCACAGCCTGTATGCTTTCGATTCATTTGAGTATCCTACAAATATATGTTCTTCTGAACGAGGATCGAATTTCCCTTTAGACCTTTTATTAAGTACAAAACATTTCTGTCCGAATACTTTGAAGTGAGATACAGTTGGCTTGATGCCAAAAAATAATTCATAAGGTGTTTTGTTTACTCCCAGGCTTCGATTCGGGCAACGATTACGAATATAAACAGCACAGTTCAAGGCTTCAGCCCAAAAGGATTGGGGAAGATTACTTTGTAATAACAAACATCTGGCCATTTCAGTTAAAGTGCGGTTCATGCATTCAGCTCTCGAATTCTGTTGAGGAGTCATTGGTGCAGAGAATTCTCGTTTAATCCCGCATTCTTGAATATATTTATTAAATTCTTCTCCGCGATATTCGAGGCCGTTATCAGTCCGAAGGATTTTTATTTTCTTTTCTAGACGATTTTCGACCGCAGCTTTGTATTTAATGAATGCATTTTTCACTTCATCTTTAGTTTTAAGAAAACTGACTTCGACATAACGCGATTTGTCATCTATGAAAGTAACAAAATAACGCGAACCAGCATGGGATGGGACTCTCATAGGTCCACACAAATCTGAGTGAATCAAGTACAGTAATTCATAACTTTGAAAATTTGATTCTTTTTGAAAAGGTTGCACAGTTTGTTTACCTCTGATACAGACTTTGTAGTCTTTTAGAGATTCAGTGTTATTAAAATTTAAATTTCTAACCATGTTATCAGACTTAAGTCTTTTCAAATCAGACTCATTTAAATGACCTAATTTAAGATGCCACTTTACAAAATCACTTACCTGTGCTATTGCAGCTGTTTCAGTGCTTGGATGTATATAATAAAGATCACCATGACGAATAGCCTGCACTAGTATAGATCCATTTGGTTCTATTATTCTAGCATGTCGTTCTGTAAAAATCACTGAACGATTATTTGCAGTAGCTTTAGATGTTGACAGCAAATTACATTTTAATTCCGGAACACATAACACATTTTTGAGCGTAAGTTTAATTGTCTTATTTCCGTTAGGTACTGTTATAAGGACAGTTCCAATTCCTGTAATTTTTGCTGTTTTGTCAACTGCTAACTTTATGGCTGAATTCGTTCGAGGGTGAAATTCTGAAAATAACCTTCTGTCATTGCACATGTGAGATGTACAGCCACTATCTAAGCACCATGAGGAGGTCTTCTGATAAGCATTGTTTACTGCTAAACTAATCTGCTCTTCATAATTAGAAGCCATCATAGAACCTTGATTTCCCTTATTTGATTGTCCATGTTTTCTATCAGCTATTTTCTTTCTGCATTCAGATGCCTTGTGCCCAATTTTCGAGCAGTAATTACACTTCAAGTTTCAAAAATTTCTTTCAGCTGGAAAATTTTTGTTTGAATTTACCTTCCATTTTTCATTTTTCTTCTGTTCTTGATTTCTTCTTTTATAATCAGTATAGTATGCATTCTGTGAATCTTGAGATGTCTTCCCTTTTCTTGCTTCCCATTCTTCTAACATTTTGATTTTCAAAGATTCGGGACTAGGTAACTGATCTCTTGATTCGATGGCGCATCTAAAATTTTCAAAATTTTCTGGAATACTATAGAGCAGAAGAATCGATAATAAATCATCAGCTATGTCAATTTCCATTTGTTTAAGCTTATCAACCATTTCGAAGAAATTATTCAAATGTTCAGACATCGTTTCGCTTTCCACCATTTTTCTAAATAAAAGCTGTTTTAATAATGTAGCCTTCTTCGCAGGTCCTTTCGATTCATATACGGCTTTGAGTTTATTCCACACAGCATTTGATGTCACACAATGCTTTATATGACACAGTTCACTAGGATTAATAGCAAGAATTATATCTGCGCGAGCTTTTTGATCAGCTTGGAGCCATTTCTTTTCGTCTTCGGTTCCTTCAGCAGGTTTTAGCACTTTACCGGTTACATAATCCCAATGGTCGTTTTTAATCAATACTGCTTCTATTTGTAATTTCCAACTGTCAGAATTATCTTTTCCGAGCTTTTCTATAGTAGTTAAATGCGACATAATGTAATACAGTCTCTCACAGCCAAAAAACAAGATTGAGCGCTATAAAAATAGGCTTAACTGAACGTTGATCAGTTCTTACCGTTGATTAGACGTAACAGTTTTTGCACTGAATTAGGCTTAAGAGTTCAATGCTCGAAAACTTCAAAATGTTCATTTTAAAATAAGTATTTTGCTAATTAGGCACAGTTGAAACGTTCCTGGGCCCATAACCATTGAAGAAATAAATGAGCCTAAATAGATTGTAATATCAATGAACATTTTTAATGACAGAAATTAAACATAGCTGCGTACAGCAGAGAAAAAAGGCGAAGAAGTAAGAATGGTATACATATACATACATACGTAATAAACAGTTACGTCATCATTCATCACCGCGCGGATAAACGCGAACGGCGCATGCGTCAGGAGAAGCTCTCTTAAGCTAAACGTCGTATTATAATTTATGATACAACAGAAACATATATACATTTATGAAAATATTTCATTATTTAATTTTTTCAAATATAATGCCGGGCGATAGGATTTGGTGGCAACAGTTTGAAAAATGAAACGGACATTCAGAATGATTCCATGCAAATCGCAAAACGAAAACAAAGTCCCTCAGGTATAAAGCCCCTTTGGACTAAAAATTATTAAGAATTAAAATTAAATAAAATGGGAAGAGATAGGTAAAAAATAAATTAATTAAATTAAATTAATGACGAGCAGTTAAGTAATAAATTAAAGTACAAAAGCTCATCTTATTTCAGGCTCCGACCGGAATTATTTTACTTGGAAACTAAGAAATACTGGAACCGGGTTCCGATAAAAATTTAAGCCTGGTCTTCGGAGATTTTTTTTTTTTTTTTTCCTTTTCTTTTTTTCATTTATAACGTTTTCGTTTATTTATTTCTCGGTTATTCATTTCACTGCAGCTCTCTCGATTCTTTCTTCCTTGATTATTTTAAGATTCCTTTTCATAAAAATGTTATATCAAGATAAGAAATTTCTGTATGTGCTAAATACGTTTTAAAAGTGCTTTTAAAACAGTTAATTATCCTACATTGATATTCATTTAAAATTTAAAATGTATACACAACTTTTCAGTGTAGATATACCAACCGAATGAATCAATACAACATTGCTGTCAGATAAATTAATTCTTAAACTGTTATAATTAAACTAGTATATAAAGACTTCTTGGAAAATTTTTAATTTACAATCTTATATTAGAAAAGGGCGAGAGAGGGGGGGAAAATTGTGCGTTGCGTGGACGCACTCAACTGGTGTTTATATTTAATATTTTTACTCGAAACATTGTGTATTATGAAGTTTTCGATTAATTTCATATTTTTTTTTGTTAGCTTTACTGTCAATATTGCGCAAAGTATCAGTAATAAAATAAAACAACAAATAATTTATCAGTCTTTGTTGTTTATTTATTATATAACTTCGTTTAAGCTTATCGCCAAGTTTCAAAATGTATATATAACTTATAGCTGTAGTTGTATATATATATATACAACAACAACTATAAGTTATATATATATAATGTATATAGTTATAGTTGGATTTACTTTCTACTTTGTAACTCTCCTATTCTCATTGCCATGCATTTCATACGAGCCCCACCTGCGGCCTAACGCTGAAGTTCGGTCCGGGCTTCGAATCCGGCAATCAGGCTGGCTGCATGGGCATTTTCGTGGTCTTCCTCATGTATAATGTGTATACGAGCCAGCATCCCTTTGAAAGTCTTCCATGAAGGCATCTCTCCCCGAAGAAGATAGCCTTCGAGTACTTTGCCATAATTAAACTCACCAAACCGCACCGTTACAAGGTTCACGCGTTCGCTTATTCGATTCGTCAGAGAAGCGGAAGCTTACTAGTAACTAATATAAATCATACGAACCGTGGTTCAGTTGTCGATCTGTGGTTTTTCCTTTTGTAAACAAAATAATTTAAAATCTGTAGACAAATTTAAAGACTGAGGGGACAGGGATGCATTGTACATACGAAGAAAACAGTAGAAGGGCATTTCTACCCTTTCGTTGGCATTTGAACTGCAGCCCGACATATTTCTTAGGGTCTAAACTGATTTAGTACTAAATCGTATAAATGGTGACTTCATTACAAAAAATCAAAGTTTTCAAATAAATTTGTATTCATTTACATCAAAATACTGTATGGTTCTTCTAATGAAATGTACAATTTTAACTAATCCCTATTAATAAAAATTAATTAAATCCTTTCAAAATTACCAATTATTTTTAAAGTTACATACAACAATGAATTTAGTCTTCAAAACCATACCCTTAAAATATTTCAAATGTATATTGCATATAGCAACTTAAATTACAAACTTTCTAGTCGAAATTTCCTGAAACCCTCAGTCCAAAAACTTCCTCAATGAATACTATATGTTTGCACACTAGGAATGATGGCAATACCATACCCGAAAGGCGATAAGAAGCTTAAGAGTGACTCAATAATAATCCCAAGTTGAAATATAAAAGTGGGGGAAAATAAATACAGGAAATCGAAATTTCGTTCGCCCTCATTTTATTCACGTTCGATAGGCAAACTCTACCTACACCTCCTAAAAAGGCTATATGCCCCATAGCAATATCTGATTGGGTCTCATTTTTAAAGCAACCGTAGCATGAAACAACGGCGTTGTTCGGCCGCTGACTCACCTAAAGAGGGAGTCATCTCTTACTGCAAGACAGCTTCAGATAGCTTACATAATATAGTGCGCTTTCATTTTACTTTTATTATACAAAAAATCTCAAAATAAAAGTTAATAAGTAATTCTTCGGGTGTTAAAATTTTTATCACTAGTTTTTAGATAACTTTCGCAAGTTTACACAACTGCGTAAAAGAGGCGTTGAAATGCAAATACACTATCACCTAGATTTTTGTAACAAACGATCTCATTGGATGAGATCAGGAGCTCGCCACTTAAACGTTTTGATTTCGCAAATGACGATGCGCCTGACATTCTAGGAAAACTGCGTGCGTAAGGATACAGTATTCCAGCACCTTGCTGAACCCTCCCGTGTCTTGTGTGAAAGAAGCCGGTGAAAATTTTGTCTTCTGTAATTTAAATAGCTTGTGGGGTATTTAAAAAAACACCATGGTGAGTTAAGTTGTTGATTTTACAATGCATAATTTGTTTCTTTACTAGGATAGAAATTTATTTGTTCATGCATTCTGTGTATTTATTAATTTACGAAAAATTTGAGTTCTGCCGGTGTTGCATTAAGCCTAAATCGTACCATTGCTTAGCACTTGGATGATTTCTTAATGCAGATTTCATTTGAGAAAGTTCACTGTGTTTGCTGATTGATGACTACATCTTCTCTCTGAGCTAACAAAGACTAAAGTAAATAAGAATAGCTGTTTATTTCTTGTTTTGGTCGCTCGAGCTATATTTAGAATCGCGTGCGACTGTTTTTCAGGGCTTGGCCTGTAGTAGTTTCTTTGGCAAGCGTTAGGTGCTCTGCTCAGGGAAATTTTAGATCTCTTCACCAATCTTAACTTGATCCAAAAGAGGGCAGTGCAATTTAGCTCACGTCTGCATTGCGTTTCAAGCATAGTTTTCGTCTTGGAAATATATAACGGATTCTAAATTATGTGTTTTTGATTGGGAAACATAAGTTATTCTAAATTGTGTGTATGAAAAATTTCAATATCATAAGCTTGGAGTATAGTTTATTTGCCCACTGGTACGTGATTGACATGCATTTGGACCTGGATAAATTATAACAAAGGATTAACCACAAAAGAAACGGAAATATTACCTTTTATGTCATCTAGCTGTCTAAGGATTACTTAATTCATTACACCTGTTAAGACTGCAGTATATGATTTAAATTAGCCATGCCAGGTCCAGTACGTTAAATTCTGTGTTATTTGTCGTTTAATTATATTTTTGATTTTGTCCTGCATCTGTTCATAGCATGAAATAATGCCTGGATATATATTTGAATCGGTGGTGCTTTTGATTTGCAGTCCATCAATATGAAAATCAATTAGAGAATTTTAACTGAAAAACGTTAAACTTCTGAGTAATACCTTTGTATGCTATTCACGTTTGTTCATACGTACACCAGTACAAGGATAACACTTCCATAAACATAACCACATAAGTAGGTTAATAATTTTGGTATAATGAGGAACATAACTTAGCTCTCAGTTATTTATTTCTATTCTCATTAGCCCATTAAGTTTTACTAAACATATAAAGTAACTTTTGTGGAAAGTTTCAGATTTGATATTGTTCACTTAATTAGGAAAACTAGTCCCCCCCCCTTTTTTTTTTCTTCTATGCATCTTTATCCTGCATATATTTACAACAAATTTTGGCCCAAGATTTTAGACTTGTATGAAATTTTCATTATTAAAAAGTAGAAATGAATATTCTAAAAATGGTAGATCAGGTTTTTTATCTGTAATCTAAGTAAAGTTATATTTTCTAGACTTTGAAATAAGTATGATTTTAAAAAAATAAAAAAAAATCTTGCTATCTGAATGATTTTTCTGTTTCGGTTTGAGATCTGATGTGACATTTATAGTTTTCATTTTTTTAAAGTTTGTAACACAATCTTGTATTAATATTTTTATAGTTATTTTACTTTTCTATATCGTTTGTCTTCATTTTCAAAATAGCAGTTGCTTGCATTCTCATAATCAGTAGATCAACCACCATATATTTAAAAATTTTTACAAATACTGAAATAAAAATGGAGTTAAAGTATTTTTTTAATGAAGACTTCCTAATTATTCATGAAGAGGAATTATATGTCACTATGATCTATTTTGTTATTTGTCAAATTGAGGAGATTAAAAAGTTGATTTCAAACTTGTAACATTATAGATGAGGCTGATTGTGAAATTTGTGATGTTTTATTAAATTTATTTCATAGGACTATAATGAATAAAATTTCAATATAAATGAAATTTCCTTCTTCGTGAATAAAAGTTCATTTAATGAACTGACGTAGCATTATAATAGCTTTTGTAGAATCGCAGTAAATAAAATAATTGCATCGTTCTTTTAAAGAACTGGTGTTATGTTTTAAAGCAAATCTGATAATGATTGGGCATAATTGGTGATTTCTTCAAAATGTATCAGTTGAAATTATGCTCAGCAGTGTTCTGCGTTGTCATAATTTTGGGGGGGGGATGGGCCTTTCAAAGAAGAGTGCATATAATTACTAAAATAAATACTTATGATGAGAGTAGATGTGAGTCATTTTGGTGTAGCGATATTTTCAAAATCGTCGTATACTAGGATTTTACCGGGCTTCCTTTTGATTTTATACTAATGTATGCTCTAAGTATTCATTTGCGGAATAATTATAGCTGTGACGACTTTTCTATAATTAAATCAAGAATTGTGAAAGGCTTGCTTATTAAATAATATTGCCCAAGTAATTCTTCTCCTAATTTCATTCAACTGGAAAAAAATTAATACCATTGAAAAAAACAAGATATGCATATATTATTGAATTAATTCAATGTCATGTTTATTTAAAATTGCAATTTTCCTTTCCTTTTGCTAATAAGAAGTACACTTAATATATTCATGCACATATTATGTACTGTGGTGATAATGACAAGGCAAATTGTGTGTTTATCTACAGTTGTGATACAAATGTGTTAAGCACAGGAAGCAAGTAATGTTTATTTAAAAAAAGAGATTAAAACATATAGTTGTGTTTTCCAGTGGTTTAAGATCATTAAATGTTTCTAGTTTAATTCAGTTTGAATCTTACTGAATTATTGCATGAATGTTTACATGAAATGTGAATGTACAAGCTATTTCCACATTGCGAAGCGAGTCGGATATCTTTCCTAACAGTTCATAAAGAAAATCATACTGCCAAGTTCTCAATAAAAGCATCCTTCTTAAACATGTGCTCCTCAATTTCTTTGCTGCAATCATTTAAGCAGTTATATTTGTTGTAATGAATTTGTTAAATATACAGTAACATAGCACTAACTGTTAAGAGAAGGAATTTCTTCACATTAAGATAGCATTTGATTTTTCTAATTTAACATTATTAAAATTGTCTCTATTTGTCTGGAGTTTTGCTGTGTGTTTTCAAATAATATTTTTAATTATAAAATATCAATTCAGAGGTAGCATCATTGGCTGTTTTATATAGATATGTTTTACATTAGGTATGTGATTGGTTTGGCATGTTGCCAGATTTATGATTTTTGTTTAAGTATAAGAATACAGGCAAACTTTTTCATGTTTATTTAAAAAGGAAACTTTTTTAGATGCTAAACATATTTCCGTTTAACAAAAAAGTTAGTATTTGGAGACTGAGATGGGTATGTACAGAAAAGTTTTGACGTAAGTGTAATGAATCAGTTATCTTTGCTTAATATTGTGAATACAGTCAAAAGTCGTTAATTCGGACACCTATAATCCGGACCTCAAAGCTAAAAAGTTTCTGCGCATGCGCCGCGTTGGCACAGGTGTTTTACGCGTGCGCGTAAGATTTTGACTACTGCGCATATGCGTGTGCGCAAGTGCAGAATACGTTTTCGCCTGCGCGTTTAATGTATAACGGACGGTGTAAGCTAAAATTATCTAATTATCTATTTCAGTTAATATTAATGATTGCATTGTTCCTTAATCTTCGAATTGGAACCCGCTTATTATTTTTTGCAGACTGTAAGAGCAATTTTATAAAAGTAAACTTAACTTTCGATTATGTCAAATAGAATTTCCGATGCTGGAACTTCCAAAGGATCTACAAAACGAAAGTATGTTTCGATGTCCAACAAACAAAAAGTGGAATTGCTGCAAAAAATGGATAAAGACATGAAGAATGTGACAGGTTAATAAAAACGAAAAAATTTCGATTGACAAGTTAGTCGGTATTCTCGGCACAGCAATTAACGGGACTTGAACAGCGGAACTTTGTAACTGAACAAGAAATTATGTCTTTTTATAGAATTAAAGAGAAAGTATTATCACATAAAATGAAGCAACTTAAACAACTTACATTGAAAGAAATGTTTGATAAAGTAAATAAATATTAAGCTTTTTTTTTTTTTTTTTTTTTTTTTTAAATTTTGATACCCTTTAGATCATAATTGTTCTTTATTTCATAAGTTACGGTTTCATATTTTTAATTTTAGAATTTCTGCATGCCATCTTACGAGATTTAAACTGATGATCTATAATCCGGAAAAATCGATAATCCGGAATCGCCGAAGTCCCGACGAGTCCGGATTAACGACTTTTGACTGTAATTGGCAATCAAGTTGAAAATTAAATCCACCTGTCAGTCATAGATGATTTGAAATATTTAGGCTATCTGAAAAGAACTAATAATAATGAAACTTAATTTTGCGTAAATTTCATTCCCTTCATCTCTAGTTATATTTTGCATAATTTTTCTTTTTAAATTTTCCTTGTTTTACTTTAACATTTTTAGAATTTCGTATGAAGATTCAACCAAATGTTTAAAGTAACTATTTATATTTAATTTTATATTAATAACATTTTTGGCAAACTAAGCTCTCAATTTTTCACATTTCAAAGTTGGCAGTAAGGTATGTTAGCACCTTTTATAATTGGTATAGAAATAGTAACATAATAAATGGTGTAGTGTCTGAATAAAATGTTAATTTCCTAATAACAAAATTTCTAAATGAACAATTATTAATTTACGATCTTTTATCTTGTAAAAATTGAAATGTGCATATTTGTCTTAAAATACATACTTTAGTTCTCTAAAACTAATCATTAAGCAGACGTATGGGAGAAACGTATATTAGAAAAGCATTCGTCTTCTATTTGCTGATAAATGTTGTGAATATCTGTATAGGGTTGCCACCCTTTTTGTTGAAATACGCTTCATGCAACATTGTGAATTTTAAGAATGGATTTAAAAAAATCCTGAGAGCAATTGTATGACTGTCAAGATCCCGTATGAAATTGCATCTTTGGCTGCAGCCTGAAATTGGGAGTTGTTCTTCATGTGTATTATCAAAATTAATATTGATTTGTTGCTGAAACATCATTAGATCCAATTTATAACATTTGTATCAAAGAAATTTAAAATTTGCTGTGTGTTAATATTGGATGCTGATATGCTGAGGTTAAAACTAGGAATTCTCTTGATTTATCACAACTTTAGCCTAAATTGTCGTTATGTGACAACATTTCTCACGTTGTTGATTCCCATGAAACTTTTATGCTTAAATGAACAACATTCTTTACAAAAATCCTCGTTTGTTAGAACTGAAGGTAGACTTTGAAATTAAATTTGACTTGTCCAGTGTAATGCGAATAATGCTCATATGTTCATTTTGCTATTATGAATATGTAGATGTTATTTATAATGAAGAGATTCATTAAAATTTTTTAATTTGAGAGGATAAGATTTTTTTGTAGTACTCATGATTAACTTATGCCTTCTTTAAATTGTAACTACAAGTGCTAGAATTGCATGAAACAATTCTACAGAATTAACCATTGACTACTAACATTAGTGTTAACTCTTTGAAGGGCAGGAAAAGGCAATTAACTTTTTCAGTAAAACTCTTGTCTTATTTACTTACTCGGGTGTTACAATGAAATTATTTGCGACAGTTACACATATTTTGTTCAAGATGTGTGAAAAAATGACCACTTCTTGTGGTTAGTGTCAGTGACCACTGCCCACAGACTCCTACGGATCAGTCTCTGTAGCAGTGCTCCGCAACCTTTTTTCACCTGCGACGCACAAAAAATCTTTCTGGAATTTCATGGCACACCAAAGAGTTCCGAGTTATCAAGGAAGTGCCGAAAAAATTCAAATGCTGACACACTTACAATCACACACACAACCACACAACAGTGAAATATATAAAAACATTTAAAATAGACATTATTAAGGGAAAAAAATTGTCATTGTGTATTAAATACATGATAAAAAATTATAAAATATCAAATACATGTATTTGATTACGGCACACCTATATCCTACTCATGGCACACCGGTTGCGGAGCACTGCTCTATAGCACTTGTGCAAACAGTTTTTCTTTTTCAAGCAGAGTGAAACTTTGCATGTGCTGCATTCCCATGCTGTTCTTACAGGCTTTTTCTTGGTGCTGCAGAGTGCTCATGGTCATGATGTCTTTGATGGCTGATGCTTATTTTCTTGAAGACGAATTGCTGTATTAATTATTGGCATATGTTTCTTGATTGCCATCTAGTGAGCTACTAGAGAACTTCAGAAATAGTTGGTTTTGAAAACCACTCATGCGAGTGAGTAAGATGTATTTTCTTAGGAACCATGAAATCGGCATCATATTTTTGTAATGGTATAAACAGTTTCTTCTACTTCCTGTTCATTAGGTGGTAACAAATCGGAAGTTTTTTTTTTTTTTTTTTTTTTTTTGCTTGAGTTATCAATGTAATTTCCCTTTTTGGTGAATGTTCAGTTGAAGAAAACTGGTTATCTGCTATTACATTTATGTTAAGTATTATGTAATGGGTTTTATTAAGTAAACAAGTGGAGTTTGGTTATCTTTCCTGCTATCTTGATAATAAATTAATAAGGCTGTTAATAAAATTGAAATGCTCAAGACACAATTCCTCTAAATATCCCCTTCTGATGTTCTGTTGTGTTGATTTTTGTAAAATTAGTATGTCTGATTTTGCCTTTTGTAATTAACATTGCGTTGTCTTATTTGTTCAAATTGGTGTTAACTGACACATAAACAGTTTGTTAAAAAATAAGACTGTTCTGATCATCAATATGTGCTTGTGAAAGAGTGAGTATTTGAATTATTAATACATACAAGAATGCAGGGACTTAAAAACCTTTCTATTAATGTCTTGTTTTAAGACTTTTGGTGTCAACAAAAGAGCAAAAATATCTCATTATCCCAAGAAAAATTTTTCATTTTAATACATCTTGTGACTGTTTAAGAAAGGAAAGCATGAAATGCTTTTTTTCTTTTTTATTTAAAAATTTATTTAAAAAGGCCAAACTACAAATCCAAAGGTGATGCTCGGAACTGATGTATTTTTTTGTTATGGATTCAGCCTTCAATCTTTCAGGCACATCACAACAAAATTGTTTTCTTAAAAGTTTATTTGTAGTTCATGTTGCTGTAACTGAGTTTATATCTCCGTGTATAATAGATCACTGCTAACTCTTCCGTTTTTCCTAATTTACCATTATCATATGGGTAATGAAAGTAGGTGATGTTGTTATACTTATGACTACATTTTATTTTTGCTTTTGGTTGTAGAATCCTGTGAATAATTTGTTACTGCTCTGATATGTTAAAGTTGTATTTAACAAAGTGAGTTATGTGATTTATACTTGATTATTTCCAATGGGATTAATCCATACTTCTTGAATTTATGATAAGTCTTAAACATAAAATATCTCTTTTTAGGCTGAGATTTAGATCTCGCTGTGTAGTGTTGCTATCATTAAAATATAAGACCTTCCTGTACCTCTTCCCCAAAAAAGAAAGTGCAGTGCAAAAATCAAGAAGTTAAAACTAAAAGCAAGAGTAGGAGCCATTTTTATTGGTATTGAAGTTATGTTGTTGATATTAGATTATAGAATTGTTCAGAGATTAACTTCAAGCAAATAGGTTTTTTTTTATCTCATTAATGACCACACTATTATAACTTTTTAACTCATTAATGACACACCTGAATTAAATGAAAAAGCTTATTTTTTTGACATATTAGTCTAAGAAAAATATAACGAGGAAAAAAAAAATTGTTGAAGATACAAAATGTTGTGAAAACGCAGTGTATATCAAAACCAATTACTTTTGGATAGATAGAAATCTGGAAGATATTTGTTATACTAAGGCCTATAACATTATTACAAACAGTTATCATTTGACTACCACAGTATTTGCATCTTTTAGGTTTTAGCATTTTACGTGGAATCACTGTAAGCGGCATATCACATTTCAAACTGTTGCCACCAAATTTTAGAGCCCTGCATTATATTTAAAGAAATTAGAAAGCCAAAATTTGGAATTTGTTTTATTATCGATTTTATATTTTGTAAAAACTTAATTTTTTATTAACAAACTCTATGATTTCAAAGCAAACAATGGCAACACTACAAGGGGAAAAAAAATTTTATCTCCAGCACGCCATCTATATATTTGTTGCAATTTCCAATGAGTTTAGGTTACTTTACGGATACAGGTTTTTTCTTGAATACCTAATGGTCACTGAAGGTAGATAAATTGCATTAAAGTTAGTTGTCATCGCTATGACCAAACTGTCGTTCTATCAAATTATGCAATACCATTCTCTATATCCAATGCACTTCATATGTTCAATGTTCTTTTATTTTCCTCCATTTTGTTAACAGGTATAATAGGACCATTTCTTAATCTGTACTAAGAATTGCTTCAGCCACATGAAATTTCAGCTCATTGAATTTTGACAACCACTTGCATTATGTAAAATGTTGTAGACATATACGTAATGATTTGAAGAAACTTCCACTACTCGTAAATGATTTGTTACATCTCTACCTAATCCAGGATCAGTCAGATTTTGAAATTTTTTCTAAATATGTATCAAAATGATACAAGTACTCTTCATAGGAACGTAAAACAGCAAATTTCATATTCGAAATGATGGGGTTTTCCTTCGAGAAGCATTTTGCATGGATGTCTACCAGAATAAGGTATTATTTGCTCATCTATAGGAAGATCTGTTGAATCATGTGGCATAAAACTGGCATTTAAAATATTTAAAGAGACTATTCCTGGCCAGTTTTTTGGTGTTAACCCCAATTCTTCATAAATTAGAATGCTTCATTCAACGTTAAAATTGTTGTCATGAATATTCGTTATTTTGAAGCAGTTGTATTATGGAATCTGTAAAAGAAAATACCACTGAAAATCTATATGTGCTCGCAAAGATATTGCTTTGAACTGACGTGTTTTCACAACATTTAGAAAACATATTTTACACTAACAGAAATTAAATTATTATGTAACCTTTTGATGCCATTAATACAACCAAGTGTTTCTAGAAAACTGGTGTATCTTCATAAAATTGTTTGATTGCTTATGCTTTTTATGAGATGTTCAAATTAAAAGAAAAAGAAACTGAAAAAAAAAGTGGAGAAACAACAAAGTTTTATTTGCAACATATGAAAAAAGTTATAGAAAAAAACACTATACAGAAGACTTAAAAAAATGAAGCAGATTTGAAATACAAGTGTGATATTACTTTTTCAGGTCTCGTACTGTGTGTTGTTAATATAATCTCGGGGATTTAATCAGACAGAAAACTAGCTGAAAATTTCAGTAGAATATGGAAGTTGATGTGTAAGTGACAATTCTTGGGTGTTGCAAATCTGAAATTTTATACATCATCACATAACACTTAAATTGTGGTCATGCGAGTTTGTATTGACAGTTAATGCTGTGTCATAGAAATAAATTGAATCCATATGCTGACTTACGGATTATAAAAAAATAAGATTTAAAAGAGGTAATGTGTTGAATTGATTGATACACATTGATTACTAACCCTTTAAGCATAGAAATGTATCACTACGTGCCAGTGCATGATTGGCACTTTGAAATAAAGTTACTTCTGCAATGTTGTATTACGTGCTAGCATATGACATTTAAAGGTGAATCAAAGTAATAATAATGTCTTATTTTGGTATGAAACTTATCACGAATAAATATGTTTTAAATGAGTGTATTACAAGATAGTTATAATGGTATTATTGCAAACTGTATATATTTCAGAATGTTATTCATTTATGATCTTTGCTCAAAATGAAACTTTGTTTCCATTCCATACTGCGTACATTCGCAACTAGTTTCTAACCTTCACTCCACGCCAATATCAGCATATATATTCAAAACATAATGCCAGTTAAATTTGAAAATAAACAAAGCGTTGCTTTTCTCACACCTGTACGTGACCGAAATCACACCATGTCCAAGAGCATAATTGGCTCTTTAGCAAAAGAGCCAGTACATGATCGGCAGCAAATATGTTAATGTGATCATATTTGTCCAGGAATGTTTTATGAAAACAATATCCTACAAAATATAAATTGGATTTAATGAGTTTAATATAAATATAACTAGAAACATAAATAATTACTTTCACAGTGTACCCAAAAGCTAATTTATGAACTGTTTATATTCGTAATGTTTTTGGAAGTTTTTTAACCAGTGCTATACCCCAAATTTTTATACATGTAGTGCATCTTCATTTGGTAAAAGTTTACAATTGGGTGCCCCTTGTTTATTGGCGATTCTTTTTTTGACGCCAGGAAGGCACAATTTCAAGGTGGCTGCTCACAAAACCAAAATAAAAAGTCAAAGAATTGCACAAGATCTGTGTCCATGTACACATTGATCTGTTTTTACTTAAAAAAAAAATCCTAGAATTGCACAAACTAGGCATTGCGCACTGCCTTAAATATGTCCATGTACACATCAATCTATTTTCATTTAAATAAAATCGGGAAGCTAAAACAAGGTTAAAACTATCGTGGTAACCACAAGTGAGGTTTTATCGGCAAAATTTTTAAAAAATTGTCGCCAATCGAATGGGCACCCAATTCTACACTAGAGCCCTTCATTTTCATGGGAGAAATTGAGGCATGTTATATTCAAGAGCCACGTTTTGCTGACTGGAAGTTTGATATAGCAGTGAAATTGATCTTATCCCTTAGATCATTGTGCTTTTTGCTAGACTGTGATAAAAATGTTTAGAGAGAAAAAAAAAAAGATAGTATTTCGTATAACAGAATGTTCATTAAAATTCAGCTTAAAACAAGCAATGAGATTGTGATTCAAAAAAGCAAAATCATCTAGAAATTTTACCTTGTTTTTTGGTAATTCTATATTGCCACCTGACCAAAACTTGGAAAACGCTTTTGTGCGTGCTTCCCTTAAATCAAAATCAAAAGCTGCTTCATGACAGTCTCTGTCATTTGGCAATTTCTATGCTGCATTTCGACGTTATTTATCTACTATAATTCAGCTTTTTTAAAAAAAAAAATCATTCTGTAATGATTTTATAACATTAACCAACTTGTTGCTCACAGTGAAGGATGTATTTTTTCATATTTTTATATGCAAATGGGCAGAACTTCAATAATTTGATAACATTTAAAGGCACCAACTGTATCTTATTTTCTTTCTATATTTAAAATGGTAAAAATATAGTGTTATTCTTATGCAGTGAAAGAAATCCTTAGATTAAATAAATAATAAATGTAAATATAAATAAAATTAAATAATAACAGTAAAAGTTTAACGTGGCATAAAATTCTAATCAGAATGAAAAAAAATTAACAAATTGATTTTTTGGCATAAATACCGTATTGAAATGTGTGTATTAGTTTTTGTTGCTGTCATTCTTTTTTCTTCTGAAAAAATGTACAGGCATCAAGGGCATTATATGTAATTAACTTGCATTTTTTTTTTTTTTTTTTTAATTCAGAAACTTTCAGTAGAAAGTATTTAAAATGTTAATTGTTTAGCTGAGAAACGTAATGTTTTACTGAATAATTTGTGCATCTCTTGTTATACTTAGATAATTATTGTTTTATTATATCTGGATAAAGTATTCATAAGTAACATACTGCAAAAGTTAAGAGAATGTATCTAAACATGTCAAAATTATTTCTCTTGTGGATTCATTATGGCAATAAAATATCTATATACTGCCAATTAAAAATTTACTTTAGTAATCTTCCTTAGTAAAATTATTGTAGGATTTATATAGTTTTTATTTTGTTTCTAAAATCATGCCAATTTATAGTATAGCTACCAAGTTTATAGAATTTGTTAATAATATTAATGCATAAAATTTGTAACGTACTTTGATTGCCTTTAAATGGTACTTGTTTTCTGCAGTGGCCTCAGCAAGAATTTTGGCACAATTCTGCATTGGCAAGAAAAGGCTATAGATTTGTGCATGGGTGAAAAACAGACATCATTGTGCGGTCAATATAGTGGTTTTTTATTGCAAAAATGCTCATTCTGCTTTTTATTTTAAATGAAGTGATCAATTAATAAGTATTAATTATAATACACACTTTGTTAGTAGTTTATTAAAAAACATACTTGCTAGAAAATTAATTTTTATAAGCTTGTTTTAGTGGGTACAACTCTGCAATTGTTGCTAATAATGCTTTAAACATGTTAACAGGGCTGTGACTTGGTGCCTGAATATGAATTCTGCTAGATAAGAGTCTGGTGATGGCGAGCCATACCTTTTGTATATTACATTACCAAATGGTTTCTTTTCCAGTATATAACTAACTACGTGTTATGTCTATTTCCACAAATTCTTTCTTTTGGTAAAATGCATTTTTATCATAAAAGAACATGAACTTCATTTTCAGTTGATGGCCAGTCAAAAATAGTAATAATCATTAAGCATGATAAATATTTTCAATGAAAAACTGCTGGGATTTAAAAGTTAAAATTTTTATTAGCTGAAAAAAAATTTGAACTATGAACACAGATTAAAAAGTCGTTATATTTTAAAATTAAAGAGAGAAGAAGTACATATGCATGCATATTTGAAAAACCACTTTATTTTAAAAGCAAAAATTATTGCTAGTTATACATGTATATAGATCAGTAACTATAAAAGTTTGTTTCTCGCCAATTCAGAAACATGACAATTCATTTTCAACAAGACAAGTACCTTTTAAATTTTCAATCCAATGTTTTTAATATATGCATAAATTAGGGGAGCTTGCTGTGCTTTTTATGGTATTGTTATTGAATAATTTTTCCTACTTTTTTATTGCAAATGTAATTTAAACATTACAAATGCTTTGCTAAAACTTTTATTTTCCTGCCTAGTCTTCTGGAGTAACAGTATCAACAGCTGCCAAGACTGTTTATGAAGAAGTGAAGAAAGATAAAAAGTACAGATACATCATCTATCATATTAAAGATGAGAAGGTGATTGATGTAGAAGTTACTGGTCCCCGTGAAGCTACCTACAGTGAATTCCTTGAGCAATTGCAGAAATACAAGAATGAATGCCGATACTGTGTATTTGACTTTCCAGCTAACATTCCTGTTGAAAGTGGAGGCCAGGAAAAATCATCCATGTCTGTTGATAGGCTTGTTCTCATGACATGGTATGTTTAAGTTTCTTTTGTTCAGTTTAATAACAGAGTAACTAATACAGTAAAGGTGATTTTTAACTTCGTGTATTTTATTTGTAACTTCATGTACTTGATATTTTTAATGTTTGGAAAAAGCTGATTTTCTTTTAATTGTTGCTGATATTTAGCAAATTTGAGCCATGAGTTAACTTTTGATTATTAAAAGTAACCACTTCAGTATTTAAAAATTGCTTTTTACAGATTTGGCAGTTAAGTTTTTTAATTTCAGCAACTCTGTGGCTTCTTTATGAGCAATAGCAATTATTTTTACTGAAACTGTGTATTTTCAAGTAACGCGTATGACAACAGCCTGCCCATACGTGAGCATACTACACATTTATTTGAGTATACAGCCAAAAGTCTTTAATCCGGACATGTCAGGACTTCGGCGATTACGGATTATCGTTTTTTCCGGATTATAGATCATCCGTTTAAATCTGGTAAGATGGCATGCAGAAATTATAAAATTAAAAATATGAAACCGTAATTTATGAAATAAAGAGCAATTATGATCTAAAGAGTATCAAAATTTACCCAAAAAAAATCATTATATTTATTTGTTTACTTTATTAAACATTTCTTTCAATGCGTGCATGTGTAAAGCATACATTAGGTGTGGTCAAAATTAGAAAATTGCAACCAGAAAATTATTTGATGTGTATTCGTATAATGACGAGGAATTTGATTTAAATCATATCAAAGACGTAGTACATAGAGAGAAATACTACATTTAGTAAGGAATTATAAGCCGAATAAAATAAAAACATTTGCCTTGAAGATAAGAATGACAGATCAACTTCCAGTTCATTGCGTGCCACGTGTCCCCCCCCCCACAGCAGCTTGAAATTGATAGACATATTTCGGAATGATTACAGAATCAAAGGATATGCCTTTATCCATTTTTTTCAGCAATTCCCCTTTTTGTTTGATGGACATCGGAACGTGCTTTCGCTTTGGTAGCTCCAGAATCGGAAATTCTTTTTGACATAATCGAAAGTTCAAGCTTACTTTTAGAAAATTGCTCTTACAGTCTGCAAAAAATAATATGCCGGATCCAATTAGAAGATTAAGGAACAATGCAATCTGCAACATTAACTGAAATAGATAATTTTAGCTTAGCTTATACCGTCCGTTATACATTAAACGCGCATGCATGACGCATGCGCAGAAAGTTTGTAGCTTTGAGGTCCGGATTAAAGACTTTTGACTGTATATGAATTTGCATGCTTTATAATCATTTTGTTTTTATTCTTTTCTTATTTTGCTGACAGTTTAGATTTAAATTTTTTCTCATAAAATTTTGTGTTTCTTATAAAATGCTTCTTTTTATAATTTTTATGAATATAAGAACACTCTAAATAAAGATAGCAATTTTTTTTTGCTGGTGCTGATGATCAGAAAGTATCCTTCTCTGTATAAAGTGTTTTTTTATCTTGTAAACTTTTTTCCAACATTGAAATTACTTATTAAAAATGATTTCAAATGCAAAATTTTTTCTAGGAGAATTTTATCAAAGTGTTGGGTACTTATACCGTCCGTATATTATTTATTATAGCAGCCCTTAAAATTTAAATCATTTATCAGCTGAGATGTGACATGTAGCAAGGAATAAGAACAACGGGCAAGTTATCTCAACTGATTAGCGATTCAATCCCTTGCGAGCCACTATAATAAGGAAGAACAAAGTGTTGAGTTTTGGCTGTTGAGACTATATTTATTTTTTAACTTTAATACTGTGGACCGACACCAGCCAAACGAAAATTCAAGTGCCAGTCCCCAGGCCACGCAGAAAGTTCACTGCTGGTCCCGAGGGACCGACGCTGCACTCAACATGTTAAAGCTTCTCATGATGAGGAGGCTGGATTTAGGGCTGCCTGTTGTTTGCCTATAATTTATGAACTGTTTCATTTGGGGTTGATGCTTTGGTACAGTTCATTAACCAGGGAGCCTTTGTCACCATTTAAGTAACTAAAGGCCATAATAGTTACCATTTATATGGATATTATTGTAAGTGCAATTATGACACAATTTTTATATATCCTGTTTTCTGTGGGTGAAATATGAGGTAGGCAATCCTCTGAGATGCTCTGATTTAATCAATCTAAAATGCACTTTTCTAACGTGACATGTCAGAATATCATGTGATTAATTTGTGTAATTGATGTTTTAAACTAAGATGAAACTAATATATTTTTATGTTTTGGTTAGTTAAATCATATTTTGGATAACTTTCTGAATAGCCTTCCATAAAATTTAAGTGTAGTTATAGTAGGATACATTTGTATTATACAGAAGTCAGTTGTGTATTTCTTAAAGAACATAATTGAATTAAGACACAATAACACGCCGAATAAATACTAATTCAGAAGTCAAACAACAAAAATCAGCGTTATATTTACAAAATTTTCACAGGACTAGTTTCGATGGTTTTACTGAACCACCATCCTCAGCTGCAAATGAATTTCATTTGCGGTTTTGCAGCTGAGGATGGTGGTTCGGTAAAACCATCGAAACTAGTCCTGTGAAAATTTTGTAAATATACAGCTGATTTTTGTTCTTTGACTTCTGAATTAACATAATTGAACTTTCAATCAGTTCCCCCCTGCCTTAGTTATAGCTTAATTATACATGTCTTACTCGGAAGTTATTGATTACTTTAGCTAGCTGTTAAAGTTTCCATTTGAATTTTATTATATGAGAGAAAATGTGTGGTTTTAATGAGTCCGGTTAGTGTGATTTATAAAAACATTAGACTAAAAAGTAGATAAATTATTAAGAACTGTGTATATTGCTTTTAAATTCTTTAGTTTGTTAATTATAGCAGACTGATTGAATTTGAGAGTTAAATATCTTTTACTCATTGTGTCGGCACACTAGAAGATAAAAGTATATTTCAAGCAGTCGCCAGTTGCTTTAAATTGCTGAATTTTTTATTAAGTTGAAACATAAGTATCTTGCATTTTGTCGAAGTGCAACAGTCTAGTACGCTAGATATAAATGTTTTATTTCATGTTTGCATTTAAATCCTGGAGTTTATTAATCAGAATCTCGCCAAATATGTACATATAACATTCTAAGAAAAAAATTCAAAGTTTTGGCTTTAAGATGCACATGAACAGGTAGAGGACTAGAAATGTGTAGAATTTCGTCGCTGTTATTCCACAGTACAAGGAACATGTATATAGGTTCTTTGTATTTAATAGTAGGAAGTGGTCACCATGAAAGAAAATCTCCGAGCTGAAAATGCATCAAAATAGAAAAACGCTATAGAGAACTCGATAAAATCGCATTTATTTCTTGCGTATAATTTCTCACTTATATCTTCTATATGATTTCTGATGGCTTTCTTGTGTAGTTTCTGTAATCGTTGTTCATATGATATCAGGTTTTTCATTTCTTATGTAATTGTCTCCTTGACTCCTTGAGTTCTGTTAACTGTGATCCCAAGTTATGTTGAGCTGTATCTGTATTTTTTCAATCAAAGGGCATTTTATCTTGTAATCTAATATATAAAAATGATCATCAAGTTCACTTTACATCACTGATAAAAACAATCAGAGATGCAGAGTTGTAAGCTCTACGAATATTCTGTGTATCTTTCCAGCATAAAAACATGCTTAAAATTGTGTAATCGGGGTTCGTACGGTCCTTAATTTTTTGGAATTGATTTTTGGTCCTTAAAAGTCCTTAATTTTGACCAAAATCAGTAGAAGGTCCTTTACTTTAATCATCTGAAATTTTTGCCTGTTTTTACAACTGCCATTTTGAGTGTGAATTAGCATTTTGGAGGAATATTTCTGGCAATTTACTGACATATAAGGGTGAGTCAAATGAAAGTGAGCCAACCCCTCCTCAGCAAGAATGGTTCGGTCCATCACTCGCGGCGCATGCGAGTTGCACAGAGACAGCCTTCATTTACGAAAGTGGCGGGAAAATGTGAGGTTAAAGTTCTTTAAGGCGCTCTTACACTGGGTTGAAGACGGTAGCGTGACATAATGGACGCTCCAAAAGAGGAACAGCGTGGTGTGGTCAGGTTTTTGACAGCTGAAGGTGTTTCCCAACATGAAATTAGTCGCCGTATGACTGTTGTGTACGGTGAACATTGCATCGCATTGGCCACTGTGAAGCGTTGGAGCAAACGGTTCAGAGAAGGACGTGAAAGTTGCAAAGACGATCCAAGACCGGGCCAAAGCCACCTTGCAATCCCTCCCGACACAATTGCACAGGTTGATGAGCTGATTAGACAAGAATGGAGGATAAGCATCGATGAACTGGCAGAGCGTGTGGACATCAGTCACGGTTCGGTTCACACCATAATTCATGATCATCTCGGTTATCGGCTTTTGTGTGCTCAATGGATGCCCAAGATTTTGAACGACCGCCAGAAGACGGAGAGGTTCGGCGCTGCTTTAACTCATCTCGTACGGTATCACAATGAGGGTGACGACTTCTTGTCTGCAATTGTGGAGACGAATCATGGTGCCACCACTACGAACCTGAAACACGCCGGCAAAGCTTACAGTGGAAACATTTGAATTCACCACCCCCGAAGAAAGCAAAGGCTGTCATTTCCTCGGGAAAGATGCTATTGACTTTTTTTTTTTCGATCGTCAGGGGCCATTACTGATTGAATTTGCTAAACGTGGAGAGATTATCAATAGTTCGCGATATTGTGCAACGCTGGATCGGCTGTGTGTCGCAATCAAGAACAAACGACCTGGAAGATTGACGAATGGTGTGATCTTGCTACACGACAATGCTCGTCCCCACGTCGCTGATGTGGTTAAGACACAACTGGAAAAGTTCAAGTGGGACACGCTGCAACATCCTCCATACAGCCCAGATTTGTCGCCATGCGACTTTCACATTTTCGGGAAACTGAAAAAAACATCTCAAGGGTACCAGGTTCGTGTCGGACAACGCCGTGAAGGAGTCGGTTACAGACTTTTTGAATCGACAGCCCGAGGAGTTTTATGAGACGGGGATCACGCGGCTCATTTGTCAATGGGATAAATGTCTCAATGTTCATGGAGACTACCTTTAAATAAAGTACTCTGTTTGTCATATATTCGCATTGGCTCACTTTCATTTGACTCGCCCTTGTATATGGTTATCTTTTGAATGGGTTCATGGGTTATAATTTGTTTCTATTTCTAATATAAGGGATGGGATACTAGAGTTTCTAAGCAAGAAGTGAAACATAAGCATCTCGAAACCCATTTTTTTGTAATAAAGAACTCTTAAATAATTTTCACTTTTGGGAATGTGAATTCTTTTATTAAACGGTTCTAAATTTGGCGATTTGAAGGTCAATTTCTGTAGAAAATTTTTAATTCCGAAATCTGAGAATTTTTCGATTTTTTTTAAAACATCATAACATTGATAAATTTCATTAAAATAATGGTTAATATATTAAAATTATATTTGAAAAATAACATTAAAATAAAGCATTTATATATTTCGCTCTCATTATAAAGTTTCATTTTGGCAACTTATACAATATTTTGAATCTGAAAAATAATCAAGGTATAATGCTAAAAGGCATAATTTACGAAACAGCTCTTAGCAAAAGCAAAATTAGCTGTGTAATTAATTAAAAAGTCTTTTTTTCCATGTAATTGTCTCGGAATATTCAAAATTCTCAGAATGTGCATCAGTTTTCTCTATAAAATTAATTTTGCACTCCTCCCCTCCCAAATATTTCTGGTTTTTTGCTGTTACAGAATTGGTTGGGATAATTTTTCTTTGGTATTTTTGACATTGCAGCTTGGAAAATTTAGAAGGATTAAGGCAAGATTTATAAACCCACAATTCTAGAAGATTTGATTCTATGTGAGGAAAGGGAAAATGTCTCCATGTTATCAACACGTTAACGGATGTATTTTACAGAAAGTTTGCAGTGAATTTCTTACTTTTTAGAGAACGTCTGGAAGAACAATGAAGACATAATATTTGAAGGTTTTACTCCTGATACTAGAATCTTTTTTCTTAACATGTTTATCTTCCTTTATTTTCTTTACTTTTCACTAGACACAAGCATGGAAAATATCAAAAATGCTTCTAATCTTATCACTTGGGCAGGCATTATAGAAAAGGATTTTTTTATTAATAAGGAAATTGAAAACTTACAATTTAAAAGATCCATCTAACATGTCTTAATGCATCACACACAGAGCTGGCACTAGGCATTTTCCCATCTGATGCAATATCTGTGGATCCTAAGTTCGACTGTATAGTGCCTTGTAAGGATTATGTTAATTTTATTAACAGTAAAATTTTGAGTTAAACTTCCTTTCCTATCGATTCTTAATTTCAACTTACCACTTCCGGCCAGAATGTAGTTTTAGAATCACGTCTGAATGCCAGTGAGGAAGAGTAGTATTTAACCGCAAAGTTCTACTGTCTTAGTCAGAGAGATACTAGATATTCTGGCTAGCACGTGTCTGCCCTTTTAGGTTACTCTCTCGTAAGCTGTTACGCTCAGCTGTACTTTAGGCCCTTGATAGCTTCGCATTAATTCTTTCCAAGTTTCTTCAATCTCGCGAACTGAGGCGATTATTCGCTTACTAGTTCTTAAGATTCTTCACTTTTCACTGTAACTTAGAATTATACAGTAGAGAATCCTACAGCCTTTTTAAATTCTGCTTCCAGTGCCTGCTTTTAAAAAAAGTTTTGCCATTTTTAGATTTTGTTGTTTGGTGTTACTAAATTCTAAAAATTCTGCCACACTAGCTCTGTAATCGGCCTTTACAATATATATTTCATATTTCTTCTAAATTTCATATTACTAAAGAAATTAAATTAGTCACCTTTTCTATACATTCTAAATGTCTTTAGTGTTTTTAACAAAAACAGAAATCCTTAATTAAATCCAAAAGTTCTAAAATGAAAAGGAAGCATGCTGAAGGGGAAAAAATATGAATACATAAAGAAAATTATTTTTCAAAGATATGTGCAGTTATGTAAATTACCCAATTGTTTATGATTTCAGCCTTTACTATAATTTTCCATTTTTATTTCCTCATATGATAGTGAACCAGGTTAAATTAAAATTAAATTGAATAATCTTTGACCACTAGTTCACATTTTAGTTTAAATTTGACTGTTTAATTACATCATCGTGAGATGTAATTGACTACTTTGTTAGCATCAGAACATGCCTTTATGTTTGTTCTAAGTTCTTTTTAAATAAGAGGCTTATTTAAACCTTTGTCTGATATTGTAGTTACTTTCAGATGTAGTGATAATTTGCTTCATGTCTATCGGAGGTTTTGGACTACAGTCAAAAGTCGTTATTTCGGAATGATCTATAATCCGGACCTCAAAGCTAAAAACGTTCTGCGCATGCGTCGCGTTGACACATGCGCATAGGCGTTTACGCGTGTGCATAAGACCTCTTATGAGTGCACATTTGCGTGTGCGCAAGCGCAGAATACGTTTTCGCGTTTTATGTATAACAGGTGGTGTAAGCTAAAATTATCTAACTATCTATTTCAGTTAATGTTGATGATTGCGTTGTTCCTTAATTTTCGAATTGGATCCGGCTTATTATTTTTTGTAGCCTGTAAGAGCAATACTATAAAAGTAAACTTGAACTTTCGATTATGTCAAATAGAATTTTTGATTCTGGAGCTCCCAAAGGATCGTACAAAACGAAAGTATGTTTTGATGTCCATCAAACAAAAAGTGGAATTGCTGCAAAAAATGGATAAAGACATGAAGAATGTGACAGAGAGGTCAGTGAAAACGAAAAAGTTTCGATTGACAAGTTAGTCGGTATTCTCGGCACAGCAATTAACGGGACTTGAACAGCGGAACTTTGTAAGTGAACAAAAAATTATGTCTGTTTATAGAATTAAAGAGAAAGTATTATCACATAAAACGAAGCAACTTAAACAACTTACATTGAAAGAAATGTTTAATAAAGTAAACAAATAAATATTAAGCTTTTTTTTTTTTTTTTTGTAAATTTTGATACCCTTTAGATCATAATTGTTCTTTATTTCATAAATTACGGTTTCATATTTTTAATTTTTGAATTTCTGCATGGCATCTTACGCGATTTAAACTGATGATCTATAATCCGGAAAAATCGATAATTCGGAATCGCCGAAGTCCCGACGAGTCCGGATTAACGACTTTTGACTGTATTTAACTTTTATCAGATCAAGTAAGCCCTCATAGGTATATTGTGGAGAGGGTTGACAAGTTAGGAGATAAAGCACGCAGAAATTAGCAAGAGCATTGGTTTGCATATTGAGACAAATCTCAAATTATTGTTAGAAAAGATGCTTAAAGAGAAGAAAATCGATATAAACTAGCTAAAATGTTTGGGAAGGCGTCAAACTAAAATGACGGATAAACATTTTATTGAGTGTTGTTACAAAACATAAATGTTTTGTAGCTTTTAATGTGTAATTATTCTGATATCGTTTAAGAATCAGTGTCATAAATTACATGTGTTTTAAACTGTGCAATTTTATTAGATTTTGATTTTAATAGGGCTTTTTTTAACAAATATTGTTAAAGAAATATAATTTAATAGTTGCCATTTAAATCCATAATGACTGAGGTTACCTATTTACCTAATAACTAACTGCTTAGCCTTAAAAATTATCTCTACATATTAAAGTTGAGTTATTGCCTTTCATTTATACTCACTGTGGTCACAAGATAACACAAAAAGGTTTAAATTCAAGTAAAACTTATTCTTTGCATTTAGTGAGACTTTAAATAATACAAAACTTATCACCTCTGGTTCTTTAATGGCTTATTGGAAACTGAAAGTATATTAACTGGGTTACAACCCCTGGAACTCTACGCAAAGCTATGACACTAACTGTATCAAACAGAGGCTAACTTTCAACACTTGCCAACCCTACCTACATCAGGCCTTTCAATTTTGTTCTGATCAGCAGGTCTCTCTCTAGACAAACAGCAGTGGTGATAACATTCAGTCTTTTGTTATGAATCATGCTGATTATGATCTTGCTTCTTATTATAACCTATGTCGTTTGACATAAAATCTACCTGCTATTTATTAAATCTCTAGACCAGTGGTTCTTAACCTTTTGACTAACGTGTACCATCTAAACAAAAACTGGAAACCTTTAGTACCACCACTTTTGAACAAAGTTCAGATTGCATAAATTTGAGTGTTAGCGAAAAACAGTTGGGATGTTGGGGTTTTAATTTTTGAAATATAGTTTGAAATACTTTGCTTCTTTGCGTACGACCTATTTTTTCTTGTGTACCACCGGTTGAGAACCTCTCAACATATTAATTTATTCTCAAACTTATTAATAATTGTTAATTCATGTTTAGTTATAATGCATACTACTTAGGGATCTATTTTATTCTTAGGATGGTATTACAGAAGTGAAATTTAGGCATAGAATAATATTTTTATTGAATTTATTCAGTTTCCATATGCTCATTGGTCCTTAATTTTTTTCATTAATGCTCCTTAAAATGACTCAATTTCCGTGTGCAGAAATGTGTACGAACCTAGATAATCCTTTCCTTAGAATTTAGTGTCAAGCTTTCTACTGAACAAATCATTCTTTGCATCTAATGTTGGAATGAGAAATTAAGTTGCTCTAAAAAACTGGATGTATTTTCAGTACTTTTAACCTGCACTGCGAAAGTTGACTTTGTTAGTAATATACATAGGCAAAGTAACATTTTAAGTAGCAGTTAATTTTATGTTTCACATCTGATGTTTTAATGTCTGGATAATTTTTATTGCAAAACTATACTTTTATATGTAGTCATGACTGGATATTTTTATAAGTGGTAAAACAAGAAATGCAGATACTGTGTACGTTCAAGTTATTTCTGTAATTTGTTGAGTAAATATGTTAACTGTTATAAGTATCTTCTTTCTTGCATTAAAAAATGCATTTAAAACGAAAAAGTATTTTGTTTAAAACAGATTGCAAAATGCACGTATCTAATAATTTAGGAATACGAGAAAGAAGATGCAAACAATCGTAATAACCGATTATTATAGATGATGCTGACGTAATTGCATAGAAAAAGAAACTTGCAGATGTTGAATACTTTGTAGATAACAAGATGCACTGCATCACTGTGGGTGAGACAAGCACTCCACAATTTTAGATACTTTTCACGTTTTTAAACAATAGGTCCTAATCAGATTCCTTTAATTTACGACATTTATCTGTTCAGAAATTAACTATCCAGAAGAATTGCAGCACATATTTAAAAAGCCATATTTTATTTATTTCCTTTATAATTAAAGTTAAAAAGTTTATCACTTTAATCCAAAATGAAAATGTATTAATGATTTGCTTGGGAAGAAGCTTCTGAATCTGACTTGTATCTGATCCACCTCAAATTTGATAATTTTAATTTTGTTCAAAATCTGGGCCAAAATAGGCATGTCCCATAATAATAGTAGCAAACGAAAATATAGAACATAACATTTATTATCAAAAACTAGATTAAATTTAAAAAAATGACTCCTAATTTTTATTTTGAGTCTTCAAATAGTACCTGGATTTTTCAGTAATTTTGTTGCTGCATTTTAAACTTTTAGGTTTCCAGCATAACCTGAAGTGACCGAAATGTATTATCTAATATTTTGGGAGAATTATTATTCAAAGGTTATATTTACTGTTTCTGTGGTGCTTCTCTTAAGAGGAATAAGTCTTAAGTTTTTCAAGTTTTCTGCATAATTTTTGCATTTATGTATTTAGCTTTGCTTTTTCAAAGAATTAACAGCATAAGATTCATCCTGACAATTATTTTTGGAAGCACATTTCCAAATTCTTGATATGATCGTTCTGTTGCACTTGTAGTTATTTTGCAGCTAACCTAATTGCACCTTTCTACAATCTTTCGCTTTTCTTTCAATGTATCAAGAACTGGACAATCTCAACTCAAATCTTTGTTTAAAAACTAGTTTTTTTATCTTGTTTTTCAATGGGTTCATGTTAGCTGAAGTAAAACTGGAAAGTATGGTTTCAGTGAGCAGATGAAATTTATAAAACAGTTAAAATTCATAGTAACCTAAAAATTAAAAGGTGTGTCAAATAGATGTCAAAACAAATAAAATGTCATGAAATATTGATTTTGATTGAAGGCTTCGTAATTTTGCATTATAACATAACTTATAGTTGCACCCACCAATAATTCCTGTTCAAATATTCACTTGCTATTATTGTTATGGGTGAGGAGAAGTATAATATTTAAATTTTTATAAATTTTAAAAGGCAAGGATTTACTGTATTTATAAATTTTTCATAACTTTGTGTTAAAAAAGCTAAGGGGGATATGTGAGTAAATAGTGTGTGTATACATATATCCAAGTATATTGTATATCAAGATTTTGGAGGTAAACTGTACAACAGGGTTCGTAGCGGTCCTTTTAAGTGCTTATAAGTCCTTATATTTGAAAATAAAATATAAAGGCCCTTATAGGTGCTTATTTTTTCTTTAAAGCCCTTATGTTTTTGTTTTTAGTGCTTATTTTTTGCTTTTAGTGCTTTTTTTTTTTTAATGAACGCGTAATTTCCCCCTGTACCAAAGCCGAAACTAAATAAACAACTTTTCTTCTTAATATGGAATGTCAGATGGTGAATCATACTTCCGGAAATAGCTTTTCCCTCTTTCTCTGCATTAACATAAGCTTTGGTGTGTGCGGAGAGTACAGACAGGTGCCCGTCATTCTATTGGGCAAAGAATTGCGAAAGTGGTAGAAAATTCTGGTACATTCGGCATTCTTTATCCCACCCAAATACTACATATGTTTGAATTTCTATCAAGATCTTAATGATTTGCATTTTCGTTCCACTTGGTCAGTTCATATTCGTGTTTATTATGATCATTATGCTTATATTATGAGCATATGTATGAATGTTTATAATAACATAGTTGCAGTAACTGCTGAAGTATAGTAAACTTCCAAAAATGGTTGTGTTTAACACAGATTAGCTTTCTAAGGAATAATATTCGGAATGGCTTAAAGGGAAAGTAATCGAATAGTCAAAATAATTTAATTTTCTTAGCCAATACATTATACAGTACGAAGGTTGGGAGGTTCTCCCCTTTTTCCGCAAAATCTTGAATATTGAAACTGTTACAGGTCGCTGCAAAACAAGCAACGGACTTTTTTGTTTTGTTTTGTTACTTTCCAATCTGGATTGAATAGGACTAAAAAGTTCTGGGGTCTACCAACCCAAGCGAAGAATGATTCTACTCCGGAAATTTAACGCAGCCTAATGAAAAACACCCCAGATTTGTAAGTCTCTTTCTTTTCCTTTAATAGTTCTTTATTCTCCCAATACCAGCAGCTGTTAATTCCAATTGCGTAATATCACGTAGGGAAGAATTACGACGCACGTATTGCGCAATAACGTTTGCGATATTTTCCAGAGATAATATTAATTTTGATGTTCTGTCCGAGATTTGTTTATAAACACTTAAAAGAGTTTTACTGTGCTTGCTAAGCAGATTATTTTTCAGTTCCATTGGTTTATTTTTATATGATGCACATATCAAAATGTCAAAAGCATTTATTTAGCGGAAAAATCTAAAGAACGGCTACAGTCTACCCCCTCCCTCCACTCCTCTTTTTCAAGTTTCGCTCGACTGTCCGAATATTCGCCAATTTCCAAGTGTGCGAGTTAGTTAAGCTTTTACTGTTAAAGGATGACTGCATGAAGCAAATTTCTGTCTTCTGATTTCGGAAATGTTCCTCTTTTTTTACTTAAATTACTTGGCTTGCAATATCTGTTAAGGGAAAACTGATATACAATGAAAATGTAGAAAATGTTTAGAATTTAGATTTAAATCATTTAAATATCAATATGAGTTGAAAAATAAATTGTATTTATTATTAGGTTCCAAGCGAATATAATAAATATGCCTTATTATTATTTATTTTCTCTATTTTGAACTGAAATTTCATCATTAAATCTTGTAATATAGTTTAGTTCTGCATAGCTTTTCTTCTCTCATTGTAAACTAGTTCTGTAAATTTAACTGTTATTTAAAATTTAAAAAAAAAAAGTAATTATTTTTCATGGTTGAGGTAATGATTATTCTCTCTTAATTAGTACTGAATTTCTCATATTTTAAATTACAAGTCTAATTTTCAAGGTTATGTAGTTGTGTATAATGTAATTAGGTGCTTATTTTTTTCCTTAAAATGTGCTTATAGGTGCTTATTTTTTTAACTAAAATGTGGCTATGAACTCTGTACAAGTATATCTCCATATCTGGGTCATAATCCCGACAGTCGGAATACCGACTTCCGACAGGGCCGAAATCTTGACAACCCAAAGTCCCGACAGGGTCAAAATCCCAACAAGTTAATATCTAAATACAAACACTCAATTTAGCTTAATAAAATACAATTTTTAACTATTACATATTACTAATTAAAAGTTTAAATAAAAAAAAATCATAAAAATTATGTCATTACTTAAAATAATTTTTAACAAATTGAAATGACCGTTAAAATTTGAAATGAAGTTTTATAAAATTCTTTTTTTTAAGAAAAAGAAAACATCACTTACACATGCAAACGACACATTGCGAGCGATAGCACGAAGATATTCCATCACAGGTCGATTATCACGATTGTCCACAACAGTCATAATTCTCCTTTCTCTGTCATCATCTACCTTCCTACGTTTTGGTTGTTGTTCTCCGCGAAGAATGCATTCAACTTGGTATTCTACATGCTCCTGTTCTTTTTGAAATGATGTTATAAACGCCAACATGGGCCTGTCCAATTAAGGTCTCCCATCTTCTGTGCCAAGCCTCGACAGCATTTTGAGTGTGCAGAGCTCCCAGTTGTAGGGAATCAAACACGCTCCAGAGTGCTGGTGGGAACATCGGAGGAACGCGAACGGCAATGCCATTACACAAACAAACGGCGCCGCATTCTTCCACGAACGTAGTTGTCTTCGAACCACTGAACGACTTCTTGAGCATCGGGTGGCAAGTGAGGAAGTAAAGTGTCAAATGCTGCTGAAATTTCGTCAGCTGGTATAAATGCTAACGCAAATAAATGACGAAGCATTAAACTAAATCTCATCTGTGCCGTAGTGAGAAGCCAATCCACTCGATTGAATTTTTCTCCAACCACACTGACACAGATGGAAAAAACAAGCCTTATTAATAACGTCAGGGAACTCTGATTTTGAAGCATTTATAGCTGCCTTTTCTAGATCACTAATGATTCTAGATGGCCTCAGTTCAATATTATTTTCTTCAGCGAAATCAATTAAATCTTGAAATAATCTTTTGTAATTTTCTTCAGATTTGCTAGTCATCAAAGCGTATACTAGTGGAAGAATTCTAAAATTTTGAGATTCAACAGGTGCGTGAATTGTATATAGCTGGTAAAATATTGTGTGCACCGTTTTAAATGTGCCGTCCATAATCCAATAAGGTGCCTGTGATAAATGTTTAACATTTGCAACTGTTGTAAACATTAGAATTCTCTCATCTCCAACTGCAGAATCTCTCACTAAAAATAATTCACCAGTTAAAGTATTTCTTAAAGTAGCTGGAATATCAATTTCATTCAATGTTTTTGGTTCTGGTGGCCTTTCGTTTTGCCTGACCCGTTTAATTTTTTTTTTTGTTGCTTTGAATTATCTGACACGATTCACTTCACGACTGACACGATTCACGTATGCCGAGCATCTTCTTTCAATGGGCTAATACATTTTGCGATAGCTGCTGCACTCGCTTGTGGAGCATGGTTATGCTGAGTAAATTTACGGAGATGATGTTGTCCATTCAGAAATATTGTTACTCGACCTTTGCACATATTGTATTTTCTTTTTTCGCAACACCAAGGCCCACTAGCGGCCAAGCGGTAAAGTCGCTGAACACTGGTAGTTCGGTTCGAGGTTCGAATCCCGCGAACGTGCTGGCTGCAAGGGCGTTTTCGTGGTTTTCCCCATGTGTAACGTGTATATGAGCTAGTTTCCCTTAGAAAGTCCTCCACGAAGGCATCCCTCCCCTTAGGCAGATAGCCTTAGTGTGCTTTGCCATAATTAAATACACACACACACACACATTCACAACACCAGTAATATAAATCGTCGCGATTCTTATTTTTCACCATTAAATAACCACATGCATTAATTTTATTGCTTCCTTTTTGAGACGGAACAATTTCACAAATTTCAGCCATATTTTGGAACAATTTAATGAGCAAAAAATAAACCGGCAAGTGAGCACTGTCTATCTCGAGGCAAACGTAACCCTATAGCATGTAGAAAGCCTAGAGCTGTATCATTCCGTCATTGTGAAATAGTTCCCTCTTTTTCCTATTCACATAGATTATAAAAGGCCTAAAAGATAAGAAACCAGTAAGAATTCGTTCCAGAAGGTTCTCCAACCATCCATGGAATATCACAAATTTTGTCGCCAAATGTGGCAACCCTGCCTTCCCTTGCTATGCTATTTTATGGCAACCCTAAAACTGCTTTGCAGGGAAGCTATCTTACCGCTCCTGTACATTTCATAACAATATATATTCTCCAAGAAACTTTCAAAAGTTTTATAGCCAATTTAAGGCTTAACTCGCTTAATTCCATCACTAAATACAACTGCATTTCCATTCATTTCTTTTTAAATTAAATTTACAGACTAGCAAGTTAATTTTAATTCCTTTCTGGATTTGATTTAAAAAAAATATTTTTATTAACTAATTTTTAGGATTTTCTCAATTTTGATCTTTTGATTTTGAATTTACTTTTGTTTTAACTTTGTATTTGAGTTTGAAAATGAGTGTTAGGGATATATCTTCTGAAGTAAACATCCCTTTTAGTTGTTTCCAGTTTAGTTGTGTTCCTTAGTGAGCAACTTAAATTTAAAAGATCATTTACTAATATATTTTGTTTATAATTTCTTTTGGCTTAAATGGACTAATCTATTTTGATTGAGTTTTATTCATGACTTATGATTTGGCTCTAGCAGAAATATGATTTGATACATACTTGGAAGAAAGACTGAATGCTGTCGCTTATTTATTGTTAATTGATGGTAGATTGATCTCAAATTAATCGACTTATCAAGGGTATTAAACCAATGACAATGGCTGTTTTTTAATACTTAAAAAATGTTTTCTTTTGATTTTGATATTTTTTGTTTAAGGATTTTTCTTTTTAAAGCAATAGAGGTTTAGAATATGCTAATTTAAAATACTAATTATACTGACTAAAAAGGTTAATTTCAGGGTTTTAATTGAATTTCTCTTCCTTGGAGATGGTATATGAAAAGTTATATACAGTCACAAGTCGTTAATTTGGACACCCATAATCCGGACCTCAAAGCTAAAATCTTTCTGCGCATGCGCATAGGCGTTTTACGCGTGCGCGCAAGACATTTACGACTGCGCATATGCGTCTGCGCAAGCGCAGAATACGTTTTCGCGTGCGCTTTTAATGTACAACTGACGGTATAAGCTAAAATTATCTATTTCAGTTAATGTTGATGATTGCGTTGTTCCTTAATCTTCGAATTGGATCCGGCTTATTATTTTTTGCAGACTGTAAGAGCAATTTTATAAAAGTAAGCTTGAAAAGAGAATTTCCGATGCTGGAGCTCCCAAAGGATCTAGAAAACGAAAGTATGTTTCGATGTCCATCAAACAAAAAACGAATTGCTACAAAAAATGGATAAAGGCATATCCTTTGTTTATCTAACCGTTCCGAAATCTGTGTATCAATTTCACACTGCTCTGCGCGGGGTGGGGTGGGGACGTCGCGGTGCCCAATGAACTGGAAGTTGATCGATCTGTCAGCACTATCATTATCTTCAGGGTAGATGTTTTTATTTTATTCGGCTTATAATTCCTTACTAAATGTAGTATTTAATCTCGATGTACTCCCATCTTTGATATGATTAAAATCAAATTCCTCGTCATTATAAATATCACGAATACAAATCAAATAGTTTTCTGGTTGCAATTTTCTAATTTCGGCTATGCGTAAGGTATGCTTTACACATACGCGTGTTGAAAGAAATGTTTAATAAAGTAAACAAATAAATATTAAGCTTCTTTTTTTGTAAATTTTGATACCCTTTAGATCATAATTGCTCATTATTTTATAAATTACGGTTTCATATTTTTAATTTTATAATTTCTGCATGCCATCCTACCAGATTTAAATTGATGATCGATAATCCGGAATCACCGAAGTCCAGACGAGTCCGGATTAAAGACTTTTGACTGTATTGTACTGACTGATTGTAAGGTATAACAAAATACAATGGTGGGTTTAAAAATAATTAGCGACCTCAAAATTAACTATTGTAAGTTTGAGATCATTCTATGTTATATAACCTCATATTAAGCAATCATAGCTTGTCTAGAAATACATCGGAGTATAAATACTCTTGGCACAAAAAACGTCATTCTTCTCCTAGCTTCGCTACTGCTAATATATCCCTGCTGCTTTGCTTCCCAATGCCTATGTGGTTTTTTTAAGAACTCAATGTACATAGATTTAATTATAATTGAATAAATGTCTTCCATAATTGATATGTGTGAAAAAATATTGGTGATTTGTCCACTTTCAGTTTTATCTTCATCTGTAAGCCTTAACTATCAGCCATGATGGATATAAAAAGCTGTTAAAGGTTCCAGTTTTTTCTAGTATGCATTAATTCATTGTCGACATTAAATTTTGTTATCTTCATCTCTAAGCCTTAACCATTAGCCATGATTGATATGGAAAGCTGTTAAAAGTTTGTTTCCTTCTATGCATTAAATCATTACACACACACATACATATATATATATATATAATCTTTGCAGCAATGCTAACGGCTCTGTATAATGTGCACAATGCCAAATTTATGTACTTCTGCGATTTTTTTGTTGAGAAAAGATAGCTAGCTATGTACATGGCAATATATTTTTGCTTTTAAAACAAAAATTGAAGAACTTCATAAATTTGGCATTGTGCACATTTAAAACATTATTATATGTTTATATTATTGTTATTACAAGTGTGCCAGTTCTGATGACTAAATCTTCCAATTTTGACAACTGAGGAAGGCAGCAGTTTTAGCAAAGAACTGTTTGAATTTTTTTATTAATTATTCTTAAGCATATTATCTAGAACAGATTTATCACCTACTGGGGCTTACTTACAAAATGCATTTTTCATTTAGCTAAAATAAAACTGAAAAACAAATTGCTTGGAGACTACTTGGGTTGGTTTTCTTTCCATATGTACCTTTCTAAAAAGTTGCAGACTTTATATAACCATATATATGATAAAATAGGAACTCAAATCATACATTCAAAATCCACTGCTGCTTAAAAATATAATCATACTTCAGTATTTCAGAAAAATGTTTTAGTTTTATGGAGTGAACAATTTTATTTATAGCTGTAATAATATATAAAAAAATAGGATCTGACCTGTCAGAATTTTGTTTAAATGTAACAGATTTGTAAATAAAGTTCAGTAACTCACAGGGGGAGATTTTGTGCAGTTTATCATTTGAAAGTGTGTTTAAATAAAAATAAGTGTGATCATAAAAGAAATTAATAAAGTGAAAAAAAACATGATGTGTTGTAATACCAGACTCCTCATCTATGAAAATCCTTCTTTAAGCAGTTATTTGGCAGTTTACAAATTTGCACAAGTTTTCATGTATGGCTAGGATGGTATGGCATTTAAGTAGAAGCCGATTGCTAATCTAAAATTTCTCCCATAATTTCCAAACAATATAATAGCGCAGCAGGCCATGAGATCTTTTCTGTAATGAGTACTTATTTGAATACCATTATTGACTCAATTTTGCTCATTTTTGTTGAACTTCATGACCAAAATATTTTAATAATTGATAAAAATTTTGAGTTTACGAAGTCTTTATCTAGTAAAAAATTTCAAAGAAAAATGTCTGTTTTCACTGTTTTGGGTCAGTTTTGAGTAAAGTATATTTTCAAATCTTATTTAAGAAAATATAGTCAGTTTTTAATGTAGTTAAGCAACTTTACATACACTTGTCAAAAGCTAAATTACAACACTATGAAGGAATGCATAGTGATCTGAAAATAACAGTATCGGTAGAGGTAAAACACATATGCAGAGAATTAAGGAAACAAAGATCTAAAAAATTAAGCTGTTTATTCAGTACGAGATGAGGCAACACCACAGCCGACTCTATCATGGCCTTGAAGCGAAATCAGTTTCGGAAGGTCACGTGACCAAAATAGTCTATCTTTTTCTCTTCGCTATAAGCGCGAAACTTAACTTGCCAAAAATAATAGTTTTCTCTTAATATAAGTAAAATTAATAAACGTGACTAGGTCGCATGACTTACATTAAATTTTTCATAGTGTAATATTTTCACAGCCGGTAAAATGAATATCTTCAATAATTTTTAAAACAATTGTACTTTGTTTATGTAACTAAAAATATCATTGAGAATCACCAGATAAAAACTTTATTTCTGCAATTTTAATAAAAATGGAATCCATTTATGTAATCTAAATCAAATTTGTTTCCAAAATAATATAAAATCCACAAAAGGGGAAAAATTCAATAGGTTTATAGATGTAAATTTTATTTAGATTTTCTTAACACTAAAATAAATATTAAGAGCAGAATATTTTGTAAAAATTCATGCCGCTCCCATCGCATCAGCTATATAAATTTTTAGAATGCAAATATTCATAGTCATCTCTCATCACTTCATTCGCTAATAAAATCTTTAAATATCACAATTTTATCAAAACAGGGAAATAAGTTAAAAATTCCTTAAATGCTAGGAAATTTGTGTATAAAAACAAACTTACATGCATGTTATGCTATAAATAAATCTTTCAAGAAAATTTTGGCAAATTAAATGCTAATTACATTCACAAAAAGGACAACCTTCTATTTGTGCCAGCTCCAATTTTATGTTGTATCACTTTTTCCAAACCACCAAAGAGGTAAGTGATTAGGCTCTTTTTTTTTTTTTTTTTTTTTTTTTTTTTTTTTTACAGTGGTGTCCCCAAATTACAGGCCTATTCCACTATCAAAAATAGATTCATAAAACTTGGAGCTGTGCCATATACACACATCCTACATATCATACATCATTTATGCAGAAGCATACATAAAAACAAACAGTTGTGACTTATTAACTGAAATTAACTGGTAAATTTTTTAACTTTTTTATATGAACATTTTATATTAATTTTGTCATTTTTATATTCTGTAATTATTTAACATCATTTTACAAGTTATCAAACAGATATTTTCTAATCGGGTTTGCAAAGTCATTCCACAAATGCAAGAATCTGTTAAATTAAAGTTAATTCTACCTAACTGTATGCAAGATAACTTATATAAAATACCCAGTTGCTTTCCCGATATAAGAAATGTATCTTCCATGCTTTCGAGAATTCCACCAAATAAGAAATGTACAATTGAAGATGTTAGTAAAGCAACTTCAGACGGTAAAGTTAATTTCCCCTTATCTAATTCTTTAAGAAAACCAAAAATATCATCTGCTATATCTACCGAATGAACACTTTGCAACCAGTCCTGGCAAATACTGCATTTTACTACCCTTAATTCTTTCATGGAAGCATAACCTGAAATATAAACTAGCACTGGTAAAATATCAGAAGGAACATTTTCTGTAGAAAAATCATTAACTAGTAAATTTGAATAATCATCAATATTCACAAAGGTAAAGATAGAATCCTTATCATAATCTGGTAAAAGAGAAGTTAAAGGGATATTGATATTTGATGATGAAATTATAATATTGCTTTTAAAACGAAGCTTCTTCTCACTTTCTAATAATTGTAGGTAATTTATGTAATAATTTGAACCTGACATTTGCCGATACATTCCAAAACGTGATTCAAGAGCATCAGTTTGAAATTTTCCTAATAATATGTATTCAGCCTCATACTTTTGAAACAAATATGGAATCAATTGAATGAATGCATCTGTAGTTATTATCAATGCCTGAAATGTTTGTGGTGATAGTTTCTTTTATTGGAACAGACTGTTTCTATATCTTAAGCCACAATACTAGTTTCTTTAAGAAATTAATCTGCTCAACATTCTGAGAGTTAATAGCACCACGAAATTTATCATTAAAGCGCTTACTTTCAAAATTGCTTTTACAGTTTACAATTTTCCACCATGTTGTGAATACTGAAATAAAATCACAAGTTTCATCTGAGTTCACAAAAACATCTGCATGATCCTTTGATATACATTTTAATGCTGCTATGTTTTTTTCATTTAAGACTTGAAGTGCTAGTTTCACGTTTTGTTTCTGAATTGTTGAAGGATAAAGAGCTTTATTTGTAAGTAAATGGCCATATTTAACAATGGAAGATTTCTCTATATCATACATGATTTCCAAATGCTTAAAGTTAGCTTTCTTTAAAATATCATTATTTTCTAGATCAGGAAATGTAATTAATTTTTTGTTGCACCAATTATTGCGTACTGATTTTAACATATGAACTGTGTCAAAAAGAAAGAAGAGAAGCCTTGAATCATCTAAAGGGTGCTTAATATATGGCTGCAAAGTTTTATTAGGGGTCATTAGTTCAAATGCATGTTTATTCACAGCATTATTATCAGAAATCAAACAAACAACTTTAAATCCTATATTTTCTAATGCTATTAAAATCTGCTGAATCATATCTTGTAACTCATTAGCTTGCAATCCATTAACTGGAACAATACTAACTACATCCTTATATGAAGAAAAAACTGATGTTATCATGAAAACCTGAGCTGTTTTGGCTGCTAGTGCTGGTTTATCATGAGAACCTCCATAAATAGAACCACCTTTAAAGTTGAACATAGGCTGAATGTAAATTTCATCTAATAAAACATTTACTACAAGTTCTTGTTCATTAAGAAAACATTTTTTCCTCTCTAAATAATTAATGCTGCCAGCCAAACTTAATTTTGACAATGAATAACTACTAATTGCGTAAGACTCGAGTACTTGGAATGCACAAATAGTCGCAGTTTAGTAAAGCATTGTATGCCGAAGAAGATTGCACAAATAATGTTGAAGCTAAAATTAAAGTTTTATTACTGTAACGCCTATTATTTTTTGATACTCTTAACAATTTTAATTGCTCTATTATAAAAGAAATATGTTCAGAATTATCTAAATTACAATCAACAGAATTTAGTAACGTAATTGCTGATTCTAACACAGATGGAAATGTTGTATTAGTAACAGAAGTTTCAACATTGTTCATTAAATCATGTAATACTGAAATTGTATCAACAACGGGTGATTTTGAAAATTTCTTCTTACTTTCTTTCCAATTTTCAATGTATACTTCAAAATTCGTGTCAGTACTTATAATGATGCATCCCAAAATTTTTGGACAATTTTCATGAGCTGCATATAAACATAAGCGAATTATATCATCATCATCGTCACTAAGTAAAACCATTTATTTTTATATTTACGTATGTTTTCCCGAAAGTAATTGACCACATCTTGAGGACATTTTAATGCACTTTTTTCTAAATCAGCTTTTTGCTGAAGTAAACTTTCCTGAACGGCTTTCTTATAATTTACTTCTTCTACATCAACAAGTCTGCGAGGTTTGGATTTATTTGTACTTAAATATGAGGGAGCATTTTCAAATATACATGGCACAGTGCCTTGAATGAGACCAGGGATTTTTCTGTCATATTCTTTATATTCATTTTTATAGATTACACAGTCCTTTCTTATTATCTGTGATTCATCAAAATGCTTAACAAATTACGGGGTTTTTTAATTTGCTTAAATCTCTCGGAATTTTCCTCAACCACTGAGCTCTTCTTTTAGGTGATTTAGGTAAAGAGTAAGTAGTGACATTCTCATTTTTGTCGTAATTGGATTTGCAGCAAAATACACTGCAATGTCGAGGCATTCTGTATTCCAATATGTTATTAGAAACAAATAATCAAAAATAATAAAGAATTCCTCATTTCCAAACAAATAGTCAAACCAATACTACTCAAAATGTTCAAACTAAAGTAAATGCATTCGCTGTTAAAACGAAACACTTGCATAGGCTTGAAAACAGCTACATATTTTTCCAAATAAATCTAAAAATTAAAAATATATAAAACGAAATATAGATAAAACTATTATTTACCATTACATAAAGCTCACGTTATTTAAAATCACTTAGAATACCAAAATAATCTACTTACATAACACTAATGGCAAAATATATATCCACAACAGTTTCGTAGCCACACGCTACCATGAGAACCAAGGGCGTTAGAATAGACCTCTGACCTCCTTGGTCAGAACGAATCGACCATCTTGATCACGTGACTTTTGCGCTTCAACGCCATTATAGAGTTGGCTGTGGGCAACACCTTCTTAAACAGAAGCCCAACTACGAGATCGTGACGTCACAAACTGGCGGCTGACAATCGCCGTTGGTAACCTACTATCTGCCTTTAAAGTATATAGGTTTTTAAAGCTTTACTAACAGGAGGGTATTTTCTAATGATGTAGATACATATTATTTTTCATTTTTTACTTTATATATATTGAAAATATATATTTCCAATTCGTTTGCGGATATAATATTGGAAACATTTTCCTTTGCACAAAATATATATTATTAATTTTTCTATGATCTTATATTGTATGTTTACAGTTAAAATAATGCTTTAAAGTACTGGTTGACTTTTGATAAGTAACAGTAAGGTAATGTTGGAATCTCCCTCCATATTAATAATATTCAAGTCACTTAACTGCATAAAAAATATATAAGAAGGATGTGTGAAAATATTTTTAAGGATATTAAAAGTTTTTAAATTTCAGCAGGGTAGATTTATAAGCACACATATTACACGAAAAACCTAAATTTTGTAAACCTTTTATTATTTTCACAATATATCCATGCAAAAACTGTGGTGATAATGATTTTACTGAGACTATACTTATAACATCCTTATATGAAGATCTAATACTCTGCAACATAAAAACACAAGCAGAATTAGCAGCGTGTTCGCAATTATATTTTGCTACATTCCTATTATATTTTCACCGTTGAAATCTAAGAATGGCTTAATGTGAATTTTGTCAGTCATTAAAGTGACATATTATCATTTTCGTCTAAAAAGCGGATTTTTTCCTTAGCATAATTCAAGAAATTTTCAGGAGTTTGCTCCACTTTAGGATCAACATTATATTCAGAACACAATCTTTTAAATGTAGAAGGATGTGGCAAAGTAACATATGCACTATTTCTTAAAAATTTATAGCAATATGGAGAAATTGAAAACATCAAACTTGAGATCAAAACTATACCTATTATTATTTTTATGCAAAAAATGAGTAATGTCAGCTCTGCTCAAATATAAACTGAACTACTTTTCTTTTTATGTTCAGGGGCATTTTTTTTTTAACTCACGAAGGCCTTGAGTTACGAATAAGAAATTTTTAAAGTTGTTTTCATTATTACCACCTTTAATTTTTGCAACTTCTTTAAGCAATGAACAGAGATTATGCACATCATTAGTTTTTAAAGAGAATTCATGGTTACTAATTTTTTTAATGGAATATCTCTAAAATATGCTTCCACTTGCAGATCATCATGGATAATGACTGATGCAGATATAAAAGGAACAAATTCTGTGCTGGATTTGCTCCTTTTATATCTGCATCAGTCGTTATCCATGGATAAAAAATATACTATTTTCTTTAATCACAACTGTTAAATCATCAGGTATCTTAACAGTTTTTAGACATGATGAAAGCTTAATCAGATTATTATAATTACCTAATTACTAATTTTAAAGTAATAAAAGCAGGATTTCTAGTAATTTATATTTTAACAAAACAGGTAATAGCAAGCATATGCGTGTTTGTCTCCCACTCGGGAAGGGGGGGAAGAAAAGGATTCTCTTAGTGACATAAGTTTTAATAATATTTGAATTTTCATGCATTAGGAATTAAAATTATTTCTTGTTTTACGCAAAACTGTGCACTTTATATTACAATTTAAAAAAAACTATAAGCATATTTATTGCCTTCACAATTTCTTTAGAAAAACTTTTAAAACCAAAATATATTAAATATTAAGCTAAATAATTTCATTTGCTGCCATATACGTATGAAGTTAAAAGTTCCAAGTTGTAAAATTAATCAAAAAGTAAAAAATTGGACATTTTAAAAAGTAAGTGAATATTTAGCATGCAATTCGATACATAATTATTAACCATACAATTCGATACATAATTATTAACTATACAATTCGATACATAATTATACTAATTGATACGTAATTACACAATATTATACACAATGTATTCTATAAAAATGAAATTCCTTAATATTAACGTATCCATTCTTTTAAATGTAGAAGCAAATACCTTAATAAATTTAAAGTTGGGCTTAACTTACCCGAGAATACTTCGAAATGGTAAAATTTTCTCGCGGTATCGATTTGAACCATCTATGTAATACATCTTGTTGCCTAGGAAATCTGTATACTGATACTTTAGAACCATCACAATAATTTTCTCGGCATAACGGCACATAGCACTTTAAAGGCATGATTGAAATCGAAAAAAAATATCAGTATCAAATTAAGGCGACATGGTTCACGCGCCTTCTCACGACCAAGGACGAATTTCCCCTAACTTGCTAATGTCATCTAGATGACCTTGGTTTAGGGGCAATTTTTCACACCCCATTGAGAAGGCCAACAGTTTGTGACGTCACTAAACTACGAGCCTTCAGTAGGTAGGCTTGTGTTTAAGAAGGTGTTGGATGAGGCCATCATGAACTGAAATAACATGCCGAGGCCGGCCCGCACAAGTGGCCAAACTACAAGTATATAATAATAACTTATGTTATATACCAGTCCAATGTTAAACTGCCAGTAATGTGCACAAAGGTTGTCCTCTGTCGGAAGAACATGCTACCCAAACCATAAATCCCGGTGTGACAATCAACAGTATAAGCTGGCTGGTGACGTTCTCCGGGAAGCCGATACACATGTCTTCGATTGTCATTCTTCCATAAACAAAATCGGGATTCTTCTGAAAACAATACCTGATGTCATTCATTCCTCCATTGGCGATTAGCATTGATGCTAGGCCAGATAGGCAGAGCTGTGTCGAGTGGTTAAAGGAATCTCAGTGGCTGGCTGCCATCCACGCATCCTTTCCTCATGCTACATGTTACGAATGGTTTGGCAGGAGAGATGGATGCTACTTCTTATAGTGATAGGTAGGCTTGAATATGATTTGTCGTGGTGAATGGGTCCTTATGAAACATTTGCCAAATTTGAATATCGGTGCAAACTGACGTGCACCTGGACTGCCTCTTTGGCATGTTCTCAAATAGTCTGTACATTGTTCCACACATTACTGAACTGTACTTATGTCCCACCCAGTGGCGGCTCGTGGCTAAAATTAGTGGGGGTGCTGTTCCAAAAAATTTAACCTTTGTTTTAAAATTGTCTAAAAGGAATATGAAAAGAAAATTTATTTTGAAACTTCATGAAATCTTACAAGAAAAAAATTAAACATTTCTTAATTACTTTAACCAAAATTGTTACAGTTCAATCTTTGTCTATTCATTCAAAAACGAAATCCATTTTTCTTGTTTTAATTTGTGCGAAAAGATCAATAATTTTCTCCTTCATCTCTGGATGACAACTGAGGAAATTTTTCCTTATTGAAATCAATGCAAGCGCATTTAGTCTTTCCGAATTCCTAGAGCTTCTTAGAAAAGTTTTCATTCTTTTCAATGTTGAAAAGCAGCGTTCTGCCTCTGATATAGTCATGGGAACTCTCAAGAGAATTTTTATCAGTTTTGTAATTTCACTAAGAACATCATCTAGATTATTTTCAAAGATAAATTTCAGTAGCTCAATTAATTTGCAGTATTCAGACCTACAAGAGAATACTTTTAGCTCAGTTTCAAGCTTTTTTTTTTGGTCAATCATTGGATATGCTTCAGTGGTCAGTACTATTTCTTCTGTAGAATGTTCATTCTTAAAACTAGCGAAGCATTTGTTTAACAATTTAGCAGCTGCTAAGTGTTTAGTGGAAGAATATCTGTGCATTATATCAATTCAATACATAGTATGAAGTCGCATAATCCTTAGCTTCTGCCATCAGTGTCTTTCGAAAATTCTCACAGTACTTTGAGTTTCTTAATTCTAAAAAAGCAGTTTTGAAATTTGTTATATATCCGTTAACTTTAAACACACTAATTTCTCTGGATTGCATTTAGTTGTATATTATTTTAACATGAGGCATTTGATAAAAAAGCTCTAACCAAAACTTGAAATTATCACCATTTAGATATTTTATAATTCTTGTTGCTTTTGCAATAGGAACAATTGTTTCATTTGTTTTTGTTGTTTTAAAGGTTGCAAATTTTCATGAACTCTGTTTATGGTCTGTATGATGAAGTTCCACCTTGTGGAGAAATACCACACGCGTGGAGTAAAAAGAAATCATGTTTCCAACAACATGCCAGAATTTCTGCACTGCAAGAGCGACAGTGCTATTCTCTCTGCCTGCCTTGCGTGCTGCTTTCTATGTGCGCATGCGCAGAACTGCCAAATACTATGTCACTGGAACTGTGAAGCGTGCACAGTTCCAAAGACTTTCGTACCTTTCTCACAAAGTGGGGGATGGCTACTGACATTAAGCATAAGGATTATGTATTGCAAAAGTATAAAGAATTAAAGACTAAAGGGCACATTATATTAAATATTAAAAATAATAACTGGAACAATTGGCAATGGTGTGCATCGACAAACTAAGCGTATGCAGTTCTAGGATATATCCTCGTTCTTCGGGCGGTAACTGTTGCTACCTCCAAGGCATTTTCTACCTTTATTCTATAGTTTTGTTATAACAATCTGTCATTGACAGCATATACAGAGCAAGCCAGCTACTGGCTTTTATAGCCTGAAACTGATAACCATGTGACCAGATGCACGTGTGAATTTAATCATTTGCGTATGTCTGCAATATTACTGATGCTGTTCTTTTTAACATCTCTACAAAACATTCCTTCGTGGTATCACAATTTCATGTTTGGCAATTGTACATAAATTTAGAAGTATTTTGAGTAGTACTCTGTTACCAAACTTAAGTGTTATTAGTTTTCCATTACAGAATAGCTAATCTTAAGTAGTTAAGTAATTTTAAAATATAATTATCACTTTTTACTAAACTTTTTTTCACTTAATTTGGGTTATATTCCTATTTTTGGAAATCGGCATCTAAAATTGTAAAACATTGGTAATTATTTCAAATGATACAACATAGCAACAAAATGCATTTGTTGTTGGTGGTGGTCAGTGTGCATAGTTCATCACCGGGCGACTAAATTATACACACAAGAAGTTTCAGATTTTATTCTTGCCACATTGGGCTTTTTATAACTTTTCTGTGTATAGTTTAAATGTTAATTTCCCAAAATCCTTTTTAAAAGCTTCTGTATTCTTTTACTTTGCTGTAAATAATCAGTGCAGTTTAATTTTTCTTTTGCGACTTCTCAAGATGAATTTTTCTTAGTTTTCTTTCTTCTTAGAGGTGATAAATATTTTAGTTTTCTTTGCGTAGTACCAATTAAATTTTCAGTATTCTTTTTGACACTTTTCATATTTAATATTCAGTGATTGGGACATCTTTAAGTGGTATTTTAGCAAAAGGAAATATTTTATGGCATTTAATAAAAATAAATATGAGAATCTTTGTTATTAATTTTTTTGCTGGAGGATTCAGCAATTTTATCTTTGTGAGATGTTATGATTGTAATTAATGGCTATTAATTGCCAGAACGCTTTATTTATACAATTTACTTATGTTCAAAAGTCTTGACAGTGTTTACCCTTTTAGTCGAGTTATCTTCAGCATGATTGTTTCTATGGCAGACTTGGTATTGATGATTAGTATATTTGATTATCAATGAGGAGGAAAATTTTGCATTTAATTTTTGTACAATTTATCAATTAAAAATTGAGAAGTTTACAGTTCTTAAATGTTATTCTTGGAGAACATGAAATGTAATGAAAGCTATGAAAATGTAATTTAATTTTTTTAATTGATCAACTAGAATAAGATCTTTTAATGTAACATTTCAGAATGCAAGTGCTTTCAAATTGATATATGTAAGGATCTTCCATGTTTCTTAAAAAATTTTCCTTTTTGCTAGGTGTCCTGAGAGCTCCAAGATCAAACAGAAGATGTTGTACTCTAGTAGCTATGATGCTTTGAAGAAGGCACTAGTGGGTGTATACAAATACGTCCAGGCGTGTGACTTTGAAGAAGCCAGTCAAGAAGCAATTGAGGATGCTTTCAGGAAAGGCAAATAGGATCACCCATTAAACATCAGTCTTTATGGTACAAGAGGAGCGATTTATCGCATTGCCTCTTGGCACTTTAAAGTGATCCCTCTTCCATGCTTCTGTTTTCAAAAGATGTGACTGGGATGCTCAGTGCAACATCGTATTCAGTATAAGGAAAAAATTCGGGAAGTGCTTGTAGAGCATGTTGATATATATTATTTACTGTACTGTATTTTTCATGCGACTATTAATATTAATGTGAAACATTTGTAGAAAAGTTCCTTTTTTTTTTTCTCTTTCTAACTAGATATTGGCAGTCATAGGAAAATCACATGGCTCTTCTGTTTGCTACAAAAATTTTTAAGTGAACTAATCTTTCGTATTTAAGAATTTTCTCGCATTGTTTGTAACTTAAGAAATGTGAAAATTTATCTGAAATTGTTAGTCACCTGGTTCCATTGCTGTGCAAACACTTCCGGTGTCTACATGAATAATTTATGTCATATCGTTTCCCTGTGTTTTTCATATGACTGTATTTGTATGTAAGCACTAAAAATAAAATAAACTTGATTTTTTTCAGCGAGCTTTCAAATGACTTGTGTCAGCTTCACTTCTTTCATCTTTTTTGATAAATTTATCATACATAGAGCATATTTGATACATTTTTCTCAGTAGCATGTAGTTAGTTTTATATTCACAGATTTCTTTAAATAAACTGGGATACAAAATTTTTATAATGTGACATTACGCTCATTATGCAGAATAAAGGTGAATACTTTCTTGCATATGGTTTTGATTTTATAAAATGTATTTTGGAATGAACCGAGGCAAATGGCATTTTAAATGTTTATATTGAATATGTCGATCATACTTATTCAGCAGAAAAATATTTGAAAAGCTACTATAATTTAATGAAAAGAAAGCCTATTAATATTTTTTATTTAATAAATTTGTTTTGTTCCTGTATTTTTAAAATGAATTTTTTTCTCTCTTAAAATATGTGAATGCTGCAAGAAAGTTGTATAATTTTGGGTATTTGTTAATAATTCACTCAGCATTTTAAATCTTCTGTTAAAGTTGATGAAACAGAAGCACAAGCATTCTTACTAAAATTTCTGCATTGAAGTCTAACAGTATTTGAACAATTTTTATTGGTTGAATATAAAAATAAATTTATATAAAAAATTAAAATTATAAATCATTGAAATTTTGTTCATCTGAATGTTTGTAAATCATAAGTTTTGCTGTTGAGTTTTAAATTATGTTATATTTGTAAAGTTATTCTTGACTCTTAATTTAAATCTGCGAAATAAATTCTAAGATATATATGTTGTGTCATTGTTAGAATTATCTTTTTATTTATTGTGTAATAAATAGCTAGGTGATACAAAAACTCATTGTTAACTACAATATAAAAGATAATTTTTAGTAAAACTGAAGTCATTTTCAGGAATGTAAGGAGTGATGTATTAAGAGAGGTACATTTGAGTTGATCTTAATAAATACTTCAGTGGTATTTATAGCCTTCTCGAAACTTTGTGTAAATTTTAAGTGTCGTGACATTTTCTGCAGTTTGTCAAAAAATTTGTGTCGTTCATAATATTCGGGAATATTATTAGTGTACATTATAAGGCTTTAAAATTAATATATTTGAATTTGTGTACATATTAATAAAGATACTTCTTATTCTTTCTTCAAATGCAGTTTTGGTGACTACAGGAAACTACATTTGAGACTTCTCATTTTAAAAATTCTTCCTCTCCAAGGTTTTTAATGATCATGGGCTGTATTAATTTTTTATAAGCCAAGTGAAATATTGGCAAGTTGTGTACCTCTCCTCCACCTATTTTAAAAACCAGATTGTAAATATTTTTAGGCCTTTGAATAAAGGTATTATGAAGATTAAAAATTCTTAACTAACATAAATTGGAATGCTTTTTAATGTGTAAAAAATGTTTCCCATTATCAGAACTTGTGTAATTCATGTAGAACTCCAGTGATTTATTGTATGAAATTTAATCTTTTAAAATATCTTTCCTCAGAGATGACTACAGTATTGAATACCATGAGCATATGGTTCTGTAATCATGTTAGTCGCTTAAAAAGCATTTGTAAATGTTTTTAGCAAAAACTGAAATTTCCCATTACTTTCAGTTGAAGTGAGAACATTTAGTTTTTGTTTAGTTTTCCTTTCCTAATCAAAGTTCTAAGTTGTGCTAATGTAAAATCTATAAGTATTTTTAAATGCATCAATATAAATTTATTGCAGTATGCAAACTTCTCTAATGGGTGGAGGGGTTTATGGGATATCTTTGATAAATGTTAACATCTTTTAATTTCCATCCTAAAAATTCGCGACATTTTATATTTAATGCAATAATCGTTTTTATAAAATTTGTCTGTAAATAAAATCCTTTCTATGAAAATAGTACGTATATTATGTAATATTTGATACGTATAGTAGGAACTGCGAAATAATTATCTTTATGTAAAATGTTTTATCATGGACAAACAAAAAGGAGAGAGATTATTTCAGGATGTGGTGAAAGAGTATTCATGTATCGAACATGGTTAACAAATCGATATGTACTTTATGTGTAGATGTAGCTACTTCCAAAATTTGCAAATCTGAGTGAGTTTTTCAAAGCTTAAAAATGTAAGTAAAATGTCAAACGTGTATTAAATTTTGGAAAATAAATTAGTTTTGTTACCAGACATGATCATGCTACATCTGTCAGCTTTGTTAGAGCTGTTAGCATTGGTATCAAGGGATATGTAAATAAAGTGCAAGTATCAAAATCTATGAATAAAATGGATTTTGATACTTGCATTTGATTTACATATGCTCTCAGAATTTAAATGATATTGTAGATTAGTTCTCAGCAATAATTAATCATTTATTTGTTTGCATTAAATTTAATTAACTTTGAATTTGCGAATAGAGAATGTTAAATTCAAATTTCATTCCTTGCAGCAATGGTGCAAGATAATTATTTAAATTAAATTTAACTTTAGTATTTATTCTTTTGAAACCCTGTACATATATATATTAGTTTCACTTTTATGTGAATGTTTATACAGTGGTGGCCAAAATTGGGGACACTTTTGGAAATTTTTATGTTTTTGAACTTTGTATGCTTATAGAAAATGTTACGTTCCGCAAAATGCAAACTTGTATATATCATAAAGAGAATTTATTACTGAATTCAATACAAAACACAAAATTCAATTATTTGCAATACAAAAAAAGTTATATGTACTTTAATATAAATAAAAAGTACAGTTATGAAGTGGTTTGTAATGTCTAGCTTTCCTGGCCAATCACTGTTCTTGTTCTGAGAACCAATCAAATGTTAGTAACTGCCAGTAGAAGCTGACATGTTTACACTTGAAACAATTCATTATTTTGCTTTGTTCTGTAGAAAGAGGACCTGTTTCTTATACACTGCAATTACAAGTAGGAATTTTTGTAAAAATTTTTAATATTTAGTCAAGAAGCAATGACATCAAATAAAAGAGTAGATTGGACACCTAGAAAGAGATCTAATATTATTGTGTTACGAGAAAGTGGTCTTTCCTATGCTGAAATTGCAAGGCAGGAGAGTGTTTTGACATCTGGAGTCCGAAAGTTTTGTTTACGATATCAGGAGACAAATTCAATAAAAAAAAACAAAGAAGGAAAAGGCCGAAAAAGGTGCACCACATCTATTGATGACAGAAGAATAAAAAGACGGTGTCTCCAAGGTAGAAAAATGTCATCAGCGGCTGTCAGAAGTTATCTGAATGATGCTGGTGTTTCTGTCAGTTCAAGAACAATCAGGAGAAGATTAACAGATGTTGGACTGAGAGTTAGAATTCCATGAAAAAAGCCTCATCTTAATTTTCAGCAACGAAAAAAATGACTACAGTGGGTAAAGGAACGCATTAATTGGACAGATGATCAGTGGTCGCAAGTTATATGGAGTGATGAAACTAAGATATCGTTATTCAGTAGTGATGGGCGAAAATACGAGGGTTGGAACTTTAATAGTGAACTATTTATTTACAAGGAATACAAAAGTGATTCATGTCAGCATGTTTTACAGTCCTTCAATATAGTCGCCAGCATTGTGTACAACCCGTTTCCAACGATGTGGAAGTTGCAGAATACCTGTAGCAGCACCTGTTTTGTTGATAGTTTGAATGGACCGGTTTACTGCCGCAAGAATCTCGGGAACAGTTTGGAAGCGAGTGCCTTCATCTTAGGAATTAAGTCATAGTCACAAGGGCTTAGATCTGGGGAGTATGGTGGATGGTAAAACACTTCCCAGCCCCATTGCTTGAACAAATCAATCGCAGCTCACGCTGCATGCGGCCGAGCATTGTCATGCAAAATGAGAGGAGCGTTCTGCAGAAAGTGTCGCCGTATTTTTCTCAAAGCTGGTTGGAGATTGTGCTCCAAAAATTAGCAGTAATACTGCGCACTGATGGTCTGCTGTGGAGGAATGGTATGCGTTAAGATGACACCATCACAGTCATACACGAGAATCACCATAACTTTCACATTGCTGGGGTTCTGATGAAATTTCGAACGTCGCGGTGACCCGTGATGACGCCATTCGTTTGATTAGCATTTCAGTTCTGGCTGGTACGATCGGGCCCAAGTCTCATCCAGCGTAATGATACGGCGTAAAAAAGCATCTCCTTCGCGCTCATACCGCTCCAAGTGGGTTCGGGCAGCATCGTATTATAGCCATTTCTGCATTTCCGTCAATTGATGTGGAACCCATCGTGAAGCAATTTTTCTCATGGACAGGCGTTCCTTCAGAATGTGCTGCACAGTCGTATGCGCTAATCCTGTTTGTCCGGCCAGCTGACGAATCGTTTGGTGGCGATCACTGTCCATTAGTGCGGCAACAGCTTGCACGTCTGCATTGCTGACACTCGGATGACCTGGCCGCAGCATGTCTGCCACGTTTTGCCGACATTCATTGAATGCTTTCACTCATCTTGCTACGGTTCTGTAAGGCAAGGCAGATTCCTCGCAAGCCTCTTGAAGCCCATGATGACACTGTCGTGCTGTACGACCTCTGGCACATTCAATTTTTATTCAACATCATTGTTCTTGTTTTGAAAACATCCTGACAACCCTTACTTTAGACCGCGAGCTAATACAAGGATCCATTCTTCGCGTCACTCCGCATGCGCGTGACGTAGGCAGGACGAGTCTTTTTGCTGAGAAGTAAGTAAGGTAGGTATGTAGTTCACATGTGGTATACACGATATTCTTTGGTTTTGTTGCATAGCGTTTTTTCAGCTGTGTTGCCACTATTAAAGTTCCACCCCTCGTATGTAAGACGTAGAATAGGAGAAGAGCTACATCCTGACTGCATTCAAGCAACTGTGAAGAACCAAGTTAGTGTTATGATTTGGTCATGCATGTCAGCAGATGGTATGGGTCATCGATGGGACACTGAATGCCAGAAAATACATGGACACTATTCTAGAACCAAAACTTCTACCTTCCATCAGATATCTCTTTTCCAACAATGCTTCGTTTATTTTTCAGCAGGATTCTGCTTTTTGCCACACGGCCAAAATATCAAAATAGTGGTTTCGTACAAAGAGCATTAAATTGTTGTTATGGCCAGGAAACAGTCCTGACCTCAATCCTATCGAAAATTTGTGGCATCGTTTGAAAACTTGTCCGAATGAGGCGCCCATCAAATAAAAGAGAACTAATTGAGGCTATAATTGTTTTCTGACATCATGTAATAACGAAAGAAGAGCTTAAAACTCTTTTCAGCTTGATGAATAGTCGATGTGAAGCTGTAATCAAAAATAAAGGGTACCCTACTAAGTACTGATAACTCGCTGAAATCATCACTATCTAATGTATATCAATAACTATTATCGTTTATCTTTTTTTTTGTATTGCAAATAATTGAAATTTGTGTTTTGTATTGAATACAGTAATAAATTCTCTTTAAAATTATATATAAAAGTTTGCATTTTGTGAAATGTAACGTTTTCTATAAGCATACAAAGTTCAAAAATATAAAAATTTCCAAGTGTCCACAATTTTAGCCAACGCAAAAAAAATTTTTTTTTTAAATTTATTTCAGCTTCTATGGAATTAGTGATGTTCATAATATGTATTATAACCTTACTTATCTAAAAATTGCTAGCGTACTTTACTTTCACAGTTTATAAGCAGAAAAAAAAAATTTCCAATAACATGGAATTTAGCAAATAAAACTTTTCTGCATTTTACGTCAGGATCCATACCAAATCCAAAACAAACAATACTCGCTTAAGCGGGAAAAATTCAGGTGTTCAGTGTCGTAACTTGCGAACTGCTTGTTTGGCGCCAAAATATTACAGTGACACCTAGTGGCAGAAAATGAAAATATTCTATGGACACGCGGCAGTGGAAACACATGTACGGATGCCGTAGGCGTGTTTTCAATTGACGCAACACATTCGTACGCAGTAGTGGAAACAAGCCTTTAATCTTAAATTTCCAAGTGTTCATATGGAATTTCTTTTCATGCTTATTAATTGTGCATAAATACTATTTATTAATAATATATGGAAAACCAATTTTAAAGTTATAAGGAATGTTAATCAAATTTTTAAAAGTTTAGTTTCTCCCTTTTTAAGTTTGTAAATTTTTATCTTCACCTTCTTACTGTCTGTTATTTCACTTTACACTTAAATTGAATTTTCTAAAACTAAGGAAGTTGGTTTAATAATAAAATTTTAGAAGTAACTAGAGGGATTTAGTTTCTTAACATCTTCTAGGTCGGCATCGCATCTCGTACGTTCGGCGTTTTTGTCCCCATAAGGTCGGCATCGCATGCTATGTGATGAATGAAAAATTGTATCATTGAAACTGAATTTGTCACTTTAAATTTCACTATTATTGCTGTATTTCTGAATATTGCCGAGAGATTTCTCTCTGAATATCCACATGATATCTGTTAAAATTCCATTCAAGATATTTTTGATATTCATAACAAAGTTTTTTGGTACAGTAAGCAAAAAAAAATTTTTTTATTAAATTGGTTTTTGATAAATGAGGTGTTTATGCTTTGATGTCCAAGGCAGGTTGTAAAGCTGTTTTAACGGTAAGGTTGGGAAACCATTTTCTAAAGTATTTTTTACATAATTTTAGTAATTATTTTTATGTAGATATTTATGTTAAACACATCAAAATAATAGAGTTAATAAATATAGTATCACAGTGTATTTTTTTTTATTTATAACTTGGGTGCATTGCAGGGAAAACTGGTTATCAGCGGATGAGATAGCATATTTTACCACCTGTAAGTCCATCAAAAACTGCTTACTGTCAAAATTACTTTGCATTTTCAAATTTAGGATGGAAGATATACTAATTTTCAGTGGTAGAAAGAAGGCTTTTTCTATCAGAAATTTGAAAATAATCCATCCAAAAAGCGGTTAAAATACAAAATCTATCGGAAGTATTCTAACTTAATAAAATTGTAATAATTTATGAAAAGAAATTGTATTGATGAATAAGTGGATTGAACTTTATTTGGAATTATAGCTTCATTGTATAATTAATTTAAAATTAATGCACTACCTGCTGCTTATTAAGATGACTTCCATTCCAAGCATGTTTGAGTTTAAATAGCCAAGTTTAGTAGATGGCGATTTGTGCACTGAAAAATGTGATACCAGTTTTAATCTTATCTTGTAAAATAATAACTAAGCTAGTATTTAAAAATTAAACTATTTGTGCAATTTTGAAATTTAATTTTATAAAAATATTTTTAGAACTATATGTGATGAAATTTTAAGCTTTTTAACAAACAATTCTCTTCTATAGATCAGTTTTGTATTGTTCATCGACACTTGTATTCTCAATTTCGTAAAATTCCTGGTAGCTTTTGGTTAGGAGTTTTTCCTGGATTTGCAGTGTACTAGATGTTGGCATGTCATCACTTTCTTCTGTGTTACCTTCAGTGTCTTTCTGCAGAATTTTTAACACACACTGTAATATGGTCAGCTCTTACCCATATTTTCTCAATATTGTTATCAGTTGGCATGTATTCTAACAATGAATCTTCATAATTTCCCTTAGTGATTGCTCACCAGTGGCTGAGCGGTAGAGTTTCTGAATGCTGGTAGGTCAGTGTGGGGCTAGATTTGCAGTGGACAGACTAACTGCATGGTCATTTTTGTTGTTTTCCCCATGTGTAAAGTATGTAGGATCCAGTTTCCATTAGAAAGTCCTCCATGAAAGCATTCCTCCCCTTAAGCAGATAGCCTTTAAGTCCTTTGCCTTAATGAAATAAGCCAAATCCCTAGTGATGTTTGAAACATTAGCTGTTGCTTTATAAAGTATTACCAGGTCCGTAAAACTGAACTGACACTTTTTAATAAACCAACATTTATGTTTTATTCCATTTCTTATTCTACAAATTTTTAAATGCAATTTTGTTTTAAAACAGAAAGGAATACCTAGACGTAATGCATCTGCATACATGATCCTCATAATAGATGAATTCATTCTGGTTGCCACATTTATACGCTCTTCAAAAAACTAAATGTGTGTACAAACAAAAGTTTTGTCTCTAATTTTAGTCATAGTCATCGCCTATACTTAAGGCATTATAGTGTTATAATGGCACTCTACTTGCAAATGGTAGTACTAGTACTTCTGTCACTGAAAGCATTACAGGACTTCAGGTGGCTACACACTCAAAACATAAACTTATATTAGTACAAATTGGAATTATAAAACAAATAGAAATATTAAATACTTCAATCTCATTACTCAAAAGCAAAATTAATATTGAGAATAATAATACAGTACAAGAAATTAAATCTGAGTAACTTAAACATTATTCATGGTTTCTCAACCAAAGCCACTACTGGTGGTGAAAGGATTTTGGTCGTCTTGAGTATTATCTGTTACGTTATCTAGTTCCAGTTTTGTAGTAGTCTCAAGAACTCAGAATTATTGATTTTTACAAGAGCACCTCTTATGGGGCCGAGGCATCTCAACCAGGGGCTGTGCATACTAAATTCCATTATGCATGGTTTTCATTGTGATCCTCCAGCAAGACAATTTCTTACAGAGAGGTTTATTTTTGTAATTTTTGACAGATTGCTTCCTTAATTGCTCTAGATATAGAGAGCAAAATCTCACTCTTAACAATTCTCTCATTCTCTGGAGATATTTTGCTCTTTTACTTAGTTTTTCCACTGTCGATGTCAGGCACATTGGGCATGCAGAAATGTTTCAGGAGTTAAAGGTAAGGTATCTTCAATACCGTTAGACCTGTAGGTGAGGTCTTGAAATAATAGCTCTTTCACAGTTGCACAAATATCTTCATAATTCCTCATAGTCAAGAGAAGCAGGACCTTTAATTTTTCTTAATATCTGTTTTGCAATTTGAATTAAATGCTCCCACCAAGCTGTGGATAGATTAAATGTCTGTTGTATTTTTTTTTTTTTTTTTTTTTCCAGTAACTTTAGAGTAAAGACATTTCCAGTCAATAGTTTGCAGAAATCTATCTGCACCCACAAAATTTCTCCCATTATCAGAATATATGATGTAGGGGCTTTCACTGCATGTGATAAAATGTCTCAGAGACTGGTAAGATGATTCAGTTGTTAAAGACTTCATCAGTTCCATATGGGTTGCATGATACACCACATAGGTAAAAAGCAAAAGACTGCTGAATCATGAACTCTGTCATTTGGAAAATGCCTGGGATAGTCTCACCTCTTTTAGCCTTGAATCTTTATTGCACACTTTAAGAGCAGAAAGTTTGTGTATTCTTTTAATTCAGTCTGCTGCTTTATTATTATAGGCATTTTTTCTTCAGTGCAGTTGTAATTTTTTGCAAATTTGCTACTTTTCACAAATGTATGTTACTCAAATTTGTGTCTGTGATTTTGCAAAATTTTTGCTGCTCCATCATTTCCTTCTGCTACTTTTCAAGACTTAAAAAAAATTTTAATATATCGTAAAATGCTTATAAGTTAAGATAATGTATTTACTAAAATTATTTGTAATAAATAAAAACTTATTAAGCTTAAATAAAAGTTGACATCTGGCAATCTTGAAATCCTAAAGCAGGTGCAAATAGATTTCAGTTCCAGTGGCTGGTGTTTTTAGGTGTTTGATTAATTGCTTTGTTTATTCTTTAAAATTTGCCAATAAAGGAATGCACACCTAACACCAAAACCAAACATGAAAACAGAATTGTCTTTCAAACTCTTGAAGATGTCATTGGAAGAAAAAAGACATTTGCTGTGTTTACTTTGTACCTTACCAGCCATGCATACATATAGCTCAGGATATTTAAAATATGTTTTGGGGCTCATGGAGCAAAGGTTGTATTGCATGATTGATAGACAGGCGAATTAGGTGAAAACAGTAGTAATGAAAAAAAAAAGAAAAAAAAAACATATTACAGATGAGTGCAAAACAGAGTTATGCACCTTAACACTATGGTTTTATTGCTTTAGAAGTTTTGTTTTTAATTTGCTTTTTACCCCAGTTCTATGGTGATAACGAAGGGATTTGTAGCCTGAGTGTCATATATTGGGTACTCAAAGAAATGAAATTCATTCTCCTGATTATAATATCACTCAGAACTAGTCATGTGGTATGACTGAAAAATCAAATCAAAATGATTTTCTTTTCTAATTAACAACAGAAATTTGCTACTTTTTTATTCTTCTCCTGCTACTTTAGGTGAAAAATTTTCTGGCAGCACTGCTTCAGTGTCACAGCGAAGTTGTGTTTGCAGTTTACCTATTGAAATCTATAAGCTGTGATCGACCATAAATTGCTTGCTATCCACTTGTTGCCATTCCTGGTTTATACTATGTTTTGTTTAATGAGCTACACCATAATAGGGAAAAAGACTGCCGACTTCAATAGACTGAGAAAATACTGTTAAATATTTTATATAATTTACTTCTTGTTTACTTCAAGTATTGATGTTTCTACACAGATCTCGAGTATCGTATTTCATACAATGAAGTATTATTTGAGAGTATAAAATAATAAGGGTGCACTTTCAGTTTTTAGAAACTATTTATTTATAATCATAGAATGTATTACATTAGAGAGAACTGCAATACCAACATAGTTCTATTTTCATATATGTAGCCCAAGTTACTAAATATTAAATGTTGCCATTTACAAATTATTAAATATTACATCTTGCATTTTTGAGTTCAAAAGTTTGTTGTTGTTTTTTTAATTATTATTAAGCAGTTTAAAATCAATCCAAATACCTGGCCGGCTTTCTAATCATTCTCCCACTTATAGTTCTTTGCTCACCGTCCTTTGTTTCTGAGTTAACATATTTTGGTAGTTAATCTTTTAAACTTTGCCCTTGAGAATATCGTAAATCATATCCTTTTACATCTGCTTTCTATGCGTTAACTCCTTGTTTTATTCCTCATATATTCTCTTCAACAGCTAAGCTGTTTTCTTTAGTGTCTCTAATATCTTTTCAATACTGATCCACCTGATCTCAGTATATATGATCTAAGCGTCTTATATATATACTTCTACAACTGATGGTTTCAAGCGATTATCTTGATAAACCCAAACACAATCTCCTTTGCTTAGCGACGGTAATGTTTTTGTATGACGATCATAATATGATCACTTGGTTGTTTTTTTTTTTTTTACAATTTCGCAATTTGGGGTTGTAGTAATTTTCAGATGTAGGAAGAATCATTCTTGTTCTTCTACTCATAATTTGTTGAGCTGGTGATTTCTTGTTCTACTCATAATTTGGTGAGCATCTCATTAGTTTGAGTGTTCCTATGAGCTAACAATGCTAAGTAAGAAACAGTATCATCTGCTTGAGCTTTCTTCAACAATTTCTTCGCCGTTTGTACTGAACGCTCTGCTAGTCCCTTCGACTGTTGATGGTATGAACTGCTTGTTATAGTGTTACGAATTTGGTATTTAAAAAGCTAATGTTAATTCAATTATAAATTAAATGGTTTTATTTCTCGCGCAGTGCAGCGCGTGACGAATATTAAAAGAAAGCTAAGCTGGAAAATTGAAAATACAAGAGCGCGTGCATTAAATAAATAAATAACTCTTTTTGATTTCGAGAAAGTACTGGAAAATTCTAGCGCGTGATTTTAAAATATTATAAAAGGAGGAAAACATCTCAGTTTGTAGGAGTTGCTTAGTTTGTTGTTTAGAAAACTGCTTTTGTTGATTGTAGCGAATTCGCGGATTAGCGTTCTTTAGCTGTTTTGAATTACGTTCTATTGAACATTTGAGTAGTTAAAAGATAACTACTGTGAGATATTGTAATACTGCATGATAATTTGAGAAAATTTAAGCATTTTTGTTGTGATAATAATAAATTTTTGTTCATTTTTCATCGGACTTGTGCATTCATTTCGTAACGAACCTGTACGCACGCAACAATTTTTGGTGTCAGGAGTGGGGTTTGAATGCCAATCACAAGAGAGATGGAAGAGCAGTTAAGACAGCTGATATCAGCCTTTGCTGCATTTAAAGAAGAAATGAAAGATGAGATGAAATTTGGTCAGGAAAAGATGGAAGCTGGTCAGAAAAAGATGTGGAAGAATCCGTTAAAAAGGAAATGGAAGTCGTTCACGAAAAGTTGGAAGCTGGTCAAGTAACTTTTAAGGAAGGTATGAAAGCTGTACAAGAAAAGATTGAAGCAGGTCAAGACGAAATGAAAAGAGAAATAACCTGCGTAATAGAAAGTAAATTTGAGGCTATGGAAGACAGAATAGGAGCTGTCGAAAATAAAGTCGGGCAAATTGAAGAAAAGGTTTCTTCTGTCAAAGATGAAATAGAAGATAGAGTGTCGGCTGTGGAGCAACGAGTCGAAGGAAGAGTTTCGGCCGTCCAACGACAAATTGAAGAGAGAGTTTCTGCAGTTTCCAAAGAAATGGAAACTTCAAAAAAATTCGTAGCGACGGCAGGGAGCAAGAGTGATGATTTTAAATTCTTACCGATGCCTGCTCGTCCATCTCCGAAGCTAGCCACATATGATGGGAAGACATCCTGGCAAGTGTATAAGACCCAGTTTTCTATCGTTGCGGATGCGAATGGATAGGACTCCCAAGCTAAGGCCTGTCATCTCGCCGCTTCTCTGAGAGCAGACGCTTCCCGAAAATCAAAGGCTAGATTTCGAAGCTCTGTCCGGCGCCTTGGAGCTGCGCTTCGAGAAATGTTACTACAGCAGGCTCCAATTAAAATCCCGTCAACAGAAGCTCACCGAAACACTTCAGGAGCTCGCCACGGATGTTGAAAGGCTGTCACGTCACGCCTTTTCGGAGTGCCCGACAGAAACAAGGGAATCGATGGCATCCGGGACCCTGAAATACAGAAAGCACTGCGAATGGCGGATGTTAAAGATCTGAAAAGCGCTTTAGTGTACGCCATGAAATTTGAGGCAGCCCAGCAAGCCACTCGTAGAGACCGCCACCCAATCAGAGCTGCTCATGTCCAGGAACCAAGGGATCAAGTTACTGTTCGTCTAGACGATATAACCAGACAACTCAATGACTTAAGAAGAAATAGAAATATCAGTGAAAAGAAACCGACCTTAAAATGTTGGAACTGCGGTGCTGAAGGACACATACGACGAAACTGCAGAATACCCCAGGGTACGGATGTTAAGACCGCTCCTAACAAACAGCAGGGAAACTAATTAGTGGCCATCTCGCGGGGCGGAGGTTGACAGATAATGAAAAGCCGCAGTTTAAAGCGTTTCAGATTTCTGCAGTGAGAGGCGGCAGTAATGGACTTTTCATAATAGGACATATTAATGGAGGTCTCTGCAATATGACTATAGATACAGGAGCCAACGTTACCATCATCCGAAAAGATTTGGCTCAACAACTGGGAAACAAACTTATCTGGACGCCGCCCTGCGTTACCCTCCAGTCTGTGTCCGGTGAGAAGATCGACATCGACGGAAAAGTAAATGTTAACATCACGTTTGGAAGTGCCGCTTACTATCACACGGCATATGTAGCAGAGATCACTGATTCTTGCATACTCGGATTGGGCTTCCTAAGGAAATACAATTTTTCTTTGGACTTACAAAAATAACGAATTGCATTCTAGATCTGAGGACATAGCGTTATTTGAAGTTAATGATGAAGAAGTTAAATCTGTCCATAAAATCATAGCACAAGACAATATCACAATACCGGCAAGAACAGAAATTTTACTTCCTGGATCCATAGCCGAAAACAAATTTCCGCTACGGCATCATAGAATATCCCAATAACTGTAATAGCCCAAAAGGAGTACTAGTAGCCTCAACACTCGTCGACCTATCCAGAACGGTTATCCCGGCGAGAGTCGCCAATGTTACTGAGAAGGTGAGAATTATTAAGAAAGGTGAAGTGGTTGCAGCATGTACTCCAGTAACCACCGTTGAAAGAAAGAGTAACATTCAAGAATCCGTGTCTTCAGAAAACATTACATCAGAGTTACTTCAGAATGCGCAATAAAACGATGAAGAGAAGAATGCTGCCGATCAGATCTTCAAGTTGTTTTCTCCCGCTCGTCTTCTGACGTGGGTCGAACCAGTTTGACACAACATAGAATTGATACCGGCGATCATCCCCCGATCAAGCAACATCCAAGACGTCTACCGTTTGCTAAACAGGAAGAGGTGCGAACACTGTTAAAAGATATGGAAGAAGGCGATGTCTTCGAGCCTTCAGTAAGTCGATGGGCATCTCCCATCGTCCTAGTCAAAAAGAAAGGCGGCTCAACAACATTTTGCGTTGACTATCGCCGGTTGAATGAGGTTACGAAGAAAGACAGTTACCCTCTTCCTAGAATTGACGACATTCTAGACACTCTTTCTGGAAGCAAGTGGTTCTCAACACTTGATTTAAAGAGTGGGTATTGGCAGGTAGAAATACAGCCTGAAGACCGAGAAAAGACGGCATTTACTACGGGACAAGGGCTTTGGCAATTAAGGTAATGCCGTTTGGACTGTGTAATGCGCCGGCAACATTCGAACGTCTTATGGAGACTGTTTTGAAAGGCCTTGACTACGAAGCCTACCTGATATACCTGGACCACATCAGCATCGTCGGAAAGAGTTTTGAAGAACATTTAGAAAATCTTAGGAAGGTGCTTCAGAAACTGAAAGAAGCCAATCTGAAGCTGAGTCCTGCTAAATGCAAATTGTTCCGAAAGGAAGTGACTTACCTGGGACATGTCAGTCATCTCTGCAGAAGGTGTGCGCACGGATCCTGAAAAGGTATCAGCGGTTAAATCCTGGAAACGTCCCGAAAATGTCATCAGCTGAGAAGCTTCCTAGGGCTTTGCACCTACTATAGGAGATTCATGAAGAACTTTTCTTCCATTGCAAGACCCCTTCACAAGCTGACAGAGAGGAACCAAAAGTTCTTGTGGACAAAAGAATGCGAACGATGCATTTAACAACTTAAAGGAGGCTTTAACATCTGCTCCAATCCTGACGTATCCTCAGCACGACCGACCATTTATTCTCGACACCGACGCGAGCAATGAAAGTGTCGGTGCTGTTTTGTCCCAAGAAATAGACGGCCAAGAACGTGTAGTGGCGTACTTGAGCAAGTGCCTGTCTAAACCGGAGAGGAATTATTGTGTCACCAGGAAAGAGTTGCTCGCCATAGTCAAAGCTGTAGAACAGTTCCATCACTATCTATACGGCAGAAAATTCCTGCTCCGCACCGATCATGCATCATTGACCTGGCTTTTAAATTTCAAGAATCCTGAGGGTCAAATAGCCAGGTGGATACAGAGACTCCAAGAATATGACATCACTATCCGTCATCGTAAGGGATCATCACACGGAAACGCCGACGCACTGTCTAGAAGACCTTGCCAAGAAAGCTGCCGATATTGTTCCAGGGTGGAAGCGAAATACGAGCTGCTGACTCCGGTCGCAAGACAAATTACAACATCAACATCGGCTGATCGAGAACCGTGGAGTGATGATGAAGTCAGGAAAGACCAGCTGGAAGACAGAAGAACGCGACATTAAACCCATAATTGATTTAATAGAATCGTCAAACAGAAAACCTACCTGTCAGGACATTTCTATCTGTAGTCCTACAACCAAACAATATTGGGCACTCTGGGATTCACTTCACATTCGAAACGGCTTTTTATACCGGAAATTTGAATCGGATGATGGGAAGACGTTTCGATGGCAGCTAATACTTCCAAGATCCCGGATTCCTGCTGTCCTTAAAGAACTATATAACAGCCCAACAGGAGGTCACTTTGGAATAATGAAGACCTTGCAGAGAGTTCGTGAGCGCTTTTACTGGAATAATGCGAAGGATGACGTGCAAAAGTGGTGCCGATCTTGCGATGCCTGTGCAGGTCAGAAAGGACCGAAGAGACGCAGCCGAGGCATACTGCAACGTTACGACGTATGCGCGCCTTTTGAACGTATCGCCTTTGATATCTTGGGACATCTGCCACGAACTGCTGATGGCAACAAATAAATACTCGTTGTCGTTGATTACTTCACCAAGTGGCCTGAAGCGTATCCTATTCCTGATCAAGAGGCTGTTACAATAGCTGAGGTGATGATACAGCACTGGATTTTCAGGTTCGGAGTGCCTCTTCAGTTACATTCCGATCAGGGAAGGAATTTTACCTCGGTAGTAATCAAAGAACCATGCAAACTACTCGGCATTGACAAGACCCAAACGACGCCATTACATCCCCAGTCGGACGGCATGGTAGAGAGGTTCAATCGAATCATCCTTAATAACCTCTCATTAGTGATTTCCAGAAACCAGCAGGACTGGGACAAGAAATTATCGCTGTTTTTACTGGCTTACCGCAGTGCTGTCCAGGAGACTACCGGCTATTCTCCATCACAGATGCTCTTCGGTCGTGACCTTCATCTGCCTTGTGATCTATTGTTTGGCCGCCCTCCGGATGCTCCTTCATCGTCTGAGGAATATATTCAAGATCTCCAGGCCCGGTTTGATGTGTTGCACAACTTTGCACGAGAGCGAGTCAACTTAGCGACGGAGAAGATGAAGACCCGATACGACACAAGAGCTACTGAACATTCGGAAGCTGCCGAAATCATACTAGGGTCGAAAAGAAACGCAAGACTACCAGCTCTTCTCCAGCCCAGATGCTCTTCGGTCGAGACCTTCGTCTGCCTTGTGACCGCCTGTTTGATCGCCGTACGGATGCCCCTTCATCGCCTGAGGAACACATCCAAGATGTCCAGGCCCGTTTTGAAGTGTTGCCCCGTTTCGCACGAAAGCGAGTGAACTTGGCGACGGAGAAAGCAAAGACCAGATACGACACGAGAGCTACTAGACATAGATCCAACAAAGGAGACAAGGTGTGGTTGTGGAATCCGACTCGACGGAAAGGACTTTGTCCGAAATTACAGTCACCTTGGGATGGCCCATACACAGTTCTAAACAGGCTGAATGACATCGTGGTTCGGATCCGTAAGTCTTCGAACTCTAAACCTAAAGTCGTTCATTACGACAGGTTAGCTAATTACTATGGCCATAGTACGTAATGTAAATAATTGTGAATAGTATAAGACCATGGTCCTTTTTGTTTTTAAATTGTATTTGATTTGATTTGTATTTAGTATTTGATTTGTATTTGATAGCATTTGATTTGTTTTATTTATTGCATTTATTGTTCATGTTGTTTATTATTGTAATGTAATGCTTATTAATGCATTTATGCCACAGTTGTAAGTTTAGCTTCCTGTCCAGGGATTGTACTGCCCGGAACTTACAGTCCTTGGGAAGGGGGCAGTGTTACGAATTTGGTATTCAAAAAGCTTATGTTAGTTCAATTATAAATTAAATGGTTTTATTTCTCGCGCAGTGCAGCGCGTGACGAATATTAAAAGAAAGCTAAGCCGGAAAATTGAAAATACAAGAGCGCGTGCATTAAATAAATAAATATGTCATTTTGATTTCGAGAAAGTACCAGAAAATTCTAGCGCGTGATTTTAAAATCTTATAAAAGGAGGAAAACATCTCAGTTCGTTGTAGTTGCTTAGTTTGTTGTTGTTTAGAAAACTGCTCTTGTTGATTATAGCAAATTCGCGGATTAGTGTTCTTTAGCTGTTTTGAATTACGTTCTATTGGTCATTTGAGTAGTTAAAAGATAACTACTGTGAGATATTGTAATACTGCATGATAATTTGAGAAAATTTAAGCATTTTTGTTGTGATAATAATAAATTTTTGTTCATTTTTCATCGGACTTGTGCATTCATTTCGTAACGAACCCGTACGCACGCAACAATATGTTTAAATTGGTATTTCTTTGCAAATTCTTTACTTGCAAACTGAGGCCATTATCAGATGTCACTATCAATGGAATACCATATCTTGCAAAAGGAGATTTCATGTAACTGATCACTGTCTGACTTCGAGTATCCGGTAACTTGGAGATTTCAAAAAAATTGAATAGCTATCTACAATTAATAAGTATATATCTTTGTTAATCTCAAATGTAGCTGTTGCAACTTTATACCAAGGTAAATTGGGTTCTTCATGTGGTATCATAGGCTCTCTTATGTTTTTGTTCTGGTATTCATTACCTATAGGACATTTGAAATTTTATCTTCTATTTGCTTATTCATAAGTAGCCAAAACAAAACATCTCTAGCTCTTTTCTTACATTTTTCTATCTCAAAATGATCCTGATGAACTAAATTTAACATCTCTTTTTGCATAGATAAAGGAATAATTTCCTTTGAAAAATAAGTCATTTTCCACTATCAACTCATCTCTATAGTCCCAAAGTATTTTAACCTTGACGTCCACCTGAGGTTTCCTTTGTGGCCAACCTCTAAGAATAGATTTCTTTAAGTATTGTAGTGTAGCATCACATTCACTTTCTTTCTTCAGTTCATAAATTTTGTCATCAGATGCTGGAATCAGTACAAATTTCTGCATCTTCATCCTTACCTTCTTCTGTTGTATTCAAATATGCTCTACTATTAAGTGTCTGCTATTAACAAGTCTTTACCCTTTTTGTATCTTATATCTAGATCATATTTTTGTAAATTTAGCAGCATTCTTTGTAATCGCTGTGGAGCTTTAAAAATAGCTTCCTTAGTAATGCTTTCTAATGGTCGATGGTCAGTTTCAACTGTAATATGTTTGCCATTTGTGAAATTTAAAACATCCAAAAGTAATAGCTGAAAGCTCTTTTTCTATCTGAGCATACTTTTTCTGACTTTTCGTTAGAGCTCTGGAAGCAAAAGCAATTGGTTAATTTTCTTGCAGTAAAACAGCACCTAATCCTTTAGAACTAGCATCTACTGAAAGAGTTAAATCCTTATTAACATCATAGAATTTTAATAGAGGTGCTTTTACAACCAGTTCTTTAAGTGTTTCGAAAGCTTTTTGATGTTTTTCAGTCCAGTGCCAGAGAACATTTTTCTCAAGTAACTGTCTTAATGGTGCACTAACAGTAGTTAAGTTAGGAATAAATTTGGCTAAATAATTAATCATTCATAAAAATCTTTGTAGTAATAAATCTCTATGATACGGTCAACCGTTTCCATTATTCCTATTAATTCATTGTGAGACCTTTATAAAAGTCTTAAGAAACAGAAACTGGTTCATATTGCTGATACAGTGATCAAAAGTATTGATATGCTTAGTTTTCTTGTTAACAAAAAACAGCAATTGTGCATGTAATAGTCTAAAAAATAATGAAAATTAATACATGTCTGTATTGTCTAAGCAGAAATAATGCATGATTAAAATAGAATCTAGTGATTATATATGTACGATTTAAAATAATAATTACATAGAGCACATGAGGAAAAGAATCATTGAATTTTATTTATTTGAAAATTTCGTAATTGATAAACAACGTCCAGTTGCTTATCGATGATCGGTCTGTCTGTACCATCCGATCCGAAAAAGCGGCGAACCACCACTCTCTTCATCTGAAAGTAAAAGACGCCAAGTTATTACACCACAAGAAAAACATACAGATAGGGGATTGTGGTGTTGCTATGGGAATTAAACAACCAATAAGATGAAATGCTATGTTGCTATGCTATTCAGAAAAATCGAGAAAATACCAGAATGTTCTCGTGCATTTAAATAGCTTATAAAAGCGAGAGGAAAACATCTCACATCGGTTGTTTTACCTAATTCTTGCTGTTGATTGTAGCGAATTCGCGGTGAGATCGGATTAGCTTTCTCTGATATGAATTGAGTTCTATTGAACGTTTTAGTCGTTTAAAATATAATTACTGTTAGATATTGCGATATTGTACGAATATCTCTGGGGAAATTTAAGCATTTTATATTTATTGTTGAGATAATGTATTTTATTAACTTCTCGACTTTTGCATTCAATCCATTACGAACCAGTACGCACGCACCACTTTTTGGTGTCAGAAATGGGATTTTTGAATGCCACTCGCAAGAGCGATTGAAGAACAAATAAGGTAGTTGATGACTGCATTTGCTGCATTCCAAGAGAAGATGCAAGAGTCCTTCAACTCATTTAAAGAAGAAATGACTGTTGGTCAAGAATCCCTATAGGAGGAGATGAAAGTGGGTCAAGGAAAGATTGTAGCAGGACAAGAAGAGATGAAAAGAGAAATTACCTGCATAATAGAAAATAAATTTCAGACTCTGGAAGGCAGAATAGACGCGGTTGAAAACAAAGTTGGGCAAATTGAAGAAAAGGTTTCTTCTGTCAAAGAACAAATAGTGGATTTCGGCCGTAGAGCAATAAAGCGGTTATAGAGTTTCTACTGTAAAAGATCAAATAGAAGAAAGAGTTCTGCTGTGGAGCAACGAATAGAAGGAAGAATTTTTGCCGTCAACAACAAATTGATTGCTGGGTTTCTGCTGCCGTTGCCAAAGAAGTGCATAGCGACAGCAGGAAACAAATCTGATGATTTTAAATTATTACCCATGCCTGCTCGTCCCTCTCTGAAGTTATCCACATATCTTGGGAATACCTCCTGGCAAGTGTATAAGACGCAATTTTCAATAGTGGCGGAAGCGAACGGATTGGAACATCAAGCTAAGGCCTGTCATCTTGCCGCTTCTCTGAGAGCAGACGCTGCTGATATCCTTCAGACTCTTTCGGAAACCCAAAGGCTAGAGTTCTAAGCTTTATCCGGTGCGTTGCAGCTGCGCTTTGGCGAAAAATATGTAAAAGATTACAGCAGACTTTAACTGAAATCCTGCCAACAGAAACCCACGGAAACACTCCAGGAGCTCGCCACGGATGTTGCCGTGGCCTGGAAAGGCTGTTCCATCTCGCCTTTTTGGAGTGCCCTACAGGAGTAAGAGAAATGCTCTCCCTGAAGTACTTCATCGATGGCATCTGGGATCCTGAAATACAGAAAGCTCTACGAATGCCGGATGTTAAAGATTTGAAAAGCACTCTAGTGTACGCCATGAAATTCAAGGCAGCCCAGCAAACAACTCGTATAGATAGCCACCCAATCAGAGCTGCTTAAGTTCAGGAGCCAGGGGATCAAGTCACTGTTCGTTTAGACAATTTAATCAGACAATTCTTTGCCCTAAGAGGGAATATTACTGTGTCAGTGAAGTTCCTTGCAATATGACCATCATTCGAAAATATGTGGCTCAATAATTGAAAGGCAAACTCATCTTGACACCGCCCTGCGTTACCCTCCAGACTGTGTCCGGCGAGAAGATCGACATCGAGGGAAAATTAGACGTTAACATCACGTTTGGAAGTGCCGCCTACCATCACACGGCTTATATGTACGATATTACAGATCTTTGCATACTCAACTCAAACACAGGCTATTTTCGAGGAAGCTTACTTGTATGAGCTGGGATAGAAACGAACGGCCGTACTGACGTGTTTGTGATTGTTGGTAGTTCCACCACAGCCGTTCGATATCGCGACGAAATATTAAACACTTCTTGTGCATGCAATGGGTACCGACGTGATTTATGAACGATAATGCCCAACCGCAGAACTCGAGTAGTGCAGAGTTATCTGGAGAGTGAAACCTTTCCACACCTGCAGTGGCCTGGTAGATTTCAGACCTGAATCCCATAGAACATGTATGGAACCTGCTGGGATGACGGAGAGCAGGTCAGAGGGTACCGCCAGGCATCCTCCAAGTGCTGCGACATGCATTTATACAGGAATGGGCGCTGCTGCCACAACAGGCAATCAACGACAACTGTTACCATCTTGCCTTGCCGTTGTCCAAACATACATTATCTGGAGAGTGAAACCTTTCCACACCTGCCGTGGCCTGGTAGATTTCCGACCTGAATCCCATAGAACATGTATGGAACCTGCTGGGATGACGGAGAGCAGGTCAGAGGGTACCGCCAGGCATCCTCCAAGTGCTGCGATATGCATTTATACAGGAATGGGCGCTGCTGCCACAACAGGCAATCAACGACAACTGTTACCATCTTGCGTTGCCGTTGTCCAAACATACATTTCAACTAGAGGTTATCATACCTGTTCCTAGTTTGACGTTTCCACTGCATATTCTTCCGAGCCATTTAGTCTTTGGCAATGTGATGGTCTTAATATGTGGATTTTTGGATGTTTTTAATATGTGGTTTTTTGCATGTGGTTTAGTAACGCCACACCAACCTCTTGGATCAATTTCGCGTATATACATTAAATAGTTTTTGTTTGATTCCGTATTTTGTGTTTGTTGTTTATTTTTTTAGCTTAAGATTAATTGGAAAACCAGTTACAACAACAACATACATGCATAACTTATTCATGAAATGTCATTCTAAAACATTGTAACATATACCACAAGGTAGAACTTTGAATAACAATGAGCTTATTCAGGGGCGTAGCTAGAGTTTCCAGCGCCCGTGGACAACTGAAGAATTTGCGCCCCTTTCTGTGTGCCAAGAATTGAAAACATATCATTAAAAAATTTCGTAGCATCAATTTGTCGCCTCTCAGGTGTTGCGCCCGGGAACAGATGTCCCCCTTTGCCCTACCCTAGCTACGCCACTGAGCTTATTGGCCCCACTGCTGCTATTTCAACTAAATTCATTATTTAAAAAAACTAGGCTAAATTCATTACATTTGATGTAAAATTTAAATTATGTTACTAAGTTGTATAGAAATGACAAATCCATGTTAAAAGAGATTGTAAGATAGGCATATTTCATAATCCAAAGAAATGCATATAAAAACAATGTAGTGCTATTTACAACATTTGCCAAGAACGCCATAATGTAATACTTTAAAATATTTCAAAAGTACGAGATAAGTTCATCAAAACTAATGCATTTGAAAGCAAGGATATTTATACAAAAACCATGCTAAGACCTTAGGAAATCTTATGATCTTCCGAAATTTGCATAACTAAGAAAAGCGCGGTAATAATTTCATTTTAATTAAGTTCAATTTTAATTAAGAAAAGGACTTCTAAAAAAATTACTTACAAAACACATTATATAGTACAATGCTAGCCAATATGCTCTAAGCATCATTATACCACTGTTAATTGTTGCAATCAGTCATAAACTTAAACGGCTAGCCATAACTAGTTGTACGTCACAGCGTAATATTGTGATTTATAATAAGATCTGAGTTTTAATGTAATTATGTTTAAGTGACACATCCATCTGTCGAGATCATTGCAGCTTTGTATACCTTGTAATTATATAATCGATGTGGAAATGTTCAGCATTAATGTTAAGCATTAATGGGAAATATTTCACTGGGCCGGCTTTTAGTGCGTCCAGTACATACAGTAGTGCGGTGGAGCAATATCTGTAAAATCACCGACGAAGTTCTTTCCTTGTCCCTGTTAAAAAATAATTTTCAAACATGTAAGCTTTTAAAAATTTGCATTTAAATCTGGCGAAGGAGAAAACATGAAATTATACATGTTTTCCACCCCATATTTGCACTTTGGGAGGGCCAGTTCCTCCCCCATTTAAAATAAAATATTCGATAACTCTCCCAATTTCCTTCTTCTTCCTTTTTTTTTAAACCAAATTTCTCTCTGTTAACCAAATGTGTTCCTTTCGCCATCCCCAGCGAAACAGCTATTTTGATTTTACATCCTCTGAGCCTCAAGCAATCTAGGAGTCACAAAGACTCGCTATATGTAAAAAGTCACTTTCGGACGAAGTTTCCATTTGATTTTTCTGCGATTAAATTTATAGGGAGCCATAGATGTAGATATTCATAAGCCATCGAAATAGATGTTCCAGATAGATATTTTGAAGGGTAATGTTCAGAGAAAAGACTTGGTGATGGCCGTTGGGCTGTTTTTAAGATGTAAACTACCGTATGAGCTCTCTTGGCGCTGAACCAAATCAGTTTTATTGTTGAGTGTAAAATGAAATTATTCATCGTGAGAATGACATCATTTTTTGTAGATGGAATAATTAAAAGAAGTGGAGTCAAGAAAGGTTGCTTGGTATTTTATCTTTTGAACACACAATATAACATATTATAAATGGAGAAACTACTGAATGAAACGAAATTCAGATAGAGTCTCAAAATAACTAGTGACCCGGAGGACGTGATCATTTAAAATAAAAGGTACGTGTATTTTTACTAAAATAATTCTTTTAAATCTAAATAAAAATGGACATATTAGTTAAGAAACGAACAGCTATCAGGGTTAAATTTACTAGATCGTATACTGTTTTGATTGAAAAACTAAATACTGATGATCCTCAAGAAAAGGAAGTTAAACCGCTTTTCGCCAATCTGGAAAGGATTTATTCAACTTTGGTTGAATCAAGTAATGAATTATATAGCTTCGTGTTGGGGAATTCGAATAACGGAAAGTGTGAAGCAGAATATGCGGCAATCGAAGAGTACAACATAAAGTTATTGATGCGAAGGGTTAGTGTAGTCATATACTTGAATAAACTTTCTGTCTTGGAAAGGAGAAGCGTTGACACAGATTCTTTACAGATTAAACAAAAACTTAAACTACACCACCCCAAAAATCGAATTTAACGGGGAAATGGATAGCATTTTGGAGCTGTTTAAACATATTTATGATGATGATACATTAGAAAACGCAGATAATTTCAATATTGAATCCAGAACGTATGTGAAGGAACGAGAGCACATGAATTATAGCCAAGTTACCCACTGACAAACGAAAATAATTCTAAAGCAATAGAAAGTTAAAAATCGCCTTTCGGAAAAAATGATTTGCTTATTGAATACTAGGTTCGTGAGCTACTAAAATTAGTTATAATCAAGGTTACGGAAGCAAAAAGAAAACTAAGCACCTCACAAATTTATAATAAAATTAAGAAGCATACTTAAAAGCTTTAGAATCAATTGATTTAACATTTGACAAGTATTCGGCAATGCTTTTTCCACTCGTTGAGTCCTGTGTACTAAAAAAATACTGGAAGACGTTTTTAGAGTATGGTTACACAATCCTATTAGAAATTCCACTGATGACGCATCAAATAATGTTTATATTGAAAAAATAGTCTGCGCTGGCAACTTTAATTTCCTACAGACTCAAGTAAAAGCAAACCCCATAAAAAAGATAGATTTTTTTAACTTCTCCTTTTGTTTTTCGTTTAGTTAAGTGAAATATCTTGGTTCAATTAATTGTGAAGTTTTTAAAAAAATTTGCAGCGTTTCTGAGAAGAGGCCGCGATACAAAGTTTAGGAACTTTTGGAGAAAGTAAATATCTCTAAGAGATATAAGTATAAACAAAAATTACGAGATGACTTGAGACAAAGATTGCTAGAAGAATATTTAAGCATGTCACTACAGTGACCAAAGAGAAGTGAAGCGAGACGAATAAAATTGGGTTATATTGTTATAATTGAAAATGATTTTTTAAGCATTGGCGATCATCTAAATTGTTAACTGGTTTCCATTTGCCGTTGTTTAACATTGTAACATGATGTCTTCAAACATACGGGTCAACCAATCTGGAAGGTCGGCATAAGTATTTAAATTATGACACCACTGGTATTTAAATATTTATTTATATACCAGATTAAAATATCTAAGTACAGGAAAGAAACATATCATGATGGTACAAACAGAAATATGAAATATATATATATATATATATAAAAGGAAGATGTCTGTGTGTGTGTCTTTCTTTCGTGCTGCGCGTAAGCTAATAGACCCAGGGCAATGAAATTTGGTATATAAGTGCATCAAGAGACAATGTACCTCGAAGTGAATTCTTCCGCAAGACCCACTTTTTTAATTTGCGAATTTCCTCAAATTTTAAGGAGTTTTCGTAATTTTGCCACATAATAAATAAAAAGCAATCTCGAATTTTTCTGATTTATTTTGAAGTTTCGAGATGGTTTCCAATGTTTAAATGCTTTTAATATTTGCCGGCGACCTTGAACAATCCAGTTTCGAATACAAATCACGTTACATAATAGCAGATTAGGTCACCGACGACCGAGCGGTGACGGTGGGCCATCTGTTATCACTGATCACTGGTAGTCCGATCGGGATTCGAATAGCAGCGAGTGGTCTGGTTGTATGGGTGATTTCATGATTTTTCCCATGTATAGCATAGTACAAGCCAGTTTCACTTAGAAAGTCCTCAACGAAGGCATCTCTCCATTTATGCAGATAGCCCTTGTGTACTTTACCGTAATGAAATAAATAACCAAACCAATGATGATAAGAGATACCAAATAAAAAAATAATCTGTGGGGCGTATAACATATTAAATTATATTATCAGCTTAAATCAAGATCTTGATCTCTTGTAACAGTTCTATTAACACTGGCAAAGCTTGATTGTTTGAAAATAAATATAACTTAATGCGTCGTTATCTAACAGATTCTTTGAAAGAAAGTGTAACTGAAAATTCTCGGCTGCTAAATATTCGCCGAATTTCACGATTTATCTCTCAAGATGTTTCTTAATTTCTAATTATGCCATGCTTCCGGCGATGAAATAACTTATACTATGTGATGTAAGAAAACATATTGAAATATTAAACAAGAATTGTCGTATTGTAAGAATTATTGAAGAGGCAAAATTTATTTTAACGAATCTTGATATAAAATAACACATTATCCCTAATATTTGGAAACTATTGTAAATCCGTTTCAGTTATACTTATTTTCAATGCATTCAATGAAGTGCTGACCTAATATGTAATCAGATTATTAAAAATATGAGTATAATTTGAACGCATTCTTTTTCTATGATTAAGTTCTATAAATTACTCAATGTAAATATCAGTTCAGCATTCAAGATTTTACGTATAATGGTTCAAAATTGGTAACTGAGGCAGTTTTAAAGATATCCCTAACGCTCTCTGAAAAAATATCAAATGATCTTTCCACGTTCTCGCATAACTCTTAGCTGAATATTTATTAATAGTATTAGTCAAAGAATTTATAATTTGAATTATCTTTAGCGAACAGCCAAACATTGTTCTTGAGAAATTTTTCGTTGAATGCACTGACTCGTTATATGGTTTCCAGACTCTACAGAGGGCTCTTTATTGAGGGTTACTGAAAGAGTTCAACACTTTGTTGGCAATTGAAAGCTTTTAAATATCTGTCCTCCTAAATTGCTTGAGGCAGGAGGGTATATACATTCAAATCCTGTTCAGGTCTGCAGACGATCTGCAACACAGGAGTGAAAAAAATTCGCCAAATTTGCAATGACGTTACCGAACCTTTAGGTTTGTAAAGTATTTGAATATAATGCATGTATATGCACATTTTGTGCTGTAGAAATAACATTTTGATGAATGAATCGTGTCATGGTGAATCTGTAAATGTTACTTCGTTTCCTAAGATTAAAAAATTAACCATTTTAATGCAGAAAAATTAAATGCTTCCCCAAAATGAAAATTGACTATCCTCCCAAATGGAGTTGTGGCGCCCTCTATTTTTCAATATTGATACTAGTCGAAAAAAACACTAAAAAAACAAATGTGATATTCAGCAAATATTTATTAATAATATGATAAAGTAGGCTATTTTTTTTTATTTAGCAGAATTTTGAGGATGTATTCTATGTAGCAACATACTTTTTCAGTACATCAATGCATTTTTTTATGTGATAATACAGGGCTAAATTTGCTTATGTTGAAAGAATAGGCAGACATTTATCAACAAACCGCCTTAAAGGCAAAACTTTTTGCCCGAGCGGACAATCTTTCTATTTATACCATAGATATATGATTTATTTACTAAAGAAATATTGATTATATTATCTCCTAAGATTAATTTTAGTAGAATTATCTTAAAAGAGTGAATCCATAGTTAGTAAGTTCAATTCCGAAAATTGTTTTAAAGTAACTTGAATGTGAATTGTTAAAAATAAGGCTCCTCTAGGTATATAGGAGCTTTAGTTAAAAATGTTTAACGGGGACTTGAATTAAATCATGAATAACAAAATTTCAATTGTAAAAAGAAATAAATTTAATAAAAATAAAATAATTAAATTAAAAGCAAGTAATCATTGTCATTGATCGGAAATTTAGTTGACTTTTCAAGGGGAACAAACCAACTCCCGTTCAATGAACAATAATTAAGTAATAAATACGAAGGCGTCCTTTACTCAAGTAATAAGGCGATGCCAAACCTGCAATTCAAGCTAGGCCAAACATTTACGTGAATTGAAGGGATCAGAACCAATGCAGAGCACCAAAGAACTCATTCTGATTAAGTATTTTCGCTAATTCAATTTTGAGTGAAAAGCAATTTCTGCAGTAAAATTGATAAATTACTCGAGTAATTGTCCCCCGACACCCTCGTGTTTATGCATTTTAATTCAAAACTATTTGTAAAAATTAAACATTGGAAATTGGAATTATGAAATAGAACTCAAAGTAATTGAAATAAACATTAGAAAATTACGAAATATAAGAAATATAATGGAATCTTTGCAAAAACAAATCAAAAAATAAAAAATAAAAATTTGAAATATATATAATAGTGGGAAGTGGGCAAAGTGTTTTCTTCGCGTCTTACTCAGAAGAATTTATTTTCGTAATTTTCTAATGTTTATTTCAATTACTTTGAGTTTCCGAAATTCTTTATCGGCAACGGGGGCTTTGAATTATGTCAGTCGGTGAGACAATGCTTGAGGGACCTATGTTGTGGAGGGGGGAAATTACGGGAAAAAATCAGAAAAATTGTAGCTCATACAACATAGATTCAAATATAAACCACATCTTTTTCCCATTTTCAAATTACAGCATTTGGTTTTAATTCTTCTAATAGTAAGTTTAATTTAAAATTTAAATTTGTGTTATATTTTTATTGTTTAATGCAGATGCATGATTCTTCAGTGACAGTAGGCATGTTTACTATATGAAAATTAACTAGTTCTTGAATTATATAGTAATTAATAAGCCCATCTATCTACAAGCAGATAAGCCTGCTGAACACCGCTATCCCAGTCTCTCTTTAAATCCAGGTGAAAAAGCTGGCTGCATGAGTGTTTTCTTCATTTTTTCAATGTATAACATGAATACTAAGTTTTCCTTAGTCTTCCACGCAGGCATTCCTTCCCTTAGACATTCATTATGTGATGAAACAGTTAAAAGCAATTTTTAGATTTATATTGTACATCGTTGGGAAAATATAAAAATGAAATTAAAGGTATTTCAATGTAATACAATAAATAAAAAATTATATGAAACCCTGATAATTCTAATGTGATATTAATGTAATATATACATCCAGAGTAAAGGTTAATTTATAAATTATGCTTTGTGTTCTGCTCATTATATTGTGCATTTACAGTACACTTTCTGCCTCTTAAGTGAAAGTTTGGACCCATTCTCATTTGATATCAGTTATGTTCAGATTTATTTATTTCATAAAATTTCAAAAAACAATTTTTGGCTATTAAAAGCTACAAGTGCAGAAACATAAGCTTAATTTCTTTACTGTAACTGTGTCATGCTTCTCTGCTGATAATGAAAGTCGTCTTTTAATAAGATTTCTTTCATTGCATATATTAATTATATCCTTTACCATACTGGTTGCCATCTTTCATTGTGCATTCTTCGATATTTTTTGGTACTTACGTATTAACACAAACACCTGGATCAGTTTGGTGGTCTTTATAAATGAAAAGAGAAAAATACTTATCAGGAGAAGTACGTTGTTTTTGGAGCTTGCTTTTAGCATAAACAAACTATCAATATTTATCTAAGTTGGCAAAATGTTATCAACATATCAAAGGAAAAAACATTTAACAAATTTTAAAATACTAATTTGAATTATTAAATAAAAATTATATGATAGTTTAAAAAAAATACATTTTCCACAAATTTTTTGTCTAATTTTTTAGCACTTGTGCCAAGTGATCTGTTTTCACTTAAAAAAAAAAAAAAAAAAAAAAAAAAATCAGAGAATTACATAAACTTGATACTGCATGCCTTGTCTATGTACCAAATTCATCTCATAATTGTTTCCATTAGAAATTTTTGTACTAAAATGTTCTATTCCTGCAGAACTTTTAACACAGCTTCGTCTTTTGATGGTAAGCTCCACAAGCAGTATTTTAAATCTGAAATTAATCTAAAACAACTATTCGTATCTAAAATCCATTGGAACTTGAAATACAACATAAGAAACACATATGAAAATGGTGACATTGCTTGAATGAAAAATTTTCATGAGCATGTTACCTGAAAAATTTTGATACATAATCGTTGCCAGAGTTTGGCACATTTTTGAAAATTTGGTAACTTTTATTAAGGTGGTTTCAATAATATGCAAATATCTTTTATTCTTATGATTGCTTCATTGTATACTTTTTCCCTTTCCCTAGAGTGTAGCACAATACCACAAGTTTTCCAGCCAAATGCGGTATGCATTTCAAGTTTCTATACATTTATATAAATTTTAAGAGAGTAAAATATTGGCAAAAACTGCATTAAGTTTTCAACTCTTGTTTTGTTTTTCATTAAAAATTTGCTACCATTATGTATAATTCATTTTGGTTGATCTTTACAATATGGTAACTGGTAGTTTGGCGACATTTTGGAGGCGATAAAGGTTACTACCTGGCAATTTGGTAATAATGTGAGCAGTACTCAGTTCCGATTACGCATTATTTTGTGTGAGGAAAATGAGAGATCATGGGATATGTCATGTGATATTAATGGACGAATTACGGTTCTTTAATCGGAAAAGGGGGGAAATCGGGAAAAAATCTGGAAATTTTGTATTTGGCTTTATTCTGTGTTGTGTGAAACAGTGTTCGTGAATTTTTGGATCCCATGGCCGTAACTAAAGTGAATTCGAAATGGGTATTTATGTATGTATTAATTTAATGTATGTGCTCATTTATATTTTAAGTAGTGTTTTTGAATTTAATTATATTTTAATTAAATGATAGTTATTTTGTAAATTTTATGTTTGTAGGAATTTCGTATACGTTTTAGTTGAAGTAAACGTGCATGTAAATAATATAAATATCTGACATATATGTTCTTTTTACCGGGTTTAAAGATGGAGAAAATTGTCATGTATTTTCTTGAAATTTTTCTAATTTATGAGAAAAAAGCAGTGTACATGGATATAGTGAAGAGTGTGCGCAATGCCATTTTTGTGCAATTCTGGGATGTTTTTTTAAGTAAAAATAAGTCGGCGTGTACATGGTTTAGTGATATTTTAATTAAATGATAGTTATTTTGTGAATTTTATGTTTGTAGGAATTTGGTATACGTTTAAGTTGAAGTAAACGTGCATGGAAATAATTTAAATATTTGATACTAAGTATTTGTAATGCTTGCGGTATGAATTCGTTGGTGACGTGTATAATGTAATAGATGATTTAGAGGTAAAAGTTTTTGGATATTTTATTTATTTTATATGTGGAAATGTTCATATTTGGAAAGGGTAAATACTTTTTCGCGATCAGGTAATTTCATATATGTTCTTTTTACCGGGTTTAAAGATTGAGAAAATTGTCATGTATTTTCGTGAAATTTTTCTAATTTATGAGAAAAAAGCAGTGTACATGGATATAGTGAAGAGTGTGCGCAATGCCATTTTTGTGCAATTCTGGGATGTTTTTTTAAGTAAAAATAAGTCGGCGTGTACATGGTTTATGTGTATGTGTTATTTTGAAAAACGCGTAAGGAGTATGGTATTGTGCACGTTTTCCCAATTTTGCAGTGAATATTTGTCATGATTAAGCAGTTTTGTTAGATAAAATTTCTAGCATAAGTGTAATTCGGCTAGTAGATTGTTGGAAGAAGTGTTCAGTAGATAAAAAGAAAAGAAACATGTCTTTACTTCGTGAAGACAAAATGGCGGCGGGAAAAAAAAATAGAGGGTTGCTGTAGGAGAGTTGGTCGCCAAATTTTCGCCAAAAAAACGCCAAGTTACCATAATGTAAAGATCAACCCTCATTTTTTTTTTTAATGTAAATGTTTTTAAGTATTTGTAGGATAAAGGCAAATTACACTTATTCATTCTTTCTTTGATGTAATACATGTAGCTCTTTACCTGAAATCAATGTTTGTCAAATTATTATGCATAAATTAGAAGTACGCATGTTTTTCTTAAGTCAGTTATGTTTCAGGAACTATCTTTAATGAATTGTATAGAAAATTGTGGACAAGGTGTTAGGTGTACAGGAACGTGGTATATTATAAACATGTATAGTATCTCATAGTATATAAACTCATAACTTTGATTATGCAGTATGCTTTGTATATTATTTCTGAAAGCATGTATATTTCAATCAAGATTGTTGAGTAAACTTTTCTTGCTTTATGCTATCTCTGAAAGCATGTATATTTCAGTCAAGATTGTTGAGTAAATTGTGCTTATTTTATGCTTTTTTCTTTTTTACATTAGAAAATTCCACACCTTTATCACGAGGAAATCTGCAATGGCATTTAGGAATGACAAGTTTGTATCTATTACATAAAATCTAATGTTTTCTGGATTCTTCTTTTCCTTTTCCTCCCAACAGAAAAACTTTAATGGTATAAATCAGCGGTTTTCAACCTTTTGACTGTAGTGTACCATCTAAGCAAAAACTGAAAAACATTAATACTACTACTAATTTTACAATGATTATTTTTCAATTCCTCAATAGAAATATTAAAAACATATATATATATATATATATATATTGCCATTTGCACACTCTTTGTATTAAATATGTACACATAAAAACTATTAGATTAAAAACTGATGATTACTTAATTATCAAAATTAAATTTAATTAAATTAATTATTCACTTGATTATCAAAATTTCAGTTATAATACTTTAATATTTAATTTCTTTATGTCTGCTCTTATTTCATTTAATGGTAAATTAGGATCCACTTTTTTTTTTGGTGAGTATTTATATTTCAAATTTAACATGGAAAAAATCATTTTTCACACAAACAGGTTGTGCCAAAAGACAATACAAATTTGATAGCTTTATTTGAAATGCCTTTAAATTCGTTTTTTCGGTTCAGCCAAAAGTTAACAAGTGTGTCATTTTCTAAATCTTCAAGTCAATTTCGATCGAAGGAAATTTTTATTAACTATTCTTTTCTTTATGAGATTTTTGAATTTCATAGTTAAAAATATTTTGTTTCTTTGCATACCACCGGCTGAGAACCGCTGGTATAAATTAATTATAACAGATGTAAATTAATATTTCTCATACAAAAGAGCTATTTCAATTCTTTATTGCGAACATTATATACAGAGTATGTCTTTTATTAAGAACAAGATTTTAAGAATTTAAAATAATAATCATTAAATCCTCTTGATCTATAAACAGTCTTAAAAATTATAAAGGGGAAAAAATTGAAAGTTAAAGAAATCAATATTATGAATTGTTCCTTTTTAGAGAAGTTTCATTGTTTAATTAATTATAAAAAGTGTTTTACATTATGAAATAGAAAAATTAAGAATATTTGAATTTGAATGAATATTTTAAAATTTTCCCTCAGATAGAAGCTCAACTATTCGAAGCAGGAGACCGAAGAGAAAAAAGGAAGAGAGATGATATTACAGCTGCAGAAAAGAAAATAATTGAAACGCAGAAGAATATATTAATGTACTGTGTGAAATATGTGACTTGTATAAGCAATCAGTTGCAAATCAGTCTGCTGTCATAGAAAATCAAAATATAATTATTAATTTATTAAAAAAATAAATCATGCATTTCAAATATTACAGTGTTTTCATTCTTGTATGTATTTCTGCAGTGTGGGATTCATATTTTAATTGTAAAATTTACTACTTTCTTAATTTTATAAAATTTTGTGATTATAAAAATTATTTAAAAGAAATTCACAGATCCATTATATAACATAAACATTATAATAATTTTAATACCACTATTATAAGTCTCCTGAAAATATTTATGCATTTTACACAGCAATTATCTTTTTCCTGGAGGAAAATGGGAATAAGACCTGTAAGAATCTTTAGTCAATGTATTACAAATTTTAATTTTCAGATATAACACGAAATGAATTAAATTGTTTTTCAATTATGTTAATAAGTTATATGAATGAGATGTGGTATTAAAAATTTCACTTCTTTTTATCATTGAAGAAATAACATTCGATATCCTACAGCTCTATAACAATGGCAGATAAAATTGACATTCTAATTTCGAAGTTCTAAAAATACAGAGATGACAACTATTAAAGTATGGCTAATGTCTAGTTTACAATAACAATGTTGAGTCGCGTACTAAAAATTAAGTGAATCAAACTGTATTTATTTTCCCCCTTCTCTTTTTTTGGCTGAAAAACAATTTATTATACACTCATGATTTTACTTAAATGTATTTCTTTTAATGGCAAACCCACTGAGGTAAGTATGCAGTAAGTTATTATAGTGAATGCGTAATGATGATATAAATCTAAATTCAGCAAACAATCTTTCCCTTACTTTAATGTTTTAAAATCTAGAATTAAAAGAAAAATGTGTGTTCTTTAAATAATACAAGAGGATATGGAGGCATAAATCATAGGCTGTTTATTCTTTACATATTATGCTAATCAGGAATTGGAGCAAAACCCTGCTTAATAGAAGAATATGCTCACAGGAATGGTGAAGGAAAATTGAACTGTCCAATATTTGTTTTGCCCACCCCCAAGAAGACATAAACAGTATAGAGTGAAATAATTGTTTTTAGGAAATACATTTAAATATCTTTGACAGAATATGTCAGTTTTAATTTATACTATAATAAATAAGCATGAAGTTCTTACATTTGACTTTTTGGAAGAAACTGAATTTTGGTGCAGTAAATCTTATTGCTAAGTTTAAGATAAATTAAGTGCAATGCTAATTTATAGTGACTTACTATTGTAAATCATGACTGGCATACCAACACTAAAATATATATGTATCAAGCCTATTAAGTTATTTCTGGTAGTCAAGAGTTTTTAAACATAAATGATGGAAACAAGAAATTCAGAGGGAAGAACAATAATGATAAAAGTTGTCAGTATGCATTTGAAACCAGGACTAATAAAATTATTTAGGATTATTATTATCAATTAAAATCATTTAGGGTTGTGCATTTAGTTACAGGTTTAAATATAAACCATGGCTTGTGGGTCCCCAAGAATATATTATGAAAGTAATTTTTTTTATAATATATTCTTTATTATCCATGAAGGGGGTTTCACCTTTGCCAGAGGTTCATTGTTGCCCACTTTGGGTTTTTATTATCGAGTTTCAAAATTTAAAGATAATTCATTGTGCAATGCAATTTCAACATGCACTGACTGAAAACTTTCTGAAGGTACCAACTCATCATCTTCAAACACATCAATCTCAGGATTTTCAACACAATACCTTAAGCATATATTATGTAAAATGGCCACCAGATATGACCATTTTACATATTTTGCTTTGTGAATACAATAGTGTTCCACCAGTATCGTGCAGTACCCTAAATCTTGATTTGATCTCTATAGCTGCACGAACTTTTCTGTGCTTCTCATTATAGAGATGTTCCCGTGATAAAATGGGAATATAATCCACTATCTCCCAAAGATATGCACGATGCGACAAAATACTATCTAGATTTTGTTTCAGTCCACTCCATATAAATGCATCATGAGTATTGCCTGGCCATTGTCCTATAGCATAGAGAACCCTCAGACCAGCATTCCATACCTAGAGAAACATAAATCCTAAGTCAAAAGAAAGTTTCATCTGAAATTTTAATACACAGATTTTTAACATTAAATATAGTTGACATATTAATAAATCAGTCTTTTTAAGGAGTTTACTTTCCATGTTTAACAAAAATATGTCACTGTTTTTTCATTATTAAAAAATATGCAATAAAACATTAAAACACACACACACACAGAAAAAAAAAAAAAAAAAAAAATTACAGCTACCCTTTTTTCATTAAATTGTAGTAATTATAGTAATGAAACATTCTTGCAGTAATTTGAAATGACTACAATGTTATACTTATTATCATATATTTCTTACCTTTTCACCATTAATGGAAAATTTATTTTTCTGGTTAATGAAGACAAAACAAAAATTAATATCACCACACTTGCAACATCTGCGGTTTCATTTGTATGTAACCCAAAATAATTCTTGGTAAGCTAGGTAGAATCACATTTGTGATTGCACTCCAGTTCTTTTACAGCTAGTCGAAAGAATTAACATCTACTGTTTGTGGAAATAGCGAACAAAACAATAAGAAATTGGAACAATTACCTGTGGACAACTTGTATTCATAGCATTCTAAAATGAGCTTTTGGTAAAATTTGATCGCAAATAAAACGGTAGTAATGAACGAATGTTTTTTCACGAAGTGGGTCCAATACTTTCACAGCAGGGTTATTTCATGTATTCTGCAGAGAGACTGATGTATGGTTTGTTGTAACTGCTGTATACAAATGTCTGGCTCAGAATTCCACAGCAGTAATTAGCACAACTTTCATGGTTGATGGTATAATATGGAGGTACCAAAAATTAGTATTATCACAGTAACTGCAAGATGGCTTATATTTCTAAAACTCAGTTAACACATTTCATGCAGAAAGAAAATATTATCCAGTTTCATACTTAAATCAAGGTCACTGAAATGTGGTAAAAGCAATCTGCTTAAGAAAACAGATGCCTCTGTAGAGGACTTTCTATGGAAAACTGGCTTTCATTCCCATTATACATGGGCAAAACAATGTCATGTAATATAATAATCTATTAGTACAGTAAATACATTTAATTTCTTTGTATTTATTTATGTCATGCTGCTTTTCGTGTAATTTAGTATGATAACCTTATAAGTTTATTTAATTTTGATCATGGTCTACGGAAGTAAGGTAAGTCACCTGTTATCGAGAATATCAAGTTATTAATAGTTATGTGAAAGTCTGCAATAACTTTTCATATCATAAGAGATTTATGAATGTGTATATAACTTACATGTGTAGTTATTATGCAAGATCTATAGAAAGTATCCAAAATTACCATGACATTAATCACACTGTACGAACAGGCAAGACATTATACATTAGGAGAAAATTAACTAATATTTTGGGGGATGAAATACTATTTTACACATGGGAACTGTTTAAACAGCTGAGAAAAATTCATGCTTTTTCCCCCTACAGTTACAGAATATATATATATATTGTTTCATAAAAATAAAAAGTAAAGTTAAATTTAAATAATTCTCATGCGCCATTGCTGCAAAGAATGAAATTTGAATTTAACAAATATTCTCTATTCATATAAAGTTAAATTAAATTATGAAATTTTAATTGCATACATATCAAAGATTAATTATTGCTGCAAACTAATTTACTATATCACTGAAATTCTGATAGCATATGTAAATTAAATGCACGTATCTAAAACCATGAAAAATATATAATATTCCAAAAAACTAATCCCTAATATATACATATACATTTATATTAAAACGATAAATTAATGGTCATATTATTACTGTATTCCAAAATTCGCAGTAATTAACGATTTCGATCATTACTACGAAAAAAAAACGAGATGAAAAAGAAAGAATCCTGATACAATAACATTAAAAATTTGTGTGTTTACGTATAAAAATATATAATATTCTCAAATAGGTCATTTAAGCATAGTCTTTGATTCGGAAACATTTCCAGAAGTATTTCAGTTTTCATAATCTAAAGTAAAAACAAACCTGCTTTTGCAGAGAATATCCGTTGGCAGTTGCCTTCAGAAAAGGTTTCAGTTCATTGAAGAAAACCGATTTAATCTGAATCAACTGATGAATTCACGCTCCGATATTTCAAAAGCATTACGACTGTCTCTTAAATGCCAAGGAATTTGATCAGCATTTCTCTGATATCTTAAACGTCTGAGAAAAATCACTTCACCCATCTTGTTTACATTCGCTGTTAAGAGTTTGCGGCAGGTCAGGACAAGGAGGTTAGAATAGAAGGAGGGAAGGTTCAACTTAAACGGTGAAGCTGGACGGCCATGTTACTGTTATCGCTGTGACTTGCGCAAGGAAGTCTGTAATTGTAACATTTTTTTTTCCTTTTCTTTTTGAAGCTTGTCAGCTTATATTGCATATGGATGCAAAAATAGATTTTCGAAAAATATTCCTGGGATTACTGTTCATTCGTAAGTATTGATTTTCTTTTTTTTTTTTATGTAATTTTATAAGTATGTTAAAAAATATCACAATGTCATGTTGTTTTCTTTCCAGATGTGACAAAAATGACTTAATAATAATCGAAACATGTTAAATACATTTTAATGTTTTTGCTTACAGCTGGTATCTTCGTTCCTTAACATACAATGATATATGCTAGGATTTAAACTGTATAATTTGAACGTTTAGATAATTCGTTTTATAATTTTCATGAAAAGTAAGAAATCAATTGTTACCATTTTTATGAATTGTGAAGGTGTTAAATAAAGCAACGCTTTTCTTTATGTATTAATTACTATTCATTCTTAAGTTTTGTGAACTGTTACGGATATAATTTGTGCATTTGATCAAGATAAACTGTTCTGTAGTTAAAATGTTTTTGCATAAGCTTAGAAATTTCTGGGCAGTATAGCGATAAATGTAAGTAAAATATTTACACAATTGAACATGTGAAAAGATATATCCAAAAATTTATATAGGTATATTTCTGTAATTCAGCTTAATTCAAGGTAATATCTTTGAGATTCATAAATATGAAACGCGCATAAACTGAAATCATTGAATTCACATAAATCTGTTTTATTTTATTAATATTTATTTTCTTGTTGATATAAGTTGATTATTGGTTGTGAAAAGAATCGATTTAAAACTTTCATTAAAAAAAAAAAAAAAAAGCAACATGTTACCATTTTTTTAGATAATTATCTGTTATTAATTTCAGGTAAAAATGATTCTTTAATAAATTATAATAATATTGCGAATAAATCAGAAATATCACTTCTTAAAGAAACAATTGGAAAGTATAATACCCGAGAAGTTGCTAATAAAACCTAAGCAAATTCTTGAAATTATGCAGAATCATAATTTTTAAAGGCTTTAATGTTATGCACATGCATTAAGATTTCGAAATATTTCTTAATGATTTTTTGTACTTAGTAAATTACGGATATCATCTTTATATCTTTAAAACAAAAAACTAACAATAGCGAAGCATTTCATTATAAATTTACCATATTTTTACTGGAAAATGCATGCATAGAACAGCTTACAAACACGTACGTTTCACTGCCGTATTGCAATGTTTTGAAGTAACAAACATGGACGCTGCTTGTTCCGTGGAGTTTCATTCGACGATAGTGGAGGAAACTGCGAAGCCTCCCTCCTAAGGCTCCTATATACCAGGCTGAATCATCAGGCATTCGCGCTCCCAAGTGGGAGATTTAATGGCGGCTGTGTAGTTACGGTGCAACAATTTTTTGTGTTTCTTTTGTGTAAAATGGGCGGATGTACAGCTGTTAATTGTTCAAATCATTCACGGAAAAGTCATACATTGGTAAAATTTCCTAAAAATGAAGAAAGAAGAAAAATATGGGTAAATAATTGCCGAAGAGACAATTGGAAACCTGGTCCAGGCGCTGAACTTTGCTTAGTAAGTATAATGTTAATTACGCCTTCATTTAGAGTTTATATCTTCTCTGATGTTTATAATGTGCAAGTAAAGTGAAATTCTTGTGTACAATAACCTGAGTATTTGCTAATTTCTGTAATAATAGCTATAATTAAATTAGTCTAGGGTTAATGTACCAGTCGCCAAACATCGCCAATGTAGATGTTTTGAATGTGGAAAAGAAATTTCTCTTCTAATATACAGCGCGGATTTTGTTTTCCTGTGCTAATTGTGGAATTTATACTAATGTAACATGAAAATCATTAGCATATTGAAATTTATTAAAAAATAAATAATAATTTGGAAAGTCAAGATAAAATCTGAATGTTTGCTAAAGATATATGTAACATTACACTATAGTTGCAATATCGTTGGAATGATATATAATTTTTTCCTTTATTTTATAATCACTATTGTTAAAAAGTTAGATGAGTTGTTTATGCACGGAACCCACTACTGTTTCTTGGTTAAAATAACTTCCAGAATTTTGACATTGACATCTGAAGTCAATAGAATAAATTGAATAGTGTGAGACAAAATATATATAATCTGACTTCAATAATTGCAAGGATTGTGCAAGTTTATTTATAATCACAGTATTATACAATTTGGCAATGGAGTAAAGATTTAGAAATGAATGCAGAACATTCAAATTAGTATTTTCTTGTTTCTAATATATAGAAATATAGTCTATTTTCCAGTATAAAAGTTTTACTTAAAAGTATGGGAAAGCAGATTTGTTTCATGCATGATCTTTATAATACTGGTATGAAATGAATGAATTTTAATCTGTAAATAATTTTTTGTTAATATTGAAATGCGTTTCTTTGGGTACATTTTTAGGCACTTGTGGATCATGTCAGACAATATGCAATAGAAAAAAGATGTCCGTGTGCATAAATTTTCCCATTGTGTTACTTCATTTTATCTAAATTTCAAGGGTAATTCTTTTCATTTTTATATGGCATGTTATCAGTATAAAGGCTAGTGAAAATAAATTGGTATGTGTATCTGTTTTTGAAGTGTAATGCTTAAATAAAAAGATGGTGTGTGTTTCTTCATTTAAACAAAATTTCAAGGATAGTATTTTTCAGTGTTTGTTATTTCTCAATGTAAAGGGTAACAAGGGGAAAAAAACTGGTATGGTATATCTGTTTTTTAAGCATGATAATTTTATTTATTTCTTTAGTGATGCATATATAGAGAGAGAAGGTGTTTGGTCCAACTAAAGTTATAATAAATCTAATTTTACTAGATCTCTCCCTCCCCTCAGGTGTAGAAAATTTTCAAGTGCAGAAAGTTTATTTGCAGAATTAATTCATTTCTGATAAACTTATTATCATTAATTTTTTATATAACATGTTATTAAGTTACACATTTGACTACTGTGTAATAAAATTGTATTTAGGGCAAAAAATTAACTATAATTTTGCATCTGGTGACTAATATCATATGCTTCTAAGAATATTACTTTAACTTTTTCCATAATTTTTGTATTTCAGGAACATGAAACTGTTATTTTGATATACTTAAATAATAAAAGTGTGTATCTGAATCAATTAATGGATACAAATATTTTACAGTTATTTTTAGAAGATATTTGCCATATCGCTTCTAATACTTCATAAAATATGTTAAAATATAGGTAAATAATTTGGTGCAGAATTCAAATTTAGGGTTTAAAATATAGTGAATCATAAGACTAAATGATTTTTATTGTCATGATTTGCCTGGGCTTAAGAATGTACTTTTCGCCCGGTGGAAATTGTCATCAAACTGTCCTGAACAGGCTTTTTGTTGATAATAACTTCCAGGCTTATCAGTACCTCCTTTTGAGTGGAGGGTATGCAAATATAGTACCCAATTTAAATTACATTGTGATTGTAATAATATTGTGGTATTAAATAAGTGACTATAATTACAATTTAGATAATTGCATTGTAATTATATTACATTGTGTCTGTGAACTCTTAATTTCATTACTTTATGCAATTATGTTGTAAGTGCATAATCTAATTGCAATAATATAATCTATTCGCAATTACAAAATAATTATAAATGCAGTTACATCTTAAATAGAGGCCATTTTAATACTTTTAAATTTTCGCAAGATAACTTCCCATTAAGGTTCATTTGGAGGAAACTATGCAAATACTAAAAAAGAAGTTATGCTAAATTTACATATTTTGTACAGTACTTTCTTGTTATAATGCTGTTCAATATATCTTCAATACTTTTGTAAATTTAACGACATTCTTTGCAATCACTGTGGTGCTTTAAAAAGAAGTTTCTTAGTTATGCTTTCTAATAAGAATGGGTTTAAAATTAAGTATTATGTATAATAACTAGCAGTTAAAAAAACTTGACTGCATGAAAATGCTGTTGCTGTGTAAAATAAAAAATAAGCTTTCTTTTATGCTTTGAAATGAATTACATTTGATTAAGTCGTCCTTTTACAATTTAAGAATGTGGTTAACACACATTCTTAAATTGGACAGGTTTTATCTAAATTATTAGTATAAAATATATAAACTATGAATTATTTTGTAACATAACTCAAATTACAAAATTCATTCTATATACGTTCAAAGTTATTATCTTTTATGGAATAACTGTTTTTTAATTTAGGTAAAAATTGGATTTTTAGAAGTATTACAAATACAATGCAACACAAAGGTGATCTGATTGAAGAGGAAGGACTTTTTATTACGGTTTCAGCCTGGTTTAGAGGAGCCTTACTCCTGACCCAAGGAGGTTAGAATAGAAGGAGGGAGTAAGGCTCCTCTAAACCAGGCTGAATCACCAACTTTTCTCTCTTGGCGAGGGAGTGAACGCGCTGCCAATTTTGGCGCGTTTATCGCACACGCTGGCTGAATGTCTGCTGTTTTTTTTAAAGATTTATTTTATAGACGCGCGGCATTCAGCGCATATAAACTTTTCGGATAATTTATTAATTCTCGAATAGTATATAGACGTTTTCACTTAAATAAAAATTTCGCGTATATTTTGTAAACATATTCAAAATAACTTATTCTTTAGATGTTTCAGTTTCGTTAGCAGACTAAAATAAATAAGATATGAATAAAAACTTTCAATAGTGTCAAATGGGGAAATAGTTAAAGCGTAGAGTGTGCAAATAAATTTATCTTAATGACATTTTAACAAAAATTTCCATAAAAACACTGTAAATTCATACTAAAAAAATAGTTGTCATTTAAGTCTGAGGTATATGGAAATAATTGTGCAAGATTCTGAAGAAACACTTTCTTTTAAATGTGTGAAATATTTCATAACATATATGGAAGAAGAAAGTACAGCATTCTCTGTTTTGGATGCTTTTCATCAAATGTAATATAAATACGAACTAGAAACCGTAATAAAAAGTCCTTCCTCTTCAATCAGATCACCTTTGTGTTGCATTGTATTTGTAATACTTCTAAAAATCCAATTTTTACCTAAATTAAAAAACAGTTATTCCATAAAAGATAATAACTTTGAACGTATATAGAATGAATTTTGTAATTTGAGTTATGTTACAAAATAATTCATAGTTTATATATTTTATACTAATAATTTAGATAAAACCTGTCCAATTTAAGAATGTGTGTTAACCACATTCTTAAATTGTAAAAGGACGACTTAATCAAATGTAATTCATTTCAAAGCATAAAAGAAAGCTTATTTTTTATTTTACACAGCAACAGCATTTTCATGCAGTCAAGTTTTTTTAACTGCTAGTTATTATACATAATACTTAATTTTAAACCCATTCTTATTAGAAAGCATAACTAAGAAACTTCTTTTTAAAGCACCACAGTGATTGCAAAGAATGTCGTTAAATTTACAAAAGTATTGAAGATATATTGAACAGCATTATAACAAGAAAGTACTGTACAAAATATGTAAATTTAGCATAACTTCTTTTTTAGTATTTGCATAGTTTCCTCCAAATGAACCTTAATGGGAAGTTATCTTGCGAAAATTTAAAAGTATTAAAATGGCCTCTATTTAAGATGTAACTGCATTTATAATTATTTTGTAATTGCGAATAGATTATATTATTGCAATTAGATTATGCACTTACAACATAATTGCATAAAGTAATGAAATTAAGAGTTCACAGACACAATGTAATATAATTACAATGCAATTATCTAAATTGTAATTATAGTCACTTATTTAATACCACAATATTATTACAATCACAATGTAATTTAAATTGGGTACTATATTTGCATACCCTCCACTCAAAAGGAGGTACTGATAAGCCTGGAAGTTATTATCAACAAAAAGCCTGTTCAGGACAGTTTGATGACAATTTCCACCGGGCGAAAAGTACATTCTTAAGCCCAGGCAAATCATGACAATAAAAATCATTTAGTCTTATGATTCACTATATTTTAAACCCTAAATTTGAATTCTGCACCAAATTATTTACCTATATTTTAACATATTTTATGAATTATTAGAAGCGATATGGCAAATATCTTCTAAAAATAACTGTAAAATATTTGTATCCATTAATTGATTCAGATACACACTTTTATTATTTAAGTATATCAAAATAACAGTTTCATGTTCCTGAAATACAAAAATTATGGAAAAAGTTAAAGTAATATTCTTAGAAGCATATGATATTAGTCACCAGATGCAAAATTATAGTTAATTTTTTGCCCTAAATACAATTTTATTACACAGTAGTCAAATGTGTAACTTAATAACATGTTATATAAAAAATTAATGATAATAAGTTTATCAGAAATGAATTAATTCTGCAAATAAACTTTCTGCACTTGAAAATTTTCTACACCTGAGGGGAGGGAGAGATCTAGTAAAATTAGATTTATTATAACTTTAGTTGGACCAAACACCTTCTCTCTCTATATATGCATCACTAAAGAAATAAATAAAATTATCATGCTTAAAAAACAGATATACCATACCAGTTTTTTTCCCCTTGTTACCCTTTACATTGAGAAATAACAAACACTGAAAAATACTATCCTTGAAATTTTGTTTAAATGAAGAAACACACACCATCTTTTTATTTAAGCATTACACTTCAAAAACAGATACACATACCAATTTATTTTCACTAGCCTTTATACTGATAACATGCCATATAAAAATGAAAAGAATTACCCTTGAAATTTAGATAAAATGAAGTAACACAATGGGAAAATTTATGCACACGGACATCTTTTTTCTATTGCATATTGTCTGACATGATCCACAAGTGCCTAAAAATGTACCCAAAGAAACGCATTTCAATATTAACAAAAAATTATTTACAGATTAAAATTCATTCATTTCATACCAGTATTATAAAGATCATGCATGAAACAAATCTGCTTTCCCATACTTTTAAGTAAAACTTTTATACTGGAAAATAGACTATATTTCTATATATTAGAAACAAGAAAATACTAATTTGAATGTTCTGCATTCATTTCTAAATCTTTACTCCATTGCCAAATTGTATAATACTGTGATTATAAATAAACTTGCACAATCCTTGCAATTATTGAAGTCAGATTATATATATTTTGTCTCACACTATTCAATTTATTCTATTGACTTCAGATGTCAATGTCAAAATTCTGGAAGTTATTTTAACCAAGAAACAGTAGTGGGTTCCGTGCATAAACAACTCATCTAACTTTTTAACAATAGTGATTATAAAATAAAGGAAAAAATTATATATCATTCCAACGATATTGCAACTATAGTGTAATGTTACATATATCTTTAGCAAACATTCAGATTTTATCTTGACTTTCCAAATTATTATTTATTTTTTAATAAATTTCAATATGCTAATGATTTTCATGTTACATTAGTATAAATTCCACAATTAGCACAGGAAAACAAAATCCGCGCTGTATATTAGAAGAGAAATTTCTTTTCCACATTCAAAACATCTACATTGGCGATGTTTGGCGACTGGTACATTAACCCTAGACTAATTTAATTATAGCTATTATTACAGAAATTAGCAAATACTCAGGTTATTGTACACAAGAATTTCACTTTACTTGCACATTATAAACATCAGAGAAGATATAAACTCTAAATGAAGGCGTAATTAACATTATACTTACTAAGCAAAGTTCAGCGCCTGGACCAGGTTTCCAATTGTCTCTTCGGCAATTATTTACCCATATTTTTCTTCTTTCTTCATTTTTAGGAAATTTTACCAATGTATGACTTTTCCGTGAATGATTTGAACAATTAACAGCTGTACATCCGCCCATTTTACACAAAAGAAACACAAAAAATTGTTGCACCGTAACTACACAGCCGCCATTAAATCTCCCACTTGGGAGCGCGAATGCCTGATGATTCAGCCTGGTATATAGGAGCCTTAGTCAGGAGTAGCCGCAAAATTCCTCTATGGTAGTGACGTATTTTCAGTAGGCGTGTCCGAAAAGCGTTGCTCTTGAATCCGATTTTGCAATGCAAGTGCGATTACCATGACAAGCGTTGCACTTGAATTCGCCCCTTATACACAGAAAGAATCTGAAACTAATATTTTGCTATTTGGTAGTGGCAACGATATTTTGTTTTTGGTTATTCTGAAATATTTACTTGTTACCCGCGAGAAATTGATGTCGGTAGCTTATGTTAATATGTATACTAATGCATCTCCATAAAAGGAAGAAAAACTGAAGTAAGTTTTCTGAAAAATTAGACCGTAACTTAATTATTTTCATATATTTGTGCTGTATAAAACATCGTGTTTAATAATTAAACATGATTGCATTGACACATTTTTATTTCATTTTTGAAAAGCGGTTCAAACGTATTTCGTTAGATCGCGTTTGCGGTGTGGGTTAGGAATTAATAAATATTACTCTAAATTTATTGCTGTTTCGTTCAACCCCATCTTTTTTAATGTGAAACTTAAAGCCATTAGATTCATTGGCTCATTCAACTAACTGGCATGATTCCTTTTCGTGATATAAACTCATATTAGTATTATTTTAAATAAGTTTAAAGCAGATGATTTTGTTGTTTACGGAGAATAGGAAAGAAGCGAAGGATTGTTTTGTGGTTTTAGGAAAAAGTTTTTCATGTATTTATATCTTTTTAATTATTTTGCTTAATATCCTGTATAATTATTTTGAATATTTGGTTTTAAATGCATTTCCATTATAATTCAGGCTTTCATGCCTTGTTATAAATAATTTATCTAATTCCTTATTGGGTAGTATTTTATTAAGAAATTAATTTACAGTTACTGATTAAGTGTAATACTGTAACATACTAAGATTTCTTTGCACTAATCAGTAATGTTGATAAAGAAATATAAGTACTTTCTTAATCTGCTCTCACACCGAAAAGTTGTGTATTGATGATGCAACACATTAAGTTACCAAAGAATATGATATTTTCTGATTATTCGTAATTTCCACGTTCTAAATTCAATGGCCATTTTTTGGGATTATTATTTGTTAGATTGCGTGCATTTTTTCTCTTGTAATAAATTATAATGGGAGAGTAGAGTTTGCCAGTTGATGGAAGTATTGCATTTCTACAGAAATATGGTATTGTGGAGTAACAGCGGAGAATGCAAAAATTTGCATGATATGAAGTTGTGCTGAATGCAACCCCAGTCATTTGTTCATAAAAATAAAAATCCTCTGCAGCATTTTTACTTAATCAAAACAGCATTGTAGCCGCTTCTTAAAAGTAAATTCTGCCTTTTCATCCTAACATTCCAATGCATTAGCATTCAGAAATTCAGTAAGAGTCGTTAACTGAATTTGACATTTTTTTCAGTCATTGGGAAATTAAAATATGGCCATTCAAACCACGATCAGAATATTAGAAAACAAATGGAGTAAGTTTGAATTTATATTTGTTTCATTCGTAATTTCTCTTTCCTATATGTGAAATTTTATTGAACCTCCTTCACAATAAGTGATAATGAGTGACTATTTTGAAAGTTATTTTTACCTTTGGCAAACAGTGTTTGTTGTGTGTATATATTCCTAACTATCTGATTTTTGTTTAGACTAAAACGCTTCAAATCCTGTTTCTCATCAAAAGCTACTAAACCCAGCAAGTACTTTAAAATTTCTCTACGATACAAATCATCTATTAAAAGAACCTCAGAATAAGCAGAAAAGAAATTCTTGAGCTTTCCAATCTATAATTTGCATTGTTCATTTATTACATCACTGCCATTTTATTATGATTTCAAGGAAATATATTCAGAAATATTTTTTTGATTTAATTACATATGTAAAGCCTTCAAAAATTCAGGGAAATGATTACTTGGGATGATGCTTGACCTAATCAACATTATCATTAAACTTACTATTCACTAACTTAGATGCACAGTCTCTGACAACAAAGCACACTTTTCCTCCCATTTTTCTCCTTGTCATATTCAGCATTTAAAGGTTTTTCAACTTTGTAATATGTTTTACACAGTAGCTTAAGAACAGTCCTCTGCGTACATATAGCAAAGAATGGCAGTTACTAATGAACATACCATTTTCTTTGATCATGTATTAGCAGAATGGTTTTTTGCTCGAAAAGAAAAATATTTCAGAAGATTAATTATTGTCATTATTTAATAGAAAAAATTTTCTAAAAGATTTTAAAATTGTGATATCATTATCATCTATGAAAATATTTCATATATGTTCATAAATAAATTCAGATCATTTAAAGGGAGGGAAGCAAACATAACAATAATTTATGAAAGAATTATATTATTATTTTTTTATATTTGACATATGTTATACAGTACAAAGTCCGTAATCTGGACTCGTTGGGACTTTGGCGATTCCGGATTAGGGGTTTTTTCGGATTATAGATCATCAATTTAAATCTGGTAGGATGGCATGCAGAAATTATACAATTAAAAATGTGAAACCATAATTTATAAAATAAAGAGCAATTATGATCTAAAGGTTATCAAAATTTACAAAAAAAAAAAGCTTAATATTTATTTGTTTACTTTAGTAAACATTTCTATCAATGTAAGTTGTTTAAGTTGCATCGTGTTTTGTGCTAATACTTTCTCTCTAATTCTAATAATATAAACAGACATAATTTCTTGTTCAGTTACAAAGTTCCATTGTTCAAGTCCTGTAATTGCTGTGTCGAGAGTACCGACTAACTTTAACTTGTCAATAAAAATTATTTCGTTTTCAATAACTTTCTCTGTTACTTTCTTCACTATCGGAAGTGCGCATGGGCACTGTCTTTACTGTCTTTATGTGCATGCGTAGCGCATGCAAACGCGTCAAACGCGCATGCATAAACGCATTACATGTATGCGTAAGTTTGTGGCTTTGAGGTCTGGATTATAGATCATTCTGGATAATAGACGTCCGGATTAGAGACTTTGTACTGTATTATTTTATATTTCACAGTAGTGTGAATTTCTAGTTAATAATGCAACATATATTTAAAAGATTCAGAGCACTATTTATAAGGTATTCCAGATTTATTTTGAACTTGGGCATTTTGTAATAAAGAAATCAATTTATATTTATCTATATATCATTAATCAGTTGAAAAAAGTTATGTTCATAAATAGCATTTGCCCCTGATAAAGGAAATATCAAATTTGGTTTTATTGCAACATTTAAATAATAAAAAAGAAAAATAAGAAATTTCACTATCTGTTTAATCAGTTGAATGTGCTTTAGGATTTCTGTTGCTGACTACATTGTTAGAACAAATATATTGTTCCTCCAAACTCATTTCGGTAGTTTCTGATTATTCGAACCCGCAACGAAAAGTTGCAAAAATATATTCTGGCAACGCAGTATGTTGCCTCGCCCACAATGCTGTCAAAATGTATTTATGTGGCAAATCAAGTATGTGGGGTAATTGATAAATGTCTGGTTAAGTATATGTGGATGTGCACTTTTGAGGTCTAGTAATCATTTTCCTGATTAGTGTTTCTTTTTTTAATTGAGATATTGCCTAGTAAAGAATCATGATGGAACTCATAGTTAATCAGCTGATGAAAATGAAAGCATTACATTTCTACAGAAATATTATGTTTTTCCCCAAAACTTACTTTCTATGAAGTTGCACTTCTTAAACAACTGAATTTTATGGAAATGCAGCATGAAAAATTGTAAGCAAAGTATTACAATACAGGATAGAAAGTTTGCTGTTTCTCGTTTACAACAGTTATTGCTTTATTTATTGTCAGCTAGTATGCAATGTCAAAATTATACATGATGCCGAGTTTATGCAATTTTCTGATTGAAATTTCTGATGTTTTTGCTAGCGAAAATCGATTGCTGTCTTTATGGAAAGAATAAAACATTTTTAAAAAAGCATAAAATTTAGCAGTTTTATTTTTGATTTTCCCTGCCTTTTAAAAAATTTTATTGGTATTTCTTTGTTACAGTGGCCCCGAGATTGAGTCACCAATCAACCGAGATATCTTACCAAAATCTGGCTGTGTATTCTTATATCTCCATCACGTGATCTATATTAGCAACGGCTGCATGTACTTACTTATACTTCACTACATAATTGTGTATTAGTACTGTGTTGCATTTTTACTCTTGCTGCATGTTCTAGTATTATTCAATGGTTAGAGTAGATTAGAGTAGTGTTTTTTGTATAACAAATCAAAGAATTGCACAAACTCGGTGTCCATGTACTGCCAAAATCGCCAATTATCGCCAAGGGGCACCCGTAAATATATTTATACCTATTCATTTTCATGAGGTTTTTATGAGGTTTATTTAAAAATATATCCATTGCTTCTTTTTTATGATGTTAAAAATATTTTAATTTACCAACTGATGAGGTGAATATTATATCATTTTTTAGAGAAAGAAGTCTTTTTACCTGACAAACGAGTATGCTAAAATTGGCCGCAACGTGAAACTTTATGTTAACAATGAAACCATTTGGAGGTGCAGTGTTAAAAATTGCAAAAAGAAGAAGAGTCTCTATGGTTGAAATTGGTTCAGTGGTTTCAGAATATCATTTGTCACTGCTATTAGATATATGTAATTTTGGGCAGAGTCATTGACGTTCAGGAAATGGTGTAACAAACAGCTTAATATGTGTGAAAGGGCTGCAGTTTACTGGAACAGTTACATAAAATAAAATTATAATAATAAGGATTCTTAAAAATTCTTAAGAAATTATATGCGAGTATTATTATTATTATTATATATTGTGCTGTTTATTTTTACATTTGCATTTCACGAGGTGGGAGAAATTATAGCTGAAATCTTGGTACAAATCTGAAATTGCCAAATATGATTTGTGGGCTAACAAAGAAGTACAATTTTATTGATTGATCATGGTTTTATGAAATTCTTTATGCATTGGCCACTTTGAAAAGGGCTCTTGATTTTTTTTGCATTAACTTGGCGAAAACTCAGCCCTCAATGAATTATTGAATTCAAAGTTGCTGATAAATTTATGACTTTTTGGTAGGAGTGGGGATAATCAGAAAGTACCAAATTGTTTTTAACTTGCGAAATGCTTGCTTTACGAAAAATATCACACTGAATTGGAAGCTCATGTGCAAATTGTTATTTTGAGAGAACAAAGCATGAAAAAAATGTTTTTTTAGTGCTTGAAAGGAAATTTAGCCCTGAATTGAAAGGTGGAAAAAGTTCAGGTACCTTTAGTTTGAAAAATGTTAATCTTAAATTTAATCTAAAAGTATCTGATTAAATGGAAGAAAAAAAACTATAAATCTTATTTAGTCAGTCATAGTCCTCGTTGAGTAAAATATGAGCATTTGCAAACTGACTTACTGGTGGATGATTACTGGTTTATTGCAGTCATGCTGGTGCTTTATTCAGTTTGTTTTCCAGAAGAAACATATTTTTATGTGAAATTAATAATTTATGAATATATTTAGAATGTAAATTGAGTTTAAATTATAACTAATGATTTAATAAAAAAAGAATAGTTTAGATATTCATAAAAAAGTAAGATTTTTTGGTACTTTTCCGTTTCGCCGGCGCAAATCTCGCCAAGCAGACATTATTGGCGACAACATACAGTATACAAATAAAAAATGTTAACAAATGTTAGTTCTAAGACTTTTTTATTTTGAAGGCATAAATATTTTAATAGAGCTTAAAATTTTGTAAAAAGCCAATAAATAAAAACAATAAATTTGTAAAAAAGACATTAATTTAGGAATTTACTATGCTTTCATTGTTCAACATCCTGATTCACCGGTTCGTATCACGTGACCCCAAGAGATCTCATCTCACGTAAACTATACTACCGAAACCTAATTCTCTCAGTAATTATCTAAATTAATTTCAAGTTAAATCTTGTTTACAAATCTTGGAATACAAGTTTAAATGCAAGAATTATTTCAATTCGTACGAATAGCTTACTCAGAAATTATGTAAAACCGCAGTGCTTTACTTCGCTGGTGCATTAGAATTGCTGAATTTAACTCTTGACTTTGCCTTTACTATATTTTCGTCTTCAGTGAGTGGTGTGATAGCTTCCTAATTGACTTAATTACCGAGAATGGTCTTGGGTCATAAAATTGAAGTATCTGGTAAATATTCTATGTAATTTTATGCCAGTATTGAAGGAAAAAAAAAAAAAAAAAAAAAAAAAAAAATAATAATCTGATAAGAAATGGCTGCGACTTGTTTTGAAAATGAGGCGTAAAAGGTTACCAGTGAGGATATTCCGTTTGGCATTAGTTGTACCATTATTGGCGACTTTATCGCCTGCGCCGGCAAAACGGAAAAGTACCTATTTTTTTTTAATTACATGAAAATGTTGTCTTCTGCATTGAAATTGCAAGGTGGCAGTATGGATAAATATAGAGAAGGAAAGTTTTTTTCTTACATTATATGGAAACAAAATCAATAAAAAACAGAGGAAAGGAAGAAAAAGTATACTTCTAATGACAGAAGAATAAAAAAAGACGTGCCTTAAAGACTGAATAATTTGCTTTGAAGCTATCATAAATGACCTAAGTGCAATTGATATTCTTGTGAGTTAACAGCAGTAAGTAGAAGGTGATCAAATTTTGGACTTAGGAGTAAGATTCCAAGAAAACCATTTCACTTTCTACAGCAGTGCAAGAAAAGAATTCAGTGGGAGAAAGAACATTGATTGGACAGATGACCAGTGGAAGCAAATTATTTGGTCCAATAAGATGTCTGCATTTGGAAGTGTTGTTTGAGAATACATGTGGCATAGAGTAGAGAGCTACAGTCTAATTGTATGGCTTCGTTCAGATGAGGAGGGAGATTCATAAGGAGCATAAGCTGACCTTTGTTGCTTGGCAGCTAGATTGTGCTTTGTCATAAAAACTTGTTTAATGATTTTATGTAAAAAATGTAACCCTTTGACTTAGAATGTGAACTGACCAGTCACAGCGAAACAAATATACACTGACGTATAGCCTGTGGTTTCACTGAGTCAGCTGCACATTTATGCATGTGTTACTTTACCTTCCTTGACTGGCACTGGTTTGAATCCTTTTAACAGTTTTGAACAGACTTTAGTGATTTTTACACCTTAAGCCACAAAGCTGTCATATGAATGCAGCCTACTGAAGGGTGACTATATGTAACTGAAAGCATGCTGTATTTGGAGAAGTATTTTGATACTATTCTGATACCAAAATTTGTTATTATTTTTTTCTCAGCAATGTTAAATTCCTATTTTAACAGGATTCAGCACCTTGTTGTATAATAAAATTATGTAAGCAATGGTTCAATGCAAAAGAAATTTAGTTGTTGCCTCGGAAACAGCTCTAACATAAACTCGTAGAAAAATCTGTCGCATGTTTGAAAAAATTTTTACAGATGAGCCATCCATCAACTATAAGATAATTAATAGAGGCTACATACATTAATTAATTTGCATTCTGGTGAAAATTGATGAAAGTAGCAGAAAAAATAGAATAAAAGTAGTAATATGTTATTTGATTAATTAACATGTATATATCTGGTTAATTAACATAAAACCCTTCAAATTATTAGAAATTTATTATTTTGCAGTTTACCCATGTTTTATAGCAGTTGATTATAAAATGCTTGAAAAATGACACATTTGATTACATAAATTAAATAATCAATATTCAAAATAAAATAAATACATTACAATTAACCAAAGAATAAACATCATCAGAAATGAAGAAATTAATGTGTAAATGGTATTGAAGAACAATATTGGTGAGAGAACTGTTTGTTTGCATTATTCTCATATTTGGAGGGAAGTCAGTGTGAAACAGATTAGTTGATGTACTCTTGATATATTTTTATGATTGAACAATTTTTTAATGTATGATTTAACAATATTTATATATTCTAAATTACGTACCAAAAATGGCATACTATTTTGGGTGAAAACTAAAATGCTTATGACCTCATTTGCTTTTTACCACTGTCATCACAGGCATTTTCTTTTCCTTTTTGTATTCGTGTAGACAGTTTTCAGCAGAGTTCAGTACTTATTAAACAATAGAATTTGTAATAGTAATTCTTGTAAACTGGAAAATGACTGTACTATTGGAAAAAAGGGTTGGTTTGAATGCTTAGCTAGCACCGGACCAAAGCCCGACAGTACTTTAGAGATGACTGTATTCAGGGTTGGATCAAGACATAGCTGCCAACTCTTCTGGTTTTCTAACTCATCTCCCATTCTGTCGGTACATCATCAAATCTCCTGTTTTTCTAATGTTTTACTTTTACTAGGGAAAGCTAGTAAGCAAAATACTTCCTTGCAATAAATAAAATTCATTCAATTAATGAAAATTAAAATTGTGCAAATTGCATTACGCCATCCATAGTGAATTTCAAAATAAATTTTCCTGTTAGATTTTATTTCATCTGAATTGTATTATCTTTTCTTGTCACATTTTATGGTATAATATATTATTAAAGTTTTTTATTAATGCTTCATTTGATCTGAATTGCCTTAACTCTTTGGGAGTAACGAGATCAAGCAATTCTTTCTTCCCAAATGCACATGATATTCGTCAGTGATAAATTTATAATACAAGCTGTATTATTTGTGTCCACTATGATGCATAATTGGAAGGCAGGCTGAGTTCGTTGATGACCGTCAAAAGATTAATCTGCTATAGATATTTGTAGAATTTTATATGAAGATTTCAATCATATTTTTAATCAGTAAATGTTTGTATTTAATTTTGTTTTACTTCAGTTTATGGTACATTTTTAAAGTTTAGACAAAGAAATACTATGTACACTAATTATTAATTTTATTTTGATCATTTTAAAAGTGCTTTATTAAATAAAAGTTTTCCTTGCCCAGTCGGGATTTGCTCAGTATTAAAGTGTAACAATGTTAAAAATTGAAATTAGTCAAATAGCATTAAAGTTTAGAATATCTGATATATTTTACTAACAGAATCACATTATTAAATTTCAATAATCTGAATCATGCATTTATGTATTTTAAAGTGAATTTCAAATACATTTGGATTTCCTTCGGAATGGCATTGCCATGCAGCTTGAAAACCTCCCTGTTTTTACTGATTTTCGCTCAAAAACTCAGCTGGTTGTTCAGATTTCAATACTGGCAGCTGTGGATCAAGGCTTTTACAATTTCGGGCAGTGGTGATATTTGTACATTTCGTTTAAATCGCTGAGTAATTGATGAATAAATTTGAAAGAACAAATGTTTTACACTTCGCATGGTGGAAACATATTTTTTTTAAATCGCTGAGCTTTCTGAGTAAACTTGAATATTACGCTTTGCCGAGTGGCAGGGCACTTGTTTTAAATCGCTGAGTTTATTTATCAAAATTTCTTTAAGTTCGCACAAAATATAAAATAAATGAATAAATAAATAAAAATTCAAAATTCGGCCTAGTAGAAGTTCAGGCGCCGCGTTATTCCACGATGTGAGGAACATACGTAATGGATTTTTCAATAGGGATTTTGATGTTTTTACTAGAAGAGGTTAGGAAGTTTATTTTATTCATGGAAAGTCTGTTAATTGCAATATTGCATTAATTAATATTTATAGTCTAGTCATATATCAACAACTTTTTGTTAGGACTCCGTAAAAGATGGTTAAGCTCTTTTTAATATAAAATGTCTGTGGTAACCTTGAATTTTCTGCTTCCTGCATGCTCTGCTTGTTTCTTTTCATTCGCTGGAAGATGTTAGCAGCTTCACTGATTTTTTTTCTCTCTACACTACTCGGTAATACTTTCATCCCAGCTGTCGGAGCATGAAGGTCTGTCTGTGCAACACTGGCTTGAATCCAATTCAAAAATAAGTGAGAGTTCTTGCATTTTCTAATCGATTTTAATATCTTTTGACGTAATCGTTTACCTTGTAAATCCGACAGGAGGCCACTTTCTAGTTATTAGCATTTACCTTTCACCGTAGTCCGTGTAATGACAAATTAATAGAGGAATATTAATTTTAATATTTCAAGTTTCTAAAATTTTCTGCATGAGTTTCTGGAAATATAATATTTAAATGACCGAATTAAAATGAATAAGTAACAATAAAGGGAGCAAAAATTCCTGCGCCACCTATGTAAAAATTATCAGAAAAGGGTAACACTTTGGGAAAAAAAAAAAAAAAAAAAAAAAAAAAAAAGAGGGATTGGAATTAAATTATTAATTGACGTCATAGTGAATGCGAAAGGCTTCAAGGATTCAAATACAGTTCTTCTAACGAAGATTTTTTTTTTTTTTTGGCTTATTTTAGTGGAACTGAAGCTAAAAGAAGAATGGTCAAGGAATTAACAACGATAATTTTAGTAGAAGGGTCAAGGAATTAACATTGATAGTTTTCGGAAAATTTACTTATATCTTTTCTTTCGGGCACAAAGCTTGTGTTCTGTAATGTGAAATTTAACTCTATCTTAGTTTAGCTGCTGCTCCAAGACATGCTATAAATTTCTTAAAAATTCGTTCATACAGTCTTTAAATACTGAATTGTTTTCACTAACAAGGCTGAAACTTTAAAATGTAAGTTATTGAATCTGAAGGTTTTTGCTACTAGTAGAAGGGAACGTCTATTTACTTTAATTTCGTTGCAGTGGCTTATGATTAGTAAAAAAGCGAAAGCTAGTAACACGTTTTCGGAATAGTTTTATAGAATATTCAAGAGTTTCAAAGCTTTAAGATTAAACATGATAACTGGATACGCTATTTGCACGCATTTCGATAAATGCTTCCGTTTACATTTTGCGAAGATAATCAGATTTTTCTTTTTTATAAGGCATTTTCAATTATTGTGTTTTTTTTTTTAATTTAATTTAATTTTTATTTGTTTTTCTGGCGGCGAGGAACGCTTTTGAATTGAATTTACAGGAAGATATCAGAGATCCCTTCCTCTTACGGGAGGGATGTCAGAGAAAATGAAATTAAAAATTACGAACCCGCAACCTTTTCGTAATGCTCAAAAGTAATTTAGTTTTACAGGCGACGTTTTGTCTTCATGATTTCTTTTTTAAAGTAGGTATCTTTAAAACTCTATAGTTGAAATAAAGTTTGTGCTATTATATGTTAGGAAAGGGCTTTCTCCATGTAACTATAATAATTAATATTAATCTACAGAGTTGTGGAGGAACTATATTAGAGGACTTTCTCGCAGCTAATGGGCTAAACATTCACAGTAATCCTGAGGAATCTCCAACTTTTGGAACAGTTAATGGAAAAAGCTTTCCAGATCTAATTATTACTGGTCACTTCACTAATGCAATTACAGAATTGAAAGTACGCGAAGAGACCGCAAACTCCGACGGAAAATATGTAAGTTATAATGCGGGAGAATCATTATCAGAATCTATGATTAGAAGATTTAAAATTTCCAAGAGCAGAGGAAAACGCTTTATCGCATGTCTCAAGCAAGAAGCTGATAATATAAGAGAAGAAATAGAAAATTTTAAAAACAAGAGAGAAATTAATGATGCAGCAATATAGCTAATTAAAATTATTGGACGAATTTCTGTAACAACGCGCCTAATTAAAAAAGACAAAAATTCGTTTCAGATCAACAGGTGGACAAAAGATTTAAGGGCAGAGAGGAGCAAAACCCATGCTGTGAAAAGAAAAATGGAAAACACTAAAGACAGTTAAGTAAAGTCAAGGCCCTGTACAATGAATAACGTGCAGTTTAAAGAAACAAGATCAATAATGCTAAATTAAAATAACTGGAGGCAGCTGTGCGCAGAAAATAAGAATGCTTACGGAATTCCACATCAGATTTCAACGCATAAGATTTTCCAACCAACAAAAATTATGCTTCCAAGAGATTTCCAAAATACGCAGTAATTACAACAGAGCAACAACATCTGAGGTGCTGTTTTCCTCATCCGGAGAAAAATACTCCACAATCAGACGACAAATCACTCCCCCACTCCCTCTCCAACAAGGAATGACATCCTGTTCTCACGGAAAGAAACAAGAACTATCATTAAAAGTTTGGCAAGAATGAAATCTCCAGGCCCCGATTCAATTGATAATAACACAATCAAATTACTAATTAACGAAGCAAACGAAAATATCTTGTTCATCTTTAACAAATGCGTAATTATTGGCGTTTTTCCGGATTATTTCAAAAGGCGACGTACGGCACTTTTTTGGGGGGGGGGACAATAGTTTTACTTGTATTTTTGCCATTTTTCCTTGCTTCGGGAAGACCAGTCTCCGGATAAACTGCTAAGATTAAAAAAAAAAAAAAAAAAAAAAAAAAAAAATTATTGGAATGCTTCATCAGCTAATTCTGGAAATAGAAAAGCAAGGATTTTCTTATGGAAGAGGAACTGTAATCAATTTTTGCGTATCATCCTTCTGAAGACATTATCTCGGAGTTGATTGGATTCCTGTTCTGTCATGTTCTTTTTTACATTATTTATTTTACGTTTTTCTTGTACTGTATTAAACAAAAAAATTTTAATATTTTCAGAATTCTAATTCTACATTAAATTTTTTTTAAAAATTTATTTATTTGAATTTCGATTTTTAGCCTTTATGATGAATTGGTTCTAAATTTATTCTTTTGATCAATTTTCAGCGGCATAATACGCGAAAATTCTCGATTTTTTTTTTTTTTTTTTTTTTTTTTTTTTGTGTGTGTGTGTGTGTGTTTTATAATGTTCCTTCTCCTGACGAAGTGTCATTGAAGCTGATTAAATTCCTTTTCTATTATGTTCTTTTTTCTTTAAATTTCATTGATTTTTTGAATTGGGTTGTTACTCGTTTGAAGTGTTTTGGCTTTAAAATTATTAACTTATTTTTTGCATTTACAGAATTATTAATAATTTATTTACTAAAGAAATATTGATTCTGTTATCTCCTAAGATTAATTCTAGTAGAATTATCTAAAAAGAGTGAATCCATATTTAGTAAGTTTAATTCCGAAAATTGTTTTAAGGTAACTTGAATATTTAACGGGGACTTGAATTAAATCATGAATAACAAAATTTCAGTTCTAAAAAGAAATTAAATTAAAAGCAAGTAATCATTGTCACTGATCGGAAATTAGTTGACTTTTCAAGGGCAACAAACCAACTCCCGTTCAATGAACAATAATTAAGAAATAAATACAAAGGTGTCTCGTCCTTTACTCAAGTAATAAGGCGATGCCAAACCGGCAATTCAAGCGAGGCCAAATATTTCCGTGAATTGAAGGGATCAGGAAGCAATGCAGAGCACCAAAGAACTCATTCCGATTGAGCATTTTTGCTAATTCAATTTTGAGTGAAAAGCAATTTCTGCAGTAAAATTGATAAATTACTCGAGTAATTGTCCCCCGACACCCTCGTGTTTATGCATTTTAATTCAAAACTATTTGTAAAAATTAAACATTGGAAATTGGCATTATGAAATAGAACTCAAAGTAATTGAAATAAACATTAGAAAATTACGAAATATAATGCAATCTTTGCAAAAACAAATCAAAAAATAAAAATTTAAATTTAAAATATATATAATAAGGAAAGGGAATGTACATGAAGATATAAAAGGCCAGAAAAAGCATTAATTAACTTACGTTCTTTCTAGTGGGAAGTGAGCAGTTTTCTTCGCGTCTTACTCAGAAGGATTGTGTTTCCGAAAATTCTTTAGCGGCAGCAGGGGCTTTGAATTATATCAGTCGGTACGACTTGTGTGAAGTAATTTATGGTAATGAGTGGGACTAGGAATTCTTGAGGGATGTATGCTGTGGAGTTCTTATTTGAGTGAAACCATCTGTTAAATTTTTTTTGAAAATACTAGTGAATGGAAATTAATTAATTTCTGGCTATTTGTCCTGTCGAAACGATTAAGAATTTAAGAAAGGAAAAAAGGAATTTTCATTGTCATAGAGCTATTTGACAGACTAAAGATTATGAAATAGGCCCATTTTTTTAGTAACAGCATAAGTCTGAAGACAATTAGCTTTTTACATTATATACAGCTTTGTTATTACACTATGTACAAATCCTTCAACTGATAGTCATCTATAATATAATCAATATTTCTTTAGTAAACAAATTATTATTAACTTACTTTGCAGCTATTGCGCAAGTAGTAGAATAACTCCATTTCGCACTAAGTGAATTTAAGATCATACAACATTATATATATATATATATATATATATGTGTGTGTGTGTGATATTTTAATGTATAGACGAAACCGACACTTTTGATTTCCGACAGTCGATTATTTGAATTGGTTCTAAATTTAATAGAGGGCCTTTAAAGGGCGGAATGTTGTTGTGGCATTTTTTGTACCTTTTGACCTTTAACGATATAGAGTTATTATCTGCAGAGAGGGACTCCAGGTAGTTAGCCCAGCGGAGTTGTGGATAATAATTAGTGCGAAACTTGACTGCGTCACACAGCCTATTGAAGATTATTTTGCCCTGTCTGGATCTGGTTCTCTGAAATTGCCTCCTGGCAGCACTGCGTTTTTGATGAGCTGGTTAAGTTCCTTGGATCTGACAAATTTAGGCTGTTTCACTTCTCTCTAAGCATTTTTGTAAGCATTTTGCTCTGAACAGGTAAACTCCTTGATTAAACTATCAATGTCATTGCCTGACTGTATTGTTGGGATAGTGTACTGGATGTTGTTTAGAGCTTTGGCATAATATTACCAATCAGATTTAAAGGCTCTTTTGACTGGTGTAGTATAACTACTGATATCCAGTACCAAACGGACGGGATTGTGGTCGGAAGATTATTCGTCCAACACAGAAACATCCAGCGGAACACTGGTGTCTTTGAGGAGGAAGAAGTCTAAGATATCGGTGGATCTAGTAGTGGGGGTAGTTGAAGCTGCTATCTGGAAAGGGACCATGTGGGCCAAATTGAATATAACATTGCGAATTGTGTTAGAATTATAGCAGTTCCACGCGCGGTGTCAAGCCTTCAGGTCTCCACCTACGATTATGTGTGTGCCAAGTGCGAGTAATATGTTGAGATCAGCCTCAACAGCTGTACGGAGTTTTGATGGTGCTATGTAAGTGGAGACAAACGTGTATGTTGTATTTGTGTTTGTTTTGATAGGAATAGCTGTAGCTTCAATGGCTGAAAACTGTGGAATTGTTATTTGATAGTGAGGAATGGAGTTTAACAAGGACAGCTGTGCCACCTCCTCTCCTCCTGTCAGCAGATATATCTCTGTTGGATCCGTATACATTAAGCATCACATTTAGAACCAAAAATATTTTCGAATATTTCAAACAAAATAATATCTTATCAATAGTGTGCTCTGCAGCTTGAAGCTCAGGCATCTTATCTGTAATTTTAATAATATTGGCAAATGAAAAACCTTTAAAAATGTCCAAATTTAAACATATTAGTAAAAACATTCTGACCGACCTCAGTAGATTTTCCCCTGCTACCACTACTACCACTAGCAGTTGCATTTTTAACACTGTAATCCGACAATTGATTGTTTACAGTAGCAGACTTCTCACTAATTGCATTAGCATAGCTAATGCCTGGTATTACATTACTTTTATTACCTGGTATTACATTACTTTTTTCCTTCATCTGACACATTAACTTTGCTTATTTCATTACTTTGTGCTATTTTGACGTTCTTAGCAGTGGAAAACATTGGACAACCACGGTAATTGTCCGTGTGCCCTGGTTTTTTATAGTAACAGCACATGACATTATCTATACGTTTGGCTTTACAATTTTCAGTTTTGTGCGCGCCGCGCATTTGACACATCGAAGCTTTAGTTTACAGTTATCTGATGAATGGTGGAAATGCTGGCAGTTATGACGCTGCCCAACACTTCCGACAGAATTATAAGGGGTAACATAAACATAAAAACACACGAAATAAGTTAAATTATGAATTTCCTCCACCCCTGGTACGTTCTCTAACTGAACTTGAAATAGCGGCATCGGAACCTTTGTTGTTTTTAAGTTATGCATTTGCGAAACTTCGCGTACCTTATAACCAAGAGCAGCTACCTCTACATGTATTTCGTCCTTGGGGGGACAATCTATGGGAAGGTCCCTGAAAACAACTTTAATGGGTTTATCCACTTTACCGATTATCAAATAGTGATCATGTGGTTTATCTTCCAGGTACCTTGTAATTACCCTATGGTCACTTTCAGTTTTCGGGAAAACCTTCTAGAATTCGCCATTAATTTTAGCCGCAAATTCTAGTTTCAAGTCGTTTTTTAATTTCTTAATAAAATCAGAAAATTTATCTGCCGGTTTAACCATAATAGGTTTAACTTCTGGGGGCTCAATTTCAATAATCTCAAGCTCTCCCTGATCCATATTGTCATTATTATTATCATTTGCATCCAAGTCACTGAATTTATTGCTAACGGGGATTTCCACATTACATTAAATCAATTTACCTTTACCAAGCCTGACCGGATTTTTTTGCAAACTAAAGCGTCAGAATCAGTAATTGAAGATGAATCAGATGATACATTTGAAATTTAATTAACAGCTTTTTCGACAAATAATGAATTGGGGGGAGGATGGTCATTCAAGTATCACGGTATTATAAGGGGAAAAAAAGTGGTAAAATTCCAGCTTAATGTAAGAAACTATTTTAAAAAAATCGAAATGTGGCTTGCAATGTTTTCAAAATAAAATTTAGCAGTGAAAAATTTATAGCACACTTATTTTAAAAGAGAGGGAGGAGGTTTAAAGGAAAACATATATCATATTCTTGCTATTCATGGAAAAAGAGCTAAAAGTCCCATGCAGCATTTCGTTCCCCATGATTTGAACCCACGACGAATTAGCTATGTTCAGTGGTTTTACCGCTCGGCCGCCGATGACATTGTTGGCATTTTTGAAAAACGTTTGTATTCCGTTTCAATTCGTTAATTGCATTTGGTGTAAAATCGATAACTTTTTAATCTATATATAATAAGTGCAGTTGCACTTTATTCATGCATTCTATTCCTAATTAGTGTATTTATTATTACTTAAAGTAAGTAGTGTTTGTATTGCGCTAAAATGACTAGAATATGACGCGTCTTTCAACAGTAAAATGATTTCCAGAATTTCTTGTACTTTGACCTGTTTTTTCCAAGGATTAAATTTTCGTCAGTTCTATTAAACCTTCAGTTTTAAATTTGTGTGTATTGGCAGCCATAATATTGTTGCGTTCGTAATGGTTCTTAATAAATTGAATGTGCAAGTCCGATAAAAAGTCAATAAAATTTATTCTTATCACAAGAAATAAAACCAAATGCTGAAATTTTTACTCACTGATATTCGTACAATATCGCACAATAGTTATATTTTAAACTACTAAAACTTTAAATAGAACACAATTCAAAGCGCAGAGAAAGCTAATCCGATCTCAAAATTACAGCAGCTTAGTAAACAGCTACAGCTCACTAAAACAACTGAACTGAGATGTTTTTCTACGCCTTTTTAAAGCCTTTTAATCAGTCACGAGAAGCTTCTGGTATTTTCTCGAGGTTTCTGGAAAGCAAAAGAGTCGAATTACAGTTGCAGCTAACAACACAATCGCATTTATTCAATTTAAATATAAATTACAGGATATCTATTTATTAAATGCGCGTGCTCCTGTATTTTTACTTTTTCGGCGTAGCTCTTTACTCGCCACGCGCTGCATTGCACGGGGAAATAAAATAATTTTAATTACAATTCTACTAAAAATAGTTAACTAAATACAAAATCCGTAACAATTTGTTTGCTTTTTATATTGTTACGAATTTGGTATTTAAAAAGCTAATGTTAATTCAATTATAAATTAAATGGTTTTATTTCTCGCGCAGTGCAGCGCGTGACGAATATTAAAAGAAAGCTAAGCTGGAAAATTGAAAATACAAGAGCGCGTGCATTAAATAAATAAATAACTCTTTTTGGTTTCGAGAAAGTACTGGAAAATTCTAGCGCGTGATTTTAAAATATTATAAAAGGAGGAAAACATCTCAGTTTGTAGGAGTTGCTTAGTTTGTTGTTTAGAAAACTGCTTTTGTTGATTGTAGCGAATTCGCGGATTAGCGTTCTTTAGCTGTTTTGAATTACGTTCTATTGAACATTTGAGTAGTTAAAAGATAACTACTGTGAGATATTGTAATACTGCATGATAATTTGAGAAAATTTAAGCATTTTTGTTGTGATAATAATAAATTTTTGTTCATTTTTCATCGGACTTGTGCATTCATTTCATAACGAACCCGTACGCACGCAACAATTTTTGGTGTCAGAAGTGGGATTTGAATGCCATTTACAAGAGCGATGGAAGAGCAGTTAAGACAGCTGATATCAGCCTTTGCTGCATTTAAAGAAGAAATGAAAGATGAGATGAAATTTGGTCAGGAAAAGATGGAAGCTGGTCAGAAAAAGTTGGAAGCTGGTCAATTAACGTTTAAAGACGAAATAAAAGTTGTTAAGGAATCTGTTAAAGAAGAAATAAAATCCGTACAAGTAAAGATTGAAGAAAGTCAATACGAAATGAAAAGAGAAATTGCCTGCATAATAGAAACCAAATCGATGCTATGGAAGGCAGAATAGATGTGGTTGAAAATAAAGTTGGGCATATTGAAGAATAAGTTTCTTCCGTAAAAGTTCAAATTGAAGAAAGAGTTTCTTCGGTGAAAGAAGAAATAGAAGAAAGAGTTTCTTCTGTAAAAGAACATATAGAAGAGCGAGTTTCTACCGTCGAGCAACAAATTGATGATAGGGTTTCAGCCGTTGCGAAAGAAGTCGATACTTTAAAGAAATTCGTAGCGACGGCAGGGAGCAGGAGTGATGATTTTAAATTCTGACCGATGCCTGCTCGTCCACCTCTGAAGCTATCCACATATGATGGGAAGACATCCTGGCAAGTGTATAAGACCCAATTTTCTATAGTTGCGGATGCGAATGAATGGGATTCCCAAGCTAAGGCCTGTCATCTAGCCGCTTCTCTGCGAGCAGACGCAGCGGATATACTGCAGACGCTTCCCGAAAACCAAAGACTTGACTTCGAAGCTCTATCCGGCGCATTGGAGCTGCGCTTTGGCGAGAAATGTTTAAAAGACTACAGCAAGCTTCAATTAAAATCCCGTCAACAGAAGCCCACCGAATCACTCTAGGAACTTGCCACGGATGTTGAAAGGCTGTCCCACCTCGCCTTTACGGAGTGCCCGAGAGAAACGAGGGAAATCCTGTCGCTGCAATATTTCATCGACGGCATCCGGGATCCTGAAATACAGAAAGCTGTTCGAATGGCAGATGTAAAGGACGTAAAAAGCGCTCTGTTGTACGCCATGAAGTTCGAGGCAGCCTAGCAAGCAACTAGTAGAGATCGCTACCCAGTTAGAGCTGTGCGAGTCCATGAGCCAGTAGATCAACTGATGGCTCGTTTAGATGATTTAGCCAGACAATTCGACGCTTTGATACGGAGTAGGAGCGAGAAGAAAGTGGCTCTAAGGTGTTGGAGATGTGGTAGTGAAGGTCACCTAAGACGGAATTGCAGAACGTGGGGCGAATATAAAGCAGATGATTTTACCAGACAAGTCAGTGGCTTGAGACGGAACAGAAGTGAAAAGAAACTAGTTCTAAAGTGCTGGAACTGCGGAGTTGAAGGCCACATACGAAGAAACTGCAGGACACCCCGAGGTACGGAAAATAAGACCATTTCCCAGCAACGACGCAGTAAACAAATTAGTGACCATATCGAGGAACGGAGGTTGCCAGATAATGAAAAAACTTGTTTTAAAGCCCTTAAAATTCATATAGTGAGTGGCAACAGTAACGGACTGTCCATCAATGGGCATATCGATGGAGTTCCTTGCAGTATGATCATTGACACAGGAGCTAATGTTACCATCATTAGGAAAGATTTAGCTGAACAGTTTAAAGATAAACTTATTTGGACGCCATCCTGTGTTACCCTTCAGACTGCGTCTGGTGACAAGATCGAGATAGCTGGGAAGTTAAACATAAACATCACGTTTGGAAGTGCCGCCTACCATCACACGGCATATGTGGCGGATATTACAGATCCATGCATACTCGGATTGGACTTTTTAAGGAAATACAATTTTTCCTTAGATTTCAAAAACAATAAGCTGTTCTCAGCATCTGAAGACATGACGATCCATCCTCAAAAGGAATCCTCGCTTGGAAATGCCGACGCCTTGTCCGAAAGATCCAGCTCGGGAAGCTGCCGAAATCATACTAGGGTCGAAAAGAAACGCAAGACTACCAGCTCTTCTCCAGCCCAGATGCTCTTCGGTCGAGACCTTCGTCTGCCTTGTGACCGCCTGTTTGATCGCCGTACGGATGCGCCTTCATCGCCTGAGGAACACATCCAAGATGTCCAGGCCCGTTTTGAAGTGTTGCCCCGTTTCGCACGAAAGCGAGTGAACTTGGCGACGGAGAAAGCAAAGACCAGATACGACACGAGAGCTACTAGACATAGATCCAACAAAGGAGACAAGGTGTGGTTGTGGAAGCCGATTCAACGAAAAGGACTTAGTCCTAAATTACAGTCACCTTCGGATGGTCCATATACAGTGCTGAACAGACTGAATGACGACGTGGTTCGGATCCGTAAGTCTTCGAACTCTAAACCTAAAGTCGTTCATTACGACAGGTTAGCTCGTTACTATAGCCATAGTACATAATGTAAATATTTGTAAATAGTATAAGACCATGGTCCTTTTTGTTTTTAAATGTGTATTTGATTTGATTTGTATTTAGTATTTGATTTGTATTTGATAGCATTTGATTTGTTTTATTTATTGCATTTATTGTTCATGTTGTTTATTATTGTAATGTAATGCTTATTAATGCATTTATGCCACAGTTGTAAGTTTAGCTTCCTGTCCAGGGATTGTAGTGCCCGGAACTTGCAGTCCTTGGGAAAGGGACAGTGTTACGAATTTGGTATTCAAAAAGCTTATGTTAGTTCAATTATAAATTAAATGGTTTTATTTCTCGCGCAGTGCAGCGCGTGACGAATATTAAAAGAAAACTAAGCCGGAAAATTGAAAATACAAGAGCGCGTGCATTAAATAAATAAATATGTCTTTTTGATTTCGAGAAAGTACCAGAAAATTCTAGCGCGTGATTTTAAAATATTATAAAAGGAGGAAAACATCTCAGTTCGTTGTAGTTGCTTAATTTGTTGTTGTTTAGAAAACTGTTCTTGTTGATTATAGCGAATTCGCGGATTAGCGTTCTTTAGCTGTTTTGAATCACGTTTTATTGAACATTTGAGTAGTTAAAAGATAACTACTGTGAGATATTGTAATACTGCATGATAATTTGAGAAAATTTAAGCATTTTTGTTGTGATAATAATAAATTTTTGTTCATTTTTCATCGGACTTGTGCATTCATTTCATAACGAACCCGTACGCACGCAACAATATGTTCACTCATTATTTTATATTTTGGTTGCTTGACGCGAGCTTAGCGACTTTCGAATTTTTCAGTTGTGCATTTTGAAGTCTTCTGAAAGTCCCAAAACTCATTATTTTAACTGTCTATCTATAGCAGCGTTTTCCAAACTGAGAGGCGCGCCTTCCTAGAGAGGCGAGGACTAGTCTAAGGGGAGGCGCTAATATTAGCCAGGATTGGTGCACGTGCTGCTAATACAATACGTAACATACATATAGGTACATATTAACTACTATGCTGCTCTGCCAACCAGTAACTCTCTAAAAATCGAGACAATATCGACTTCAGTTTAGCTCAGCAGTGTTAGATTGTGTTTCTTATTTTATTTTGACGTACCTAATTACTCACTGATCACAATAGTAAGTAATTTAATTAAGTTTAATTTTTTAAGAACAATAAATTAATTATCCTAATATTTTTAGAGAAATGGATAAGTTTTTGACTGGTTATAAGAGAAAATCCTCTAATAATGAAGAATCTGATGTTGGCACAAGTAGTAGGAGTCAGGAAGGGAGAATTCCCAAGACAAGAAAATACGATTCGTCCTTATTTATCGTTCGGATTTACAAGAATACCGCTTGCTGATAACACTGTTTCCAGAAGAATCGATGATATATCTGACGATCTTTTCAATCAATTAGTCTCTCAGATGCGCACTTCAAAATTCGCCTTACAAGTAGATGAAGCAACCGATATAGCCGAAGACGCATATTTAATTGCATATGTTCGATATGTTGAAAAGAATAATATAATTGAAGATATATTATTCTGCAAACCCATTCCTGGCAAAGCCACATCAGTGAAATTTTTAATATAATCGACAATTTTTTTGATGAGAACGGCATATTGGGGAATAATTGCATTGGGCTTTGTACAGACGGTGCACAGTCAATGTCAGGACACAAAACTGGCCTTCAAGCACTAATTAAAAGGAAAACACCCGATGTTCTCTGGACGCACTGCATGCTCCACAGAGCAGCTCTCGTATCAAAAAATATGAGTGAGGAACTTTTACAAAAGTAACGGAAGTTGTAAACTACATAAAAAACAGTCCATTAAAAGTTAGGCTATTTGCAAAGCTGTGTGAAGATATGGAAGCTGCTTACACCTCACTTTTGTATTATTGTGAAGTACGCTGGCTATCTAGTGCAAAAGTGATTCAGAGGGTACTTGAACTTGAGAAGAAATGGCAATTATTCTCGAAGAAAATCATAATGAGAATGCAAATATGTTTAGCGATGATAATTTTATTATTAAACTTACCTATTTGGTGTAAATTTTTGGAAAATTGAGTGTTTTGAATAAATCGATGCAAGGGCCACAAATGTATTTATTGATTCAAAAAGATAAAGTGAAAGCATTCATTAAAAAAATGGAGATATGGAAGACAAATTCGGAAAAAAATAGGTTCGACATGTTTCCACTTTTAAATTTATGCTCCCAAGTTAATATAGAAGCAAACAAAAATCTATTTGTTGAGCACTTGGATGGTTTTTTAATTCATTTTTCGAATTATTTTGATGATCTTGATTTTAGAAAATATGCGTCGATACAGAACCCATTTATCGACGAAGAAGATGACGAATTTGAATTAACAAGTATTGAGAAAGAAAACTTGATTGAACTATTTTGTGATACTTCTTTAAAACAAAAATTTCAGAATGTATCTCTGATTCAACTTTGGCTAGATATTAAGAGTGAATATAATATTTTGTCAAATAAAGCTTTAAAAGTATTGCTGCCTCTCGCAACATCTTTTTTTATACGAAGCAGGATTTTCTGCATTAGCTGCAATAAAATCGAAATATCGTGCTCGTTTGGTTGTAGAAAAGGAGCTTCGTGTAGCTATCTCATCAAATGACACCGAGATTTGATAAATTTCACGCTAATAGGCAAGCACATCCATCTCATTAAGCGATACTAATAAAATATTGTTATTCGTTTTTTCTTGTGTATAAGAGTGTATCGTAATAAATTTTTTAGTACTAAAATTTTTTGTGTTTGTAGTATTTTATAAAATGGAAGGGAGGCGCCATATGATCAAATATTTTTAAGGGAGTCGTTATAAAATATAATAACAGTACTGTCTGCTAAGAAATAAATAAATTACGTACCTAAATTATCTGAATAGCTGATTTGTTGTCATCACTTGCTCAACTAGCACGCAGTACGATGTGTATTATCTGAGAGACAGTTTTTCGTCATTGCAAATGCCAAAAAGTGCCAAACAATGCTGGTCGAATTCTAACAACTGATCAACAATGCGAACTTTGATAAGCAGTTCTCGATAATCAGTCGTCAACAATTATTTATTATTAAAATTTAACATTATAAAATTAACAAAAATAATACGAGACTCGTATTCTGGCGAAGTAGCCACATGGCCGCCGAAAAGTGCATTCTCTGGCCGTTCCCTAGCTTGTCGTGCATTCTTTCCAAAAAGTCGGGACTTTTTTAAACCGCTGCGGGACGTGGGACAAATTGTTAAAAGTCGGGACTGAACCACCAAAAGCGGGACGTCTGGTCACCTTAGAGGGATCAGACGTAACAAAGAGCAAACAAAGAGCTTAGCTTTTGAACAAAGAGCTTAGCCATTGCGTGTATCGTCCATGTTCGTTTTAATATAAGAATTGAGAAATGGACTCTTTAAGGAAAGAACAAACGTTTTTTGCGGTATTAGCCTGCTGATATACTTTTATTATTCTGTACTGATTTTAGTATCTCCTGATTATGCTCGGAAACAGTATTCCAGTTTGTTGTTTTTGATGTATCAGTTTTCCAGTCTTTGTACGCATTGACTGTTTCGACGGTGTATGCAGTAGGTTATCTTCTTTTTCTATCAAAGACAGCGTCTGCACTATCTTAGCCCTATATTATTTTCTTCTGCTTAGTCGGGCAGTGAGCTTAATCCATGCTCTACGATCATTTTCTCCTTGTTATCCTTGTTATGATACACATTGGCTACCATTCTTATGATTGGTGATATCTAGTAAAAGTTTGATCATTGTATCATGAGGTTCTTGTATTTCCGTAGCGGCTACATAATGTTAGCATTTTCTGTGCCATATATATCGCCATATAAATAAATATTTAAATTAAATAATACAGCGCAACAGCACATTCGAAATGCAGATTTAATTTAAATTGTCTTGCCACAACGTATTGAACATATGTTGCGGTGAAAGACCGAAATCAGGAGAATGTCGACTTTCACTGGTGAATGTCAAGATTCACATAGTCGCTTGGTGTACACTGGTGCGTAAAAATTAAGGACGAAGTCGAAAATTTAGCATATCAGCTGAACGCAGAGGCAGAGCGGACAGAAAGACCAATCAGGAGATTAAGTAAGGTGATGTACGGTAGCACATGCGCAGGTATGCAGGTAGACGTAATGGGGGAGTGTCTGAGTAGTATAAAGCATGTTGTCGGTGTAAGATCAGTATTTCTGGCAAAGAGATTGCACGCCGTATAGCAGTTAAAATCACACCGAGTTGCTGCCTCAGCGAGAAATGGCGAATAATCAATCTGTTGGACGACATCTGGATGCTTTTACCCGAGGTCGAATCATTGGGAAGTTGGAGGAAGGCCGCAGTGTGACAAGTGTGGCTGCAGAGTTCGGAATTGCTCACAGCATCGTTTCACGACTTTGGAGACAATTTCAAACTACAGGAACAGCTATCCGGGGGTTTAGTAGTGGTTGTCCACGAGGAACCACACCCGCAGATGACCGGTATATTGCCTTACAGGCCAGAAGAAACAGGCGGCAGACAGCGGGAGAAATCGCTAGACACACGACACAAGCGACTGGACGACCGATATCGCGTTTTACCGTGGCCAGAAGACTGCACGGTCGTGGTCTGTTTGCACGACGCCCTGTACGGTGTGTACCTCTAAGGCGTTCCCATCGGAGAAGGCGTTCTCTGTGGTGCCGGGAACATCGGAATTGGAGAGACAATGAATGAGGACGAGTACTCTTTACAGATGAGAGCAGATTCAGTCTGAGTAGCGATTCTCATCGCATACTCATCTGGAGAGAGCGGGGAAGCCGCAATCATCCCTCGAACATCATTGAAAGGGACAGGTATGGAGGTGGCGGTGTTCTCGTTTGGGGAGGCATCATGCTTGGTAGTCGTACAGACCTTCACATCTTCGACGCAGGTTCAGTCAACGGGACCCGTTATTGTAACGAGATTCTTCTTCCATATGTGCGTCTTTTTAGAGGCGCTATGGGTCCGCAGTTCCTTTTCATGGACGACAATGCACCATGTCATCGCACAGTAGCTGCCGAACTGCTCTTAGAGAGTGAGGATATTGAACGTATGGATTGGCCGGCACGATCTCCGGATCTCAAGCCCATCGAGCATGTATGGGATTTTCTAGGCAGACGCTTGGCAGCTCGTACCTTACCACCAGTAACGATTCCGGAGCTTCGATTGGCGCTGCAAGAAGAATGGGCAGCAATGCCTCAACAACTCATTGACACCCTCATTCTCAGCATGGGCAGACGCTGTGAAACCTGCCTAGCAGGCAGGGGAGATCATATCCCCTATTAAAGACCGGATGTCTTTTGCAGGACAGCCATCACAGGGATGTTTCGGCCTTCAGTCGCATTGCGCTCCATGCTACTTTTTCAATAAAGCTTCTTTTTATCCCTCTGATTTCTTTTTTAGTAAGTGTTGCTTACATTACTCATGTGCTTACGTATTGGGGATCTTACAGTATTAAATGTGTTGATTTGGAAAGCTTTTGTACAAAGTTATATTGAAAAAAACCGTCTCGTCCTTAATTTTTGCACACCAGCGTATGTCCGAAATATTTTCCAAATACTCTTATTTCTGACTTACACCGGTGAATGTCGACATTCACCATGTATTAATGGTGAATGTTGAACATATAAGAATATTATAGTTCCTTCTCCGTAATTCATTCTCGAAAAAACGCACTTGGGACTCAGAATAAGAACTTAAAACACACAGTACATTCAAAATGAGAAAGGAAAATAATAGAAGTTATAAACTTACCAAATTATGTGATTCAAATCTTATTTATTGCAACAACTTAAACTATTATGACATTTTGAATTGCACAAGAGGCCCTTGCTTTTACAACTGCATTTATTTGTGGAACATTTCCTTTTGGAATAGCAGCGTGTACATATACTCCTCTCTTTTGGACCTACACCAGAGCATATCTGTGATTGTCGACATACACCGGTGAGGGTCCGAATGTACAAGAATGTAAAGAAATATTCGATCTTTCACCGACGTATTTGGTGAATGTTGACATTCTCCAATTTCGGTCTTTCACGGTAACATGTACACTCATGCGCGGTTCTGTGCGTTCATAAGCAGACTTAAAATAAATAGTAAAATAAAACATAATGCTTGCAAATAATGATCACTGCATAAAAATAATCCTTTACGTTTTTCGTCTTTTTTATAAGTTCTTATTTAACTCACTCAGAGTATTTGTCGCTATGGTCAAAACAACTGTCATTGATTTTTAAATTACTGTACTTGATGAGCTATCAAGCTCGAATCTTGCACGTACTCTCTTTGTGAATGACAATGCAATGTGTTAAAGCAATTTTTTCAAAATTCAGTTTAGATTTTTTTTTTTTAAAATTTAATGTTCAAACAATTTTTTCTCTTAATGTTGTTTAATGAATAAACTAAAACACTTAAAATTTTACTGACGGGAAAAAATCTTTCAGATGAAGTTTATTTAAATCCTCTAACCTTGCTTCCAATTTTCGGGCGAATTTTCGAAAATTGCTGTGTTTTTTGCGACTGTTTAACGCAGTATAACTGTTGAAAATAGGAGTAATTATTTATTGTTGTAAAGTGATTCCAGTTGAATAATTTGATTGAAAACATGCGATTGAAGACTGAAAAGATAAAAAGTACAATATAAATTTTTATAAAATAAGCTGTTATTTAAAACTCATAATATCATTAACGAACTGAAAGGACAAAAATAAGTTTCATGGAAATAAGAGATTAAGTAATTCTCTTTAAAAAATTAATTTACAGTTTTATATCAGGAATAATAAAAGCGTGGGTGCCCTTTAAATAAAAACTAGATAGACAGCTTCCTGTTCTTTCTAGCTTTTCTCTGTTCTTTTTAAAACTGTTTTACATACGCTTATGCGAGAACATCTTCGACATTTGCCCTCTGCATGGAAAATGGGTTAACTGGTTCTCAAGTTGTGTGTGTGTCCTCTAAAAGTTGGCAAATGACGTCATTAACTGCGTGGGGGGGGACTTTTCACTTTTGACGTTATAGTAAAAAGATATGCGATGGAACCAGATCTTTGACCTCTTTTTTGCAGTTTTCGATTGTCAGAAGGGAACTTTTTACTTCCTTGTTTGCAGTGTCTAGCAGTAAACAGTCTTTTAAAGAACAGACTTTTTGGTCGGTCTGTGTATGTATGTATTTTTGTTTGTACACATGGTATCAGCAAAAATGCAAGAAAAAAATATAAGACCATCGCACGAGTAATCAAATTAGTTAATCAATAAAAATAGGAAATTAAGCCTACACTGTTTGAATTTTGTTTTGGAATTATATACGTTTTATAAATATTTAGGACTAGAAAATGCGAAAAATAAAGCAGTTAAAATTTTAAACATTAAAAGGTTTGATGGGAGGAAAAAGAATCATCATCAATTCATACATGCATAAAGATTTTCTACATTTATAAAATATTACTAGGCTGGAGGTTTTTTTTTTTTTTCGCATTTAAAAAAATATTAAAAAAATGTAGCTGTTTTTATTAATTGTTAATTATTATTATTATTGTTACTTGTAATAGGTAATTTGGAGGTGAAGTATGAATTTTCTGAGAATTTTCCCTGCCTCCAATAGTGTTCTGTTTGTAAAACTTGTTATAACAAGCGAAAATTAATGGGAGGGGGGGAGAGCGAAAGGTGCCCTTGAAGAAAATTGGGAAAATGTGTTTAAGCCGAAAACAAATTTGAAACTATGATTTTGATTTTTTTTCAATGAATTCATCTATTAACATATGTTTAATACTAGAGAGTTCATCGTAAATGGCTAAACTAACAAAATCTAAAACATCATAGATTAAAATAAATTATAAAAGTTTTTTACACAGCATTAATTAATGAATTTTTGGTCTTGAAATGAAGGGTAGGCCAGGGTAGAATGAAGGGTAGATCAACGGAACAATTTATTTTTATTTCTTTGAAATTAAAATTTCTGAATTAAATGTTAAATTTTAATTAAATTTAAAATTATTTAATAATTTTTAATTTAATTAAATTTAAAATTTCTTAATTTAAAGGTTTAATTTTATATTTGCTTTATACAAATAGAGAATATTTCTTAAATTCAAATTTCATTCCTTGCAGCAATGGCGCAAGAGAATTATTAAAATTGAATTTAACTTTACTATTTTCTTGTGAAACAAGTTCATTCAAGATATTCTTTCCCCCCATCCTGTGGCGCAAATAGTCAAATTTTAGAGTTTTTGTTAAATGAAAATATGAGCGAAAATAGCTTCAACATGAAAAAAAAAAAAAAAAAAAAAAAAAAAAAAAAACTGAAATGTTTCAGATTTTAAATTACGTCCAAAGGGGCGTTTTTTAACATTTTGTGTGTTACCTTTCTTTATTAAATATCATGTTCCTCGCACTTAAACCATAAGATCCAGTGCAACAGCAATATCGCAAAATAGTTTTAAAACGAGCATATCTTTAGAATTTCCGATACAGAGACTCACGCGCTGGAGATAAAAATGTTTTTTCTGCACAACGTTGCCATTGCTCGCTTTGAAATCCTTGAGTTTGTTAATCAAAAATTCGTCAAAGTTTTAAAAAAATAGGAAATCGATCATAAAACAAATTTCAAGTTTCAAATTTGGTCTTCCACATGCTCATATTCGTTGGAGGATTACGTTATTCAAAATTCGATGACTCTATGTACCGTTGTTTTATCACAATACGAGAAATATACATACATTTATGCAGATTTTTCATTATTTAATTTCTTCAAATATAATGCAGGACTCTAACATTTTGTGGCAACAGTTTGAAAAGTGAACCGACATTTATGAGTCCGACGCAAAATGCCAAAACGAAACTAATAGTCCTTCGGGATTCAAATCCCTTTGGACTAAAAAAACCCTAAATCAATTCTTTTGGGGGGGGGGACGGAACTGCATCATATTGTAATATTATCCACAATTGAGTATGTGTGCAAAATTTGAGCGCAATAGCTTAATAGTTTAGAAACGGTTGCCAAAGTTTTGACCATAGCGGCATGCATCATGAGTCTGTGAAATAAAAGCGTATAAAAATGCGGCTAGTTTTAAAAAATTCTACTTAATCACCTAATTAATATTTCTTTTCTGCTTTGAAGGAGAGTGAAGAATTTAACGCGCGCTTTTAATACAAAAAATAAAGTCGAGATTTACGGATGCTCTTTATACGCCGGATATAAAAATTAAAAGATTTAAAACTTCCCGTTAAACCCGAAATGTTAAACCCAATAATGAAAAAAATTGGGATAACGGGAAAAGCTCGTCATATTTACCTTCCGTTATATCTTCAGGCACGTCGTCGAATTCTATATCATCTTCACCATCGCACTACTCTGATACATAAATAAATAATGATCTTCTGTTTCACCTGTATCGTTAGATATCCTACATTTTTTTAAGTGACTCTTGAATTATGTCGGCTTTAATTTCATTCCATGCTTTATTATTCATTCACATACTATTTCTAGACTGCTACGATGTATTTGGCAAAAGGGTGCGCGGTATATGGCGAATATACCTAAAAATTAAAAAATGTAGTTTGAAAATAGGTGCTTGTTATATGCCGGAAAATATGGTATGTAATATAAGTTTATGAAATAGGAAAAATTAAAAATGATGTGGTAGATTTCATTACAGATTATTTTAAACGTTAATCAATCCTGTTGTTTTTGTGATTAATAAAATAAATACGTGTGATATAATCAGATTAAAGGCATTCCTTTACAATGTTTGCACGGTCATCCATAAACACAAATTCTGCTCTCATGATACTTCTAAATAAACATACATGTTGTTCCAGAATGATGTCCCGATAAATTTGGCCTGTCATGGTTCCGATCTGAACATGCAGCTCTGTTTTGGAGCCCAGTATAGTTCCAGCTCAAACGAGCAATCTTGCCACCACCGTAATGGTGTCGTTCAATAATGATGTTTTGGTGTTAGCGGGGATCTGGAGTTCTCCATATGAAAGTCTGACTTGAATCAAACTGCAGGACTGCAACTTAATCAATCTTAACAATCAGCAATTAGACTGCAACTTTAATCTGAAAACATCATTCAAGGTCACTGTGACGATATCCGCATTGCATGTTCTCTACTCCAGGCTAACCGCTGGCGACAGTGAGTTGCTGTAAGCGGAACACATCTGACAGGCCTGCGAGCTTATAGACCAATCTGTCCCAAATGCCTATACACGGTTTGCCTTGAAACTGTAGTAACTGGCTGAAGAGAGCTGACGAGACAGATCTGATGTTGTGCTCTGTCTGCTTCTTTTGGCAGTCACTGCCAAATACCAGTCGTCATCCGGCATTATAATTCCGGGGGGGGGCGACCTGTACTGTAACGTCTACTGACATTTCCATCTTTGGAATCGTTGTCTAAGCCTAGAGATGACACTCCAAGGAACTTGGAATAGCCTAAGCCATACTTCCATGTGAGTGCGCGCACATTCCAAGAAGCCCATAATTCTATCGCCTAACAAATAATCCACATTCGTCTCTGTGTCATAAGTATTCGGTTTCGCACTGAGCGGCTTGCAGAACGCTTGTGAATAATTCTTCTTCTTTGCTATCATTCCTTACAGACACTTCTTTTACACTTTCGTCATGGTGACGTATTATCGGCGTCATCTGACGGCTTCCTGTAATTTGCCCATTATTCTTGAAGACATGTGCGATAATTCTACAGGTGAAATTTTTACTTTGGAGTTCGATTTCCATGTGATTCTGAATTATCCTTAATTTATGGGCATGAGCGCATTTCGGTTTTTCTCCTCTGACATCCTACCAATAGCCGATAGGCTAAAGCTACGAAATTGATTAGTGTTTCTTGAGAAATACATCCCGTCGCTAATTTAACTAATACATCCCGTCGCAAATTATAACTCGCCTTGCTTCCTTTCCATTCAATGACAGAACTGCTTCATAGAATTTCATTAGCTGTTTCCATTTGGAATGTAAGTAACGCTCCCTTCAAAATGTTTTCCATGAAGGCGTTCCTTTTCTTAGATAGCTAACCATAATGTGCGTACTTATAATGAAATAAATCTGTTCAATCGAATTACATGTGACAGGGTTTTCACCTTGTATACTTTTGATTTCGTCATGTTTTAGATACATTCGAAAGCTTTTGAATTTGCGTGTAATCGTGCTTTTATGTGATGATAAAAAAGCATTAAAAATATGTGATTTAAAGACATTCATGTTTGTATTGTGCGCGTGACCGCGGAGTTTGTTCAGAATTACATTGCATAACTCAGCATTGGCGGTTAAAATTCATTTGTATTATTTTTTCAGCCATGACTTGTTCGTAATATTGACGTCATTGGGACGGTTGTGGAGAAATATGCTCTAGGAGGAAGTTTATTTAGTGTTGGTTGTCAGTGTCATTTCGAAGTAGTATTCTCTTGTCATCACTTTGGCGTAAAATAATCAGATTTGTCTTTTGCTTAATTTAAGGATATTCGGGGGGGGGAGGAACTATTTAATACTAAAAGAATTATATAAGTGTAATGCTTATTATGTGAAATTTAAACTGAAAATTATACTTTTCATAGTATATGTGTACTAAATAACTTTCACAAAGTAAAGTAGGCAACGAAAAACTTAAAATAATGAAGAGAAGCAATATTTTAACAAGTGTGAGCTGGGATTGTGTTTGTCATACCTCTTTCCCACCAGATGGCTCTCTGTGCTTTTCAGAAATACCAGTCATAGTGGTACTGGTAATATTTACACAAAACGCATGCCCTGAAACAAAAAGTAGCTTATTAAATTTAGTATTTTCGATATAAGAAATTCTGTCTTATTTTTATGTGATGGAAAATTAGGATTAAAAAATTTGTAGAATCATTAAGCAGGAGACGGGAAAAATGTGCAGTGCCCTTGCCGGGACTCGAACCCTAGATGTTTTGGATACGCTTCGAGTATACTTCCAATTATACCACAAAAACATGCAAAAACGAAAGAGAAAATACCTTATATACTCCCCCTTTTAAGTGGCGACTGGGGATTAGGGCACCCAGTCGCCAGATCCTAGTGGTGGCGAATTATCGTCCACCACCTTTTTATTTCGTGCGCCGCTTGTAAAGACATTAGTTTTTTTTTGGGGGGGAAGGAAGAGACGGGAAAAATTTTTAATGTCCTCTCCAGAACTTCAACCCTGGACCTCTCGATTACGCGTAGAGTTCGCTTCCAATTACACCACGAAGGCATACAGAAACGAGGGAGAAAATACTTTTGAGTTGGAGGACAGTCTTCATCCTTAACGGGAGCCCTTCGTGGTGATGTTAAGGAGCCTCGTCCTTAACATCACCACATTGCCAAAGGAGGGTTTATTTGGAATGTTTTCTCCTTCAAAATTTTTTACGTGTCTGATTTTTTTTTTTGGGGGGGGGTTATTATTTGTCTCCGATTTACTTAAAAAATTAATTGTGTTCCTACCTTCACATACAAAGCATTTTTATGCGCGTTCATAAAATTAAATAAATCTAAGTTTCAATAAATAAAGATAAATTTGAGCTTTAAATATGAAAGGAAATGTGTATTACATTTGGACTTATTGTTCTCATTCATAAGATTTCTTCGTGAAATTTTAATTCCTCAATTTTTACAAATAATCCATTCAAAATGAAATATAAAGTTAGATGTGTTAAAAATACAGTTAATTGAATATTTTTCTGTTTGTTTTACTTTATGTGTTTATCGAGTGTAAGCGCATGCGTGTTGAGTAAATATTATCAACTTGACTGTAGTTGATTGAAGTTTAGTTAAAGTAAGATATATCATTATATGATATAAATGATTATTGAAATTTCGGAAAAACAGAGTAATAAATAATTGAAATTTTGATAAAAACAGAGTAACAAAATAATCCTCTTTGAATTATAAATAACTGATATATAATATTAACCTTTAGTGAAAGAAATAAAAAAAACTTGATTTTTTGAGAAATCTTCCATGTTTATTGTTTGGATGCCATCTTAGAAAGCAATCCTATGCTGGGAAGAACGTTTTTAGGGGGAGCAGGTGATTTAAATGTATTCTTTCAAATAATTCAATCATTTCTTGTAAATGTCATTTCCATGAAAAAATATGTATAGAATATGTGTGAACTTAAGCACAGCCATCATATGAACTGCTCATGACGAACCTTCTTCACTGCTGTATTTCCGAGATTTTTAATTATTTGCATGCCAAATTAAGTTACAGGTTTAGCAGTTTCTCTTTTCTCTCTCTCTCTCTCCGTGTTGTGAACAGGAAAAATAGGACTTCCATAAGGGGAAAATAGTCTTTGTACCTGATTACAGTCTAAGTCGATAAGTGGAAACTGAAGAAATAAAAAGAAATTTCGAAAATCAAAAATTTGACGCATGAAAAAACGTATCGAAATTCTTATGTGTTAAATTCCACTTGCCGTGCATTTTTGTTTTCTTTTTTTGAAAAATTTTCACATTCATTTTCACTTATGGATTCATCTGTACATATTCATAAATGTGATATGCAGAACGTCAAGTAATTTTTAAAAAAAATTTTAATTGAATTATTATTCTTTCTGCGGCTAATACACGTAGGAAACTTAAATCAAAAATACTTGCAGATGTCTATTTGTATTAACTGATAATATATATTTTTTGCTGAAGATAAATTATTTTAAAAATCAGTTACTTTTTAAAATCTATTGTTATATAAAATACTAAAATAAATTATTACGTAAAAATCTGAAAAAAAATTAAATTTAATAAATGTTCGTATTGGGCGAATATTCACGGCAAAACTGTTAATCTGCTCTTGCATAAGGAATTTACTATTAAAACATAAATTCTGTTTACTGTCTGTGATTTTAATGTGCATGTGTATCTCCAAGGAAAGTCGAATCATACTTGCGTGAAACACCAGACTTTCTCTTTTTCTTCCTTTACGCCTGATTTTTCGTTGTGTTAACCAGTGCGCGAAAAGAACATACCTGCAGTCCCGCATACTGAGTCTGCAACGCGTGTAGTTCCTCGATTCGTTAGTTCCTGAGGAAATTCTTATTGCATCATATTTGATCCAGCGCCAAACAGGATCCTGACGTTTTCTGCCATTATGGTCTGAGTAGTTTCGTTAGAGAAACATTTTTCATTGCTTTCCTGGCAACAGAGCGGAAGAAAATGCCATAGCGTAATTGTCTTCTCTATTTTCAGTGCAGCCTTAACTCTTTCACGTGATGTCTTTCATCATAACGGTAGTATTCTTTATTGAAGGATTCGGATGTATTTATTTATTATACGCTTAATGAATATACATAGGATTGTGCACTTTAAATTTTTGTCTCTAATTTTGAATATACTGTATCCCAAAAGCGGTATTTTAATGTTCAGTCTATTATTTATTAACAATCAAAGCATAACCGTGTTATTCATCGAAGAATCAAGAGTAATATCATTTTTAAGTTCAAATAAGATATTTTCATTGCAGTTTCTTTGATGTATACTAAAGAACAATGCACACTTTTTTTTGAGCTAGGATACGTGTTCACTTTTCATCATCTGTAAGCTATTTAAAGCATAAAATTATTCTACGTGAACGCAACAGCCGACGAATGAATTTCAGTTTTAATTTTGGATTAACAACTGTGCCAGAAAACTTTTTACATTTAGATAGAACATTTGGATGAAGACTTTTAATATTTGGTTAGAACATTTGACAATGAAGACTCAATATTTGGTAGAAGAAAAGTCTGGAAAATACATGGCGCTTCTGCTACAGTTTGCTATGCCATGCATTGAAGAAACTATAGTTATCATTACGTAAAAAGCACGAATCTGCAATAACACCAAAAATATCGAAGCATAAGAAAAAGAAGAAAGGGGAATAATCATGACGCCTAACTACATTACTAATTGTGTTAGCTTTAAATGACCAAATATCCAATTAATAAACTTCAAAAACTATCTTTTATAAGTTTAATTGATTAATGCTTTTACATTATAAAGTAAGAGAATTATATTTATAAACTTGAATGATATCTGATTTGACATTTTTATTGCTTAAATTACGAGCAGGCGTTTTGACAGTGGTTGTGAAAAGTAGTGGGTTTCACTATCGCATTGTCATATATTGTATACGTACGCGCACCGCGAACCTCGTTGGCAGTTTGCCAACATGTCTAAATTGTCACTAAACATGTCGGTACTTAATGTATTAACGCAATCACCGTAGTAGAGGTCGCCAAATTTTCAGAACGTGCCAAACTCTGGCAACCATGTTTGTAATAATCCTTTAAGCAAGCAACACCGCCAGTTTCATAGGCGTTCTTTTTTTTTTTTTTTCCCTGTATTCTAAGTTCCAACAGTTTTTTTAACCATGACATTTTTTGCCGTAAACTTAGTTTTCAACATGAACTTGTGAAATTTGCCAACAACGGAAGTATTTGAGATAAAATTTCTGCAAAATTCTGCGCAAATACGGAATTTTGCTGAAAATTTTCTGAAGGGAACAACGAAGAGAGATATATTTCCTACACAGCCGCTGTTGCCGAGGTTTGCGCAAAGCCAAGTCTCCGTTATTCTGTGATTTTTTTTAAGCGAAAACAAATCGCGCTGTGTTTTTCGGAAGAAGAATGACGGGGGGGGGGATGCAGAAAGAATTTGAATAAGAATGTAAGTGTTTTATTTTTTTAATATACCATGTAATCCTTATAATAGTTCAAATTTGTATTTTAAAATGCTAAAGTATGTTTTCTTTTCACATGCTGATTATATTTACCGACTTACTATTAATATCAGTAGTTTGGGAATCTTTCTAAAAAAAAGTCGCGAAAACTACCAGTTTGCGCCCAATAAGTAACGTCTGTCGTTTCATATGAAAAAACGTCGCCAAACTGCTTCATGCTAGTTGTGTTAATATGTAAACACCGAGATGTCAAAATAGATAAGCTTTTACCTGTATGTCAAGGGACTCAAATTCTTTTAATAGTTAAAAATTGCTTTTATCAGTTTAGTGAAGGCCGAAACTTGATCTTTTTCTGCTTTACAGAATCTTAAATATTGCATAATAAATATAATAGTATAATAGAGCTACGTAACATAAATACGCCACAGAATCATTTTACATAATATACATAATTCAACATATATACATTATATACGAGAGAACAGAAATACTATTCACTTAACAACAATTATAGACAGAAATACTATCGTTTACACGTATTGCTAACCTTTTACATCATTAAAGCACGCACGAAGAAATGCGATATTCCCTTACATTTGAATTTAATGCATATTTTTAGATTTTTTTGGGGGAAAATTATTGCTTTAGCCGATGTGAATTTCTTTATCAGTTTATAGTTTTTGACGAGGAGTTTATTTAGAAGGACTGAATTATAATTTTTATTATTTGTTGCACTACCTGTCCATAAAATATATCAAGTCAACAGAAAAACTAAACACGCTCTAAGTTTCAAGAAAACAAACATTGCATTTGTGTAGAGGAATTAAACGTGGTGAGTTGCAAGAAAACAAACTTTCCATTTGCTTGTCATGCTTAGTAATGAAAACGACTCAAATAAAGAAGGAAAGAAACTTAACTGGCCTTTCATTCCTTACATGACATTCCTAACTGTGGCCGTGCAAACATCAGCAAGGTCTAGAACAATGCAATTACACGTGTCACTAAATTATACGCGATTCGTGACTTAAAGATTTTACTTCAGCTCTGCCAGGATAGGAGGAGCATTTATTTCAATCTTCAGTTCTGCTATTTTTAGTTTCTTGATAATTTTATGACGATATCTTGGATGGTGTCCAACCTACCATTTTCTCGTCGAAGCCATATAGTGTTAATGTGTTAAAGCTAAAAGTGAAATGATAGTTTGCCGACTTATGCTCAGTGGACTTCATTTTGCAAGCGATCGTACGGTTTGTATTCTGTTCTGTTTAATTTAGTAGGAGCAGTAATATATGCATTTTTTTTAGAAAAGGTTAGCGATTTATTTTCTCACTGTTAGAATGAAGCACTTTTCTGGTTTTGATATCATTGTTTATTTTAATTATTTCATCATCGTGTATTCGGCTTCCCAGCAGAATCCCATTTATACCCATTTTTAACGACGTGGAACCGTTTTTCATAAGCCATTTTCAAACTGGTTTCTCTCTTTCTCTCTCTTTAAATGATTCTTTATGTACGCATCATTTTCGACTATAGTGTTATTTCTGAATACATTTGGCATCAAACATCACAATGCCTCTTTTGAAATTTTAGTTTCTTTTAAATCACCCGAGGGATATGTAATATGCTTCCTTGAAAAGGCAAAAATTATTATAATTTTCATTTTCAGCTTGTGTGCTCATGTCCCGTAAATTAAATAAGAAAAATGCGCCAAAAATTAATAATACTCTTCTTTAAATGCTCGAGTATTTATAGAAATGTATAGTTTGCAAGAAACACGAAACAGAAACAAAGTACACAGTAGCTTATAAATAACCGCGTGTTTCAAATTTCAGAATGCTCTTCTAGTATACTGTTAAAATAAATGGTAGTTTTTAGCCATATTTCTCTTCTAGTATACTGGTAAAATAAATGGTAGTTTTTAGCCATATTTCTTCATAGAATGGCAAATGTTTACTTGAAATGTGTTGCAGAATTATTTTCTTAATTTTCTGAAATGTTTCGATCTTCTTTTTTGGTAATTATTTCGCTTTCAGGGAATATTTTTAACATAAATCAGTTTTAGATTAATGTAATTTTTCACTGAACGTAGGCACGGAAAGCTATGTCTTGGACAAAGATTTCAATGTGGTATTTTTAATGCTGTGTATAGAGATCACTTATTGCATTATGCAATATGAGGTTAATTGTAAATGATGAGAGTAAAATAAAAGATGACTAAAATAATAGATGAGTGGTTTCAGACTTGTGATTCAATATTATTTTTCTGTAAGCCTGATTTCTGATAGGCCAATTAAATAGAGTTTTACTGTACCGAAGCAATTTGTTAAATCTTGACTATTTTCTAATAATGTGGAAGTGTTCTAAAAAAATGATGAAGACAATTTATCGATTGAAGAATTGTTTTATGTAAGGGAAAAGTAAATAGAATTTTTATTTAATGAGCTACCAGCTGATTCTTTGTCAATTTAAGTTACTGGAAAAGCTTACATTTTGAAATTTTTATTATATTCTTCAGAAGTTTTTCTGTGTGGAGTTGGATTAAGGCCAGTGCTAAGAGATGCCAGATCGTTTCGAATGTTGCGGTAAAGAACACTATTTCTTATTTTCTTAGAAATGCATTCAAATTATTTCTTTCATTGATTTTGTTTGTTGTAGTTGGTTATGACAAAGCATATAAGGTCTGTCATGTATTAGAAAGTGGGTTCGAGTTACAAAAATTCGCATGAAGTATGTGTGTTAATTTAGCGTTGATCGGAGTTTCACTGAGAAATTTTCATTTTTTTATCCTCTAGGTATATGATCCCCTAGATGCAGACTGAAAACTAACTTTATTCAAATCGGAATAATAGTCATATTCTCTATATAATGCTGAAGTTGTAGAAGTCCTGCAGCACAAAGATGCTTACTATTTTATATATTATTTAATGGGAAATTTAATACTACATACATTGTGCATTGTTTGTTCGGATCGACTAGGGCATATTTTTTAATAGGAATTAAAATGTTATATATTTAAAACAGAATTCTTACCTGATTTTGAAAGAATAAAGTCTGATTTTGAATGAAGGAAATGGCTCAAGATGTGGATGTTCGAGGTGTAGAACTGGTTCGTTAAAGAATGCCTATTTTTACTTTGATAACAGAAATTTTTCGCATTTTATGTTTTGGAATAAATTTTGAATTTTTTTTCCATATTATAATCAGATTATTTGAAATATAAATAGAAAATGTGAAAAGAATAATTTTTTAAAAAGTAAGATAATCTTTTGAGTTTTCTGTTTGTGGTGTGATATTTGTTGGATTGTTGAGCTACTGTTGATGTTTTACTTGAACTTGAGTTTGTTCCATTTTTATCCTGTTTTTAGCAGTGTTTTTTTGTCTCCAAAGTCAGTAATATAACATCTTTTATAACATAATCAAACTGTATTTATTTTGTTTTTATCTCGGCAAGTGTTTTTTTGGCTCTGGCAGACATTTATTAAATGATATGGCAAATAATAAATGCTTATGGCAAAAATTTATAAAATATAAACAACTAATTTTTAAATATGTTGCTTTTATCTCATGCTGTTTCCTTTGTACTTATAAATAAATTTTGGTATATGATGATTAAATATTTCTTTGAATTCCCGCCTCCCCCCTTTTTTTTTTCTTGTTTCGCGGTTGCGCAGCAAACAGCAGTGCAGGTAATCACTCGCAACTTTACCTGTTTTCTTACTCTCTACGTATCAGTAATCAGTTTTGCCTGATACAGCATGTCGCTTTATGTACGAAGGTTGGATAGAATAAATTTTTTGCTTGTTCGTAATCTAATATCTGAATCCAGATATGGCTGGTTAAATTCACTTTGTCGCCGCATGTTAAAATCATGATCCTTATCATCAGTCTGCATTGGAAATAAGGACATGTAATTTACTGATCGTTATACATCTTTTATTTATTCTGATAATAATTTTTCAAAACTTTTTTTAAAGGTAATGGGTTTATATAAAAATTAGGTTCCGTTAAGAATTTTTTTTCCTCCTCAAAATATTGTATTACAAATAGTACCTGGTCAAGGATTTCCTTGAACTGTTAGTAATCAGATAGTAACATCCTACCTATCCCCCCCTAAAAAAAATCAGTCAAACATGTTTTTATATTATTCTAAAATTTTAAAATTTTAATTAAGGTTGAAGATCACGCCAAATGCGATTGTTGTTCATTGCTTGAATGCTGTAAATAAATTACCGGCAGATATTCACTATTAGGTTTGCGAAGTGCATGAATCGCATATCATGTCTGATTCGGTGGTGAGAAAATGTGTTACAGAATTTAATAGAAATCGTGGTACATTCAAGATAAAGAAAGCAGTGGAACACCGTTTCTTTTGTAAAGACAATTTGTTAAGGCTGTTAAAAAATCTTGCCAGGAACAACGCTTCACAATTTCCTCGATTTCCTGGCAGTTTCAAGGAATGTCGAGAATTGTGATCCAGTCTTATTGAAAATCGATATTGAAATATTCTTTGCAGTAGAGTAGTGATGGCGAACCTATGGCATGTGTAACACAGTCGGCACGCTACTAAAATATTACTTCCTTAATCAATAATCACAATAAAATGATATTATGTAATTTAAATAAGTGTTTTAGTCTGTTTCTTGAACCGTTCACTTACTTACTTATCGTATAATGCGACTGGCATGGGGCCTAAGCCTAGATATAAGATTTTCATATATCGCTATAGAAATGATATACATATTGATTGACCCAATTTATGACGCTTCAGTTATTTGGACCAATCATATTACTTGTTAAATGGCAATTGAATACGCCAAAATTGAAGCAGTTAATGTTTGCTAAACGAATTCAAATTTCTTGCAAACTGCCGGTGAGTTTTAATACTTTTATTGTTAAACAGATTTTCTATACTCCAGGTCTTGAACCCTCACAAATGACTCCAGCAAAAAAGACAAAAGTAAATATTGATAGTGGACGATCATTTCAAGAGACCTGGACAGAACAACCACAAGATTGTTGCCGAATTTGATAAAGCTGAGCAGAAGTTTTTATTGATGGGAAATTGAGTAATTATAATTACTAGAAAGTTGGTTTTTGCAATTATCTTTCCAAAATAAACCATCTAATAATGGTCAGCTTTCAAATTTCACTGTGCCTGGCAAAACATGATAAACCTTTTTCCGATGAAGATTTAATCAAAGAGGTTTGGGGCTCGCGGTCCCACCTCCCAAAAAAAAATGTTTTGGGCACGCGGCTCCAGAAAGGTTCGTCACCACTGCAATAGAGAAACTTCGGTTAGGTTAGGATAATTAGCCGAGGCAAAGCAGCTGAAGGCTGTACCCGAACAAGAGAGATTGAGGCAGAATGATAACCCAGAAGTGTAACGTGAAATTTTAAAATAATTATGTCGAAGAATTCGAAGCAAATGGCTTAGAATTGATTCTAACATTGTGGTACTACTTGATGATAATGCTAGCCCACGAAGCAGTTCTAAATTGTAGTACTTTTCCAGGAAACAAAATTTATCACCTACCACATTACCGAGATATGATACAAAGTGACTTTTAGTTTTCTTTGCTTTGAAGATATTCCTCGTCAAATAGTAATAAGTAAGTTTGGCAGTAAGTTTCCGAGAGAGGGAAACGAAAACTGTTGCCTCGGTGTGCCAATGATCCATTAGTAGCCTAGATTAAACATAACAAAAGTTTAAAGAGTAAATAAATATTTTAAAAAATTGTATTTTTTAAAAGAAACTGGTCGGAGAGCTTAATTACTGAATGCACTTCTTACTTTGATTTATGAACATGCGCGCATGTTTGAATGAAACGCTTCCTAAATAATTCCATATCACTATTTTTGTATTTGCAATTTTAAAACCGTAAGTTAATTCAACGTTAAAAAAATTCGAGAAATTATGTCTTGTGTCATTAAAGAGAAGTTATTTAAAGTTTTAAATCCAAGTTCAACAATATTTGCATGAGATACTAAAGACAGTATAAACTTAGGGTTTCGTTATACATGATATTGATGATATAGAGGCTATTAGCACATTTTTTAGACGATTCTTTATTGTAATTACAGAAATATTTTACCTAACATTTTAAGGTTTTGAATGTTCAATTTGATATCCCATACTCTGCACTATCTTTATACACCCTAATTTCCAAAACAAATAAAACCTTTTGTAGTATCGGAAGAGGTATTTTGTCCCATTTTGCTGTCCAGTAGCTTTCTAAGAAGGTTGTAGGTCGACATTTGGCCTCCGATTCTTAAAAGCCTAAAAGCGCAAAAATACTTGGTAATAGATCAGGAGATTCAGTAGGGATATGAGTGAAGGGTTATGGCCTTGATAACTTGTTTCTTGTTCCATTTTTACATGACATTAACAGTAGATTTTGACGTGTCGCTGCTTGCTCTTGATGCAGTTCTACTTATTAATCACACTGTGTGTGAACAGAAAGTATTTCATACTTGAACACTAGGTAAACATTTTTGATAATATGGAGTTGATTTTGACATTTTTCTCAACTCTCTTTATTTTTAATTTGCCGTTATATGAAAAACCAACAATAATCATAAATCCCTTAGAAAAACTTAGATTCCTTGAACTATGTTTTAAGATATTTTTCTCCTCTTTGATGGTAAGAAACGGGTCTCTTTTTATCGCAGTCATTTAAGTACAACCAAGATTCGTCTGTTATGACAGCATTTTCCCATTTTTGTCCGGATAAATGTTTCCCTGAAGGAATTAGGCAGCGCATTCTTGCGTTCGGCAATATGTCATGGAGAAAGACGATGCACATTACGTTTTTTCGCGTTTTTAAGATTCAAATCAGCATTAATCACTTTGTTTACAGTTGACACTGACCATTTTAATGATTTTGCAGTTCTCCTTTTGATTTAGCGGATTTTCTTTTAACATTAAAGATCTTTTGCAACATTGAAAGCATTCCGTTTTTTCCCTTGGATACGTATTTGGAACAATTTTTCCACTCGAAGCTAAATTTTGAAGTTTTTTCCCTTTGTTGTTGACAACATTACCTTTTGTAGCTTTAGAAATCGAAAAACCATGGCTTTTTTTAATAACTAGATACGAATAATTTTCTTCGGAAAGGACACAATGATAGCCTTTCGTCCATTGCTTCTAAAAGCTACATTTTGCATGAAAACAAACTGTCAAGTAACAATCAACAATTTATCTTGCAAAAATGTAGCTGCTGTTAAAAAAAATCTAAGCAGAAGATTTTTTTTACAGCAAAGCAAGGTCGTCTAAAAGTGTACGAACATCCGCTGTACGTCTTGGAACTTCTATTCAGCTTGGGTTGCTCATAATTTTGCGTGTGTATGACAAGAATACAATCTACTTACTAATTCTCTTTTGCGAAGGGATCCTTCCTAATGCAGATATCTTCGAATGCTGAGTGTAAATACGTAATATAACGAAACTAGAATTTGGATAACGCAATTTTTCTTTTAGCCATCATAAGCAAAGTTATTTGTAAAATTTGATTTTCTGGAGAATTGTAGGCATTGACAAATACGAGTATATTTGTATTGGCCCATCTATATTTCTTCGATAATGTTATCAGTTGCGATAGATTAATGATTATAATATGTAGGATTCAAATTCTGTTTCTTGACGAGTAATCTTCATTGTAGATTTAATAATCTTTTTTCTTTTGTAAAAAAATTTGTAATATGTTAAACTGATAATACATTTGCTTATAGACGAAGCATGCATTTCTTTTATAATGGCGCCTTATATGGAATGCATTTTCCCGTTTTACTCTTCAAAACAGTTATATCAAATGCCGAAGTTTTACAAAAATGTGATTTTTTTTTGTTCCAATTTAAATATTTTTCATTCAGTTGAAATTCTTTCTGGAATTAGCTGTATTATTACTAAAATCTTAATTTGTGTTGTCATTTAACCTTTACTGCCATTGCCAAACGTTAATTCTCTTTCAGAGTAACAGATTTTTTTTTCTTATTTTAAATTGAGCATTTTATAGAGAAGGAAATTAATAAAACAAAATTTCATTAAATAAATTTTAATTCTTTAGCACATTGAGTGATTTATCTTTATTTCGGATTTTTAGATCAAAACAGTATTTTCGCTCGCTGATTGCAGTAACTTGCGTAAAGTTTCGTCCATTGAATCTCTTAATCCTGTATGACAGCTTTAACAGGGTAATTCTTTTGATAATGTATGATACATGGTAGTGGTGACAGTACCGTCGTGTTCATGGGGACCTAAAATTGACCACAAGGACCATGTGTAGCAAAACGCAGTCAGCTATTTCAGTGATATTCCCAGAATAGATCCACTCAGGATCAAAAGGATGTTCTCCAAGAAGAATCAGGGACCTTATAATCGTGGGACAGTCAAAAATACGGTTAAGATTTAATGCTATCTGGTCACTATTCCAGAGATTCTAGATATTGTTCTATCACTTTCTATCTTCATATCCCTAAAGTGCTGGATTTTGAGTCGAGTTATAGTTTTCGTGATGTGTTTATAAGCCTTAATTTCACAAATCTGGTAGTTTTTTTAAATGGTGTTTTCTCTAAGTTGATATTAATTTACGTCAAGAGTAATTTAATTATTATTGCCATCATTTAGATGTCTTGCTTCTTTGACAAGCATGTCTGCGATTTCGTTTCCAGGAATGCCAACGTGGGGCATCCACTGCACAATTCAGATCTTATCTAAACTTTTAGTTTCCTTTCATTGATGCTAAATAGCTTGAGCAGGTGTTGATTGACCTTTATTTATGCTCTCTAAGGCAGCTATGTAGTTACAGAAGACAACTAAACCATTTGCTTTTTCCGTATTCTCAAGTAAATAATACTCACATAGGCTATGTTTACTGCTTTCAGCTCACTAGTGAAATGTGAGGCGAGCGTCTCTGTGCCAGTTTTGTGGTTCACGGTTATATGATTCGGTAGCATTATATGTATACCAGCTCCACCGTTGGATAGTTTCGTCAGCTGAGCCGTCAGTATATGTATGGAGAAGTTACTTTCTGATATTGTTTAATAGTCTGCATTCCCTTTGCAAAGTTAGTATTTGTTTATCCCTTTTGTTACTTTCGAATTTGATACGTGGTGAGAGAGATATGTAAGAATTTCTGAGATTAGGTGAGAGAGATATGTAGTCTTTAAAAGTAATAATAATTGAGAAATGTACTCGGCGCACATCGCAGGATATTTTCTACAGCTCTGTATTACTTAAGAATGCATTATTAGGAATACTGTTTCGTACTTATTGTTTCATTATAAGTGCTTTAATTTAGAAGGGTCGTATTTTATAAAATTAAAAAGTTTTATTTGCTTAAATGTAATAAAATAATTTATCAGAATTTCGACCAAATGTTTTAAAATAATTTTCTTGTTTTGTCCACAAGTTGCTGTACCGTGGTACTCTTCTGAAGAGTGGTAGGAAATTTCATTCTTTTTTTTTTTTTTTTTGGAAGAAGGGGAGGGAGATGCGATTTCGCAAGTTTTGTGAAACTCATTGTGTGTTGCATTGCAAATGAAAATATTTTTTCCAAGCATGATAGTGTAGTAAAGTGACGCCGGAAAGAATTATTTGGTTTTCGACCGTAGATTTAGAACATGGTTCAGCAGTATGATTATTCTGTTCTCTATCAGGAATAGTGAGTTGGCTTTGCATTTTCGATGCTTTTTTGTACCTATTGTTACGTTTTTCTATGCGTACGGGTACGGCTCCCGACTCCGTTCAGTCGTTCTCGGAACTCTACGTACTCTCAAGAATCTCCACGCTACAGCTCGCGAAGCACTAGACGGTATCTCGATGCACCAAGTCGCGATACGTTTAAAATCGATGCTATATAAACCGATAATATTAAATCGAAGGACTAGGCACTAGCTGACTGACTATCAACTGATTCTTAACTGACTTAACTAGGCACTGAGCTCTAACCGCGTACCAGCAGGGTTTACATAGCTTTTGACTTGTGGTTTGAGCACATTCTGGGCCAAACCGGTAAAAATTCGTTTCAGAAGGTTCTCGTTCCGTCTATGGCATATCGCCAGTTTTGTCGCCAAATAAGCGATTTCTCGCCAAATATGGCAACCGTGACTTTACTTGCCATTTTTTGGCAACCCTAAACCTGCTTTGCAGAGAATCTATCTTACGCGGCTGGATATTTCGTATATTTTCTTAATTTCCTGCATATTAGAAGAACGTATTACTATTTCGTTTTTAATAATGCTAGAAGTATATAGTTTGGGATCTGTTTGTTCTTTTTTTCAAACTACCAGGAATGCACAAGCATCCCTGTTATTATGAAATTAAAGTAATAAAACTGCTAGTCCTAGCAGTTTTATGCGTTTGAGTTAATGTGTTTGAGGTTTTAAAGGAAATCCTTCTTGTCCCCACCCTGTAACTGGAAAAGTTCCCAGAATAAAATTTATTACTAAATTGGAGGGAGGGAAAGGATGTCCTTCTTTTTTATCATCTTATCTGTAAATCTTTATTTAAAATAACTAATGATTAAATGGAATTCAGATAAGCGCCTACTCCATTTTACTTTCATTATTTGCTTTGGGCTTTCATCGTCTTATCAATAGCGGTACCAACTGCTTGGACTTTGATGCAATTGCAGGCGCACCTGTTATCTTTTTGAAGTAACTATCTGTCATAGTGTGATGTAACACTGGTTTGTTTATTTTCTTGGAGTAAAACCGAAGTTTTTTTTTTTTTTTTTTCCTCCCAGTAGAAAATTAAATTTGCTTCCTCCTGTCGAAGATCTATTGTAGCTGCTCGCAGATTTTGATAAATTTTTCCTCATCTTTTTTGTTCCGTTAATCATGCCAGTTCTTTACTAATCCTGCCTTGTAAGTTATTAATATGATCTGGTGTGCATTTTTATTTGATACTTGCATTCTGTAAAAGTAATTTCTTAATTTCATTCTTTTTTAAAAGTGTTTTATTGGATGTTTTCAAACTTAATTCTTCTTTGTAAAGTATATAATTTATTGTATTTGTGATAATTTAGAAATTATTTTCTTTTATTAGAACTAGATTAGATTGTATATATCATACGTATAGTAGTAGTTATGAAAAAAAGAATTTGTGTCACATTGCGCTAGGACTGAAAGGATGAAGGGGAGGGAGATTGAACTACTAAATTCGGCATCGGAGTTGACGTGTTTTTTAGCAACTCCAACTCCGACTCCTTTTACCCAAAAATCTACCCGACTCCGATTCCGACTCCACAGCCCTGGTATAAAGGGTTTAACTTATTCTTATGTTGTGGTACTATGGTATAAATCAAGTGTGATGTGAATATTAGTTTTCTCATAGGATGTCCTCTGCGAAGATATTGCTTCTGCAAAAAAGGTAATTCTACTGACTTCTTCAGTTATCCAAAGTATTCTTTGAATGGGTCGTCCGTGGTGGTTTCTCCCCCTTTCCTTCAGAGAATTAGATTTACATTTTAAAAAATTTAATGGTGATGTGATATTTTGCAAATTTTTCATTTATATTCTTGTTTAACAATCGAACTAACCATTGCTGAATTTGAATTTTGCAGTCGTTGGATAGACTGGAAAATAATAACTAAACCTCCAAATAAAATTTATTCTAAATCTTTTAACACAATTTTTTTTAGATTATTTTCATTGAATTCCGGATTTCGATCACTGTATCTCCCATACTGTAAAATTCCGACATCAGAATTCTAAAACATTTGGAATTTTTTCGTATCATAATCTCTTTTTTAAAAAACTGGAATGAAATAAGAATGTTAATTAGAAGATTTTCTATAATTTTTTTAATATCACGTTAAGAGTTGAGAACACTGTGGAGTGAAGTTTCGTTCCTTCATCGATCAAATGAATTCACTTACAAAAAGTATAATGTCTTGTTCTCTACTACTGAGAATGTTGCATAGTGAATGATTATTTGCCTTCACTGAATTGCAGTAGTTTACTTTTTCTATTATTAATTTACCTTCTGTTAACTTTTCTAACACTGTATGTGTGTTTTGTAAGTAATTTTTGTTTTCCGTGTTAAGAATAGATGTATTACTAGCATACAATAAATTTTTTAAAGGAAAAATTAAAGCTTAAGAAACTGCACAAGTTAAAAGTCAAGAGTATAAAAGTTGGCTGAAATTTATAGGGATAAATAGTGGATGAATAAAAGTTTGAAATTTGAATAAATTTGTAATATTCAAAAGTGAAAATTAATATAGGCAATAAAGAAAATTGAAATCTTTCAGATTTTATGGGATTTCACAGACATTCAAAGTCATTCAATGCAAAATATCATTGTAAAGTCTTTGCGTTGCTACGCTACCAACGTAATACCAGTAAGAAATGTAAAGAAACGTCGCGTATAAAATATCCGTACTTGGAAGATGCACGCGATGTAAATGTTAATGGAAAGCTTTGAAATCGTTGAGTTTGTTAATCAAAAATTCGTTGAAATTTTACAAAATATGAAATAGGTAATAAACAAACTCCAGATTCAAAATTTGGGCTTCCAGACACTCATATTCGAGTGGAGGACTACGTTATTCAAAATTTGATGTGTCTAGGTACCGTTGTTTTTTTACAATGCTGGAAATATACATACGTTCATGCAGATTCTTCATTATTTAATTTTCTTAAATATAATGCAGGGCTGTAATATTTGGTGGCAACAATTTGAAAAGTGATACATACTTTTATAATGATGCAACGCAAAATGCCAGAACGAAATTAATAGATCTTCTCGGCAAATTGTCCCTTTGAGCTAATAATTATTTTTATAGAGGTTAAGCAATAAAAAGTTAAGTGAACCAGTTTAACTAATTTGGCTGTTTTAGCTTTTATTTTTCAGTTTTAGCGCAGAAGGGCATTTTCTTAAGTGGGGGTATTAGTCTGGAAGCAGGATTTTGTGATCACCAAATATTATCGTCCTGTTTTAGTTTTAAAGAAATTAAATAATGAAGAATCTGCGTGCATGTATGTTTCTCGCATTGTGAAAAAATGATGGTATCTAGAGCCATTAAATTTTGAATAACATAGTTCTCAACCCCAACATGTGCATGGAAGCCCGAATTTCGAATTTTATATTTCATATTTTGTAAATCTTTAATGAATTTTTCATTAACAAACTCAATGATTTAAAAGCGAGTAATAGCAACACTGCACGGAATAAAACATTTTTATCTCCAGAGCGTAAAACTGTCTATAGGAAATTCTAAAGATATGCTATTGCTAAATATTTTGTGATTTTATAGTTGAATTGAATTTTATGTGGCGTGCGAAGAACGTGATATTTAGTAAATAAAGTTAACACACACACCAAAAAGAAAACAAAACAAAAACAAAACAAAAAAATTAACACACAAGACGTTAATGATAAAAAGGCAAGGGAAAAAAGTTTTATCTTATTAAGAAAACTGAATACTGATATGATGAAAAAGGGCTGAAAATAATAGAAAAGTGTTATGCCAACACTTAACACTATGTGGAGAATTCTCAACAATGCTGCTATGCTGATTTATTAATATCTTTGTAATTGTGTTGCTGAACTTCATATGGGGTATGTGTGAAGAAATTTGGTCTTAACACTTTAACCCTAAGTGTTAAGACCAAATGTCCCTGGGCGGTTGGGTCACTTAAATTTGCGTTTTTCCATTGTGACTTTCTAGGCTGGACCGCATAGATTTAAGTTTTTCCCTTGAATTTTCAGTACGCTGCGTTCGTTTTTCATTTTATGCACATTGTATTATTTTTTCTTTGACCTTTAAAATGGCTACTACAAGTGTTGTTTGTGGAAGATGCGGAAATCTACTAGGAAATTTAGCAGATAAGTTTTCTGATGTAGGAAGTGATCACGAATCAGAAATCAGAAAACTGTAAGCGAAACGAAATACGTATGTCAGGTCTCTTAGATTCCACTTCACAAGGGTGTATGTTTTATAAGATATCACACTCGTAAAAAATACTAGACATGCTAATAAATACTTTTGTAAAATGTTATAAGAAATGGTGTTGATTTAATAAATTTACAACGCTTTAAAACCATACATACATTATTTATTTAATTATGCTATAAAATACTTCGAATATGAGAAAGACAGAGCATATTCTATATGGGTAAGCAGGATTGAGTGCAACAGCAGACTGGTAGACTGCGAGCTCAGCGAGAGAGTAAAAGACCTTAACAAATTCTTTTGAGCGATCGTTAAAATCTGAAATCTTCAATTTTTAAAAAATTGTTTTGACTGCTTTGCTGGTTGGAACATTATCTCCCCAAACTATATTAAGTTTTTTTTTTTTTTTTTTTTTTTTTTTTTTTTTTTTTTTTTTTTTTAATGTCATGTAAAATGTCATCACTCGCGGCAAAATTAATAGTTTTGTACATATTAGATTTCCCCCCCCCCCGAGAGGTGTAAATGGTAGCCATCTTAACCCTTTCCGGCACGCTACCTTTTAAAGTTGGAATCTTGATTAAAAAAAAAAAAAAAGAGTAGGCAGTCTAATTAGGCCTAGAGGAGTACACAAGTAAAATTTTGTGAAGATAGCACTTATCGTTATAATTCTGTGGGTGTGACCAAAGTGGCACACTGATTGAATGGAGCTTCGAAAAAAGTGCTGAAACGAGCATTGTTGTCAATGAACTGACCGATGAGATGCGGAGAAACAAAGAATACAGACTCTCAAGCCCGGTCTGGGCATACCTAGCGTTCGCTATTTGATTTTAGGCAAGATTTCAAGGTAACAATTTAAAACTAATATAGAATAAAGAGATTAGCATACAGCCAAAAAATATTCTTTTTAAACAATTCCTTTTATACCCTAAAAAAATCTAGAAGATTTCTTTAAAAAATGAGGGTCTTAAAAACCTAATGGCTAATATATATGGACTGGTTTGTGTTGAGCTGCCATCTACTGTAAATAAAGAAGGTTCAGAGTAACCTATAGTAACCTATTAATCCTTTTTCATTCAATTTTTCTGTGCGTACAGAAGGAAATTTTTAGGTGTGTCCAGACCGGACACACTGTGCCGCAAAGCGTTAAGCTAAATTTGGCGTAGTTTGAATCAATTGGTTATCAGCTACGTTCAGTGTCCCTGGGCATGAGTTGGGTCGTCGAAACTGTTGTATGAATACAGTCAAAATTCGTTAATCCGGACTCGTCGGGACTTCGGCGATTCCGGATTATAGATCATAAGTTTAAATCTGGTACGATGGCATGCAGAAATTATAAAATTAAAAATATGAAACCGTAATTTATGAAATAAAGAACAGTTATGACCTAAAGGGTATCAAAATTTACAAAAAAAAAAAAAAAAAAAAAAAAAAAAAACTTAGTATTTATTTGTTTACTTTATTAAACATTTCTTTCAATTTAAGTTGTTTAAGTTGCTTCGTTTTATGTGATAATACTTTCTCTTTAATTCTATAAACAGACATAGTTTCTTCTTCAGTTACAAAGTTCCGCTGTTCAAGTCCTATAATTGCTGTGTCGAGAATACCGACTAATTTGTCAATCGAAATTTTTTCGTTTTCAATAACCTCTGTGTCACTTTCTTCTTTATCCGAAGCGAATTATAATGACGAGGAATTTGATTTAAATCATATCAAAGAAGGAGTACACCGAGATGAAATACTACATTTAGTAAGGAATTATAAGCCAAATAAAATAAAAACATCTGCCCTGAAGATAAGGATAGTGCTGACAGATTAACTTCCAATTCATTGCGCGCCGCGGCGTTTTTCCCCGCTCCGCTGAGCAGCGTGAAATTGATAAACAGATTTCGGAATGGTTAGACAAACGAAGGATATGCCTTTATCCATTTTTTTTTTGCAGCAATTCCACTTTTTGTTTAATGGACTTCGAAACATGCTTTCGCTTTGTAGATCCTTTACATATTAGTAAATATATATCGGAAATTCTATTTGACATAATCGAAAGTTCAAACTTACTTTTATAAAATTGCTCTAACAGTCTGCAAAAAATAATAAGCCGGATCCAATTCGAAGATTAAGGAACAACGCTATCTGCAACATTAACTGAATTAGATAATTTTAGCTCAGCTTATACCGTCCGTTATACTTTAAACGCGCAAACGTAAACGTATTATGCACATGCGTACACGCATATTCGCAGCCTTAAAGATCTTACGCGCATGCGTCAAAGTGACGCATGCGCAGAAAGTTTGTAGCTTTGAGGTCCGGATTATAGATCATTCCGGATTATGGGTGTTCGAATTAACGACTTTTGACCGTACTTATTTTTTTAATTCATTTTGTCATGCGAAAGTGCAAGAATAATGGCATTTTTTTAAAATCAATTTTAAAAATACTACATTTTGCATACTAAAAAATAAATTTTTCTCATTTAGATACCTTTAACTGTGTATTGACTGCAGGACTTCGAAATCAAATATACATTTAATTTACATCAATTAGTTAGAAAACAAACTTAAATACCAACTGTTTAATAAGTAACAATGCGCTTCTTATGTGTACTAATTAAAAACAACTAAATTAATAGTTTTCTTAATAGAAATTCAAAATTTGCAGTTGTATTATTTAAATAAAACTCATTAAATTTTATATTTGTAAAACTGAAAACATGAATATCTAGTTAGAAAAAAAAATCTCTTGAAAGATTTTATACAAATAGTACAAAATTGTGATGTACTGTCTTAAATTACTCTTACTAATAAATTCCTCTTTTTGTTGATTCTGAAAAGAAATGCTGATTCAAATTTAGATAAAAGCGAGATCGAAAACAATGAAACCAAAGAAATGGGTTTGTAGAACCAAATGAGTAATAAATTCTGAGCATGGCAACCAAGATCTTTCACATTGGCGACGTCATTAATCTGTTATATTGCAGATTCCAAAATTAATTTAGTTCTTTAGTTTCTTCATTAGGCTATCGGAAAGAAGAGAGAATTTAGTGACAATTTCATTATCGCTGAGTTCTTGGACTGATTTTTTTTTTTTTTCCCGTTCACCATTCCATTGATTTCTGGGAAGACAGCAGGATTGAGTTGACTTCTGTATTTCTTTAATTAGTTTCATGTCTAAGAATAAAGAAAAGCATAGCATATAAAAGCAGTATCTACAGTAGTGAAAGGATTTCGAATTACATTTCAGCTTCGTTTTATGTAAAAGCAGGAGAGAGAAATGTTTTTATTTAATTTTAAAAAGAAAAGGAAAAAGGTTTTTATTTAATTAAATTTGATTTTTGATTAGCATGAATTTCTCTGTAGTAGAAAGAGAAATTGCACTATTCATTTATGTAGGCCCCAACTTCACCGTTTTATTTAATTGAACTTGAAATGGGCTGTGTGTTTGGGCAAATAAATAAAAAAAAAATGTTCTTGAATATTTTATTAATAAGTGTCTTGTATTTTGTGTAATGTGAATAAAAACATTATTTTATTGTGCTTTAATTATATAATCTGTTTTGAAATAGAACAGTATAAAAAAAAATAACCTCATTTGCGTAGCTGTAAATCTACGTCATTATACAACGTTGTTTTTTCTCATCATTAATCACATTCGCCTTCTGGCATATTGCTAATTCTATACTAATTGCCAATCATGCAGTAGAATATCTTTATCTTCCTAGTAAATGGTCAATCTAAGACTGTGTTGTTAAAATCCTGCAGGGAAGTCTTCCCCCCCTAACTTTCGAATTATAAAAGTGTATTGCGTATAATACGACATACTGGGCAATTTATAATAGTTTTTATCTTTATTTTAATCTTTATAACATTACTTTTGGTATAATTTACGTAAGTGATAATTTTTATAAATGCTTGTTTCATCAGTGTAGTACATAATCCGCCCACCGATTGTAGACCTGCTATAGGAAGCACGCCATTAAAGTTTGATTCTAATTTTAAGAAGCAAGGAATGCTTCCATGATTTCCGTGTACTTACACAGTAGAGAAACTATCTCGGTAAATTTCGAAGATTTTTTACTGAAGGGGAAAAAATGGAAAAAATCATTATATATTTTTCAATTATTAATATCGAAATTTTCCTTGGGAATGAAGAGTAAAAACTGTTGTAATTATGAAACTTATTAAAAGTTAATTCCCTAGTAAAATGGGTTTAAAGTAAGGAAATAAAACTTGGTAAAAATGTATCCGAATTTTTAGAATATAAAGATTAAGAAATATAAAGGCAATAAAAATAAAATTAATTATTGTTAATTCCATGGAAAAAGCTGACTTTTTAATGGGAATTAGTCTTTTTAGACAAAACCATCAATAATTAGGAAATTTGATCGCGTTTCATCTTTTTCTTATATTTGAATGAAATTCAGTTAATAAAAGGCTAAGAAATATTTCAATCTGATTTTAAATAAATTTATTTTCAGACAAACGAAAGAAATTCTGTGACACGATCCGAAATAAAGAAAATTGAGAAAAAACGATTACCGATCCCATTATGATGGATCGCACCCGTGAATTTCTTTCTTGTGTTTGAAAGCCTTTTTCCATGAAATCAACAATAATTAATTTGATTTTGTCTTTATGATTTTATCTTTATATTTAAAAAATTGTAATATATTTTTACTAAGTTTTATTTTCCCAGTTTTAACTCATTTTCCTAGGGAATTCATTTTTAATAAGTTTCGTAATTACGTTAGTTTTTATTTCAAAGGGAATAATCGATATTAATAATTAAAATTTATATTCATAATCATAGCTGCCTTGGTGCTGCATTTTGACTTTGAAGGGCCATTTTAACCTTTTTCACTTAATGTGTTAATTAAATATTACATGAAATACTTATTATTATATAATTTTATTATAAGCGGATATTATCTAGCGCCAAAATCAATCAATAATTCTATTTACAAGCGGATTTTTATTTCTTTCATTGTAGTAGAAATTTCGTGGTGATTGCTTTAAGAATGAATTCAAATCAATTGTTCCTATTAGCGATTTTGTAGCAAAATATTAGTAGTTTTCTGTAGAAATTTTACTGCAGTTATTTTAAAATTGAGTTTAGGACAAAAAAATCACAACTTGTTTATTAAAACCTTTGAAACTTGGAATACAACAAAAAGAACGCACGTGCAAATGGTGACGTTATTTGTGAAAACTGAAAATCATTGCCGATGGTTGTAGATTGGCGCTTAGTAACTGGGCCCGCCAATAGCTCAGTGAAACTCATAATTAAATAAATCACTTTACACAAAAACTCAAAAAATGGACTGTATACTATATTAATTACACAAAAAGCCGCATAGTTAGTTCAGATCTCTCGGCGGCGTCTCAGAACACACTCAAACTCAATACAAGTGGCCGCAAGGTCGCGCTATAAACAAACATCAGCGTCATCGTTCCAGAACAAAAATATTACATATTTTTCACAGATGGAGCCTCTGCCGTCAGCATCCAGCCTGGCTTTGAATGTTACATTCAACAATAAATTTAGAACACAAGTTATAAAATACAAACACAATACTCCAAGATAATAATAATGAGGGTTATACAATTATACAAACTCAAACTTGATAATTAACTACAAATAAAATTTAAGTAACTGAAACTTTTTCATTAACAAAAGGCAAAGGTACAATTTTTGTCATTGCCCTTTTTATAGGTTCCACTTTTATCTTTAAGTGTCACAACTCGAATAATATTATCTTAACCTGGATGGGTTTTAATAATTCGTGCTAAATGCCACTTTAAAGGAGAGAGTTATTCGATTTTTAGGAATTTCTGTAAAATTAAGTTCAATGCAATTAAAGATGAGCCAATAAGAAAGTGAGCAGGTGTCAATGCCTCTACATCATTTGGATCATTTGATATGGGACAAAGAGGGCGAGAATTAAGTACAGATTCAATTTGAAAAATTAGAGTAAAAAATTGTTCATAAGTTAGACTTGATTTTCCCACCACATGTTTCAAGTGATATTTAAGGGATTTCACACTAGTTTCCCATAAACCTCCAAAGTGAGGATTAGAGGGACGATTAAAATGCCAATTTATGCCTTCAGTAGCCAAATAACCTTTGATTTTTCCCTCCCTTTTATCCTTAAATTAAGATTTTGGAATCGCTGTTAATTCGCTATGAGCACTCACAAAATTTTTTCTATAATCACTGAAAATATCTGAGGGTTTACCTTGCCTGGCAATAAAGCGTTTAAGTACTGCACTTGTTAAATCATTTACAATCTCAAAGTGCAAGACTTTCGTAGTGAAACATACAAAAATATGTACAAATACTTTTCTTACCTGTTTACTTCTACCTAGAAAATTTTTTACTAGAAATGGACCGCAGAAATCGAGTCCTGTTCTAGTAAAAACTCTTGATATGGTCACTCTCGCAGCTGGTAAATCAGCCATCTGTTGCTGCGCAGACCTAGAATTTACCTTTTTATAAATCATACAATTAAATATAATTTTTCTAATTACATTTCTTGTAGAAACAAGCCAAAATTTACTCCTTATAAGTGATAATGTTGTTTCAGCACCTGCATGAAAATAAAGAACATGAAAATGATAAATCACAATTACAGTAAAATTATGTTTAGTTGGCAAAATCATAGGATGTTTTCTCATTTCACTTCAATCACTGTTTTTCAGTCTGCCACCCACTCTGAGTACTCCATCATGATCTAAAAATGGACACAAGTTCAATAGTTTACTATTATTAGGAATAGGAGTACCCTTCTCTAAGCACTTGACTTCTGTCAAAAATGAAGTCCCTTGAGCGTTTTTCACAATACACAATAACGCATTAGAAAGTTCACTGGTTGTCAACCTTCCGCGTGTAGCATGCAATGGATGCCTGGTGCTATGCAAGAATCTCTTGCACCAAGCCACTACTCTTAGCAATTTGTTGTAAGATGAACACTTATTGATGACATCTAATGGCTCAGAAGTGTTAATAAGTGCACATATTTCACTTACTACTAGTGGTTTTAATTCGCGAAGATACAGTTCTACGAACTCCTCAGGGATATCATCTTGCCACTTAGTCATCACAGTTTGAAGAAGAAATGAGGGACCACACCAACACAGTTCACACAGTTGAAGTTTGACCTAATCAGCACCTCTTGATATGAGATCCGCAAGGTTCTGTTTAGATGGGACGTGATGCCACTGTTGCACCTCTGTTATTTCTTGAACCACCGCAACTCGATTAGCAACAAACGTTTTCATACAACAAGGCTCCTTTTGCAGCCAAGCCAAGACTATTATAGAGTTATTCCAGAAAAATACATTATTCACATTAAGTTTCAGAGCAGATATTACTCGAATCATTAACTTCGCAAGCAATACAGCTGCCATACCAAAACAAAATTAGGTGAATTTGAAGTACCACAGGAAGATTTTCTGTAATCAATGCCGATTTTATAGGACCACTTCTCCCACTCAAAGGAAATATTTACTGTCTTACTTGCATTGACAGGTTTACAAATTGGATGGAAGCAATTTCTTTAGGTAATATTTCAGCTGATACTGTAGCAAGTCTTTTACAGCAACCGGGCTGCATGTTTTGAAGCGCCAAACAAACTTGCTAATGATTGTTGATCCCAAGCTTTGTCCAAAATCTGTGGTATCAGTTTGCAACATACTACTGCCTACATCCATCGTGTAATGGCAAAATTGAGTTTCCTAGAACATTAAAAACAACATTAAAAGCTCACAATAGTCTGTCTTGGACCGACGTATTACCAACAATACTTACGGGTTTGCATACTACTATTCAACAAGATACAAATCATTCTGTTGCGCAGGTAGTTCATGGCCAGAATCTCAGATTTCCTGGAGAGTTTTTTAATTAATTAAGTATCCAAGACAGCATCGGAGACCTTTACTCAGGGTTAAGCAGAAGGCCTAGCTCATTCCGTTGTACGACTCCTCGCCGACGCGATCTTCATAGGAGGAGTTAACAGGAAGTGGTATGACGTCATTATGTTGCATCTGCTCTAACTTCACTTCTTTAAAACTAGAAATGTGGACATCCCAACTTAATTTTAATCACAAATATTGTTTTCTAGTAAAGCAGTGTCAAAGATAAGCTGGCGAACCCCGAAGTAATTTTATGCTGCCTGCGAATACATTTCCTGTAAATTAATTAGCTTTATTATGACAAGAATTTGAAGAAAATGTTTAAGATTTTAATGGTCTGGAGTTCAGTTTTATGTTATATTCATTACCAAAAACGCAGGTAACTCTTCAGAAAATCTAGAAATAGAGCTAATTAATTTCCACTGTGATATAAATCTTGTTCAAAGATTTTAAGATACAGTATAAAGTCTTTAATCCGGACCTCAAAGCTACAAACTTTCTGCGCATGCGTAAACGCATTAACGGACGGTATAAGGTAGACTAAAATTATCTAATTATCTATTTCAGTTAATGTTGCAGATTGCGTTGTTCCTTAATCTTCTAATTGGATCCGGCTTATTATTTTTTGCAGAGTGTTAGAGCAATTTTATAAAAGTAAGCTTGAACTTTCGATTATGTCAAAAAAAGTTTCCAATTCTGGAGCAAAGCGAAAGCATGTTTCGATGTCCATAAAACAAAAAGTGGAATTGCTGCAAAAAATGGGTAAAGGCATGAAGAAAGTGATAGAGAGGTGATTTGCTTCTCTAACTATTCCGAAATCTGTTTATCAATTTCAGACTGCTCTGCGGAGGGGGAGGGGGGGTACGTCGCGGCGCGCAATGAACTGGAAGTTGATCTGTCAGCACTATCCTTATCTTCAGGGCAGATGTTTTTATTTTATTCGGCTTATAATTCCTTACTAAATGTAGTATTTCATCTCGATGTACTCCGTCTTACGAACTTCGCGGCGCGCAATGAACTGGAAGTTGATCTGTCAATACTATCCTTATCTTCAGGGCAGATGTTTTTATTTTATTCGACTTATAATTCCTTACTAAATGTAGTATTTCATCTCGATGTACTCCGTCTTTGATATGATTTAAATCAAATTCCTTGCCATTATAAATATCACGAATACACATCAAATAGTTTTCTGGTTGCAATTTTCTAATTTCGACTATGCGTAGTGTATGCTTTACACATGCGCGCGTTGAAAGAAATGTTTAATGAAGTAAACAAATAAATATTAAGCTTTTTTTTTTTTTTTTTTTGTAAATTTTGATACCCTTTAGATCATAGTTGCTCTTTATTTCATAAATTACGGTTTCATATTTTTAATTTTATAATTTCTGCATGCCATCTTACGAGATTTAAACTGATGATCTATAATCCGGAAAAACCGATAATCCGGAATCGCCGAAGTCCCGACGAGTCCGGATTAAAGACTTTTGACTGTATTTGTAAAAATTCATCTTTACACAAATTTGTACATAAAGACTTAATAAACTGTTCTCATATGTTTCATCAAAAAGATCATGTGGAAAAACTTTTGAAACCTCTTTATGAAGGACTATACCCTATCATTGATTGCAAAGATAAATATTTTGCTATTAGCATAAAAGAAAAAGATGTCAGTGTATTCCTCAATCGCTTGAAACCAGCTCATGTTTTAGTTCATGAGAATTGTCAGTTATCAAAACCTGACCACAACAAATTGCAGGGACTGCACTCAGGTCTAAATGTGGATCAAAAACATTCTCGCACAGGCAGAACTATATGTTTACCTGTCAGTTTCAAAGATTGTATTTAAATTCTTCAGACAATGGATTAATTCTCTAACAATGGTTAACATTGCAGTGCTAATCACCACCTGTTTCTCAACCTTCATAAGGTAACTTAGTTACTTGTGGGAGAGTATAGTGGTTCAGTTAATTGCACAAGTACTAATTATTTTCAATTTCAAGTACTTTATATTTTTGCATGTGTTTAATTATTTTGTAAAATAAACTTTAATTTCTTGTTAATATTCATATTTATTTATTTTGCTGGATGGCAACGAGTAATTATTCTTTATTATTTTATTTTCAAATTTCGATTCTATTCTTTAACTATAAAGAGCACCTCATTTCGCTAGCTAAAACTTAAAAGCAGTAAACTTAGCTATTCTGTAGTGATTCTTGCTGTTCCTAAATTGTAATTCAATTTGAATACTGGTATTCAAAGGCTATAATATAATACTGTCTGACTACAAATAGCTTAACCCTGGTGGACCAAAAGATTAAGGCCCCTTGGGAAAGGATATCAACTAGATAAATGTGCATCTAAAGGTAATGTAGAAATGTATTTAAATGACCTAATTACATCATTCTCCTATTCTTTAAGTTATATATATAACTTATATACATTATATATATACATTATATATATACATATATATATATAAATTTAAACAAATTAAATTTAAATTTTAACAGACACACACACACACACACACACACACACACATATATATATATATATATAGTGTATAAAAATCGCTCACACATGAATCACATCGATCCTCCTTAATAAATCCTTTATAAATCAGTCCAACTCTTGTGTGAATATTTATGCTCATAATCATGGTGTTCATCCAGTAATTCTTTAATTTCTTCTTCTGCATTATATTTGTGCATTGAGTGCAATGTTATTAAACAATATTCTTCCAGTTTTTAAAATAAATTAATTTTTCAATTACGTTTGTTTATGCAAATCATTTAGTTTATGTAATTATCTTTATTTTGTTGCAGGCAAGAAGTTTCTTGACTACCTCATTTGGACCATCATACATAATTCATGAAGTGTAAATTATAGTACATTAAATGCCATGGACGCACAGCACAAACTCAAGTGGTCATTGTACATAACACTTGCATCTTTATTTATTTTTTTATCCGTAACAGAATTAGGGCATTTTTCATCTGCAAAGAAATCATTGTTTCCAACTCAGATTCCAGAAACTTCTGATAAACATGTGATTGTCTTTGATGGGGGTAGCACTGGTACAAGGATACATGTGTTCAGTTTTGTAAATAGTTCAAGTAAGTTTATGTACTTTTGATATTCTGCAAAGTGTTCAAAAATATCTTTTGTTATACTTATTACTTTTAGGTAAAGTTTTTATGCTAAGATATCAATGTGACTGAGCAGTATAATATTACTTAAATTATACATATCATGAAATAAGTATTTTGAAACATATATGAAAAAAAGGAAAGAAAATGTGGACCGGGAACTTCAGATTGCAGTCTAACAACTTAAAAAAGTCTACCATTAAAAATTCAAAAATAAGTGGGAAAGATAAAATATGCTGAAAACTTTCATAAAAATTATCATTCAGATATACAGTGAAGCACAATTTATGTGTCTCATTTTTGCATCTTTTACATTTGCCTATATGTTGTTCCAGCTTGGCACCAGTTTATTCCTGTTCATGCTAATGATAAAATATTTCATTTGAATGATGCATAAATTTGGTTATATGGTGTTTCCCCAATTTGTTCATCAAATTTCCTTTCACAGTCTCGAACATATTTTCTTAAAATTAGTTCTTTCTTTCAATAGTATATGGAAGTTATGTACGAGGGCAATCCCCAAAAAAAGATCTCCTATATTTTTAGATATTCAAAGAACTGTTTATTTTCTATAATTGCTATATCACTTTAAAGATTGAAGAATGCTTTATTTTTCAACATAATCGCCATTTCGCTCGATGCATTTTTGTAGACGCTGTGGCAGTTTTACAATGCCCATGTCATACCAGCTTGCCGCCATGCCCTTCAGGAAGCGTCGATCGAGTCCAAGAAGTTGTCCTTTTCGTTTCCATAGAGGCAAAGAAATTCGCGGGATGAATCAACCCGTTGCCGTTTGTGGTCTTCTGTCAGCATACGCGGCACCCATCTTGCACACACCTTCCAATATTGCAACTTTTTCGTTAAAATCCTGTGGATGGTGCTTCTGGAAACCTCAGGAACCAAAATGCAGAGAGCATCCAGAGCGATCCTCCGATCTTTACGCATGAGTTCCTCAACTTTCGCGATTGTCTCGTCGGCAATTGATGGCCACCCGCTCCTTTCTTCGTCATGAATTTCAGTACAACCTACTGTAAACTCTCTACACCACTTGCGAATGTTTTTGACATCCATGCACGACTGTCCATACACTTCCGTCAATAGGCGGTGAATTTCAACCGGTTTAACACCTTTTGCATTCAAAAATTGAATAACTGCGCGCACTTCACACTTGGCGGCAATGTTTATCGGGAGCTCCATTTCCAATGGCTGCCAAGCCAAGACTGAGCATCCGAGCGAAGCGCCTGCGTGCTTCTGTGGTAGCGGAAAAGGCACCACTCACAACAGTGTTGCCAACAACCGTATTAAAACTTTCTGTACGTCCCCCCAAAATAGAAGACCTTTTTTTTGGGATTGCCCTCGTATTAGGGTATGAGGGGTGGCTTATCAGATAACACTTAAAGAATTTTTCTTTGGATGGTGGTGAAAGCAGCTGAAATAAATCTGTGGCTGCTCTCATTATTATGTTAAGAGTTATGCAGCTTAAATTTGTATAATTTTAAAAAGGAAGTAGGTTAATTTTTGTAAAAATCGGGATGGTTCTTTAAACAAATTAAATCAGTATGTTAAAATTAAATATTATAACAGTATTATGCACACACACACAAATATATATATGTCCACCTGGTCAGCAACACATTATGTAACTTTTGGCCTGCAAAACAGCTGCAATTCGCCTTGGCATGGATGCTACAAGTTCTTGGTAGATGACTGGAGACAGGTTGTACCAAATGTCTAAGCAGCGGTCATGCAAAGTCGAGATATTCCGATATGGTGGTGTCTGAGCTGCCTCTCCATGACTTGCCAGATGTGCTCTATCGGGTTAAGATACAGCGAGTTAGGTTGCCAGGACATTAACTGGAATTCATCCTTATGCTCCTTAAACCACTTCAACATGATTCGATTAGATCGCTTAACATCAGCAGCCTTTCCCATCACTCGCAAAAGTAAGGGTAAGAATGATTCTTTACCTTCTCCAACAACAGTTAAATACCATTCCCACTTAATCACATGCCCTCTATGTCACCCAGACGAGTTAATTGAAAAATCTGCAGATGGTTGTAATGTTTTGGCTTGCCAGAGTAGTTGTAGGATTCAGCTAAAATATGCATATTAAATACTTAAACTGAAATATAATTTGTAATTTTTTCGTTCATATGCCTATTTTGAGTGGTTCATTACTGTATTACTGTATTATAAATCAAATTTTAATTATATACTAATTAAACACATAATTAAAAACAATAAAATATTGATTATTGGGTTGCTAGATAAATGCATTTTCATAAAATTCTGGGTTGCCTAGATTGGTGCCTTAGTGTTTTGCCGAGTGATTCTTGTCCAGGTTGAGATGATAATTAGAGAGTACCTTAATTTCTTGTATGGCTCTGAAAATACTCTTATTTTCTAGAAATTTTGTAATGCTAACAAAATTGCCATTCAGTATGAATGCATTTTAAAGTGTTTGTCATTGATTTTTCATAGGTGGCCTTTTAATTCTTAAAGATGAATACTTCGAAGAAGTTAAACCAGGTCTTTCCAATTTTGCCAATAAACCAAAGAAGGTATGTTGTTTTAAATCTTATGTTCTTCAAGCATGAATACATGGAATTTAAGGTAGTTTCTTAACAGAGTTTTTGAATATTCTTAATAAGATTCAGGAACATACTTGTAACAGAAGATTTTAAACACATTTTTTTCTTCTGTTTTAATAACTGAAAATTTTAGTCATATCGAGAAAACCATGTAAACTTTTCTGTAGGTTTTGAAAGTTTCATAATCATCTGAGTGGTATGGGTTTTCACTAAGAAAGCCTGAATTTTCCAAAACTTGTGCAAGAAAGTATTTTCTTGATTTTAATGCCAAAATGCCCCTGGTACTGTATTTGGATTCATTTACTTTTAATATATTGCTTTAATTTTTTAGACATATTTCAAGATGCACATACACATACTTTTGTAAAGATGTCACAAAAGTATTCTAATCTTTAAATAAATATATATAATTTATTTACTAAAGAAATGTTGATTATATTATCTCCTAAGATTAATTTTAGTAGAATTACCTTAAAAGAGTGAATCCATAGTTAGTAAGTTCAGTTTCGAAAATTGTTTTAAAGTAACTTGAATGTAAATTGTTAAAAATGTTTAATGGGGACTTGAATTAAATCATGAATAACAAAATTTCAATTGTAAAAAGAAATAAATTAAAAGCAAGTAATTAAATTAAATGCAAGTAATTATTGCCATTGCTCGATTTTACACCAAGTGAATTTAAGATCATACAACATTTAATATATATATATATATATATATATATATATATATATATTAAATGTTGTATGATCTTAAATTCACTATATATATATATATATATATATATATGTGATAATTTAAATGCGTAGATGACACTGGTACTTTTAGCAGCCTGCAGTAGTCATGCCTGAAGATGGGTATTTTGATGTGCTGCAGCTTGAAGTCTGCATAGTTGGATAGATGGATGCATAAACCAAAAACTTACTGATGTGTCCAACACCCCACTTAATAAAGTAAACAAACAAATATTAAGCTTTTTTTTCGTAAATTTTGATACCCTTTAGATCATAATTGCTCTTTATTTCATAAATTATGGTTTCATATTTTTAATTGTATAATTTCTGCATGCCATCTTACCAGATTTAAATTGATGATCTATAATCCGGAAAAACCCCTAATCTGGAATCGCCGAATATCAGCGAGTCTGGATTATGGACTTTGTACTGTATATGTATATATTTGCCAATCAGAGGGTTAAATACATTTTTTTAAATTAAAATTATAGTTTCTGAATAATTTGATTTTCATTCCCAAATTGATAATGAAATAATATAATTTTTTGAATCAGTTGGCCATTTTGAATTGTCTATTTAAGATAATATCATCTATTGGAGTGGCCTCAAACCAGGGGCCAAATTTATTTGGCCTTCAAATACATTTTCTGTAAATTAATTAAAATTATTTTAACAAAAATCATTAAAAAAGTGTAAGATTTTAATGCTTTGAAATCCAATTTTATGTTATTTTCATTACCAAAAATGAAGGAGGGTATTTCTCCAGGAAATCTAGAAAGAGCTAATTAATTTGTACTGTGACATAAGTCTTATTCAAATGCTTTAAGAAACAAATTTAATTAACTTTTATTAGCACTTGTCAAAAGATAAATATCCTTAGGTGCCAATTTTTGCAATAAAAATAATTGCTTTGTTTGAGAGTACATTTACATGTGAACAGTTTTTCTTTTCTTTTTCTTTCATTCATTCTTTCTTTCTTTTTTTTTTTTTTTTCTTTTTTTTTTTCTTTTTTTTTTTTTTTGTATTAAAAAATTCTACCAAGAGAGCCAGGCTGTCGATGAGTATCTACAATTTGTGATGATTTTATTGTCTAGCAGTTTTCCTCCAAGATAACTAACTTTATGCAAACTGAAACACGATGAAGTGTAGCTGAGAGGTGTAGTAAGAAAAAAGGAAGGCTATTAGGAAAGCAAAACATCTCAAAAAATTTAAAGAAAGAGAATAGGTTCTCATTATTTATTCTCATGTTTTTTTTCCTTTTTATGACATTTTCATATATTTCTTGTTAGTTTATATTAAAAGTAAGTCATTAGTGGTTGCTTCAATATATTGCAATTCCTTGAATAAATGTCAGTCTGAAATTTTAATATTTAGCTGTTAATACATTTGAATTACAAATTGTGACCAACAGAAATTTCTTGCATATACCAACTTTTAGATTTCTGGCAGAAAATGAGTATAAATCTGAATTTTTCTTTCCATTATTTTCATATCTATATTTTATATTATTTTTATATGTATGTTTAATATTTATGTATAAGTAAATGATAAAAAATAATACTTAATAAATTTAATATTATTTAAATTTATTTAATTTAAAATTATTTAAATTTATTATTTAATTTTTAAATAATAAATTTTAAAGAATAAATTATTTAATTTTTAAATAATAAATTTAAATAATACTAAATAAAGTAAAAATATTACTTCATAAATTTTGTCTTGTTAAATACATTTTTTTTTAATTGTGGCTCATCAGCTACTTTCATATTGTGCATTTGGCCTGCATGTAGTTTGAGATCACTGATCCAATTAATTGAGATTAGGGCATATGGAAAGTAGTGAAATTTGGAACTTTTAGAAGGAGGAACTTAAAGGAAAAATTCTCGTTATTGAAATCAAATTTCCTTTCCAGTTCGTCACTGTGTCAGATATCAAATATTATAATCTCACTCTCAGCTGTTGATTGTATGTATAATTTCATTGTGATAAAGTATAGGTAAAAAATACACGTAGTTAAAAGTGTCATGAGATAATTGTGCTAATGAGCCTAACTGTAAAAAATTCCTTTTTATTTTAATTCAGTTAACATAAATAAATACTAGATTGTGTTTGTTACTTTTATTTAACTTATGAACTAGGTATAATAGTTTAACTGAAAAATATGTCCCAAACAGTTTAAAAAAAGAAGAAGTGTATTCTAAGAGATGAAGAATGGGTAAATTAATCTTATAAAATGTTACTGTTTGTAGAACTTTTGTTTACTAAGAGATGAAGAATAGGCAAATTAATCTTATAAAGTGTTACTGTTGTAGAACTTTTGTATAAACTAAAGTTATATGATATAAAATAGATTTTTAATATTAAATGGTTGATAAATTTTTAGCGTTTGCTTGATTGCAATTATGTTCAGAATTAGTGTTATAGTTTATCTTCAAACATAATATTATAACAAAACTTACTTGAAGTTGACTTTGCGTAATTTTACATAGCGTAATTCAATGTTTTGCCTTTTTATTTGAGTATCAATATACTAGAATTTCAGACCATCCAGAGCAATCAAACTGTAAGGGGATTTTAAAAATCTGGTAAAAATAACTTTTGCTTGAAATTAAAAAGGTAATGTTTCTTTGTCTTCACTGTATACTTGCATTTAAATATATTCCCTTAAAATATATTTTATACTTAATTTATGTTTGTTTATTTTTTAATAGGCAGCAAAAAGTGTTTTTCATCTGTTAGAAAAAGCGAAAGCTTTTGTTCCTCCTAATAGCTGGGATCAAACACCTATTACTTTAAAAGCTACTGCAGGTCTTAGGTTGCTACCCAGTTATATGTCAGATTCCATTTTAGAAGAGGTAAGTAATGTGAACAAATGTGATAATATGAAAAATGAACTGAGAAATCAGAAATCTGTATCTACTGTATTTTTTCAAAAATAGAAGATTCAAAAGATAAAAAAAGATATGATTTTCTGCTTACTTAAATTTTAATGTTTATTAAAAAGAATTTTTTTTAAAAATTCTGAATTTTCTTGTTCTTCAGTGTATTTTCAGATTTTTAAATCATAGGTTAAAATTGTTAGTTGTGATTATGTAATGGCATAGATTATATCAGAAATATACAGGGTAAACCAAAAGTCCATTAACCTTTGAAAATTCAATAATTCACAGAATAATGTAGCTAGAGAGGCAAAAATTGACACACATGCTTGAAGTGACATGGGGTTTTAATGAAAACTGGCTAAAACATGTCACTGTGCAGCAAAATGTCAGTGATGCTGCATGAGAATCATGTATGAAAGGAGTGGTAATGAGAAAGGGAATCTGTCCTTTCATGACTTTGCCACTTTTTTATCCTCAACTCTGGGTATTGGCACCATGTGATGTAGACTTATCACATCAGTTGGGATTGGACCCTTTTTCTTGGAGCAAATGCTTGGTTCTGCTATTCTAACTGTCAATGTGACAGGTGCAAGGTGCACTGATATGTTACAGAATCGCATCATCCCTATTATGGCTGATAAACACCTGTTGGAAGGTATGACTTTTATGCAGGGTAGCACTCCACCCAGTATTGCTACATGTGTGAAAGATCTCTTGCACACATTGTTTGGTGATAATCGCATGCTTCTGTCATGCTTGGCCACTCAGGTTTCCAGATTTCAATTCCTGTGATTATTGGTTGTGGGGTTACTTAAAATCTCAAACCTACCACAATCGTTTGACCTCATTAGCAATGCTAAAAGACTATATCTGATGGCAATTTCTCGCCATGTGCTGTACAGTGTTCACAACATTATCCCTTAACTACAGACTTGTTGATGAATACAAGTTGATGATACAGACAGTTGATGAATGACAGCTGACATGTTGAACAGTTGTTATGAAGAATATAGTTTTTGCTAAAAATCAATTGTTATTAACCCAAAGGAGCAATTTGCCCAGAAGCACTATTAATTTCATTTTGGCATTTTGCACTGATTCACTATAAACGGTGTTTCACTTTCCAAATTGTTGCCATGAAATATTAGAGCCCTGCATTATATTTAAAGAAATTAAATAATGAAGAATCTGTTTGAATGTATTCTTTCACAGTGAAAAAACAGTGGTACCTAGAGACATCAAATTTTGAATACCGTAGTCCTCCACTCGAATATGGGCATCTGGAAGCTCAAATTTCAAATTTGTTTTATTATCTAGTTCCTATTTTGTAAAACTTTTTAAACCAAATTAAAACGAATTTAAAATGAATTTTTGGTTAATAAACTTAAGGATTTCGAAATGAGCAATGGCAACTCTGTACGAAAAAGAAAAACATTTTTATCTCCAGTGTGCCAGACTGTATATCAGAAATTCTAAGGATATGGTCTTTTTAAACTATTTTTTGATATTTCTATTCAATTTACTTTCATAGTTTAAGTGCAAAGAATATGATATTTAATAAAAAAAGGTAACACACAAAACGTTGAAAAAACGCCCCTTTGGGCATAATATAAAATTTGAAAGCTTACAGACTTCTTTAAAATTTTTTTTATTTTTCTTTTGCTAATTATTGCTTTTGTTATCATATGACACATCATCTTCTGGCTGTTTTAAACACTTTTTTGTTGACTTTCAGTAAAACCCGATGACATTTCAAACATATGTGTTAGTTTTTACCTCTCTACCTACATTATTCAGTGAATTATTGAATTTTCAAATGCTAACGGACTTTTAGATCATATATTTTCATGTAGCATGTGATAGATATTTTCTCACTGATTTGAGTTTTCTTTTAATGTATGCATATGCCGATGTCTATAGCTATATTTAAAGCAATAATTTTGTCACATGAAAAATGATAAAGTTTGGGGCTCAGTCATGAAGGAAATAGCAAAGTTTCATGAATTTTCTCGGCTATTGACAATTTCGCAGAAACCAAAGATTTCTTATAGCATATAAAAAGAAATGTTTCTCAAATAAAAAGCAATAAAGCAAATAATTAGTATATAGCTAATTATTGTACTGTGTCCAAAACTACAAATCTACAAAACAGTGAATTCTTGATTCAGGATGCTTCAAATCCAGCCATGTCAATCTTTTTCTGACTCAGCCCAAAACAAAATATACTCTTCCCTCTCATTTCACATTCAATCTTTATTTCTCACTCCTTGGTATAAGTATAATAAGGTTGAATTTGTGATTCTTCATTTATAATTTTTTTAACTAAAATAATCATGTGATTTATACTGGGAGTACAAATAGGTCTCCACCATTTTAAAAAAGTGGCACCACCAGTAAGTTATGGTTAAAATTGTCTGATGTGAAATGTCATATCTGAAGATTGGACATCTGCTAACAACATAACCTTTAAATATTAGTGATTTTATATCAGCATCATATGTTGCTTTCGTGCAAAAATGTTGAGTTGTGAGGTGAATGAACATCATTTGCGGGGATGGGGATGTTAGATGTACTTCTTTAATTTACAGAAATCAGCTGCTGAGGCACATCAGTCGATTGTAGAAGCATATGATAAGGCTGCCTTAAGTGAGAGAAGTTGTCATGAGTAGTTTCAAAAGTTTAAGAATGGTGAATTTGATGTCGAAGATAAAGAACATAGTGAAGGGATGAAAGTGTACAAACATGCGGGATTCGCAGCATTATTGGATGAAGATTCATGCCAAATGCAAGTAGAACTTGTCCTTAATTAGGAATGACTCTACAAGCAATTTTGCATGATTTAAAATCATTGGGAACGTTTAAAAAGCAAGGAAATTGTGTTCTATATGAGCTGCAGCTGTGAAAAATTGAATGTCAATTTTTTACATGTGAAATACTGCTCACCAGGCATAAAGGGTTTTTTTTCCATCATATAGTCACTGGTTATGAAAAATGGATCCACTATGATAACCAAAAGATGAAGAAATCATGATGACCACCTGGCCATGCTTCAACATTGACAACATTTAGAATATTCATGGAAAAAAAAATCATTTAATGCATATAGTGGGATCAATCCTGCTTTATGATTTGCTCTATTCAAACAAAACAGTTACTCTGGCTCTCTACCAAATACAGTTGATGAGATTGAGCTGAATACTCAAAGAAAAATGTCCCCACTATACTCCAGACATGACAAAATTATTCTCCTGTATGATAACGTCATCCACATGTTGCAGTGCTTGTGAAAACCTGCTTGGAAACACTTAAATGGGTTTTCCCCTCCCTGCTGTATTCACCAGACATTACTCCTTTTGATTATTACTTGTTTTGATTGATGATGCATGGTCTGTCTGAGCAGCACTTCACATCATATGAAGATACCAGAAATTAGGTTGATTTGTGAATAACATTGAAAAATGAAGCACTCTTCCGGCGAGGTATCTGTATGCTGTCAGAAAGATGGAAAAAAGTAGTGGCTAGCAATAGACAGTACTTTCAATAAAACATAATGTACTGTTCTTTCACAATAAATGCCCAAATTTTTGGTAAAAAATGGCAGAAACTTATTTGTACTCCAGATAATGCATTTGATCTTTAAGATCAAGTGTAATGGTAGTTAAAGATTAGATTTCTGAAAGGTTTTTTTTTCTCTTGTTAATTTATTGTTGTATATTATACTAGTTACAAAAGTTGTTTTAAAATATAATCTTAAAAAAAAAATGATGAACTATATTGATGGTACCAAAGAAGTACCAAAGCCCTAAATTATGATAGAAAGTCATTTGCATTAAAAAATGCCGTATAAAAATGGAAGTAAGCCGACTATAAAAATGGAAGTAAGCAGTTTATCTGCTGATTTATCATTTGTAATGGGACTATACTAATCAGTTCAAAGCATTAACTCTGCCTTCTTTTGCTTATGAAAGTGAGTGTAAAAGTGCTGTTATAAAGAAATGTGAGAATATTTCCAGATTGAGCTCACTTGGGAATAAAATAACTAAATGTTCTTTCTGCAGTTCGTTTATGAATAATACAGTTGAAGCTGAAATTGGAACCAGCTAACTTGATACTAACCCTTGCAAAACTTTTTTTTTTTAAGTAAGGAAAACAAATTTAAATACCCTAAAAGTGCTTGCTTTTCCAAAAATTAAGTTGTTGCTTCTACAGAATAGTTGTGATGTATTCATCTGAATAAAATGTGCATTAAAAATATGTAAAATTAAAAAAAAGTGCTTAGAAAATGCATATGAATAGAAACAGCAAAAGATGTATATTTATGGATGGCCTGTCTGGAGGAGCTGATGCTGATAGTTCATAAATTACAGAAATTCTAGCTGTGCTGTTACATCAGATAAAATCTGCATTTCAGATGATGGTAGGTATTTTGACACATTATATTTTACTCATGCAGATTTTTATCATCTAATAATATATTTTTTAATTTATAGAGAAGATAATTTAGCATAGACAAAACTTGTAGATACTGGCATACAATGGATGATGACTTTATATCATCCCTAAAATGTAGTCATCTCTTTCTGAATTGTTCAGTTCTGCCAAAAAACTAAGAGGCAATTCAAGCTTCAATTTTCTGGTTTGAATTCTGTTACAAGATTACTTTGCAGTTTAGGTTTGGTATAAATTCTTGATGAATGCTAAATGATTTTAATGAAATTTTTCATCATATTTTTCATTTGATATTGTAATTTTTAAATTAATTAAATAGGAAAAAATGAACAAAATGTGAAAAATTCTGAATTTTCTCAGCTTTCTTTTTGACATTCACATAGCATTTTAATATTTGTGAAGTTTCTGAAACTCTCCTAAAATTGACTAAGTATTATCATGAAAATTTTTGCTCCAATAAAATTACTGGTCTGGGTTATTCATAGATAAAGACGTCTAATATTTAATAAATGCAGTGTCCTTCCCTTTGGGATGAATCATTGAAAATTTAATATTTTTAAAATGGAACCAGATGTAAACCGAAAAATAAATTCCTTTCTCTTGGATGAATGGTTCTACTTTTTCTTTTGAGAATCATACTTGTATGAAATTCTAATAATTTTATTGTATGTTAGTTTCTTGTTGTTATTAAAGTCACTGTGATTATAAATCAACTTTTTCTGCCATTATAAATCACTGATGCATTTTGATAATAAGCTTAATGGTTAGAATTTTTATGCCTTCCAAATTCTGGTTGATTAGTTATTACAATTACCTTTGTATTTATGACTAGTCTAATCTGTATGATTAGAAAAAATTAAAACAATATTTTTTGTAATTCTTGTATGTAGAAAAATTATCTTGTGGAATGATTATCTTTGTAACTTATTTCTCGCATTGCAATATTGCTCAATGTGATGAAATTTTCTCATCAGTTTGGTAAATAAAATTCCATCTGGTAATACGAGAGTTCTCTAGTACCCATGTTTTTTTCTTTCTTTCTTTCTTTTTCTTTTTTTTTTTTTTAATTTTTGTATGTAATGGGTCTCTGGTTAATATTCTTATCTTTTACTAATCTTTAATAGCTCTTAATATATAAAACTGTCTTAAAAGTGTTTTAATTTGTATGTAATATGATGAAAAATGTAAGCATAGGAAAATGTGTGTATTATTTAATGGTATTCTTATTTAAAAGTGTATTTTTTTCCAGTATAAAATTTAATCAGTGATCTTCAAAATTTCTCTTTTTAGGTTTCAAAAACATTTCACAATTCTCCATTTCTTTGTGATAAAAACTGTGTTTCAGTATTAGATGGGGAAGATGAAGGTATGTTTCTCATTTTGTTACACATAATGTTTAATTCATAGGAAAGAAGGTTTAGCGTTTATTAGAGGAGGGATAGTGATTTCTTTTGCATTAATAAAGAAAATAATGAACAGTGGCAATTACATTGTGTAATATTATTACATTGGTAGTGAAACAAAAATACTAGTTTGGTTATCTGAATGGAGTGTAAGTTACTCAAGCGTTGTCAGTTTTTGGGTGAATTTAATGAATGGTTTTCTTTTTATGGCTTAGGAAGAAAGTTTTAAAATTGCACAAAAAAAATGAAAACCCGGGAAAACTGTAATGACTGATTCATGGTTCTCGTTTCATATAATTTTTTTTTGCTAAGCTTTCAAATTATTTTTTCATTTCTTGCTGTTTTCATTTCAGCATAACCTTTTTGCTGAAATTGTTTCAACATAACCTTTTATATAAACCTTTTTGGTTCATTTTACAAATTGTTTTATGATAATCTGTCTCTTTCTACTGTTATTTAAGACTGCATATCTCTTTTTAATTGCATATGTGCCTAGGAGACAAATATATGCTATCAATGTACTCACTGGTGAGCTATGAAAGTTGTATCAAACACTTTATTTTATAAAACCTTAAAAAAAGTATTACTAAATGTTTTTCATTTTGCAGAAACAGATAATACAAATAATTGCACCCCCCCCCAAAAAAATATTTGAAACTAAAGAAAAAAGCTTTAAAACTGATTTCTTTTAAATCACGAAATGTCATAGAAATCACATAAAATAATAAGTAAATTTAATTATACTGCACAGTTTATGCCAGAAACTTTTTATTATACAAATTATTTTCTGTTTTCTCATCAGCTGATTTTCTAGGAGGTTCTTAGTGTGCACTTTGCATCCATTGTCCTCAAATTTTAATAAAAAACAATGAGACTTTTTTTCCATTATCTTGATGTTAAACAGGTTTCTACCCAAAAATATATTTCTTCGAAACATGTAACATTTTCTAGTGCCTGTTGTTCCAATTGCTGTCAGTTTTTGATAATTTAAAATGCGTTTGATTGCACTTAAAGCAAAACCGAGTCTCTAATTCTTAGAAAATGAAAGATGAATGTAAAATCAAAGTTTGACTATGACATGCAAGATATCTTTTGCTAGAAATAAATAAGTTAAACAAACAAAAAGAATAAGTGACTTACAAATTAAGGACTTCTGTGAGCTTCCTAAAGCTGCACTGCATCTACCATACTAATCTGAAATTTCTTCATTGTCAGTTTCTTCATGTTCAAATATCCGTTATCAGTAGAGTTTCACCAGCAAAATTTTCAAAAATTATTGAATTTGTAAAACTGAACAAATGTAAAGTGTGATTTGTTTTTATGTTTCTTTCATATATAAACAGTATTTTAAAAGGCCTTCTGTACTCTGCATTAAGCTAACCTAATAGCACATACAAGGCAACAATGATCAAATCACAGTTTTTGCCTTTGTTCTTCAAGTTATCCATATGCTTGTGGACCGTCACAAATATCTGGTTCCTTCAATGTATATTTAGCAGTGATTTGTTGACTTTCGTGTGTTTAATCAGCAGCAATTTTTTTTTTCTGTGCGTATGATGAATCTTAAATTCAGCTGATATTTAATTATGGGACAGAGAATGTGCGTTTTCTCTATTCCTTTATATCATAAAGCAAATCGCTTAATCTTCTTGAAATTTAGTTCACAAACATTGTTCAATTCACAATATCAAAAGTTGAATCATTAACGTAAATTAAATTGGAATAATATTATTCTTTGCAGTTTGGGTTTAAAAGCAATTTAAATCGTATTAGAATTTCCGTTATTCTGTGATCTGAAGATTATAAGATACACCTCTTAATTTCAGTATAACCAGCAAAAGAAAATTTGGATTCAAAATAAGTAATTTAAATAAAATGCTAAAATATATCTAGCAAATAATATTTAGTAATTAGCTTTGCTTTATTTATTAACAGTAATATATTGTAAAAATTAATTAGTTTTTGGCATGTTATGTAAATAATTGGGATAGTCATGCAAAATTTTTTAATTTAAATTTTTTCACTAATTTCCTGTTATTTAAAAAAATCAAGTTAAATTTTGGTGAAGGGTTATAAAATTTATTTCATTAATATGTGCAATGACTCTTAATTACATATTATTTAAAAAATTAATACATACAGTAAATTTCTAAATGTTGCTAGTTTAGTTCAATCTCTTATTTAAAGTTCCCATTTTAAATCTAGGCTGCAGTCATTATTAATACATAATTAAAAATATAAACTCGCTCAAAGAGAAAAGGAATGAAAAAATGTAATTTTACTGTTTGAAGAGAAGTATATGGATGATTTTGAAGATAAAACCAAGCTCATATTTGATAGGAAGTGATATACATGATTAGATCAAAGGACACATTGGACAATTTTGAGAAAGCACTCAAACTCACAGAAAAGGCTATTCAAGATAGGGCAATTATGTTAAAAAATTGTTATCAGAAATGTATTTCTAAAGAGTAAAATTGATTTTTTATTTCCAATAGTGATGCTCCATTTTTAGCCCAAAGGGGAAATTTGCCCAGAAGGGTTATTAATTTCGTTTTAACATTTTGATTCACTATAAATGGCGAATCACTTTTTAAGTGGTTGCCACCAAGTATTAGAACCCTGTATTATAATTAAAGAAATTAAATAATGAAGAATTTGCATAAATGTATGTATGTTTCTTGCATTGTGATAAACCACGGTACTAATCTTCAAATTTTGAAAAACATACATCTCCACCTGAATATGGGCGTCTGGAAGCCCAAATTTGAAATTTGGTTTGTTATCTAGTTCATATTTTGTAAAGCATTTATGAGTTTTCGATTAAGAAACTCAATGATTTCAAAGTGAGCAATGCCAATACTGTGCGGGGGGGGATTTTTTCCCCCTCCAGCATGTGATATGTATTGGAAATTCTAGAGATATGCTATTTTAAAAATTTTGTGATATTGCTGTTGCATTGAATATTGAATTTTATGGTTTAAGTGCGAAGAACATGATATTTAATAAATAGAGGTAACATATAAAACGTTAAAAAGAAGCCCCTTTTGGTGCAATGTAAAAATCTGAAAAATTTTCGATTTTTTTTTTATTGTTTTTATTATTTAGATGAACTAAGGCACTGGTTAGTGTGGTTCTATCTTCAATATTAGGTTTAATACATAAGTAACTTAATGAAACATTCATAATGATACTTTTTATAAAACATTAAAAAAATTGCTAAACATAGAGGAACAGAAACTTCTTGTCTTTCTCCAGGGACATGAGAATGTCCTCTGCCACTTGCTTTCCATTCATCAGGTTGAGGGTTATTGAGCATTTTGTACTTTTCTTAGAGAGTGTGGGAGTAGGTTTGGGGTTACTGCAGTTTGCAGTTTTGTGAAATATGCCAAACACGGAATCCATTCTTATTGGTCTGCAGATAATTGACATGCATACTGCTTCAGTTAAAAAAAAATTAGGAATGAAATATTGTCTTCAAGATTCCTTTTTTGTTCAGTCTGTTTTCTAAAAAATATTCATATTTTGTTGTTAAATTTCTAAACAACAACTTCTAAAAATGATACAGCTAGTTTCTTTAGTAAATTAACTGGAAACATTAAATATAGCAAAAAAACATGTGCATTTACTAGCTTCTTTAGTAAACTAGTAAACTAGTATTTACTAGTTTGCATTTACTAGTTTCTTTAGTAAATGCACATGTGTTTTGCTATATTTAATGTTTCCAGCTTGGGTTGACTGATAGTCTAGTAATTAAAGCTTTTCTACTGCAATATAGTAACAGTATTGCTCAGTAAATATACAATGGTTGTATCTTTCCTAGTGTATTCAAGTTAATTTATTGTTTGAAAACACTGGGAATATGTATGGGGATGTTTTCTTAGAGTAATTTCTGTGATATTACTCACCAAATTAAACTATTGTTTCAGCACTTTTAGTGTTGAAGTTGTTAGTTGTTAGTTAGAGATGTTTAAAAAAAAGTGTTACAGTTAGAGATGCAGTTGCAGCACAGTTAGAGATGCTATAAATATTAGTTCTTTTTTATCATCTTCAAAACTTGCTTAGCTAGTAGATATTTTTATTGCAATCATCTGCCAAATCTTTAAAACAATTTGCAAGTAGTAAAGGTGAATTTAGTAGGGCAGCAATGAAACTACTTAGGCTGACTAATATTTTATTTTAAAATAAGGCCAATTTCAGTTCATATGAACTGTTCAGTTCAATAACAGTTCATAAGCCAAACTTTCAGTTTTGGAGAAGAAAAAAAACCCTTTAGTGGTAGTGAAAGCTAATCCACATTCTAAATAAATAATAGGTGTGCTTTTCCTGGAAGGGGAAAAAAACAAATACAATGAATACAACTAAAGAATACAATCCATATTCTTAAACAAATCATTGACTCAAAGCCTTAACAAATATTTTTTTGTTTCTCTCTTCTTAAAGATTTACCTTAAAAAAAATCCCATTTATTCTTAAAATACTTTTTACTTTTACAGTTGATGTTTTTCTCTCAATATATATACTTGTGCATTTTTTATATTAAATTATAATTATCTCACAACAGTTCTTTTGGAGACTTACAAAAATGCATTTGATAGTTTATTTATTTTTGTTTGTTATTTTTAAAGTTTGCAGCCTTATATAATTTAAATTCTTTTCAGTAACAAATATCACTTTGTTTTTCAGGCCTATATGCTTGGTTTACATTGAATTTTCTGTTAGGTAAGCTCATTTAACCATTCTGTTATATATATATATATATATATTTTTTTTTTTTTTTCCAGGAATGAATTTTATAAAAAATTGAGCAGTGCAAATAATGTCTATTCATACCGAAGAGTAATATTAATGTTATTACTGTGTATCTTAAAGCAAGCAGGATTAAGTGTGAAGTGTTAAAAACTGAAATATGAGTAGTAAATGAATTGAATAGTTCTTATATATAATAGTAAAACACAAGAGTTTGTGTTTGTGTATTGTATAGTGCAGACACATATAGGTCCAGAGGTATGAAATTTGACTCCAACTGTAGAATTAAAGAGTTGACCAGTTGATGAAAATGTGCATTTTAAAGTTCTCTCTCTCTCTCTTTTTTTAAAATTTGATTTAGATTTTTTTTATTTAAAGGGGAACTATTTTTTGTTTTTGTTTTATTTTGAAATTTTGATAATTCATTTTTATGTATAAAGAGCATAACTTCTTTCAGAAATCTGTATGACTGCCTTGATTCTTAACTGTAGCTCTAGCTGGAACTGCCCATGAAAATAAATTTCTTAGTACCTTCATGTCAATTTGATCTTTTCCCTCTTTGGTCATTTTTTTGCTTGCTGTTTCCTAACTCTTGTTTTAACGAATTGAAGATGCGGAAGTCCATAGGAGAAGTGTCAGGTGATTTTACAGATATTTATCAAAATGGGATACATTTTATTTCTATTTCTGATTCTTCCTTTGCCAGTAAGTTACAGTCAACTTAGATGTGTGATTAGAAGCTTTGTCCATATGAAGCTCACCTTTATTAATGTCCATTCCATATAAGGATGGAATTTCTTAAAAAATTTGTTCCAAAATATTTACTGATAGTTCAGTGAATTAATTTTAGCCTTACGTGAAACTTCTTTGAGTTTTAATTTGCCATTGCAACAAAATCCTTCAAATATCATGAATGCTTTTTGGGAATTTTCCTGTGCTTTGGTTAAGCCATTTGTATAATCATTTTTATCAGCTAAGTAATAGAAAATAAAATTTAAAAAAAAAAAAAAAAAAAAAAAAAAAAAAAAAAAAAAAAAAAACTAATTTTTTTTCCCTAGCCATTTAAATATAGCCATGCCTCATTGAGTGTTATCACAAATTTCCATTTATCGATAGCAAGATGTTTTTCGTATAATTTTCTGCAATTTTTTTCTCTTCACAATATATCGTAGTAAAAGCAGAATAATTTTAGGTTTAGTCACCTTTTTTTAACTTCAAATCTCATGAATAAGTTTACTTACAATTTTTACAACATTGTACAGTTTGTTGATATTATAATTTTTCCTAAAAAAAATGCATTACATGACCTTCAAGTAATCTATCAATTTTAGAAGCCATTTCCCAAATAAGTCTCCTTAGGCTGCTATCACATGTTGGTTTGTTTTGGAAGAACTACTGTTTGGAACAAATTTTCTGCTTTGTCACAACAGCTAATCAATATAGATTGCTTTGTGGTTAATACAGCGAAAACCAGTTCCCCATTACAAACAAGCTGATACCATTCGAAGCTGATAGCTGATAGGTTGAAAATGAACAACTTGCAATTTTTTTTGAAAAGAAGGAAAAAGTTGCACGTCTTTCTTTCAATAGTATACCAGGCAGAAAAATTGTCCAAAACAGTTGTTCGTGTAAAATAAATGCCATGTGAAATGGGCCTTACTCTGCATTCCATTAAAAACAAAACAGTATCAGATAATTAATATTGAAAATGCCAAATATTTATCTCAAAATGCTAACACAAAAATTTAAATATAAAATTTTTTCCAGAAAGTGACCTTCTGTATTTATATTCTGAGAAAGTTTTTCTTATTTTTTTAAAGCAGAATTTATGAAGTGGGTAAACATTTCAACTTCTTTGAAAAGTCTTTGTGTAGTAACAATGGAGATGATTTAAAAGGAAAACTGATTAAATAATAATTTATGAATAAATGTAGTATTATTACTTATTTTCCCCATTAAATGTATCTTTAAGATTACTGAATTTCTTTTCATTCCTGAATGCATTCAGTCATGGAAAAAATATCATTTTAGTCTTTGCACAGTTTTAGTCCAATAATTCAACATACTTAGTAAACCAACACTACAATTATTGTTAGACATTTGCTGTATTCATTTTCTTAAGCTTTCAATTATTATCAAGTTATTTAGCTTCCATTTTATGTAGTCTGTAATGTTAAATTATGCAGAAATTGTAAAGTCATGCACATAAAGTAAATGCCTCTTTTTAAGTTGTATTAAAGGTGTAAAAACTGTATCATCTGTTACTAAATGGTACTGTAGGCATACTAAAGGACATAGCTACTTTGTATCTAATAGTCTTGTGATGTGTGCATTAGAGCTCTGTTTGTGCTGCTAGACAGGCATGGCATTTTCTCAAAAGTAAAGAATTTTCATAGTTAGAGTATTTTGTTGTTTTCATTTCAAAGTGTGCTTGGAATTAGAGTGAACTGTGCAATTGTACCAAGATACCATTATATGGTTTATTGTACGTGTTGAACATGAGTTTGGTTCCAACAATATAGCGCCACTCCTCACGCATTCAAAAAACTATGCAGTTTTTACATGTTTTTTTTTTTTTTTTTTTTTGGCAACCTTATAATTTAGAAATGTTTTTGATCCCCATGTTTGTCTGATTTAAACCTTTTTTTTTTGGTGTGTGTGTGTGTGTGTGGTGCCTTAAGCAAAAGATCTATACAAATGATTCTTATGTATCGTATAATTTAAAGAAGAATATTACAGTGGCAGTTAACATTAGTGTACAGGCCTCAAATATAGCAAAAGGAGCATGCACATGCATTATTGTAAAGACATTTTGAGCATATGTTGTAAAGACATTGTTTGAATGTTAATTTTTATGATATAAGGCAATGAACATTAAGTATTGTAATTTTATGATATAAGGCAATGAACATTAAGTATTGTTTATTTTTTTAAAGCAGAATTTATGAAGTGGGTAAATTTAGTTTGCATTACTCCAGCAAACTTTACTTGCTTACTATGATGTTCATGGGCTTTTTAGTCACCCAATACTTTTGTTTGAAGCAGAAGATACTGTTTGCAAAAAATTGTAATAGAATATCTGGTGAACATTTACATTGTAATTTCATTTACAGCATGCTTGAAGAAAGCTGTTTTGCTCTATTTACTCATCATTTATGAAAGAAGTGAATTTACTCAGCATAGTGAACAACATATTTCAGTCCAAGAATTTGGAAACATTTCCATCTGAGAATCCATTGTCCTGGATTATTTTACTTTTAGTCACAAAGAAAAAATTTAAAAAATTAAAAAATGTGTAAAATAATAACAGTAAATATAAATATTTTTTCATTAATTTTTTTCTGTAATAAAAATTTCTTCATCCCTACTTGTCAACAACTGAAATTTAAAGGAGGTTAAGCACTGTTATTTATAATGCTAAAGTTGACCGCAAACATGTAGAAATTTGGATCGCATTTCCCTCATTTTTTAAATTATGAATTTATTTTTTATATAACTATACTGCAATTTTCGTAATTTAAAATAATGCATTTTAAAAAAAAATTCTGTATTTATGAATTAAATAATGAAAAATGTAGTTTTATTTTGTTAGGTCAGATTTGTGAATTATTAAGAGCAAATGTAAATTTTCTTCAATATAGGAAGACTACATGAACCAAATCATTCTGTTGCATCATTGGACCTGGGAGGTGGATCAACTCAAGTCACATTTTCTCCAGTTGATTTAGATACTGTAGTATTTAGTCCAAAAGATTACATAGTCAAGAGAAAAGTTTTAAATAAAACTATGTCTATTTATACTCATAGGTAAGTTTATTCCTTAATGAAAAGTGTGCAGTTTGTGGGGAAAAAAAAAAAAAAAAAAATGAGCTCACCAAGCCAGGTAACAGAGTTGGCTATATATATGCGTGTGTGTGTGTTTGGTGCAGCCTATTGCAACAAAAAAGGAAAATGCACAAGTACATGTTATAGTAGTCCCATGTACAAAATGTCAATGCTCTAAGGCAACTTGTTTTCGAGTTATGCAAGATACATACATATGTAGTTGCATACAGACATCACAAAAAAAATCTGTGAGTTCCTTTTACAATAGTTTTGAAAAAAAGAATCCTTTATTCTGTCTGTACATACAGATGTCATGCAAAATCATCATTCAAGTGGATTCAAGAGCAGTCAAAATGGATATTTCCATTGAAGTATGATACCCAAACTTTTCGCTATTACAGTACTTCATGCAAAAAAGTAAAAATATGAAATTTTTCTCTGACCTGCTGTCTATTATTTTGTACTGAATAAGATTTGTGAGGTCATATATGTATGATTTGCTAGCTATTAAAACTGTAGTGCCATAAAGGACTAAAAATAATAAAACCATATTCATTTTGTATGTAGTTTTGTAAATAGTTCCGAATACAAAAAAGAAAGTAATTAAAATTTCAGTTTGGAATATACAAAACATGCAGAGATTCATATTTGAGTCATCAAGTCAGATTCATGTGTATGCATACTGGACACAAGTTGGACTCATATGCCATAGCATATCTCCAGATGATAGATCAGTATAAGGATTGTTGTTTAGTCAGCTGCTGTTATTATTGTTGATCAGATTAACTTTCTCTGTGCTGTGAATTGCATTCTATTTAACATTTTAGTAGTTTAAAGCATAGCTGCTCATTATATTGCATGATATTGTGATATTGTACGAATAACTCAGAGGAAAAATCCAGCATTCTGTTATTTTTCTTTTGATAAGAATAGATTTTATTAACATTTTATACAATCTGTGCATTCAATCTATTACGGACCCATATTCACACACCAATATATATATATATATATACACAGTCTGTTACTCAACTCCATGAGCTCAGTTTTTTAATTCTTATATGTTGGTAAATTGTGCATTTTTTGCTTTAAAAATGATTGAATTAGGTTGTTCTTATCTTCCAGTTAAGGTTTTTATGCCTTTAGGTAATATGCTTGCAATAGTTGTAGAATTCTCAACCATTTAAAAGTTGTTTAACTGTGGTTAAGCCTAATTTTTTTACCACATCAACCCTATTTGTTTACATTTTTTATTTAGTAGTATAGTGAATTAAGTCAGTTTTGCATCTTCAGTGTCTTTTTGCCGAGAGGGACTAAAAATAAACTCACTTTGTGCACTTAAAAATATGCTTTCTTACCCGCTGGACGAATTGCTTGTTTTTGTGTAGAAGCTCTAATTTTAATTGTAAAAATTGTTTTTTTAATTCGTTTAATTGTATTTGGTGTTTTATCTTTTTCTATATTTTTCAATTCTGAATAAAGATATTTTGAGGTTAAGTTTAAATGAAATGCAGGAAGAAATGCATATAATTCCGTAAAGGAAGTCATGGTGTACACATCAGATTTTTTTTATTTGGTGTCATTTTGTTTAAAATAATATTTCATGTGTGAGATACAAGTTTGGATGTAACTTTTCTTCTATCATTTTGTGTCTTAAATTCTGTGAATCTGTTATTAATACAAATATACAATTTATATTGCATATAAGGTATTCATTAATAATTTTCTGATGTCATTTTAGTTACTTAGGTCTAGGTTTGATGTCAGCACGACTGTCAATTTTAAAATTATCTAAAGTAAAATCAGGTATGTATGATATTTATTTTAAATATAAAAATAATATTTATTTTAAATATTATTTTATATTTTTAATATTTATTTTAAATATAAAAATTCTATTTAAAGTACAACTGAAGGAACTTCCAATTAAAAGCAGTGTTCATTTATTTTACTTAAAATTAAACCAGGCATGTAATAATGGTAAATACAAGCCATTTCTTAACTTTTCATTCATCCTAGATTCTTGAAATATTTTTAATATTACAACAAATGTCTAATCTCTTTTTTACTTCACTTTTTATGGAAGTCAATGTGATTATTTTTGGCTTGCTTGAATATCCATTGACATTTTAATTCTGAAATTGCATCAAACATTCTGAATGAATTCCTTAAACTTCTGATGAGAATATAAGTCATCGTTGCACCTTCTCACTTACAGCAATATTGTTGGAATTGTTCTCCTCCTCCTTCTGATTTTGTTGAAGATCCTCAACTAAATTATTGATACCTATTTAGAGCTTAATGATGTAATTCTGAGCATATTTATGCTTGTCTTATGAGCTTAACTAAACTATTTGGGCAAGTTCTTTTTCTACATAAGCAGTACTTTCTTATTTAACAATCATGTGATTCTAAAATATTTTGCCACAGTCTCTGGAGACTTTTAACAGCCTTACTTAAAAATCCTAATTGATTGCACAAATAATCGTAGAGACAGCCCATAAGATAGCTTTCATGGTTTGACTAATGTACAGTATAGAATTCATACTGGTAAGCAAAGAGCATAATAGTAACATTTGATAATGTACTGAGACCCTGTTATTGACTTCTGATTCACTGATTTTTAAAAGTTAGTGATACTTAAGCGGATCGTGCATTGAAAAATTTAGTGGAAGCATGACATGCTACATTTCAAAAAACAACAAAACATTCCTCATTTTAGTATCCAGTGCCATGTTTGAAATTTCTGTTTGATGTAATATTAGTCATATTACATTTATGCTAATATTAAGAAATTGAGTGAATTTTCTGCTTGAGGCAAATTTCAACATGCAACAATTTTAATTTTAGAATGATCAGGGGAGCATGTTCAAATTGAAAGAGGAGTTAAAAGGCTATTGTTAATTTATTATTGGAAACTAGATATTTTATATTTTACATATATATGATTATTAAAGGTTACTGCTGTGGCATAGTGTATTTTTTCTTTAATTTCATAATACATTATGTAATTTGATTAGTTCATTCAGAATAATATTTAAACATTTTCATTTTGTACTCATTTTGTATAATCAGATTCTGCTGTAAACATTTCATTATATTCATAAGTCTGTTATACCTATATTAACATGTAATATACATATTCTTTGATATTATTTATTTCAATAGTGTAATTGTTGAAAAAGCTGTTTCATTCTTTTAAATTATTTTGAACGTATTCTGAGATTAATTAAAAATTTGTTATAGGGTACATAACTATGATGTTATCATTAAATTTTACAATAATTAGACATTATAACAAATTAAATGTGTACGATTTGGTGAATATTATTATTATGACTATGTGTAAATTGATGTTTAATTAAAAAAAAAAGAAAAAAATTTGGAGCACTGACACAGTTTACTTTTATTTAACCTTTTGTAGACGGATGGCCAATATATTGGCAGTTGTATTCCCTGTTTGAATGGACGGGGTTGCCCACTTTAATGGCCATGTCTTTTTCTCCCATTTTAGAGGCTGAAAATTGTCAAATTTGACGTGCCTGGGGTTTCAACCACTTATCTCTTTCAAAGATCTCCCTTTTGCGACATAGATACATCCCTCTGAGAATCCATTAAACTACACACAAGAATCTTTGTTGCAAATAGGAGGTGATTTCTTAAAGGGAGGAAAGCATTCCGTTCAAGATTTCCGGTCTTTTGGTAGCTTTTACTGCTACCAAAGCCCCGACCTCAAAAGGTTAAATGCAAAAGCTTATTCCACAAAGTAAACAAAATACAATAAATAAATGCTGTTTTAAGTATTAAAAATATTACAGTTAATCTCTTTCAAGATGCAAAGAGTTTTAATAGAAAAATGATGTGAAAGATTTGCCTAATTTTAAACTCCAAATTACTTATTTTTGCATATATTGCAAATACTTATTTTTGCGTATTTCAGTTACATATTAAAGTAAATGAGTTGCCTTCTTTTTCTAGATCACTCTGAAAATGAAAGCAGTTTTACAAGTTCCTGTATTCATCCAAATGTGAATGTAAAATGGAAATTTGACTTGAATGAATATAACGTCAGGTAAAAATCTAGTATAAATTATTTTTCATGTAGTTTTCTACATTTATGATACAAACGAACAAGAAAAAATAGTTAACTTCTGCAACAATATAAAAATTTCAAATTATAATCGTATTATTTTTTAAAATATTTTCTTTTATATATTAATGTGCATTCATCTGTAAAAACTCCTTTATATACATTTATTTAGTTATAAAGAAATGTATGAGATCAATTTTTAAAAAATTATTTGTAGTTAAATATTTATACTGTAATAAAAATTGTAATTTCATTAAATAATGATTTCTTGTGTATTTGTAATAATTTATGATTCTTAGTTACATTTCATTTAAATGGGTTCTTTTTTTTTTAGATTGTTTTTAATGTTAGAAAATACTCTTCGATTAGAAATCTTAATTTAGTGTATTTATTATGCAAAGCATCAGAATGTTTTATTCAGTAAGAAAATGTTTCATATGTAGGTTAAATGTTAAGGTCTTTAATTTGCCACACTAAACGAAATCACTGCAAAGCATAAAAAAAAACCTGTAATGACTTAAAATAGTTGTGTATCAAAAAAAGGGGGGGGACTTACATAAATTTGTTAATTTCACAAAGGTTTTCAGTTCTCATTCAAATTGAAGTTTTTATATTAAAATAAACAGAAAAGAAGTATGCTTTTCCTCTTAAAAAAATAAAAATTTCTTTTAACTTATGAGACAATTTTTCTGTGTGCAGTTTTTTTGTGCATTATTTCCAGTTTTTCATATTTTTCTTATAACAATCATATTTTTGTCCTTATAAAAGGATTATTTAAATTATAAATTTGGGCTTATTATTTAAAGGATCTTTATAAAGATCCTTTAAATTTCAATTAATTTCATGGTTTTTCATTACTTAAAATACTGTCTACATTTTTAAACAAAATTGAGTGTATATTTATTATATTATTTTTTTATATTTGTACAAATGGTAAATATGGGCTTTAACGAAAGTTTCCTGCCACCGCATGTATCGTCTGTGCAAGAACTTAGCATTGGTGTGTTTAATCATATTTTGTCAAACGATTTTTGGCACTTGAAACAAAGAGACTTTTTTTAGAACACTATATTGTGAAATTTGTAAGAAAATATCGTTATCATTAAGCATAAGGTGTCTGAAATGGAACTATCATGCTACCACGCTACCAGATTAAAATCATCTTTTACTTCCATTTCTGTTGCAAAAAGTCATCTACCAAATGTCATCAAACCATGTATACAGCTTAGAGGACTATGACATTCAAGAAGCAGAGCACTCTGGCTGGCCTGCTGATGTTGATGAGGTCCACCTATGAGAACTTGTGGAAGAAGATTAGTATGCAATCACTTGAGAGCTTGCTAAGGAGTCAGACATTAGTACCATGTCCATTAGTCATGCTGTATGTTGCATAAACTTGACATACGAGTTCAGTCACTGAGTGCTGCATGAGCTGAAGCAGATAAGGACAGGTGTGTTCGGGTCTGCACTGATCTGATCAAATATCAATACAAGGGAAAAATTCGGGACAGAATCATCACTAGTGATGAAAAGTGGATTTACTTCAACAGTACAGGTTGAAAAGGGGATTGAATAGTGCCCAGAGAGCCTGACGGCAGGTCAGAAAGTACAATTTGGCTAACAAAAAGATCTTACTTTGTATCTGGTGGAATTGCTGTGGTATTATCCACAATGAGTACCTGGAAAAAGGTAAAACTCTTGACAATAAGGTGAGATGGTAGTCTGTGTTGATGTTGCTTGCTATCAAGGAAAAAATGTGAACTGAGTTCCGATGCAAAAAGGAAATGTTCCACGAAGATAATGCAAGACCACATGTGTCTGCATTCACCAGCTGGACTCTGTACGGATTCGAATGGGATCTTTTGCCACTCACACCGTATAGCCCAACATCGCTCTTTTGGACTTCTAGATTTTTTCACTCCTGCAGCTACATCTTGCTGATGCTTTCTTCCATTCTGCACAGGGTGTCCAAAATGATGTTGATCTGTTTTCTGGGACAAAGTTTCTGCGCCAAAGGCATTGAAAAACGATCAACTAATTGGCAGAAAATCTTAGATTTGGGTAGTGATTACTACCTGCACTAAAGGTACGGTTTCCATGTTTTTTTTTTTTTTCCCTAACTTTGTTGAGAAGGATTTTTGGTGGAAAACTTTCGTTACAACCAGATACATTATCTAAATCTTCATCCTCAATAATTTTTGATATTACATTTATTGATTTTTATAATACAAAACATTAGAAAAGCTGACAATTATGAATTATGTTTTTCAGTTAAAAGTCAGTGTTATAATTTTAGTGCAGTAAAAGAGATTCCACATCATAGTTTTCTAGAATGTTAATATTGATGCTAAATAATTTTTTTGATGTTTTTATTGTGTAATTTGTCTAAAGATTTTTTTTAGCACTTTTAAGTGCTAAAAACTGTGAGGGACTAAATCTAATGTCATGATTAACAAGTTTGGGGAAATATTTCATTTGATCAGATGGATCTAAATTTTTATTATACTTTAATTTGTAAATCATTTAGTTAATGGAAAAATAGGGAAGTGAAATTTAAATTGTATTTATTTTTAGAATCGACTTTTATGGATTAAATAGGATAAGTGCTAAAAAGGAGAATTATCATATTGGATATATATTTTTTAGTAAAATCATTTAACCTGAAACTGTAAGTTTTTAAGCTGTTTGATGTTGTATTTAGTTATGAAATGCCATATCAGTTTTTTAAAATGGTAAGCTCTTGTTAAAAAGTATATCATAATGAAGATACCGTATTCTTATTAAGAGATTTTGAGTCTTATATTTCTGCAATTTTCATAATTAATCTGAGTGGTGGAAATGAGACTGACATGTTAATACACAGTTTTTTGCATGCATTCTAATATGGCGTATATTTCCTACTGTTAAATAAATTTTAGTAATAATCTTAGTTAATTCAAGACTTAAGCATTTTCAAGACATGGATGCTTTTTAATTTAGTTGCAAAAAAATTACGAATATTCCTTTTTTTACATATAAAACTAACATTTTAAATTAAAAAATAGTAAAGAATAAGTGTTAAAGTCAAACTAAAATTTTGTTACAGGACAAAAGAACATACAGGAATTGTATATAAACATTTATAAAAATATATTACTTTTTCACAGGTTGAATAATGCTAAGCTATTTTTGCTAAGTCAAATTATGCAGGAAATTGGGAGGAAAAAAAAAAAAAAGAAATATTTCTGTTCTTAAAACTATAATTATTTAATTATGGGATGGAAACACTTGTGTTAGTAGAAATGGGCATTTCACAGTGGCTTTCGGTGTTATCAATAAAAACATCAATTTAATCCTCTGGATTCAAATGCTATTTTTTTAAAAGGACAGATCTAAGCTGATGGAACTTCCAAGGAAAAGGCTAGCATGCCACAACTGGTCAATCTAGGCTATTTGAAATATTTTTAATCAGATTGAGCTTAGAAGAATAGGATAGCCAGTAGGAAATATCAGAAGTTTGGAGATATTTAGTTATCATATCAGCTGATTAAGATAAAGATTATCATGACCGCCCCCCCTGAAAAAAAAAAAAGAGAGAAAGGAGTCTTAGCCCATAGGAGTCATTAATAGCCTTACTTGGGGAGGGTTACTTAGCCTTATTTTTTTATATCTGTATGGTTACAGAACCTGTGTCATAGGTACAAGTGTTTTGTTTCTAATAATTTTTACTTTAACAAGTAAACTGCCATCATGGAACCAGTGTGTTCCATTAATATGTAGTCAAAGATTGATTATACTAGGCTATCTTTAGATGAAAGTTTATCCAGAATCATTATTTAAACTGCATCTGGTTCATCTGTGAACAAACAGTACTAAGATGCAGACATCTTGGCTGCATTGATGATGAAGAGAGATTGTACCATCTTAAATACAGACACAGAACACAGATCATGACTATTAGTCTTTACCAAAAGACCATAAAGCCTTCAGGAATCAGAAAATCTGTTTTTTCCCCCTTCTTTTTCTTTCTTTTCTTTCTTTCTTTTTTTTTTTTTTTTTTGTGTGTGTATGTGTGTGTATGTGTCAGTGGCTGTGGAGAGCTTCTGCTCTAGCTGTCTAATCTTATGTAATGGTTTCCTTAGATCAGTAATGACAAATAAAGTTTTTTATATGCTACAGTTGTTATTGGATGCCTTGATCTGGAAGTCAACTAAACTGTATACATGCTTAGAGAGCCGCTCCATATTTTGAGATAAAATTTTGGAGAATATTCAGGGATTGAGAGGTGTCTAGCAGCACTTGACCCACCTTTAATCTATAAACTGCTTGATATTTTTGCCTTTCATGTAAATGATGTCTCTCAGACATGGTTAGATATATTTCACTTCTTTCTTCACACAACATTTTATTTAATAAGGATATGTTCGTTTTGTAGATGCTGATCATTTGCATGTATTTGCCTTATTTACAAATTTTATGCCCAAATTATAAACACAGTAATATGCTTTTGTGTTCTGTAGCATATAATCACCATAAACAATTGCACTTTAGGCTTTGTTTAGGGTTATCCAAATAATTACACTAAGTGGAGTTTTAATCAGTTTGTGCATTGTTAGCATCACTTTTGCAATTATCTTTTAATTTTGAACATCTCTATAAATGTACATAAATTTATATACAGAGTGAGTATTTATTCATAGATTTACTTAAAGAGGTTAGATTATATATATATATATTTTAAATTTAAGTGACCCTATAGTTATGGAAAATAGCATTGATGGTATAATTGATTTATCCATCTTTGTATGCTAAATTTCAAGAGTATTTTAAAGAAAAATATAGGGAATATTTTTATTTTATCAATGAACTTGTTATCTGAAGGAATTAAGTGTCATCATTCAGATGACAATTATAATGTTTTGCTAATATATGGTTCCTGTTCATCTGTAAAGTCTTGTAAGTCAGAAACAGTCGGAAATGAAACATGGAATGTGAAAATGCGAGGGCATTTCGAAAAGTAATCCTTAAAAAAACATTTATTTAGAAAACGTCAGTTACATCTTATTAACTGGATTATTTATTATTTTTCGACATAATCATTCCCGTTATCCGAACATTTGTTAAGTCGGTGCACAAGCTTTTGTATCCCACAGTCATAGAAGGTTGCCGCCTGCTGGAACCCAGCGCGCACACAATTTCCTGCGCCCTAACTTGACAGTCGCAACGTCACAAAGAGTTGTCTTTGACACTTCCGGTATGATCTGATGCAATTCTTTCAATTTGAGACGTCTATTCGCACGAATTGCTTCCTATGTTCTCTGAAGAAGGGCATCAGAGATCACAGATGGCCGACCTGTTCTTTGTTCGTCATGCACATCGGTCCTACCTTCAGAGAAATGACGACACCATTTCGTTACATTTTGTCGATTCATAATTGTTCCCATAAACAGAAACAATTTCTTTGTGAATATCTGCTGGTCACTGACCTTTTGCATGAAGAAAACATATGACGGAGTGCACTTCGCATTTGGCGGGATTCTGAATCGGCGCAACCATTTTAAACACGACCTACTCCAACCAGAAATAACGTCGAAATGTCGAACGACCACGAGGAGAAAGCTAACGGTTCAAGGTTAACACCTGTGTTGCCAACTTGCTCACCAAAACTTTTCTTTTTCTCTGGCGTGTGGTGTATCTTTACTTTTCGAAATGCCCTCGTATAAACTTTTTTTCAAAAAGTCAGTGAAAATCTTTAACTTTTTCTTGCCAAGGAAGACTGATCTTCTCAAAGAATGAAATGTTCATGCTTTAACAGGGTTCGTAGCGGTCCTTATAAGTGCTTATAAGTCCTTATATTTAAAAATAAAATATAAGGGCCCTTATAGGTGCTTACTTTTTCTTTAAAGCCCTTATTTTTTTGTTTAATAAACTAAATAAACAACTAAATAAACAACTTCACAACTTCACACATTCCTAATATGGAATGTCAGATGGTGAATCATACTCCCGGAAATAGCTTTTCCTCCTCACTGTGCATGAATGTAACTTTTGGTGTGCGCTGAGAGTACAGACAGGTGCCCGTCGTTCTGTTGGTCAAAGAATTGCGAAAGCAGTAGAAAATTCTGGTACATTCGGCATTCTTTTCCTCCCACCCAAATACTACACACGTTTGAATTTATATCAAGATCTTAATAATTTGCATTCTCGTTCCACTTGGTCAGTTCATATTCGTGTTTGTTATGATCGTTATGCTTATATTATGAGTATATGCATGAATGTTTATAATAACATAGTTGCAGTAACTGCTGAAGTATAGTAAACTTCCAAAAATGGTTGTGTTTTAACACAGATTAGCTTTCTAAGGAATAATATTCGGAATGGCTTAAATAAAGGGAAAGTAATCAAATAGTCAAAATAATTTAATTTTTTTGGCCAATACATTATACAGTATGAAGGTTGGGAGGTTCTCCCCTTTCTCCGCAAAATCTCGAATATTGAAACTGTTACAGTTCGCTGCAAAACAAGCAATGGACCCCTCCTTTTTTTTTATTTATTTTTATTTTTTTGTCACTTTCCAATCTGGATTGAATAGGACTAAAAGTTCTGCGGTCTACCAACCCAAGCAAAGAATGATTCTATTCCGGAAATTTAATGCAGTCTGTTGAAAATTAAAATGAAAAACACCCCAGATTGGTAAGTCTCTTTCTTTTCCTTTATTTAGTTCTTTATTCTCCCAATACCGGCAGCTGTTGATTCCGATTGCGTAATACCAAGTAGGAAAGAATTACGGTGCACGTATTGTGCAATAACGTTTGTGATATTTTGTAGAGATAATTAATTTTGATGTTCGGTCCGAGATTTGTTTATGAACACTTAAAAGAGTTTTACTGTGCTTGCTAAGCAGAATATTTTTCTGTTCCATTGGTTTGTTTTTATATGATGCACATATCGAAATGTCAAAGGGATTTATTTAGCGGAAAAATCTAAAAAACGGCTACAGTGTATCCCCCCGTCTGCTCCTCTTTTTTAAGTTACGCTCGACTGTCTGAATATTCGCCAATTTTCAAGTATGTGGGTACTTAAGCCAAAGAATATGTATTGACAGTACATAGAATATGTACATAGACTTTCTTTGGTTAAGCTTTTACTGTTAAAGAATGACTGCATGAAGAAAATTTCTGTCTTCTGATATCAGAAATGTTTATTTTTTTCATTTAAATTACTTTTATTGCTGTTAAGGAAAAACTGATATAACAATGAAAATTTAGAAAATGTTCAGAATTTAGATTTAAATTAGTTAAATATCAATATGAGTGGAAAAATAAATTGTATTTATTATTAAGTTCCAAGTGAATAGAATAAATATGCCTTATTATTATTTATTTCCTCTATTTTGAACTGAAATTTCATCATTAAATCTTGTAATATACTTTAGTTCTGCATAGTTTTTTTTTTCTCTCATTGTAAACTAGTTCTGTAAATTTAACTGTTATTTAAAATTTAAAAAAAAGTATGTAATTGTTTTCCATGGCTGAGTAATGCTCATTCTCTCTTAATAAATACTGAATTTCTCATATTTTAAATTACGAGTCTTATTTTTCTTTTAAGGTTATGCAGTTGTGTATAATGTAATTAGACAGGTGCTTATTTTTTTCCTTAAAATGTGCTTGAAAAGTGCTTATAGGTGCTTATGTTTTTTACTAAAATGTGGCTATGAACCCTGTTTAAATGATACACTGTAAACAAAAATTCTGTCCTCCTTAAAAATAAATAAATAAATAAAAAAAATACTGCAGTTTTTGTTTTTCTTGTACAAAGTATTTTATTCAACTTTTATTGGAAAATATTTATTATTATAGGAATAATAATTATTGTGAATGATGTGCTGTTGTTGTCAGTTTCTTTCAGAATATGAATTTTTTTTTTCTAGAAGATATTTTTTTTTAAAAAACAACCTACTTTTCCGAATGGTTTTAGTTGTATTTTTCCTTCCTGTATGTATACATATTGTTGCATGCTTATGGGTTATGTATTGAATGCACACAGAACCAGTTCTAGCTTTGTAAAATTTATTTACCAAAAGAAACACTTTAACAGTTCTGAAACTTTCCACAAAAACAATCGTACAGTTCTTCTCAGTATCACAGAGCACAAGTAGTAGCTGCATTTTAAACTACTAAGAATGTTAAACACAACACACTGCAAAGCACATTTAAATTGCAAAACTCTCACTGTATCTCAATACTTTGGATTCAGCTCTGAGAGCAGATGTTCTCTCCAGTCTTATATACTTTTCACCCAGCCACCAAGATATCTCTTATACCTTCCATTTCTCAAAATTACTGGAAGGCATATACAGTTGAAGTTATATCTAAGGGCTGGGTATGGTTACAGTTACATTTGGTGATCAATTACAGTTTTTCAGTTACAGATCAGTTAGTTATATAGAGACTGGACTGAAATGTTACCATGTGGTTGCCTAGTTTGGCAACTTTTGTGCAATTTCTCGCCGAATTTGGGGACAAAACGTAGTTGTCAAATCCATCGCCAGCGTCGTGATATCTCTCCAATTTAGTGAGAAAGCCATTTACTCTGTTAAGTAGACTTGCCTCTGTTATCTTATTTCTTAGGCACAGCTTCGTCTCTCAAGCATTTCGTGTTACATTATACAAAAACTACTATAATTTCTCACATAATTGCACTAGAATTACTTGCATGTGTACAAAATTTATAACAATATATTTGCTTCACAATAATGAATAAGAAAAATTCATTTTTGTTTATTATGCTTGGTCACAGAAGTTGTGTTCTTTAGTCTTGAAAAATTAGGAGAATTAAAAGTTGAATTTCATTGGAATTCTGTAATAATTACCATTTTTGATTTCATTGTTGATTATCTGCTAATTCACATAGAGTAATAATAGTGTCTAAAAATGTAATTGTTTTAATTCTATTAATACTTTAAAATGTTTGTTATCTGAAATTTTATTGCTCTTATTTTGATTGAAATTAAACTTGATAACATGGCGCTTAGTAATAAAAGTATTCTAACTGCTATTGATTATAAATGCAAATTACTTGTAACAGATATATATTATTACTTTCTTTTAATTTTTCCACCATAGTGGTAGAGCTGATGGACAGTTTGGCTTTAAATATTGCTATGATAAGGCTGTAAAATTTCTTGGTGATTCTGTTGATCAGCCTGAAGAACTATTAAAAAGAGAAGTTTATGCATTATCATATTATTATGACCGAGCTGTTGACTTAAAAATTGTTGGTATGTATTTAGCCTTAATATTAAACTGCAGAATGGACAAAATTCAGAGTACCTGTTTACGCACTAGGATATCTATAGTTAACGTTTTACATGAATGATATCTATGTTAATCTAGTTATTTGTATATGAAAGTATTTTTTATTCCGTAGTGTTTTTTTAAATTTTATTTTGCAAATTTGTTGGTAATAATTTGATGTTTTCAGAAGAATTTATTCATTAACATTAAACGTTTGTTGTAAATTTTAAGTACCTTGGTAATATTATTTCAAAATATTGATGTTACTTTCGAATTTCTTTAATTTGTATTATACCTAAGATTAGGTATTTCATTTTTCTTTGAATATTTTTAGTAAATTTTTTTAATAATTCTTTTCACAAAAATTATTAAACAATTTACTGGTTCATTTTTTAACAGCTGTGTTTTTACAGGTATGTCTGATATGTGAACTTTAAGAAGTAGTTGAACAGTTTTTATATGAGCAAGTAGTGCATAAAACATGTTTAAAAATGAAAGTTTTTGACCTACTGTTTTTAGTCAGAAGATTTTGACTTAATTAGTCAAACTACAGAGTTGAATTAATATCTTGAGAAATACGATTTATGCAAAATAATGTGTGTAATATTTGCTTGCTTGCTTTATTTAATATTTGATTCTTTATTTTATATTTGATTTTTTTCTGAAAGCTTCAATTCGATTATTTATTATACACTGAGGATTTGGTATGTTTATGCAGATCAGTTTCTGAATTTAGTAAGAAATGTTAAAACTCAGCATAATCCATTATTTTTACTCTTCTTTATTTGTCAGTCAGCTTAATATATAATTTTTTAATCAATCAGTAAAGACATGAATCCCATAAAATTCCTGTTTTAGGAATTGTCTCGTTATACCTATGAACTGATAGCTGTCAAGGGTGTTATTGTATCTTAATTATCAAGGGTGCATTGGATATTTTGCTGTCCAAAGCAGTTCAGAATTCTAATGTAAAATAATTTTCTCTGATTCTAAATCTGCACTCTGGGCAATCAAGAGGAGCTACTCTGAACTTGCCCAGGACATTCTTGTGCTCATAAACACAATAATAGCTGTCCCAAAAGCCTACACCCTACAGTCCCAAAAGCCTTTTCCACACTTTATTTGTGCGGACATCAGAAAAATCACAATTAAGTGTTGAGACTTTGAAAGCCATTTTATGTGTGAAATATAATTTAACAAATTCTTGTGAAAAAAAATATGATCTTTCGAATAAAGACAGCAATCTACTAAACAAAATTCACTCAAATGAGAAATATGCCAAAGAATAAAATAATACTATACGTAATTTTTGTAATGTATTTGTAAATTGTACTTGTGTTGAAATTTTGAAAATATATAACAATACTATTTTTTGTTCTATGAAAATTTGTGTTGCTCTGTATAGACTAAATGTTTAAACATCCCCCCAGTCAATGGTGCCCCGCTTTACCAATGTTAAAATCTGGTCACCTTACCCTAGAGGTTATTGCTGAGTTGCATTAGTAACATTAATGATGCCAGCTTACATAAGATTAACCTTTTAACTGTCATGCCCAAAATAATCTCGGGCACAGCACAGGTATTCCAAAATGTCATGTCCGAATATAACTTGGGCTATTTATTTTAATGTATCATATTTTTATACCTGAATATATATCGTGAGAAGATTATTTCGGCTTCAATTCAACAGATGGCAGTGCTTTACTGAAGATTTCAAAGGAAAGAGGTTAAAGTTCAAAAGTGCGCAGCATTTTTTTTTTTTTTTTTTTTGTTGTTATTGCTAGACAAACAATTCATTTTTGGAATAATTAAAAAACAAATGACAATTTATGCACCCAAATCATCAAAATAACTTGGCAGTTAAAGGGTTAAATAAAAGTTTGGCAAATTTTTTCTGTATTTTCCATATGAGAAGGACTAAAATATCATAGATAGATGTTATGTTGCTGAAATGCATATATAAAGTCAGGTATATATGTTTATATACACATATATATTTATATATGTTGGATAAATATGAAAATTACGTAGGTAGCTGTTGAAACATGCCCATAATGAAGAATAATTTTGGTAGTTGAGCAGATTTAAATATTCATTTTTATTTGACATTTGAAGTTGCAAATAACTGAGCTTGTTTGACAACATTTACATTTTCCATAAGTTTGTGGTAAGAAGAAAAACAACAGGCAGCATATTAGCTAGGCTGAGGAGCAGAAGAGAAATTGTGGTATTTAACATGAAATTGTAATTCAGAGATAGGTTAGTTTCGATTTTGTTATCAATTTGATTGGAATTAGTAAAGCTCTAAAATTGTTATTGGCTTATAAGTTTGTTTCATCAGAGCATTTTGGAAAAGTCATATGATATGGATTATTCTAGGAATGATGCAGTTCAGAGTACGTTTATTGTAAGTGATTATCATTTTTAGAACAGAAAGAGGAAGCACCCAAATTAAATGGAAGAATTAAGGATATTGCAACTTTAAGTTATGACATTGATTTACATATTTTTTTATCTTGCATATGTATATAAACTTAAATAATTTAAATTAATGGAAATATTAAATTTAAAAACTAAAACCCAAATTATGCAGTTGTAAGCTGCATTAAGTCATTGGTAATAATTATTAAAATCAAAACATAACAAATTCATACATCATAATCAATTTGAAATAATAATTTGGCACAAAAATAGAAAAATCGCTAACGCAAACAACTACTATAAAAATGGACAAAACTGATATTACAGCTGTTAAAAATTTTTCAGACAAACCAATGTTGTGGGAAAAAAAAAATTGTCCAATGTATTTATAACTTCATACAATGAAAAATCTGAAAAAGTAAAAGCAAGTGGGTTTTATATCTAACTGTGCATCTTCATCAGGGGTTAGTGTATTGCAAATTGTAAAAGAGAAAGCCTGTTTCTGAACTGACAAATGCACATATATACAGAATTAGGCTTAAATCAAAAAAAATATAAATTAAATTTATATGTGCATTTATCACTACTACACTCTATTCCAATCGCTACTGGCTGGAATAAAAAAAAAAGCTTTTTCCCCAAATTTAATGAGATACATTCCGATGACCTCAAAGATCACTTGACTTATGCATAGCTTTTGTAAAGAAACAATGCAGAGATCATGTGACTTATGTACAGCTAATGCAAACAAGCAAGGTCGTTCACTTCAGAGTGAATGCCTTGCTTCCTGCCACTTCAGAGGCCACCTTAATGCTCCATTTCAGTATTAATATTCCATAACAAAATCTGTTTATTTTGGTCCCCTTCTGCCTTTTTATGAGATATTCTGCATTTTTATGAGATATTTTTTAACCATCTTGAATGTACATTTATATATATATTGTATACAATATATATGATATTCTTAAGGCATTCTACAGTATGTATGTATATATATATATATTATATACACACACATACTTAAGAATACCTTCCATATTTTCTGATGATTTTGTTTTTCCATGCAAGTACACTTCTTAAAGAATAGGATTATCAGTAATGTTTAGTTCATTATTAAACTGCATTCAAAAGAATCTAGTCACTTTCAAGAGTATTTATTATGGAAAATTTCTCAGAACTTTCTGATGTAGATGCGTCATTAAGATATTCATATTGAAGATAATTTTCATCCATACCAAACATAGACTAGGGTAGTAATGCATTAAAAGAGGCCACCATGAACATGCATTGACTAACAAACCATCTTTCAACCTAAATCTGATGAAATGTTTTTGGAATATTCTGAAGAGTGCTGTTACCCTGAACTGAGAAAGAAATAGTAGCTGTTTTTATACTCGTAAGGCCTGTTTCCACTGCTGCGTGTGTGTTGCGGTGCATATGCGTTTCTCCAATTAGTGAGCGAATTCACTTTGATTGACATCTGCAATCCGGTCGATGTGTGGTGACGGATGATGTACGGATGGAGTTCAACTTCTATCCGTATGTCTGCGGATGCGTTGGGGTTACGTAGTAAAAAAGGAGCAATCAGGTGTAGTCACCAAAAATTAATCGTGGCAGAAGTAGCGATGAGCGCTCGCTTAGGGAAAGAATGTTTTGCTAAAAAATACTTATTTCTGAATTAACATTATAGCAAGAAATCTGCGTGCTGAAAAAGTCAGCAATCAGCTGAATTTAGTTAAAAAAAGATAAGAAAAATAAAGTAACTGCAACTACAGTACTTGTTCGCAGATAAAATCAGGCATTCAAGAAAATCAGCAGCAAAAATTATAATTTCAAGTCCATGAAATAACAAAATTTGTCCTGACAATTATTTTCTAGTTCTGCATACACATTTACCTTTAATGAAAATGAATGTCTGACTATAGCAAATCAGATATAGCATTAAAAGATTTGTTATTTTTTTCTTTTGAAACAGGTAAAAACTAAAAGCATTAATTATAAATTAAATCTAATAGCTTTTTAAATATTCCACTGCATTAAAGAGTATGTTAAATTTGTATTTCTCTATTTGTAAATATATCTTTTTGGCTAACATATTATTTGTAAGCACATGAAATATATTTTTAGCAGCCTGTTTTAACTTCAATCGGAATGCCACTTTAAAAGATAATGTTTTTTGTAAAAAATGTACTAGAAGGTGCAGAACAAACTCTGGTGAATTTTTTAGATGATAGCACACCGAAATAGAACCAAAAATTTTAGTTTTAAGAATTGATTTACTTGATGATGTATAGAAGTCAAAATATGCATATCATTTCCGTGTGATGTTAGCTTAGTGGTAAAGCTGACGTTAACAAAAATTAAATTTTGGGATCGTGAGTTTGAATCTCTTACGCTTTTTCCACCCTGTCTGCAACTTTCTTAGCTTTTTGTTCCAATTTGATCTATATTCATGTTTTATAATTTATTTCTATTATTATATGCATTAAATATATTGTTTTATTTATGCTCTTATTTATTTAAATTTTCCCCGTAAAAAATTTTGAAAATTATATAATACGAATTTAAAGCATACACTTTACTACATATATATTTGAATTTAACAAACATTCTCTATTCGTAAAAAGGAAATTTAAAGTTAATTAAATTTAAATGAAATTTAATGCAAACAAAGAAATGATTAATTATTGCTGCGAACTAATCTACAATACCATTTAAATTCTGAGAGCATATGTAAATCAAGTGCAAGTATCAGAATCCATGAATAAATATATATAATTCCAAAAATTTATTTATCCTATTATTCACTTATGCGTTTTATAAATTTTTTAAAATTTATAAAAAAAATTATAAAAATGCATAAGTGAATAATAGGATTAATCCTGAAAATTTATATCGTATAAAGGGAAAAAGCTTATTTTTATAACTTCTTCTATAAAAAGAGATATGAATTAAAAATTTTTAAATAAAAAATAATATTTTATGGACTATGCATAAAATATAACTGCCCATAGTGCATTTTAAAACAAACGAGATTTCTAATAAATTATCCAGCTATGACCCTGAAGTCGGCGGTATACAAGCATAGCAAGTTTTGTGTAAAGATTGTGAACCTTTCTTTACAGTTGCTCTGTATTTTTAAAGTACTAACTATTTTTTAATTCGTTTAACTTTTTTATTTTATTTATTTGTTTATTTTTTCACTAACAGTACATTTTAGCTTTAATAATATATATATTATTTCATTAATATTTAAGGCTTCTAGAAATGCAAAGAAATTATTAAAATTTACTTCAGCTTCTCTGCAATTAGTGATGTTCATAATATGCATTATAACCTTACTTACCTAAAAATTGCTAGCACACTTTACTATACTATACTTTCGCAGTTCATAAGCAGAAATAAAATTTTCCAATAGCATGTAATTTAGTAAACAAAACTTTTCTGCGTTTTACGTCAGTATCCGTATCAAATCCAAAACAAACAATGCTCACTTAAGCTAGAAGAATTCGGATGTTTAGCATCGAAACTGGCGAACTGCTTGTTTGGCACCAAAATATTACAGTGATACCTAGCGGCGGAAAATGAAAATAATCTACGGATACGCGACAGTGGAAGCGCTTGTACGGATGCTGTAGGCGTGTCTTCAATTCAGGCAACACGTTCGTACGCAGTAGTGGAAACGGGCCTTTAAGATGATCAGTAATACTAGCAACATGGAGAACATCGTGATTGAGCTTGCCTAGCTATATGGAGTACTGAAGTCCTTTGTTTAACTTGTGCATTCTGGATGTCATTTTAAGACAATTTATTGTTTGTACTAATTTTTCTGCTGAAAAATGTTAATGGTGAAAATATTTTTATGTGATTCTAAGACTAGTTATGTAATTTATTTTTACCAAATTTTACCTGAATCTATCGTATAGCGTTTTGTCCATCATGATTTATTTGGGGTTTTCTGTAATTTTAAAGAAATTAAGACTACTCTAGAGTTAAACTTTGCTTACATTTGGAATATAATTTTAAATTTTGTAAAATTATTTTGTTGTATACAGTAATAAAAGTATGTTTCTATATTTTTGCATAAAACTATAAGTGCAATAATCTAAAATAAAATGAGTAGTTAACTAATTCTGAAAATTTTTATTTATAATTTTAGGTGAGAAAGGTGGACTTGTTACTGTTGGTGTTTACCTAGAAGCTTGCAAAAGCATTTGTAATCAGAAAACATTAAGTGATCCCTTTCTGTGCCTTGACTGCAGCTATATTACTGCTCTTCTACATCATGGTCTTGGATTTAATAAGAATAAAGAAATAATGGTTTGTATTAAATTAAGGATACATTATTAATGCTTGGAAATATCCATATTTTGTACATGCATAAAAGAGCCAGAGGCATTCACAACATGTTTGTGAAAATTAAATTTGAGAGTTTACCTCTGTCACTATAAGTTTGAACATAAAATTGTCTGCCTACAACTTAGAGTCAGTTGGTTTCTGTGAGGAGGTATTCTCACTTTACTAAAAAGACATGTATGTTCTGGACACTTTTCTTAAAATTGTTTATGTGCTTTGCATATAGTCTCATCCCATCTTCATGTGTACTCTGTTCAATCTAAATAATGTCTAGGTTAATGTATTAGGGCATTTAAATGTGACGCAAACTGATGGGCCTTTTTGTGCAATTTTTCCTATGGTACTGTAAATGACCTTGATTTGTTTTGCTGATTGTGGCAAAGCACATAAGGACCGTTATCCTAGGGAAGAGGTGTCGTTTTGGAGGACTTTTAAAGGAAAACCAACTCCTTTTCATGTTACACATAGGAACAAACACGAAAATGTCAATGTGGGCCATTTATTTATAGTATGAAATTAGGTCAAAACTTCCAGTGCTAAGTAGCCTTATTCAGCCAGCCACTGCTGAGCTTGTAAATGACTATAATTATTCCAGCTGGTATGTGTTTACCTATGTGCAATAAGAGTTCAGTATTATCAGTCATGCTCATGAGAATAATATGAATGGGTAAGAAGGGCCTTGATGTCTCTGGAATAAAGGATTATCAAGTTTTTACTGGGGGGAAGGCAACTGAAGCTGCTAGATTTTGACTGCGATAGATTTTGCAAACAACATAGGGAATAATATCTGTCATATATGCTAATGAGATTTAGTGCTGCATCCTTGATATTGATCATATTTAGCCCCTGAAGCTCTTTAGCATTATCACAGTATTTTACAAAAGGATGCACATCCAACCAAACATGTTCCCTTAAGAAAGGAATAATAACATGAAATAATAACATGTCTTGCAAATATGTAACTATTTCATTTTTTCAATCATTCCATTCATCCAGGTCATATTTAAATGCCCTAGTATTTGTACAGTACTTAAGTAATTTTAAATTGTGTTGTCCTAGTATTTGTGCAGTACTTAATTTTAAATTGTATTAAATATAATATAGTAATTGTTAAGATTTAGAGAGGAAAAACAAAAGGTATATGCAGTTTATTTGAAGTTGACATTGAAAGGTTTTAGATCTATCAGCGTGAACCAAACCTGGGTGATATTACATCAACTATTTTATAAGCAGGAGGTTATAACAAGTACCCTTGCAAAAGAACTGAACCATAGATTTGCATTTTTATGGATTCTTTTGATATGTTAGCAGAAAATAGAGTTCATATGAGAGCACTTTTGAGTGAAGATTATGTATGGTTTTAGGCAGGTCTGTTGCCCCAGGTTAAATTATAAACAATTCCAACTTGTATTTCAGATAGAAACCCATGTTGTGCTACTGTTTTTAATTGATTTGATGAGTTTCATCATGAATAACAGAAGCTAAGTCATAAACAAATGTTGGCTGTCCTCTGATTGTTACAGCACAGGAAAACATGAACAGGGTATATCATTTAGTTAAACAGAACAAACAGATGTATGTAGAAATTCTTGTATTCTTGGACATTGATTTGAAGTAAGTTAAAATCGTTTTGCATGGTCATCTGACTATTTGTAATGTATGAATCCCTTACAAACTAGCAATGGTGCAAAACTGGACCCAAGTTGATTTGTGCATGGAATTGCCTGAAAAATTTCTTTAGGAGTAAATTTGTGCATGGAATTGCCTGAAAAATTTCTTTAGGAGTTTCTTTAGGAGTCTTAGTCCATGGTATATGATATTTTAACATGTGTCAGAACTTTTGTGTACTGTTAATGATAGCTCTGGAGCAAGTGGCAGTTAATGCAATGCTTCCAGATGAATGGCCTCCAACAAAAGTCGAGAACAATCTTGACAAATTATTTGTCATGTTCTTTTATCACAGAGACCAAGTTATTAGAGTACTTTTAGAGGAGTATCGTATCAGCAAACGCTGCTAAATAGTATGTAAGTGTTTCTTTTATAGTAGTTATACAAAAAATCACAAAGTCAAATAATTCTCTACTCTGACAGTACCAGAGGAACACCACAAAATATGCAGTAGAGTTTTTGAGCCTCGGGCATCAATGAAAAAATTAATTTAGTTTACAGCCTACACTGCTAATTATGATTTTGTATTCTATAAAATTAAGGACCAGATGTGTAAACTTCATTTCCTGTATTCAACATTGCAGTGTTTTTATTGTAAATATACCTTCTGATAGCAGGAACTAATGTTTTCAGGAATAATTTCAATAGATGATAAAAGTTTATCAACATTAATGAAGCATATTTAAAAAAAAATATAGTGTCCACTTTTCGAGTCTATTGTGAGTCAAATTTGTTTATCTGAAACCATCCAGCGTTACCTATGTATGCATTCAAGACAGAAACAGTTAAAATAAATTTAAAGCCTTTTGTAATAATCTAAAAGCTGAATTATTTTGACTGAAATGGGCTGATATAATACATAAAATTCCACAAAATATGAAACTTATATCAATAAAACTTAACATTAATTTAATCTGGAAAAAAATTCAAAAATTATATTTAACGAATAAAATGAAATAAGCTGCATGCATATTGGCATAATTGGTATTTTAAAATTGTCTATGATCAAAACTGTATTATTTAAAACTGCTTGAGATGTAGAACTGTTATAGTGCTTAGTAATTTTATCTCTGTGACATAAGTATAATAAGACTAGTATAAGTATAGTAAGTAAGAAAAAGTGAATTACAAAATTGTAGAGTATCATTAATTTAGTACAAAAAAATTCCTCATGGATATGAATGGTAAGAACAGAATGTTTTAAATGCACATTTATTTGTTCTTGATTTTCTACATTGTGATGTGATCTTAGGAGGGGGGACTAGTTATCACAAGATACCTTTATTTTCGATGTTCAAACATCTCTCTGTCAGCTGCAATGCACATCTGGACCTTTGTTAGAACTTCATGTTGCACATGTTGTAGCATAGTGGGTGACATGTTTACACAAGCATCTGTAATACATCATTGAAGATCCTGCGATGTTTGTAAGAGTGTTCGCATACATCTGCTGTTCGAGGTATCCACACAAGTCTACCGGAGTCAGATCAGGTGAACATGGAAGCCCCTTTTTGAAATCACTGTAGCTGATTATTCATTCTCTGAATTCCTCCATCAGGTACTGCTTTGCAGATGATGTTTTTTGCACAGGCGCCCCATCATGTTAGAGTTATCCATTCATGATAATACTAATCCAGTTGAAGTAATGGCAGGTTCTCAACAAATTCGTGTGTTACATCTTCCAGAAGTTGTAAATATGATGCGGCCATTAACATATCCTAATAAAATATTGCATTTATTAGCCTGTTATTGTAAATTCCACACTAAACATTAATCAAAAACTATATTTAATATAGAATGTCGACAGAATATGATAGATTTTACATGTTGGATATGATGTATTTTCACTAATGAGTGTTCTTCCTGTTGTACATTTTTGTACATTTGATTCTGTAAAAAGCTTGCATCATCTGTCCACATTATATCTGCCAAGAATCTTGGCTGGATGTCTGTCTGGTTCATGATGAAGTTTCAGTATGTCTCTCAGCATCCCTCCATTAATGTCTGGTTAGGTGTTGGCCAATATGGGTGAGTGCCTAATTCATTTAAATTTACCAAATGAGACTTTTGAGAGGCCACAGTTTTCACTTATCTCTCTTTTGTGTTGCTGTACAGATATGTGAGGGTATATGATAATGTATCCTAAGGTTTTTCTTTCCGTCCTACTTTAGCTGGTTTGCTAGATGGAAGTTGGCTAGTCATGCAGCCTCTCTCCCTAAATCGTTTCACAATCTGTAGAAAGATTTAGTGTGAAGGATGCGGGCCTGCAAGAAAAAATTGCCGATCATGCCTTGTTCCCACTTTCACCATAAAGTAGGATTATCTCACAATAATCGTTTTTTGAAAATCACTCCATGACCATGACCTTCAACATACAACCCCCGAGGAGAGCTGTCTTTTATAGTGGTCTCAAATGAACAGGTGTGTTGTTTCATACACTGTTTGCATAATGCACAAATTTCACTCGTTGCATTGAGTTGATGCATTTTGCACCATGATGGTGTATGATCTGCATGATGTTTACTCTCTATATAAAGACAATCAGTACAAGGAGGTACCGCGGGGTATCTGAACCACAGTCCTCTTGACTGTGAATTACAAATGATACCACTCTGCTGCAATGCGGGCTCGTTTTTCATCTGAAAGATAATCTTTTTTCTTTTTGTCAAAATTTTGTGAAGTCACAGTTTTGAAAACTGCAAAGAAAACAAACACACATCTCCACCATTTTGTTCTTAGCATTCATTTCACAAGGTGTCTTTCTGTAGTAAACCAATGATGCTCAATAACTTTATAATTCACTTTTTCCTCCTATCTCGCACTGTTTTTGAGATAGTAATGCTAACTCTGCTGTTTACCACGAGATGGCACTGTAAGTGGTCTTTTCTAGTAGTGCATACATAGCCAGTTTACTATACCTAGCCACCATGTTTATCACCGTAGCTGCAGCCATTCGGCAGTTAACCTCTTCATCGTCCGTAACGCGTCTAGCGCGTTCAAGTGAAACTTCCGCAGGGCGGCCGTAACGCTCCTCAAGCGTTCTTCTACAGTGAGAGATGGCTTCAACGTCTACTCAGCAGAAAAAGAGAAAAAATGAGGTTGTGAATTGGGGAGACAAGAAGGATATACGTTTGATGAGTACAGTCCATAATAACTTGATGATTGATGTTGGAACACGGAAAAGAACTGTAAAAAAACCAATAGTTGTAAAAGATTACTACAACAAAATGGAAGGGGTGGACCGCCTGGATCAGATGTTATCAAATTATCCTGCTGTTAGAAATAAGAAGAGATATTATTATTTTTCCATTATGCTTTATTTCCTTATAATTTTATTTAATATTCATTGACATTCATCCACTATGAAAGTCATGTATGGAAAGTTATGATGTACAGAGTACACAACATTACACGCTACGGAAAACAGACGACCGCTGGGGGGGGGATTTTCGCGGACAGGAGAGGACGGCAAAAGGGTTAAACAGATGGTACTGAAATTCAGTTGGCACCCTGTATATAACTTGTAGACACATCCGATTTTTCTGTTAAATAATTGATTTTGCAGCATGATTTAATGAAGTAGTTTAGATTGTTTCTCTCTTTTTTATGGTGCGTTAAATTCTCTTAGCTAGCCTGATCTTAATATCTTTATTGAATTTGTGTGGGGTGTTAAAGTTATGTAATTAGCATGGCACTTATGTATTATCCTGTCTACTACAAAACGGCCTCCAGTTAGTGTAATTTAGTGCCATCAATAACATGACAACACACGTTGCCATGTTATGGGTATGATGTGACAACACACCCATAACATCTTCGCTCTCATTTGATGCAACCCGAATAATTATCAGCGTTGTTTTTGAACAAGGATATAAATTAATTGTTATTGTTCTATCTTTGTCTTGCATTTGAAAGCAATTACAGTACAAAGTCCAAAATCTGGACATCCAATATCCGGAATGATCTAAAATCTGGACCCCAAAACCACCAACAACATTTTTCTCGTAGGCTTTACACATGTGCATTTGATTCACCCTCTCTCCGTGCATAGTAAAACATCTGGAGAGTCCCGATTCTTAATTTCACTTTGACACTAAATAAAATACCTTGTTATTGAAGAAACAATCATTTTAGAATACATTTGTACGATCAGTAATTTGGCTCGATTGCTGCATATCTGCTTGGCACACATCACAAACCAAAACATTCCACATAGATACATCATTGATCTGACGCCATCCTGGTGAATCATTATTTATTATACTTTTCTTTCATCACCGCATGTTTATCAACACAGGACAACTTGAGACTTGTGTAGCGATGCTTAAACATTTTTTTTTTTTTTTTTTTTTATGTTAGTAACTGAATAATAAAGGAATATGGTAATCTTTTATGTTGACATTATGCTTGGCGATGATTACAGATTTAAGATAAATGCGTTAAAATATGTTGATAAGGAAAATTTTAACAAAAATTTCTTTCCAAATGCTAAAAATAGATTTTGTTGATGATACTCATAGACCCAAGGATGACATTTAGGGCTATTTGAATTAAGAATAACTGATTTGTTATTCACTTAAACTCAGAAACAGCACCAGTATAGTTTGAGTATGTATGGTCGCATTGAGTCACAGAATTTAGGACCTACAGAGACTGCATCAGGCGGTAAGATATCTAGCGCCGGCCCTCAATAAGGCTTAAGTATATATATGTAGGAATTTACTTATTCAGAACTCTAATAAGCCTTAAGCATGTTCAAGAAATAGACATAAATATCATAAATAACTAAACTAATACAATTCAGACTTAATTGTCCCAGTGCGTGATAAAAGCAAGATAAAATTTAACGGAACAATTTGTGGTTAGCCGCCAAGCTCATGATGCATAGCCAAATATGTATAGTGAACGATAGCTGAGTTTGATGATGATAGCTGCAAATTTTAAAGGTTTTCGGATATCGCAAAACAAAGGTGAAATTTTCCAGTTAATGGATTTTGTAAAGAAATATGGAGAAGCCGTAATAAATGACGAGACTATAAAAGAAGTTTTTCATTGTTATGACAATGCTTTTCAATCATCAATAAATTAATGAATGGTGAAATCTGTAGTATGGTTCTAGATCAGAAAATACCACTATTGATAGTTAAGAAAGTACAGAAAAGTTACTGAACATGAAAAAATTTCGATTGATAAGTTAGTCGGAATTCTCGACACAGCAGTTACAGCACTTCAACTATGTAACTGATCAAGAGATTATGTCTGTCTACAGAAATAAAGAGAAAGTATTAGCACAAGAAACGAAGCAACTTAAACAACTGACATAGAAAGAAATGTTTAATTAGGTAAACAAATAAATATTAAGCTTTTTTTTTGTAAAGTTGATACCCTTTAGATCATAAATACTTCATTATTTCATAAATAATGATTTCATATTTTTAATTTTATAATATCTACATGCCATCTTACTAGATTTAAACGGATGATCTAATATCCAGAAAAAATCCCAAATCCGGAATCGCCAAAGTCCCAACAACTCCGGATTTCGGTCTTTGTACTGTATTAAAATTTGGGACTTGAACAGCAAGTAGTGGATTATTTTCAAAATTATGGTATGCTACCATCAAGATAAGTGTGCATTAATAGACATAATGTGGTCAACTAAATATGACTGACAAAACAATAATAGATTGGAACAATTAGTTACTTGTGGGAAGTTTATACTCATAGCATTCTAATTAGAGCATATAGTAAAATTGCGGAGCTTAACCAAATAGTAGAATTCTTAGCCTTTCTACAAAGGGCAAAAATGAAGGAAGTCGAATACTGATTGTTTATTAGATAAAGAGAATTCCTTTTCCTTCAGAATTCCATAAGGTTCCACATTTTCTCATGGAATTTTGACTTTTTTTAAATCAAATTTTGGCATTTAGATATTTTTTTATGACTACACATTCCTGTTCCTTTATGAAGTATAATCATTAAACAAAAATGAAATCATAAGTTACAAGAGCTAATTAAAGCGGTGGTTTCAAACTGGTGGCCCGTGGGCTGGATGGAGTTCTTGAAAACACATCAAATATATATCTATTGTTAAAACCATGCTCATAGATTTAGATATAGCACACATTTGTCACACAGTAGATTGGAATATGATTTTTATTAGGAGAATGGTAAAGTACTTGCAGTATTCCTTCTTAGTGAGTTGAAAGCTAACATTGGTGTCTAGCAAAAAGTACACACATAATGCATATACCTACACTCTAACAGGCACACAAAAAAAGTTAAGATGAAAAAAGGATATTATTCATTATGGCAGTTTGAAACAGAAACAGCATTATACAGATATGGACTCAGGTTGTCATTATGTATTATCAATTTGAGTCTCACCCAGAAAGTTTTCTCTTGAGAGAAGGAAGGAAAATTTTATTAGAAAAGTTTTCCTAATTGATTTTTTTTTTCTTTTTAGTTTATGTAAAAAAAAAAAACATGTTAGAATTATTTAAAATAAATGCCTTTACAAATATATATATTTAGCTGTTAGTATGTTTGAATTACAAAATGTAACTAACTAATGCATGTATTTTCTTACTGATAGAAAATTAAATACTCTAAATTTGAAATATTTCTTTGCCTTGTTATTTATGAAAGTTTTGGTAAATATTTGCTAAGTGAAATTTGGAATTAAGTTACAAATTAGTTATTACTTGAAATTTAGTTTATTTGGTTTAAAAAAGGTGACCCATCAGCTGCTTTCAGGTCATGTTTCAGGCTTGAATGCAATAAGAGTTTAAGAGTACTGGCAGGTTCTTGGAATAGCACTCTTAGTTTGTAAATAGAAAGTGTAAACTAATGGTAGTGTAGATCTGCTGATCTTTTCAGAGATTGATCAGTATTGTTCTGTGATTATGTAAGTGCAGATGGAGGACAAAATAATGCAAACACCTGTGAAAAAGTATGACGTATTTCACACCTGCAGTACATCCGAGCCACCTGTAACAGAAGTCTGCCACCTAGTGAGCGTGAAGAGGAAGGTATCAGTCTCTCAACATCAGTCACCTGCGTTGCATGCTTCGATCGAACTGTCTGTGAGAAGTTGAAATGTCAGGCCTGTCAGAGTTCCAAAGAGGAATGATTGTTGGAGTGCATTTAAGTGGAGCATCGGTTATGGAAACAGCTAACCTTGTGGGGTATGCAAGGAGTAGGGTATCAACTGTCATGACAGCGTACACGAAAGAGGGTAAGACGACGTCTTCAAAGCACAACAGTGGCCGAAAGTCAAAGCTAGCTGATTTAGATAGACGGGTCATGAAGTGCATAGTAGCCCAAAAGCACAAGCAATCGTTATCCGAGATAACATCTGAAATGAACAGTCATCTTCGGGACCCCGTTTGAACAAAAACTGTCAAAAGGGAACTTTATGCTGCAAACATTTATGCCAGAGTGGCAATTCGTAAACCCTTGGTGACAGCAACTAATCCTTTCAAGCGACGCTAATGGTGCATAGATCACAAAGGCTGGTCTCCACAGCAGTTGCAACAGATAATGTAGTCAGATGAATCGTCATTCACCCTATTTCAGATGACCAGACGCGTCTATATATGTGGAGAACGACGTCATTATGGTATGGGATGTGATATCCTGGTGCAGTCTTAAGCTACTTGTTATTCTGCATAGGAGGATCACTTCCAATCACTATCTAAGCATTCTAGGGGATAATGTCCAGACTGTATTCCCTGGAGAGTGACGACTTTACCCAAGATGACAACGCCCCTATCCACACTGCTAGGTGTATTCAAGAATGGTTCGAAGAGCATGACGATGCAATTGAACATCTCTCTTGGCCCCCTCAGTCTCCAGACTTGAATATTGAAGATTTATGGGCATTCAAAATCGTAAAAAACAACCTTATATTTAGCGTAGGTATAATGAAACACTCAATCGATTTCGAGGGCAGCTAAAGGTCCCTCCTCATCAGGAGAAAGAAATACATAGAAAGAAGAAAATAGGAATCACAGAAACACGTGGTGCTTATCAGCACTGCACGTGGTTATAACTAGATTTTTAATCAGAGTTGCACTGGCCGCCTACTTTTACTGAGCCAGGCTGTCTGATGCTGGCTCAGTAAAAGTAGGCGGCCAGTGCAACTCTGATTAAAAATCTAGTTATAACCACATGCAGTGCTGATAAGCACCACGTGTTTCTGTGATTCCTATTTTCTTCTTTCTATGTATTTCTTTCTCCTGATGAGGAGGGACCTTTAGCTGCCCTCGAAATCGATTGAGTGTTTCATTATACCTACGCTAAATATAAGGTTGTTTTTTACGATTTTGATTGTCACATTAGCGTGTTTCTCTTCTAGTCTATTTATGGGCATATTTGGAGTCCAAACTTCTTTCTCGATTTCCACCTCCATCCGGAGTTTCGGAATTAGAGACTGCTCTGCAGGAGGAATGGCTTAATATTCCTTTAAATAATTGTCCATGACCTTTGTTCATCTATCCCACGTCACATTCAATCTGCACTTCAGTCAAAGGGTGGTCCAACACCCTATTAATAAAGATTTTCCATTATTTCACAGGCGTTCCTATTATTTTGTCCTCCATCTGTATAATAACTGATCAGTATTGTTCTGTGATTATGCAAATGCAGGTGGGTATTTCTGTGATCATTTTTGGTGATGCCAAAAGACTGAAAATATCCATTATTTTTTATGGTTAAAATGCAGATTTAATCACTGTTGATAATTCTTGAAGATGAAATACATTTAACATAAGGTCTTAAATGATATTAGGAACAAGCTATCAACAACTGAGCAAAAGAAAATCTTTAAAAGCTTTTCTGAAGAACATGGATTTTATTCTAAGACAAGCTATGCACAAATTAATCTGAGATAAATTATGATGCACAAAGAAATTAGCATATTAAAAAATTTGAGGCATACTTTTCATAATTTTTTAGATGCTTCTAGTGCCATTTAACATGTCATTTGACAGTTTTCATGTTTTTTCTGTTTCTTAAATGCTAAAATAAAATAGATTTCATTAAAAAAATCTTAATACATGTATTTTATAAATATTATTTGTCTTTTACATTTTATACTCAACAATTGGGTACGTGTTCTTGACAAATGTTATGCAAACAAAATCTGTTAATGCTGGATCATTTGCTTAGATACTAAAAATACATGTGGATAAGCTTGATCATTGTTAGCTTCTTATTTTTGTGTATTTTCAGAAAATAATCATTATATGTGTTTCGTTATTATACCATAGCTGTTCAACAACAATTTTGCATATACAGAAATGCATGCATATCAGTTAACAGAGACTGCTACTAAATTTCCGAGACTAGGAATCATTTCGGCATTCATTATATTTTTTTTTATTTAATTGCCCTTTTATAAGTGTGTATGCTGCATTTCTTATTCACTTTTTCCAGTTGAGTTTTTTTTTTGCACGGGGGGGGGGCATTTACTTAACTGCATAAATCATGTAGCATTTAAAAATTCCTTAAGTTTGTAAATGTTTAGAAATTATTAATCCAAACCAAAACAGAACTTTATTTTGTTGTAATTTGTGAGAAAAATTTAGTTCATACCCTTCAAAATTTGGCAAGTCATGTTTGTTTATGTCATGTATGATGCTTGTAGATAGCTTTTGTCTATATATTCTGTAATTTTTCATTTTCATATATACTTTGAAATATGCATGTTCATAACTTGAAAGCAGTTGAATATACTTTGAGTTGTTATTTGTTTCTTTATTGTTAAATGTCATTTTTTACATTATTTTCTTTCTTCTTTTCTTTAGCTGGTGAAAGAGATCGATGGAGTGGAAGCTAGTTGGGGTTTAGGTGCAGCCTTTAGCATGCTGTTATAGTAAATTTTATGCTTGCAGCATTTCCATTTTGTATGTAAATACTGTATAGCAACAATTTGTATCAGATCTGTTTTGTGGCATAGTTTTTTCTCATTTTTCATCCTTCAGAAGAATTCTTAGCTTTTCTGTGATATGCTTATTTATTGAAATTCATGTGCACTAAACAGAATATATTTCTTAGCTAAAAAAACGACTAAAGTAAACTTGTTTTTAAAAATGTAAAGAATATAACTTAATAAATTATTTTTTACTTATGAGTGACTGTTTTTTTTTGTGTGTGTGTTTACGTTACCTGTACAGATATCAAAATGTAAATGAAGTTTAATATATTGTAATTCATGTATGGCTGTGTTATTTAGTTGGAGATTGGGTAAGAGTGTTGATATATTTATACAAGTATTGAAAATATTTCTTTTATTTTTTTAAATATTAGTTTTAAACCTTGGAGGCTAAGTGTCACACATAATGTTAAAATGATAAACAGAAATATTTATTCATATGTAAGCTAGTTTGAAATCTAGAGTTTTACAGACAACATCTCTGCCTTGCCAGCCAGAATATGAATGAATGACCTTATTATATTCACTCTTTTTAGAGTTGTACTACAGTACAAAGTCTGTAATCCGGACGTTCATAATCCGGACCTCAAAGCTACAAACTTTATGTGCATGCGCATAACGCGTTTGCGCATGTGCATTTAATGTATAAATGTATTTAATGTGATGGTATAAGCTAGGCTAAAATTATTTAAGGCATTTCAGTTAATGTTGCAGATTGCACTGTTCCTTAATCTTCTAATTGGATTTCGCTTATTATTTTTTGCAGACTGTTAGACTGCAATTTTATAAAAATTAGGCTTGAACTTTTATGTCAAAAAGAGTTTCCAATTCTGAAGCTGCCAAAGGATCTACAAAGCAAAAGCATGTTTCGATGTCCATTAAACAAAAAGTGGAATTACTGCAAAAAATGGATAAAGGCCTATCCGTCTCAAAATTATGTGAGAAGCATGGCATTGGAAAGTCCACTATATATGCGACAAGAAAAAGGAACTTTTTGAATTTTTTGTGGAAGCATCTTAAACGACTTACATTGAAAGAAATGTTTAATAAAGTAAAATAAATATTAAGCTTTTTTTGTAAATTTTGATACCCATTATACATAATTGTTCTTTATTTCATAAATTACCATTTCATATTTTTAATTGTATAATTTCTGCATGCCTTCTTACCAGATTTAAATTGATCCATAATCTGGAGAAACCTCTAATCCGGAATTGCCGAAGTCTCGACGAGTCCGGATTACGGACTTTGTACTGTATTTGCAGTTTCATTTAAGCTTACTGTCCTTTTTCAAATAGATGTCCAGAGATGTTGTAGACTGAAATGTAATTGTCTATTACAACATAACCTTATGGTGATTTCCATGACTTTTTTTTTGACATTTTCAGGCCATGTTTTCACCATGATTTGTGGATGATTATATCCCATTCTGTTATACAGTGTGAATGTCTTTAATATACACTAGTTAGAGTTTAATTAAAGTTACAAACATAAGTGATATCTTGAAAAATGTTTGGTTTATTATTATAATGAAATTTTGTATACAGATGCCCATTACTGTGAGGCAACTAATTGTAAGATAACAAAGTAATCAGGATAAATGATTTGTGATATGGAAATGAATATAAAAATGCTCAGAATTATCTAACTAATAAGTAAGGTGGTGATCTCTTTACAGCTTAATGTGCCTCGCAATTTGCCTTAGAGTAAATCAGATGTTTTATCATAGCCTGTAGCACTATGTACCTTTCTTCTAAAAGTGAGGATTTTAATATTTTGAGGGTTCTAGGAGAGTGTGACATCATGTAAATGCTTTTCATAGGGCAGGGGCTCTCAACCAGAGGGGAATTTTTTCTTGAATTTCATAGTTTCAGGGGGATGCGGTTTGCCTTTTATTTACCTGTTATGTATTTAGTTTTAGTTTATGAATATAAAAAACTTATTTTGTTCCATATTTAGATATTTATCAACATTTTCTTGTTTAATTTATGAAATGCATTAAAAAATAACTAAATTTAAACAAATATATTTTTTGAGTTTTGGAAAAGGGAGGGATGATTGTCTTGCAGTGGAAAAGGGGTACATGGGGCAAAAAAGATTGAGATCCACTGTCCTAGAGGATTGCAAACTTGTTCTATTGAATTTGTCTGTCGACTTTGTTTTGCCATATCATATATTGAATACTTTCTTCTTGCAGAAAACCATTGACCATTTAAACTCTGCTTGGCTTTGCATTATCATCCATAAAAATAAAATTTTTTCCAGCAGCTTCTTGTAAAAGCCTCACATTATATTTCAAAAGCCTGCGCTTTTACCACTGAAAGAGAACAAATCCTGTGTTGTAAATATGCAATAATGTTCCTCTTTCTGGTGTGATGTGTCTTTTCGCAAGGATTTCACTTCTATCCAAATGATTGATTTTTCTTATGTCTGAAAATGATAGCAATCCTAAGATTAAACCTCATCGAGAATCACTGTGGGTATTGAATCTTGACTCATCTAGGAAGAGAACTTCAACTCTATAGATGGTTTTCCATTACAGTTCAATGTCTGAATAATTCTAGGAACTCACTTTTAACTAAAATCAGTCAGTCTTCTGATTTTGTTGACATGAAATACGATTCTATGGACAAATTTCACATATTCGCAAATTAGGCACTTTCACATTGTGTTTAAAAAAACTCTTCTTCATATTATATTTATTAGCTTTTAAAGTATTAACAGTAACTGTTTAAAATTATTGCAGAAAATGTGTTTGTAACTTTAGTTTTGGACACTAGTATATTTTATTGACAATATATTCTTTTCATTGGTACACTTAATTATCAGAATGTTTATATATGTGAAGTTCTGATTATTGATTCCAGTGTGATGCTGCATCGTAAAATATAGGTATAATTTTATTCTAGCATAATTTTTGTAGACATTTTATTTATTAAAGAGAAGTGCTTTAAAATGTTTCCCATTGTTGACACAGTTGATCAGATCCAAATCATTAAGCTGCATATACAAATGACATTTTAGAGATTGAAAAGAACATGTAGAGTTAAAAAGTATTCATTTTATGCCATTTATCATGGCAGAAAGGTTTTGATTTCTATGGGTACTGAGTTACTCAGCATTTAATAGTAAAAACAAATGCAGAGAAGGAATTTGAAGTGCTTATTTTAAAGTGAAAGACTAAAAGAAAAATAAACAAAAGAGATAATTTGCTATTTCTCAGTATTACAACTCAAGATTAAGGTGTTATTTTATTTATAAATGTATGTGTCTATATTTACATTTTAAATATGACAATGTTTTTTTCGTATCATTTATGGATTTTATGTAAATAGCAAGCATTTTATATGTTTTTCGTGAATATTTTTATTCTTTAAACTGATGCTGATAGTTTTCAAGAGATTAAAAAAATTAATTTATAATAGTTTTTATAAGTGAAATACGAGTAATTTCTTTTCCATAAGAAAGAGATTTAGAACAGGATTTTCTTTTATATGTATTGAAGGATTTAAAAAAGAGTTTTTCTAAAGTAAATTTTAAGAATTTAAAATTAATTTTTGTTGTAATGTTGCTAGATGATTTTTTTTTTTGTGATTTTTGATGAGCTCTTATTAAATGTATTTCTTTGCAGAACTGAAAATTTCCATATTATGGCGAAAAGTGTCATTGTTCAAAATCTCACTTTGAAGGAAAAAACTTCTGGGCAAATTTAATAATCGGCATAATCTTTCAGAACATTTAATAATCAATAAGTGGGACATAATCTTTAAAAATTTTTCTTAACATAACTTGCTATATAAACAATTGCTCTCTCTATATATATTCAAATGTTTGTTTAAAATATTTAGGAATTCATCATTTGTGCAATTTAATTGTTATTATTTATAGTCTCTTAGCTGTTGTATTTTTAAATGCTGTAATTAATTTAAATGCTGTAAGTACATTTTTTTAATAATTAATGACTAACAATTTAATTTCTTATAAGCTTAAATTTTCAACAAATGGAATTTTCTCCCCCCCTCCCCCCATATCTAATGTTCTAGTTACTGAAGTTCTTCTGTATATACCACCGGCTTATTTAGAATAAGGAAACTTACTATAATCTTTAAAATGTGAGTAACATTCAGTTTCAGGTAGAAATCCAACTGAAAAGAATTCAAATTCAGATTTGTACATATTCATTTTAATTTACTAATTTTACAAGTTCACATCTATTTCAAATTTTTCACATCCACTTCGATTTAATATATTCAATATAATAAATATTTACAGCACTTAATATTAGATACAGAATCTGGAAAATGGATAAAATATCCCTAACAGTTTTCATATTTCAAAATACCACAAAAGAAGGCAAACGATGTGGATATTACTAAGGTTAGTTCCTCGTCAGTGTCAATTCATTAATGAATAATAAAATAAATACTTCATTTGGTTTCCTTTCATTGTTTTCTTGTAACCTTACTATCTCATTTATTAAATAACAATTATCACTAGTTAAAATCTGATGTGTACACCACATTCTGTACAGTTCCTTGTACGAAATATTAAATTATACACATTTTTTCCTGCATTTCGTTTAAACTTATTTCTTCGAATTTCATTATGGATATATTTTTCATTCAATTAATTCAGTTCTCACTTTGCGGCAAGACAAAACTATTTATATTATTACATATATCTTCATTTAAAATTTAAAGATATTAAAAAACATAAAACACCAAATACATTTAAAACAATTAAAAAAATTACAATTAAAATTACAGTTTCTATGCAAAAACAAGCAATTCGGCCAGCAGGCAAGAAGACAGATTCTTTGGTGCTCAAAACTAAAAGTTTCCTTTTGGTCCCACTTAACAAAAAGACGCTGACAGTGCAGAAAGACTTAATTCACTTTCTGGTAAGTTTCAAATGTAAACAAATGTGGCTGCTGTGGTTAAAAAAAAAAAAATAGGCTTAGCCTTACTTAAATAACTTAATAATAATTCTACATCTATTGCATGCAGATTAACTAAAGGCATAAAAACCTTAACCGGAAGATAAGAATAACATAATTAAATCATTTTATTTTTTTTATGCAAAAAATGCACAATTTACCTAAATATAAGAATAAAAAAACTAAGCTCACTGAACCGAGTTACAGAGTGTGTATATATATATGTATATAAGAATAAATAGTAAAGTTAAAATAAATTTAAATAATTCTTTTGCATCATTGCTGCAAGGAATGAAATGAATTTAACAAACAGTCTCTATTCGTACAAAGCAAATTTAAAGTTTATTAAAACTATGAAATTTTAATAGCTAACAAATAAATGATTAATTATTGCTGCAAACTTTAAAATTTAAATAATTTTAATTAACTTTAAATTTGCTTTGTACGAATAGAGAATGTTTGTTAAATTTATATACATATTTTCATACTTTTGGTGCATCCAATTGAAACCAAAATGGGAGGTACACAACTACATGTTATAGGAGTATATACAAAATTTCAACATTCTGAGGTTATTCGTTTTTGAGTTATGCCAGTATATATGTACAGATGCCATGATAAAATCTCTTTTGAATCTATTTTAAATAAGGTTTATAATTTGTTTGGGAAAAAAGAGCCCTTTATTCTGACCTTATGTAAACATTGTTTGCTTAAATGGATATTTTCATTGAAATGTGGTACCCAGAATTTTTCGCGATTACAATACTTACTTTCCTTCGTACAAGGAAATAACAATAAATGAATAAATTGCAAATCTTTTAATGTTTAATACAGCTTTTTTTAATGTTGATTTATCTCAACGGAATTTTTTCTTAGCATTTTCAGAGTTCTATGGTTGTTTTGTGAACAAATCTGAGGTTCTTCTTACACTTCATACTAAAAATGTTGGATAATTATACTCGTATATTACCGCAATAACTTTAGCAACTTTAGCAGAAATCACCAAAATTTCACAGTATGTGAAACTCTGGCGTTTTTTTTTTGTTTGTATTTCAAATTCCGAGGACTTTCATAGACAAATCGTGATACTTTTTTGCCCCCTGAAACTGTGTGAGAATTTAGCACAGTATTTCTGCAGGAATATAGTATTTTGCAGTAAAATCGTTAAAGAAATCAGCTGCTTTGAATACCTTTTCAAAGCGATCGCCTCAAAATTTAAACCAAAACTAGTGGGGGGGTCTTTTATTGATTTTTTTTTAGAAATAACTATTAAATGGTAAAATGGTTAAAGCGGATTTAAGGGTGCCCCTTGGAATTATCGCTAAGTTGTTTCATTTATCGTAATCTGAGTAGTTGAATATTATGGAAACTCTATTATGATGTAATTGGGTGCCTGGGAAAAGATTTGAAAAGCGTGTGTAGGATTTTGGATAAGAAATACGTTGTTATTTTGTAGTTTGCACGGTAAAATGGCTGAATGTGGTAAGATTAATTTGAAGTTTCTGTACGATTTGGAACGAAAGGGGAAAAAGCAGTAATTGACTGGTGTGTAACTGAGGTTTACTTACTAGTTATTATTAAGTATCCTGTCTGTGGGAAGGAAATGCGTTTGGTCGAATGTTGGAGGATACCGTCACTACGCAGGATATTTTTGTGAATTTATGTGGCGACGCCAGTATACAGATTCTAATTCAGATAATTTTAGGAAGTTTTTGGGTGCTGTTAAGGAATTTTGTTTGACTGAAGACACGTAAATTCGTAAATAAAGGTAAGTGGATATTTCCTTTGTGTAGTGCTATGATGAATTTCCTTTTTTATGTTATTTCATTGTTTGATTTAAAATGTAGTTTATTGAGATTATATACTTTTTGTTGGCTGTTCCTTTGACTTTTTAAGTGAATATAGATCGATGTGTACGTGGATAAAGTCAAGGGAGTGCGCAATGCCTAGTTTGTGCAATTCTCTAATTTTTTTTTAAGTGAAAATATGTCCACGTGTCCATGGATCTTTATGCAAATCTTTTATTGTTATTTTGAACTTGTGTCGCCGCTACACAAGCTAAAATAACAAGTAAAAGAATTCATAGACTCGGTGTCCATGTACCGCCAATTATCGCCGAGGGGCACCCGTAAATAATATTTTTACCGGTAAAATATTTATATATATATGTACTAATTTTTTACATTCATAAATAATCATCCTTTTTCTTCCGTAAAATTCGCCAAACTGCGCTAATTTTGTTGCGCTATTTATGTACTATTAAATATGAGCTGTTACATTTAAATATACTTTTGTGGGTCTGAAAAATAACGCAGTAAAAAGTAATGTGAATTTTTACTTTTACAATTCCCCCTGCCTTTTTAAAATGGAGAATTTCACGAGAAAGCCAAGGTTAGTTGGTCTGCTAGTGTGTAATATTCATGTAGTATTTAGATGACATGTTTCTGATTAAACAAAGAGATGTTTATTTCCCTTATACAAAAGGCCACACTCGCGGCAGGAGACTGCTGAATGCTGGTAGTTGTTCGAGAGTTCCAACCCAGACGAATGGGATAGCTGCGTCTCTAGTTTTCGTGGCTTTCGCTATGTACACGCGAATACGAGCCATTTCCCATTTAGAAAGTCCTTCGAGAAGATATTCCTTCCTTAAGCAGAAAGTTTCCGTGTGCTTTTTCGTATTCAAATAACCAACCAACCTTTATATCAGTGATTGATGAAATACATCCACCTTTAAATAAGTATGTAAATTTTTCACAAATCTTCTGAAAATAAAGCTTTTTTAGTCTTCTTGCTATTTATGTAATTGTCAAAGGACATGAAAAGCAATCGAAAAAATTCATGCATTTCATTTTGTATAAATATCTGTTAAATTTAGAATTATAAATATTATTAATAATAATTTAAAACAAAATGTACATAAATTTTAGATTTAATATATTGTAACGTCGTTGCTACGCTACCAAAATTATAACCAGGGAGAGAGATATGGAAGACCTCGCGATTGAAACATCCTCGTTTAGAGATTCTCACACTAAAATTAGTTATCTGTAGTTTTATCTGTGAGAGAGTAAATTGAGTTAGTTATCTAAATTTTTGAAATAAAAAGATAATGTTATCAACAAAAAATGGTGTACTTTCTCTAATATCTTTGTTACAATATTTACATAATTGTTGTAGTGCTACTTTTTTATATTATTATTATTCCTTTGTAAAAGTAGTCAGTGTATAATGTAAAATGCTGGTCATTAATATTAAGAAATCTTAATCACATGAAAATTCCACGCAGTTGCTTTCAGTAAACAGATTATTTTCTTGTTGCTGATCAAACATTTTAAGGTAGTGTTCAATTACTGTCATAAACTCGAGAAAAATAAACTTGCTGTAATGCAATTTTTAGTTCATTATGTGGTTATGGATTTTTTATGGTTGAAATATTTTTAGAATGAATCTGACAATTCCGAAAGGAAACTAATAATATCCGTTTGCGTGAAATTTTACAAAATTTTTACTTATATTTGTTTTAAAGTGCGTTTTTACGTTTGAGGAAGCTGTAAAGCAAAAGTTAATTTTCCTTTATCATTTCTTTCAAACGTGGCAGAGCGCACCAGCGGGTAACGTGTCGCTGAATACTGGTAGTTTGGCTGGAGTTTCGAATCCTTGACAACGGGCTGGCTGTAATGAGCGTTTTCGTGGTTTTCCCCGTGTGTAATGTACACTACTGGCCACCGTAAATGCAACACCCTGAAGGAAGCATGCAAATAACATGAAATTTACAACATGCATTAGCGGAGGTGAGATATGCAAAAGATTAGAATTTCAGCGCAGACCTACATCACGCGCGCCTGCGGCGCTGCTTCAAAGCGCTATTTAAGGCTTGGAGTTTTTGACGATTTCAAGTTCGGCAATTATGTTTTTCTTGTGGTTTTTTTCAAAAAGCGATCAATTATGTCTCGTAGTAAACAGCGATCATCGTTTGATCAAGTATCCGAGTTCGACAGAGAAAGGATAGTGGCCTACCGAGAGTGTGGATTATCTTTCAGGAAAATCGGTAGTAGTGTTGGACGAAACCAAACAACTGTGATGCGAATATATGACCGTTGGATGCAGGAGGGTACGACGGACCGACGTGTTCGATCGCATCCACCTCAGTGCACCACTTCACGTGATGACAGGAACATTCTGCGCATGGCAGTGACGGATCGCTCAGTCATACCACGAACCATAGCACAGCACATTCAGTCTGTAACGCATCATTCAGTGTCTGAGCGTACCATTCGACGCCGTTTACAGCAGAGTGGTCTGTCCGCAAGACGTCCATTGCTTCGTCTACCCTTGACGCAGAACCACAGATGTCTCCGCCGTCAATGGTGCGATGAAAGAAGGATATGGACGGCAGAATGGAATGAAATTTTCTTTACTGACGAGTCACGCTTCTGTCTGCAACACCACGATGGTCAAATTCGAGTCTGGGGACACCGTGGGGAGAGGATGCTGAACAGCTGCGGCATGCACCGCCACAATGGTCCTGCACCGGGTATTATGGTATGGGGCAGTATTGGATATCACTCTCGCACTCCTCTAATACGCATTGACGGTACTTTAAACAGCCAGCGCTACATGTCCGAGGTGTTGGAGCCAGTTGTCCTTCCTTACCTTCAGAGCTTGCGCACAGCCATATTTCAACAGGATAATGCGCGACCACACGTGGAACGCATTGTCCAAGGGTTATTCGTCAATCGCCAGATTGAATTGCTTCCCTGGCCGGCTCGCTGTCCGGATCTTTCGCTGATAGAAAACATGTGGTCCATGGTTAATGAACGATTGACCCAGATTACATCCCAAGCTGCCACACCAGATCAACTTTGGCAATGTGTGGAATCTGCTTGGTCTGTTGCACCCCCAAGAAAACATCCAAAGTCTCTTTGAATCAATACCGAGGCATGTGGAAGCGGTGATCTCCAACAATGGCGTCTACTCTGGCTACTGATTCTGGAAGGAACCACACTTCACAAAAGTCGATAAATTTAATCATTTGATACTTGGTCAACATGTTATCTACTAAATAAATTTGTTGTAATATCTCTTGTCTTTCTTGGTATTGCAATTTGGGTGACCAGCAGTGTAGATGAGTCAGTTTCTCTTAGAAAGTCCACGAAACACACGAGGAATGAAATATACCAAACTAGTGGCAAAAATCCTTTCCTTACATTTAAATTTGGCGTGGTTTATAAGAAGTTCTACCAGTCTAGGAAGTTTACTAACTCATGAAAATTGATTGATTCCCTTTTTAAAAATTTTATTGCTATTTATTTGACTAATTACTACGCTTTTTTTTTCAAGTTTATTTTATAAAAATGTAACACGAAGTTCTTTTATTTCTAATAAGGCTGTTATTAGAAAGTTGATTGCGAAATAAATTAAATTTTTTAGATGAAATCAATAAAAAATAAAACAGGTATAAAGAAAAAGCAAAATATGTAATTAAAAAAAAAAAAAAAAAAAAAAAAAAAAAGCTAAAATATGAAAATTTAAAAAGAAAAAAAAATATAACCATATTAATAAAACCTACTGGATATACAATATTAATAGCTTTTTGCTTTTAATCAAATTTTAAAGTGGTTTAAAAAGAAATTAGCATTAATTTTGAGTCGGTTTATTACACGAAAATAGACAGTACAAAATCGTGATTAATGGTGCAAAATATTTTGCCATCTTGGTTATGCAAAGCTTTTTAAGTAGATTATTTTCTTAGGCAATGCATTATAATTAATAAAAACGGTATAAAAAGTGAAAAAAGAAATTTACTTTAATGTGTATAAACTTTTTTTTTTGCAAAGTTCCTGCATGTTTACTTATATATAAGGGGGGGGGGAGTGTTCAAAAAAGTCGTTACCTGGTCCTTTTGTGTCCTCAGCCGTCGCCAATTTAAAGAAATCAGTTTTATAAAAAATATGAGATCTAACATTTTACATGTTCCTTTGGTCTCTATTATTATGTTTAGGAAAATGTTCTACTCGTTATAGAAACTGAAACGCGAAATGTCGTTATAAAAAAGAAAACACAAAAAGTTTGACTAGGAAAATTAACCGATATATTTCATTTAAAAATCTGCGATTTTTGACGTCACTTTCAATTTGCGTGTCTTTTGTTTATGTATTTTGTATGCCAAAAAACATTTCAAACAGTCAATTTATGGGCTTTCAAAGCTTAAAAATACGTTATTGATGTCATGGAGGTTTATTAATATAAAGTCGTAATCTTGTAGTCGTAAAAGAATTCATAAGCCTATTTTTAATTTTACGAATATTTTTATTTTTAATTAACGTAAATAATATTATGAGCTGGCTACTTACTAATACCAAAGTCTGCTAGTGTTTTCTAAAGCACTAATTCTATTAGATTTTGTGAATTAGGTCTCCGTTAATATATATATCTAGGTTTTGTCTTGGGCAATCACAATTCATATTGAAACAAAACACCTTTAATGAAACATTAATACATATAACACTTCTTAATATGACATCGTTCATCTCTTAATACATATAAAACTTCTTCATATGTCATCAATCATCTATTAACACATATATAACATCGTTCATCTCACTTTCCAAAACAAAGTGGCGAGAGTCCCATCATTTTTGCTCTTGCAGTAAACAGTTAAAAATTAGATGCCTCGGAAGAAAGATGTTAGGCTATGGAGTTAGAATCCTATATGTAATATAATATATAATATATAATATATGAAACATAATATGTAAATATGTAAGATAAAAAATATGAAAGCAAAATTCTAATTTTAATTGGCTGTAACCTCTTTTATTTTTATTTAAGTTGGTGACTTCATCTCTCTGTCTTAGAACTAGCGCCATAAGTCTAAACTGCGTCATTCAATTTGTTATCTTAAGACTGCTGTCAAGAGGATGGCCAAGCCATCTTATGCAAATACGCTTTTTCCTCGTAGATTTGTTCTGTTTCTTTAAGCTTAAAATTATCCGGTACACTGATTTAATAATATAAATACTTTTAAGTACCTCTGAAAATTAAAATTAAAAGCTTCTTCTTACAAAAAAGGTCTTGCTCCTACCCCCCCAAAAAATAAATAAAAATCAATATATATTTTTTATTTGAAATTTGTTCACTTGTATTCCCAAGGAATGATAACTATTTGATTTTTTTTTTTTTTTTTTTTTTGTGTGTGTGTGTGTGTGTGTGTGTGTGTGTGCGGGTAAGATTGATTTTGTAGTACAGGAGCTTTTAATTTTCAGAGGTACTTTTAATTTTCAGAGTGTTATTTCAGTACCTCGGATAATTTTAAACTTACTGAAACAAAAATCTGCCAGAAATTATCATTACCTCTCATAAGAACACCATATGATAGCTAATCATCTTATTATCAAAAGATGGCATAAAAGATATTTTAGAAAATCGTAGGTCAAATCAAAGCGAAAAGATTTTGCATGGAATTACCTGCACAATTACTGGATTTACCTCCTTTCACATTCTGCCGGAATTGTCGTTGATCCTATTTAGTTAGTTGGTAGAAATTAAAAAAAACCGATAATCATTAGTGCAAGATAAAAAATATTTTAGAAGACTGAGATTCACTATAGAAGAAGAACTGTGTAAATACTCACGTGTTAAGTATGCAAAGAAAAACAGGCAAATGGAATTTGTGGCAAAATAGTTGATTTCGCATGCATGTGCATAAGATACTTAGGGAATGCATATTCATAAGGTATTTCGATTTCTTTTTGGCGCTTTCACGAAGAAAACTAAAGTAAGTTTCCTTCCTTTAAAAGAAATCCTTTCTTTTCAGTAACCATAAAAAAAGAAGCTAAATATTAAAAGTACCGCATTAATTAATTAATCAAAACATGGTACAATTCGAACGTTTTTTCGATTTAATATCATCTACTTTTAAACTTTTTTGTGTGCAATAGAGTTTTAATGGGAATATGGTTTTGTGAATGAGAAAAAACGTTAAACGCATTAAAATATCACCATTTTTCTGTAACTGAAATCATTTAAAAAGAAAATTCTAAGAATCTGTAGTGTAAGATTTAACATCTTAAGTATTATGTTTACTTAAATTATTTCAGATAGAGTGTTTTTCAAATATTTTCAGTTGTTATTCAAAAAATTATCTAATATTGCATCAGAGGAGAAAACAGGTCTATAAATTAGATGTTAATTAATTAATTAATCAGCGCAACACTAATTAAGTATATTCTTAGCTATTTGTATTTTTTATGTTCACTCAGATGCGTTGAGATATTTTCAGGTCATAGCATTACTCGTTGTAAAATAAGACGAAAGATGATTTTGCTTTGCATAACTGCAAACATAAAAGCATTTATTTAACGTTAAATTCATTTAAAAACATCAGAAATTTTCCATTCGTATTCAGTATTACCTTCATTATTGTGTTTTATCTATCTGTTGTTATATGTTGAGCAATCTTTCTGTATGACTACTAAAAGTGTCTTAAACACGTATTTGAGCTTATAAAGAATTAAATACTTTTTTTTTCGATATTTCTGAATCGACACTTTCACAATATTTTTTTTATTTTTATTTTTAAGGACAATCCTCAAAGATATTTCACTACTTTTTTTTCAAGCACGTACAAATAAAATATTTAGAGTTCTAATCTAAAGGAAAATCTTGATCTAATCGTCAGCGATGGAAATGGCGGAAACATTCCTGCGACTTCCCTAAGAAGCCTCAGCAAGTCAAAATATTGTGTCAGCCAACGCCGCAAGAAACCGTGTAGAGCATGTTTCATTAGTGTCTACAGTTCAAGCTTTGCATACCTCATTAAGTACAGGCATTAAAACTACCGACAAATAAAAATACAAGAGTGTTTTTTTCCACGAATTTTTCTTCACCATTACTGTGTTCATTTAGCTTGCCGTGTTACCTGAGTTGTTACTGCCTTTGTTGGAAGAAGTACCACATTCCATTTTGCTGCAAGATGATGTTACACAACAGTACAGACACATACATGTGACTAAAAAGAAAGACACGTAAGAAAATTGTTTGGTGGAATTTAGAATTAGACAGATTTAAAAGAAGGATACGTGCTCTTAGGAAAAGTTTTTAAGTCCCGAATATTGATGACGCAATTAGAGAAAGGAGAAGAGTTAAATATAAAAGAAAATTGGCACTCTATAAGCGATCAATCAGAATGGCAAAGAAGAATAGTAAAATGCAATACTTTTTAAATAGTGTTGGTCACTATAGATTTTACAAAGTTGCCTCTGGTAAAAAGAAATGCAGACCTATAATTAAGAGACCGGAAGGTGTTTCTGGCGGCTTTGAAGAGGTTAATAGAGCGTATGCTGAGGTTTAGTTCGATTTGAACACTGACTTTGTCTTCGATCTTTCATTGATTTGTGATTCAGATTTTGGAGAAGATGATCCTGATTTTGCAAGAGACGAAATCTTTGGCGTAATTCGACGTTTGCGAAATGCTGCTGCGGCTGGACCTGATGGTGTTCACGCTCAAAGCCCATGTTGGGTATGCCGGAAATGAGAGGGCCGACATTCTGGCCAGGAAGGCTGTTACTAAAGAGAACATACCATTTATGGAAATATCTGGCTCTAAACGAGTAGCTTTAACTCTCATGAAAGAATATTTTAATTATGAGTGGAAAGAATTGTGGGAAAACTCTGATAGGAAGAAAAACCTACTCATTAATATTTCAAATAAAATGTTTAAGTAATTGTTAAGACCATTTTTGATTTATATCCTGATTTCTTTTATGTTTTGTTCAATATGTACTTAAAGTATTCTGTTTTTCCGGATAATTGGAAGATTTGTAGGGTTATACTTATTCCTAAGGATAACGGTAAATCTAGACCCATCGCACTTTTGAATATTATTGGAAAGGTACTGGACAAGTTAGTGACAAATAGACTTTTACATTATATCATGAAATATAAACCTTTTCACAATAATCAGTTCGGGTTCGTGGCAGGGAAAATGCACAGATAAGGCCTTGTTTGAGGTTATCTCATTTATACGAGAATATAGGATAAAACAACATGTACTATTGGTGTCATTCGATATTGCCTCAGCTTTCGATAATGTTGATTGGAACTCCTTGTTGTTGAACATTTATGATTTGCATATTCCTAGGAATTTGTTTTATTTAATATTGGATTATTTTAAGAATAGAAAGATTCTTTTTAATTGTTTCTCCGATGATAGGTATGTCTCTAACTTTGCTATAAGTAGAGGCTGCCCTCAAGGCTCCTGCAGCGCTCTGGAACATCATTATGGATAAATTGTTGAAACAAAATTTTGCTGATAATGTAAAATTGATTGCCTATGCTAATGACATAGTTTTATTATTGAGAGATGATTCACTGGAAAAACTGGAAAGACTGTTTGACGAAACATGTAAAATCCTTGAAGATTTCAGTAGTAAAGAAAAATTGAAGTTCAATATGAATAAAACACAAGCTATGTTTTTTCCGAGAGAAGGTCGAACTGTCAGGCCTCCTCGGATAAAATATGATAATAAACGAATAAAATTTACGGAACATATCAAATATCTTGGTGTTATCTTTGATACAAAACTAACCTTTATTGAACATTTTAAGTGCATTCAAAGAAGAATGGATCAACTTTTACTTTCCTATAAAAGGAATTTTCCAGGTGACGTACTCGCAAGGTAATTCTCTACCTTACTTACTATATATAATACAGTTGTATTGGCAATTATCATGTACGGCATTGGCGCATGGGGTTCCAGGGCAGGGGAGTTGGTAAGGCTCAGGATGAAATTAGATTCAATCCAGAGAGCTTGGGGTTTGGCTATCCCACGGAGTTCCCACGGAGGTGGTGTGTATCTTGGCCGGTTTGCCGCCCTATCAGTCTTGTATAAATTATATTATCAGAAATATTTATTACGATCCGGTAATATGGACTTTATTCAATATGATTCAAATATTGTTACTAAACATTCTTTTGAAAAATTTAATTACCATCTGGTTCATCCGACAAAACGTATTGCTTATACTTTTGATAAAACTTTGCCTAAAATTGATATGTATGATGTCTATACGGATGGTTCGGGGATCGGGGGTCGCATTGGAGCAGCTTTCGTTATTTACTTTTATGGAACAGAAGTTCATAATTGTCAGTATAGACTGAATTTTTATAATTCCGTTTTTCAAGCAGAGTGTGTAGCGGTCTTACAAGCTTTAAAATGGATTAAGATGAATGTTTACAATAATGCTATTGTCAATTTATATACTGATTGCCAATCGTTGCTTGAATTGCTCTCCCTCCCCGACAATACAAACTTGCTTATTCTGGCTATAAAATTGTTGCTTGAAAATATGTACCCTAAAATTGTGTTGCACTGGATCAAAGCCCATGTTGGGTATGCCGGAAATGAGAGGGCCGACATTCTGGCCAGGAAGGCTGTTACTAAAGAGAACATACCATTTATGGAAATATCTGGCTCTAAACGAGTAGCTTTAACTCTCATGAAAGAATATTTTAATAATGAGTGGAAAGAATTGTGGGAAAACTCTGATAGGAAGAAAAACCTACTCATAGATATTATTAATATTTCAAATAAAATGTTTATTTACAATGATATAGATATGAATCAATTGATTACGGGACATAGGAGGTTCCCATATTATTTGAATAGGTTTAATATACAAGACAATGAATTATGTTTGAATTGTGGTGTTCCAGGAAATGCCAGACACTTCGTGGTGGACTGTCCGCTAATAGATACTATTAGAAAAAGTTTTAATAATGTATCATTTGAGTTTAAGAATTTGAATTTTAAACATTTTTCAAGAATTCTAATGCGCTTTGTTAATAATAATAGGCAAGTTGTTGGCATTTTGGTTTGAGGGATTTACTTTGGTGAGCATTATTGGCGGTGCAGTAATTTTTAGAAGTTTTAATTAAAATTTTTAATTACACTTGGGATTTAAAGGGTTTTAATTCTTAGTTTTTATGTGTGGTGCCCTGTCAATTCCAATGTGTTGTTTGTTTGGTAGTATTTTATGTTTGTGTTGTCCTTATATATGTACTTTTCCTTATTTTTGTTTTCTTATACTAACATATATTTTTCTTGGTTAGTTATTTTTGGTTTTATGGGTGCCCCTTTAAGATCATAAGATCACTTCGTGATCAGGTGGGTGGGGAGCACTCCAGCAATCTCATGTCACATACATGTGATTACCTGAAACAGCATCTCCTAGGATGTTGAATTGACCATGCTCTATCGTATGGTGTGAGATTGACATTTTGATCGCCCCAAAATCACTTTGCTTATGTTATATGATTTTTTCCAATGAAGTTTAAGGAGACTCGGTACTCCAAAATCTATGAAATCGATTTTTCAATTTTTTGCTGGAAATACCCTTACTACACACCTTAATACCCTTACTTAATACCCTTACTACAAACCTTAATACCGTTACTACACTGAAGAGAAATTTTGAAATGATCTGACGATAATAAATGCTATAAAAAGGTTTCTAAAAGTTTTGACACTCCTTTAAATGCCACACCCCTTCAGTGTTTATTTTTTTTACTTCTTAATTTTTTCAGTAACTTACTAAAAATCAGTGTAAATGAAAAGGAGTGTAATTAAATATGATTTCATCTATCAAAAAACTCTGTTTATGTGTATATACTGATTTATTTAAATACAAATTAAAGTTGGGAAATTTTTTTTTTCACCTTTAAACTGGCAAGTTTATATATTTATACTGAGCTCAGCAAATAATTTTATGTGTATTATGTCAACTTTGCTATGCTTATTCAAAACTTGAAATTATCTGTTATTGGACACGAACAGAAAGAGGTGGTGTAATGAAAGTGATCAAGTTTCTGATTGTAGCATTATTGAAATAGTGCTGGAACAAGCATTAAACTCTTTAGTTAATTAAAATGCACATAAATTAATTTAAAATGCAATTTTTATACGAGAACAAATGGCTAAAAATAAGAGAAGAAATCACATAAGCTGCTGAGTGGTTTTAAATAAAATGTTTTATGTCCGTTAAAATTTCAAATTTTGCTTTTTAAAAATTAATAAAACGACAAATTAATAATATTAATAATAATTATAAGAGTTTTAGAAAATATATTATAATTAATTCATGGCTTAAAATTGTTTTGAGCGTGTTTTAAAAAACAAAAACAGGTAAAGAAAAACTCTACTTGCATTTTAAGATTTTTTTGCAATATTTCTAGCCCGAGAAGGTTTTAAACAAAAGCTTGTCATTTATGTTCATATTAATCAATTGAAGAGTACGAAGTTTTATTTTATATATAATATGTATTGAAATTCAGTAATAAAATTTTTAAGAATTTGAAATGATTTAATGACCGTTCAGACAGTTTACATTCTTTAAACTGTGTTTCCTCAGTTTGCAATTTTTCAATATATCCTTTTACTTAAAGTCCTAAAACTTGTTCAGCTATGGACCAAATTATTTAATAATTTTACTGCTTATATAAAATTATATACTAAATAGAATCAAGGATGGGTTATGAAAAATAATGAAAAGGAAAATCATTGGAAGTGAAAAAAATGTCTTAAGATATTTGTACTCCATTTCCATAGATTTAACAGCGGTTAGAACTTCGGGTGGCGAAATGATCTTTCAAATGTTCAGGCTATGATAGACATGAACATGGCAAGGACTAAACTGTTGTGACAGAGACTTCCTGTAAATATTGGTTCCACCTCATTTACATAAAACGCGATCCTGAAAACATTCTGGCATGGAGCTGTAGGTGGGAAATAAAAGAATAAAGGAAAGAGATTCAAATAATAATTAAATAACTGTTAGGAATTCAAAATAATCCCTACAATTTTTTTTTTGTGAGATTGCAAAAAGCGTTACTTATGATCAGCTTAAACACATCGAATCATAAATGAAAGCCATGAAAACATTTAGCAAAATTATTGTGAACATTGAAGGAGATGTCACAAGTGAAGCTACCGGCATTACTGAATCAGAAATAAATAGTTTTTTTTGCAAGTGAATGCCATGCCTCACGAAGTTCTCTTCACAGGATAGATTATAGCTGGCTGAAAGTTCTCATTTACTTTATATTTCTCCAGCAAATTGCTATCCTTTTCGCATATTACAAAATGTTTAAATAAGCGGGAAATAAAAGTCTTCAGTAAGTGCAAATTTTCTTGCCAAATTTTTTGAACGATACCAAAATCAATTATAAGTAAGTGGTTATAATGAATTCATAGGTAAGTGTCTAAATAATGAAAAAAAATTATATTATTGATTAAATAAAATATGAATACATGAAAATTATGATTAAGTATTATCATAATTTTTATTGCCAATAAACGAAACAGCTACAAACTCAATAAAAATTATTCTCTATTTTACGTGAAACTTTAAGTAAATGTTTAAACAACTACTAGGAAATGATCTTAATCGTGAATCGTGTGACTCGAAAAATCTTGTATGGCGTCGATGGAGCAAAAACGGATCTTTAAAATGGGTTATGGGTTGTATCTCAAAATTATATATTTGAGATCGATGTCCTAAGAATTAAAAATCTGGTGTGTTCAACACATGACTTCCATGTACGGAATATTAAATTATGTGCGTTTTTTCCTACATTTCATTTAACATTTTATAACTCGGAGATCGGAGATCATCATTCGTTAAGTGGTGTTCGACCCGAGGGCCTTTACCACTACATGTTTATCAATCCCCTAAGGACCTGTAAAAGTTCGTTAAATTCCATAAACTGGAAAAGTCCTGTGCACTTGTAATAAAAGTGCAAAGTCTTCAGTAGTGATGAAGTTGATCAGGGGTGGCGACTTATATCGGCCACAGATGAAGTCTTCGTTGGATAAGCTATAATAGCAACTAAATTTTGGCATATCTTTTACACATTATCGTATATTTGACACAGTATCGTACATTAGTAAGATGAAAAGGATGATAAAGATGAAACAAAATCTAGATTAAATAGTTGAAAATAATAAAATATATACAAGAACTACCATCTAACATTATGATGTATAGTTCTGGGCCGTTTATGCGGCTGTTCGATTAGATAGTCGTACTCCCCTATATTTTTAATAACTTCGTGAGTGGAGGAATCACATTTTTCGTAGAATTTGAATGTAGTCTTTAGTAATTCAGCATCTAATGGTAAAATCTTTAAAGAATTATGGATGACAGTGTTCCTAACGAACCATGGAGAGTTCGAGAGGAATCTGAGAGTTTTACTCTGAAAACTTTGAAGCCTTGCTCGGTTTGAACGTGCAGTAGCTGCCCACGCCGGAGCGGCATATAGAATTATGGGTCGAATTGCCTGTAGATAAAGTGTTCTTTTAGTGTTGATATTTAACTTCGAATATTTGCACATCAGAGGGTATATGCTCATTAAGGCACGTTGTGCTTTGTCTCTGATATAATTAACATGAAATTTGAAAGTTAACTTCTGGTCGAGATAAACACCTAGATATTTTACTTGGTGGTCACGTGACACGATTTGTCCGTCCATTGTAATTTCTTCTAAGTCTTGAGGGATATTTCCTTTTTTAAAGTAAATCACTTTTGATTTTTCGGGGTTAATTTTAATTTTCCATCCTTTAAACCAGGGTGAAATGTAATTAATGGCATTCTGTAGTTTATTTCTTGCATGATATGGATTAAGTGAGTGACATAAAAGTGCCGTGTCATCGGCATAGCATGCAGTGAGAATATTTTCAATATTAGGAAGATCATTAATATATAAATTATAGAGAAGCGGGGAAATTACCGACCCCTGTGGTAAACCCGCGTGAATTTTTCTTGTGGTAGAATAATTATCTTGAATCTTAACTTGAAAAGTTCTGTTCTTTAAAAAATCAGCGATTAGATGGATGATGGCAGGTGGGAAATTATAGTTCATCAGCTTGATGATAAGACCGTGATGCCAAACTTTATCGAAGGCTTTCTCTACATCCATAAAAATAGCAGCAACTACTTCCTTTTTATTAAAATTTTCGCCTATGAATTCTACGATTCGGGCGATCTGCTGAGTCGTTGAGAATCCCTGGCGAAATCCAAATTGATGGTCTTTGATGATGTTATTTTCATTAATAAAAGTGGTGAGTCGAGACTCGATAAGCCTTTCGAAAAGTTTGGCAATCGCAGGCAGAAGACTGATCGGTCTAAAGTTATTTGTGAGATTTCCAGCTTTGCCAGGCTTTTTAATGACAGTTAGAATGGCGTGTTTCCAATTTTTTGGGAATGTATTAAGTCTTAAACATGCGTTAAAAATATTTGTAATAAGAACGATGCCTTTCCTTGGGAGGTATTGCAGGGCCTTATTAGTGATATTGTCATATCCAGATGCTTTCTTTGGATTAAGTTTCTTTATAATTTTCTGTATTTCTTTGGGAGAAGTCGGGTTGTTTTGATTTTCAGGATCTTTGCAGAGGAAATCGGTCACGTGATTGATAATATTGATATCATTCGGGTGTGGGAAATTATTTATATTAAACTGTTGTTCATAGTTATCAGCGAAGAGGTTGACAATTTTCTTATGATCGTAAATTTTGGTATTATTATCATCAAGAATGGGTCCAATATTGGAGGGAGTGCTTCGGATAGCTTTAGTAACTTTCCACACAGAGTGGTCGGTGTGCGAAAGACTTTCAATGAAGTTATCCCAGCAATTGTTTCTGTACTCTTGGATAAGTTTTCTGAGGTTTCGATTGGCAGCATTAAATCTTCTTTTGTCTTGGGTGGAGTGTGAACGTTGATAAATTTTTCTTAGTCTATTTTTCTCTGTAATTTTCTTTCTAATATTGTGTGGGAGTGTATAATTAGTCTGTTTTGGAATAAATTTGGCGTGGTTGATGGCTTAGTTGATTTTACTGCTAAGATAGACTGTGGCATCATTAATTTCGCTGTTATTAGTTATTTTAGTGGTAGCAGATATGTTTTCTTCAAGGTGATAAGCATAGTTTTCCCAATTAATGCGACACTTTATAGGCGGAAGACCATGCTTTAAGCCATATAAAGTGAAGCGTACTGGTAGGTGATCTGAAGAAAGTTCATTATCCACTTGGAGAAAAGGTATTTGAGGAACATTGAAGGTAATTAAGATGTCTAATACATCAGAAGTATTTGAGATTTGATGAAGATGCGTAGGTTCATCTGGACCATAAATGTTGATATCAGGGTTGTTGATGATGTAATTATTAAGAATAATTCCTCCTGGATTATTTCGCCTGGAGTTCCAGTTAGCGTGTTTACAATTTAGGTCCCCAGCAATAATAGTTGGATAACCTAAGTTGTGAATATAGTCAAGATCTTGAGTGTTGAGGCTATTGTTGGGTGGCTTATAAACAGCAATGATGAGATATTCTTTATTGTCACTATTCAAAATACATGCACTTGCTTCAAAGCTCATAAGGGGAAGAGGAAAGATGGTACTGTTTAGGCATTTTTTCATGAGAATAGCTGTACCACCACCACGGTTATGAAGACGGTCAGATCTATAGATGTTGTAGTTGGGAATTTTAAATTTGTCATTCGGTTTGAGGTGGGTTTCACTTAATAAAATAACATCCAGACTGTGCTGGTTGATGTAGTTTTGAATTTCAATTTTTTGATTTTTAATACCATTACTATTATAAAACATAAACTTGGCATAATTAATATGTTGCATGGTATTTGGATTATCCGTATGGGCGTAATTATTCATGCTCGTTCTGGATGAATATCTTTAGTGCTGTCATTGCAGTCTTGAGCCTGGAGTCGGGGCTAGAAGCCTGCTTGTATTGCTGGTAAATTTGGTAAATTTCAGTAATGAACCCGGTGAATTCTTCAAAGGATTGTTCTTCTGTGTCTATGTTTACTGATTTTCGTTTATTTTTGGAGGATTGATCTTCTTTATCGTTATTTACAGATTTCTTATTATTCTTGAGGGATTTCCTGTCGTTAACCGTCTTCGGGTTGCTCTTGGTAATCGCCGCATATGATTGGTTGTACGGGGCAGTGCCCAAATTACGTGATTGGCTGAGAGTAGCCGGAGTCTGTTGATCTTGCTTATTTTGGGAACTTTTTGGTGTTTCTTCTTCATTAATTTTTTCAATAGCTGTATTTCCTGGTCTTTTGGGGCATTCCTTACTACAGGATGCATGTCCTCCTCCACAGAGGACACATTTCACAGGAAATTCTTTACCTTTTTGAGGGCACTGGAAGGATTTGTGATTCTCGGCGCATCTGAGACACCGGGGCATATTTTTACATGCACGTTGAGTATGCCCGTACCGTTGGCAGTTGAAACACTGCGTCGGTCCGGGCCTGCTTTTGTACGAAACCACTTTTACTCTAATATTAGTAATGTGACGTACATGATTAATTAATTTTCCAGCTTCAGTGCGTGGAGTTTCAACATAAAAAACGGGTAGGTTCACAGCTATGCCATCGCGCATGCGCTGTATTTGTTTGCATTTTAGTACTGGAATGTTTTGAGATTTAAGATCATCTTCAATTTCTTTTATGTCTGTGTCATTTGATAACCCTTTTATTATGCTTCTAACCATTTTGTCAGAGTTCAGTAAAAATGTGTGATAGGGAATCTTTCGAGAATCAAGCCTATCCTGAACTTTGCGGTAGTCGTCGGCAGAAAACAGCTTAATCCTGAAGTTTTCGCCTTCTATTTTTCCTTCAACTTTTTCGATGCCTAAATCTTCTTTTATTTCTTCGCGTAATTCTTTCCAATTTATTTTAGGGTCTGTGATAATAAGTGGTGGAATTTTGCCAGCATATTTACGTGGTTGTTTAAATCCTGTGATACAGTAGTCGTGGTGGTTAATTGCAGTAGTCGTGGTGTAACTCGCAGAAGTATCAATTTCAGTGTCTTGTTCCATATTATCTAAGTTTTCTTCGCTAGGAAGAGAGTCAAATTTTGATTGAGTTTTTAAGGGGGGTAAATCCTCTTCAACCGAGGAGTTATTGTTATTTCGTGTGTGTTTTCTGGGAACTTGTTTCCATTCATCTTTGGTTTTAGTGTTTTGTGAAATGGCTATTTTTTCGACTTGTTTTACAAGGCTTTCGGGAGTGTTATAAGTATCATTAAGGGTTTTATGATACTGTTGCCTCAGATTGTTTAGCACAGCTAGTTGCTCACTATTCGGTTTGCTGTCGACGAAATTCGCCGAATAATTTGCAATTTCTTTTTCCAGGGTAAGAAGTAAGTCCAGATCCTTAAGGTGCGTATCCTTTACCGTTTCCATATCGTCTTCGTAAAAAAAAAAAAAAAAAAAAAAAATTATAGCGCGTGAGACGGACTCTCAACTTAGAATCAGGATGACCAAAAAGAACGAATTACAGCTCGGAAATGATGTTGCACTTACTAAGCCTAATTAGGCTTAGCATCGCGCAGCACAAAAAAAGTTAATTATTTTACCAGTTTCGCTCAAAATCAAAAATACTAAGTCACACTAGATGAAGTAACACTTAAATTATATGAAACACATAAAGTCACAATTCAAATGGACTTAGAAATACAAAATGAAAGCATAAATTGAAGAGCTCACCAACTTCCAAGTAACATCCAAGTCGCTAGGTGAAACTGCGAGGATTTTATAACTCAGAATGCAAAATAAAATTACATCACCTGAAGAATTAGGTAATCGTTGCCATATGTTCTATTCAAATACTATAATAAATCTAAAACGATGTATAAAAGAAATTTAACAAATAAAAAATAAACAGTTTTTCACAGACGATTCAGCGCTGCTTACCTAATGCGCATGCGCTACTCGTAAACATTCTTTTCTGTCCGAAACAGACTGACGATATGAAGCATTCCTCGAATTTCATTAGAGATGTATTTGTTATTCAATTAATTTAGTTCTCACTTAGCAAAATAATAAAGGCAAAATAATAAAAACACGAAATATCTTCATTAAAAATTTAAAGATGTAGAAAAACATAAAAAACCAAATATAGCTTAAGAAAAAAAATACGATTACAGTTACAGTTTAAGCAAAAACAAGCAAGTCGGCCTTCAGATAGTTGATTCTGAAAATAGAGTTGAATTTCTAAAGCAGCTTCAGAGGAAGAATTTATTGGAATTAGGTAAAGGAAGCATTTGTTTTTTACCGTAACTCCCGACTGCATTTACAGATCCAACGGTAAAGACAAAATTCTGATTTGTGTATTATTTGATGCATCTCCTCTGAACTCACATTAATCATTCTTTGTCTGTGGGCTTATTACGATTGTTTTAACTAGACTCGATCTTCAGTTCTATCGTTTTAAAAATAACATAATTAAGTTTGCGACTCCGATATAACTTTCTGAAACTTAAATCTTATATTTGGAATAGTTACTCCTGGGTGAAGATTCTTTTTTGAGCACAAAATGGTTATAAACAGGAATTAAAAATAACCAATTGAACAAAAGTAAAAAGAGAAATATATTGTAAATTTCTGTAAATATTTAAATCTTTTTGATTGCATTATTGGTTTTGTGATATTGTTGTAATATTGTGTAATATTTTATTTATTTAATAGCGGAAATAAACGATGCCAGTTAAGTTAGATTGAGAGTAATACATCTAACAACAGAGGGGAGGATACTGTTGTGTAGCGAATTTAATTTAAGTGATTCATAAAAATCAAAATTTTAATTTGTAATTATTCAAAATTTGAGCTACACAAGTTTAGTTATATTCTTTTTTGGCCTATTAATTCTAGTGTAATATATTTTGGCTTTCCGAGTTTACGCGAACTGCGTCTTCAATCTTGTACACGCAAACAATGGATAAGTGATTTTTTTCACGTAATAAACTCAGTTTTTCATGTCAAAAATTAATTTGATTTCATAGTATTTAATATCATTAGTTGCAGAAAAATTAGCTCTTTAATTTGGCATAACTTTCGTTTTTCTAACTTTAATTGCATTTCAGTTATGAGCTTTAATTAGTAGATTTTTCTTCGTTTCGCTTGTGATTTAGTTAAAGGGGGATGAAATGCCTTCTTTCCGGTTGAAAAGTCACTTTTTGCGAGTTTCAGCGTTCTTTCGTTGGGACCCCTTGCAGGGTTGTAGAAATTCCTAATTTTCCCCTGTCACAGGTGGTGTTTATTTGACGAGGGTTTGGCGACATAGATTTTCCGTTGAGGTTTCAAAGTAGTGGATTTGGCGAGTTTGATAACATGAGGGTATGCTGTTGTTGCAACTATTTTAACTTTCGGCGAATAGTGGGTTGCGCCAACTTGGCAGTCCGGCGCTCTCCCTTTTAACGGGTTGTTTTGTGGGACGAGGACACTTTTTGACACTTCTTTTGCCCTTTGAATTGCTTACTGATGCTGCCGAGGAGACAGCTGACTCCGACGAAGAAAATGGAGCTTCGCCCCTATAGACCTACGGGCCTCTTGGCTAAGCGCTTTGAGCGCGGGCCGTAGGTATGGGCATCTATGTCTTCGCAAAAATTCGAAATTCTTTCATCAGTTTTTTTGTTGTGTGTGTTTGTGTATCTCAAGAAAAATATACAGAAGTAAATTTCTAGAAAAATGATGCGTGCTCCCAGCTCTACCATCTGATTGTCTTTATACTCTGAAATGGAGCGTTAATTTACAACCGTTGCTTTTGGAACCTGTTAGAATTTGATTCGTCATTTCCCGCTGAAGATGTCCGGGAATTGGTTTGAAAATTAGTTCCTGTTAATCTCCTCGTATCTCCAAATCCGGGACTGTATTCAATTATTTGGCCTGTTTAGATCCTCATTTGTTCATCTAAATCTTCTCGTATCTCCACATCCGGAACTGTATTTCACTTATCTTACCGTATTGGAACCTCATTTGTTCATCCTAAAATCTACTAGAACTTCTAGGCTACCGTAATGACTCCATACAATTCGACGAACATTTTTTTTTCCATTCAACAGGCTGCCAGCATTCCTCAGGAGCTTCAATGAATTTTTTTTTGTTGTTTGACTTTCCCTCTGCTCAGCGAACAGATAAGTTCTTTTCTTTTTTTTGGTTAATTCTTGGATTAGTTAAATATTATAGATTTCTGCAGTTAAAATGATTGAATTAACTTAATTTGTTGAACCTTAAAAATTTTTGTAGTTGATAAATTTATCCTAACTCTATAGAAATCATTTTTCTTTGGTGTATCAATTAAGTAAAAGCATGAAATTGAATAAAGATTTATAACCTTATTAAAATTATTGTAACTTAACTTAATGGTTAAGAAAATTAAGTTCTTCAGGAAATTATTTAATTGAATTTTTTTTGAATTACTCATTGGTGAGGATGATTTGTAATAGTGCTTGTATTAGAGCATTCTTGCTTCTCTCAGGACGAACTTGTTTGTAGAAGAGTAAATGTGTCAGTACTTATCTTATCCGGTTAAACCATATTTAATTAATCAAAGTAAAAAAAAAAATTAAATAATAAAAATTATTATGAGCAATAATAGTATTTAAATGATGGTACTGAGTGCAATTTTAAGCAATATTTTTTGTTGTATTGATGAATTCTGTGTGAAGTGGAAAGTGTAACTTGTTAAATTTATTTTTTTTTATTATTTTCTCCCCGGGGAGGGTACTGTTCTTAAATTTATAGTTTGTTTTGGTATGTTTTACCAGATTTGCAATATTAAATTTAATAGTAATTACAAGGATGTTAAAAAATAATTACTCAGAAATGTTGGATGTGTAAAACAATAGTTCAAATTTTGTTGATTATATTTTGATTTTTTTAACTAATGGATATATATATAATTTGCATTAATAGTTAAATAAATAAGTTTTTCTAGATCATTCTAAGGTTAAATTTATTTTGTGTGTTCATGATTTTTACCAGTCTTTACTCAAATGAATTTTAGGGTTATTCCGAAATAAACACAACGCAATTAGAACAGGTTATTGATACTGGAATGTTATGGTAGGAAAGAGTATTCTGGTGTTATGGTAAATTAGTAGGGTACCCTTTTTGGTAATTTAGGAAAATTAGAAGGTAAAAATTAGAAAAAAAAAATTTAAAAAAAAACAAAAAAAACACCATAACATTTTTGGTGCCGTGACTCTAGACCATAGCATTTTTAGTGCTGTGACCAGGATCCATAACATTTTTGGAGATGTTGTGTAGCGAATTTAATTTAAGTGATTCATAAAAATCAAAATTTTAATTTGTAATTATTCAAAATTTGAGCTACACAAGTTTGGTTATATTCTTTTTTGGCCTATTAATTCTAGTGTAATATATTTTGGCTTTCCGAGTTTACGCGAACTGCGTCTTCAATCTTGTACACGCAAACAATGGATAAGTGATTTTTTTCACGTAATAAACTCAGTTTTTCATGTCAAAAATTAATTTGATTTCTTAGTATTTAATATCATTAGTTGCAGAAAAATTAGCTCTTTAATTTGGCATAACTTTCGTTTTTCTAACTTTAATTGCATTTCAGTTATGAGCTTTAATTAGTAGATTTTTCTTCGTTTCGCTTGTGATTTAGTTAAAGGGGGATGAAATGCCTTCTTTCCGGTTGAAAAGTCACTTTTTGCGAGTTTCAGCGTTCTTTCGTTGGGACCCCTTGCAGGGTTGTTGAAACTCCTAATTTTTCCCTGTCACAGGTGGTGTTTATTTGGCGAGGGTTAGCGACATAGATTTTGCGTTGAGGTTTCAAAGTAGTGGATTTGGCGAGTTTGATAACATGAGGGTATGCTGT